>NC_081380.1:21965950-23215950 GCF_030684315.1 Stegostoma tigrinum
ATTTTTCAAGATTTCAAAGGTTAGTTCATACGCTGGCATCTATGGTACATTATTTACAAAAATATTTCAATGAACAAAAGACGAAGTTAAAGGAAAAATAGTTTCTGAAATAACACAGGCCAATTTAATGAGTAGCAATTCTACAGATGAAACCGAAGATTTGTAAACATCAGCATGTAAATGCCTCCTTTGTAAATATTTGTCACAGTACAGCCTTAGTGAAGTAAATGATATATTCTAGTTGCTTGGATTATCCAGACATTTTCAGTAATAATAATATTATCCCATATTGCCTACAAATTAGAGCAATAGACTAGCCTGGTGTGAATTCTGTTTAAAAGCTTAAAGGCACAAATACATGTTTAACGCAGTCGCAGAACTTATTTGAAGTATTTGAAAGATATCCAGCAACCCGCACTTAAACTGATAGTCAAGTAAATGCCTTTGAAATCTTGAATGTCAAAGGTCACTTGCATAATGGCTACTTGAGTCAGAGTATTGAAAAGACAGACAACTGAAAAAAACCAAGAACCTGTGGATGCTGTAAATCAGAAACAAAAGCAGAAAGTGCTGGAACAACTCAGCTGGTCTGGCATCATCTGTAGAGACAAGGCAGAATTAATGTTTCAGGTCCATTCTTCAGCACAGTCCTAAAGATGCTTACTAAGAGACAAGGACTACACTTTGCAGCTGTGGCTGAGGGCTTTCTTATCCAAACCCTAACTGAGTCCAAGCATAGATATAATGTAGCCCATTCTTCAGTCAGGGTGATCATGCTGCAGTTGTTTGGTCTGTTGAAGGTGAGGTTTGAGTCATAGATCAGTCTGTGAGTTTTTACTGTAAGCTATCACCACATAATCCTTCTGTGCTGTGCTCTGCATGACAGAGTAGGCAGGGAGAGCGTGTGAGGGACCCTGAAGAGCTGGGAGTGAGACAACAATCTTCCAAACAGGAAGATGTGAATTTTGAGTAGAAGAAGCATCACCTTCAGCATGATAGGGTGGAGCAGCATCAAGCACAACAAACCAGACAGGACTTCATTGATTTCAATTCCTGTACATTTGAGTTGTGGGCAGAGATCATTCATTGACTGTACATATGTTGGTGTTCAAAAGACAAACAGTCCCTGTCTGTTCCAGGATGTAAGTGTAGCTTTGTCTATTTGGGTAGAGCATTCCCAACCCCTCAAAAATATGGGCAATGGTGAGAAAGTTGGGAGAATTGCATGTGGTTGGCAGTGAGGAGCTTCCCAATGTTGAGAGCAAAATGTCCAATTTTCCAAACCAGAGTTGAAAGGTGAGATGAGGTTTTCATGAGGAAGAGTTGAGAGGCCTATATGTATATCTTAACACGGTCATGATGCACCTCCCATTACTGACATGCAGTTTCCCATTCTCCCAGCCACAGGCATAAATTTGTAGGTTAATAAATAACAAAGTGAGCTTCAGAGAATGGAGTTAGAAATCTCACTAGGACTGGTACAGAGAACCAGCCCACGAAAATCACCAAAACTGACGCATTGACGTTTCCTTGAAAAATTCAGTTAACAGGTTTTTTTTGTTCTCTTTTACAGTTGCTGAATAAATGTAGATTTTTGAAAAACATCTGAAAGTTTTCCTGTGTGTGAGAGAGAGTCCCATATTGAACAGTGAGAGGATGTTGACTTGGACAGGGATGTGTCCAAGGATGGGTAAGCAGTGTATGTTGATTCTTAATGAACAATAGATATATGAATCTGGACTTGTATGTGCAATGAAGTATCAGCCATGCCACTTTTGTGCCCTGAAGCATTAGTTTATGGTTGCTGTCCCACGATAAGAATAGTGAAAGACAACTCTGGGCTGACAGTACTTGATTGGGATCATGGCTGGGCTTTCAAGATGGCACTGATTCCAGGGTGTCTGGAGGCCCTGGCAGCATAGAATACCAGAGCATGGTGATGAGTTGGAGGACACAACATCCATGCCAAAGAGGATTGGTGCATAGTTATAGAGGCGGGCTTGGGAAGGATCAAGTGAGAAATCTTGTCGGCCTTGCAGAGAGAAAATGGAATAATTGCACAGGGGTGTGCCTCGTGCCTGACTAGGTAGCTCAGAACCAATCCCTAGAGTGAGCAGAAGCTCAGAGCCTCCTGTTTATACCTGTCAGCCAGAACTTCCTGATTAGCCCAGGTTAACAGCCACAGTCAGGGAATTCATAGTCAACAAGAACCACCTGGCTAATCTCATTCCAATTACTACAGAAACCTTCTACAAAACTTTCTAAAATTGATTTCTGGTAAAATTCAGCTTGTAAATCCTTTTATTCCCCTCTCCCCATGGATGCTACGAGACCTATGGATTATATCCAGCATTTTCCGTTTTAATTTCAAATTTCCAGCATAAGTTTGCTTTTGAAAAAGGCACAAGTTATCTGCAGGACCAACTGTATGATCAGCAAGAAAGCCTATTATCCGTGGGGGGAGAAAGGTCCAAAATTATTCGGATGAAAGATTCTCGACCGTGATCAGAATTCCCTGAGATTGGAGTGATAATGCTATGAAATGATCTCTCTGGAAGTGTCCTGCTCACAGACAGCATGAGGTCAAAATGGGGGTTGTGGAGATTTTGATGAGAGGGCAGGCCATTGTGTAGGAGGCTTGCAGTGGGTGGTGCATCCGGTAGTTCTGGAGGATGTGAGTCATGTAAAAGTCATATAATGGTGCTAATTACATCACTGAGCTGTGACTTTAGTATTCTAATCAGGCCCCAGATGTCCTGCAGTTAGAGCTTTGGCCACTCAATAGCTGGCTAAGAGTATGTGGTTATTTAACTATTGGGAACAGGGTGGCCACAGATCAGTAAATAGGCCTAACTGCTTTTAACCAATCTTGCTTTAAGCATTTTTAGTTTTCATTTATTGGATGTGGCGAAATTGGTGAGGCCAGTATCAATTGCTCATCCTCAGTTTTCCTGGAGAAGGTGGTGAGGAGCTGCTTTACTGAATCACTGCAGGATAGGGTGTGCAGTGTGTGTACAGAAACCCACAGAACTGAGCGACCCTGGAAGAACCCAGACTGAACAGTGGTGAGCAGGTTATTGCTAAGGAAGTACTACTTGATGGCATTTTTGACAATTCCTTTTATCACGTTGCTAATAATAAAGAGCAAACTGATAGTGTAGTAATTGCTAAGTTGGATTTGTCCTGCATTTTCAGTACAAGGAATACCTGGCAATTTTCCAGTTGACCAGGCAGAAGCTGGTGTCATAACTGTACTGGTATAGCTTGGCCAGGAGTGCAAAACGCCCTGGAGCACAAGTCTTTGCAGACCGTTGTCAGGGCCTATAGTTATTACAGTCACCAGTGTCTCAAGCTACTTCTTGATGTGGAATGGAGTGAACAGATTTGGGCCAAGTCGACCATCTGTGATGCTGGGACCTCTGGAAGAAGTTGGGCTGGATTAACCAATCAACACTTTAACTGAAGGTGGATGAAAATGCTCAGACTAGTCTTTTGCACTGATTTGCTGGGTTTCCCCCAATCTTTGAGGTAGGGATGCTGTAGAGCCTCCACCCATCTATTAGCTGCAGAGTTGACAAGGCCATGTTTTCTATTGTCATTTCATAGAACAATAGAACATGAGTAGACCATTCAGCCCTTTGAGCCTGCTTTGTCATTCAAAATGCTCGTGACTGTCCATCCGATTCAGTATCCTGTTCCCGCTTTCTTCCCATACCCTTTGATTCCTATGGTCCTAAGAACTATTTCAAACTCTTTCTTGAAAGGATTCACTGTTTTGGCCTTGATCAGTTCTGTGGAAGAGAATTCCACAGGCTCACCACTATCTCAGGAAAGAAATTTTCCTCATCTCAGTCCTAAATGGCCCACGTCATATTCTTAAACTGCGACCTCTGGTTGGATTCCCCAATCAATGGGAACATTCTTCCCACATTTATCCTATCTGGTCCAGTTAGGATTGGCCTGTGTGAGATTCATCCCCTCCCTTCCGTTGCCTAGGTCAATGCCAAGTGGCCCTGATTTGATTTATCTGACTGGACTTCCCAGAGATTTGTTACAATTCCGTAGCATGGTGGGCCATTTCAAGAGGGAACACAATCAACTTGCTGTGTATCTGGAGCCAGATGTAATGAGATCAATTAAGAATGGCAAATTTCCTTCCTTAAAACACAGGCATGAAGCAGATGTGGCTACATACTTTCTTGTTAAACTAGATATTTTAATACCACAATTTTTTTTATTGAATTCAGGTTTCACCATCTGCCCTGATGAAATTTGAACTCATGTACCTAGAAGATTAGCCTGGAGTTCTGGATTACTAGGGCAGCACAGTGCCTCAGAGGTTAGCAGTGCTGCCTCACAACACCAGGGACACAGGTTCACTTTTGGGTGAATGTCTGTGTACAGTTTGCACATTTTCCGTGAGTCTGCATAGGTTTCCTCCCACAATTCAAAAGGTGTGCAAGTTAGGTGGATTGACCATGCTACATTGCCAGTAGTGTCCAGGGATGTGCCAGTTAGATTAGCCAGAGAAGGGGGTGGATCTATGTGAGATGCTCTTTGGAAGGTCAGAATGGGCTATATGGCCTGCTTCCACACTATAGGGATTCTATGGCATGACCTGTTTACTACCAATTTTAATTAATCTGGCCTGCCTTCCAACTGGGTAGGGCGTATGGAACATGGACATGATTATATTGACGCCAGACGCAACATGGCAACTCTAATTCTTTCCTTAACGCTACCTCTCACCATTTTCTGCAACCACAGTAGGATATTAAAAGCTCTAAAGTACACTCATTAACAGTTGAGATTCCATTTTTTACTTTAAGATCCAAATTTAGAAGCTTCAGCTATGCTCTTTGGCTGAAATTTTTTAGTTTGTGACATTGACTGTGCACTGCTCGCCATTAAAATTTATACCTCCGATTCTAACCTGTCAACTATTCTTCACAGGAAAAGATACCAGGCGATAGATAAAAGTAGAGAGAGCAATAGACATGAAACTTTACAGAATTTGTGACATGTATAATGTTCAAATAAAAGCATGAAACTGCAGATGCTGGAAATCTGAAACAAGCACAGAACGCTGGAGAAACTCAGCAGGTCAGGCAGCATTTATTCTGAAGAAGAGTCATTCTAGACTCGTAACGGTAACTCTTTTTCTCCCTCCGAAAATGCTGCCAGACCTGCAGTTTCTCTAGCACTCCCAGAGCTTGTTACTAGATTAACTCATTGGAGGAAAGTAAATTTGCAGTGTGTGACCTTGTGGAAAGGAATTGACTGCAATGCTCTTCAATCATCAATAAATAGAGTCATAGAGTCTTACTGCACTGAAACACACCTTACGGTCCAACAAGTCCATGTCAACCATGTACCCAAACTAAATTAGTCTCACCTGCCTGCTCTTGGCCCATATCCCTCTTACCCTCTCCTATTCATGAACTTTCCCAAATGTCTTTTAAACATTATAACCACTTTCTCTGGCAGTTCCTTTCACAAACAAACCACTCCCTGTATAAAAATATTGCCCCTCTTGTGTCCTTTTATCCTCTCACCTTAAAAAATGCCCCTTAGTTTTGAAATCCCCAACTCTAGGGAAAAGACCCTTCGCATTCACCTTATCTATACTTCTTATGATTTTATAAGCCTCAATACGGCAAGCCTCAACCACCCAATGCTTCAGTGAAAAAAGTCCCCACCTTTCCAATCTCCTTTTATATCTCAAGCCCTCTATTCCAGGCAACATTCTGTTAAATCTTTTCTGAAGCCTCCCAGTTCAGTAATATCCAAGTGCTGGAAGGGATTCATAACAATGTAATTAAGCTGAATTACTCAGAAATAACTTGCTATTGTTGGTCATTTTGCATTCTGCAAGGGATAGTCAGCTCCAGACCACATTACAATCTTGTTGCAAATGTTGACAAAGAGCTGAGTTCCAGCAATGAGGTAAGGGTGACATTCCTTAACATCATGGCAGCATTTGAGTGTGTGTAGCCGGGCGAAGTCTGACCAAATTGGAATTAATGAGATCATGGATATACTTTTCACTGGCTAGAGTCATAAAGCCTGATGGTTATAGCTGCTGAGGGGTCAATGATCACAGCTGAAGATGTGCTACAGAACTCATTAAATTAGTTTCCAAGATCCAACCATCTTCAGCACCAATATCAATGGTTTTTCATCCGCTATGTGGTCAGAAGTGGGAATGTTCACTGATTATAACGCAATGTTCAATACTGTTTGGGACTCCTCAAATAATAAAATGACTTGTAATACAAACACCTCTTTCCAAGAAAGAAGAGGTCACAAAACAGGAACCAACGGGCCAGTCAGCATAACATCTGTCTGTCAAAAATGCTATCATTAAGAATATAATACCAGGGCATTTAGAAAATCATGAAACAATCAGGCAGAATCCACATGGCTATGTAAAAGGGAAGAGATAATGGGAACTGCAGATGCTGGAGAATCCAAGACAACAAAATGTGAGGCTGGATGAACACAGCAGGCCAAGCAGCATCTCAGGAGCACAAAAGCTGACGTTTCGGGCCTAGACCCTTCATCAGAGAGGGGGATGGGGTGAGGGTTCTGGAATAAATAGGGAGAGAGGGGGAGGCGGACCGAAGATGGAGAGAAAAGAAGATAGGTGGAGAGGAGAGAATAGGTGGGGAGGTAGGGAGGGGATAGGTCAGTCCAGGGAAGACGGACAGGTCAAGGAGGTGGGATGAGGTTAGTAGGTAGATGGGGGTGCGGCTTGGGGTGGGAGGAAGGGATGGGTAAGAGGAAGAACAGGTTAGGGAGGCGGAGACAGGTTGGACTGGTTTTGGGATGCAAAGGGTGGAGTGGAAGTGCTGGGCTGGTTGTGTGGTGCAGTGGGGGGAGGGGGCGAACTGGGCTGGTTTAGGGATGCAGTTGGGGAAGGGGAGATTTTGAAACTGGTGAAGTCCACATTGATACCATTAGGCTGCAGGGTTCCCAGGCGGAAAATGAGTTGCGGTTCCTGCAACCTTCGGGTGGCATCATTGTGGCACTGCAGGAGGCCCATGATGGACATGTCATCTAAAGAATGGGAGGGGGAGTGGAAATGGTTTGCGACTGGGAGGTGCAGTAGTTTGTTGCGAACTGAGTGGAGGTGTTCTGCAAAGCGGTCTCCAAGCCTCCGCTTGGTTTCCCCAATGTAGAGGAAGCCACACCGGGTACAGTGGATGCAGTATACCACATTGGCAGATGTGCAGGTGAATCTCTGCTTAATGTGGAATGTCATCATGGGGCCTGGGATAGGAGTGAGGGGGGAGTTGTGGGGGCAAGTGTAGCATTTCCTGTGGTTGCAGGGGAAGGTGCCGGGTGTGGTGGGGTTGGAGGACAGTGTGGAGCGAACAAGGGAGTCACGGAGAGAGTGGTCTCTCCGGAAAGCAGACAGGGGTGGGGATGGAAAAATGTCTTGGGTGGTGGGGTCGGATTGTAGATGGCGGAAGTGTCGGAGGATGATGCGTTGTATCCGGAGGTTGGTGGGGTGGTGTGTGAGAACGAGGGGGATCCTCTTTGGGCGGTTGTGGCGGGGGCGGGGTGTGAGAGACGTGTTGCGGGAAATACGGGCGATGTGGTCGAGGGCGTTCTCGATCACTGTGGGGGGAAAGTTGCGGTCCTTGAAGAATTTGGACATCTGGGATGTGCGGGAGTGGAATGTCTTGTCGTGGGAGCAGATGCGGTGGAGGCGGAGGAATTGGGAATAGGGGATGGAATATTTGCAGGAGGGTGGGTGGGAGGAGGTGTATTCTAGGTAGCTGTGGGAGTCGGTGGGCTTGAAATGGACATCAGTTACAAGCTGGTTGCCTGAGATTGAGACTGAGAGGTCCAGGAAGGTGAGGGATGTGCTGGAGATGGCCCAGGTGAACTGAAGGTTGGGGTGGAAGGTGTTGGTGAAGTGAATGAACTGTTCGAGCTCCTCTGAGGAGCAAGAGGCGGCGCCGATACAGTCATCAATGTACCGGAGGAAGAGGTGGGGTTTGGGGCCTGTGTAGGTGCGGAAGAGGGACTGTTCCACGTAACCTACAAAGAGGCAGGCATAGCTGGGGCCCATGCGGGTGCCCATGGCCACCCCCTTAGTCTGTAGGAAGTGGGAGGAGTCAAAAGAGAAGTTGTTGAGGGTAAGGACGGGTTCGGCTAGGCGGATGAGGGTGTCGGTGGAGGGGGACTGGTCGGGCCTGCGGGACAGGAAGAAGCGGAGGGCCTTGAGGTTGAGGGTGAGGACGAGTTCGGCACCACCCCACCAACCTCCGGATACAACGCATCATCCTCCGACACTTCCACCATCTACAGTCCGACCCCACTACCCAAGACATTTTTCCATCCCCACCCCTGTCTGCTTTCCGGAGAGACCACTCTCTCCGTGACTCCCTTGTTCGCTCCACACTGCCCTCCAACCCCACCACACCCGGCACCTTCCCCTGCAACCGCAGGAAATGCTACACTTGCCCCCACACCTCCCCCCTCACCCCTATCCCAGGCCCCAAGATGACATTCCACATTAAGCAGAGGTTCACCTGCACATATGCCAATGTGGTATACTGCATCCACTGTACCCGGTGTGGCTTCCTCTACATTGGGGAAACCAAGCGGAGGCTTGGAGACCGCTTTGCAGAACATCTCCACTCAGTTCACAACAAACTACTGCACCTCCCAGTCGCAAACCATTTCCACTCCCCCTCCCATTCTTTAGATGACATGTCCATCATGGGCCTCCTGCAGTGCCACAATGATGCCACCCGAAGGTTGCAGGAACAGCAACTCATATTCCGCTTGGGAACCCTGTAGCCTAATGGTATCAATGTGGACTTCACAAGCTTCAAAATCTCCCCTTCCCCAACTGCTTCCCTAAACCAGCCCAGTTCGTCCCCTCCCCCCACTGCACCACACAACCAGCCCAGCTCTTCCACTCCACCCACCGCATCCCAAAACCAGTCCAACCTGTCTCCGCCTCCCTAACCTGTTCTTCCTCTCACCCATCCCTTCCTCCCACCCCAAGCCGCACCCCCATCTACCTACTAACCTCATCCCACCTCCTTGACCTGTCCATCTTCCCTGGACTGACCTATCCCCTCCCTACCTCCCCACCTATTCTCTCCTCTCCACCTATCTTCTTTTCTCTCCATCTTCGGTCCGCCTCCCCCTCTCTCCCTATTTATTCCAGAACCCTCACCCCATCCCCCTCTCTGATGAAGGGTCTAGGCCCGAAACGTCAGCTTTTGTGCTCCTGAGATGCTGCTTGGCCTGCTGTGTTCATCCAGCCTCACATTTTGTTGTCTATGTAAAAGGGAAATTGTCTTTGACAAATTTGTTACTGCTCTTACAGAACAAGTAGGATATATAAAAGATGCCAGTGGTTGTAGTCTATTTGCATATCTAGTGGGCATTGGATAAGGTGTCACATAAAAGGTTATTCCACAAGATGATGGGGTGATATAGAGCATGCATAGAATTTTGACTGACTAACAGAAACAGAATGCCAAGAGAAATGGATTATTTTCAGGTTTACAAACACTAATAAGTGGAATCTGTGCAGGGACCTCAGTTACTAATGATCTATATAAATGACTTGAATGAGGGGCCTGACTGTATTATAGATTTGCTGATGATAGCTAGTGATGCTAAAAAGATACCACTATTGAATCAAGGGAGAGTCGAAAACTCTATCTGCCAAGTTTGTTGCCCGCAGATTTTAACAATCTTTGAAACCTCCTCGCAACTTGCTCTCCTGCCTACATTTGTATCATCAGCAAATCTTGTTAGTCAGGCAGAACTTGAAGATTAAAGCATTTTCTCCAGGCAGTTTTTACCTTGTTGAGGCAATTAACTACTATCAGATACATTCTAAATGGTATGCAGTTTTGCTTGACACAGGTCCAGGTATTGAAAGTGTCTGTTTCAGACACTTCCTCAAGATATGTTCAGTCAAATCATCAAGAAGCAATTGCAGGTTAGTTGCAATGTTTTCTAGACATCCGAATGGATGGAATATAATGGGGCAAATTGGGTATAGTACAAATAAATCCAAGTTTGTCCACTTTGTTAGGAAAAATAGAAAAGCAGAATGCTAGTAGTCCCTGTTTACACAGTTTTGAAAAACACATTTTACCATAACATAAGTTTTACTTTACACCCCATTATTCCATTAACACATGGCCTGATTCATGACAATGAGATTATTATTGATCATTGATACATTGACAGATGGATAAGAAATGCTAGAGGTGGCCTTTAATGGATGATTAACATTTGCTCCTATCTCACAGAACACAGTGTTTCTTTTCTAAGTCCCTATACTCCCTTTCGCAACTCATCCAGCCATGCTGGGGCTATACCTATCTTTACTGCTTTCTCCAGATCACATGCAGTTTCATAATTGGTGGCAAATCTCACAAGTAATGTCCATGATCCTTATTTGAAATGCCCAATAAGGATGGCAACAATCATTGACCACGAATGGCAATTTCATCCTTTGTCAGTGGGAATGTAGGCAGTATTATTCAGTCTGTCGTGAAACGATTTGTAGCAGCAGGATAATCACTCTGATAAAAAGATAGTAACACAATTTCATTTAATATAGTGATTTTCAGTAAAGTAACTACTATAGCCTCAAAATAAGAGAGAGCGGATTTAGTTAAAGTTTTTAATTGGAGTAAGGAAGATTTTAATGGTATGAGACAAGAACTTTCAACCATTGATTGAAGTGGACGTCTGACAAGTGGGAGGTGTTCAAGAGTGTGATGATGAGAGTTCAGAGGCATTTTGTTCCTGTTAGAGTGACAGGTAAGTCTAGTAAGATTAAGGAACTATGGATGAATAAAGATATTGAGGCTCTAGTCAAGATTAGAACACAATCATTTTTTAGATATAGACAACTTTGTTCAATTGAATCTCTTAATCAATATAAAGAGTGTAGGGGCATTCTTAAGAGAGAATCAGGATGGCAAAGAAGGGACCTGAGTTAGCATTGGCAGAAGAGATTAAAGACCATCCAAAGAGATTCTACAAATAATTAAGAGCAAAAGGGTAATGAGAGAAAGGGAAAGGCCTCTTAAAGATCAAGGAGGATATCTTTGTGTTGAACCCCAGGAGATGGGAAAGATACTGAATGAATATTTCATGTCAGTTTTTACTGTAGAGGAAGAAATGGAGTCTAGAGGATGCAGAGAAATAAATGTTGATGCTTTAAAAACACTTCACATTACAGAAAAGGAAGTTTGGGAGGTCTTAGAGAACATAAACGTGGATAAATCTCTGGGACCTGATCTAATGCATCCCAGAATGTTGTGGGAAGTAAGGGAGAAAATTATGACACCCCTTGCAGAAATATTTGAATCACCTATAATGACGGGTGAGTTGCCTGGTGACTGGCGAATGGCTAATGTTATGTCTTTGTTTAAGAAAGATTGTAAGGAGAAACTGGGGAGCAATATACCTGTGAGTCTGTCTTCAGTTGTGGGTAAATTGTTAGAGGTGATTATAAAAGATAGGATTTATGGACATTTAGAGAGGTGAAAATTGATTAGCGAAAGTCAGCATGGTTTTGTGTGAGGAAAATCATGTCTCCCAAACTTGATTGTCTTTTTTGAGGAAGTTGCTAAAAAGATCGATGATGGCAGAGTAGTAGACGTTATTTGGATTTTAGTAAAGCCTTTGACAAGGTTCTGCGTGGTAGACTAATTAATAAAGTTCGGTCACATGGGATTCAGGGTGAGCTTGCCAATTAGATACATAATTGGCTTAACGGCAGGAGACAGAGAGTAATAGTGGAGGGTTGCTTTTCAGACTGGAGGCCTGTGACCAGCCATGTTCCACAGGATTCGTTTCTGGGTCCTCTTTTATTTGCCATTTATATAAATGATTTGGATGAGAATAAAGAATGTATGGTTAGTAAGTTTATGGATGACACTGAAATTGGTGGCATTGTAAACAGTGAAGAAGATTTTCTAAGATTACAAAGGGATCTTAATCAAATGTGTCAAAGGGATGAAAATGGCAGATGTTGTTCAATCTGGATAAATGCAAGGTACAACAGACAAGGGTAGGGCTTGTACAATTAATAGCAGAGCCTTAGGTAGTGTTGTAGAACAGAGGGACCCAGCGGTGCAGGTACATAATTCTTTAAAGTGCGTCACATACAGAAAGGATGGTTAAAAAGACATTTGGCACGCCTGCCTTCTTTGCTCAATCCTTTGAGTAGAAGAGTTGGGATGTTATGTTGAGATTGTACAGAACATTGGTGAGGCCACATTTGGAATACTGTGTCCAGGTCTGGTTGTCCAGTGATAAGAAGGATATTAAATAAAAACCAAAAGAACTGCAGATGCTGTAAATCAGGAACAAAAGCAAAGTTGCTGGAAAAGCTCAACAGGTCTGGCAGCATCTGTGAAGGAGAAAACGGAGTTAATGTTTCAGGTCCGGTTCTGAGGGTCACTGAATCTGAAACGTTAACTATAGGGAGGATATTATCAAGCTGGAGAGGATTCAGAAGAGATTCACCAGGATGTTGCTGGGTGTGGAAGGCTTGAATTATAAAGAAAAGCTGGGACTTTTTCACTGGAGCATAGGAGGTTGAGAGGTGACTTGATTGAAGTTTACAAAATAATGAGAGGTAAAGATAGATGGTAGTCTATTAATAGATAAATAATGGTAGTCGTCTCTTCCCGAAGATGGGGAATTTCAAGGCCAGGTGGCACCTTTTTAAAGTGAGTGGAGAATGATTTAAAAAAGGCCAAAGAGACTTTTTTTAACACAGAGTGTGGTTCATGTGTAGAATGAACTTCCTGATGAAGCAATGGATGCAGATATAGTTGCAATGTTTAAAAGGCGTTTGGGTAGATACATGAATAGGAAATGTTTAGAGCAATATGGATCAGGAGCAGGCAGGTGGGACCAGTTTATTTTGGGATTATGTTCGGCATGGATTTGTTGGACTGAATGGTCTGCTTCTGTGCTTATGAGTCTACGACTCCATGACTGAGTTGAGAAGGAATGCCTCCATCCAAATGGTTGTGTATCTATGGAATTCCCTGCCCAGTAAAGCAGTTGAGGCTATCTTGTTGAATGTTTTTAAGGCAAAGACAGATAGATTTTTGAACAGTAAAGGAATTAATGGTTATGGTGACCAGATGGGTAAATGGAGCTGAGCCCACAGAAAGTTCAGCCAGGATCTTATTGAATGGCAAAGGGGGTTCATCAACCCAGAAGATCTGTTCCTGCTCCTATTTCTTACATTCTTATATTTGCCAAGGGCTGTGTATTTTACAAGAACTACATGTAGGTGAATTAGCTCAGCTTGCCAGATGACTTGTCTATCCCTTAGAGTGCTACCAATAAAAATAAGGAGTCAAGTTCCACACCGACTGAGGTTACCATGCAAATCCCTTCTGTTCAATCTCTCCCTTTGACTAGGTGTGGTGGCCCTCAGGTTAAACCATTTTTGTTTGTCTCTCTCTTATGAGAGAGCAGCCCTTCCTCTGGTAAGACTATGATGACTTTATACTGTTTTAACAGAGGAAGACTGCAAATGCAGAGGGATCTGGATGTTGTTTACCGATATTAGAAAAAAATTAGCATGCATACACAGCGAGTGATTGGGAAGCCAAGTGGAGTGTCCGCCTTAATTGAAAGAGGAGTGGAGTTTAAAAGAGACATCTTGCTACAGCAAAACAGAACATTAGTAAAACTGCATCTGGATTACTATGTAAAATTCTTGTCATTTTACTTAAGGAGGGGCCTAAAATGGATTGCATAGCTCATAGAATTGCCTCCAGCAGGGCCTCAAATTCCAAAACATTTTCTTCTGTTCTGAAGAAGAGTCATATTGGACTTGAAACAATAACTCTGGTTCTTTCTATAGATGCTGCCAGACCTATTGTACTTTGGCAGCACTTTCTGCTTTTAGTTCAGATTTCCAATATCTGAAGTACATTGGTTTTATTCAAATTTTAGTAATTGAACTAAAATTCCCCTAGCCAGAGTTTAACCTCAAACCGTTAGCCTGGGCTCGCAGCCCAGTAACATTTCCATTAAACCACTGTCTTTCAGTTACAATGATCCATTAGGCAGATTCCTGGGATGAATGAGTTAGAGTCATAGTCATGTAGCGTGGAAACAGACCTTTGGGTCCAACCAGTCCATGCCGAGCGTAATCTGAAGCTAAACTAATTCCACCTGCCTGCTCCTGGCCTATATCTCTCCAAACATTTCCTATTCATATACTTATCCAAATGTCTTTTAAATATTGTAATTGTACCCACATCCAACACTTCATCAAGAAGTTCATTCCACATGTGAACCATCCTGTGTATAAAAAAATTTGTACCTCATGTCTTTTTTAAATCTCTCTCCCCTCACCTTAAAAATGTTCCCAGAGTCTATCCAGCATATTCATCTTTCCTTTATAACACAAATCTTTCATGCCAGGCAATATTCGGGTACATCTCTTCTAAACCCTCTTCAGCTTGATAAATGCTCCCAATAATTGACCAACCACAACTGGGCACAGTATCCCAGAATAGGCCTCACCAATGGCCTGTACAACCGTAACATGACTTTACAACTCCTATACTCAAAGCACTGAGCAATGAAGGCAAGTGTGCCAAGTGCCTTTTCAACCACCCTGTCTTATGTGGTGCAAACTTTAAAGAATTATGTACCTGAAATCCTAGGTCCATCTGTTCTACAACACTGCCTAAGGTCCTCTAGTTGTGGTTTCTCGGTTCTCTAGTTGTGGGGTCGGGTCTATACCGACACTTACCAACAGGTGGCGATAGACCCGACCCCACAACTAGAGAACCGAATCACAGCCTTACTCAAAAAACTTCAAAAATCTGGAGAATTAAACAAGAGAGACTTCCAAAAAATGAAACCAGATGGATCCAACACACCACGCTTCTACGGACTACCAAAAATTCACAAACCAGGAGCCCCCCTCAGGCCCATAGTGTCGCTACCTGGAACACCAACCTACAGATTAGCCAAGGAACTACACCAAAGACTAAAACACCTAGTAGAAGACTCCCACCACTCCATTTGCTCCACCCAAGAATTCCTGAACACCATCAAAGACACCAAGATAGAAGAGGATGAAATAATGGTCTCCTTTGACGTAACAGCCCTGTTCACATCCATCAACATCAACCTGGCCAAAGAAACACTGATGACACGATTAGAAGAACAGAAGACACATACACCAGACACCACCAACCTCATCAGCAAGGACAACATCATCAAGCTAGTGGACCTATGCCTCACCACCCACTTCACTATCAATAACAAAACCTACAGACAAACCAACGGTACACCCATGGGATCTCCAATATCAGGGTTCTTAGCAGAGGCAGTAACGCAGAGACTCGAACAAACAGCTCTGCCAATCATCCAACCCAAACTTTGGGTCCGCTATGTGGATGACAAACAAATTAGAGGAAACCTTCAAGACCATCAATAATACCCTTTACTGGCATAACGTTCACAAAAGAGGAGGAAAACAACAACAAACTGCCATTCCTAGATGTCACAGTAGAGCGAACAGCCAATGGGGAACTTCAAACCAGCGTCTACAGGAAAACAACACATACGGACCAAATACTGAACTACAGGAGCAACCATCCCAACACCCACAAACGAAGCTGCATTAGAACATTATTCCAACGAGCCACCACACACTGCAGCACAGAGGAACTACGCAGAGCAGAGGAAAATCACCTATACAGCGTATTCAAAAAGAACGGGTACCCTATGAACACAGTCCGCCGATTTCTCAGCAACAAACCCAAACAAACAGACAAAACGGGCTCAGAAACCATAACCACTCTCCCCTACATCAAAGACATTTCCGAAATGACTGCCAGACTACTCGGACCTCTTGGCATCAGGCTAGCCCACAAACCCACCAACACACTAAAACAGCAGCTAATGAACTTAAAAGACCCTATACAGACAACAAATAAAATGAACGTCATCTACAAAATACCTTGCAAGAACTGTGACAAACACTACATTGGACAAACTGGCAGAAAGCTAGCTACCAGGATACATGAACATCAACTAGCCACAAAACGACATGACCCACTATCACTCGTATCCTTACATACGGATGAGGAAGGACACCACTTTGATTGGGACAACACATCCATCCTAGGACAAGCCAAACAGAGACATGCACGAGAATTCCTAGAAGCATGGCATTCCAACCGGAACTCCATCAACAAACACATTGACTTGGAGCCAATCTACCATCCAGTGAGAAAAAGACCAGGAAATGACATCACCAACCCAAGGAAACCTAACCAGATAAATAGAAAGCGGAACATAACACCAGCACTTCGTCAGAGGCTCACTGATGATGTTACCTAGAATGGTGACGAAACGTCTGAAAACTAACCTTCCAGCTCAGCGAGCAAACTCACATCCAGAACCTCAACCTGAGCTACAAATCTTCTCAAAACTCGCTAGTGTCATTAGTCCTTGGAATTCTCTTCCACAGAGAGAAGTGTCAGCTGGGTTATTGGACATATTCAAGGTTCAGCTAAATAGATTTTTTACCTATAAGAAAGCCGAGAGATGTTGCGTAGAGGAAGGCAGAATTAAGGCAATGATCAGATCAGCTCTGATCTTATTGAATGGCAGAGCGGCTTGATAGACTGAATGGCCTAATGCTTATGCTTTTTCTGTGATCTTATGAAATAATTTGCACTTTAGGCAATTGGACCTGATCAATATTTGATCTTAGGCTAATGAGTGGCAAGTGGCCTTAGTGCTGCATAATTACCCAATAATGTCATCTCCAACAAGACTAGCGTGGACATGCTGAGCCAAATGATCTCCTTCTGTAAATTTTCTATGAGGGATAGCTACCTTTGACATTCACTGATGTTATCATCATTAAATCCCCTGCATTAGCATTGACTAGAAATTCAACTTGACCAGCGATGTAAGTACTGTGGCTACAAGGAAAGAATCAAAGATTGAGTCAGAGTCTAAGAATTCTGTGGTGAGATGCCCTCATCCTGTAATGGAAAACTGTCCAGTTGCAGATCCAACAACACTCTTCCGAGAGTAGGTAGACTGCCTGACCACCCCATCCAATACCTTAAATATTCTACATGACCTTCAGTGAGTACCATTTAAAAGGTGCGCTGCCAATTACCGAGATTTCTTCCCAAACCCATCATCTCTACCACTAGAAGAACAAAGACTTGAAGCATATGGGAACACATCAACTCCATATTCCTTTTTGATTATGCACCATCGGCTTGAAAATATTTCACCATCCCTTTGTTTGGGTCACATACCACCCACCCCCACCTGCTGCGGTTTCCACCCTAGCTAAACTGGCCTATGCATATTTTGAAAGCTAAGCACTATACACTGTATCTGACTGCCCTTTTACTTGGTCTGTTTTAAGGACTTGCCTGAGAGACCTTCTTTTTCTCACTATGGCCTGGTTCTTGAATCTGCTTCACTTACAGGCTGTCTGGTGCTACTCTATGTGTCAGCGTATCAGCAGACTGACGATGCCAGTATCAGTTTGAAGACTGATAGAATTTTTAGATCAAATTCACTGATGCCAAAGTACAGTTTGCTATTACAAAAGAGTCTCATTCAGAGCAGACAGAAGCCACAGTCTAAGGAAAAAATTTAAGCCCTACTTTACCAGCTGTGTGTGTAATTGATGCTAATGTGGAGTGCAAGGTATAAATTAATTACATTTTAGCATTAACACACCTCCCTCCTGTTAGCATAAAGTTAACCCTTTAACTTTATTTTTCCAAATTCAGATTTTTATTTGATTGTCCACATGACTAAATTCAAGAGTGCATTGCCTACATGACTAAATTCAAATGAGCAGTTCAGGATCCAGACAGTTTCAAATGATCTGTAATTTGTGGTTTAGATCTATAGTTTTCATTCATATTTAAGATTAGACATTAAAAGTAAAATAGGAAGAATGCTGCAACAGATACATTTATGGAAGGGCTGAAGTTTATTTTCATGCACCAGAATCTCTTGCCTTAACAATAGTAACGTAGGAGCCACAACTTTAATTCATAAAATGGTCCTGAGAGTTACTGACGACAAAGCATCCAGGAATAGCTCAGGAGGCTGGAATCTGCTTGTGTGTTGCTATGCTATTATTTAGCTCCTTCAGGGAGATTTGGTCATTCTAAATTCTACACTTAGTGAAAATGCTACAAATTTGCATGTTTGGTATTGAATTTAAAAAATAAACTTTTGATTAACACATAACATTCAAAATGCTCACTAAACTATTTTTTACACCAAGTATTCATTTAAACAACTTTGGAAATCCATCAAGTGGCTTGTTTTTAATTTGAATTTTTTTTGTGAGGCTCCTACCATACTGCCCTGCACTTTAACTGACCATCAAAATCCATAGACAGCTCCTGGACAATGTAAATTAGTTTATATATAGGAGCAGCCTCCTTTCAGTGTGAGCAGGCATTGACGATGATGTCCAACATTGACTCCAATGCATGTCTACAACCTTGGGACACCTGAGGAACAGAGTTCTAAGTCCAAGACCTCAAGCCCTGAATCAAGCTCGTGGTCTACAGAGCTGCTCTTCCCACCCTCTTGTATACATCAGAAACATGGACCACGTAGAGCTGACACCTGAAATCCTTGTAGAGTTATAATTAGCCGTAACTTCAGAAAATCCATCAAATCCGCTGGTATGGTGGGTGTACCAACATAACTATCTTCTCCCAGACTGGTATCTCGAGATTCAAGCCACTGGTCATAAACTTCCAGCTGAGATGGATGGGCCACACTATTTGCATGCATGACACAACACTCCAAACTCTGCAATGGTAAACGATCACTGGGAGAGAGGAAGAAATGCTGTAAGGGCACCCTGAAGGCAGAAACAAATAAGATATCTCCACCACCAGATGGGAATTGCTTGTCCCAGAATTCATAAAACTGAGGAAGAAACATCTGCGAAGGTGCCATCCACTTTGAACATCACCAACTGGGATCTATAGAAGCCAAGTACAACTGCTAAACGAGAGTCCGTCCCACCAGCCTCACCTGTTGCAGAGTTTGCTTCTCCAGGATTTGACTGTTAGGCAACCATAGAACCCAACTGTTCGTGTAGAGGCAAATCATCCTTGATCCTGAGGGACAGTTGAAAATGAAGGTTTTGAAAGTGGTCCATTGTTTTCAAGCTGTTGGCAATTGTAGTATGTTAGAGTTAATTCACAAGTCAAATTCTTTTTTATTTCAAAAAGCATACAAATGGTGAAGATTAGAGGGAAACCAGAGGTTTGGGAAGGCTTTAAAGCTGGCAGAGGATAACTGAAAAAGCAATAAGTGGGGTGAAGATGAAATATAAGAATAAGGTAGCTCGTAATAAAGAAGAAGATTGCAAGAATTTTTTTTTAGGTTGTCTAAAAGGTATACGAGAGGTAAGAGTGGATATTGAACCACTGGAGAGGTATTAACGGACAACAAAGAATTGGCAGAGGAACGAAGTGTGTACTTTGCATCAGTTTTTGCCATGGAAGACAGCAGTGACATGCTTGAACTTCAAGAGAGTCAGGGTGCATAAGTGAGTGTAGTGGCCATCACTAAGAAGAAAGTGCTGGTGAAGCTGAAGGGTCTGAAGGTGAATAAATCACCCAAACAAGATGAACTACATCCCAGCGTTCTAAAAGAGATAGCTGAAGAGATTCTAGAGGCATCCTAGGGACTCTGGACTCAGGGAGGGTCCTAGAGACTGGAAAATAGCTAATATAACAATCCTGCTCAAGGAGGGAGGGAGGCAGAATACAGGAGACCATAGGCTGGTTGGCCTGACCTTGCTCATTTGTAAGGTTTTAGAGTCCATTCTTGAGAATGAGATTGCAGGGTACTTGGAAGCGCTGAGTCAGCAATGCTTCGTCAAGGTGAGGTTATGCCTGACAAATCTGTTAGGAATCTTTGCACAGGTGATGAGTAATTTAGACAAAGGAGAGCCAGTGAGTGTGATCTATTTGGATTTTGAGAAGGCCTTTAATAAAGTGCTGCACAGGAGCTGTAAATAAGACAAGAGACTATAGTACTAGGGGCAAGGTACTGGCATAGATAGAGGGTTCACTGACTGGCAAAAGGAAGAGAGTGGGGATAAAGGGGTCTTTTTCAGGAAGACTAGTGGAATTCCACAAGGGTCAGTATTGGGACCACAACTATTCATGATATACAGTAATGATCTGGACAAAAGGACTGAGGGTATTGTTGCTAAGTTTGTTGATGACACAAAATGGTGGAGGAACAGGTAGAGTTCAGGAAACAAGGAGGCTGCAGAAGGACTAGGACAGGCTAGGAGGCTTGGCAAAGAAGTGGTAGTTGGAATACAATGTAAGAAAGTGTGAGGCTATGCACTTTGGTGGGAAGAATAGAGATGTAGACCATTTTCTGAACAGAGAAAGGCTTTGGGAATCCAAAGCACAAAGTGACTTGGGAGTCCTAGTTCAGGATTCGCTTAAAGTTAACATGAAGGTTCAGTTGGCAATTCAGGAAGCAAACGCAATGTTAGCATTCATTTCAAGAAGTCTAGAATACTAGAGCCGAGATGTACTGCTGAGAGTGCATAGCGTTCTGATCAGACTGCCTTTGGAATATTCTGTGCAGTTTTAGGCCTTATATTTAAGGAAGGATGTGCTGGCCTTGGAGGGGGCCCAGAGGACATTTACAGAATGATCTCCAGAATGAAGGGCTTGTCACGTGAGGAGTGGTTGACAACTCTAGGTCTGATTTAAAAAGAAATCAGGAGTATCAAGGATTCAACAAATCTCAGAATCACCAAGCCTCCTAGCCTGTCCTAGTCCTTCTGCAGCCTCCTTGTTTCCTGAACTCTACCTGTTCCTCCACCATCAATTTAACTTAGTACCAGAATCCAGACATTTCCCCCATAACCTTTCTCTTTAAATAATCATTCAAAACTCTCTTGAATCCTTCATTGAATCTGTCACTACAACATTTTCAGGTAGTGCTTTATGTGCCCTAACTACTCACAGAGTAAAAAAGGTTTTTCATACCATCACAAATACTTTATTTGCAAAATACCTTAAAATTGAACCCTCTGGTTCTCAATTCAGTTCCAGCTCCCATGGTTCTGAACACTTCTATCAAATTTCTGTTTAGCCTGAAAATAGTCCCAACTTCTCCAATCTATCCTCATAACTGGAACATAAGAACTGGGAGTTTATCAAGAATTTGTATAAGATACTAGTTAGACCTCAGCTAGAGTACTGTGTATAGTTCTATCTTGTACTCTCTTCTGCACTCTCTCTAATACATTCACATCCTTCCTGTAGTTTGGCTATATGAACTGTATACAATACTCCAACTAAGGTTTAACCAACATCTTAAAAATGTTCATCTAAACCCCGGTAGTAAACAAGACAATCCAGGTTAACATTTACCAAATCATACCAAAATAATAGTGAAATACTTGTTCAGGAAAAAATGAGTGGATTACTCTCCGATGTCAGGAGTAACGTTTTCTATAACTAGGGTTAGAAGAATAATTTAGAGGGCCTTTTGCATCAAATAACAACACTAAAGACTCACCCAGTCGCATCCAATTGACTGCAGGATGACCCACTGAATGCTAGCTGTGAACATTCCTGGAGGGAGTGGATAAATTTAAATTGGTTCAATCAGCAGCTTGCTAATAAAACTGGCCTACTCCACAAAATTAGACAGTTCCAGCTACTGTTTACAAGCTACAAAGCAAACACTCAGCCCCAGACCTCCCTATCATTCTTGATGCCAAGCAGGAATTAAAATGTGAAATGCTTTCACTCACTTTTTACATATATCAACTCACTGTGTTTTGGAGCTTTAATGACAAAGCTGAGCAGCCCCAGTCATCCAGTGCCGTGGCAAGACCATGAAGTCTATTACCACCAAATTCTGATGCCACTGAATCAGGGACAAGTGCGCAATTTTATAGTGAATAAACCCCACTGCATCTAAAGTACAATCAGATTCTACTATTCACAAAATATCTTGCATGTTATCGTTATAACAGCAAAAATGATCATTTGCAGTCATAGAATCATAGAACTATACAGAATGGAAACAGGCCCTTTGGTCCAACTCATCCATGCCAACCAGATATCCTAAATTAATCCGGCTCCATTTGCCAGCATTTGGCCTATATCCCTCTAACCCTTCCTATTCATACACCCATCAATATGCTTTTAAATGTTGTAATTGTACCCAGCTTCCATCACTTCCTCTGGCAGCTCATTCCACACATGCACCACCCTCAGCGTGAAAAAGTTGCCCCTGAGAACTCTTTAAAATCTTTCTCTTCTTACCCTAAGCCTATGCCATCTAGTTTAAACTCTGTTACCCTGTTCATTTGAAGTCAAAATCGATTACTTGGCTTCTTAATTGAGAAATGATTCAGTGGAACCTGAAAAATGATGCATGCAGGGGAATAAACAGAAAGAAATAGAAACATATTGAAGCTACAAACTTGATAAAGAATGATCAGTTACCCAAATGAAATTAGTACTTTTTTACTTTTGGAGATTCAGGAAATCATTTGATATTCCTCTGCTATCCATACTTCTCTGAATTAAATTTTTTGATACAATGATGTGCAGATAGTCATGACAAATGGAGTAGAAACTGTATTTACATTAGGATCACTGAAGAAAATGTAATATTGAAAGGGTTAATGCAGAAACTTCCAAACAAACATCAATTGACTTGATTCAGAGATAGTAGGAACTGCAAATGCTGGAGAATCTGAGATAACAAGGTGTAGAGCTGGATGAACACAGCAGGCCGAGCAGCATTTTGGGAGCAGGAAAGCTGACATTTCGGGCCTAGACCCTTCTTCAGAAATGGGGGAGGGGAAGGGGGCTCTGAAATAAATAGTGAGAGAGGGGTAAGTGGATAGAAGATGGATAGAGCAGAAGATAGGTGGAGAGGAGACAGACCGGCCAAAGGGACGGGGATGGAGCCAGTACGTTCCCCTTTACTGGCTCCATCCCCACCTCCTTGACCCGTTTGTCTCCTCTCCACCTATCTTCTGCTCTACCCATCTTCTATCCACCTCCCCCCCCTCCCTATTTATTTCAGAACCCCTCCACCATTTCTGAAGAAGAGTCTAGGCCCGAAACGTCAGCTTTCCTGCTCCTATGACACTGCTTGGGCTGTTGTGTTCGTCCAGCTCTACACCTTGTTATCGCCGACTGACTTGAATTCTAGCAGCTAAGATCTGGATGTTCTAAAATCCAAAACATTAAGGGGACTGAAGATATTTTGGATGTTAAATACATTAGAATAATATACTTCTTTTAACAGTTATATATTTTTGCATTGCTTGTAAAGTGCGAGGAAGTGATTAACTGGAAACAGAATGTCATATGTAAGTATTCCAAGGGTTATATTCATGGCGATATTAGAGTGTCATGTGAATCAAGACCAGCCTATGCCAATTCTTTTGTACAAAAACAGAATGGCAGTAATTACTCATGTTTTCCAGAGAATTCTCATGTTTTCCAAGCTTAAAGCATGATTATTATCAACAATCTTGGATTTAAAGATAACAAGAATCCATACCAATACTCATTAAATAGAAATCCCACTCTGATTTCCTGTACTCTTCTGACTTGTCTAGGATAACATTCTACGGACAATGAAAATCTTGAAATTTCTTGCCTTTCTTGAGACCTGAAAATGTGGTTAGCTGACGTATTTTTTTTCCACAGATGCTTCCTGCCCTGCTGAGTATTTGTACTATTTGGACTACTTTGCAGAGTTTGCTGTATTTGGCATTCTCCAACTTGATGGCCTTTACAGTAAGCTTGCAAAGTTCATCATAAGGGAAAATTGCAAATTAAAGTACAAAGTTTCCACATAGGGTGCAATTCCAAAATTGGATGTAAATTGCATTTGAAATTGCACTGTTTACTTGAAGAGAAGTGATAGCTCAATTTCTGTTCAAATTCATTGACACAATCATAAATGTTAAATCTTTTACTTACCAGTGTAATTCAACTATATAATCAAACTTCTACTTTCTCACACTGAAATATGTTCATTCATATATTGAAGAGTAGTAAGATTTTGTAAATGTTCTAATGGAGCTAAAAGGTAATCCTCTTTAATAAGGGCATCTGTTGTATTTCCTGTGAGTAATCAATTTAGTACCCAGCCTAGTTTGAAGAGACTCCTTGACTGGTTGTACTTGCAAACAATCAAGCAAAACATGCCAAGCACGTTCTTTTGACTGTGGCCAGTGTTGTATTTGGGGGTAGCTTCCAGAACAAACGTTGAAACATAAAACATTAAAAATGGAAACAGGAGTAGGCCATTTGGCCCTTCAAGGCTGCTTCACCATTCAATATGACCATGGCTGATTTTCCTACTTGGTACACTATTCTTGCTTTCTCCCCATATCCTTTGATTCCCTTACCCATATCTAACGCCTTCTTGAAAACTTCCAATGTTTTGGCCTCATCAGTTTTCTGTGTACAGAGAATTCTACAGGCTCACCACTCTCTTGGTGAAGAAATGTCTCCTCATCTCAGTCCTAAATGGCCTACACCTCATCATTAGACTGTGACACATGATTGTGGACTTTCCAGTCATGGGGAGCATCCTTTCTATATTTATGCTGTCTGGACATGTTTGAATTTTATACATTTCTTTGCAATTCCCCTAATCCATCCAAACTTCTGTAAGCATATTCCTAACTGGTCCCGCCTCTCTTCATATGTCAGTCCTGTATTCCCCAGGAATCAGTTTGGTAAACCTTCATTGCCTCAGTAGTTAGAACATCTTTCTTCAGGTAAGGAGACCAAAACTGCACGCAATACTCCAGGTGTTGCCTCACCAAGAACCTGTTTAACTACAGCAAGACATCCCTGCTCCTGTACATGACTTCTCTCATTATGAAGGCCAACATACTATTTGCATTCTGCACCACCTGGTGCACTTGCATGCTAACCCTCAGTAACTGGCAGACAAGGGCATCCAGGTTTCATTGCACCCCCTGTTTTCCCAACCTATTGTCATTCAGATAACAATCTGCCTTCCTGTTTTTGCTACCAAACTGAAAAGCCTCATGTTTATCCACACTGTATTTCATCTGCCATACATTTCCCTATTCACTTAACTTGTCCAAATCATATTGAACAATCTCGGCATCCTCCTCACAGTTCACTCTCCCTTTTCTGCAAATTTGGAATTATTGCTCATAGTTTCATATCTAAATTATTCTGAATTTAATAACTGGGGTTCAAACACTGATCCCTGAGGTATGCCACTCATCATTGGCTGCCTTTCAGAAAATGACCTGTTTATTCCTATTCTTTGTTTCCTGCCAGCCAGTTCTCTATCCACGTCAGTACACTATCCCAATCCCATGCACTTTAATTTTGCATGCTAATCTTTTATGTGGGACGTTATCAAATTCCTTCTGAAAGTCCAGTAAACCTCATCCCCGGCTCCCCAGATGATCATCCTCAAAACATTAAAATAGATTTGTCAAACATGATTTACCTTTCATAAACCCACACTGATTCTGTCCAGTACTGTCACGGTTTTCCAAGTGCTCTTCTGTTAAATCTTTTATAATGACCTCTATCATTTCCCAACAACTGAAGTTCGGCTAACCGATTTATAATTCCCTGTTTTCCCTCTATTTCCTTTTGTAAACAGTGAGGTTATATGAGCCATCCCCAATCTCTGGGAGCTGTTCTAGAGTCTATAGAATCTTGAAAGATGATCGATTCATCCATTATTTCTAGGGCCACGTCCTAAAAGAATGTGGATTACAGAGTCCTGGGGATTTATCAGCCTTCATTGCCATCAATTTTCCCAACACCATTCCCCTACTAATACTGATTTATGTCAATTCCTCTCTCAGACTTGACTTTATATTCCCCAACATGTTTGAGATGTCATTTGTGTCCTCCTTGGTGAAGACTGAGCCAAAATATGCATTCAAATTGTCTGCCATCTCTTTGTTTCCCACTAAAACATACCCAGTTTCTAAATGTCAGGGACTTTGTCCTCATTAACATTTTTTCTCTTCACACACCTATAGAAACGTTAACAATCAGTTTTCATGTTCCCTATAAGCTCACTTTTTATCCTCTATATCCTCCCCCCCCACCCACGCCCACCACCCCCCCCCCCCACCTCTTGGTCAATCCTTTTGTCCTCCTTTGCTGAAATCCAAACTGCTCCCAACCTACAAGTCTGCTGCTCTCTTTGGCCCATTTGTCACTTTAATAAACTTGTTTCTGCTTGATACAACGTGTGTTTAACATTCCTCCATGACTTTGTTTGATTTCAATGCAAATTGGCAGAATCTACTAGATTTTGTGGGTCACATTTTGAGGGGTGGGACAGGATGACTCTGGAGTCTGTTTCAGCCCCAGCAATGGCCAGTGATCCCAATGGCACAACTAGTAATGAAGAATTGACGGATATCTGATTATCCTGCAGCTCTTAGAGACAGGGCATCCTTCCTTAGAAAAGTGAAATTCATGGATACAGCGAACTAAATGGCCTGATCAAAATAAAATCCAGGTATGTCACTGGTGGAGAATACTTGTCTCTGGCTTTCTGACTTATGGCTGGGGCCACTACCACTCTGTGAAATCCCTTGCCTTGACACCTGATACTTGTGTGCCATAGAGCAGGCATGTTAAAATAAAATGTTACTCACATTCTCTCGTATCACTCCATATTCAAACCATTGCCTAGTAACCAACTGGTTTGTAATAATGTAATGCTTACATTTATTGTGCTTCTTCTGACTGAAACTCAATGAAGACTTAATTGTTTAAAACATCATTCATTTAAGCATTCTGTGACCCTTCTGAAGTAAGAGTAACTAACCTTCTAACTTCAGCCACCTCCAAATCTCAAGTCTCTAAAATAAAAATCTGTGTAAATGGCTTCATTGTAATAATATCCTGAATATGTTAACAGCAAGAAAGGTCAAACATTTCAGATCTCTGCAATATCAACAAGCGACATCTGAGAAAACAGTTAATAGGAGGACTGACCTTTGTTTGATCCCAGTGACTGTCAGAGATTATCTGTAAATTGAACATCTGCTGTATGCATTGCTAAATGTTGGCTTTTTTTTCATTTAATTGGTTTTGCCTCCTTCGTTGGAACTGCTAATTGCTTTGTGGTCATTTAAACATTCAAATTGATAGTGTGGTCTTGAGCTTCACGAAGACTTTCAGTGAGACAAAGGAAATTTTGAGTGAATCTGAGCAACATGGATTATGTCAAGACATGAGGCAGAATCATGCAGGAAGTGTGACAAGATTGGAGGAGATAACTTCGAGGAAGAATTCGTAGAGTGTATTTGGGATGGTTTCCTCAAACAATTTGTGTGGTCCAATCTGCAAACCAGTTATTTTGGATCTGATGGTGCGTAATGAGGCAGGTTTAATAAATAATAATAATAAACCCTATGAAACAGTGTTCAGAACATGGTAGGATTAAGTATTCTGTTTGAGAGGGAGAAACTTGGGTCAGAAACAACTGTACTAAACTTAAGTAAGGCTAATGAAAAGAAGAATGAGGGCAGAGTTGGCTGTAGGTTGACTCCATAATGCCCTTAATGAGGGAATTCCAGGATTTTTACAGAGAAGGAATGGTGATATATTTCCAAGGCAAGGTGGTGAGTGGCTTGGAGGGGAACTTGCAGGCGGCAATGTTCAGGTAGTGAAATGTGCTTTATTTTTCATTCAAGATGGTAATGATTGTAGGTTTAGAAAGTGCTATCTAAGAAACTTTTGATAAATTTCTGCAGTGCATCTTGTAGGTAGTACGCATTGCTGCTACTGAGAAGCAGTGGTGGAGAGAGTGGATTCATGTGAATGTGGAGCAAATCAAGTGTGTGTTTTGTCCCAGAAAGTATCAAGCTTTTTGAATGTTGTTGGAGCTGCACCCATCTAGGTAAGTGATTGATTGATTGATTGATTGATTGTCATGCACACTGAAATACAGTGAAAAGCTTTGCTTACAAGTAGTACAGGCAGATCACAGCAAGCAAAGGATGCACAGATCAAAAAGACTTAGATGCATACAGGTTACATTGCAAGTTAAATTATTTGAGGCTAGCGTCCATTCAATTGTCTGATAATGGCTGGAGAGAAGCTGTTCCTGAACCTGCTTATGTGTGTGTTCAAGCTTTTGTATCTTCTGCCTGATGGAAGAGGTTGTAGGAGATCATTACCAGGGTGTGATGGTTCTTTCCGCAGCAGTGATCCATGGAAGTAGAGTCCATGAATGGAAAGTTGGCTTCTGTGATGGCCTGGCAGTGCATACCTCTGTAGTTTCTTATAGTCCTGGGCAGAGCAGTTGCCGTACCTAGCCGTTATGCACCCGGATAGTATGTTTTCAATTGTGCATCTGTAGAACTTAGTGAGGAACCTTATGGGCATGCCAAATTTCCTGAGCTACCTTAGGGAGAAGAGGCAGCGTATGCCTGCTTGACTGTCACATTTATATGGAAAGTTGGGAGTATTCCATCACACTCCTGAAATGTGCCTTGTAGATGGTGAACAGGCTTTGGGGAGTCAGGAGGTGAATTCCTTTCAGCAGCATTCCTAGCCTCTGTTGTGCTTTTGTAGCCACTGTGTTTATGTGATGAGTCCAGTTCAGTTTATGGCCAATGGTGGCCCCCAGGATGTTGATAGCGGGGGTTTCAGTGACAGCAACACCACTGAATGTCTAGTGTGGTGGTTGGAATCTTTAATATTGGAGATTCCTAGCACCTGTGTGGCATGAATGCCACCTGCCAACCATCAGCCCAAGCCTGGATACTATCCAGGTCCCGTTACATCTGAACCTGGACTGCGAGGAGTTCTGAATGGTGCTGAACACCATATGATGATCAGGAACATTCCCATGATGGAGTTGTTGTTAATATGTCAAAACTTATCAATCTCAGTATTAATCTTAATTTAATGAGAAAGGGTTTTAATCATGAAAATAGATATAAACTCAATGGTGAAGGCTCACGAACCACTTGAGAACACAACTTAAGTCTAAGGGGATTATTGGAACGTCATTTTGATGTTGTGTTATACCACCTGACAAGATGGTTCAATATTTAGCTTCAAAAGGAAATTGTGTACATAATTGAAGGAGAAGCAATTGCAGGGTTGGGGACAGAATAGGGGAGTTGGACTAACTGAACTGCTCAGAGATGGTGTGGATTCAATGGGCTGAATTGTCTTTATTTGCACTTTACTTTTCTGTGATTCTATGAACTGTGGAGAGGGGCAGGAATGTCCCAGTGAGCTTCTTTGATCGATTAATGTCTATCAGGAACCCCTCACTGTGCTTCTGAACTGACGGCCCTGTTTGCTGTTTGCAATGAGATTCTGAGTAGATAATTCACTCTGAGGTACCATATAAATAGCGTATAGTTTACATATCTGATATTAATATGAAAGTTGACAAATAGTTAAAAGCAAGGTGTTATGAGCAGTCTCTCCTCCACAGAAAGCTGCTTAATTCTGCTGTTTTAAGAAAGGCCAGTCGGAAAGTATCTTCTATAACAGTTCTCACAGACCTCCACGTATAGTTCTGAACTTTTGTTTCTGTAGTAACTTAATGCTTTCTCCCTCTCCCCATTCCTTTTCCTTTCCTCATTCCAGCCCTCTCACCCACCCCATCCCTTTATTGCACTCCCTCTCTGGCCTTCACATTGTCAAATCAATCAATAATTTTGAAGACGATCTGAATTTAGAAACTCATATAACTATTTTCACAGATTGTGGCTATCACGTTTGTACTTGCAAAGGCCAAGGACAAACCTATTGATGCATGCTGGAAAATTCTGCACATGCCACAAGCTCAAATTGCACCAACTCAGTTAATAGCTGCTTTACATTGTTTATTCAGACATACCTGATAAATCCCAGGCGTTTGAGACATGTAGAGGTCCTGAGACGTAAGATTGCCTGCGATTTTAGAAGACCCAAAGAGTAATTGTTAGTGTGAAATTTGAATCAGGAAATTCAGGGGGTCCTGCTGAAAATACATAAAATGGTTACACAGGAAAAGTTACATTCTTATATGCTTTCTTTAACTCCTGAATAACTATTCAATCCACAGTAAACTTTCAAATACCAGCAACTAAACCTCTCCCAGGCCCATTGCTTCCCCACTGCATGCCCCCCAGGCACTTCCCAGACCCGACCATTCCCCAACAAGGATTGATTCCCTGTTTCTGGGAACCTAACATTCCCACAATGATCCACACGCAGATCCACCGCAATCCTGCACTAATGTCACCCTGTTTGCCTGAGTAAAACAAGAAGGCTTGATGATGACAGTTCTGCTCAAGATGTACTGTACTCAGCATTAGGATTTCAGGTTTTGAAAGAATTGGATCCGGCTCCAAAATTCTATCAAGTAAAGTAAACACAAGAAGACGAGATATTTCAGACTGTCTTTTGTCAAAAATAATTTAAGATGAATAACTTCCCCAGAGGTTCAGTGGGAAGGTTCATTCTATTCACAGGGCCATTGGCTACAGAGAAGGTTCATTGCTGTATCACTCTGTATTCCTTTACCAACAAGTTCCTCTGCACCACTTTGTGAGAAGATTTTATAGAATACTGGAGTCAGTTTTCTTGGGGTTTTTTAACATTGTGATTGTTTGCTTTATTGTTGGGTAGCACAGTGGCTCAATGGTTAGCACCCCTGCCTTACAGCACCTGGGACCTGGGTTTGATTCCACCCTCTGGTGACCGTCTGTGTAGAGTTTACACATTCTTCCTGTACCGTGTGGGTTTCCTATGACCACTCCAGTTACCTCTCACTGTCCAAAAATGTGTTGATTAGGTGGATTGGCCATGCACAATTGCCCTATAGTCTGCAGGGTAAATGTGGGGTTACAAAATGGGATAGTCTTCAGAGGGCTAGTGAAAAATTGATGGGCCAAATGGCCTCAGTCTGCATAATAGGGGTTCTATGATTATTCACTATCTTGCCAAAGACTAAATTGTAACTATTATTAAGTTTTGCACCATGTGTGAAGAATGATACTGACCTAACAGACAAAATACTCAAATGGAAAATATGCATGTCACTTCCATGACCTGAATGTCAATCCAAATCCTCAGTCAATGGCACAGGGCAGAGGAGGGTTGTTTACTGAGAATAGAACAAGGAAACTAAGAAATCTGGAAATGTAAAAATTATAGTTTCTTCTATACAGCAAGTAATTATGTATGTATATATATAGATATATATATGTTAATAAATAATAATTTATTTCCTGAGTTAGCTATTGATAACTCAATTGATTAATTAAAATCTGGATAAATATACTTAATTGCTTTAGATAAGCAGGCAACAGAATTGTTAACTACATTTCTAAATCTATCAATAAATGCTTCTTTTAACATGCTAAAGGGTTTTCAAGTGGAAATCATGATGTGGTAAATTCTTGCATTTTGCGTTATATGAAGGTCCGCTGTGCATTGTAATTAGTCCACCTTGAAAGTAGGTATCACATCCGAATGTGTTTGTACAATTCAACCTGTACATATTCCTTCATAGAGAATGGTTAAAGCAAAGGAATATGTGCTGAGAAAAGTGTAGGAGTGGGAAAGCCTTTTTTTGTCTCTCTGTTTTGTTCTAAGTAAAGTATAGCTGCTTTATTTTTGTGGCACTCATTGAAACAAAAGCGATAGAGGCATAATTATGGTTTCAGTTTTTAAATATGACTGTGTACAGTAATGTTTGTTAGTCATATGGTTTAATTCTATGAGTATAGTGTCTATGTACACCAGTAAATCATCCTTACTCCATGGCTACATCAATGTAAAGAAAATATTGGCATGCAGAAACATCAATAAGGATAAGTCGAATGTAATTATTCTAATGGGTGTACTATCAACATAGGAGCAATATGAAGGGGAACATTTACTCAACACTGTGGGGCATATAACCACCTTACTATCTGGGTTTGGGGCTATTGCAGAATGAAGGCATGCTCCTGCCCTTGCTGTGAACTATACACTTATGTCTTTTCTCATTCTCAGGATGTGGGTTACGCTGGGAAGACCAGAATTAGTTGCTCATCTCTAGCTGACGTAGCAGCTTGATCAAACTAATTGACTTAATATGTAATTTTGGAAGGCAGCATAGAGTAAACCACATAGTACCAGAGTCAGATATAGGTCAGAGACAAATAAACTGCAGATGCTAGAATCCAAGGTAGATAAACAGGAGGCTGGAAGAACACAGCAAGCCAGGCAGTATCTGGAGGAAAGGAAAAATCAATGTTTTGAGTATTACGTTTCTTCAGGACTGGATGTGGGGGTAGGTGGAGCTGCAGATAAAGAACAGGGAGGGGGAGGGAGCAGTGGAATGGTGGTATTAGGCGGGCACCGGTAGTAGGTATGGGCTGGGTAGTCGAAGGGATGGAAGAATCCGGTTGGTAGCTGGAAGGGAGAGTCAGTAGTTGGAATGGAAGGAACGAAGAAGCTGGAAAGGGAGCTGGGGGTGGGTGGGAAGATTATTTGAAATTAGAGAACTCAATGTTGTGTCGTCCAGGATGTTGGCTGCCCAGGCGGAAGATAAGGTGTTGTTCCTCAGATTTGTGTTCTAATTCACTGCCACTGGAGGATGCCAAGGATGGACATATCAGATGGGGAGTTAAGAAGGGTCCATGGGAGTTGAAATGGATGATAACCAGGAGGTTACACTGGTCGTAACGGGCCAGGCGAAGAGGCTCAGTGAAATGGTCACCTAGTCTATGAATGGTCTCCCTGATGTAAAGAAGACCACATCAGGAGCACCACATGCAATAGACAAGGTTGGAAGAGATGCAGGTAAAGCTCTGTCACACCTGGAAGGGTTGTTTAGGGCCCTGGATGGAGGTGAGGCAGGTGAAGTGTGGACAGGTGTCACATCTTTTATGGTTATTGGGGAAGGTAACGGGCAGGTTGGCGTGGTTAGTGGGGACAATAGTGTGAACTAAGGAGTGGCGAAGGGAAGGGTCCTTGTGGAAGGCAGAGCGGGTGGGGAGCAAAAAATGATCCAGGTGCTTGGGTCTAACTGGAATTGGCGAAAGTGGTTGAGGATGGTATGTTGGATGCGGAGTCTGGTGGGTTGGAAATGAGGACAAAGGGGACCCTATCTTTATTATCAGAGATAATGGGAACTGCAGATGCTGGAGATTCCAAGATAATAAAATGTGAGGCTGGACGAACACAGCAGGCCAAGCAGCATCTCAGGAGCACAAAAGCTGACGTTTCGGGCCTAGACCCTTCATCAGAGAGCTATCTTTATTATGTTGGGGTGTATGGATAAGAGCTGTGGATCTGTAAATGGAGGAGGCATGGCGGATGGCTGTCTGGATAGCAGAGAGGGGTAAAGAACGTTGTTTCATAAAAGACGGCATCTGGGATTCTTGGGAGTGGAACGTCTCCTCGTAAGAGCAGATGTGATGGAGACAGAGGAGTTGGGAAAATGGGATTGAGGTTTTGCAGGATACAGGGTGAGAGAAGGTATAGTCTAGGTAGCTATGGGAGTCTGTCGGTTTATAAGTTAGAGGTGAAGCTGGGTAGAGATGGTAAATTTCTGCCTGACAGATCAGTGACATTAGGTTTATCTGACCATCTTTGATCATCTTTGCAGTGATTGTTTTTTATTTGAATTCAAGCAATTGGAGATTTGAACTTGTGATTTCCAAATCATTCGCAGGTTATTTTGCCCCAGTAATATTTTAACAGTTTTGCTTTTCTGGAATCACAAAATTTCTGAACTTATTTTCACATCTTGAGGCCACACACTATTCTTCTGTCCAAAAGAGCTCACAAACACGCTGCACAGCCCCTGTTTATGCACGACTACACTAATGTCATGAACGCACAAAATACCTAAACTCAGTTTTGTTTTTCTTTTTCTTCTACTCAGACATAAGTAGACTACACAACCTTCTTGTGGGACAAATGTCACACTCAGAGTCAGAGGTAGTTAAAGTCTTTATTACCAATATGCAGGCAAAAGACTCAAACTCGTAATTTATTTCTCAAAGTCTTTTTCTCTGACTCTCAACAATAATGACTAGGAGGAGCGGCCAAGTGTAATATATCCAAATTTGCTGACAAATCCCAAACTTGGGGGCATAATTACAGAATAAGGGGTCACTTACTTAAAACTGAAATGAAAAGCAATTTCTTCTCCCAAAGGGCAATGAATGTCAGGGATTGTTTATGTCAACTGTCTTGATGTTTGCAATGTAAATGACGCCAACAGTGTGGGTTTAATTCCTGTACCACTGATTTTACAATGAAGGACCGTCCTTGTTAACCTTTCCCCTCTACTTATGTGTGGTGGCCTTCAGGTTAAACCCCCACCAGTTTCCTCCCTGATGACAGAGCAGCCCTATAGTGACTTACCTTTTAATGGATGTCTGGAATTCTGTACTCCTGAAAAAATGAGGATGCTATGTCACAGAGTGTTTAAAGATGGAATGATAGATTTTTGAAATCTCAGGAGTTGACAGTTATGCTGAGTTGGCACAGACAAGTAGTTGAGGCTGGAGCAAATTAGCCATGAGCATGCTGAAAGACAGCACAGGCTTGAGGGGCCAAATGTTCTACCCCTACTTCCCATTTCTAACATTTCTGTATTTTAATCCTCACAACTGACTCCCCCAGCTTCCCTACACTGAAATGGCCACTGGTAAACACTGTCGGACCTACACTGAGCTGACCCACCTCCTCCCCTTAACCACATCCCACCTCCACACTGGCCATGGCCCAACTTGGGTGGATAACCATTACTGATGACTGACGAGACTCTACCTGATCTTTGTGCAGCTTCCTGACTGGTTGTTGCAGCAGACGGACCTTGATCCACTTTCTGGACAGCAGTGATGCCAAACCCCCAGTTGTGACTGCCCCATGACAACTGACAATATCCAAGCCTCTGGACCGAGAGTGTGCACAGCTGTTGACTGGTGGGAGCTCCCGATTGATGACAGTTCCCCTTTACTAGGCCAAGGATTGCTCCCCTTGGACTTTGAGAGCAGGCCATTTTGTTGAAGAGAGTGTGTTTGCCACACAGACTGCTGGAAAATGCTGCAGGTGTGAGATTGACCCAACACCATGCCAAAAAGCAACAAGTCCGCTTCCTTGACTATGCCGGATAGAAGGCCTATGAACTTCTAAGTTCTGAATGAGGTGAGAAAGTACAAAGCAGAGATGCTGTGAACATCCAGGTAGGCACAAAGAGATTGAGTGCTAATCCAATTCATGAGTTAAGTTCTCGGCAAAGTCTCTTGACAGTGACATTGCAATGAAAGATGCCTGCATTCCAAAACACAGCATTAAAGTGGAGAATTGTATTTAAGTGAGTCAGAGATGTGCCGTGAACATGCATTGAAGCAGATATGTATCAGATACCAACTTCCTTGGACATGGGGGTCAGTCATTTCCTATGGAGTGTGCTCTGAGGTGATGAGGACTACAGTCCAAGGTGAAGGAGCAAGCATGAGCTGGAACTGCCGGGTCCCTACAATGACTCCCATTGCATGAACTATTACCATCGAGTCTCTGAAAGGCTTTATGGGATTTCCATGTATCTCTATTTGGGAGAAACTGTATATCAATGAGGTGTAAATCCACATAAATAGGCCTCTTGCTGCTCAACAGAAAGTTTCTCATTTTGCCATTCAAAACTTGGTCGCAGATGTGGGCTTACTTTACTTGACTTTGAGAATCTCCTTTCTACAAGCTCACCTTATTTTCCCACTGACTTGCCATTGCCCATGTCATTCAGGGGCCAGGAAAATTCACCCCAGACTTTGCAGTCTATATGACATAAGTTTTAGCTTATTAATCCTGAACTTATCGCTTTCCTTGAACTGGGAACTTCCCAAATTTTTAGGGATCTTTTTGGATGTATTAATACGTCAAAACTCTTCCATGCCAATGACAAACAAAATTTTCAGAGCTTTTTTTTTCCCCTCAGGATCACCAGGATCTATAGTAGAGAACAGCATAGATTATTTTAGTGGATGTAACTCAGTAAAGTTATCATTGGATACTTAGTCCATAATAAAGTGTTCTCCTACTGTTTCTGTTTGCTCTTATTTAGAGTGCAGTACAAGGTTTATTTATTTATTTGAGATAATGGGAACTGCAGATGCTGGAGATTCCAAGATAATAAAATGTGAGGCTGGATGAACACAGCAGGCCAAGCAGCATCTCAGGAGCACAAAAGCTGACGTTTCGGGCCTAGACCCTTCATCAGAGAGGGGGATGGGGGGAGGGAAATGGAATAAATAGGGAGAGAGGGGGAGGCGGACCGAAGATGGAGAGTAAAGAAGATAGGTGGAGAGGGTGTAGGTGGGGAGGTAGGGAGGGGATAGGTCAGTCCAGGGAAGACGGACAGGTCAAGGAGGTGGGATGAGGTTAGTAGGTAGCTGGGGGTGCGGCTTGGGGTGGGAGGAAGGGATGGGTGAGAGGAAGAACCGGTTAGGGAGGCAGAGACAGGTTGGACTGGTTTTGGGATGCAGTGGGTGGGGGGGAAGAGCTGGGCTGGTTGTGTGGTGCAGTGGGGGGAGGGGATGAACTGGGCTGGTTTAGGGATGCAGTAGGGGAAGGGGAGATTTTGAAACTGGTGAAGTCCACATTGATACCATATGGCTGCAGGGTTCCCAGGCGGAATATGAGTTGCTGTTCCTGCAACCTTCGGGTGGCATCATTGTGGCAGTGCAGGAGGCCCATGATGGACATGTCATCAAGAGAATGGGAGGGGGAGTGGAAATGGTTTGCGACTGGGAGGTGCAGTTGTTTGTTGCGAACTGAGCGGCGGTGTTCTGCAAAGCGGTCCCCAAGCCTCCGCTTGGTTTCCCCAATGTAGAGGAAGCCGCACCGGGTACAGTGGATGCAGTATACCACATTGGCAGATGTGCAGGTGAACCTCTGCTTAATGTGGAATGTCATCTTGGGGCCTGGGATGGGGGTGAGGGAGGAGGTGTGGGGACAAGTGTAGCATTTCCTGCGGTTGCAGGGGAAGGTGCCGGGTGTGGTGGGGTTGGAGGGCAGTGTGGAGTGAACAAGGGAGTCACGGAGAGAGTGGTCTCTCCGGAAAGCAGACAGGGGAGGGGATGGAAAAATGTCTTGGGTGGTGGGGTCGGATTGTAAATGGTGGAAGTGTCGGAGGATAATGCGTTGTATCCGGAGGTTGGTAGGGTGGTGTGGCAACTTCTTCCGTGAAGGCAGTTGCATCAGATGTTACCGCACCAGTCTCAGTTAGTTGTTTTTTCGTCTCTGCCCAGCGTGTTGATAACTTTTGCTGCAGAAGGTTTCGGTGGTACTGTTCCTCTCAACCACTGGGTGGGCTGCCCAACGGTGCCTCCTGCAGCGTTATCGTTGTCATCCAATACAGGGTGAGTTGGCATCTGTCAGACCAAACTCAGCTCCATGTATGGCTCGGGATGGTACACGTACAACCGATCTATTTTTCACAGCTCGCGGTTGTGAACGATGCTGCGGGGAGGTTGTTTATCCGGGCCGCTCCCAACCGGACGCGTTCTAGTTTTTTAACGGCTGGTCTGTGTATAGACCACGCCCCGTCTCGTACTTTTTCTGGTCGTTTTGTCACCCAGCAGCCAGAGTTTGACTGAGGGTTTACCGGCGGGGCCACGAGGAGGCACGACACTCACTATGCGCCAAAAATACGCCAAAACGTCATAGTGGGCAACTACGCCTGCTTATCGAGGGCAACCTAGACGACCCAAGACATACTATCAAACGCTTTGCCTCGAGTTTGCTTTCAGCTCTTAAGAGGTGTAGCTCTGACTAGCAAACTCGAGGCAAAGCGTTTGATAGTATGTCTTGGGTCGTCTAGGTTGCCCTCGATAAGCAGGCGTAGTTGCCCACTATGACGTTTTGGCGTATTTTTGGCGCATAGTGAGTGTCGTGCCTCCTCGTGGCCCCGCCGGTAAACCCTCAGTCAATCTCTGGCTGCTGGGTGACAAGACGACCAGAAAAAGTACGAGACGGGGCGTGGTCTATACACAGACCAGCCGTTAAAAAACTAGAACGCGTCCGGTTGGGAGCGGCCCGGATAAACAACCTCCCCGCAGCATCGTTCACAACCGCGAGCTGTGAAAAATAGATCGGTTGTACGTGTACCATCCCGAGCCATACATGGAGCTGAGTTTGGTCTGACAGATGCCAACTCAACCTGTATTGGATGACAACGATAACGCTGCAGGAGGCACCGTTGGGCAGCCCACCCAGTGGTTGAGAGGAACAGTACCACCGAAACCTTCTGCAGCAAAAGTTATCAACACGCTGGGCAGAGACGAAAAAACAACTAACTAAGACTGGTGCGGTAACATCTGATGCAACTGCCTTCACGGAAGAAGTTGCCACACCACCCTACCAACCTCCGGATACAACGCATTATCCTCCGTCACTTCCACCATTTACCATCCGACCCCACCACCCAAGACATTTTTCCATCCCCTCCCCTGTCTGCTATCCGGAGAGACCACTCTCTCCGTGACTCCCTTGTTCGCTCCACACTGCCCTCCAACCCCACCACACCCGGCACCTTCCCCTGCAACCGCAGGAAATGCTACACTTGTCCCCACACCTCCTCCCTCACCCCCATCCCAGGCCCCAAGATGACATTCCACATTAAGCAGAGGTTCACCTGCACATCTGCCAATGTGGTATACTGCATCCACTGTACCCGGTGCGGCTTCCTCTACATTGGGGAAACCAAGCGGAGGCTTGGGGACCGCTTTGCAGAACACCTCCGCTCAGTTCGCAACAAACAACTGCACCTCCCAGTCGCAAACCATTTCCACTCCCCCTCCCATTCTCTTGATGACATGTCCATCATGGGCCTCCTGCACTGCCACAATGATGCCCCCCGAAGGTTGCAGGAACAGCAACTCATATTCCGCCTGGGAACCCTGCAGCCATATGGTATCAATGTGGACTTCACCAGTTTCAAAATCTCCCCTTCCCCTACTGCATCCCTAAACCAGCCCAGTTCATCCCCTCCCCCCACTGCACCACACAACCAGCCCAGCTCTTCCCCCCCACCCACTGCATCCCAAAACCAGTCCAACCTGTCTCTGCCTCCCTAACCGGTTCTTCCTCTCACCCATCCCTTCCTCCCACCACTCCCGCACATCCCAGATGTCCAAGTTCTTTAAGGACCACTCCCGCACATCCCAGATGTCCAAGTTCTTTAAGGACCACTCCCGCACATCCCAGATGTCCAAGTTCTTTAAGGATCTGCTACCACGACAAGACATTCCACTCCCGCACATCCCAGATGTCCAAGTTCTTTAAGGACCGCAACTTTTCCCCCACGGTGATCGAGAACGCCCTTGACCGCGTCTCCCGCATTTCCCGCGACACATCCCTCACACCCCGCCCCCGCCACAACCGCCCCAAGAGGATCCCCCTCGTTCTCACACACCACCCTACCAACCTCCGGATACAACGCATTATCCTCCGACACTTCCGCCATTTACAATCCGACCCCACCACCCAAGACATTTTTCCATCCCCTCCCCTGTCTGCTTTCCGGAGAGACCACTCTCTCCGTGACTCCCTTGTTCGCTCCACACTGCCCTCCAACCCCACCACACCCGGCACCTTCCCCTGCAACCGCAGGAAATGCTACACTTGTCCCCACACCTCCTCCCTCACCCCCATCCCAGGCCCCAAGATGACATTCCACATTAAGCAGAGGTTCACCTGCACATCTGCCAATGTGGTATACTGCATCCACTGTACCCGGTTCGGCTTCCTCTACATTGGGGAAACCAAGCGGAGGCTTGGGGACCGCTTTGCAGAACACCTCCGCTCAGTTCGCAACAAACAACTGCACCTCCCAGTCGCAAACCATTTCCACTCCCCCTCCCATTCTCTTGATGACATGTCCATCATGGGCCTCCTGCACTGCCACAATGATGCCACCCGAAGGTTGCAGGAACAGCAACTCATATTCCGCCTGGGAACCCTGCAGCCATATGGTATCAATGTGGACTTCACCAGTTTCAAAATCTCCCCTTCCCCTACTGCATCCCTAAACCAGCCCAGTTCATCCCCTCCCCCCACTGCACCACACAACCAGCCCAGCTCTTCCCCCCCCACCCACTGCATCCCAAAACCAGTCCAACCTGTCTCTGCCTCCCTAACCGGTTCTTCCTCTCACCCATCCCTTCCTCCCACCCCAAGCCGCACCCCCAGCTACCTACTAACCTCATCCCACCTCCTTGACCTGTCCGTCTTCCCTGGACTGACCTATCCCCTCCCTACCTCCCCACCTACACCCTCTCCACCTATCTTCTTTACTCTCCATCTTCGGTCCGCCTCCCCCTCTCTCCCTATTTATTCTAGTTCCCTCCCCCCATCCCCCTCTCTGATGAAGGGTCTAGGCCCGAAACGTCAGCTTTTGTGCTCCTGAGATGCTGCTTGGCCTGCTGTGTTCATCCAGCCTCACATTTTATTATTTATTTATTTTACTGGTTTTACTTCTCTTTACTTTTATTTTCCTAATTCTCTTTTCTTTTATTTTCCTTCTTGCAACTCCTTTACTAGTCCATTTAAAGACTATGGGTTAAATCTAACTTTGTTTTGGCTAATTCTGAGTTTTGTCATCTCTTTGGTGGTTTGCGTCATGAGATCAAATGAGTTCTCTCCGTCTATCCTATATATCTCAGTAGTTACTTATTACACCCCTATGGCATCTCTCACATTCATCCAAGCGACTATACAGTATTCCTAGAAAATTCTCCACTCAACTAATATCCAGAATTCACTGGCATCTCTTGCACATACACAATCCTGAAGAGAAAGATAGTAGGAACTGCTGATGCTGGAGAATCTGAGATAACACGGTAAGGTTCATTCAGCTCTACACATTGTTATCTCACAATCTTCAAGAGCCCGTTTACCACCCAGAACAGTGTTCTCAGTCTAAATATACCATTTGCCATGGATGTGGCAGGCGGGAGGGAAATTTATGCCCAATTTTGCAGTCAGCGTCCTAGAGGTCCTGCTGGAATACTCACAATCCATGGCACCAGGCCTAGTCCAACATTGTCAGCTTGTTTAAAACAGTCTTAGCTGTCTGAAGGAATGTCCAGCACCATAGGAGGAGGATCAATGTCCTCTTCCACACTGCCATGGTAAATTCCTCAACCATCTTCCAATAACTCATATTCGCTCCATTGCTGATAATGTACCCACCTTACATCAAGACCCAAGTTCTACCACCCTCACCATCACCCAAAGCATCTTCTCCAAACACCTTCACCCACTACAACCCTGATTCCGCCAACACATTGCCTACTCAGTCTATCAAGACATCTTCTCGTCTACCTCTATATTATAGCTATGTCACCCATTTTCATCTCCCATCATACCTGATTTGATTTGATTTGATTTATTATCGTGTGTACCTAGATACAGTGAAATGGTTTGTTTGTGAGCAGTGCAGGTAGATCATAGTAAACAAGGAGATAGAGATCATAGGGTGAAAAAAACTTGGATAGAGAGAGGCATGTAGGTTACTCTACACAGGACATGCATGAAGCAAGATCAGCATCAATAAGATCAACATTATTTGAAGGTAGCTAGTCCATACATCAGTCTAATAATGGGAGGGAATAAGCTGTTCTTGAACTTTTTGGTGCATGTGTTCAAGCTTCTGCATCTTCTGCCTGACAAAAGAGGCTTTAGAAGAGCATTACTAGAGTGGATCTTTGATGATGTTGCAGCCTTTCTGCAACAACAAAAGACATAAATGGAGTCCATGGATGGAACATTGCCTTCCATTATGATCTGGGTTGTGCTCACAACCTTCTGTAGTTTTTTTTATAGTCCTGGATAGAACAGTTGCCCTACTAGGCCGTAATGCACCCGAATGGTATTTCTTTTGTTGTGCATCTGTAAAAGTTGGTGAGAGTTCTTTTGGACATGCTGAATTTTCTAAGCCACCTGAGGAAGAAGAGACATTGTTGTGCTCCCTTGACCAATGCATCTACATGAGAAGTTCAGGACAGGTTGTCAGTTATCATCACTCATAGGACTTAATGCTTTCCACCCGCTCAACCTCAGCTCTGTTGATGTAGACAGGGTGTGAACTCCTTTCTTTCTGAAGTCAATGATCAGCCCTTTAGGATTGCCAATGTTGAGAGAGAGGTTGTTATCGTTGCACCATATTACCAGGCCCTCTGTCCCCTTTCTGTATTCTGACTCTGTGTAGTTTAATATTTGACATACCATGGTGATGCCATTCATTTGGAACTTGGCAACACAATTGTGGGTGTACTGAACGGGGAGTACAGTAGGAGGCTGAGAACACGTCCCTGAGGGGCTCCAGTATTGAGTATTACCATGGAGGAGATGCAATTGTCTATTTTCGGTGATTGAGGTCTGTGGGTCAGGGAACTGAGGATCCAGTTGCAGAGGGTGAAGCTGAGACATAGTACTCAGAGTTTTGACATCATTCTGGAGGGGATAATGATCTTGAAGGCGGAGCTGTAGTTGATGAGCAGGAGTTTGATATAGGTGTCTTTGTTGTTCAGATGTTCCAGAATGAGTATAGGGCTAGGGAAATTATGTCTGCTGTGGACCTGTTACATTGGTGGGCAAATTGCAGCAGATTGGGGCACGCTGAGAGGCTAGAGGTGATGTGGGCCATGACCAGCCTCTCGAATCACTACACAGCTATGGAGGTCAGAGTCACTGGGCGGTAGCCATTAAGGCATGTCGCATATATTTTCTGAGGTACCGGGATGATGGTGATTTTCTTGAAGCAGGTGGGGGCTTTGGCTTGTAGGAAGAAGAGGTTGAAGATGTCAGTGAACACCTTCACCAGCTGGTCCTCAAAGGATCTAAAGGGACTTCATCCAGGCCACTTGCTTTCCTTGGGTTGACACCCATGAAAACCAATCTGACATCTACAGCAGGGACAGAAGGAAACAGGTGCATCTGGGGCCATCGGGAAGGTAACAATGCAACACTGACATTCTACTCGAACTGAGCATAGAAAGCATCGAGTACATCAAGGAGGGATATGTGTCCCTCTCATTTAAATAGGAAAACAATCCAAAATAGGGCAGAAAGACATAAGGTGGGTGTTGTGTTGCCTGGCATTTGTCTTCTCAAAATTTATGACTGGCCCAAGCACAGTCTGGACTGATATTGGACGGTGCCCTTTGATATGAGCCTGGTATTTTTGACTGAGAGGGCAAAGTTGAAAAGAGCAAAGCAAGGTAATGCATAGTGGGAATGTTGTGAGCATCCAGATATCCTCAGAGTGCAGGATTGGAATCCACTCTAAGTGAATTGAATAAAATATGACAAAAAAAAAACTGTACACAGCACAATAAATAAAAAAGCCAACGCTCAGCACAAATACACAGGGGTTAAATTCAGACAGTGGCTCAGTATGAGGGATTCACCATTATCTGCCTGCTATCACAGGACAATGGTGCAATGAGTTGCCATGACCTGCCATTGTCTGATGAGGTTAAGAGATTGATCATCTCATACAATAGTACCGGAACCTGGCCATTGTTATTGTGCAATTCCCATCGATAAGGTAAATGGGTCATTCAAGAGACAAAAAAAACTGCAGATGCTGGAATCCAAGGTAGACAAAAGGAGGCCAGAAGAACACAGCAATCCAGGCAGAATATAGAGCAAAGGAGAAGTCAACATTTCAGGTATTACCTTTCTTCTGGGACTGGATGTGAAGAAAAGGGGAGCTGCAGATAAAGGGGGTGGGAGAGAGACGGAGTAGTGGAATGGTGGTGATAGGTGGACACTGATAGAATGTATGAAATAGTTAGTTGATGGGAGAAATGAATCCAGTGGTGGCTGGAAGGGAGTGTTGAGAAAGTTGAATGGAAGAGAGGAGATGGGGCTGGAAGGGGAGCTTGGAGATGGGTAGGAAAGTTATTTGAAATTGGAGAGCTCAGTGTTGAGTCCTTCAGGCTGCAGGCTGCCCAGGCAGAAGATAAAATGTTGTTCTTCAAATTTACGTTGTGAGTCACTGCAACACTGGAGGAGACCGAGGATGGACATGTCAGAGGGGGAGTGGCACGGGGAGTTGAAATGGGTGGTGACTGGGAGGTTAGGCTGGCCGCTACTGGCCAGGTGAAGATGCTCAGTGAAATGATTGCCTGGCCTATGTTTGGTCCCACCAATGTAGCGAAGACCACATCAGGAGCAGCGGATGCAATAGACTATGTTGGAGGAGAATCAGGTGAAGCTCTGTCTCATCTGGAAGGACTGTTTAGGGCCCTGGATGGAGGTGAGGGAGGTGACTGTGTGGGCAGGAGTTGCATCTTTTATGGTTAGAGGGGAAGGGTCTGGGTGGGTTGGAGTGGTTGCTGGGGAGTGTGGTGTGCACTAAGGAATAGCGAAGGGAATGGTCCTTGCAGAAGGCAGAGAGGGGTGGGGAGTGGAAGATTGTCCAGGTGGTCAGGTCTATTGTAGTTGGTGGAAGTGTTTGAGGATGATATGTTGGTTGTGGAGACTAGTGGGCTGGAAAGTGAGGACAAGGGGCAGCCTATCTTTATTCTATTTGGGGTGGTGGTTAAGAGCTGTCAAGCGGGAAGTAGAGGAGGTGTGATGCAATACTGTCTGGGTGACAGAGGGGGGAAAAGAACATTGTTCAAAAAAGGAGGACATCTCAGATGCTTGGGAGTGAAATGTCTCCTTGTCAGATCAGAAGCGATGGAGGAATTAGGAAAACGGGATGGAGTTTTTGCAGGATACAGGGTGAGAGGAGGTGTAGTCTGGGTAGCTATGAGAGCCTGTGGGTTTATAGTAAATGTAGCTCCATAAACTATCACCAGAAATGGGAACAAAAAAGTCAAGAAGATGGAGGGACCTGTCTGAGATAGACCTACTGAATTTGAGGGCGGGGTGGAAATTGTTAATGAAGTCAATGAACTGCTCCAGTTCAACCTGGGTGCATGATGCTGCACCATTGCAGCCATTGTGAAGGTGGAAAAATTGGGGAACAGTCCTGGTGTACGTACTGAAGAGGGGCTGTTCGACATAGCCAACAAACAGGCAGACACAGCTGGGGCCCATGCGAGTGCCCACAGCAACCCCCTGGATTTGGAGAAAGTGGGAAGAATTGAAGGAGAAGTTATTGAGGGTGATGACCAGTTCGGTGTGGCAGAGGAGGCTTATGGTGGGGGCAGTACTGGATGGGTCTGTTGGAGAAGGCCTGTAGGCTGTCTCTGTGGGGTATGGATGTGTTTAGGGATTGCACATCCATAATAAAGATGAAGCACTTGGGGGCCAGGAAAATGGAAGTTTCCAAAGAGGTTGGGGGCCATGGTTTGTGTCCCTGTTGCAGGTGGGGACCAAGGTAGAGAGAATAGGGTTGAGGTAGGAAGAGATGAGGGGTGGGGTAGGGAGTAAAGAATAGGATAGAACCCAAAGAGAGAGAACGGCAGTTGGACAGACAAAGGAGTTGCTAACGATCAGGCTGGGAGGGTGAATAGTTGTTAATGGGGACTGTTAGTGACTAACAACAAGAGGTGAGTAGTGGCAGGCTATGTGGTAACAAAGCCTGGTGTGTGGGATGGGTGCTGGGACATGGGAGAGTTCAGGCCCTAAAATTATTGAACTCAATAGCGAGTCTGGAGGGCTGTAGGCTCCCCAAGTTGAAAATGAGGTGATGTTAGAACATAGAACATAGAACATTACAGCACAGTACAGGCCCTTCAGCCCTCGATGTTGTGCCGACCTGTCATACCGATCTCAGGCCCATCTAACCTACTTCCAACTTGCATTGGGCTTCGCTGGAACACTGTAGCCAGTCAGAGACTGAGATGTTGGCCAGAATAAGATGGGATGTACCGCGTGGCTCAGCGAGGTGACTATCCTGGTTGGAGGTGGGCAGGTGAACTGAGGCAACTCTAAGTGATATGTGACAGTTGCCCATACTGTAACACAAGGTGTAACACTGTAACACAGGACATGAATGGGATGTCTACTTATTCCCGTGAAGAAAGGCAACTAGGTCATTTAGGGTCAAACTCCATTAAATAATCTAACCATCTTAGCTATAAGTGAGGTACCGGTGTCCCAACCCAAGTTAAGTGCCGTGGGCAGCAAGGTGAAAGAAAGAAGGCAAGTTTGTTTACAGTGTTGAGGGGACATCCGCAGAGGGCTGGTCATGATGTTTATGGCAGACAGAGCAGAAAAGGTGTTGAATCCTCAATTTGGGAAAGATTGGGGAACAAATCATATTGGCACATTGTGTGAACTAAGGAGGAAACATAATTGTGTCGAGTGAAGTGGTAGAGAGAGGAATGAGGCACTTATGTATGTAGGGGAGGTCACTTTGGAGATGATATTCCACCCTTGTCTGAGCATCTCATACAATTGATTAAGGTGGTACACTGGTATATTCTGGCAAAATAGAGACATGAGGGAAAAGAAGGAGGTAATGGAAATAGCCTCCCTTCCTTGTTAGGGTCTTTGTTTTAATATTGAAAGCCCCTCCTAGATTCAAGTTACTTTATATGTGCTGATGATTGTACAAATGTTTCTGGTATTATAGATAATAAAATGTGAGGCTGGATGAACACAGCAGGCCCAGCAGCATCTTAGGAGCACAAAAGCTGACGTTTCGGGCCTAGACTCTTCATCAGAGAGGGGGATGGGGTGAGGGTTCTGGAATAAATAGGGAGAGAGGGGGAGGTGGACCGAAGATGGAGACAAAAGAAGATAGGTGGAGAGGAGAGTATAGGTGGGGAGGTAGGGAGGGGATAGGTCAGTCCAGGGAGGACGGACAGGTCAAGGGGGCGGGATGAGGTTAGTAGGTAGGAGATGGAGGTGTGGCTTGGGGTGGGAGGAAGGGATGGGTGAGAGGAAGAGCAGATTAGGGAGGCAGAGACAGGTTGGACTGGTTTTGGGATGCAGTGGGTGGAGGGGAAGAGCTGGGCTGGTTGTGTGGTGCAGTGGGGGGAGGGGACAAACTGGGCTGGTTTTGGGATGCGGTGGGGGAAGGGGAGATTTTGAAGGTGGTGAAGTCCACATTGATACCATTGGGTGCAGGGTTCTCAAGCTGAATATGAGTTGCTGTTCCTGCAACCTTCGGGTGGCATCATTGTGGCACTGCAGGAGGCCCATGATGGACATGTCATCTAAAGAATGTGAGGGGGAGTGGAAATGGTTCGCGACTGGGAGGTGCAGTTGTTTATTGCGAACCGAGCGGAGGTGTTCTGCAAAGCGGTCCCCAAGCCTCCGCTTGGTTTCCCCAATGTAGAGGAAGCCACACTGGGTACAATAGATACAGTATACCACATTGGCAGATGTGCAGGTGAACCTCTGCTTAATATGGAAAGTCATCCTGGGGCCTGGGATAGGGGTGAGGGAGGAGGTGTGGGGGCAAGTGTAGCATTTCCTGCGGTTGCAGGGGAAGGTGCCGGGTGTGGTGAGGTTGGAGGGCAGTGTGGAGCAAACAAGGGAGTCACGGAGAGAGTGGTCTCTCCAGAAAGCAGACAGGGGTGGGGATGGAAAATTGTCTTGGGTGGTGGGGTTGGATTGTAGATGGCGGAAGTGTCGGAGGATGATGCGTTGTATCCAGAGGTTGGTGGGCTGGGGTGTGAGAACGAGGGGGATCCTCTTTGGGCGGTTGTGGCGGGGGCGGGGTGTGAGGGATGTTAGTGGGAAATGTCTCTGCTCGGTTCGCAATAAACAACTGCACCTCCCAGTCGCAAACCATTTCCACTCCCCCTCCCATTCTTTAGATGACATGTCCATCATGGGCCTCCTGCACTGCCACATGATGCCACCCGAAGGTTGCAGGAACAGCAACTCATATTCCGCTTGGGAACACTACAGCCCAATGGTATCAATGTGGACTTCACCACCTTCAAAATCTCCCCTTCCCCCACCGCATCCCAAAACCAGCCAGTTCGTCCCCTTCACCCACTGCACCACACAACCAGCTCAGCTCTTCCCCTCCACCCACTGCATCCCAAAACCAGTCCAGCCTGTCTCTGCCTCCCTAACCTGTTCTTCCTCTCACCCATCCCTTCCTCCCACCCCAAGCCGCACCTCCATCTCCTACCTACTAACCTCATCCCGCCCCCTTGACCTGTCCGTCCTCCCTGGACTGACCTATCCCCTCCCTACCTCCCCACCTATACTCTCCTCTCCACCTATCTTCTTTTCACTCCATCTTCGGTCCACCTCCCCCTCTCTCCCTATTTATTCCAGAACCCTCACCCCATCCCCCTCTCTGATGAAGGGTCTAGGCCTGAAACATCAGCTTTTGTGCTCCTGAGATGCTGCTGGGCCTGCTGTGTTCATCCAGCCTCACATTTTATTATCTTGGATTCTCCAGCATCTGCAGTTCCCATTAACACTTATTTGTGGTCTTATACGTTGTTATGATTATCATGCAAATTAAAATGGGAAAATAAGGCAAAACGTAATGACATGGTATAGAAGGGGACAGGTAATAGACTCCAATACTAATTATTTGGCTGAAAATTGCAATTCCTGAAACATACTACAAGATCTCATTGGAGGTAATATCACTAGTATTAAAGGATGCAATGTAGGGTAAGAATCCTCTGTAAGTGGAATTTGTAAAAATACAAAAAAAAACCTCAAAATGCATGAACACAGCGCTGCAAATAAAAAAGCCAACCCTCAGCACAAATAGACAGGGGTTAAATTCAGACGGTGGCTCAGTATGAGGGATTCACCATTATCTGCCAGTTATCACAGAAGAATGGTGCAATGAATTGCGATGACCTGCTATTCTCTGACGTAGTTAAGAGATTGATCACCTAAACAATTGTATTGGAACCAGGCCATTGTTAATATGAAATTTCCACTGACAAAGGAAATGGATCATTCAAGCTTTTGTCAATCTAGGGAGGTACTGTTATGTGTCATTTCCAAATAGCAGGAAAGGTGTTTAGAACCATTGTGAACCATGTCATCCAGGCTGGGTTTGTTTCCCCTTAGGAAAGGACTGCATTGTTTCATTGATTATACCTGGCTGGACAGTGGGTGAAATACAGCGAGAATGGGAACTGCAGATGCTGGAGAATCCAAGATAATAAAATGTGAGGCTGGATGAACACAGCAGGCCAAGCAGCATCTCAGGAGCACAAAAGCTGACGTTTCGGGCCTAGACCCTTCATCAGAGAGGGGGATGGGGAGCGGGTTCTGGAATAAATAGGGAGAGAGGGGGAAGCGGACCGAGGATGGAGACAAAAGAGGATAGGTGGAGAGGAGAGTATAGGTGGGGAGGTAGGGAGGGGATAGGTCAGTCCAGGGAAGACGGACAGGTCAAGGAGGTGGGATGAGGTTAGTAGGTAGATGGGGGAGCGGCTTGGGGTGGGAGGAAGGGATGGGTGAGAGGAAGAACAGGTTAGGGAGGCAGAGACAGGTTGGACTGGTTTTGGGATGCAGTTGGTGGGAGGGAAGAGCTGGGCTGGTTGTGTGGTGCAGTGGGGGGAGGGGACGAACTGGGCTGGTTTGGGGATGCAGTTGGGGAAGGGGAGATTTTGAAACTGGTGAAGTCCACATTGATACCATTAGGCTGCAGGGTTCCCAGGCGGAATATGAGTTGCTGTTCCTGCAACCTTCGGGTGGCATCATTGTGGCAGTGCAGGAGGCCCATGATGGACATGTCATCTAAAGAATGGGAGGGGGAGTGGAAATGGTTTGCGACTGGCAGGTGCAGTAGTTTGTTGCGAACTGAGCGGAGGTGTTCTGCAAAGCGGTCTCCAAGCCTCCGCTTGGTTTCCCCAATGTAGAGGAAGCCACACCGGGTACAGTGGATGCAGTATACCACATTGGCAGATGTGCAGGTGAACCTCTGCTTAATGTGGAATGTCATCTTGGGGCCTGGGATAGGGGTGAGGGGGGAGGTGTGGGGGCAAGTGTAGCATTTCCTGCGGTTGCAGGGGAAGGTGCCGGGTGTGGTGGGGTTGGAGGGCAGTGTGGAGCGAACAAGGGAGTCACGGAGAGAGTGGTCTCTCCGGAAAGCAGACAGGGGTGGGGATGGAAAAATGTCTTGAGTGGTGGGGTCGGATTGTAGATGACGGAAGTGTCGGAGGATGATGCGTTGTATCCGGAGGTTGGTGGGGTGGTGTGTGAGAACGAGGGGGATCCTCTTTGGGCAGTGGTGGCGGGGGCGGGGTGTGAGGGACGTGTTGCGGGAAATACGGAAGACGCGGTCGAGGGCGTTCTCGATCACTGTGGGGGGAAAGTTGCGGTCCTTGAAGAATTTGGACATCTGGGATGTGCCGGAGTGGAATGTCTTGTCGTGGGAGCAGATGCGGTGGAGGCGCATGAATTGGGAATAGGGGATGGAATTTTTGCAGGAGGGTGGGTGGGAGGAGGTGTATTCTAGGTAGTCGGTGGGCTTGAAATGGACATCAGTTACAAGCTGGTTGCCTGAGATGGAGACTGAGAGGTCCAGGAAGGTGAGGGATGAGCTGGAGATGGCCCAGGTGAACTGGAGGTTGGGGTGGAAGGTGTTGGTGAAGTGGATGAACTGTTCGAGCTCCTCTGGGGAGCAAGAGGCGGCGCCGATACAGTCATCAATGTACCGGAGGAAGAGGTGGGGTTTGGGGCCTGTGTAGGTGCGGAAGTGGGTGAAATACACCCTGGAGGATTAGCTCTAAGGCATCCTGAACAACAGGAAAATGTTTGAACAAAAGCAGAAGTTGCTGCTGAAACTTAGCAGATCTGGCAGAATTTCTGGGAGGAAAGGAGAGTTAATGTTTTGAGTCCAGTGACTCTTCAACAAAAGCATTCTATACAGTGTTTATATTCTATAAATTTGCTTTTATAGAAAATGTTGTGTTTTAAGATTAGTTTAGAGTTTTTGTATCAGAGAATTAGGAGGTTAATCTGAATAAACAAATTTGTGGTTGAGCTAAACATTGTGATTTTGTTATTTATAAAATCCTAAAGTCCAGAAATCATTGTAAGCTGCAGAAGGGAAACAACTTATGAACGCTATGATAGGAAGCAAAGAACATAGAGATGGAGCCTGATCCAATCCTTGAGTTGAGTACATGCCCTTGCAGCTGCATTACAATGATAGTTATTTGTGCTGCATTGAAGTACGGAAATATTTTATAAGTGAAGCGGAATGTGCCAAGATTGTTCCTAGAGGCTGGCACATGTCAGATGCCAATGTCTGTAGACATGGGGTTTATGTGATTGGTGCCAATGAGGCATGCCCAGAGATGTTGAGCACCCATTTTCCAATATAAATGTTGTTCAGAGCAAGAGTGTGTTGAATCCAGCACAGGCTCTCTCTGGCTTCCTTGTCATGTTTTCCCAACACCTCTTCAGTTCTGAGGAAGGGTCATCCTACCCAAAATATTAACTCTGATTTTTTCTTCACAGATCCTACCAGTCCTACTGAGCTTTTCCAGCAACTTGGTTTTTGTTCCTGATTTACAATATTCGCAGCTCTTTCAATTTTTATCCTTCAGAGGGTCAGTGTGGACTCGATGGGCCAAATGACCTGCTTCCACACTGTAGGGTTTCTATGATCCAACGTATTTGGTAAGTTTGGTAAAATAGAAAGCTGAATATTAATACAATGAGTCATGGTGTTAATAAGACATTTAACAATGAATAATGATAGTCAATTGGCATCTTGCCACATCTAGCAACAATCCCAGCATGCTGCTTGTGAAAGCATAAAAGATAGATCAAGATTGTCTCAATGACAAAATAACCCTTATTGCACTTATTACCCAATACTGCCACATATCACTCAGACCTCCATAACATTCCACCCTATTGCTTTGAGAACTAAAGCTTTGTAGGTTAACAATTACAGGCTTGTATAGTTGCAGATTTCTGCCTGCAGATGTTCACAACAACAGAAAAAAGTATCATGACATGAATATGTATTTTTTTCTAATTTTGCCACCAATTTGATGACAGAAATGGTGAAAATGAGGTCTGGACAGACATATGTCTTCTGAATGACAAAGACTACTTTTAAAAAGTGTTTTAAAAGCTGTATTTTCTTTTAGAGATGCAGTGCTTTTGGGGCCATTTAAGGACCATTTTAAAAGAATTTTAACAACAAGCTTTTGGCCTTTTTTTTAAAAGAAAGGAGATAGTAAAAAAGCCTGTAGCCTTTGGATTTGATTACAATGATGACATCTTTTTTTTAGTTTTAATCAAGGCAATCCTAAGAATGTTTTTGTTTCTTGAAAGAGTACAGATTTTAATCAAAAATAATTCAGCACTGTGCTCTGGCTGATCAGTGCCCTATCTACAATTTTGTATGACTACACTTACAGGGGCTGATTTTGCTAACTATCTGAATTCTTTGACATCTATGGCTGGCCTCCATTTGGTCTTCAATTAGTTTTCTAACTATCTACCACTGAGATCATGGAGTGTATTTTTTATGCAGATAACTGCCACTGATAACCCATGATGTGACTCTTGCTTCCAATGGGATATTTAAGCTAGTGTGCCAATACTTATGTTATCTCTTGTAATACAAGAAGGTAGACATACATAACAGGGTATTAATAGATCCAACAGATACTTATTTATTTTCTAATCAACCTGTTCCGCAATATTATGACGCTCCTCTAGGGCAGGTGGGCTTTGAAACCAAGCCTCCTGGTTCAGAGGTAGGGGCATTACCACAGTGCCACAGGAGCCCTACCAAGTAGCTATTTCCAACAAATAGTTATTACAGCTAACTAATAGATACAGTTATTGCATTCACATGCACATCAGTGTCTGGGTTCTCTTTATTCAGTAATAAAGAGCAGCATATTTTTATGATCACATCACATTTCTAGCGATCCCCAGTAAGTTGGTATCTGAGACCTTTATACCGTGAGGTCACATATTATGATAGAGTGACGACACCATGAGTATACTTCTTAAAGGTACACAGACATGCTGAATTTGAGATAAGAAACCTTATCATAACACCTCCTTACCCTTTCAGAGACATGGAGACTAGTAAAAAGATGGAGTTTTTGTAAAAAAAATGACAGGAAAGCTCTTGAAATGCATTAAGTCCACTTAAGGCTGAGATGGATAGATTTTTATATCCGTAGGGGAAGTCAAGGATTATGAGAAAAGACAGGAAAGTGGACATAAGGATTGTCAGATAAGCCATGATCCCATTGAGTGGTGGAGCAGGCTTAGAGGTGCTGAGTGGTCTTACCTCCAACAACTTCGTTAACTTTTTAATTCTTTAGTCCTCTATTTACTGCATTTTCAGAAATGTCACTCCAGTTAAGATCAGGAATACACTGGGAATAAATCTGAACGACTGCACAGAACCAAAGTGATAATGCCTCTGTGTCTTTGCCAACAAACTACCCTTTGAGTTTTTCTTCCTTAAACTATATCATTCAGTTTTCTGCCACAAATTTTCTTTCATTTCATTCTTTGTTAGGCTTTATTGCTTAATGAGCAGTTCTCAGCATTTAAAGTAATAAAATTATCATATACAAAAACCAAAATGTTTCTTGGGAGCAAATGGAAAGTATCATTTAGCATAAATACATTTCCAAATAACATAATTTGTCAATGACTCAGTACTAAATTAGTAATGTTCTTCACGCAGTGAAATTAAACTGTAAATCACAGTGAAAGGAAACAATAACGTATTTGAGAGAGATAGTATGAACTGCAGATGCTGGAGAATCCGGGATAACAGGGTGGAGAGCTGGATGAACACAGCAGGCCAAGCAGCTTTGGAGGAGCAGGAAGGCCTAGACCCTTCATGAACTGGAAGACAGTCAGCTATATGTGTTAGAAAAGTCTCTGATTCAGATCCAGGTAGTGTTTTTAAACGTTAAAATAACTTGTAAAAGCAGCACTCATCAAATAGAACTGGATTTTTGACAGATTACAAAAATTGTAATATTTTATTCAATGTAGAGGCACAAACACTTTAGCAATATTTGACAATATTTGGCTAAATGATGGCCAATGCACATTCTGAATATAATGAGGTTTATTAAAAAGTTGGCTGACACTAGTTGGAAACAACACCATTGAGTTCTATTGGCAACCTATGGAGAAGTGATGGATTGAGTTCCAAATGATCAGTCTGTGAGCTGTTTTGCTTCTCAGCTAAATAAATGACCTAGATACTAATGCCAAATGCAAGACTGTCAATGTTGCAAATTATACTGAAGTCGAGAACAATGCCTTCTCCCATCACCTCAGTAGCTGGCCAAGAACTCATATTGCTCTGTATGCTTTTCTTTAGTGCATAGTTTGTAAGCATAGGGTTATCTTCCACACAGATGTGAAAGATCTATTCCTGCATTTTGGCCTTATGAATGCCTCCATGTTGGAAGGCTCCTACCTGACATCAAGTTTGAATACGTCAACAATGCAATTCCTATGCCATTGATTTCATCCTTATCTTGCTTTTTCTTTGATATTAGTCCAGGGGATAGCCAGCATTTATCTCCTAATTGAGAATGTGCTGGTCCTTGATCTTGACATCATTGTGATTCCAACAGTCACATTTCCATGCTTACAATTTTGTTCAACTATTATTTAATCTCAAGAAAGGCTGCATTTTAACTCCACACCTTCATCACATCTACTTTTATTCTTCCCAACCTCTCTTTGCCAACCTCCTGATATCTCAACAACATAGATTCTAACTCCAGTTTTGTCCCACCTTTCCTAAGCCTCACATCCATGTACTCGCTGGATTCTTCTCCAGTAAATGTATGCAAATTTATGAGGATTTTACCGGGACTTGAAAGTTTGAGTTATAGGGAGAGGCTGGATAGGCTGGGACATTTTTCACTGGAGTGTGGGAGGTTGAGGGGTGAATAGCAATTTTCTCCAGGGCAGGGGAGATCAAACAAAAGGGCATATTTTTAGGCTGAGAGGAGAAACTGTAGGAATGGGTAACTATTTTGCATAGATTCAAAACAATGGCTATTCATTGGCAATGTCCACTCAATTGTTTTAATTCCATACACATCATTACTTGTCCAAATGAAAATCCAAGCTATGGTATTGCAGATGGTGAGGGCAGAATAATGGCAATACCTGGCACTAGTTCTCCAAAAGACAATGACCCAGAGTGCCTGGCCAATGTTACACGTTTAGACAGAAGAATGATACCAAGTTTGAAAGATATTTGTGGTCCTGAATAATTCAGCTTATGTAAACCCACTCATTAGACCAAATTCATGGACATCTTATGTATATCAGCAAGAATTTCCTTAAAAACATTGACCTCTGCCAATTGTTGCATATTCAGATGGGGTTAACTCCTTTTCAGGCTTAATGGCCAGACAACCCTTGGCCACAAACTGCACCTGTTCCATAAGTCAAGTCCTTTTACCAATTCTGCTACATTTACTTCACCCAAAGCCTAAATTTTAAATCTAAAAAGGCCTCCAGGCCACTTTCCCTCCAAACCACACACCATCCTGACTTGGAAATATATTGCTGTCTCTTTGTTATCGCTGGGTCAAAATTGGGAACTTCTCCCTTAGTGATACTCTGGGCCTACCCACACCCAATGGACTGCAGTGATTCAAAACAGCAGTTTGCTCCTGCATTGTTAGGGCAGTTAGGGATGAGAGATAATTTGTGGCCCAACCAGCAAAGTTCACATTCAATAAATGGATAAAAAAAATTACTTGATACTTTCTCATCAGCTACATTATGATACTTGTGTGTTATTTCATGGGCATATGAACATTCCAGTATATAATAATACAGTGAGAAGTCAAAGAGTTGACATACCTACTGTCAGGACTAGGCTTTGGGATGCACCAGTTTTCCAACCTGTTTAACTGGAGCTCCTAAATTCAAGTCACCATAGATAATGTGAACGTTCTCTTCAAGTTTGACTTTTCAATCAACTAAGTGCATAAAATTGCTGTTAAAAGCTACAAAGCCATAATTGCTGCTTGAAAAACCAGTATTCATCAATCTGATTAGGTGCTGCCTGAGTAACTCCGCACAGACATTGATATTGCTGAATTCATCCAGTTAATGAATAGTTTGGTACTATATTTAGAGACTTTGGGGAGTCCTGCATCCTGAGAGAATTTTGGTGCTTTCATTTTGTAGAGTTACTTAAACTGTTAATTATTAAATAAAGCCCAAGGTGATTCCTTCTACCTTTTGTTGTGCACACTAATGATTTAACAAAGCCTAAGGTGGGTATGGGGGCGGGAGCGGAGAGCAGCTTCAGAGTCAAGTTAAATGAGGAGACTGTCAGTGTCCAATGAAAGCAACATTCTGCAGATGCTGGAAATCTGAAACAAGCACAGAAAGTGCTGCAGCAATTCAATGGGACCGGCAGAGTTTGTTAGGGGAGAAACAAAGTTATCTTTTTGAGTTATAAATAGTAAACAGTAGCGAGAGTAGGTCATTTGGCCCTTTGAGCCTGTTCCACCATTCGTTGTGATTTCTAGCTGACCATCCAACTCAATTCTCTGTTGCTGCTCTCACCCCATACCCTGAGATCCCTTTAGCCCTAATAACTATACAGTCTTACGTCTGTGGTCAGCAAGGTTTTGGAGAGAATTCTGAGGGATAGGATTTATGACTATGTGGAAAAGTATAGCGTGATTAAAGGGAGTCAGCATGGCTTTGTGAGGGGCAGGTCATGCCTTACAAATCTTATTGAGTTCTTTGAGGAAGTCACGAGACAGGTTGATGAGGGTCGAGCAGTGGATGTGGTGTACATGGACTTCAGCAAGGCATTTGATGAGGTTCCCCACAGCAGGCTTATTCATAAAGTCAGGAGGTATGGGATACAAGGTGATTTGGCTGTCTGGATTCAGAATTGGTTGGCTGACAGGAGGCAGAGAGTGGTTGTAGATGGTAAGTATTCTGCCTGGAGGTCAGTGCTGAGTGGTGTCCCGCAGGGCTCTGTTCTTGGGCCTCTGCTCTTTGTAGTTCTTATAAATTACTTGGATGAGGAGGTTGAGGGTGGGTTAGTTTGTTTGCTGATGACACAAAGGTTGGAGGTGCCATTGATAGTATCGAGGGCTATTGCAGGCTTCAGCGAGACATTGATAGAATGCAGAGCTGGGCCGAGAAATGGCAGATGGAGTTCAACCTGGATAAATGCAAAGTGATGCATTTTGGAAGGTCGAACTTAAATGCTGAATATAGGATTAAAGGCAGGATTCTCAGCAGTGTGGAGGAACAGCGGGATCTTGGTGTTCAAGTGCATAGTTCCCTCAAAGTTGCCACCCTGGTGGATAAAGTTGTTAAGAAAGCATATGGTGTTTTGGCTTTCATTAACAGGGGGATCGAGTTTAAGAGCCGCGAGGTTATGCTGCAGCTCTACAAAACCCTGGTGAGACCACACTTGGAATACTGTGTCCAGTTCTGGTCGCTCTATTGTAGGAAAGATGTGGAGGCTTTGGAGAGGGTGCAAAGGAGGTTTACCAGGATGCTGCCTGGACTGGAGGGCTTGTCTTACGAGGAGAGGTTGACTGAGCTCAGAATTTTCTCTCTGGAGAGAAGGAGGAAGAGAAGTGACCTGATCGAGGTGTACAAGGTAATGAGAGGCATGGATAGAGTCAATAGCCAGAGACTTTTCCCCAGGGCAGGATTGACTGCCACGAGGGGTCATAGTTTTAAGGTGTTAGGAGGAAGGTATAGAGGAGACGTCAGAGGGATGTTCTTCACCCAGAGAGTTGTGAGCGCATGGAATAGTTTACCAGTGGTATTCATAGAAACGGAGTCATTAGTGACATTTAAGCGACTGCTGGACATGCACATGGACAGCAGTGAATTGAGGGGAATGTAGGTTAGGTTATTTCATTTTTGGATTAGGATTATTCCACGGCACAACATTGTGGGCCGAAGGGCCTGTACTGTGCTGTACTTTTCTATGTTCTATGTTCTAACTATATCTGACTCCTTCTGGAAAGTATTGAATGTTTTGGCTTCATCCACTTTCTGTTGCAGAGAATTCCCCAGGGTTGTCATTCTCTGGGTGAAGAAATTTCTCCTCATCTGCTTCCCAAATGGTCTGCCTTGTATTGTTAATCTGTGATCCCATAGTTCTGGACTTCCCTGTCATCATAAACATTCTTCCTGCATTTTAACTTGTATCATCCTATTAGAATTCTGTAGTTTTTTTGTGAGCTCTCTCAACATTCTCCTAAACTCTGGTGAATAGTGTCCTCTTCAGTCTTCCAACAGCAGCCCTGCTGTCCCAGGAATCAGTCTGGTAAAACATTTGATGCACTCCATCCACAGCTAGAACATCCTTCCTCAACTAAGGAGACCAAAACTGCACACAATACTCCAGGTGTGGTCTCACCAAGGGCCTGAACAATTGTAGCTGGATTTTCCTGCTCCTGGACCTGAATCCTCTTACAATTGAAGGTCAACGTACAGTTTGCCTTCTTCACTGCCTGCTGCACCTGCGTGCTCACCTTCATGAGTACACCCAGGTTTTGTTGTACGTCCCTTTTCCCAATCTATCACCATTCTAATAATAATCTGTTTGCTTGCTTTTGTTACCAAAGTGGATAAACTCACATTCTTCTAAATTACACTTCATCTGCCAATGCTTTCTCCCACTCACTCAACTTGTCCAAATCACACTCTAGCATTTCTGCATCAAAATTCACAGTTCGGCCTCCCAGCCAGCTTTTTGTCATAAAAACTGACACAACACTGGAAAATAATTTTCTTTCATATAATTTTGACAGAAACAAAGGAGAAACCAGATGGTGTAGAAGACCAGTGCAAAAGAAAGAAGCAGTTTCTAATGGTGGGGAGAAAAAAGAGATGTAAAATGGGTATAAATTAAGGTGTGAAATTGACATAATGGGTTATCTCAACTAAATACAAAATAAACAAGACACAAACCTGACAAGGCTCAGGAAGAGGATGGGGTTGGTGAGTGAACAGAATGTTAAAAACAACAGAATAGACGTACTGTGGTCAGCTCCTGAAGTTAATTAATTCACTATTGAGGCCGTAAAGGGCCTAAATGGAAAATGAGATGTTGTTCCTGAAGCTTGCATTGTGCTTTGTTGGAACATTGTAGCAGGTCCAGGACAAAAATATTATTATGTCAGCAAGGTGGTTTATTGAAATTATAAGCAACTGGGAGGTCAGGGTCATTCCTACAGATAGATTGAAGGAGTTCCTCAAAGCTTTCAGCCTGTCTGCACTTGGTCTTGCCAATGTAAAGGAAACTGCATAGTGAGTAGTGGATACAATAGATTGGATTGAAAGCTGCCCAAGTGAAATGCTGCCTTACCTGAAAGGAGTGGCTGGGGCCTCAGACAGTGAGGATCGAGCAGGTGAGTGGGCAAGTGTTTCATTTTCGGTGATAGTGTGGGAAGGTGCCATGGCAGAGTTAGCAGTGCTCAGACCGAAGGAAGAGTAGATCATGGTCTCACGGAGGGAACTGTCCTTGCAGAATGCTGTCTGTAGAGAGGAGTGTAGGATGTGCTATGTGGTGACATCCGTTGGAGGTGATGGCAATGGCAAACGTAGATAAGGGAAACTTACATTCCACCCCACTACAGTCTGCATTCAAAGGACCACCATTTTCAACATTAATTGATTTGATTGTGTCACGTGTGGTTTTTCTGCAGCAGTGAGTGTTGCATGAGGGTCATGAGCAGAGACTGTATCTAGGTCCATGTATATTGGTAGTCCTGCCTCTGCTGGACTGTTGGTACTTAAGAGGCAGAAGATTTCACAGAGCTAAGATAAATTTGTGTAATGACACTGCAATGTAATTTTGCCTGCACATGGAATTAATGATCCATTATACATTGTAAGATGGCCTCTTTTAGGTTTTACATGGAGTGAAACTTCCTGAAGCATATGTCTTTCAGGATGCATAGTGGTACATGTGCACTGGCTCCTGTGTTGGTTTTAGCTTTTGAAGTGAGTCATCCTGTGTTTTGAAGACATGTGATGGTAATGTGATGAAAGCTTCTGATCAGCTTATACCATCGATCTTATACTATCGCTCCACACTGCACTTCAACCTCACCACACCTGGCACCTTCCCCTGCAACCGCAGGAAATGCTACATTTGCCCCCACACCTCCTCCCTCACCCCTATCCCAGGCCCCAGGATGACTTTCCATATTAAGCAGAGGTTCACCTGCACATCTGCCAATGTGGTATACTGCATCCATTGTACCCGGTGTGGCTTCCTCTACATTGGGGAAACCAAGCGGAGGCTTGGAGACCGCTTTGCAGAACACCTCCGCTCGGTTCGCAATAAACAACTGCACCTCCCAGTCGCGAACCATTTCAACTCCCCGTCCCATTCTTTAGATGACATGTCCATCATGGGCCTCCTGCAGTGCCACAATGATGCCACCCGAAGGTTGCAGGAACAGCAACTCATATTCAGCTTGAGAACCCTGCAGCCCAATGGTATCAATGTGGACTTCACCAGCTTCAACATCTCCCCTTCCCCCACCGCATCCCAAAACCAGCCCAGTTCGTCCCCTCCCCCCACTGCACCACACAACCAGCCCAGCTCTTCCCCTCCACCCACTGCATCCCAAAACCAGTCCAGCCTGTCTCTGCCTCCCCAACCTGTTCTTCCTCTCACCCATCCCTTCCTCCCACCCCAAGCCGCACCTCCACCTCCTACCTACTAACCTCATCCCACCCCCTTGACATGTCCGTCTTCCCTGGACTGACCTATCCCCTCCCCACCTCCCCACCTATACTCTCCTCTCCACCTATCCTCTTTTGTCTCCATCTTCGGTCCACCTCCCCCTCTCTCCCTATTTATTCCAGAACCCTCACCCCATCCCCCTCTCTGATGAAGGGTCTAGGCCCAAATCGTCAGCTTTTGTGCTCCTGAGATGCTGCTGGGCCTGCTGTGTTCATCTAGCCTCACATTTTATTATCTTGGATTCTCCAACATCTGCAGTTCCCATTATCACTTATACCATCGATATGGTGTTTGAGGTTAACAATGCTGATCATCTTCTGAAATTTACCTTTTGTGACATTACTTCATTGTCTCTGAATCTCATCATCGTGTTTGCAACTCCTTAGCACTTTCATTGCTGACAATGTTGTGATGCTGCAATGCCCTATTGCTCTTCTGTGTTTTATTCTGGGGCCTGGCTTGGATTTTAGAGACAGATTTCCTGCACAAGCCCAATATCCCTTGGTCCCGTACACATTACAGATATCATAACAAGCTTGAGGGGTTTTGGGCAGTTGCAAGAAACCACATTGATTGTTGATTTTGTTTGTTTGGTGTGTTTTTACTGGTTACACCAAGAGTGTTGGTTGCACATAAAGTATATAATTCCTCTTGGTGTACCGCAATGGCTCCCTACTTGTGGCCATCCTTAATCATCATCATCTCTTTCACTTCTGGCTCTTTCACTTATCCAAAAAAATCCTACCTAAAGAACAAAAATGATGCAGAGGTGATGACTTAATGGACCCCTCTGACAATTCCTCTTTACAAAAATCACACGCAAGCTCTTTGCTGTGGGATCCTGCAGAAAACTGGCCACAAAAGACTTTTGGCTTTGCTGTCTCTGCAATGAGTTGAAATCTCTTAATCCTGAAGCTAATTCTTACCTTGAGATGGACTTTGAGAATTTCTGCTGTCAGAGTGAATCTGTGGAATTTATTGGCGCAGAGGTCTGTCAAGGCTCAATCTTTTAAGTTTATTCAGGGCTGAGGTAGACAGACAGAATATTAACTAGGAAGGGGATTAGAGTAATGGGGAAAAGACAGGAAGGTGAGGTTGAGGATTTGGGCAGCATGAAGGCTCAGTGGTTAACGCTGCTGCCTCACAACACCAGGGACGTTGGTTCAATTGCAGCCTTGGGCGACAGTCTGTGAGGGGTGTTGCACACTTTGAGCACTTTGGTTTCCTCCCACAGTCCCAAGATATGCAGGATAGGTAGATTTGCAATTCTACGTTCCCCGTAGTGTCCAGGGATGTGAGTTAGCCATGGGAACTGACGGGTTATAGGCTAGGACTCTGAGTGGGATACTCCTCGGAGGATCAATGAAGACTCAATGGGCCAGTTGGCCTCTTTCTGTGGTGTAAGGATTCTATGATTATCAGATCAACCATGATCTCATTGAATAGCAGACCAGACACAATCCCCTTTCCCTATTCACCAAATCCATGAAACCTTCTGCTTGACTGAACCTTTTCTATAGGAAAGTGGCTGTTGAATTTGCATTGCCTCCAGTCCAAAACAAAAACCACCCAACCTCTGTCACTGAGCTGCACTGCTCAGGCAATGCTTGCATACACTAAGACCAGGCTCCAAGCTCTGATGCTGCTTGGCCTGCTGTGTTCATCCAGCTCTACGCCTTGTTATCTCAGATTCTCCAGCATCTGCAGTTCCTACTATATGCATTCACTGAAGCATAAGATAATAGGCTTGGGTTAAACATTTGTAAGATAAAGGTCCTCCACCAGATTGCTCTGATTGCATAGCGCCACTCCCTGCTGTCAGGATTGAAAGTTAGCTATAAAGCAACACAGATCAACTCTCCTATCTTGGCAGCCTCCTCTCAGTGAGGACAGACACCAATGATAAAATTCAACATTGCCTTCAGTGATGCAACTTTTAGCACTCTGAGCAGCAGATTGTTTGATGACAAAGGCTTCAAACCTGGCGTAAAGCACATGGTCCACATGGCAGCAGTGTTACCTACAATTCTACGTGCATCAGAGACATCGACAATGTACAGAAAACACCTCAAATTTTAGAGAACTGCCACCAGCAATGCCTCTGTAAGATCCTACAAATCCTAAATGCTCACATGTCCTTATCCCTTCTCAGGCGACCTTCCCCAGCACTGAGGCACTGGTTATGGTCAATCAGCTGTGATGGGAGGGGTGGTGGGGAACACTTGTCTTACAGAAGGCTTCCAAACTTTTGACTCTGAGTTTTGTCAAGGCAAGTAGTCACCAGGAAGGCAGTGGAAACTCTTCAAAGATGTTCAAAAAGCTTCCTTGACCATTTCAATATCCTCATCAACTTGGGGGAATCTCTTGCTCAAGACTTTCTGAACTGGGAAAGAGGGATCTGCAATGATACTAACTGATTTGAGCATCTCTAACAGGCCCAGATGGAGGTCAAGAGCAAAAAGCAAATGAGCATGTGGGAACCTTTTCAAACACACTCTGTCTGTGGCAAGGTGTGTGCGTCCAGCATTGGATTATTTAAACACTTTGGGGCCTTTAACTCCAGCGTGGAAGGACATCATCCTCGACCCTGCGAGACTGCCTGAGAAGAAGAAAGAATCAAGAAAAAGACCATGATGTAATTACAATGTAATATCACACCAATGCGGTAGAGAGTTGGGGTGAAATCTCATGAATGAGTGACGCTGAGTTTGTATAGATCCATGAATGTATAAAAAATCAGTCTGTAAATAAAATGCTGATGTTAAAATGTACCAGGACAACGGCAGGATCAGTTAAGGGACAAGCTAAACCGTTTCCGCCCCTACACCCTACAACCTCCCCTACACATAACCCCCACCTAACCCACATCAAACCGACCAGAAGATGAAACACATAAGGTTTAACACCTGGGTACGGGCAACAATTGTACCCACTAATAGTGCCTCCCTACTGACCCTCAACCAGGAATATCTGGCCACTTTGATGGCTGCTATCTATGTACATTTAGGTTTGAAGAAATAAACGTATGTTCTGACAAAAATGGGCAAATGATTTTTGCATTACCAGCTTTTCATCTTTCATCCTCCTCTTGTCTTCTAAAAGTTTACTGCCGGAAGGTACATGTTGTATAGGTCACGTGATGCACTGCATTGTTTGAGCAATAAGCGGATACCTTCCAGGGAAGTTCATTCCCATCATCTGGTTTTGGAAATTAAACAGTGCCTCTTAGTATAAAAGGCCTCCTCACAAAGTGGACAGCTGGTGAGATGTGACATCACTCTACCTGCTGACTCCACAGTCCCGATTTCTGCCTGTGAGCGTGACTCAAAAGGCAAAAATATTACTCCAGCTTCACATTGAATGCCCATGTTTTCCACCATACCTGCACTGAAATCAAATCTCCAGCCATTTCAGAGGGCACCAGAGCAGTTTCTCAGAAGAGTCAAATGTTTCTCCTATGTACTCTACTTGATTCTTGATTTGTGATGAATTTTATCAAATGACAATCAAAACCCAGAAATAACCAAGCAATAACTCATCAAAATATTAATGCGAGCCTGTAGAAACAAAGTTTATATAGTAATACCTGAATCGAATCACATGGGATCCTGGGAGAGCTAGCCAACTGGATATAAAATTGGCTTGAAGGTAGGAAAAAAGAGAATGATTTGTAAAGGCTTGCTTTTTCCACTGAAGGACTGCAGCCAGTGGTCTGCCACAAGGAACGGTGCCGGGTCCACTGCTTTTCAACATTTATATAAATGATTTGGATGTGAAATAGGAAGTATGGTTAGTAGATTTCCAGATGACACAAAGATAGGTGGTGTAGTGGACTATGAAGAAGATTATCTTAGAGTACAACGGGGCTTTGATCACAACTGCCAATGGGCTGAGGAGTGACAGATGGAGCATAATTTAGATAATGGTGAGGGGCTTTTTTTGGTGAGGCAAACCAGGGCAGGACTTATACAGTTAATGGTAGGGCCCCGGGGAGTGTTGCCTTATAAAGAGACCTTGGGGTATGGGTGCATAGCCCCTTGAAAGCAGACTTGCAGGTAGACAGGATGGTGAAGAAGGATTTTGGCACGTTTGCCTTCATTGGTCAGAACATTGAGCATAGGAGTTTAGATATCATGTTGTGGCTACATAGGACATTGCTAAGACCACTTTTAGAATACTGCAGACAATTCTAGTCGCCCTTCTATAGGAAAGATGTTGTTAAAATTGAGAGGATGCAGAAAAGATTTGTAAGGATGTTACCAAGGTTGGAGGATTTCAGTTATAGGGAAATACTGAATAAAATGGGGCTATTTTCCCTGGAGAATCGGAGACGGAGGAATGACATTGTAGAGGCTTATAAAGGCAAAAGGATCGTGGATAGAGTGAATAGCCAAGATCTTTTTCCTAGAATGGGGGAATCCAAAACTAGAGGACATAGGTTTAAAGTGAGAGCGATGAGAGTTTAAAAGAACCTGCGAGGTAACATTTTCATGCAGACGGCCATGCGTGTATAGAATGAGCTGACAGAGGAAGTGGTGGAGACAAATACAATTGCAACATTTAAAAGGCTTCTGGATGGGTACGTCAATAGGAAAGGTTGAGATGGATATGAGCCAAATGCTGACAAATGAAACTAGGTCAGATTGGGATGCTTGGTTGGCGTGGAGGAATTGGACTGAAGGGTCTGTTTCCATGCTGCATGGCCCCAAATACAGAATAAGAAATGCCACAAGTGTCAATGAACTTTCACAAATCTATTGCAGGGATCCTTGAGACCATCAAACTTGGGACATACTGGATTCTGGAAACACAAGGCCAAAACAATTCTGACCTTTTTTTGTCTTTGTTCATTAGGCTGTGGAACATTCACAAATATAAATAACCATTTGACCGATTTCTGTTAAAACCCATCAGCAGCAGCAGGTTTGTCCTCTGCAGGACAACACAGATGGGAAGATATGGTCAGGTGTGGATTCAAATGTGGGACATGAGAATGGCAAGTGTAAAGATGAAGGTGCGGTCTGCAAGTGTGGAAAACATGTCAATAGTAAGGCATGGAGCATTGTTTGCAGGGGACAAGAAGTAGTGAGTCAGCTGCAAAACACAATTTAAATATTCCCAGTGTGGAGCTGGAGGAACACAGCAGGCCAGGCAAATCAGAGGAGCAGGAAAGCTGACATTTCGGGTCGGGACCCGAAAATTTTTCTGAAGAAGAGTTCCGACCCGAAACGTCAGCTTCCTGCTCCACTTATGCTGCCTGGCCTGCTGTGTTCCTCCAGCTCTACACTGTGTTATCTCCGACTCCAGCACTGGCAGTTCTTACTGTCTTAAAATATACCCATCAACTTTTACCTATGAAAAAGATTTAAACATTCCAAGCCCAGGTGCAGGCCCAGTTAGATTTTTGATCGCCATTTGCTTGGACTCATGTTAAAACGGAGGAAGAAAGGTAGCGGTAAGGTCAAATCGACGCAGTCTTACCAGATCATAGGGCTGCTCTCCCCTTACAGGTAGTGCCTTAACTGACAGTCACCAGGTGGAGAGAGGAGAGGTTGAGAAGGAGTCCTTCATGGTAACCTCAGTAAGAAACAAGAATACAGGCAATAACATTTTATTTGAATGCCACTGATCCTGTGACCACCTCCCACCATCACTTCCTGTGCCTACCCACCTTCACCACTGCTACTGATAAGAGGAAACAAAATTAGTGCCAGTGAGGTTGTTTCATTTTCAAGGAGCCCAGAAGTTTGCAACCAGAAAAGACAGTCTACTTCAGTCATTTGTATTTCTGGCTGGAAAGGTAGGCCACAGTGCCTTTGAGTTCATGAACACAAAATCCAGGAGTTATCACCAAAAAAAATCTCAACTTAGGTAAACAGCTTTGTGATTTCTCAGTGACTTAAAATTTCTAGTAAATCCTATAAACCAGCTGTGGAGTGCGGATGCAGGAAAACCTTTCCTTTATCGTAGTCCGCCTAATTCAGGAAAACAGTTCAGTTAACATAATGTGGATGTCTTTGTTGATGGAGCAGTTACAAAAGGAACTATTGTTTTTTTGAGGTGTGGGACAATCAGCTATTGTTATAAGTAAACAATGAGCTTCGCAACCTGTTTAGAACACAAAAAAGCTCCAGGTCATTTGCAATATTACTGTTAGCAAAGTAAAGGCTTCATTTGGGTAAGTATTCAGTTATTTCAGACAGTAGCTTCACAATGCAGTTAACAGTGTCTACAAACCCACATTTGATTAACTTATATGGATGTAATTGATATTCAATGTTTTTAAAGACTGAATGTAAATAAATTTGTAACTGTCATGCAGCATGGACAATGCAAGGGCTGAAGACAAAATATGCTGGAAAGCACAGCTGGTCAGGCAACATCAGTGGTGAGACAGAGTGAACTAATGTTTTGCGTCCTTGTGTTTATTTGCAGAATGGGAGAGACAACGACACACGATAGGAGAATAATAATGTATCAATAGTCATTTATGGGGTGAGGACATCGCTGGCTAGGCAGCATCTATTACCCATCTCTAATTGCCTAGAAGGCAGTTAAGAGTCAACCATTTTGCTATGGGCCTGGAGTCACATGTAGGCCAGGCCAGGTTAGGGTGGCAGTTATCTTGCCTCAAGGACATTAATTAACCAGATGGGATTTCCCAACAATCGACAATGGATTCATGTTTATCATTAAACTCTTAATTCCAGATATTTATTGAATTCCACCATTTTCAGTTTTGGGATTTGAAACCCACCAATCGAATTTGGTCCCCAGAATGATATCTGCGTCTCTGGATTAACAGTCCAGTGATAATACCACGAGGCCATCACCTCCCCATAGCGTCTTCGATGACCCTGTGGGAAGAGAAGAGCATGGAATTCTGTCAGAGCAGGTTGTCAAATTCATTAGGCCGAATGCCTCATCAACAGAACTTTCCAACAAGCACCAAGACATCATTTGGCTGGTGGTGAGCAGGGCATTACCTGAGATCCTTCTTGTAAGCCTGGAATCTCTGCACTGTCCCATGCCACCCACAAAGCAGCTGCTGGAGGGGGTAGAGACAGTCAAATATCTCATGCTAGAATGTGCCTTTCTAAAGGAATTCTGGAGAAAGATGAGATAATGGGAATTGCAGATGCTGGAGAATCCAAGATAATAAAATGGAGGCTGGATGAACACAGCAGGCCAAGCAGCATCTCAGAAGCACAAAAGCTGACGTTTCGGGCCTAGACCCTTCATCAGAGAGGGGGATGGGGTGAGGGTTCTGGAATAAATAAGGAGGGAGGGGGAGGCGGACCGAAGATGGACCATTGGGCTGCAGGGTTCCCAAGCGGAGTGTGAGTTGCTGTTCCTGCAGCCTTCGGGTGGCATTGTTGTGGCGCTGCAGGAGGCCCATGATGGACCTGTCGTCTGGGGAATGGGAGGGGGAGTGGAGGTGGTTTGCGACTGGGAGGTGCAGTTGTTTGTTGCGGGCCGAGCGGAGGTGTTCTGCGAGGCGGTCCCCAGGCCTCCGCTTGGTTTCCCCAGTGTGGAGGGGGCCGCACCGGGTGCGGTGGATGCAGTATACCACATTGGCAGATGTGCAGGTGTCCATCTTCGGTCCGCCTCCCCCTCTCTCCCTATTTATTCCAGAAGCCTCACCCCATCCCCCTCTCTGATGAAGGGTCTAGGCCCGAAACATCAGCTTTTGTGCTCCTGAGATGCTGCTTGGCCTGCTGTGTTCATCCAGCCTCACCTTTTATTATCCTGGAGAAAGATGAAATGGTTTTTGCTGAGGTTCATACCGAACAGCTCTGCGATGCAGTCTATTCCCCAGGACGCACACTGAATCGAACATCAACTGCACCTGGAGAACCACCAACTTGGTGAAAGATGTTCTTTGGTCTGTCTGAAACATGGTGGTCTTCCAGAGGGAGCAAGGAGTTGACCTCGACCTAATTTTGCAGACTGGCACATCCCAAGGTCCAGGATTAGGTGCTGAGGGACTTGATACAGATAGGCGGCACTGCCACCAAGGCAGAGTGGGAAAAGACCACTGTCTGAGATCTTTGAGCCGAAGTTAAACGGAGGTCCTTTCAGCTATCAGCGCCACCAGCACCACCACCCCCACCCGTAAATGTAGTCATATTCAAATAGGAAATACTTTTGGGTTGTTTGTTGGATAGAGCCAAATTCCAATGTTTGTTTGTTTTTCATTATGCTGCTGTACAGAACTGAAATGCTTCAGTGAACAGGTATGTAGAGATAAACAGATATAGTGTTGAAATAAAAGAAAGAAGTGGCAGGCTTGCATGAGGGACACAGGCCATTGCCTGGGACTGATGAAGCCACAATTCTCCCATTGGGTACTGGTGGCGATGGACTCTCAGAAAGGAGGGTAGTTGAGATATTTTAGACGTCTTTGCCCTTCTTAGCAGCTGCCTACATGCTACCAGCAGATGGCAAATGCCTCGCTTTCTTTGCTTTCATTAACAAGGTGTTAGGATTACTCGACAGCTACATCACCACAAGCTTGTTTGTAAACAAAGGACCTTCCCCTTGTATAAAATAGCTGAAAAAAATTAGTCAGTGCATTCAGAAATGTAATGTCACCATTTAATTTGGAAATATCCAGTTGAACAATTGCAAGCCCACACGTGTAAATCTTTACTCGATCAACAACTTCATCAAACAGTGAAGTAAAAGAACTACACAAAGGCAACAGAGATTGTCACCTCTTTGAAAGTGGGCATCTTGCCTTACAGGTACAATGTGTAAAAGTTTTGATGTCTGCTTTGTGCTCATTCTCTGATGTTTCCCTCAGAACCCCACGATGAATTTGGTAAGTCAGTGCTTGATCAATGACATCACTGGCGCAAGTGGACAGGCAGCTGAAACGTGATCTGCAATAATCGCACCAGTATTTTCATCTACCTCCAGAACTCCCAGACTGTTGGGAACAGTAACGATTCTTGTTGGCATTCCATGAAGTTTGCAGTACTGAAATGTAAATAATTCCAGGAGAAAATCCGAAGAGTGACTTTTCTCCCCCTCCCTTCTCTTTCCAGGAAATTCGTACAACCTACAAATTCAACAATTCAATCATTTACCAAAATGTGAGAGTCAGCAGCATTGTTAGCAACTGGTTACCGCAGCTCAGTGCAAACCTCTCACCTCAAAATCAGGTGGTTGTGGGGTTAAATCAAACTCTAGAGACTTGAGCACATTTCCAGGCGATGTGTTGTACTAAAGAAATGCGCTATCAAAATGCTTATCTTTTCAATGAAAAGTTAAACCTGTTAAACCAGGTACTCTCTGAGGTGACAACAAAGTGTGGAGCTGGATGAACACAGCAGGCCAAGCAGCATCTCAGGAGCACAAAAGCTGACGTTTCGGGCCTAGACCCTTCATCAGAGAGGGGGATGGGGAGAGGGTTCTGAAATAAATAGGGAGAGAGGGCGAGGCGGACCGAAGATGGATAGAGGAGAAGATAGGTGGAGAGGAGAGTATAGGTGGGGAGGTGGGGAGGGGATAGGTCAGTCCGGGGAGGACGGACAGGTCAAAGGAACAGGATGAGATTAGTAGGGAGGAAATGGAGGAGCGACTTGAGGTGGGAGGAGGGGATAGGTGAGAGGAAGACCAGGTTAGGGAGGCGGGGACAAGCTGGGCTGGTTTTGGGATGCAGTTGGGGGAGGGGAGATTTTGAAGCTTGTGAAGTCCACATTGATACCATTGGGCTGCAGAGTTCCCAAGCGGAATATGAGTTGCTGTTCCTGCAACCTACGGGTGGCATCATTATGACACTGCAGGAGGCACAGGATGGACATGTCGTCTAAGGAATAGGAGGGGGAGTTAAAATGGTTCGCGACTTCCCATTATCTCCGATCACAATTTTAGCCTCACTGCAAATCCTCTTTCAGGGATGCCCAACCTGAAGAAGTTACCCTCCTCCCTCTGGACCAAACTCAGGGGCCGCCTCCCCCTCTCTCCCTATTTATTTCAGAATTGTCTCCCCATCCCCCTTTTCTGATGAAGGGTCTAGGCCCGAAACGTCAGCTTTTGTGCTCCTAAGATGGTGCTTGGCCTGCTGTGTTCATCCAGCTCCACACTTTGTTATCTCGGATTCTCCAGCATCGGCAGTTCCCATTATCTCTCTCTGGTGAAATGTATATTCCATAGAATCATAGAATCCTTACAGTGCCATTCGACACCATTCTGCTCATCAAGTCTGCACCAACCCTCCAAAGAGCATTCCACCCTATCCCCTCAACCCTGTATTTACCATAGTTACCATCTAGCTTGCACTACAGTAAATTTAGCACAACCACACCAACTAATCTGCACATTTTTGGACCAATTCCAATTCCACATCCACTGTTTTCTAATAGTTTGTCTCATAGTCTTGACTAGCATTTAATTCTTGAACAGCAACAAAGCTGTTGGTGGAAGTTATGTTTTCTTCCCAGCATGTCGGATGGTTGAAGAGCACAATAGTTTTATTAGCCCCATATATATTGTTAAGTTATCCAACAGTCTCCAGAAAGCCTTGAAGCCATCAGTTCGTGGTATGGTATGCTACGAGGCTGTGCTTTTGTGGTGACCCACTTATTTCAAGGAAATGGGTCTGGATGTTAAAGTTGACAACAAGGTTTGTCAGATTCTTTACACGGGCAGAGCGCTGCTTATCACTGACAACCAATGCAAAGTAGGAAACAAAAGTTACTCCTTGTATCTCTTGCTCTCATTAAAAATTATATGGATTCACTAAACTTTTACGAAAAGTATTAAATGCAGTGTTACTGCAGCTTTAATGAAGTTTTATCGGGTTGTAATTGCATGCTGCTCAATAAACCATACATTATCATATTTTATGTTTTATATTCTTTATTTACTTGTAATAATTGTTTCTTTATGGCCATGTATGTGTGACTATGTTTACAACAGTTACCTTAATTGAATTGTAGCACATCTCTTTAAAGAAAATTCACGGACACATCACAATTATTCTGGAGGTGGAGCAGGGAGAATTTTTGACTGTAAGTGGGGTTGCAAGTTTAAGGTACGATGAAACAGAAAATGTTTGCAAAGAATCATTCAGCCTGAGAGAACAGCTTGTTGACGGAAATCCAACGAATGTTGCAGAGTCTGTCGTTCATAGTGAGGGTTATTTCTTGAGTCTAGGAATAGTTGATAAAGCACAAAACATTGGCAAAATTTATCCTTTTTTTAAAAATGTATGGGTGGACAACTTCACGTCTTGGAGGCTTGTCTAAATTAAGTTGATAATTTTCTCTAATTCCATCTTTTTTATTTAGAATAATCACATGGTTTTTCCTTTAGCTTTGTTTTTTATTGCCGGAATTTTTTTTTCTTCTTCCTTTGAACAAAATATTTATTTACCTGCTACTGTTTCCTTATTATCTACCATAGTCTTCTCTGCATCCATTGTTAGAAGACTCACATCATCCTTCATCACTCTCGAAATATAACACATTTTAAATGTTACCGTGCTAATGCTGCAAGTTTTAGAGTTGCAGGATCACGTTATCAAAGGAATCAAGGCCTGGTGCAGTTGAGAATGAAAAATCCTAGTAATGGAGATAGTCTTGGGATCCTCCTCTCTCAGGGACAGTTTCAAATTTTCAAGGGACTGGTTGTTCGGTTGCAATAAGGTGGGGTTTGTGGGGTTGGGAGGGGCGTGTAGGGAAAATGGTGACTGCTATTGGTGGCCTTTTAAACCTCACGTGGAGATTGTGAAGGGGCCTTAAATAAAAACCGAGAGATCTGCTGTAATGCTGCAAATCAGAGGCAAAAAGAAATTTTTTAAAAAATTGCTGGAAAGCTCAGCAGATGTGCTCACATCTGTGAAGAGAAATCAGAATTAACATTTCAGGTTGAGTGACCCCTTCTCATAACTCCGAGGTTAACTCTGATTTCTCTCCACAGGTGCTGAGCTTTTCCAGCAAATTCTATCTTTGTTAAGAGGTGTGTCCATTCAGGCATCAGTTTCTGCTCCCCGCACAGTGAGCCCAAGCTGCACACTGCTGTCAATTTGCCATGGCACCCAAGTACAATTTGTTGGAGTTGTTCTTAAATCCAATGTGAAGTTTAAATCATAAAAATATGACTCCTGTCCCTAACCTTCTCGCCATGGTTATATTCTCATTCCACCTGCATAGCCAGTAAAATCTGCAATCTACAAATTGCAAGGCAGCAGCAGTCCCCAACATGGGTGAATAAGAGAAAATAATAATGCTACTACCATATTTTAATTACCACTGTTTACTTGGGTAAAAGCATGGACTTTAAAATTGTTAATGAAAAGTAATGTCAGAATTTAGTTATCATTTTGAAATTTGTCTGAAGAGTTAATCTAACTAGTCAAGGGGTCCTGGAATATAGTCCATCTCCTGATACTGAACAAAGGACAAAAAAAAGGAATTAGATTGCACATTTCTTTATTGTTCGATTAAAAAGTCACAAAATGAACTGGAAAAATATCTGGATCCAAAAAAGGTTTACATTTTACAAAATATTTTTTTCATTTACACGTCAATAGCAATATTCCAGTTCACTCAGTACTGCCATGACATATCCATATTGTTAACAAAATTACAAATCTCAGTGAACTTTATTTACACGTTTCCATTAAATACAATTGTAAATGTACAGAACTATTACAGAATTTCGTCACTGCATACAGATTATAAAGAGTCCAATGGTTCGTAACTGCTATTATCTTCCCATGAGCATACAACAAAAGAAATGAGCAACAATATTTTCCTCTAACATTATATTACTAATGCAATCTATGTCTTATAACAAAAATAACTTGGTCAAGTGGAAGCAAACAAAAATACAGCTGCATCTGTTCAAAGGAGCCTTTGTTCAATGGTCTCAACAGTGGGACATCTCTGGTATTCAGCTTTGTTGTCACTTCACTTAAAAGGTAGAATACACAACTATAAAAAGAAACTAACTGTTCACAAATGCATGTCCTCCACCGGTATCAAACATACTGAAACTCTGAATGGATTTACTTGAGGTTATGACACTTTGCAACATTTCGTTGTTCCTATTGCTCTGTGCCTCTTAAGGCCACCTGAAACCACACAGTCAAACTATAGCACTGCACAGCCCGGGGAAAAAAAATATATCCTTCTCCATCCGAGCTGATAGCATTTACATTTATACAGGTGCAGAGAATTATCAACTGCTCAGTGTTACAAAGATTTTGTAAACTAATACTTTAGTCCCATTTTTCCCTCAAATCTAAGTGTATCTTATATGCTCACACAGACATTTTATATACACACTAACAGGAGACAACTTCCTGCCTGTACAAAAATACATATACACTGGCATATATACACACACATTACTAAACTGTTATAACCACTATGGCACCTGAGACTTTTTAGTATTCAATTTTGTTTCAGATTCTAAATCACCAAACTAGTGTTACTGAGGGCAACATTTAATAAATTCTAATGCATAACTAGTACATTAGGACAGTACACTACTCACTTCCATGTTACAATATTCTGCCATCTCTTAGGTCTCTAAGTTCACCATTCACTGCAGATGGTGACAGGACCCTCAGTCTCAGATCTCTGACAACAAAGCTGTGTTATCTAACTGCTGAGGTATGTGTGAGCCTTAGCGTGACCTTCTCACCATTTCTCCCTTCCTCAGAGAATTGGTACGCACAACCTTGCTCAGTGCCTCTCCCCGATGACCTGTCTGAAATGTAAAACTCAGCCCAAGGAAACATAATACAAAGGTCAGCACAGCACTAATATTGCCTGGCTCAAACTATTGGAATGTTAATAAGTTCTGCCAAAGGACAACATAATTAAAAGAAAAACACTGATCTAGGCTGAAATAAGCAAATACAAATAAACAATAGAAGTAGACTGAAAAAAGCAAGCAATTAACAATGGGAAATTGCAATACATTTTGTAGGATTATTAAATTGGTAGTTAACGCTGAATTTCAATTTGTGTGGCTTTCCGAAGAGAGATGAATGTTCTCTCTCAAAGACACGTGATCAATGTCTTTAAAATTTTATAATTAGTTAATTGCAATAATAAAAAAAATTAAGGGTAAAGAAAATCTAGTCAGCCACTATGAGTTCACGTTTTTTTGTTCTGATTCACAGAAGATATTCCTCATTTTTTATAAAATTCTTCACACAAGTGAATTTCTCAAGGACTGTAGTTATACGTTTTTTTCCCCAAGCAAGATAGAGGTATTCTAACCTCTAATTATAAGGTCAGCACCTAGGGATGGAGTGTACCTTCATCTCACAGGATTGCAGTGGCAACTCACCATCTCTCTCTCTCCTACAGGAACTCAAGCTAACATTATGGTTATACAAGGACAGACACTGACATGAAAATAACTCAGGGATCAATTTGCTGGATGGCAGGAGGAAAGGTTGTTATGCATGTCATTTAGAATTGAAGATAGAAATTTTATCAGTGCAGTTTGAAATTCCCAAGCAAATTAGTGATCTTCAAATAGTCTTAATGGCATCATGGTCAGCGCAAACATGATGGGCTGAAGGGCCTGTTCCTGTGCTGTGCCATTCAATGGAACCATTAAGTTATAAAGTGATTGTATGAAACATGGCACTAATATCCAAAATAAAAAAGAAAAAAACTGCAGATGCCAAAAATCTGAAGCAAAAAGAGAAAGTGCTGGAGAATCTCAGCAGGTCTGGCAGCATCTGTAAAGAGAAAAACCAATTTTTTCCTCTAAGGGTCACTGGACTGAAAACAGTATCGCTCTTCACAGATGAGTTTCTCCAGCTCTCTGTTTGTCTTATGGCACCAACATGCTCTCTCTAATTACTGTAAACATCTGCTTTATTTAATTGGAGCTCTACAGCAAAACATCACATACACTTCTGTATATAATCCCTGAAGCCGTCCCTGAATCCTGTGTAAAATTGAGACTGGATTCTTCATAAAATTGTATAAGTGCCCTTAACTTACTCCTTAAATTTGAATTTTGGATATTTGATTGTATTGTAAGATAACACTGATGCTTTTTTCACCAGGAATTGAAAGTGCGCTGCTGTTAGTAATTAACACACTACTGCAATGATATGAATTTCCTTCCCAACTTTAATAGTGTTAACCTGTTTATTTTAGCTACCTTGCTGCTAATACTGCAGTATGATTTCAAGTACTTCAGCACACTTAGGAGAAATTTCAGTTTTTCACAGGGCGATTTGCTCACACATTTGAGTCAGTTTGGAGCTCCATACGATTTACCAGCTGACAACTAGGCAATGCTCCAGATGTATGTTTTGGAGTAGTTATAAAAGGAATCTATTCAGAGATGTGCCAGCTAAAATAATTGTGCACATGGTTAGGTATTAGCTGATTATTTTTAGTTAATAGTGTTTTTAAACATCAATTTCACATGTATTATCAAGTAAAATAACTGCAACCAAACCTCATTCATTCTGATAGGATTTAACTGCAAAGTGAGTTTTTGTACAAATTCAAGTCATTTACCTGATCCTCCAATATGTCTATGTTAACATCAATACAATGAACATAAACTGCTTAAAGCCTGATTAAACATGTAATGAAATAAATCAGGCCTATTTTGAAAAGAAACCTCAGGAAAGCAATTCAAGAAACTTTTGATTTAAACAAATTCTTAATATGTCAAAATGAAGCTATCAACATTTGAAATGGCAGATAAAAGGTGAGGTGGAATCTGAACACAGCCCATTCCATCATGGTATATTTGTTAGACTGTAATTTTATACATAATACCGGAAAATCAGGGGTAGTGGCAGTTAAAATTCACCCAGTGATTAGCCACAATGTTCCACCTCGATCTCATCTTCAGTTTAAACCAGATCTCCTGATTCAGTGGCAAGACAGGGTCCAATGCCATCAGCAGGCATTAATTGCAATTCTAATTCTAACCAGGTTGCAACAGCTTGCTATGTTGAAAAAAGAACAGTCCTTATCTCCCTTCTGAATCATTTGCCAATATTTGAAATCATTCTTTGTAAAAGAAAATCCACATAATTTGAATATCTTTATTAAATCTCCCCTTAACATTCTCTGTGCTGAGGTGAATCCCAGCTTCTTCAGCCTCCTTACATAAATGAGTACTTCAGCCTTTGTATAATTCTAGCATGTCTCCTTTGTACCCCGTCTGCATGGCCTTATCAAAATCTTTTCCACGGGGCAGTGGCTAAAACCACTTTGCCCTCTTCTCGCCACGCATGGGTGGGAACCTAATTAAAAATGAATGGCGCTTAAAATCACTCCTCCCACTGCCATTATCTTTATGTTTATAGCCATTAAATGCCGCTAGTTAGACCCGGGAGAAAGCTGCTTAGGATGCAAGAGACAGGCCTACAAGTGCTTCCTGTTTGAGGAATCAGCCATTTATTCTGTTTTTGGTAGGCTGCGGTTGCAAGTTCAAGTGCTTCCATTTTCTTTCATTTGTAACATTTTAATCTATTATTATTAAAAAGCACAGCCCAGTATCATATGACGTGTGAAAACTGAACTTCTGTTATGAAGCACAATCCTTAACTGATTCAAACCATGTTCTAAAGAGATTTCTTCTTGAAACAATCTATACTGTACCAGTGCACAAGTACACTTAAAATAATACACTATTACAGGAATACCACCCATTTGCTAAGTGCACTGGTAGATCAAAGTGATAACAGGACAGTCTTTGTTTTGTTCATTTCGTTCCAGAACTTATCAAATGAGAAGAAGAATGTCAATTATTATTAATTAGTACAGACTGAGATAGTTACAACACTGGAATTTCCCTTTATAGCTGCTGGACAGAAGAAAATCTGCTTCACTTGTGACAATGGGATCTAAAGGTTGCTCACTTGAATCACATAGATGTCAAGACTGCAAGTATTACTGACAGCCATGCCACATTGAAAAGTCTCACAGCTGAATCGGAAACATAGACCGGGCGACCATTTAGTTTTTGAACAGGCCTGAAGTTTAAAGTCATAGGTTGTGAATCGTCGAAGAAAAGTCTGTTGGAAAATTCATCAAGCTGAAACAATAAATAAAACGATAAGTTTACAAATGGCAATATTTTTTAATCCAATGTATCATTTCTGTAGAATATTTTCAATAACAAAATAATGCAGCAACAATGTATTGTTGCATGGTTTAGTTTCAAACTCATGAATGTAAAGGCAATAAAATATGGATAAGGAATGTAAAATACAGCCTTCAATAAAAGACCTGACCGGAGTCAAACAAGTGCTTAAAACACAATTTATCAACAAATAAAATGTGGAGAGATTGGCTAACAGTGCATTCAATAATGGTGAAAAATGAACAATGTTGGATTGGCTGGGTATTATACTTTGCAATGCTAGTGAACAATCAGTCTGTACGTGTGTATAAAGGGGCACTGGTTTGACGCTGTCCACTTCACATTGCTGTTGAAGCTGAAACCTTGGATGAATGATTATTCAATTGACACAAATCATATCTGGTAGAGTGATTTGCATTTTTATGCCAATGTCTTGTTCACATGATTATTCCTCTGATTTTTCACTAAACAAACAGAGTGGCTGTGAATGGAAAGCATCTCTAATTGAAAGCCCAATCAAACACCAACTGAGGCAGGACAGGTAGTCAGTTTTCCTTCCTGCCTGAAGATGAAACACAAAACAACAGTATTGCAGAGAAACTGTACCAAATTTCAAACATTCATTAGCTGTGGCTCTGAGGCAGTTAGAACATGAATAAACTTCCTGAGGAAGTGGTGGGTGTGGGCACAATTACAACATTTAAAAGACATTTGGATGGATACATGAATAAGAAAAGTTGAGGGATGTGGGCCAGGAGCAGGCAGGTGAGACTAGTTTAGTTTGGGAGTATGTTCAGCACAGGATGGTTGGACCAAAGGGTCTGTTTCCGTGCTGTATGACTATGACTCTTAAATCCATTTGCCTGATTAAGTCAGTCAGAAGTCACATGACACCAGGTTATAGTCCAACAGGTTTATTTGACGAAGGAGCTACGCTCCAAACCCGAGATTTTCAAATAAACTTGTGGGACTAAGGCTTTGGATTAGATCTGTAGCTCGGGTTGTGGGCGTTGACGTTGGTTGGCTCGCCGAGCTCGTTTGTTGTTCTGCAGACATTTCATTATTGTGCTTGGTAACATCCTCAGATGTTGCACTAAAGGATGTTACCCAGCATGGTAAGAAAACGTCTACAGAACAACAAAACAGCTCAGCGAGCCAAGCAACCTCAACTGTTGGACTATAATCTGGTGTCGTGTGATTTCTGACTTTATCTACCCCAATCCAACACTGGCGCCTCCACATCCTGATGAAGTAGGCATTGAAAAGTGCTAGAAAATGTTTTATAGATTTCAAACAATTTTTCTTTCATTGGTAAATACTTAATTACAGCAGAACAGAATTATTTTGTATTATGTGCGCTCACATAATGCGCTTGCAGTGACTCAAACATTAGCTTGATCAAATAGATACTTGTTATGACATCTCTGAAACAGATGTTGGAAGCCTTCTGATCTAGAGATAGGAATACTATCATTGCACCACCTTGAACAAGTCAATATTTTCTTAACGACCTGTTTAGAGGTATTACAACAAACCTCTGAAGCAGGTGGAACTTGGCCATTTGAGCCAGAGGTAGGAACTCTATCACTGAATCACAAGAACTCAAAAAGGGAACACTCAGCTATTTTTAAATCAAACTGTTCAAATGTGGTATAAAAACACACCTCTAGACCGCTGTCCACATCTGCAAAATTGGCTTCATGTGAGAATCTGCTTAGCTCCACTCATTACCTGGAACAATGTGTTTGGTGCTGGTGCCACAAAAGCAGAATTTTGTTTTCCACAGGCAAGGGAAGAACCTTGAAAATATTTTGTGGAAACCCAGTGGCACCTAGCCCACTACTTCAAAGCATTCAGAGTTAAGGCTGGGCCCTTGTAAAACTTTAAGCCCAGTTCTGCTCCAAAAAGGTGTAATATCAGCTCTGAACAGGTCAATTAGGAAGAAATAACAAAGTGACATAACAAGTATTCTGGAGTTTTCCCACCCATCTTTTGCATAAAGAATTTAAAAAAAACTTGATATTACGGTGAGAGAATGTAAGCATTACAGATTCCAAACACAACAAAAAGAAGAATGTCAATTTCAGGTGCTGCAAAGTTCACTATTGTTCATTGTTATTTCATGCCATTGCTATCTCCAGACACAACCTACCCCAATTCCTGGCTGGTCTCCCACGTTCCACATTCAATAAACCTCAGCTTATATAAAAGGTCTGCTGACAATATCCAAACACACACCATGCCCTGTTCACATACTCTCAATGCCTGCATTCACTAACTTGCTTTGGCTCCTGGTCTGGCAGAGTCAGTATAAAAATCATGTATTCAAATTGCTCTACATCTCTAAACTCCAATGTTACAATAAATTTTCTTAAACGTTGGCCACTTGTGCACCTTAAATTTTCATCATTCTACTGGAATGTGTATCTTTCAGCTGGCCAGGCCTTAAGCTTTGAAATTCTGTCCCCAAACACTTTGCACACCTCCAATGCCTTTAAGTTGCAATTTTAAACCTATTGCATTCACCAAGCTTTTGGTCACATATTCCAGCATCTCTTTGCGGCAGAGCGTCAAACATTGTCCCATAACATTCCTGTGATGCGCCTTTGGATATCTACACATTAAATGAGATATATAAATGCAAGCTGTTGTCACTAGAAGTCTTTAGCCTTGATTACTGACAAGGTTCCTAATTGAGGAACTTTAGCTGCAAATAGTCATACCTACTGAGACTGATTATGCAATCTGCTCAGATGAAAGGCTGGTAACAGACAGAGCTTAACTTTTTATTAACCTATTAATATAAATTCACAGGCCATTTGTGGGCTACAGGAAGACAGACAGACAGATATACTGTTACATGCATAGAGTTCTGCACCACAAATAAGAGCTATTTAGTGATACATTATATGCACTGAGCTTAAAACTGCATTGGAAATTTGATGGCATTGAAATGTCCGTTGCTATTTGTCATTGTGAAAAGGTAGGGTCAAGACTAAAGCATGATAAATAATTGGGCTAGGTGCCACTGGGTTTCCACAAAATATTTTCAAGGTTCTTCCCTTGCCTGTGGAAAACAAAATTCCGCTTTTGTGGCACCAGCAACAAACACATTGTTCCAGGTAATGAGTGGAGCTAAGCAGATTCTCACTTGAGTCCAGCAATCGTTACCTCATCCATAGGACTCAACATTAGTTCCATTCCAGGCTAATGAGTTTGAAAAATGAGCCACTCTGTTGAGGAAGCTTCTTTTTCAATTTCACAATGCCCAAAAATGTAGTTTTTATATGTGGTTACCTTTGCAATGCAAGGCAGGTCAATTTGCATACAGCAATGCAATAATGAGCAGATAAAGTATTTTTGTTTAGTTGGGGGATAAATATTGGCCTGGACCCTAGAATGAGCTCTCTTGTTCTTCTTAGAAACACAACCTGCAACATCTGTTCAAGCGTGCGTGTGGGTCTCAGTCTAATGTATGATTTGAAAATTGTCACCTCAACTGCTGCAACATTCCCTCAGTATTATTCTGAAATTCCTATTGGATTTTGTGTTCAATTCTTTGAAGTCTTCCTTAGACTATATGCTTAGAAACTATGTGCAATGAATTTGAGTAATCTCAAACAAGTCCATTTTTCCACAGCATAAACCTGCTCCCTTATACAGGTTGAAAGTGCAGGAAAAGAAAGCAGATTTTTTTCTAAAGTTAGTCCTAGCAATAGCTTAGTCTCTAGTGTACGAGATCAACTTCTTTCACACGTAATCTTTACCTGGGCCTTATTGATAGGAATGGGCTCTGGAAATACTATCCAGATTACTGACTCCTGACATGCAGGTGTAGTCAATGAGCCATGGTAGCAGTAGTATTTCTTAAGCTTCTCATGGTCCGGAATAATTCTATTCAGTGCAAATGGCTTTAACGAACTTGTGTTACCTAAAAAGGTGAGGAGGAATAAACAGCTTCAGCATTACCTAAAGAGAATTGATATTCAAATACATTCTGTGGATTACAGCCTTAACAACATTCAAAAATTAGAGCTTGAATACAAAGTGGTTTATATTAAAATTCTTTTGATCACTATTTTAACAAAACTGTTTCACTTACTGCTTTAATGGGTTAATAATTTCACCTATAGGAGGGAAAAAGAAGTTTGCTATGAACATGCTGAGAGTCATTTCCATAAAACATAATTTCAACACCATGATTTTAAGTTGCTGTGTAATGTAAACTGGGAGGCTCATTTTCACCTCAAAAGTTCTTAGGTTTTGTGCAACCAAGAGACTTAGCTGCTACTCTACGAGACACCTGCCCAATACTTCTATCATGCACTCTGATCGAGCTGAATTAAAGTGCCAGTGTGTTTGCAGAACAAGGTCAGCATATGTGAATGTTTGCAAAACAAGACATTCAGAAAGAACAAACTGTGTAAACAGCTAACAGATCTGAGGAGGTTGAACCAATGATTAAGAGTTGCAAACAAAAACCAACTTGACAAAGCTGGTGTGCTTGGAGCTTTGGTACGACTTTAGGGTCAGATTCCAAGAATTGCTGTAGGCCAAAGCGCCTCTCTCACTCCACCTACTAACTGATTACAGACCAGAATCACTGGAGTGTTCTGGCTGCAGTTGTAAAGTTGCTAAAGTCCCTTAAGAACAATGGGCTGCTTTCTCATTTTAGTGGCAGTGGTTTAACCTTAGGGTCACCACATTTCAGGTGAGAGGGACAGAGAGACAGAATCCTTCATGGTAACCTCAGCTGGAGCAAGAGTTGAACTCATGCTGTTGGTGTCACTGCATCACAAATTAGACGTCCACCTAATATGTCGATCAGAGTGCATGATAGAAGTATTGGGCAGGTGTCTCGTAGAGATGTCGTAGCTGTCCACCTAAATGATTTAATGGCATAGTGCTAAATGTTATTAGGCTAGCAACCCAGATACTCAGTCTGACACTCTGAGGGCAAGGATTCAGATTACATCATAGAAACTTGTCTAATTTAAATCCAGTGAAGTATGGAGTTTAAAGCTAGTCCTATTAACAGTAACCATGCAATCATTTTAAAAACTTACTGTTCGGTAATGCCTTTTTGGAAAGGAAATTTGACATCCTTACCATGTCTGGCATACTTGTGATTCTAGTCACAGCAATGTGGTTCCCTCTATGTTCTAGCTCACTCAGTTCAAAGCTAATTAAAGATATGTAAAAAAAAATGTTAGACTCAACGTCCACATCCCATTAAAAAGAAATCTGGGTTTTCTGAATGCTCAGAATCCTGGTGGCTAAAGGTTGTAGAAATTGCTTCATGAGACAGTTAAGAACTTTTAGTAGCACTTAGCATAGCCAGAAGAGACCCAACATCAGCTGGTTTTCACTACAACCTCTGGAGGAGCTAAAACCCATCAGACTACAACTAGAATCAAAGATAAAACACTAAACATCAGATTGCCACACCCATCCCAGATACCCACCACCACTCTCTAAACGTCCCCTCCTAAGTGTTCCTCACCTGACTGGAGGTGAAGGCTCAGACTGACTCCTGGGTAATAAACTTGCCTTTTAAAAAAATGACATACTGTCCATTAAAATTCCATCAAATGATTCCCAGCCAAAATACAGCTGTTCACAAGACCTGCCAAAGGTAAATTACCTGACAGTCTGCAGCAAGTGACAGAAAAACAGAGTCAACATATTTGAGTAAGTACAGTGCTGTTACTTTAGCAGGCTTCTAGGATTTCAGATAAAATACAGGCAGGATGTGCCTTTGAAATTAAGATGCCTTCCCAGCACTTCAGCTCTGCTAATAAAACTATTTCAGGGCAAAATGATACCAGGGAGTCCAGTAGTGAGAAACTGCTGCAAATTTCAATACTTGGATTTTTCTCTTGCATTGCCTTTTTTTTGATAAGCAGAAGGGAGGAGAAAGAAGAAAGAAGTTCTTCTTCTCTTCAAAGGTAAAAATATTTTCCCCTGCATTGCTCTCCCCCTTCTCTAAAATTGCTCACTGCTGCATTTTATAAAATCAACAGCCAGACTGTATCAAAGGCTAAGGTATCAAAAGTGAACACCTAGACTGGTTGACAACTATTTTTGGATAAAAGATTTTTGAGATTGAATAACCTTGAAAAATGGGAGCATAAGAGAGTCATGGCAAAGAAAAAGAGCAGCATGGATAAATTTTTTAAAGAATAGTTTCCAATTTAATAATGAATGTTAGAAATAAAAGCGGGAAATGCTAAAATACACAGCAGACAGAGTGTGTGGGTAGAGAAACAGTTTCAGACCAATGACTAACTGATCAAATTGAAACATTGGGCAAAATTTAATCCAGGCATGAAAGATTTCATCCACCAGCTGCACAGCCAGACAGAATCTTGCATCATCTGCAAGGCTCAACGTATTAAATTTCAGCCAGGCATGAATCTATCCAGCAGCAGCTTTGCTTTTTTGTCCATGACAGTATTAATTTCTCATTCTGCTTTCCAGCATTTTTATTACAGATTTCCTGAAATGTTTTACTTGGGAATACTTGTGTGCTGAAGAGAAGGATTTATTTAGAATTTTGAACACTTCCTCAAATAAAAAGCGAGTGCAAGCTCACAATTGTTCTTTTGATAAGGTGTGAGCTGACCACCCAGAGGTTCCCAAGTTTGATTCTCTATCTTAACTTTGTCTAAACTTGTGGGTTTCCCTTGGGGCACCACAGAGCTAGTTTCTCAATTGTACTGAAGAAAGAATGATTGGACTAAAATCCAAGCAGTTGAGGGAGACAAAAGACAAAATCAACAAACATGCCCCAAGCAATAGCAAAGAAAGTGAAGGTTTGGTAGGGATGGCACCAGTTACATGGTACTAGCCTAGAATGTTGTAGGAAATGACAGAAATTTTAGAAAAAGCTTAAATGCTTTTTAAGGCTCCACAAGTGTATCCTATGGAGCAGTCCTGCTTGCTGTGTCTGTTTGTAGGTTGCTGCGTGGTTATTAGTATGAAATTAACCAAAAGGATTTTTTTTTGCGTGATTGATGTTGCTGTACTTGAATTTGTGACTTTATTGACTTGAGTTAAAACCTTTGGCAAAGTTTACTGATCAAAGTTCAGTAGTGGTTCCTGTCACAATTTTCAAAAGGACAAAAGAAATTTGTTTTTAATACTGAAGTTTTGAACTGGGAAACAAACATAGGTCTGCATTCTGACAAACAGTCACAGGGCTCCCTTTACAGATGCTGCCAGATCTGTTGTGTTTCTCCAGCACTCCCTGGTCAGAGACTGTGGGTGATCTAAACTCAAAGAAGGAGAAATTGAACAAAGTGATATTGACCAAACAACTATACACTGATTTGGAGATACTTTCAGGGTGATTTTAAAAACTAAAGCACAATGGAGGACAAAGCCCCAGTTTTATTTTAAATATAAAGGGTAAATCTGAATCCTTGAAGGATAAAATGTGTTTGGGATAGCACGGTGATTTTGTGGTTAGCACTGCTGTTTCACCACGCAAGGAATCCGGGTTCAATTCCATCCTCGGCAACTGTGTGAAATTTGTGCATTCTCCTCGTGTCCGCATGGGTTTCCACTGGGAGTTCTGGTTTCCTTCCAAAGTCCAAAGATGTGCAAGTTAGGTGGATTGGCCATGCTAAATTACCCATAGTGTTTTTGGATATGTAGGTCAGTTGCACTAGCCATGGGAAATGCAGGGTTACAGGTAGAAGGTGAAGGGATGGCTGAGTGGAATGTTCGTTGGAGGTTTGGTGTGGACTTGTTGGGCTAAATGGCCTGTTATCACACTATGGGGATTCTATATTTTAAAAAATCCAAATTTTAACCACAGAAACATTTGCATCAAATTAAAATAGGCACTATTCAAATGTGATGAATTCAAGAATTTGGAACATATCCCAAAGGAGAATGGAGAATTCAGATTTTTTTTGTTCAGATCAAAGATATAACTATCAATTGAAAAATGAGGCTTTTATAGATGTGGTATGTCTGGACAACCAGAAGGCATTTGATAAGGTGCCACAAGTAAGGTAATACAGAAGGGAACATCACACAGGATCAGGAGTAAGTATTAGCTTGGACTGGCGAACCAACAGAAAGCATGGAGTCAGGAAAAAATAGGTATTTTTCTGGTTTGGCAAGATGTAACTAATGGGCTGCCACAGGAGTCAGTACTCATGCTCCAACTATTTTATTCTTTATTAGATGAACTGGACGTAGGTGTAGAGGTTTTCCAGCCTCATGTGCAGAGGACGCTAAAATAAGTGGGAAAGTACGTTCAAAGAAATGAATAAAAACGAGTGCATATGGATAGGTTAGGTGCTTGGGCCAAAATTTGTCACTTGATGTTTAACTTGGATAAGCATGAGGTTATCAATTTTTGGTTGGAAGAATAGAAAGGCAACTTATCCAAATGGGGAAAAAGTGGGGTACTTCAGTGCAGACATATCTGGATCTCCTTGTGCATGAATTGTAGAAAACCATTTTTCGGTTACAGCAGGTAATAAGGAAAGCAAAAAAAAAATTTGGCATTTATTGCTGAAGGAATAGAGTATAAGAGTAGTGAAGTGCATCTGCAACTGTTCAAGACATTTACTGAGACCATGCATGGAGTATTGTGTACAATTTTGCCCCCTTATTTAAGGAGAGGTGCCATTTCATTGGTAGTAGTACTGAGATTCACTCAATTGATTCCAAAGATGAGGGGTGTGACTAATGAAGAGAGATTAACAGTTTAGCATATACTCTTCAGAATTTAGAAGAATGAGAATAGATATTATTTGAGGTATGTAATGTGCTAAAGGGGATTGACAAAGTAAATCTAGAAAGGATGTTTCCCCATATATGGCAATTCTGGAATGAGGGGTCATAGTTTTAGAATAAAGAGTTGCAGACTTAAAACAGATGAGGAGGAAACATTTCTCTCAAAGGGTGGCGACCCTGTGGAATTCTAGGACTAGAACTAGAGGGCATCATCTCAAAAATAAGGGGAAGCAGATGTAGGACTGAGATCAGGAGGAACTTCTTCACCCAAAGGGTTGTGAATCTGTGGAATTCCCTGCCCAGTGAAGCAGTTGAAGCTACCTCACTGAATGTTTTTAAAGGTAAGGCTAGATAAATTTATGAACAGTAAAGGAATTAAGGGTTATGGTGAGTGGGCGGGTAAGTGGAGCCGAGTTTCAAAAAGATCAGCCATGATCTTATTAATGGCAGGGCAGGCTCGAGAGGCCAGACGGCCCACTCCTGCTCCTAGTTCCTATGTTCTTAATTCACTGCCCAAGTATGTGGTGGATGCCAGAACATGGAGTAAATTTAAAGAGGCGATAGATTTTAATTTATCACACATTAAAGGATTACGAAGAACAGGCAGGAAAGTGGAGTCGAAGCTGAGAGGAGATCGGCTATGATCGTATTGAATGGTGGAGCAGATTTGAGGGTCTAAATGGCCTATTCCTGCTCCTGATACATTCTTATGGCTGAAGGACAATGTGGTAGAATTCGGTCTCTTTAAGAGTTATATGGCTGTCAATTGTTTTTAAGATTTAAATTTTTGTCTAATGTTTGAATGATTTTATTCATTTTTTCTTTAAATTGCTTCAAAAGATACATTTAGAAAAGAAGACTTTAGAATCCATAAGTTGGTTCTATTTGTTTCTTTGTAAAGCATATATTTTGTTAGTTAGACTAGAATCAAATGAATGTTCAGAGATGAAATTGGAAAATTCCAAGAAGAAGTATGTGTAATGAGATTTTGCATGGATCTTGCCTTCCCAAACACATGGGAATTTTATTCCTGGCATAAATTCTCACAATAGGATAGTGTCCAATTTTGGACACTATCAATTGGAACTTGAATACTTTCAAGCTGTTTGTTTTGTGGTAAAAAGTGTTTAATTTGACAAAAAAAAATTTTAAACAGGAATAAACGATAATGTGGGAATTAAGGGATTTTATTTTACAAGGCCTGGCGAACAGAAACATATGGATGTTTTAGTCCCACCCTTCTTAAGCAGCTTCAGAAGTTGAGATGAGATTACCATACTTCAGTTTGTTGAATGAATATTTTTATGCTTTTGATGAAAGTTCAAGTTTTAAATTGACAAGACATTTTGCAGCCAAACACCTAATGAATTTGCCTTTGAGACAAATAGGTCTTATTTTCTTTGCATGGGCAATCTGGACAACAAGCAACCCCACCAAGGACAGCTTGAAGAAAATGATTTACACTCAGTATTATGATAGCGTAACCTTCAGTTGAAATTTTTTTAAGAAGAGAGTATATTTTAGCACATTAAGAGATAATAGGAGCTGCAGATGCTGGAGAATCCGAGATAATAAAGTGTAGAGCTGAATGAACACAGCAGGCCAAGTAGCATCTTCGGAGCAGGAAAGCTGATGTTTCAGGCCTAGACCATTCATCAGGAATGAGGGGTCTAGGCCTGAAGCGACAGCTTTTCTGCTCCTAGGATGCTGCTGGGCCTGCTGTGTTCATTCAGCTCTACACTTTGTTATATTAGCACATTAAGATTTGTCACAACTTGTTACGTTTCAAGATTTAAAGGTATTTGTAAACTAGTTATAGTCAACTCATTCCTACAGCTTTATGATAACTTTACTTTTCTGTTACAACTACAGATGTCAATTTTTAAAGCATGCCTGTGGTTCATGGTGAAATGCATGATTTAAATTGCGACAAGTCACACTTAAAAAGGGACAATGAATTTGAGTTTAAGGGTATAGGTGGAATTTTTAAATTTTGTGGGAAAAGTTTAAAAAAGCAAATTCTAGTGGCTCCAAGAAGAATTTTCATGCTCTGAAAAGAGGTAAATTAACATTGTTAGGTTAGAATATTGTTGTTTAAATTCGAGACAAGATTTTAGGAATCAACATGTTGTGAGAATACTACTATAAAGTTAATGGATTACCTTGTCAAATGTTAAAAGACAAGATCAAGACAAACATGTTGTTTTAATTTTATGTACTCAATTATATGGTTCAGTTAACTCAGTTGGCTAGACTGTCAGGTGAGTGATGCTAACAGCATAGGTTCAATTCCTGCACTAGCTAAAGAGGACCATGAAGGACATTCCTCTTTCCTTGCCTGAGGTGTGGTAGCCCTCAGGTTAAGCCCTCACAGAAGTAATGAGGGATATGGTTGAATGAGGTGATATGCAGTGACATTCTCATAAGTCATATTGGATTTTATCATCCCTGTTTATCCGGTATTATGGAATGGAGACAGAGTCCTCCTTTCAAAAGAAAAAATCGTGTAGATCACAACTCTTGATAATTTAACAAATTGGGAGCTCATGAATTAGAGAAAAAATGAGAGGGTCAACAAAAATGATGTGGTATTGAAGGAGTTTCTTTCTGGTATCAATGTGTAAAGGTGGGTTAAGAGTTAGTCGGGTAATGAGGAAAAAAAAAATCAGGCTTCCATTTAAAACCAGTTTAGATCCAAATAACTAAGAAAAAGATAAAAGACAGAATGATTATGCAAGGGATCGGTGAACGCTGGAATTAAATGAAATCTTGAGACATGGAAATTGTGGGATACTTTGTTTAAAATAAAAGCTGCTAAAACTTGAGAAAAATTTCTCTTTGTAGAATATCTGTGAGACAAAGTCATAGAAAATTATGAAGATGAGGAAAAAAAAAATCTAATTAAAGCTGACCTAGGTGGGCGCTGAATGTTTCGACTGTTAAGGGAAATTTATTGGCAAGCAAGCTCAAAGTCATATAGTTAATATAGAAATTGGTAAGCTTAGTGTGTCAAGTGTCCAGTTACCAGATACATTGTGGGTAAAGGATTATAAAATAAGGTTAAGCTAATGCAGCGATTGCTTACCAACAACATTAGAGACAACAAATTAACTGCTTGTGCAGTGCTGTGGGCCGATGGCATAGGCAATCTGTTCTTTGAGTGCAATCAGTTATTCATCAACAGAAGCAGTTCCTCAGGCCTTTGTTACATTTTTGAGCCTATGGACACGGGATATTATCTTAACTGGAAGCAGCAAAAGGACAGGCTGATTTCCCTCTTTGATAGGCTCATCCAATAAATGATCAAAGCTGTACTGGAAACTCCAAGACAGTGTTGTTTGGAAACAGGTACCAAAACCCAACTGGATGGCAGTCCAGTTAGCAGTGACTTAAATGGCTGCTATCTGCAAAATGCAGCCCTGGATCTAACCACCAGAGAGGAGGGATAGCTCCCCACCTTTGGCACAGCAGCAAAATTGGTGTCACTTTCACAGAATTCCAGCCAGATGCAGCAGGACAGCTCAGAGATGAAAATATTGAGTATGAGAATCAACAAGTGAATTAAAAATCATGAGCCAGAATAACTTGGGGATTGCTAAAATCAAAAAGGACAAAGGTAATTGGACGGATTGGAAGATAGAATCAGAGACAGAAATAGCTGAAATTTTTATGCTGATTTTAGTACTTACCAGGATTTGAAACTAACTGCAGAGCATCGATGAGGACATTCATTTCTTCATTATTTTTAGTTGATTCCTATAGAGAGGCAGAGAAATAAGTCAAAGCAACTACAGCAAGGAAAAATAATTCTAAAACATACTATTGAAAGGGAAAATTGGTGTGGAATGTACAGGGGAAGCATTCCTGCTATTGCTGGTCTACAAGTAAGGCTCTTGATATATGCTTTCACCCCATGTAACTTCACTTCAGCCCAATACCCGAAATATCCAGCCACTCACTGATAAAGCAGGTGCTTCCATCCTCACTAAATACTTATCACTAATCCAGCTCAGAGATCAGGTTGGTTAGTCTCCCTTATTAAACCTAGAGGTGGGTGAGTAGCAAATTGGTTCATAAGGCACGCAGAATTTGACCCGATTTAGCCAACCACCATTATTAATATTTCTTGCAAAATGAGTAGAAAATTATGTCTAGGCACAAACATGAAGAAAGACCACTTGAGAAAATAGCAATAAGAGGCTAGTGCCCTTTCAAACACCTCACATTATGTCTCAATGGTTTCAGGAACACATGCATACCAACCTCTCCATTATCAATTGAATTGTTGGCTCGGCTTTCGTAAAAGTATTGTATTTAATACATAATAGATGCATTATCAGTAACTCACTTTATATTCTGTTTTCTTTGAATTTATTACCAAACATTACATGTTGTTCCACAGTATGCTTCAGTGAAAATGTTTCAGCCATGATACTTTATCAGAACTTACAGAAGCAAGCCCCACCAGTGGCAGTGTAATTACCTGAGAAAGAAGACTCACCTCAAATAAAAATCCCAGCACAGCCACACCATCAGCATTTTTAACAGCATCTTCGAAAGAATCGTATTTTTCATTATGGTGGACAAGATGCATCTACACAGGACAGATTCAGGATGGTTACAAGTAAATCACAGAATGTTGCATATAGTTAAAATTGTTCACAGCAAGATTGCACCAAAATCAGAGGGCAGAATCTGCCCAGGCCCCGAACAGCACTTGCATTGGTGAATCAGTTGGGAAAATGAGGAGGAGATCGGAAAAATAAGATTCTAAATTTCAAGAAATAAGAACTCTAATTCTGCAACCACATTTTGAACTGCATGTGGGAATCTCACTAGCAAGTGGTGAGAAGCCTATCTGTATCTATTTTCACTCCTTTAATATCTGACTTCACCCCATTAATCTAGTTTAATTCTCCTATGGACTGGATACAAACTGTTCCCAGAAAGAAAGTCTGTGGGTACCAGGTGATTCCAGCTCACTGTTTGCCCCTCCCCCAACATCTCAAGGCACTCACAATGGGCAGTTCACTGCATGCACCCTCCGTACAGAGGCTGGCATTAGGGATGTATCAGCCTCATGTACCCTCATCTCCATACCACTGGCACTTTGCAGTGCATCAACTACATTGTAATGCTCCTGCCAGGACATTTTGGACAGAGGGACAGATGTCCAACTCACGGATTGGACTGGGGTACAATTTTCCCCACACTTGCTCAAAGTGCTCAATCACTTTGCACCTACTTAGATGCTCATAGCATCTCTATATACCTTGCCTTTTGGCCCTTTGCCATCTCAGCCAGAGCTTAACACAGCCTTTAGCACAGTCAGAGACAGACAACTTATGGTGGGCAACAGTGATCAGTCAAGGTGATGGTTACATTGTTGTACAGCACTATGCACTGTCAATATCACACCTACAGCATGTTCCAGCTGCATAGGTAGCAAACACACTGTATGTGCTTCAAGCAAAGTCTAAGGGAGACAATCTTAGTTAGGGGGATCCCGACAAAATAAGTCAAGAACATCAACTGGCAGCAGTCTGGATCAGGGGGTCAGTATTACTACAGTGCAGGAACAGCAACAGAAGAACATAAGAAACAGAGGTAGGAGTTAGCCACTCAGTCAGTCTCTGAAGCCTGCTCTGCAATCACAAGATCATGACTTCACTGCCACAGGTCTCAAATCCACTTTTGTGCCAGCTCCACACAGCCTTCAACTCCTTGATATTTCAAAAATTTATTTACCTCCTCTTTAAATACTTTCAGTGATCTAGCTTCCAAAATTCTTTGGGGGGGGGGGTGGTGTCGATATTTCCTGTGCATCTCAGTTTCAAAATAAAGCATCCATTTAGTCAATAACTATGTCCCCTAGCTCAAGATTCCCTTGTTTATTTAGACATTCTGGTTAAGCCAACACCCTCATCCCACGAATCAGTCTGGTGAATCTCTTTTGACCTACCTCCAGTATCAATATATCCTTTAAGGATGAGGACTAAAACAGTATACAGTACTCCTGGTAGGTCTCAGCAACATTCTGCAAATCAATGCCTATATTTCTATTTTTAACCTCTAATCCACTAGCAATAAAAACCAAAATTCCATTTTTCTTCTTAATTACTTGCTACACCTGAATGCTAACTTTATGTTTCATGTGCAAGAACATCTAAAAATCGCTCTACAGTGCAATTGATTGGAATCTCTCTCCATTTAAAACAAAGCCTGCTTTTTGATTCTTACTACCAAAGCGCACATCCTCACACTTTCCTACATTAAAGTCTTTCTGCTAAGTTTTTGCTCACTCAGCCTACCTAAATCCCCCTGCAGATTTCTTGTCTTCATCACAACATGCTCTCCTACCTATTTTGTATCATCTGTAAATTTGAAACAATATATTCTGCCCCTTCCACTGAGTCATTAGACTATTGAATTCCCAAGACTGATCCTTGTGGCAATCTGTTGGTTATGTCTTTCCAATCTAGAAAAGACCCAGTAATGTCAACTTTGTCTTTTGTGTTAACCAACACTCAATTCATGCTAATACATTACTTCCAATACTGAGAGTTTCTATTTTGTACTTTTAACCTTTTATGTGAAGCCTTATTGAATGCCTTCTAGATCCAAATACATTGCATCTACTGGCATCTCAGGAGCACAAAAGCTGCTGGGCCTGCTGTGTTCATCCGGCCTCACATTTTATTATCTTGGATTCTCCAGCATCTGCAGTTCCCATTATCACATTGCATCTACTGGTTACCTTCATCGACCCTACTTATAACATCCCCAAAGTTGTCAAAAATTATTTTACAGAATTATGCTTACTTTGTTTGATTATGTTAACTATCATTACAATCATTGTAATGCTACTACCAAGATATGTTACATAGAGGGACAGATATCCTGCTATTGTCCTGCAATTTTTTTTTCCTTAAGAATACACTCTAGCATTTTCCCAGTAATAGATCTTTGGTTAATTGGAATATAATTTCCTGCTTTCTGTCTCTTTTCCTTCTTGAGCAGGTTCCTTCATATTGGCAGTTTTCCATTTCACTGGATTCCTCCAAAAATCCAGTAACTTATTCAATATTTTAACCAATGCCTCCATTTTCTGCAGCCATGTCCTTTAAAATCTTTAGATGCAGGCCACCAGGTTCCGGTAACTTGTTTGCTTTCAGTCCCATCAGTTTGTCAAATAATTTGTCCCTTGTGATTGATACAGTTACAAGACCTTTCCTCCCATTAGCATCTTCTGATATCTGAGAAATGTTGTTGCTCCACTGTGAAGACTAATGTAGAATATCGGGTTAAATTAAAATTTCCCTGTTCCTCCTTATCAATTCCCCAGATGCATCTACTAAGAGTCCTACACTTACTTTAGCTACTTGCTTTCATTTTAAGTACTTGTAGAAGCTGTTGCTGTTTGCTTTTAGATTTCTTGATAGTTTACTTTCATAATCAATTTTCTCCCTTTCTTAAATTAGCATTTTATAGTGATCCATGCTTGGTTTCTAAAATGATTCTCAATTGTGTGACCTACCACTAAATTTTATCACTTTATATGCCTTATTTTCTGATTGGATCCTCTCCTTGACCACTATTGTTAACCACAGGGGGTTCATCTTTCTCACTGAGTCCCTCGTTTTGACCAGAATAACTTTTAACTATTATGAAAAAACAGACTTAAATGTTTGCACTGGCCAACAACTGAACTCTCCCTTTGTCACCGAGAGAAAATTCTTCAGAGAATGCACAAACTCCACACCGACACAGTCACCCAAGGCTGGAATCAAACCCAAGAGCTTGGTACTGTGAGGCAGTAGTGCTAACCACTGGGCAATGTGCCAGCCAATCACACATTGATGAAACAGACTTTAACAATGAAGGCCTGAAGGAGCAAGCAGCAACCTGTGCTGCCAAGTAACTGCTCAAATTTCATGTTGGGAACTGGGGCCATCTTGCATCTTGAAGGGATGGTGAGCTACTTAGAAAGGAGGAGAGATTCATAGAGATCAGGGTCATAGAGTCATACAGCAAGGAAAACAAACACTTCGGTCCGACCATATTTTCAAACTAAACTAGCTCCACCTGCCTGTGCTTAGGCCATATTCCTCCAAAACATTTCTTATTCATGTACTTATCTGAATATATTTTAGGCATTGTAGCTGTACCCACATCCACCACTTCAAGAGGTTCATTCCACGCCCAACACTGTAAAAATGTTACCCATTATGTCTTTTTAAAAATCTTTCTCCTCTCACCTAAAAATATGGCCCTTAGTCTCGGAAGATCTTAGGGAAAAGACCCTTGCCATTCACCTTATCTATGCCCCACAATTTTATAAACCTTTATCAGGCCAGCCCTCAAACTCCTTTACACTGTGAAAATTGTCCCAGCCTGTCCAGCCTGTCCCCGTTCCCAGCAACATCTTGATAAATCCTTTCTGAACCCTATGTTAGCTATTAAATGAGACATTAATAAATGGAAATAAAGGAAATCACTAATCATTAGTGAGATTCAGAACTCAGCTCTAAAATCTTCAAGGGTAAAATCAGAAATGAGGTTCTTAATCTTGAGAGTCAGATCTTTTCCATTCCACCAGTGGCAAAACAATTTACATTCAACATCATTACCAAAGCAAGAAATGGAAAAAGAAAGCAAGAGAGAGATCAATTAAATTTTGAAATTAAAAAAACTGCATTGTGTCTCTAACCTGGATTATAATCTGTTTTTAGTTACTGGATATTCAATTTTACTGAAGATTTACATAACTTACCTCCATGGGATATTGTTCCCCATCTATTGTATGTTCTGAACCAGGATTAGATACTGTTCCCCAGTGATAATGGAACTGTACTGCCTTGTATGTATTTGGAAGGTTTCCACCTTCGATGGCTATGTCTCCATTTAATTTCACAGTAACTATACGCAAGAAACAAGAACAGCAAAATTAATGGAAAAAAAATCAGCCAAAACTATATTATAATTGGCAACTAAACCCCAACTTTTGTCAAAACGTATGACATTTCCAAGTTTCTTGTCATGATTTGACATTGCCTCCCATTTCTAACTGCCACATCCATTTTTATTGCCAACAATCCAAACAAAAATATGAAAAAAAGGCACATGATTTATTTTTATGTTCCAGTGGGTGTTGTTCTGGCCTGCTGTAGCATTACCCAAATGATTAACCTTGGAAACTTCAGGGAAAGCATGTGCACATGTATCATCAACACATTTTGGAACAAAACCTTTATGGAATTGCCTAAAATAGGCTAGGAATAAAAGGGTTTTTGGGAACAAATATATAAAACAATTAAAAATTGCAACGCAGGCTGATAAAGCCATTCAGTAAAGCAATCAAATAACTGGAGATCTTGTGACGCAGTGGTTGTGTCAAAAAGGTCCATCTACCCTAAACATGTGTTGTAACACGCCTGTTTTGCTTTTTAAAAAAAAACAATGAACTCATGGTTCATTTGTAATTGTAAAGCAAATAAAATATGTTAACCTTATACAGAAAGGCCAAGCCTGATATTCTGCTTGTAGTCCAGGTTCACTATTATATGAAAGGATGTAGCGAGATTGAAGAAGATTAAAAAAAAAAGTCCAAAGGGTGTTACTGAGAACTGACATTATATCTATCAGCAAAGACTGAACAAACTCAACTCTTTTTACTAGCAAAGACAAGGCCAAGGGGCAGACTTAATATAAGGTCTTTAAAGTTATGATACCCTGGCTCCAGTAAGAATCTAGGAGTTATCACCACATTGAGTAGCTAAGTTGAATAATAGATATATTTGAGGAGAAACTAGATAAACATGGGAGGGAGACAGGATTAGAAGCTTAAGATAATTGGATTTGATGGGAGGGTTTTTTGTGGAATCAGGTCTATTATGTGATACAAAGCGTACAACACAGAGCAGGCTATATAAAGAAAAGCCTTCACCCTAATGTCAAACAAGCCAAGAAATGGACTTTCTAAGCTTTTCAATCTTAGTTTGTTCTGATGACGGCATAATGGAAATACTGCAAGATCACACCTCTGGCAAGGGCTTGCAAACAGCCCATGAGTTTGCAATCTCACTAGGCTGTATGCAAGGTTCCAATGGGAATACAAGGCTTTGTAACACTTACCTTTACTATTCTGCTTGTTTAGAAAATGAAATCTGTTCATCTTGCAGATTAAAACAAGGTAAAGCAAATTGCTGGTCCATCAGCTCTAAAGAATACTGTATTTCACAACTGATACATGAGAGAGTTGGCCTTGTAGTTACTGAAGCTAACCCTAATCTTACTCAATGAGGACATGGGCCACGGCATATGCACACGCACAGCTTTCCTCACCAGATTCAGAGCACTGGTCACATTTCAACATTAAGGCAGAGGGATTAAAACATTTTTCTTTATTTTTACAATTCCTCACACTAACTGAATGTACTGATCACCAGTAATCATAGCTTTTTCCTGTCAGCTGCTCCACAGCTACCACTTGCTTGTGACCTTGTTCTTCTTAATAGTTTGATTGAGATGCTGATCTCTGATGTAGCTCATATTAATATTTTGTAAAAGAGATTGAACAGAATGAGCCAACATTCACTGGAATTTAGGTAAGTAAGAGGAGATTTGATTGAAACATGAGTGTCCCTTAGGCTTTGATAATCATTGAAAGTAAGGGGGTACTTCCTTGGCAGAGAGCCTAGAATTCAGGAACCCTGTCCCAAAAGACTACATCAGTTGTTTAAGATGAGAAAAATTTTCACTCAAAGTTGGCAAATCTTTGGAATTTTCTCTGGGAGGGCTGAGTGCCAGGATATTCTCAGCTAAGTGCAAGAAATTTTTGGACGCGGTGAAAATAAAAGAATATAGGATTGGCTGTGAAAGCTGGGCTTGAAGTAATCAGTGATCTTATTGAAGAGAGAAGCAACTTAAAGGGAAATCTAGTCTAGTTCTCGGCTTGTTGCTTATATTCTTTTGGTGTGCCCTGAAACTTCATTCCATTGAATCAACAGTGGTGTCAATGAATGAGTAGATCAGATGGAAAAATGAAAGAGTGATTGAATCATACAATGATACTACAAAAGGAGGCTATTTGGCCCATTGTTTGTGTACCAGCTACTTAAATACTATCCATATTTGTGCCACTCTGCTGCTTTATCAGTGCAGAAAGCCAATGGATTTCACTCCCACCCTCAAAACCATTAGCAGGGAAGTGAAAAATTTCATTTGATGTCGTCTTAAAGTCTGTTGCTTCCGGCGTTCCATGTGTTATACAGGGGATTAGAGGCCTGAAATGGTTAGTATTGAGAAGTGCAATATGGTGATAGCACAATCTCAAGGCAGGGGAACAATTTTGGATCTCAAATGAGTAAGACCTAATATCAAGATCTCCCTCATAGACTCAGTGACAATGTCTATCACACGAGAGTAATGTGGAGCTAGTTGTTGTCATGCAGTTAATGACATTCTGTTTAAAACAAGAGTTTCTCCTTGTTAGGCCAGTAATGGTTTATCCTCTACCGCACTCAACCAAGCAGGCCCTGTACGTCATTTCCATAGAGGATGTTGGCAGAAAATCTACCAGATAGATCCAACATCATGGTGAACCGTGGACACAAACTTTCAGAATAGCAATTTGTGCAAATACCACTGTACACTTCTCTCCACACTCTGATAAAGAACAGTTTCTGTCCCTTCACCTATTTCATATCCATACTTCAACTTTCATCACACAAACTTCATTTTTGCTTTTTTAGCATTGATCAAACATCTTTTGAAAGTCCTGATACATAACATCAATCACACTACCCTCATCCCCCTTGTCATTAGTTCAAAAAACAAATTGGTTAGCAATAATTTATCTTTTAAAAAAATCCTCATTCACAATTACCCCTTGTTATCCTCCACTCTGTTGGAATGAATGTGCAGAAATTACCTGTGTGACCATTGTTTGAGATCTGCCAATTTTGTTCTGTAGCAACACGATCATAACCCTTAAAGATAATGGGAGGCAAACTTCTATCAAGTTTAGCTTTCTTGGTTACAATGTTGATGGGAGACTGTTTATTCAGGCCACACACTGGATAGTCATTCTTCCAGGTGATGGGTCCTAAAAGGATATGACAAATTGGTTAGCCATGCACAAAGTGTTACAATGGTTAATGTTATTATTGCTCAGAAATAGCATCATCTCTACACAGGTAAGTCACAGATACAAATCAGACTCCAAGATGGAATCACCTAGCCTAAGTTGACACCTTAGCACAAAGGGGCTCACACACAGGCAGGAATGTTGTCCTTTGACAAGATATTAAACTAAAGGCCATCCGGAATTCAAAGATCTCATAACGACTTGACAAAAGGCATAGGATCTGGATTAACATTTAATGTCCCAACATCCCATTGAGGAGGTGATGGCCTAGTGGTATTATTGCCAAACTGTTAATACAGAGACCAAGATAACATTCTGGAGACCCTGGTTCAAACCCCGCCACAACAGATGATGGAATTTGGATTCAATAATTATCTGGAATTAACAGTCTAATGATGACTGTGAATCCATTGTTTTCAATTATTGAGGAAAAACCTGTCTGGTTCACTAATGCCCTTGAGGGAAAGAAACTAACATCCTTACGTTGTCTGGCCTACTTGTGATTCCAGCAATGTGGCTGACTCTTAACTGCCCTCTGGGCAATAAATGCTGCCTAGCCAGCGATACCATCATATGAATTAATGGGGGGGGGGGGGGTGGAGGCAGGTTCCTTGGTCATTTATCTCAATGCTATGTATAGAGAGTATAAACTGCCTCCAGAATTTCCCAGAAAACAATAGTGACTGGCCTTCAAGACAGTAATTAAGTCACTGGAGAGCAGTTTTGGGTTCTTAGTACTTATTCATTCAAGAAAGTCAGTAACTGACTTTGCAAGAATATTTGTTTGCAACTGTTAGAGCAGAGTTAGTTAAGTAGTTGAAAACAAAACATTTCAGAAGAATAATTTGGGACTCAATTAGTTGTAACTAAAAATGGAACAGGCAATTGTACAAATTGCATTCTTATTTACATTCCACTTCTTCAGAGTCAAATCATTGGGCACCTCATTACTTACAGAATTAGAAAATCTAATTATCAATTAAAATAAATGTTAACATTACCACATAGTCAAACATGTATAAAAATATATAACAATGAGCAATATTGGTATCACAGAATCGTCAACATGACTTTGCTAGAGGTAGAGTTCTAAATTTTATTCACTACTGCCTACAATTCACATAACTTTGACCTTGGAGTCCATTAGCCTGGAAATAAGTGATACACAAATCAGTCAATACATTTGCATCAAAATCCATTTTCAGTAAATTTTGAAATCATTCAGATGAGCAACTAGTCCAAGTATTAGCAATGCTTGTGTACAATGAAAGGATATCCCCAGAAGCACTAGTTAGAACCTTACCAGAACCTCACCAGACCAGCAACAACCCTGGGCACTAGAGAAGATTGAAAAGTGGGTTGATTTTTAATTTGGCTAATACAAATAATTGACAGAAAGAGGAGTTTGATTGTAGCACAAAATTATTTCTACACTGACTTTCCAGGCTATCAACACATGCCACAAAGTAGAATAATACTGAAGAAAATAAACAATAACAACTGCAAGCTCAGCCAAATTGAAGCAGTACAGAGTTTGAACTGAATGTTCTTATTGTACATGATGGAAGTTTTGCATCCCTATGACAGTAATTTGTCTACCCAGGGTGCAATTGTTTTTCCTATAACTTCACAAAAATACTTAAAAAGTAATAAGGCATCTTTAAATTTAGGAGTTGTTGTGTCAGAGATGTACTGCACAGGAACAGACCCCTCAGTCAAATAAGTCCATGCCGACAAGATATCCTAAATAAATCCAGTCCCATTTGCCAGCATTTAGGCCATCTATTTCTAAACCCTTCCTACTGACATACAACATCTAAAAGGCAGCTGGATGGGTAGTTGTACCAGTCTCCACCAGTTCCTCTGGCAGCTCATTTCACCCTCTGCATGAATAAAATTTCCCTTTTAAAAATCTTTCCTCCCTCACGTCAAACCCATCCCTCTATTTTTGGATGCCCCCATCCCAGGGAAAAGACCTTAGGTATTTACCCTATCCATGCCCCTCATGATTTTATAAACATCTGGAAGTTTGCCCCACAATCTGTGCTCTGGGGAAAAATAGCCCCAGCCTATTCAGCCTCTCCTATAGCACAAACCTTGGCAACATCATTGTAATTTTCTGAACCCTAAGTCTTACAATATTGTTCCTGTAGGAACAGAGACCACAACCGCACACAGTATTCCAATAGTGGCCTAACCAATGACCTGTACAGCCACAACATGACCTCCCAACTCGTTTACTCAATGTACTGACTAATAAAGGCAAGCATACCAAATGCCATCTTCACTATCCTATCTACCTGCAACTCCACTTTCAAGAAATTATGAATCTGCACTTCAAGGTCTCTTTGTTCAGCAACACTCCCTGGGACTTTAGCATTAAGCATGTAGGTCCTGCCCTGATTTGCCTTTCCAAAATGCAGCACCTCACATTTATGTAAATCAAACTCCATCTGCCACTCCTCCGCCCACTGGCCCATCTGATCAAGATTTCATTGTACTGAGGTAACCTTCTTTGCTGTCCACTACACCTTTAATTTTGATGTCATCTGCCAACTTACTAATGACACCTCTTATGTTCACATCTAAATCATTCATATAAATGAAGAAAAACAGTGGACCCAGCTCTGATCCTCTGTCTCTGTCATCTATGTGCACCATTCAATGAGTCACCTCCCCTATGTCCCTCAGTCAACTTGTTATTCAATTTTGTTCCTGCGAAGCATGTCAAGATGTTTTCCAAATTTGAAAGGCATTGTACAGGTATAAAATGCTGCTGCTGCAAACATAGTTAAAGTGCTGCCTAGAACTGAAATACTGTACTGGGTTAACTTGACTGTGTTATTGTTAACAGAATCTTGTGACAGCACAAAATATACCAGAGCTAAACAGAGTAAACGTGAAGGAGAATAAGTGAGTCTCAAGGTTTTGTGGAGCTAGTCAACCAGAAGACAGAGTTTTTAAAACAAAGCCAACCTTGATATGCCTATTGTAATCTATCATAAAAGCCTCTTCAGTTAATTAAAATCAAGATTTATTGGTTGCATTCATGAAATGCTGCTTAATTCAAAAATCAAAAAAATAGCACCTGAATGAGGGAGTCTAATGTAAACCTGCATCATATAAAATACCGTTCAAACTCTGACAGCCCTTCGGCTTTAACATGTTATTTACAATTTCCTTACACTATTTGTCTCTTTTTTTTTTAAAAAGTGAATAACAATAATCTCAAAATTTCTGGGCAATGGGTTAGTGCATTGAACAAGTTTGTGTTACTGCATATTTTATAACACATGTTACAGTCTACTACCTTTATGCAGACTACCACCAATAGAGTGATGTTAAATCCTTACCACAGCTGATGGCCTGAGAGTCGTAACACCAGCGACCTAAACAAAAGCAAAACAATGTTGATTTATTTCTTAAAAAGCCTCAATTAGTTTTGAAATATTCCACAGTTATTAACCCAAGACCTCAAACGTACAATCAAAACCTTCACGACAATTTTCAAATAAAGTCTAAATTTCAGAAACATTTCCATATAATGAGAAACAAAAATGAACCGAATCTTAGGGAGACTTGGCTATATTTCCTTATTCTTCCATATTTCAGTGATAGGAGTATCATGGCTATTCATCCATTTTAAATGAGATTTAAGTTTTACCTATTTTTCGAATCAACCTGTTCAGAGATGCTATTACACACCTCTGGAGCAGGTGGGACTTAAACACAGGACTCCTTGGTCTAGGGGTAGCGACACCAACAGTATGCTACATGGAGGATCCCTCACTCTATATGCTTTGTTTATCCACAAAAATACAAGCAAAAAATTATAGAGCGAGCAACTGCATTAACACTCATGGCACAAAGGGCCAAATAGCATATTCCTGCTCCTATTTACTTTGTTTATACAAAGCAGTTTCTGTTTGAACTGATATTAAGAATTAAGTTCAGAGTTCAGGCTAATTTAACGCTTGGTTGATGCAGCATGAGACTCTTTTCAAAAAGTTTCACTTTTGTCAGTAACAGTTCAGGCTTTAGAGATATAAAATATCTATATCAATCAAAACTACTTTCAACCAATATTGCTGTGGGTGTGCGCTTCAGGAATTAACTATTCAGAACTTCTGTTTATTGATCCACATGCCAGAGGGATTATTTTAAATTAACCATATCAAAATCTGTCATCATTTTTACAAACTCTATTAGATGCCCTCTAAATTTTTTTGCTGTTCTAAGGAGAACAGTCCAAGATTTTCAAAGTTCTCCTCATCACTGAAGTCAATCATCCTCGATATTAGCTTCATTAGTCTTTTTGGTGCTCTCTCAAATGTATTTCCATCTTTTCCAAAACTTCTACATTCATTGCTTCTCATAACAGGCGAGCCAGAATTTTTCAAGAAGTGCCCAGGATGGCTTTCATCCAGAATTCTCTTCTCTTGCTTGGAGAGAGTGGACATGTTGCTGTTAGAGACTTGAAAGCAGCCTCAGGTGGAAAACATCAGCAGTCAAAGCAGGAAAAGTGCTTGCTGCCAAGGCAGGAAGGAAAGGAGAATCCAAAGGCGCACTCAGAAGGAAAACTTGTTGTGTTTCTTTTAGAGAAAGGCTGAAAGATGGGTTCCTCCAATCACGGCCTCATCACGTGTTTCCAACTCCCACCACTGCCCTCCCCCATGTAAAGTGGGGCCACTCCAGCAAAATATCTAAAGTACCCTTCAATATTCGAATCAGCTGCAGATCTGATGTACGCCGGCCTGTGAAAACTGTCCTGGTAGCAGGATGCGTCCTGAAATTGCTTCATCCTACTATTTTCCCCAGCTCCCACTTCTGGCATCCACTCCCAACATCACGAGGCTCAGCAAAGCTGTGGAAAAGTCCTCCCAAGCTATCAGCAGCACACTGAGAATGTACTGTTTGCCAAATTTCAGACAGTTCCTTTGTTTCTTTCCAGGCAGGAAAGATTGACTCCAGAGATGTTGAATGGCCCTTCTGTTACTTTTATACGCCATTCCTATCACTGATCAGTTACAAACAGCAGAATTGTCAATTTGTGTTATTGCAAGATTTACTAGTAATTGTTCAAAGCTTCCCAATTTTAAATGAGGAAATGATAAATAATAGGATTCGAGAGGCTAATTTCAATCTGAGCCAAAATCCAGATGACCTCTGATTAGCTAGCACTTTTCTAAACATGTTTTGGTCAGGTAATTGTGGGTGTGCCACACATTATACCACTGAGAACTAGACTGGGAGAAGAATTCTGGATCAGAAGCTCACAATACTTGTAAATTACTATTTTAATCCTGTAACTTGTGCTTTCTTTTTCTTTAATGCCTTTGAGTCCCATCAATCTCTTCTGTTTTAATTATTTTCTCTTCCAGTTTTTGTGAGCCTATACTCTGCCTATATAGCCATTAAATAATTACTAATTTGACTTTCATTGTATTAAAGGAACATTTTTCCTAATGTCTGCAAAGAAGGTTTGTTCAATATTTCTTGGTGAACAGGAAAACAAGCTGAATGGCAAGGAAAGACAACCAGGCAGTTTTTATTACACAATATTTGTAATAAGCTGCACCAAAGGAAATAAAGGCAGAAAATTTAGAGAAAAGAACAGAACTATAATTAAAAGAAAACTGGCTTGCTGAGTCTGGCCAAGTTCCCTTTTAAATTGGGTCAAGTGTGGTTCTAGTGCATGAATACAAACATGGCATTAATTTATAATTTGAAAGATCAGTCGCTCAAAAGGAGGTACTGAATAATGTAAATCAGAAAGGGAATCTCACTCTCCCAGCTTGAAATCACATCCCTCTGAGATTTCATACAACTGAGCCTTTCAGCTAACGTGCGGTAATTGAATTCCACAGCATTCTACAAAAAGTCCTCAATTGTTCAAATCAACAAAATAAATCCTATTTTCCTGTTGAAAGGCACTATCAAAATATGAGATAGTGCATCATGTACATCCCAATCAACAACATACTCAGATGGAAAAAATCTTGGTTAAAGTTGCACACATACATACAAATACACTCAGATTCACACCCACATTTTGTGTGGTAACAGTACTGATAGCTGCAACAAAGAATTGAAAACAATTCTAGATCAAAGTACTCAGGTATCTTAAACAATATCTTCCTCACTGTAAAACACAATCAGCTTTAAATACAATGCACAATACAATGTTTTGTATCGCACTTTTTATAAAAAAGGATTATCACAAACTGTGAAAGATAATAACTGAAACTGCTTGCCAGTTTAAGGCTTTCACATGTTCCATGTTGTGGCTAACTGTCACTTTATGTCTGTATCTAACTGAACAGGTACATGTACTACCTAATTGTTTCAATTTTACTAACTTATGCTTTACAATCACTGATCAAAGTAAGGGTGGGCAAAAATACAATTTGTGTAGGATTAGCGTAGAATACTCAAAACCACTTAAACAATTCTCTCATTTATCGTCTCTGTAACAGAGGCAAAAGGATACATTCAAAAGGTCAATCAATCAACGAACCGAATTTTTTAAAAAGTTCATTCATAAGATGATCTTTACATCACCATTTATTCACCAGTCCACAATTTATTGCTTCAAGCACACTGCTGTGGGTTAGGAGTCACATGTAGACCAGGCTACAGATCTCCTTTCCTGAAAGACATTAGTGAACTGTGTGGGTTTTTACAACAATTGATGGCAATTACATGGTCACCATTAGGCTAGTATTCCAGATTTATTGTACTGAAGTTTACTTAATTCAAAATTTCAACATCTGCTGTGGTGGAATTCAAATCCACATCACCAGAACATTAGCCTGAGGTTCTGCATTAACAGCCCAATGAGAGCATACTGGAAGCCATTGTCCCATATAGCAGTGGCAGGAGAGATCTCTCCAGTAGATAGTGGAGCGTACAATCAGAATCATGAAATGGAAGGCAAAATTGCTGGAGAAACTCAGCAGGTTTAGCAACATCTGTGGAGAAAAATCAAGGGTTAATGTTTCAAGTCCTGTGACCCTTACAACTTCCAAGATGCACAAGGACATAGTCATGAGAACAAAAAATGAAAGTGAGACTTTGCTTGGCTGGGTAAATCAGTGATTAGAGATGATGAATGAATATGACATTATGTGAGATCACAGGCAAAGTTATGGATGATCTCAATTTGATAGAGATTAGAATGTGGGAGTAGAATGTCAGAGATCAGCCAGGATCATGTTGGTTTAGTTTAGACCAGAGGTAAAGTAGGCAGACAAAAGGGGACAGATGAGGATGGTGTGAAGTCAGGAAATGTTACATGTGTTTTATTCAGCTGAAGAAATTGGATAGCAGTTAGGATCTGAAATCTGCAATGATTTTCCCTCTCCCTTACTCCTAATATCAAAGTACTGTCCTTTTGGTCTGAATCTGGATACAAGATACCATTTCAATATGTTCCCTTGTGTTCCTCCTGTATATTGCTTAACTATTATTTCAATTTCCACTGCTTCATTTTGTAGTCTGTCTTGAAGATACAAAGCCATTGTACCAATGTACAGTTGCTGTCAGCAATATATTATAATATATTTTCTGACACATACATCCTTCCTTTCATTTACTGTACTTCATAAAGCTAAGAAAGTCCAAAGATGTGTTGCCCAGTAACGTCCAACACCATTTCCTTTACCAAAGTAAAATACAACAGCTGCTAGAGATCTGAAATAAAAGCAGAAAGTGCTAAAGAAATGCACCAGGTCTGGTAGCATCTGTAGTATTTTGACTTAATATTAACTCTTAGCAATAGGACTCTTCTCGTGACTGAAAAACTCTCCACAGCTCCAAAGAATACACATATCAGATTTAAAATGTTAACTTTTTCCCCTCTCCGCAGACGCTACAACACATTTCCTCCAGATAGGTTTTTAACTGCTGTGATATACAATAGCTCCCAATTTACCATTACACATTACTTGTATCTCACATGTTTTGGTTTCATATTAAAATCGATCTTTAATGCATGCATTAGCCTGTTTGTTGTTGTGCCACAATCAGATGGATCTTTTCTTATAATTGGTTAAATTATTATATCAATACTTTTCAGCCGATTGGCCAGGCAGATTAGCAGCCACCTTCAATAACCATGAGCAAGCAGTGTGAAGTTTCTTGTGCTGATCCGGCTTGCCAAACTCAATGCAGCCTAAATCTGATGAATGGAAGTATTCAAACTGTGCTACCCAGGAAGAAACTACCTTTGATTTGCACCAGCTAGAATTTGATGTCAACTTTACAACCTATCAACAAAAATGCTAACTTGTGCTATAAATGAAAATTTGATCTCTGGGTTCCCCGAAGACTCATCCTCCACCTAGGCTCATTGTGACAGGAATTTGACATTGAACAATTGACCTTTGTCTGCATGCCCTGAAATTCCAGTTGTATGCTTTTGCTTAAGCTTATTTTGCAGAATCTCTGTCCCTCGTCCTGTCCAATGCATTGCTAAAGATTCATAATGCCACTCACTTCTTATATATCAGAGCTGTTCAGTAGCTTCTAGTGTTCTGCTCAAGTTGCAGGAAATGTTTGCCAATCCTAAAATAACTGTGCATTCAGAGTTGCTCAAAAGTCACATTCATTCTAATTTGAGATGTCAGCTTTGGCTCAATGGCATCACTGTTGGCTGAGTCAGAGGGTTGTGGGTTTAAGTTTCCCATTCCAAAGACTCAAACACTGATTTAGGCTGACACTTCAGCTAAATACAAATGGGTATGCATATTTCAGATCAGATATTAAACTGAGGCCACAAATGCCCTGCAACATCACTGTAAAAGATTCCATTATGTTACTTTGCTCAGAATTTGAAGAGCAGGGAAGTTTATTCCAATTTCCTGGCCAATATTTATCTTTCAAACAACATCAGCAAAAGATGATTGACTCATTTTCTCAATGATGTTTGTGAGATCTCATTGCACAAATTGGCTGTCAATGTTTCCATCATTACAACTGTGACTAGACTTCAAATATACGTAGTCGCTACAGAGGCCTTTGGAACGTCCAGAAGGCACAAAAGTTGTAGTTGTTTTTTTTCCCTCTTTTTTTTAAAACTAGGATCTCTCCTGAAATTAATCCTGGAGACTATGGGGATAGATAATCTCATTGTTTGCACTTCTGCAGTACTGTAATTTAAATATCGTGAACGGAAACTCAGACATTTTAGTTATCAGACCCTACAATAACAAGGAGAGATAATGTAAGAGTTTAAGTGACAGGCATGAAGGGTTCTTTTGCAATGGTCAGATTGCAGCATCAAGTAGCCACTACAGAGTGACCTTTAATATTAAAAATTAACATTTAGGAGAAAGAAAGAGAGCACAATTTTTAAATTTGTAAAAAGATGAGAAAAATGTCCTTGCAAATATTTAGAAGATTGAAAAATTCAAGCCAACCTATAAACCAAAGTAAATCTGCAAAGGTTATTCAAAAACACTACCCGAAAATGATCCCCATTAAGACTCAGTAAAGAAAGGCTCCCAGAGAAATTGATGGAAAAGCTAGATCTATTAAATTAAAATAAAAAGGACTAGCATGAAATTTGTAGCACAAAAACAAACAGGTCAGCCCAAAACTTCTATACCACAGGGTCTCCAACCCACGAGCTTCTTCCCACCCAGCAATAAAATATTAATTCCTTTATGCCTCTCATTTGTTTTCCACCTTCCCATTAAACGTTTTTACGCTATTTGCCTCAGCCATGATATGCTATCAAGTTTCCAATTCTCACCACTTACTTAGTAAAAAGCTGTTTTTCTTGAACTACTCATTATATTTATTCATGCACATACAATGCCCCTCTTGTGCTCCCCCACTAGTGAAAATATCTTTCCTATGTCTACCCTATCAAATCACTTCAGTGTTTATGAAAACTTTTGACTCAGAGCTCCAGATTGAGGAAATGGGACAAACTGATCTCAGAATTTAAAAAAAAACAGAAAGCAAATGGAAAAAAAGATGAGAGTCTATAGAATCCTATAAGAAGTAGCCATTACCAACATGCAAATGTAAGAGAGTGAATTACAGATGAGAGATTAGCAACAATGTTCAAAAGGGGAACACTCAAATTTGATGAAATTGTGAAGAACATTAAAGCAGCCAGGTCTTGAGAGATATGGTTAATGAGATGGGTAAGGAAGTATTGGAGCTGGAAGTAAATTACTAAATGAGATTTATGTGCCACAAGGTGACATCTTTGACAGACAAAGAAAGGGATGACAACAGATAGTGCAAAAAACAAAGTTGATGAAATATTATTTGAAAAAGGCACAGGACCAAAAATACGGATAGAACATTGAACGATTTGATTGTATAATGGTCTAAAGCGAGAGAATCCTGAAGGTAGACAGGTAAATTAAAAGACTGAACCTTATGATATCAGCGATATGGAATGCTTTGGAAACTAATGAGCATGGGTAAAGGTCTAGCCATACAAGTAGTAACAGTAGAACACCTAAAACCCTTGAGAGACAGAATTAGATGTTATAACAAATGTGATCAAGTTTATGCTAGATAACCTAAGTTATTCATTCTTCAATAAGATGGCCAAGATACCCAAAGCAGTGATTTGTAATCATTTTAAACTGTAAGATGAATGAGTCGCCTTTTAAAGTGATCTTGAACATCATGATAGAAAGAAACAATCATATATGTGAAATTGGTGAAACAAGCAAGGCACAACAGAGGCAATATTTAACCCGAGAATAAGCTATATTTAATATCTGGGAGTAAACAAAAAAAACATTTACACGTGCTTCATCAAATACTTTTACATAATCTATGCTGTTTATCACCAAAACATTACTTAATGCATTTCTGAAATCTAATATTGATACTGCAAAGATGTAAGTTTTATCCAGGACACATATTGGGACCACACACTGAGGCTCAGGCTGGAAGATGAACAATCAGACATGTTTCAAGCATTATGACAAAGCTGTGAATTGTCACCCAAATTCTTTAATCCATACACAACACTCAAAAATACTTCCAGAGATTAAAATTAGAGACAAGGATGTGACAAGCTTGCCATATCCCAATGACTCAGCACTTGCAGAATTAGAAGAGGCACTGCAAAACATCATACACCAAGTAAAATGTAGAAATTAAGAATGTGAACTGAGTATGAACACCAAAGAGATTAGAAACAACAGACTTAGAAGGAATAGATTAGAAATAACTGGAGCACCCACTGGAGCAAGTACGTACTTTTGTCTATTTGGGATAAATAACAACAGAAGATGCCAGATGAAATGCCAAAATTAGGAGTAGGATGAAGATAATCAGAAGTAAATTTGTGAAGGTGAAGGATGTGTTAACAACAAGTGAACCCAAGATTATAACAGGTGAGAAAGATGGTACATTTTAAACACTTCGATAGACTTCGGAAACCTGGGCAATAAGAGAAGATCTATAGAAGGAATACAGGACTTCGAAATGTGAATATTAATTCTAAGGAAAACAAATAAATAGCCAGAAAGAAAACATCAGCACTCCAGCCTTGAATCAGGACATAAGAGTTAGAGGGATCTCTTCTAGAAGGCAGAGAGAGGGGTGACCTGGTGTAATTTGATGGCAGATGTCACAGAACAGGTGCAGACCAGCTACAATAGATGTGAGGACAGTGCGAGACAGATGTGTATGGCATTACAACAGCACAAACCTCTCAGTAAATAGTTCCATGTAGCAGCAGACCTCAGGCTGTTCAACCTATATTGAACAGTTTTCCTTCTGGGTGTTATCCTCCAAAATCATTGTTGAACTTTCTACAGCACTTCTACAGTGTATGCTTCACATATAATATGGAGGCCAGTCTGCTACAGGACTCAGTTTCCATTTTAATAGCACCTTGTTGCACTTCACAATTAATTACTTTTGATGACCAGTGACTGTTGTTGCCTAGAGATGCTATGTATTTAAAATCTGTGTAGCTTGTTTCATTGAGTATATTCATATTAGCAGATTCTTGAAACTCTTTGCCATAGAAATGAAAGTGAACCATTCTGTATTAGTATTACACAGCTTCTTGAATTGCCTCCAGTTGATTATTTGCGGGTTTCTAGAACACTCCATCATTCATGAAATTGCTCCAACAGTACTAAAGCTAAACTGCAATAGTCCTGCAACCTCATTAGAAAGAAAGACAACTAGTGGTGGTGGTTTAATCTGAGGGTCAGCATGCCTCAGGTGAGGGAAGGGGTTAAGTAGTCCTTCATAGTAACCTCAGCCGGTACAGAAACTGAGCCCTTGCTATCTATTCGTGTAGCTGTGCATCGCAAAGCTGTTGTCCAGGCGACTCCCAACAGTGATAGCAAAAACCAGGACCGTTATACCAAACAGAGGCTTCTTGACCCTAATATTACCCTCGGGAGCTGCAGATGAGTTGACAAAGTTACAATGTTAGGATCGGTTTGGTTCCTGATTTAGTGACAGCGGTCTGAATCAACCCTGGGGAAAGTCATAGCCTCCCTGGCTGACTACCCACTCTCTGCTCAGTAGGGTAGAAACCCTTGCCCCAGCCCAGGGTTATTGAGGTCAATATCAGAACAAAGCCACTAGGAACTGGGCTGAAGGATCTTCTCTTCACCCACTTCGATGCTGAGGAACTTCCCTTCATGCCGTTCGGCTGCCGAAGTGACCAGCAAGTGCTGACCTGCTCCGAGCACTTACAGCATCTGCCTGCATGGGCCCGCTGAGGGGTCAGACAGCACCTACCGCGGCGCCAGCAGAACCAGGGCGAGCGAGAGACGGCAGGAGGCGCTATAGAGCACTGACTACTGTAAGCTTGCAAAAGCCTCCGGAAGCCTGGCAGTCCCAGCGACCTGAAAAAGTTATTGCCTTGTGTACAGCGATGCCCATCATTACAGCAGATATCTCACACAGTCGCTGTACAGTTTCTGTGCTGCTCTTGAAGTAAGAAGAAAACTCAACTTTAAAAAAATCAGAAGCAAAAGCTGGAAAAGCTCAGCAGGTCTGGCAGCATCTGTGAAGAAAAAAAAAATCAGTTAACGTTTCGGGTTCGGTGACCCTTCCTCAGAATTGGGCTGCTGAGCCTTTACAGCAACTTCTGTTTTTTTTGTTTCTGAGGAAGAGTCACTCGATCCGAAATGTTAACTGATTTCTTTCCACGGAGGCTGCCAGACCTGCTGAGCTTTTCCAGCAGTTTCTGTTTTTGGGTCCGATTTACAGCATCCGCAGTTTTTTCCGAGTCTTTTTTAACAAAACAAAAATCAGCCGGTTTAACATGAAGGAACTCGATCACCTGTTTTCTACGTTGCCTCTGGGAGGCTACGTTTAATTAACTCACACACACAATGGTACTGATTAAATGCATCGCAGTTCCTTTGTTAATTTGGTACAAATGCGCGAAATTGTTCATAGATAAACGCCATCATTACGCCGTGCAGATAGAACCCTACTGGGGTTATAGGATATTGAGGTAAGTTGGGGGATGAGGACCCGACCATACGAGTTTGACAGTGCACCCTGTGCACCAATATATTAAAAACAAAACGGGGTGACCATTTCTGAGAGAGGAACTGAACTCAGCGCCAACCAGCAGCTCCAGGTGTCCGCAGCGTTGGCCCAAGAACAGGGAAAGTAACTCCCGGATGAAATGACCGCACAGTCACAATTGTGCAGAGCACTGAATGACTAACGGCGGGGAGGTGACCGGCTCCTGGCCTCGAGATTTCAATCATCAATTTCCTTTGGTTATTCTGGGCTACCTGAACATCTGCATTAAACTAATTAATCCAAACTGCCGAAGATAAAAGAGGAGTTCAAACCGACAGCATGTGGGGGACGGGTAGCACTATATTGTAACACCAGCTGAGTAGATTGTGCTGTTGTAACTCGGGCTCAGTCCTGCAGCGCAGGTCCCTCACTGCACCTGCCCACGCCATTGCAGCACTTCCAGCTTCATCCGAAAATGGTCAGCGCCAGAGCTCCCAAAGTGGCTCCCACCGCGCGCGCGCGCGCACACACACGCACACGCACACACACACACACACACTTGGACCTTTTGTTATACAAATGAATAAAAACTGATAGGAACCGTCTCCAATTGAAACATTACCACGAACAGGAGACTTACTTGCTTCCAAAGTCGGCAAGGGCAAACAAAAGCTCAAAAGCAACAAGGATAGAGAGTGCATTCTCTCGTCCTTACTCTCCTTTGTCAGCTCCTCCTGTATCAAAAGTGAGGGATGCAATGGATTTGCAGGAACTGAGAGCTGACTCCCGCCTGGGGGCTTTTTAATGTCTGGCCGGGACAGCCACAAGATGCCGAGCTCCTCCCCCTGGATCCACCTCTCAGAAAATTCCCTCAGAATGGAGCCGGCACCAGGGCGCAGTGCGGGAGGGGCTAGCGATCTGAGTTCCGGGCGCTGGGGTTATATTGATGGCTTTTCAGATTCAGCTCCGCCCGCAGGACGATCCCTTCGTCAGTTTCCAAGAGTGCGACTGAGCTCGAGTGGCGAGGTTGCAAACGGCGCTCCTTAAAATAAAACACTTGTCAGTTAGAGAGCGGGGCAGAGATGCAGAAGCCCTTCATTAGATTCAATCTGCACTGGTTTCTAGCCAGCATCTCGCCTCGTATCACTCTTACTCTTTCACTGCGAGGAGAGAAAAGTGATTCTGACCTGTGAAAATACGTGCAAGTCCAAAGCCATGGTCTCAGCGTCGAGTCATAATGCCCGTGTTGGAGGGGACTGGGGGCGGGAGGTGGGTGTCAACTGGAAAGTGGGACTGTGCCGGACTGGAAAGACTAAAGTTCATTCTTTGCTGTTTGTTCCATTCTGAACCAACGTGAAACAACCTGGACTCTGACTTCGAAACTATAGTTGTCGGATATCTATCCTCTCGGATTTTACCAAGACATTGCAGCGAAAATCCCGCCTACCCTAATCATTCGACACAAGTTGGACGTACACAGAACACGTTTCCCTTGGAACAATAAATAAAACTTAAGACTCACAAACATTTCTTTAAAAAAGAAGCCTATTCAGGCAGACTTACAGCTCGGGATGGGACATGAATCCCATCAATACCGAGCCCAACCACATCACCCCTTGCACCTCGATATTTTTCCCAAACAACTTGATCAGAAATTTTCCACACAGCCCTGAAGGAGGTGGAAATTGGACCCCAGGCCTCCTGGCTCTGAGGTGGGAGAATAACACTCAACAAAAACCTTTGCCTAGATTTTTCATGTATTTAAGCCGCTAGACGAAGCTCCACCTGGTGTGACTGGATCCTTCAGCATGTGAGATTCTATCTTTAGGTGGGAAATGTGAAACAGCATTCTGAGAAAGCTATGAGGATTGATTAATATCTTGCTAATAAACTGCAGCTCTGTGAATCGTGCCCGCCCTACTTTGTGCAAATCAGCAGGCTTCCAATCTGATTTCCTATCTTTTACTTTCTTTAACGTGTGGGATTTTATCATTTGCGAGGGCAGATTTTTGCGATACATGTTACGAGGAGCAAGGCGTCTAAATACTTCCCCGTTATGTGTCAGAGTTTATAGACCAGCGGTGAGCGTGAGCTCCAGGCGGTAGTTCAGTGGTTGGGACTCGGGTTCGGATTCCACCCTCGGTTTGTGTGGAGTTTGCACATTCTCCCCCTGTCTGAGTGGGCTTCCTTCCACATTCCAAAGATGCGTAGGCTAGGTGGATTGGCCACGCTAAATTTTCCATAGTATTCAGAGATGTGTAGATTAGGGGGATGGGTTTGGATGGGATGCTGTGAGGATCGGTGTGGACTTGTTGGGCCGAAGGGGCTGTCCCTGGGGGATTCTATGATTTGGAAGTAGCTTGTTCCTATTAGATTCCTCCATTAAAAAGTGCGACTTATTACTACTCTATTGGAACCGTAAGGACAAATATTCTCGTTATATGACCAGTATATTGAGCGTTGTAAAGTCAATTTTCGCCAATCATCTTCCCCTCGAGTGGCTACTGAATTATGTTCCATGCTTTTTATAAACGACACTATCACACAAGTGATTAAATGCAAAACACTGAAAATTAAATGCGATTTTAATTGAACTTACATTGAAATATTAATTTTTATTTTAAGTACCAAGGTGTTGTATCATAATCACGGGAGGTTTATTTAAACAGCAGTTCAATCTGTCATGTGTAACATTACCCCCAGGATTTTCATGGACATGGTTACATCATATTGATTGAAGTAATTTCTGTGAGATGTTTGAATGCCTTTCTACTGCCTTTGAGCCTGGAAAGGCGGCAGATGTTGCAATAATCCATATTCTAAGTTTACATGGAGCCCCTGATCTGGACATGTCTACCGGTGCTCTGAAACACCCCAAACACGCCAGATCATCGTCATAAATGAGGAAAAGCGGTTCACCTTCTCAGACCCACCTCTTCCAATGGATCTTGCCCAAGACGCATTTCAATGGATTAAAATATTTCCGGAATTTCCAAGTGAAAGGGAAGTCTCAGCAGTTTCTAACAGTGCATGGCTGACTTCAATCGTTACGACATGAATCGGTATGAGGTCGATATTTGTCACCGTCTGAATCAGGTTCCAGATCATCTGCCGCTGACATCCTTCTCCGCGGTCTGTTTTTTTTGCTGCATCTAGACTTGACTATTTCCAATGCAGTGCTAGCTGGTCTCGGGGTCGTAATATCTTTAAACCTGAATTAAACGTCTGCTGCCCCTGATTTAACCCGCACCGAAACCCATTTACTTTTCACTGCTGTTCTTGCTGACACGCGGGGCAAATGGTTAAGCCAAGCTCCAGTTTAAAATTCCCACCTTTACTCTTAAATCCCTCTCCAGCCCCGTCTTCATCCTGTCCCTGCGGCGCCAGCCCTGCCAGCTTATGGTCTTTTTTTATGATCGCAGGTTTTAATCAACCCCATCACTGGTGAGCTGTGCCTCCAGCTGCCCAAACCATTGGCTCTCAAAGTCCCTCATCAACCCTATCGTATCAACCCTCACTTACCGCCATAAAACCAGAGGTCAGGCTTTTGGTCATCAGTCCTCGTATCCCTTTAGGGGACTGGGACGCAAACTTTGTAAATGCTATTGTGAAGCGCTAAGTTTAAGTAAGTGTACGGCAATTCATTACCGAAAGTCCGAAGTACTTGTTGAGGTAACAATTGCATTCTGGTGTGGCGCATCCCACTGTCATTCATGTGTATTTCTAAATGAACCTGTTCACAGATGTTATGCCACACCTCTGGATCATATGGGGCTTGAACCCAGGCCTCCAGGCTCAGAGTTAGGGACACTTGCGCTGCACCAAAAGAGCTCCACCCCGCTCTAAAATGTGTTTTAACACATCCCTGAAGCAGATGATACTTGAACGCAAGCCTTCCGAAGTCTACCACAGTAATGAACTAGTCGAGAGTGGGCGCTAGGAAGCCCAAGTAAAATCTGCTCTTGACCTTAATGGCGCCTATTCATGTTGCACCACCTCAGATCAGCAAATTCCGCCAACAGCTTTTTTTTCTGCATGTTTCAACTATTCACTAGATATATTCCAAAGAGAGCTTGACGTTCAATTAAAGCACAGCCACAATCCTATACCAATGCTTACTTGGGCGAAGTCAGAACTCTGCTAAAACTATGAAAGGTATGAGTTCTAAAACATTCCATGTGACAGTGTTTCAGGGCTGTTATGTCACTTCTCCCTTAAAATCGGACACAGAGTTTATGATGTACACTTAGGCTTTCTGAAACGCAGCGAAAACTGTTTGGACACAAAGTTTATGTGCCTGGAGAATAATTTGCATTTGGGTTTAGAGTAATTCGTTTTATCCAGCACCGCACAGGTTACTATCAATTATAAATTGGAGAGCTCCACAGTAAGGTTTCCATCATTGTCTATAATGTGAATGGTGTAAAAATATATTTACTTCACTCAAGTACAGATATCTTTTTCGATTGACTTCATGATTCTCCTCTCTCTTCACACTTTATCAACATATGTATTTAACAATCTAAGTAACCGAAAACCGCCGGAGACCAAATAAAACCTCAGATTTGAGTTCCACAGTGTCAGTAGACCTTATGCTGAAACATTGTGCTTAATTCATGAAATACACAAATTGATCAGAATTATTTATTTTAAAAGAATCAAACTGAGTAGAAAAATGTTGATCGATATGGGTTGCAGGTTATTTTAATTCATGTTTTTTCCATGTAATTAAAAGCCGACCGAGTCTGCTAAACACACGACGATGCATAGCGACCTCTAGGGACCGATTGTAACTTAGTGTCCAAAAAAATTAAACAACAACAATTTACACGCCACCTCTCACTTAGTCGACTGTTCCAAAGCGTTTCTACTGCTACAAAAAATGTTTTGCTTGGGAGATTCCTTTTGAAAAAATGCATAAACAAGAAACTTTGATTTATTGCATCTCCTCCAAGTCTTCTGTAACAATGTAGTAGCAGTATTGCCAATTAAAAGAACGCACAGTATGGTGTGTTTCCCACCATGAGAAATAAACTACTTTTATATAGTGCCTTTGCAGATCTTGGTATGCGGTTCTTCACAGTAAATTATATGCTTTCAAAGGAAAGTCACTGTTGTAGTATAAGGAAAGTCTGATTAATCAAGTTAGCAAAAACATTGGGAATTGGATGATTTGTAGTCTTGTTAGAAAATGGAAATATATTTAGAAAGGCAGCTGTGTAATTTGCTATTCTGGTTGCTTTTAATTTGCTGGAACCCTGCCATTAATTTTCATATTTAAAATCATGCATTGCTGCTAAAGCATCTCATTTTTATAAACCTACATAGCACATGGCATTTTCTATTCATTGGCATAGATGTCGTCATTTTTAAAGATTTTTTAAATTTTCTGTACTGGGAAACAGCTAGATATTTTAATCAACATTCTGTTAACAGCAAATAATGCAACAATTGTCTGGCATTCCCATAAGCAAGGGCATTTTTGATATTTTGCATCTAGGGAAGAGTAAATGAAATGCTGGGCTTTAATGATAAGCCAATGGAACAAATAACTGAAAACTTTATTTCACTTCGTACAAAGCAATGTGGGCATAGGTGAAACAAATACTATATTTAGAATACGGTAACTTGAATTTCATACTAGCCAAAGGAGCACATTTATCCAACTAATGTTTTCTGGATCAGCGTATATTGAAAGCTATATTGTACTTAACCTAGTGAGCAAATGATTTCTCATGCCTAAAACCAGTAACTGTTTTGAGATTTGTCGCTGTATACACATTTAACATTGTACATTAAATCTCACACTGGAAACAGAAGAGCACAACAGCAGTTTGAGAGAAAAAGGCCAAATGATGTGAAGTTATTAGGACAACAGCAGCTCATAATATTATGATTCATTCTCCCTGAAAGTACTTTATACAAGTTTCCTAATTTGGTGATGCTTTATGCCTGTTGCTCATTTAATATAATATTTCTAATCACAAGATAGATACAAGGCAGGGAGGGCAATTAGGACATTTTAACTCATCCATTCTGTATTTTAAAAGATTACTTTCATTCACCATTGTGCATAGTTTACAGAGTAAGTTGAAATGTCCATTTTTAAGTAAAATAAGCACTTTGCATGTTTCTAAATGTCTATGAGGAGGGGGCAGATTTCTCACATAGTGGGTAACTGAAACAAATACAAATCAAGAAGAATCCAGTGCTAATTTAAATTTATGTTATTTAAGCAACCTAGGAAAAGGTAGTAGGAATGTTAAAATTATAATCAGTAAGCCTGAGTTAGAGAAAAGACAATTCAAGGGCTCTACTTCAATTAGAAGAGCACATTGGATCAGGAACATCCTACTTATACTGAATACCTGTGTTCAAGGTCCACAGATGAAGAAAATATTTCCAGGCTGCTATTGCTAATGGGAAGGTCATTTGGTGCATTGGGTAGCATCCCTGCCTCTGCGCCAGAAGCTCTCAATTTGAGTTTCTCTTCAAGGCTTGTGACATGAGATGGTGCATTTATGATCCAGCCACATAGATTAATTATCAACCAATAAACTCTTCCAAAATATCTATGGTAGGTGATAAGAGTGGGAGAATCTCCCAGGCAGCCATTTGTAATGCAATGTGGTGTCCCTCAAATTACAGCCTCTGGGGAAAGGTCAGTTCCCTGTTCCAGGGAAAAGAAAAATCACAACGGAACCAGACATAAGCAATTACTTTGACTATCTCATAATTCCACTCGGCACAAATAGAGACAGTAACCAATGGAACAATCCTTCAGCAGGGAGGGTATATCTGGGACAAGGAAAGGGGAGAGAAACAGAATATCAGTGCTCAAAATTCCTCTGTACAGTAGTAGATTATATTCACACAACACTCATCACTTAATCCATTGATGGGAAGTTGCACTCAGCATACAGTAAAGGACACATACAATAACGAGGAAATTGACTGTAAAGATCTAAGAGGCAAGAGAGGTTTAAAAATGAGAGGTATTATTATGAAATGTTTTTAAAAAGAACTGTTGACAATGCAAGGATTAAAATATTCAAAACATTATGACAATGATGGAAGTATATTTGCAAATCTGTACCTGAGTGTCTGTATCTGCGTATAAATATATGTTTACGACTGTGAATGTAATCTGTGGATAGTGTGCATGTGTTTCTGTGTGCGTACACCAGTAGGTGTAGGATATTTATCTGTGTGTTTTGGTGTGGGACAATCTTATTGTCACATCTGCGATATAGTTAAGAATAAACAGATTATGAATATTTACTTTGAGCACATATTAAAAAGGGACTGGATAAACCTACCTCTTTGGACGCTGTGACACATATCCAGGGCGAGTGAGACTCAAACCACAGCCTTATGGACTACAGTGAGGGATACTGCAATTGCACCACAGCACACCAATGGTTTCCTCAAACATTTTCACAATGGAAAACTTTCTAGACCTTGTGGTATAATCAAATGATGGCATACGTTGTAACCAAGTTAAAAATTATATCTGAACTACCCATCCACAGATACGAGATTCAAATGCAAAGTTAAGTAATTCAAAAGCATTGCATATCACACAGACGAGTAACTCTGCTCATTGAAGATTATGGGTGTGACAACTACAGTTTAAACATTTGGTTTAAGCCGTGAATGAAAAAAACTACTGGGACAGTAGCTAGGAGGCAGAGAGGTGTACATCTGCAATCTGGCGATGAACGTATTCCGTGCCCTGTTTCGGACTTCACCATCTGGCTTGGGTTCAATTTAAAAGATGGAGCTTTGTTCAAAACAACGGAGGGAATGCAACATATAAGGCAAAGTTTAAAATCAGTATTTAGCCTTTGCATATTTACGCACTTCGGGAAATGATGTTTCGTTTTCCAATACGTCTACGAACGTGTCATTTTCTTAACTGTCTGTTAATCACCAATGCTACGGACCATCTCGGGAGGAGTGAGTAGTTTCTGAAATACTTTTCCTGCCTTGTAGAATTTCAACTCTTCCTAATCCTAGAGCGACCCTGATCAGGTGCTGTTCACCTCTGGGGGGTTATGTTCAGCTGTTGCACAGTGAAGACTCCCCTGTCCATATGAAGATCAGACAAACGGTAATGAGGATTTAGTTAGCCACGCCACGGACGAGACGAGGAAAGGAAATTATATTCTTTGCCCTCTTCCTTCCGATGGCCTCAGAGCGAGTTCGACAATGAAATATTAATTCATTCACTGAAGCAAGTTCAAGTGGGTTTTAGTGATCCTGGTTATATCTGGCTCAGCCCCTGGACACTCAGCAACATGAACCGGTGGTTCAATAGTTCGGCGGGACACGGCAATACGACTTGGAGCTACTGGTTAGTCCTGTCGCTAGGAATCCCGCAGTTAGCCATCAATCTAGTTTCTGTGGCTTGTAACTGTTCAGTCATCCTCACCATTATCTCTGCAAGACATCAGCACAAGCCCATCTCCACCCTGTTCGGAAGCTTGGCCTTCTCCGACCTTCTGACAAGCTCATCTTCCTTTTGGATCGCGCTGCTCTTCATCCAGGAGCCGGAGGAGACGATTTTCGGCTCGGAAGAGCTGCTCTATGGCTACTCTATCCTCGGCATCTCCATCCTGTCCACAGTCTACAACCTGATGGTCATTAGCGTTATTTGGCGGACTGCCTCTGATGGGCTGGAATTGTTTGGACAGAGACGAAGCCTCGTCGGCTCTGTACCGGCCCCTCTGTATCGATTACTTGGTTTCTGTCACCATCCCCAACTGCCTGCTCACTTTCGCTTGTTTACTGATCACCTACGTTGCCATCATTGTCATTTTAAAGAGACAGAAGTGCATTATTGCAGCCCAAGGACACGTTAGCCCCAGGTACAGAGTGGCTGAAGCCCGTGTAGCGAGGAAGAGTGTGATCATTTGGATTATGACTGTGGTCTCCTACAGCCCGTTCTTTTCAGGCGTCCTCTGGGATGCTCGGGATCTCACCCTCCTCGCAGAGCTTCATATCAATGTTTATATTTTCAGAAACCTCGCCGCTATCATGATAATGCTGACTGCTTTAGTTAATCCCATTGTCTATACTCAGGTTGGGAAAAAGCGGCGTTTCCTTCAGATTCCCGGTTAATAACGACATCCACCTACAGGCAATAAGGAATTCCTGCATTTGTCGCAGTTAGCCGCATTTCCTTATCTGACCTCAGAGATGGAAAGACTCCCCGGAGATAAATTTGCTCATTAAAAGCGGTTGAGAATCCGTCGCACGGCTTCAGCACCAAGGACAGCGACACGCGGGACTGCGATTTGACTGAGTGCTGGATTATTGAGTTGAGATGGAACCCTGCGCCTCTCCCCGCACGCTTCTTGGCCCTACTAAGTCTGTCCAGCAATTTGCTGTTTCTGTTTCAGAATGCAAACATCCATAGTGTTTTGCTGCAGTGTCTGTGATATTGGTATTGGGCTGTGAGGGTGCAATTCATGGCCAGCAGATAAAACCATTCCGAAATAGAAAGGATCAATAGGTTATCTCAGCTGTAAAGTCCAAGTGTCTAAAGAATAAAACAGCGATAATTTTGACTACACCTCCCCCCCTCACCTCCTTCCCAGGCCCCTAAAAAACTTCCACATCAAACGGATGTTCACCTGCACATCTGCTAATGTGTTCTATTGTATCCACTGTTTCCAATGTGGCCTTCTCTACATCAGTGAGACCAAGCAGAGGCTCCGAGACCACTTTGTGCAGCACCTACGCTCAGTTCATCACAAACGACAGCACCTCCCAGTCGTGGACCACTTTAACTCCCCCTCCCCACTTCCTGGACAACATGTCAATCCTGAGCCTCCTCCAGTGTCACAACGATGTCACCCGGAAACTAGAGGAACAACACCTCATCTTCTGTTTCGGATGCCTACAACCCCATGGTCTCAAGGTGGTCTTCACTCACTTCAAAATCTCTCCACCCCCAACCTCATCCCAAGACCAGCACCCCCCTCATCTCTGGCTCACTGACCTCTCCATTTTCTCTCCCACCTATCTGCTCGTCCCACCTCACTGGCCAATCCCCACCACTCCCTACCTACACTCACCTTTACTAGCTTCACCACTGCCTCCTTGACCTGTCCATCTTCCCTCCTGCCTATCCGCTCGTCCCACTTCATTCACCAATCCCCACCACTCCCTACCTACACTCACCTTTACTGACTTCATCCCTGCCTCCTTGATCCGTCCAACTTCTCTCCCACCTATCTGTTCCACTATCTACCTGTTATCACTGCCGCCGCCCCCATTTTTTATTTCAGAGCCCCTTACCCTCCTCCATTTCTGAAGAAGGGTCCTGAACCAAAACGAGATTTCCTGCTCATCTGATGCTGCCTGACCTGCTATGTTCCTCCAGCTCCACTCTGTGTTATCTCAGACTCCGGCATGGGCAGATCTTTCTATCTTTGAGCCATCATATTGGAATTGCTAAGAATCCTTTCCCAGACATGCCTTATGTAACCGTAACAGTTGAATCAAGATTCACCCAAGTTTCTTTCACTATCCAATACAGCTGAATTAAAAGACATCTCAGAAACATTTGACACCAATTACACAAGTGGGTAGAAGATTGGATCTATAAACAATTCTGTCAGTGGTTGTTGTATCATGTATCATGATCACCAAAGTATCACAGGCCATTCTCATCTATCCTAACCTAACAGTCTCCATGCTTAAACATCTGACTGGAGTGAACTTGTGTTGGTTTCCTCCTCATGTCAGATGGTTGAAGAGGATCCATTTGCAATGGTAAGATGGCTAAGTGAAATACTATCACCATGATAAATATTGGTTTGGTGCCCAGAAGTTCCCGGAAAGCCCCAATGCCATCAGACCCATTGCAGGGCATTGTGGGATCATGCTTTTGTGAGGATCCACCTCTGCCATGTTAATGGCTTGGGACAATGAAGTCCATTACATTGAGGCATTGACAGTCCGTGTACACTTACAGAATGCTGCTTCTGTCTAACTGCCAGCACAGAGGAGTAGATAAAAAGAAGGGTCCTAAATCTCTTGCTCTAATTATTAAGGCTTAATTGGGAATTGAATCATTAAAATCCTGACTGTTGCACAAGCCATTCCAAAATGTATGAAATCCCAATGAAACAACAAAATGATCAAATTATCTTACTGACTGCTATTCAGGACAAAAACACTTCACAACAGGTTTCATTATTAACAAAATATAACTCAATATTTATAAGCCACACAAAGCTTCAATGCAAGACAGAAAAAGATGGATTACAAAATCACTCCACTGCAACTTAAACCATTCCTGTTCAAAAACCCCAAACACACACACATTGATGATTAAGACTAAGAAAAATGACTTGATAGATATTATGGTTTCAAAAAGAAACAAACAGGATGAACAAAATTCCAAAGATCAAAACTCCAGATTTCAAGGATAGATTAAATTGTCTCATATAGTCTGATAGGCTGTTAACTGTAAAGTGATGGTTATTCTTTGCTTTGATGATTGATCCAGTGGACCTGGGTCATTTCTTTTTAAAATTTTTCCTTTAAAGTTTCCTGTCATTTTCCTCGCATGAAGAGTGAAAATAATACAGTGACGCTTTTAGTTTACAAATTCTGGAAGGCTTCTTTTCTGTCGTGGCATGTACAGCTTTTCTAAAACCACCCGCAGCTCAACCAATCAGATGGTTATTGCTGGACATTTCCTTAACTAAAAAGATGTGGTAACAGTCAATGTCAAATGCTCTCCTTCACTGTTTCAAAAAAACTACTTTGTCTAACACAGCCAAAAATACATAGCAACTCATCTTCAAATTCAAACTTCCCCTCCCCTGCCTCAGTATTTTGGCAATGTATAGCAATCCAAAATCCATTTTCATTTAAGAAAAAAATTGTAATCGCTTACACTGTCAACTATCAAGTAGCAACGTTGGACTTGTAGGAAAAGTACGAACTTTAACGTTAATTGCAAATTTAAAGAAATTTCTGCCTTTTATTTCAATGGCTTTAAGCCAGTGTTGCCCAATAAATTTCCATTCTCCTAAGTGTCTTGTTTTGTTATTTTCTCTAAAGAAGGGTCCAGACACAAAACGTCAGCTTTCTTGCTCCTCTGATGCTGCCTGGCCTGCTGTGTTCATCCAGCTCTACACCTTGTAATCACTGGATCTGCTGTGTTTTTTTTAGCATGGCATGGTTGCAAGTTCAAGTGCTTCATTTTGCTTTCATTTGTACCATCTTAATCTATTATGATTTGTAATTCACTCAGCCGGTCTTGAGATGCAGTGACAGTGCTACTACCTGCATACATTCACGCTACAAATAACAAGCTTTTGCAGGTGTAACAGATTTGCTAACCTCTCATACAATAAAGTGATAATAGGACAGATTTTATTTTCTTTCCTTTTTGACCTCCCCAATGAGAAGCATAATAGTGTCATTTTTAATCTATCGGTACAAATTGAGGTATTTATACCATTGGAGTTTCCATTTAAAACCATTGGGTAGGAGAAGAAAATCTGTTTCACTTGTGATAATGGATCTGTAGGTTACTACATATTTCTGAAATATATAGATGTCAAGACTGGAAGTGTAACTGACAACCATGCTGCATTGAAAAGCCTAACAGATGAAACATAGACTGCCCGATCATTTAGTTTTTGAACTGGTCTGAAATTTAAATTCATAGATTTTAAATCACCGAAGAGGAGACTGGTAGAAAATTCATTGCGCTGAAACAATAAAAATAAAACATATTAAGTTTCCAGATGACAATATTTTTTATCCAATGTATCATTTCTGCAGAATATTTCAATAAACATAAATGATACAGCAAACAATGAAACTGAACCATGCAGCAATACAAACTTACAAATGTAAAGGCAATAAAATATGGATAAGTAATGTACAATACAACCTACAAAACAGTCCTGACCACATTCAAAAAATGTGCCTAAAGCACAATTTATCAACTTACAAATGTGGAGAGAGGGAGAGATTGGCTAACACTGCTTTCAGTAATGGTGAAAAATGAACAATATTGGATTGGCTTGGCATTATATATTGCAATGCTAGTGAACAATCAGGCAGTGTGTATAAGGGGCACCAATTTGACGTTGTTCACTTCACATTGCTGTTGAAGTTGAAACCTCAGATGGCTGAATATCCAATTCAAATTGGCATTTTTCTGCCAATTACTTGTTCACGTGATTATTATCCTGACTTTCACTAAAAGGTGCGAGCAGTTATGAACCAGAAAATCATTTATTTCTCTATGAAAACCTAAAAAAACACACACTGGATACATTAGTTCAGGGATTTGTTTTCCCTCCTGCCTTGAGACACAAGACAACCTTGTTGCAAAGAAGCCATACCAAATTTTAAATATCGGCCAGTTGTGGCTCTCAGGCAACGTTATAACATGACAGTAAAATCTATCCACCTAACAAAATAGGCATTTAAAACTGCTGTAAAGTGTTTTATCAACTTTGAACAGATTTACTTTCATTAATTTTTTATATTATGCTGGGACAGAATACTCAGGTGCCATATGGCCTCACATGAATATATTAGCAAAGACGTTGAGACGTTCACTTGGAAAAAAATATACAAAGCTGCAAAATTTGCACCACCTATTCTTGACTAACATGAAATCTGTGTAGTTTATGAAGTTAAGGATAGCACAGTCCAAAAATGCTGCTTTCTTTCCGCTGATTCATGAAAACGACATGTGGATTGAGAATACTTTAAAAATTCTAAACACAGAAAAGTGAAGAATTGTTATCAATTTAATGCTATAGTAGTGTGTACAGGTCATGGTTACCACTATGGCTTTACTCATCCGGGTGTCCAAATACCCTGGATTTTTTGTGATTGTCTCTTAATTGAGGACTCTATTATGTGGCTGAGGCAGACTCCTGCTGGGATACTTCTTGCCCCTTATTATTGTTTTAGAGTTTTGTGTGTCGACCATCCATCTTCACACACATGTTGTCTTTCCAGCTCTGATAGCTCCAGTAGCATCTCCAGCTTCCACCTCCACACACACACTCCATTCTGTAAATTCCAGTGGCCCATCATCTTCAATTATTGTTTTGATGCTGAAGTGTTCCTTGATCTATTGCACAAGAGCTGGTAGCTCTGCTGCTATAGTCCTAAGCAGAGCAAATGGTCTTAACACACTCCTGGCTGTGCTCCTAAGATGCTGCTTGGCCTGCTGTGTTCATCCAGCTCCACATTTTGTTATCTCGGACACTCCTGGCTGGCTTTCTCTCTTCAAAACCACAAACTAATTTACTAAGCCTCTCAATACAGCACAACTCTCTCACCATACGAATTAATTGAATGATACTTTGTTGCACTGCCTTTGATGAAAACTGTCAGCAATTTTTGATTATGGTAAAATTCAAGGAGTAGGTTGTTACATTTAACTGCTCCAAGACATCAGTTATATCCAACACTGCCATGGGACAAAGATGGAGCTTGTTGCAGGGTTTTCAATTGCTTACCCAGAACAGTTCAAGAGTTGATTAGATTAGATTCCCTACAGCGTGGAAACAGGCCCTTCGGCCCAACAAGTCCACACTGCCCCTTGAAGCATCCCCCTATAACCTACACACCCCTGAACACTATGGGCAATTTAGCATGGCCAATCCACCTAACCTGCACATCTTTGGACTGTGGGAGGAAACCGGAGCACCCGGAGGAAACCCACGCAGACACGGGGAGAATGTGCAAACTCCACACAGACAGTCGCCCGAGGTTGGAATTGAACCCGGGTCCCTGGCGCTGTGAGGCTGCAGTGCTAACCACTCAGCCACTGTGCCGCCCTATTAAATAGTCAATTAGAAGGAGACAGAGAAAGTTGCTATGCTTGGCTCATTGTCAGTTACGTAAAGTATGTAGGATCAGGTACAAGAGGCCCTATCTCCAAAAGGTGCTTCTATAGAAGTGTTCAAGCCAATAGGGTGCAGGAGAAATCTGGAGAACAAAGAACAAAGAACAAAGAAACCTACAGCACAGGAACAGGCCCTTCAGCCCTCCAAGCCTGTGTCGATCAAGATCCTCTGTCTAACCTGTCATCTATTTTCTAACGATCTGTGTCCATTTGCTCCCTGCCCATCCATGTACCTGTCCAAATATATCTTAAAAGACTCTAACGTGTCTGCGTCTACCACTTCCGCTGGCAACGCGTTCCAGGTGCCCACCACCCTCTGTGTAAAGAGAGTCAGGGGTTAGGGCTTAGAAAAGCCCTCGATGCCAAAGGACTTCAGAAAATGCAGTGTATCATTAATAGTTCCATGCAGCAGAAAGACAGGATGTAAGGAGGCCATAGGCAGAATTTGCTTTGTGCAGCTGAGAAAGGTTATAGTTTGAAGTAAGTATCAGGTTAGGAAAGCCAGCTGCTGGTGAAAAAGTAGGTTTTTGCCTGTAAGTAAAGTGCTGGCATGCAGTTTGAAGAATCTGAGCAAGTATAATCCCAAAAAGAAGGGCAATGTACCAGAACATGAGCAGTCATTTAGTAGTCTGTGACAGAGTGGCTTTTCAGGGGTTTTAGAAGCTAGATCCTCAAAAGGGTATAAATTAGAAACCTTTTATGAGATTTGAGGACTTACTGTTTCAATAATATCTGGAGGAGCCGCTGAGGAATCTACTGGATCAGTCTTGACTATATTTAATTGTTATTTGGTGCACCCTTTGGAGTGTTTGAAAGTGTGGGCAGAATTTTCTTTCTTCGAGACTAAGCATGGAAATGAGCATAAATGTGCAAGGAACAAGTTGCTCAGGGGAAGAACTGGTTTTCCCAGTTGATAATTTTCTTCTCGGCTTATTACATATTCACGCATAGGTATAATGTCACATTATATTGGAAGCTGGTAGGCAACATGTCCTGCACACTCCCTCGCCCTTCCTGCCCCCACGAATCAGGACCTTTTGGGGGTATCCTTAGTCACCCATAAGCAAGTCCTGGAGATACTTATTATTCTTTCATGGGATACAGGCATCACTGGGAAGGCCAGCATTCAATGCCCATATCTTTTTGCTCTTGCATTGAATAGATGACTAAGCTATTTCAGAGGCAGCTAAGAGTGAACTACATTGCTCTAGGTGTAGAGTCATGTAGAGACTAGAGTAAGCAAGGATTGCAGATTTTGATCCCTATAGGATTTTAGAGAATTACATGCATTTTTACAACAATGATGGTAGTTTCATGGCATCATTAATGAGATTGGCTTAAGGCACACAGCACACTTGCCCTTATTAGTAGAGACATAGATGTTAGAGCTGCACAGAACTGTGGTTAGGCTACAGCTGGAGCACTGTGTGCATTTCTGATCTCTGCTGTATAGAAAGGGTTTGGCTGCAGTGGAGAGGGTGTAGAGAACAGGATGTTGCCTAGGATAGAGCATTTCACCAATGAAATGGGGCAGGATTAGCGCAGGTTGTTTTCTTTACAGCACAGAAGGTTGAAGGGGGACCTGATAGCAGTGCACAAGATTTTGAGGGGCACAGATATGGTGGATAGAAAACAGTGATCCCCCTTAATTGAAGGGTCAGTAAGAAAGGGCACACTTTTAAGCTGAAAAGCGGGAGGGTTGAAGGGGAGTTGAGGAAAACCTGTTTTACCCAGAAGAAGGTGGGAATCTGGAATGCGCTACCTGGGGAGGGCAGTTGAGGTGGGAAATCTCAACCTTGAAATATCATAACATTCAAGTCTATGGGCCTAGTGTTAGAAAGTGGGATTTGTATAGATTTAGCATAGTTTTGGTCATACAGACTCAATGGGCTGAGGGGCCGCTTCTGTACAGTATGATTCTATGATATATTAACTACATTTAAATCCCCACAGCTTCAATGGTGGGATTTCAATTCAAAAAAGATTAGTTTAGGCCTCTGGATTACTGGTCTAGTCAAATCTCCAGTATGCCACTACCTCCGCGTATAATGATTCAGACAAGCATTCAAGAATCTGGAATCACACCTGCAGGAATTACTGCCTGAGCTCACAACTGAGCTGGGCATTGAGGGAGTGAAGTTCCTTCCTGTTCAGGAATACTGCTGGATGATGTCAGGGAGCTCTGAGCACCAGATATGTGCATCTATGGCCTTTTGTATCTGAGAGGACCCAGTTAGGTTGCAAATCAGATGGCCCAGGGACCTCAGCTATCTGGGTCAATGGTAAACTGGAAAATCTGTGCTGCTTTCCAATACAGGTGAACTCGTGCATGCACGTGGGTTGAGGCACATGTCACAGATCAAAGCCTCAGCATTGCTTTTCACTCCTGCAGGTAGCTGTGATATCTCCTGCACACTCTCTCTCAATAGACTATTGAATGATGCTGCCAATGTTGTTTTCCCTTTTTGTGCACTGCATGCTCATCCACAACTGCAAACCCTGAGCTTCTGGTCTGATTCAGTGGCTGCTGCTCTCCCCTTCTTGTCATTTTCAAACTTAGAAGAGCAAAGACAGCCGCTGTGTTAAAGTTGATCAGCCATGTGGCGTTGGAAGTGCTGATCTATTAAGAAAGATCAGGCACGAGATGTAAGCCTTCCATTTGACAAGTAATCCATTCAGTTTAACCTTGAGGCCTGTATTAGGCTGCGCAGGTGTTGAGTAAAAGCCTGTTCTACAAGCAGCTCTATATGGCAAGGTGCATCCTCCCGAGCCTATGATTAGCGATCCTCTTCTGGATGCTAAGGTTTTTTGAAGGGTCTAAACACAAAACGTCAGCCTTCCTGCCCCTCTGATGCTGCTTGGCCTGCAGCAAACATCCAACTCTACACCTTGTTATCTCTTTCTGGATGCTGCCCTGTGTATGATATTTGTGTCCTTTATTTTTGCATTGTTTTTCATTCATGTAGCAATTACCACAATGTGATTCTTGTTGCCTTGCATTAATGCCTGGAAGGTAGCCCTTCAACCTTAGAACGTATACCCTGCATAACCATTTTAATGTCCATGTCATAACTTTCATGTGTACAGGCTGCAAATAGTCCTCCATGGTTGAAGGTTCAATAACCACCCTTAGTAATATCAGCAGTGCAGGTGATTGTTAGATTCGCCTCTTGTCAAATGTTAATGAATAACAGGATAGGTTTATTAGATGCAGCATCAAGATCTTAAGACCACACGTATGAGCGGAAGTAGATCATTTAGCTCATCCTGTCAACTCCGCCACTCAATTTGATCATGGCTGTTCCAATAATGCTCAAATCCACTTTCCTGTCTTTTCCCATAACTTTCAGCCTTCAATATACTTAATGACCCAGGCTCAACAGCACCCATGGTGAAGAATTCCACAGATTCATGACCTCCGAAAGAAGAAATTCCCCCTCATCTCTGTCTTAAATATACACACCCTTATTCATAAACTTTCCCACAAGGAGAAACACCCTTTCTGTACCTACCCTGTCAAATCCTCTCAAAATCCAAACATATTACATCTACTGATTCCCCCATATCTGGCTTGTTCATTCCTCAGAGAATCCTTTTAAATTTGTCAGACATAATTTCCCTTTCATGAAGCCACGCTGACTCTGCTTGAACATACTATATGTTTCTGAATGCTCTACTATTACATCCTTTATAATAGACTTGAACATTTTCCCAATAACAGATGTTAAGCTAACTAGCCTAAAGTTGCCCTCTTTTTGTCTCCTTTTCTTCAATAGACATGTTATACTGGCAGATTTCTAGACCTCTGGGGCTTTTCTAGTATCTAAGGACTCCTGGAAGATTACTACAAATGCATCTACTAGCTCTAATATCCAAGGATGGATCCCATCGGGTCCAGAGGACTTATTGGTCTTTAAATCCATTAGTTTCCCCAGAACCTTTTCTATCAGGAATCGTACTATATTCATTTTCTCTCTTTCTTTTCCCCTTGAATACATATTAATTATAAGATGCAATTAATGCCTTCTACAGTGAAGATGGGTGTATTTATTCACCTCCTCTGCCATTTCCTGGTTCCCCAGCTTCATTCTCTGAGGAGTTTATGTTCACTTTGATATCTGTCTTCCTTCTTAAATATTTAAACGTCTTGCTGTCAATCTTAATATCACATGCAAGATTGCCCTCAAAGTTTATTTTCTCCCTCCTCACTTTTTCCTGATTGTCCTTTGTTGGACTTTAAAACTTTCCCAAAAGTTCTGGCTGATTGGCCACATTGAACAAAAAACATAATGATGTGATGCTATCCTTAGTTTCCCTGGTTAACTGCCGTTATTTGTTTTTGTTCTGTAGTAAATGTTGCTGCTCAGTGCAAACGCCTTAACTGAGTACTCACACAATAAGTTTTTCTTAAGTTCTGTTTTTATCAGTTCAGTTGGGCATGTTTTATACTGTGAGGTAATGTATGCAAATGCAAGACCATTCCACACGTGCCATGCATTCTCTTAAAGGCCATCTTTTCAGAAAGCAGTTGATAAAGATCATGGTGGTTAAGCTGTCCTTCAACACTTTCAACTTCTATTCTTATCCCTTTAGAATACACGTCCTCCCATTTAACTGTGAATGGCTTCCATCTGCTATCTCTTCTTTCCTTCTTCAATCTCCTCTTGTGACTATTGTCCATTTGCTGCCCTTCCTAAGTTTCCCTCCCTTTCAGATTTCCATGCCTCATTCTTACAACCTACTCTGCCACTTACCCCCCAATGTAGTTCTACTGCTCATTCACCCTCCCGAGTACTCCAATGTACTCCCCAGCCTTAACATGCAGTACCCATCCTTCATTGTCTCCCTTGTATCTATCACTGTCACTCTCCTCTCACATCCCAGTTTGCTCTCTCCATTCCCTGGGATCTTTCCAATACCCAAGAAAGCTACACTCTTTAGTTCCATTCCCTACCTTTCTATCCCATTTTAAACTGACTTCCCTTTTACCATAAATCTTATTTGCCTACCCTGGTCAGGATTGCTGGAATCAGCCAGTGTGGCTGTCTTGCTAGAGCAGACTAGTTGGACTGTCAGCCCCCACCCCTAACAATGCAAGTATTTAGCAACAGGAAAACAGACTACACACAACTGGGTCATGTGTTTAGAAGGCACCGCCTCAGAGAATTTCTGCAGCGCATCTTGTAGATGGTACACACTGCTGCTTGCGAGCATCAATGGGGGAGGGAATGGGTGTTCGTGGCTAATCAAGCAGTCTTCTTTGGTCTGGGTGATGTCAAGCTTCTAGAGAGTGTTGTTGGAGCTGTACTCATCCAGGCAAGTAGTAAGTGATCTATCACACTCCTGAATCATTCTTGGAGACTGTGGACAGGCTTTGGGGAGACAGGCAGTGGGTTACTCCTCATAGGGCTCCTAGACTCCAGCCTGCTCTTGCAGCCACAGAGAATATATTCCAGTTCATTTTCTGGTTAATGGTAATATCCAGAATATTGATAGTGGCAAATTCAAATCTGACAATACCATTGAATATTAAGAGATGACGATTAGATTGCCTCTTATTGGATGAAGACGATCAATGACTGGCATTTGTGTGGCGCAACTGTTAATTGCCACTTTTCAGTCCAAGCCTGGATATTGTCCAGATCTTGCTGCATTGGGATATCGACTGCTTCAGTATCTGAGGAATCACAAATGGAGCTGAACATTGTGCAATCATTAGCGATACCCATTTTTGATCTTATGAGGATGGAAAAATCATTGATAAAGCAGATGAAGTTGGTTAAGTTCCTGAGGAATTCCTGCACAGGCGTCTTGGAGCTGGATTGACCTTCAACAACTACAATCGTCCTTTGCTTTAAAGGATGACTCCAACCCTTTTCCCCAATTCCTATTGGCTCCAGTTTTGCTAGGGCTCCTTGATGCCAGACTAAGTTGAATGTGGCCTTGATGTCAAGGCTGTCACTCTCATTTCATTTCTAGAATTCAGCTCTTTTGCCCATGTTTGAATCTAGGCTGTAATGAGGTTAAGGGCTAAATAGCCCTGTTTGAACCCAAACTGAGCGTCAGTTAGCAGGTTAATTTACAGAACAAATCTTGCTTGATAACACTGGTGGGGTCCCTTCCATCATTTTATTGATATCGAGAGTGAACTGATGAGGTTGCCATTGGCTGAGTTGCCCTGTTTTTGCACAGGGCTTACCTGGACAACTATCCACATTGCAGAGAAGATGCCAATCTTGCAGCTGTGCTGGCATAGCTTGGCTAGTGGTGAAGCAAGTTCTGGAGCATAAATCTTCTTCAATACTACTGCTGGAACATCATTAGCCCCACAGCCTTTGCCATCTGCAGTGTTTTCTTGAAATCATGTGCAGTGAATCAAATTGAGTGAACACTGGCCTCTGTGATTCTGGGAACCTCTGACAGAGGCTGGGATAGATCAGCCGTTTGACACTTCTGGCTGAAGATGTTTGCAAATGTTTCAGTCTTTTCATTTGCATCAATACTGGTTGGTGAATCATATTGTCCTGCATATCACTTGCTGCTTAGACTACTTGGCATGCAAGTAATCTTGCACTGTAGATCTAAAAGCTTCAGACAGTTGAGAAGATTCTGTATTTATCTTGATTGCTCAAAATATTCACTTAGTAAACACCTGGGACCTCACACTTTGTCAACTTTAATAGAACAGGTTACTGGTTCCTAGCCTGATTGTAAATTCAAGTTGGTAGTTTGTTCTGCTACCTTAACATGTCCCAAATACAAGTAAATAACTCCTTAAATATTGGGGAATAAATGATGGATTTATTAATATATTAATGTTACACATTATTTAATAATATACATTTTACATTAATATACTAAGGAATAAATGCTAGCCAGCCAGTGGTACCCATGTCCTACAACAGAATAAAACAAATAGTGTATATATATATAATGTCGGTGTAGTCTCACCAAAGTTGCCATCTTTTGTACAGTGAATGGTATTGTCTGCTGAATGGCTTTCTTTGTGCTGTTACTATTTTATGATATGACAATTCTATTCTGATCTATTACTTCTAAACCTAAGACATCTTATTTTCTATTTTATCTTTTCTGTGGTACCATTACAATTGCCTTTTGGAAATTCAGACACAATGCATCTCCTACCATCTCTTTATCTAACCTACGAGTTACATCCTCAAAATACTCTGTAAAAGATTTTAGTCACTTATATGTTTTTAATCTAATGTTATCCTTCAGTTCCCCTTTCTTTTTAAACAGAATGTATTTTTATTACTCATGTTGAATCAATTATTTGAATAGGTCCTACTAGATAGTTTATTCAGCACAAACACCTTACCTGTTTTTTGTTGAAAGGAATGGATTCTGAAAAGACAGTCCAAATTACTGCTTCATTGCACCCAGGATTAGTTAATGAACCTTCATAGCGGTAGTATTTTGTAAGCTTTGTCTTGTCTGGAATAATTTTACTCAGTGCGAAAGGTGTTACCGATGCATTGCTACCTGTAATTAGAAAATACAAAGTGCTTCAACATTACCTGAAGGGAACAGATAAATATCTTCTGCAAACTACATCCTTGAAATAACAATGTACAAATAAATATCGGGGCATGAACACTCACAATTATTTATATTACTAATTTAACAAATGTACTAACAGCTTATTATAATTGACTGTTACGTTACAACAGAGGAACAAGAAAACACAATGAGTTTGATTAATGTCTTTGAATGCCATATTTTCAATGTCAGTAAGACTTTTGAATTGCAGTATCATGTAAACACGGACAGTAATTTTAATGATAACCCTAATCAAGTAATAGTTTGACAGTCAAACTTGAAAAATCATACCTTACACAACTTCCCAGATAACAGTATTGTCATTCCTGGGTATGTCCTGACGCATAAGCTGGGCAGACCCCGCAGAGCTGGTGGCACAGTGGTACACGATTCGGATTCCTGCGAATCCTCAACATTGACTCCACACCCATGAAGTCTCATGGCACACATCAAACATGGTTAGAAAGTCACTTGTTGATTACCATGCAATAATCACTTTTGGATGATGAACAAGTACTACTTCATGTGGAGGAAGCACTGAGGGTGACAAGGGTGCAGAATGTATTCTGGGAGGGGGCTTCAATGTCTACCACTAAGATTGGCTTGACAGCACCGCTACTAAATGGGTTGCTTGGGTCTTAAAGGATATGGTTGCTAGATCAAGGCTGCAGCAAGTTGTGAAGGAACTATTAAGGGGGAGAAAAACCCAGATTTGACCTTATGTTTACCAATCTGCCTGACACAGATGCATCTGTCCATAGCAACATTACTAAAAGTGACCATCACACTATCCCTGTGGAGACAATATCTCCACTTTTCCTATCCATTGGGCTGTGTAATATTATCACTGTACTAAATGAGATAGGATACAAACAAATCTAATAACTCAAGACTGGGCCTCTAGGGGGTGCTATGGGCAATCAGCATCAGCAGAGGCTGAGTAACCCTGAAAAATGAGAGCATAAAGGACTTGCAGTCAAAAAGACAACAAAAGAAATGAAACAATGTAAATTAAATGTGAATAAATGAAAAAAGTGTCTTCAGTGTAACAAAGCAGGCTAGAAGATACTAAAACAAAAATAAAAAAAAAAAAGAGGGAATGGTGGAAACATTCCACAAGTCAGGCAGCATGTGAAGGGAAAACGAGTTATGGGTCCAAAATCTTGAAATATTTACTGTTTCTCTCTCCACAACAGCTTCCTGAATTACTGGATCACAGCATCAGAATGAAGAGCCATAAAATGATGCCAGTCAAATCAGTTTTTCTATGCCTAATTGCATATGACTTCAGTTTGTCTGAATCCCACAGGTTTCTCATCCTTATTCCCAGCACTTTCTACTTTTATTTCAGATTTAAAGCATCACACCATTTTACATTTGCTTTGGAATGTGGATAAAATGAAAAATCATGTGGAATTTTGAATAAACCCCAAAAAAGGACTGAATTGAGTTTCTGATAAACTGATAAGCACCAGAAGATTACAAGTTTGATCATCGGTTAATGATATTTAAATTAGTTCTTCTCCCCGGGCTAATTGCAGTGGGCACTATAACCAAATCACTTCAGAGCAAGTTCCTCATCTTAACACTGTAAGCAACAATTGCACTAAAATGCAAGCAGAAGATTTTCAAAGCGAATAGAGAAAAATGGACTGGACAGATAAATGGAAATTAAAATAATGGGCAATAAAACGATTATTGGAGTTGGCAATAAACACTGAGAAATAATTGGAATTTTGTAGAGATTTAGAAGAGAAAGGAAAATGATAACTGAAGGGAATAGCAGGTATAATAATAAGATATAATTGGAAGGAATTTTAATAAACTGTTACTAGCACTTACCGCTACTTTTGATCATTTTCAGAAAATTGATCAGGTGCCTAATGTTAACATTCTCTGCAGGTGTTTCCTATAAAAATATAAAGAGATGACTAAGCCATTCCTGATTTAGCCCCCTCCCCTGCCCCCCACCTTTCATGGTTCCCATTGCCCTTAACAGGCTTTGCACCTAAACCATTCAACTGGAAACATGAGTAATTTACTGGTGGTGGTTAATGGATGGAGAAAAGTACCATGGGTGATTCGGTGTCGGGAAAATAAAGTTAAGTTGTGTGTGAGAGCATTACTGGACATAAAAGGAAAAAGAAAAAAATGAGTGGGAGCCAAGCCCGGAATGGAGGTGGGAAACTAACTGAAGACCAACCAAACAGTAGGCTAGGAAGCAGAGAATTTGAACAAAGGGAGAATTTCTCACCTTAAAGCAGCATCAGATTTTGAGAGTACTGACAGTTATGATCTGCAGATAGGGCACTAAAGAGAAAACAGCTAATTTATTTTTGATGAGAATGTGAGCTATTTCAAGATCACTGGACCATTGAAGGTTGAAAGGGGCCTTATAGAAGTTTATAAAATCATGGAGGGGTATAGATAGGGTTGCTGGTAGTTGTCGTTCCCCTAGGGTGGGGGATCTCAAGACTAGAGAGCTCACTTTCAAGGTGTGAGGAAAGAAATTTTTAAAAAAAGCATGAGCGGTAAATTTTTTTAGAGGCTGCTTTGCTTGTGGAATGAAATTCCTGAGGAAGTGATGGATGTGGGCACAATTACAATGTTTAAAAGACATTTGTGAAAATACACAAATAGGAAAAGTTTGAAGGGATATGGGCCATGAGCAGGCAGGCAGGACTAGTTTAGTTCAGGACTATGTTCGGCACAGACTGGTTGGATTGAAGGTCCTTTTTCCATGCTGTATAACGCCATGACTCTATAAAATATATTTCTAAGATTATCTTAATCGAAAATAAAAATGGCCAAAGTGCACTTGCATGCAGTATAAGAAGTGGAAAGTAACGATACTCTTTTCTGACAGTTAAGACATAACTAACAATCTCTCATACAAACAATTGAAAAGACTGTAACTTGAAAGTAGATTCAATTTACACTGACACAAAGTCAGAGGCAAATGTCTTAAGTGGCATGTTACAAAGTTTTTACGGCAGAATTATGGAGAGCAGACTTCTCATCATTGCTAAACTACAACTGTTCAAACATTGTATCATGCTATGAGATCAATCAGTTTGAAATGAAAAATCTGGGTCAAAACTACTCTGTTTAACTTAAATGAAGGGATTTATAATGAAAATGGATACAGTTAATTAAAGTGGATAGATTAGCAAGTAAAACAGGAAGCAAGCAGTGACAAACATTTAAGCAGGTAACTCATGACTCTCAGCCAAAATACGTCCCAGTAAAGAAGAAAGATTCCAAGAGTGATAAATCAGCTATGACTAACCAATGAAGTTAAGGAGAGTACTAAGTTGAAACAAAAACATATAAAGGAAGTGGAAGATAGTGGAAGTGACAAAAACCAGGATGAATTCAGAATCTGGCAAAACAGGATTTAAAAGATAATAAAGAGAGAAAAGATAAACTACAAGGGCACACCAAAAAGAACACAAAAACTAACAATAAGAGCTTCTTTAAATATATAAAAAGGAAAAGATGTCTAAGTGAACATAGGCCTCTTAGAAAATGAATCTGTGGAGATAATTATGGGGAAGAAGGAAACGGCAGGGAGCTAAACAGATGGTTTACATCAGTCTTTACAGTGGATGATACTTCAAAGATCCCATTAAGTCAAAACAAAAGGGAGGAATTAAGTGCCATTACCATTACTAAAGAATTAGTATTAGATAAACTAACGGGGATTAAAGGTTGATAAATCCCCTGGCCCTGATGACTTACATCCTAGGATTCTTAAAAAAGTAGCTTCAGAGCTTATGGATGCTCTGGTTGTAACTTCCTTGGATCTTGGAGAAGTACCAGAGGACTGGAGAACTGCTAAGGTAATATCCCTAGTTAAAATGTGAGGGAAACAAAAATAGGGTAATTATAGGACAATTACCTTCTTATTGATGTTTGGAAAAGTATTTCAATTAATTTTAAGGAAATAATCTGGCACATTTGGAAAAACACAATCTAATCATGGAGTGTCAGCATGGCTTCATGAAAGGAAAATGGTGTCTGACTAACTTAAAGTTTTGACGAAGTTTCAACCAGGCCAAATAGAGGGTGGTCAGTAGATGTATTGTATTTAGACTTCCAGAAGGTGTACCTGCCAAAAGATTAAGAGATAACAGTCCACGGTGTTGAAGGTGACATATTTGCATGGATAGAGAATTCATTAAGAGGCAGGAAACAGTGAGCGGGGATAAGAGGTTCTTTTTATATTGGAGACCTATAACAAGTGGGGTTCTGCAGGGATCAGCTGTGGGACTGCAACTGTTTACAATATACATTAAAGGTTTAGAGGAAGGAAACAAATGTACTGTAGTTTATTTTGCAGATGACACAAACATATAAAAAGACATGTTACAAGAGAGATATATAAAGTTAAGAGATAGTGACAGGTTAAATAGTAGGCAAAAAGTTGGTAGATGGAGTTTTATACAGGAAAATGTGAAGTTGTTCATTGTGGAAAGGATATTTAAATGGAGAAAAACTGCAGAAAGTTGCAACACAAAATGACATGTGAACAAAACACAGGTGCAGCAAGTATTCAAGAAGGCTAATGGAACGTTGGCCTTAATTTCAAGGAGGTTAGAATATTATAGCACCTGTCTTACTGCAACTGTACAAGGTGCTGGTGAGACCACATCTGGAGTACTGTCAGTAGTTTTGGTCCCATTATATAAGTAAAGATATTATTTCATTGGAGGCAGTTAAGAGAAGATTCACTAGCATGATCCTCAGTATGGAGGAATTGTCTTATGATTAAACGGGTTGAGATGGAACTCACTGGAATTTAAATGATGAGAGGTGATCTCTCTGAAACATTTGGAATTTTATGGATAAATGCTGAGAGAATGTCTCCCTCGTGGGAGAGTCTAAGGCCAGACAGCATAGACTCAGAATAAAGGGGCACCAGTTTAGACCGAGATGAGGATGAATTTCTTCTCTCAGAGGACTGACGGTCTCTGGGACTCTTTACTTCAGAAGGCTGTGGGGACAGAGTCCTTGCACAACTTAAGGTTGAGATATATTCTTGATCCGTTAGGGAATCAAAAGTTATAGGAAAGGGCAGGAAAGTGAATGTAAGGAATGTCAGAGCAGCCATAATCCTCCTGAATGGCACAGCAGTCCCAAGGGGCTGAATGGCCTTTCCCTGTTCCTATTTCTTATCATCTTAATGTATGCAGTTCTACCAGATGGAGTAAAGTATCAGAGATCCATAGTGTTGTATTTGAACCAATTCTTGGAATGTTAAATCTAATTCTACAGTGAAAATGTTCGAGCTGTGGTCTCCGTTACAACTTGCTGAAGCAACACCTAGTAGTAGCAGTCTAAGAACTGAGGAACAGTACTCACACTGAACAGGAATCCCAGCACTGCCACACCGTCAGAATGTTTTAGAGCATTTGTCAAGGAACTGTATTTTTCATTTTGGTGGACTATATGCATCTGCAGAAGACAGATTCAGGATGATCACAAATCACTGAATGTTCTTTAGTAACTATAATTTTAATCAACATACAACAAGGGTAGCACCAAGATAAGAGTATTTATATTTATGCTACTTAACAGAATGGGGCCATGTCGCTGTAATTGAACACTAATATTTGGGGATATCACATGCTGCAAAAATAATGGGAAAAAGGTTGAATTACAGTTTGCATTCAGCAATTAACATAGAAGACATAGGTATTTGAGAGATTATTTCAATCTTCCAGAATCAGGGAAGGATTTTGGCCCATGCAAATACTATTTGAGTTCATTTTGGCTCACTTAGAATGAATTTCACTTGAGGAATGTATTAGAACACAAAACGAGGTTCTGTCTCAAACACAGCTTTTGATGATACAATTTCAATGACTTTACAAGTTTAAAAAATCTGAATAGGAAGCAAATATTCAGGGTAACAGGTTGACATCAAGTCTCCAAAGCTATTCTCACTGGGAATATTCCAGACAGTAAATATTAATGGCTGACTAAATATCATGATTGTAAACATTTCCACATGAGCAGCAAATCATTTTATCCTAAACATCATCAGAAATTTTTAGGAAATGTGACGGAATATACAATGGGAGAGGGAATATTATCCTTAAAGATAAAAGAGCTACATTCTAGCTTTTCTGAACTGAATTCTGATCTGTTTTATTTAATGGCATTCAGTTAAGTTGAAGGTATATGTGTCTTACCTCCATAGGATACTGATGCCCATTTATCAAATGCTCTGACCCAGCAGAAGACTCTGATCCCCAATGAAAGTGGAACTCAACTGCCTTGAATGTATTAGGAAGATTTCCACCTTTAATTCTGATGTTTCCTTTTAATGCCATCCGAACTATAAGCAAGAAACAACAGCAGTGAAAAGCAATAAAAATAAGTCAACAAAAGTTCACAAGTGATAAGCCTCTAACTTTGCTAAGCATGTCTATGTTTTGAAGTTTCCCTTTACGATAGGGTTTCTAACTCTGATTGCACACATTCCATCACATAGCCACTCATCTCTAACAGCTCCAGCCAAAGGGCTTCTTTTTCATTTTTCAAACCTTACGTCACTAACAAATTAAAGTACTTAAAGAAAACAAAAGAACACACAATTTGTTTCAATATCCCAATTGACAGAAAATGTTTTGACATTGTGTAATGTTCTCATTTTTTTGAGTTTAGACACTAAGTATGATCATTACAATTGAAGTCAATAAAGAATTCAAGATAAACTCTTCACCCATTGAGTTGAAAACTAAACGATGTCTACAAAAGTTTATCATTGCGAAACATACCAGTCAAATAAAATAAACAACTGTGCTCTCAGGTTAAACATTCTAACACCTTAAGATCTTTTAAGGTATCACCGTAATTTTTAAATTTATTACTTGTGTTCTCATGTATTTGTTCTCGTCACAATTTTAATATAATTTAATGGAGTTAGTAAATAAAATGTCCCCTCACTCAAGAAAACCCTATAAGTGGCTCCTTCATTTTAATGCAATTGACTTCACCTTTAATTGACACGTGACATGCTAAGAGAAATAAAAAATATTTATTGGGACTGACCAAAAGGAGCTTAGAAAAAGGAAGCCAATACTCACTCCTTTCTTGGTCATAATAAAGATTAGATGAACACGTGGCTTATATGGTATCAGACCTATTGTGCAAAATAGAATGCAGAATACAGAAACAGGCTAGGATAAAAATAAGATCAAATTTCCACACCAATGACAAGGCAAGAAACGAATGGAAATGCTTTTCGATTTTCTAACTTTTGATCTTTTCCTCAAACATAATGTAACTTGTGTATGACTGTGCTCTCTGGTAATGATTTCCACACAGTCTGGGTTTGTAACTCCATCAAACTGCAAGTAGGGCTCCAATCGGGACAGGGCTTTGCGATATTTCTTCTTTTTGATCCTACTTGATAGAATTAATCTGAAATGATAACAGATTTTACCAAGGTAAAGCAAAACTTTCCATCATTTCTAGATAGTGAGTGGCAAGAATGCAATCAACTGAGCTATAGCTGACCCATTATACCCTTCAGCTGCTCTATCCTTCAACCCTTCATTTTATTCTATTCATTTTATCCAGTCTTTATTGTAATTTGCTGCTACCACTCCTTGAGAGGGGGCATTTTAGACCAAAGTATGTCATTGCATAAAATGTGTTTCTGAAGGTGACCTCAGGTTCTTTTGTGTACGCATGGGCTGAAAATTCTCAAAACACAATGAACATAAAAGCCCTTAATATTTTGAAGTCTCTAATAAATCTCCCTTTAACTTTTTCTCTAGTTTTACCACATGACTGAAGACCCTCATCACTGGTACAGTACCAATTAATCTTATCCCCAACCGCCCTACAACTCTCCTCAGCACACAAAACCCTTCATAAGATAGGTTGTCCAGAATAGTTACAATACTCCAGCCGGGTCCTTCACAAAAGATTTTACATAACCTGTTTTTGTACTCAGCGAGATAGATAACAAGGATGAACGCAGCAGGCCAAGCAGCATCAGAGGATCAGGGAAGTTGACCTTTCGGGCCTCGACCCTTCTTCAGAAATCTTCATTTCTGAAGAAGGGTCTAGGCCCTAAACGTCAGCTTCCCTGCTCCTCTGATGCTGCTTGGCTTGTTGGGGTCATCCAGTTCTGCACCCTGTTATCTCAGATTCTCCAGCATCTGCAGTTCCTACAATCTTTGTACTCAATGACACTATTTATAAAGCTAAGGGTTCATCTGAACTGGATGCCTTTTCCACTTTGAGCACAACCAGCTTTAAATCTCCACTTTATTTAATTGTCATATAATTCATCCTCCACACTGTCTAGTAAATCCTTATAGCAAAAGATCTGAACTTCTGGCAGTTTATCTGTCTCCATCACACCCATTCTGATGGTACTACCGCCTGCAGTTACGGGCTGGCCTCAAATGTCCACCTATTTCTTCAATAGAGGATTCACCACTACTGTAGTTAACAGGGTTCTCAGCGCTGTCTGGCCCATTTCCCACACTTTTGCCCTCATTCGTTTTACAACAGTGATAGGGTTCCCCAACCTTCACTTACCGTTCCACCAGCACCAACATCCAAAGGATCATTAGCTGTCATTTAAACTACCTCTAGAGGGATGACACTACCACACACATATTCTCCTCCACTCCCTTATCAGCCTTCTGTAGTATCCATTACCTCCAGGACACCCTGGTCCACTGCTCTTCCATTATCAACATCTCCCTGTGCTCATACAGCATCTTCCCATGCAATTGCAAAAGGTGTAACATTTACTAACTCCCTCTTTGCCATCCAAGGCCCCTGACACACCTCCAAGAAGAAGCAGCAATTTACCCGCACTTCAGTCAATCCAGTCTCCTGTATTTACTCCCCAAAATGTGGTCTGCCCTGCACTGGAGAAACAAGACACTAACAGGGCGACTGCTTTGCGGAACACTTCAATTCTCTCCAAAAAGGTGACTCTGAGCTTGCAGTTGCCTACCACCTCAACACAACAAATTGCAAGTTCCATTGCTAGCTTCAGCTTTATGGTCGAGTCTTATTTTCTTGTTCCTTTCTCAAATATAACATCTCTGCCTCGAACTTGCTGCAGTGCTACTGCGAGCTGAAGCACAAGCTGAAAAAACAGTATTTCATTTTCTGCTTGAGAACTCTGTAGCCTTCAGGACTCAGTATCAAATTCAATAATTTTAGAACCTGAACACGTTCCTCTATGTTGTTTATACAGGTCTACAGCCCAGGCCCTGTCATCACATAGCTGCTTTCAGCACAGCCAACCCATTTTCAACTACTGATGGCCCCCAGGGGCAGCTTTTCTTTCTCCAGGCTTACCACTATCCATTTCTTTGGCTGCTCAACTGCTGTTCTGTCTCTCTAGACTCTACCTCTACCTATCATTCACTCCATTCCCCTCCCCCTTCCGCCCCATCCTTGGTCTCAGCATAAATACCATCCTTTCCTAGTTACAAGTAGTTTTGAAGAAGGGTCACTGGACCTGAAACATCACTCTGCTTCTTCACTACAGATGCTGCCAGAGCTCCTGAGTTTTCCCAGCAATTTCAGTTTTTGGGTTGAATGCCTAGAACTTACGTGTGTGGCCGTCATTTTCAACAATCCACATTTCAGTTGTATTGGGTTTATCATAGCCCTCAAATACAATGGGAACTAATCTTGTATCAAGTTTAGCATCAGCGGTTACAATATTGATGGGAGACTGCTTCAGCATTCCACACGTTGGATAACCAATTCTCCAGGTGTTAGGTCCTAGAAAGGATGTTACAAATCAGTTAGCAGAGTACACAGTGTATTTGTACATAATAGCATTCAATGTTCATTTGACATAGGGTATCACTATCAGCTCTCCGTCAAGGAGTTACAGGGCAGGACCTGGATCAGGATTGGACCATCTAACTAAGATTGACAGTGCAGCTCAGTTCAGAAAGACTGCTGTATGGTCATAGTGAGAGAGAGAGATATTTCCCTCCCTAACCCTATCTGCCTTTCAGTGGAACTGCTCTCTCCAGGACTCCCTCATCTGCTCTGCACTCCCCATTAACTCCACCAACCCTGGCAACTTTCCCTGCCACCGCAGGAAGTGCTACCCCTGTCCCTACACCTACCCTCTCACTTCCAATCAAGGCACAAAACAAACCTTCCACATTAGACAGGGGTTCACCTGCACATCCGTCAACTTGGTCTACTGTATCCACTGCTCCCGACGTAGCCTCTTCTATTGGTGAGACCAAGTGTAGACTCAAAAACCATTCTGTAGAGCATCTGCGCTCTGAACATGACAAATGACAAAACCTTCTGGTCGCAAAACACTTTAACTTCCCTTCCCACTCCCTAGGTGACATGTCCATCCCGGGCCTCCTCCAGTGTCACAATGACACCAACCACAAACTGGATGAGCAGCACCTCATATTCTGCCTCGAAAGCCTACAGCCCAACAGCCTAAACATGGATTTCAGCAGGTTTAAAATCTCCCCACCCCTGGCCTCATCTCACATCCAATTCTTCCTCTCATCCCTGCATCCTTGACCTGACGTAACCTGTCCATCTTCTCTCCTACCTATCGATCCTTTCCATTTCACTGGCTAATCCCCACCACTCCCTACCTGCCCTCACCATCCCACCTACCTTCTCCAGCCCCCATCCTCTTCTCTATTTCTGAGCTCCCTTCCCTCTCCCCATTTCTGAAGAAGGGTCTTGACTCAAAGAGTCAACTTTCCTGCTCCTCTGATGCTGCCTGGCCTGTTATGCTTCTCCAGCTCCATACTGTGTTAGCTCTGTATAGCCACAGTGATGCAATTTGTTGAGGTAAATAAAAAGGTCCCTATTGTCTGTTCAGATGATTTTAAAGGTTCCATAATAATACTTGAGGAAGAGTATGGAGTCTGAGTTAACATTTATCTCTCAACCAAGAGAAATTATTTGGGTCATTTATCGTGATGTTTGTTCAATTTCGATGCAGCCTTCAGAGAAAAGAATATCAGTAATTGCCCTTCAAATAAATATTTAAAATTGCTGGAAAGTGCTTCAGTACACATAATAATTGTTTATTAAAAATTCAAAAACAAAATAAATTTAATGACACAAAATTACACAATTCTTGAACATTGACTGTCATTGTTGTTCCTCAAAACAAAGACGATATCTGACCAGCCTCACATGGGGCTGAACATAGAAGTGTTAAAATTTAAAAACAAATTTAAAAGGATTTGAGGGAAAGAACAAAAAAAGACTTGACTGTAAAGCTGAAGCTAACAATTGAATTAGTGATTCCGCATATGTAAAAGGCAAATTGGTCTTCATCTTATTTGTAATTCCATTGTTCAGTACAAAAAGGACTGCTCATCCCAGCAGTCATAGTGTTGGAGAATTTATATCCCAATTAAGATCTTTTGATTTACAAGAAGTTGGTGAAGACATAAACAAACAGAGATGCACACTGGGACTTTCCAGCTCTCGGTTGGAATAGCCAAAGGTTGAACTTTCAGTTACCTACTTCTCTGCTACCTGGACCTTCTGAATCCAAGCAGGAGTCAGAGGATTCAGATAGTTCATACCTAATTATATTCAGCCACAAAAATATTTAACGGACTATCACCATATCTAACTTCTGGATAACAATTTAATTGAATCACCTCAAAATCTCCCTTTGAGGCCCATCTAACCCCCTTGTCCCCAACTCTCATCCTCTCTCCCTGGGCTAGAGTTCAGCACCTGACCCCACCTTTGATGCCCCCCCCCCGCCAACTTCCCCAACCACTGTCTTTCTCGTAATCTGACTAGACCCCACCACTCATATCAACCCCCAACTGGCTCCGAACCTGACCCGATAACAACCCAACCAAGTGACTACCCATCCAGCTGCCACCCCATCACTTCACCCACCCAACCCTTTCACTCAATCATCTGTTCATTGATTCACTAACACACCAAAAAGGTGTTTAAACATCTCAAAGCTTTTCAGCTATGTTGGTGAGTGCATTTACCATACTATGCCATAAAAATGAGGTCCTGTTTTGCTCCTCCTGACAATTCAATGTTACAAAGAAAGATTCCAACAATAGATATTTGATGCATTTCTCAAGAAGCCAGTTTGAAACTTCCAGCCAGAAATGCAAAGCTTGTCCTTGGAGGACAAAGTAGGGGGAAGGGCAATCAGACCATGACTGCAGCCATACAGAAGACCCTGGCCATAGTTTTCACTTTAACAAAATAGGAAAAAAATGTTCAATAGCACATTAAAATTTATGACAGCTGCTTTAACATGACTTTGTACTCGAAGGAGATTTTCTTTTTATTCATCACTTCTAACGCATCACCAGATCTTACATTTTACTTGGAACGACTTTAGTTTCAAAATGACTGAGGTACTACTTGCTATTAATGCTTACCTTTCAAAGACAGTTATATTTTAAACAGTCTCCTTTAATTCAAAGTTTGGGAGTGATTACCATCTTTATAGATTTAATCCAAGATAAACACAAGTGACCTGCTTCTAATTGCAACAGAAACTCACATCAAGGTTTATTGAAAGGAAGGTGCACCATTTAACATTTTGACACAAAGAAGGAGGCAGTCGGTCAGGCTGTGTACAGACTTTGGGTGGAGTTTTTCCCTGAACAATGTGGGTAATGGTGAGACAGATAGGGAAATACAGCAAACATTGAAATTTGAGATTCAAGATGGCAAGAAATGTTCAAATTTCCACAAGGTTTCAACCATAAGATGAGAATCCTGCTAGTAAGCAGGAGAGAGAAATTAGACAACACATCTCGTCACTTGAAATTCAGAGCACTTATTTGGTGACTTCAGCTCACTGGGATCTTCTCCAGGTACTTATCTTGGCCAGCATTTGGTAGTGGCCACATGGCCCCTACTTCCATGAAGGTTGGAATCTCCCAAGCACCAGCCTCACCACATCATCATGGCACATCTCCAACTCATTCATAATATAGAGACAGTAGGAACTGCTGATGCTGGAGTTTGAAATAACAAGATGTGGAGCTGGATGAACACAGCAGGTTAGGCAGCATCAGAGGAATAATTCGTAATACAGTTCACTTCAATGTTGAACTTTAAAGTTCATTGACATGATTTGTTTGCAATGCTGTTGCCAGGTTGTTTTGCATGCAGGGATAGGCACCCATCTCATACATCAGAACAGGGTGTAGCTCAGGGCTTTTAACTTGCTTTTTTAGTGCACTGACACTGGCCCTACTTGGATGCTCACAGCATTTCTGCCTTGCTTTTTCGACACATTGTCACTTCATTCAGAATTTACAGGCTCAAAATAGTTCCGTCTTGCTTTGCCTTTTAGCACAGACACAAAGCATAGCAGCCTGTCATGTTTGCCAGCAATGATCAGTCAAAGGAGTGGACATGATATAGCCTGGTGCTATGCACTAACATGATGTATATGCAGCGTGTAGCAAACACACTAAATGTGCCTCATTCAAATGGCCATGTCTCAAAAGGGAGTAGGCGTTCCTGTCAAGGGAGTTTGCAGTCGATGAAGGGAGAATAACACAGTGAAGGATATTGAATGATATCTGTCCACATTCTCAGACATGGTCATTTGGCTTCTTGGGGAATTAGCTACAGCCCCCACTAATTGGGCCATGACTAGTTCTGCAGGCTACGTCAAACAAATCTGGGGATTAGCATAAAGTCAGTCAGTGAGCTGTACAGCTATCAGTCATCTGTCAAGGTTGTCCTTCCAAATTGGTCAGTTGGACCATAATCAGTGGGCCACTGGTACTTCGTTCTTTGAAAGTCAAGACAGATTATCAGAAGGCACTGTTGTAGTGGGAAAGTTGGGGATTGGAGGCAGCATGTTGGGATGCGGTGGGCATGATCATTGTGAAGGGAAGCAACTAACATATTAACATATGAGGATGGGAGATAAGTGTGGGAGAGCGTAGGTTACCACAGGAGGGGTGCAGGGCAACTGACAGTCAACACCACCATGGCTTTGATGGGGGCACATTACATAATGATGTTTGGCAGAACTCATTTGTAGGCTGGGGCTCAAAGACCAAAGCAGGGAAATAAAGTTGAATAAAAGAATTTGGTGGGAAGATGGGAGCCTTAATCCTTATTGGAGTTGACAGGGAGTGCAAGGCAGAAAGGAGCATGATGGTTTGGAAGTTCATCTGAATTGACAAGCAAAGTCCGCAACTTAATCCATGAAAACCTACCCATGTTAACTTTCATCTTCATCCACCTGCCATGTCAATTGCAAATATATGACAGAAATGAAAAACAGCTGACACTGGTAAAAATAGAGTAAGTGTGGCTTTTGTCTGAGGGTGTGGGCTCTACGTGTGAGCAATGTGAGGCCCTCCAAAGGGCTAATGCATTAGTCAAGCACTTACACAGTACAGGTTAAAAAGATGCCTGTAATCACGAAATTCTGCGCATGAACCTCATGCAGCAACCAACTACATCAACTAAAAGTCACGGCTACCAACAATCTTGACCATGCTATGGATCAATTTGAAACGGTCGAAGACATAGCTATGAAGCAGAAGTTATGTCCAGCCAGTATAAAGTTTCACCAACATTCCACTATTCACAAACACATTCCAACACATCTCATGGCCTGTAGAAGGTCCAGGAGCTGCTCATCGTACCTAGTGGATTGCAATATGTCCACATCATTATCTTTTATACAATGCTGCTTTGAGAGTGTGACATATATCCCAGCACACTGTTGCAGTCAATTGGAACACATGACAAGGGTATGGGATGAATGATGATGATCTGTAAGAGCACAGCATGCTACAGAGTAGGAAAATGATGTTCATCAGAAGAAACATCCTACACCATGACAGTGTCAGTCACAACACAAGACAGGAGACCTTTGGCAGCCACTTTTAATGGAGTGGAGTTGGGTGAAGTAATTACTTATTAAATTTAAATGTATTGATGATGGCATCCCAGTTTAATCCTGAAAATGTGCCACAATGGTTTGTCCTTTAATCACTTTTCCTGTTGTTTGATACAAATTAGTATTACAAAATAGTGGAAGCCTTTGCAATATCCCATACTCTCTCATTTGATGAAAAAAAAAGCTATACTTCAGACAGGGTTAGAAAATTGAGCATTCTGCTGGCTCTCCATGGCAGTTGCCAACCCGTCCATTGTGACAGCCAGATATACACATGCCAGAGGCAGCATGGTATGAATAGCATTGATGGATTCTCCCAACCAGTTTACTTCGATTCAGTTTATTGAGAGCATCTGACAAACCTGTTTGCTACTGCTCCCGTGCATTTCTAGGCCAAGGTCACAGGGTCTTCTATACAGGGCTATGCCAGTGCCTGATCTCTGACAGCCCTCCATCAACCAGAGAGCCAGGGCATTTCTTCTTCAGCCAGCTCTGGAGATGTGTTCACCAGAATGTTTTTGTTTTCTTTTCTTTATTCATTCACGGATGAGGGCATTGCTGGCTACGCAGTATTTATTGCCCATCCCTAATTGCCCGTAGGGCAGTTAAGAGTCAACAACATTGCTGTGGGTTTTTCCCAACAACCGACAATGGATTCACAGTCATCATTAGATTCTTTATTCCAGATATTTATTGAGTTCAAATTCCACCATCTGCCATGGCAAGATTCAAACCCAGGTCCCCAGAATGTGATTGGGGCCTCTGGATTAACAGTCCAGTGATAGCACCACGAGGCCATCACCTCTCATCTCTAATCTAGCTGAAGTGCCCAGTGGAGTGTCACTATGAGAGCAGGTGGAGGGTGCTGGAGACAGCCTTGCCAGTGCATCCTCTAAAGAACATGTGATTTCTTCCTCAGGAGGTGGAGGCAGTGGTTTTGGCTGGAGGTGGGAATTCATGGTAGAGACTGTGTGGATGAAACACATGCCCCAAAAGGCAAAAGAGAGAGTGATTTGCAAAATAGGGACTGAGTTTAGCCATGATAAGAATACATTCACAGTTGTAGTGAAAACCACAGCACTTGATATTGAATCTTATTTTGTTGCCAGGACATGGAGGTCTCAACATCATCAAACGTGTGATCATTGTCTTCTCCTGCAAAGGTGAGCACTCTCTTCTCATAGCAGGTAAGCAAACTAATGTCAGGCATCTCAATGCCCACCCTGATCCTCTGCCTTACTGTGGGCTATTTTATCTTGGAATGAAACAAGGGCAGGAATTGAGTGAGAAAAGTTAGGCTGGCACATTGGTGCTGATGAGGGAAGTGGTGGTGAAGTGTCCCAAATAAATGACAGGGAAACACAGATGGCAGGAAAGGTTAGTAGTTTGATGGGAAGAGGTTGGGAACAACTTACGGACGATGGACACCACACTGAGCCAGTGGCAACATCAGAACAGCCTGGTGGGCTCTGGTGCCACGGTCCCATCAGTGATCCCAAAGAAAAAGAGCCATCCTACTTTCCACCAACTTGTCAACTAGGATCATGTTCCCTTAAACTCCATAGTTGTGTGATACAACTGATTGGCTTACTCCGTCAGAGAACAATTAGCAGTCAATTCCATTGCTGTGGTTCTGGAGTTACATGAAGGCCACGCCAGGTAAAGGTGGCAGTTTTTCTTCTGTAAAAATCATTAGTGAATCAGTTGGACCTTTATGGCATTGGTTACTTGGTCATGTTTGGGCTAGCATTTAATTTCAGATTTTTACTGAATTCACAATTCATCATCTGCAATTGAGAGATACAACCCATGCCCCTGAAACACTAGCCCAGGACTCAATTACTAATCCAGCAACATTATCACCATACCACCCCTTCCCTCATTCTTGCTATGAATAGAATACCCACTTCTTTTTCTTCATTCATAAAGTTTTAATCAGCTTAGATGATACTGAAAATAATTAGATTACTAATTAAACAATAGCAGGCTAAAGAGTAATTATTGTTATTTAACTAGCATTATGAGCATTTTAGTTCTAATGCTGTTCTTTTTGACTTTGTGAAGTTTCTCTATGTTTTCCATTTTTAATATGAATAACAACATGGATAATTTAAAAATTATAGGTGTGTTAGTGCATACATTTTTAACATGTTTATGACATAGAATTATCAGTTCTACAAACTGCCACCAAATACGGTGACTTTAATCCTTACCACAGCTGGTGTTCTGGACATCATAGCACCAATCTGCTGGACAAAATAAAACAAAGTCAGTTTCCTTGTTAAATTGCCTCCAATAAATTCTGCAATGTACTACTTCTGAAAGCTACTACATTACAATCTTAATTTCTTTTTAATTTTACTTAAAGCTACCTTCAACTAAGCACCGCCTCCCCCATCACTGTGACATACTTTGGAAACCTGAACAAATTTACAAAAATTCTCAAACAAATTCTTGAGCCAGAGATACATATTGATGTAACCTTCCCATATAATTAAAACACAATGCACTGGGCTCATCATTTTGAGTGGTTAATGGAAACATGACATACAGAATTGTTCTTATTATGCCATACATCAAGAATAGTCCAAGGGTAAAGTCATCATAGACTTTCTGGACCACAGAGTTGCTCTCTCATTAGAAAGAGACAACTGATGGTCGTTTAATCTGAGGGTCACCAGACCTTAGGTGAGGGGAGAGGATGAGAAGGATGTTCTTTCATTATATCCTCTGCTGGTGTGACGATTGAACCTATGCTGTTGATATGAACAAACCAACTGTCCAGACTACAGATGTAATACCACGACTGACTATCGTCCAGTAAGTAAGACAACTGCTATTTTCCATCCATTAAACAAATTTTTCTTTGTCTAAACTCACATTGACCATCCTAATCTATGGTCCTCAATTTTATTAACCAGCCTCTTTATGTGATAAAACAAAGAACTGTGATGCTGGAAATCTAAAACAAAAGTATAAATTGTTGTAGAATCTCAGCAGGTCCAGCAGCAAATGTGGCGAGAAAGCAGATTTAACGTTTTGGGTCCAATGTTCTGAAGAAGGATCACTGTTGATGAAACTTTCACTCTGCTTTCTCTCCAGAGATGCTACGAAACCTGCTCAGTTTTCCCCAGCAATTCTTATTTTTGTTATATTTTGTGAAAAGCTTTGTCAAAGTTCACACAATATCCGCTCCAATCTCACCCATCTGTACTACCACTTCACCAAAACATATCAATTCGACTGGTCGACAACAATACAAATCCGCTGGCTTGGCTTGATTTAACTCAACAGTATAAACGGGCCAACCTGCAGCTATAATAGGGATGTCCTTACAGCCTTTCATGAACAAGGGGTCAGGTTTGGTGCTTCCCAAACTTTTGGTACCTCTCCCAATATTTACTAAGGATTTGAAGATCTATCCCCACTCTAACATCCATCAGTGACCAGGGATGCAAACCATTCTGACCAGGTGACTTACCAAATCCGAAGCCTAGCTGATTCTGACGAAAACTGTCTCCAATTGAAACATTACCACGAACAGGAGACTTACTTGCTTCCAAAGTCGGCAAGGGCAAACAAAAGCTCAAAAGCAACAAGGATAGAGAGTGCATTCTCTCGTCCTTACTCTCCTTTGTCAGCTCCTCCTGTATCAAAAGTGAGGGATGCAATGGATTTGCAGGAACTGAGAGCTGACTCCCGCCTGGGGGCTTTTTAATGTCTGGCCGGGACAGCCACAAGATGCCGAGCTCCTCCCCCTGGATCCACCTCTCAGAAAATTCCCTCAGAATGGAGCCGGCACCAGGGCGCAGTGCGGGAGGGGCTAGCGATCTGAGTTCCGGGCGCTGGGGTTATATTGATGGCTTTTCAGATTCAGCTCCGCCCGCAGGACGATCCCTTCGTCAGTTTCCAAGAGTGCGACTGAGCTCGAGTGGCGAGGTTGCAAACGGCGCTCCTTAAACTAAAACACTTGTCAGTTAAGAGCAATGTCGTTTTTTTAAAGCTAAGAAAACTTTAATAACGACAAAAAGTTAAAAGTGACTTGACTGCCATGACCTATGAAAACGCGTAGCCAAAACAAAACAATGATCTCACTTTTGTGTTGTAACCGCTGTACCAAATTGCCATTTACTGCCAAGTGCAAACCAGTGGGCTGGGACTGGGGAGAGGAGAGGATATTAACAGAGGGTGGTCGGAGGTAGACCCGAGACCTGAGTTCAGTGTTCAAATCTAAAAGAACATGTCAGAATTTCACCTTTGTAATCCAAATGGTTGCGTCTATTTATATTTTAGAAATTTCCAATTCTATGACAATTGCTAGGGCACAGCTTGTGACAAACAGTCCAGGAAGCAGGGCTGCTGAATATTTAATCATGTGTCTGAGATAATACTATGCAAATTAGCAGTGAGTTGCGATCTTCCTCATTACCTGTTGTGACATTGTCACATGACACTAACTTATTCACCTCAAATTCGTCTAGTGTCGTTATTATCTGCTCTGATTTGTAATAATGGGATAAATTTGTTTGTAGAATCGGGTGTATGTGATCTGACTGCATTAAGAGTTCATGTAATAATGGATAAAAGGTGTTTTTTGTCTTTTTTTTTCAAATTTGAGGTTTAGAATTCAAAATAGTGACATATAGGTGTTGATTACATTTGCAAAGGGGTTTCCTTTAAAAAAAAAGTCCTTCCAAAAGTCTCCATTCTGTATTGTACAGTGGTCCCCTATGATGTTAATGAAATATGTTTATTCAGTTAAAAAAAATGGCAGACACTGTAAATCAGGAACAAAAACAAAAATAGAACATAGAACATAGAAAAGTACAGCACAGTACAGGGCCTTTGGCCCACGATATTGTGCCGTGGAATTATCCTAATCCAAAGGTAAAATAACGTAACCTACATTCCCCTCAATTCACTGCTGTCCATGTGCATGTTCAGCAGTCACTTAAATGTCACTAATGACTCTGCTTCCACAACTACCACTGGCAAACTATTCCATGCGCTCACAACTCTCTGGGTGAAGAACCTCCCTCTGACGTCTCCTCTATACCTTACTCCTAACACCTTAAAAGTATGGCCCCCTCATGGCAGTCAATCCTGCCCTGGGGAAAAGTTTCTGGCTATCGAAATTGCTGGAAAAGCTCAGTAGGTTTGGCTTCATTTGTAGAGAGAAATCAGAGTTAACATTTCGGGTCGAGTGACCCTTCCTGGTTTACCACAGGTTGTTAAATGCTATCAGCATGTTTTTGGTTCAAAATAATTGAGAATTGGTGTCAGTTTAGAAAACCCACAGGATTGAATATTTTCAAGAGAAGATCTTACTGGCGTTAGAACCAAGTTAAGTTTGCTTTCTTTACAGGGTCTCAAGACTGTTTAGGGAATGGGTTATCTCAGTCAAAAAGTTTAGATTGTTTTACTATCAAACCAGGAGAGTTTGAGTTAAAATCTGCTGTTCATTAGAACTGAGGAAGAGTGGCTGACAGAGTTGTGGAAGAGTACATATTGACAGATTTGGTAATGATTTATCAAATCATCTTCATAATCCATAGCAAAGAAACTGTTGGGATCACTGAAGTAGAACCATAAGGATTTGCAAGACAGCTTTGAATCTCTATAAATGGATTCTATCGGGAATAGGCTGTAAACTTAAATTGCTGCATGTTTTAATGGCTTTCTCACTGTGTTACATATTTAAATAGCTTGTTATTTTATTTATCATTTGTGTAGTAAATTTTTGCTCTCCTCATAATATCCTAGTGGCAAGGCACTTAAGTATTAGAAAACATAAAATATGACATTGCTATGAGCCAGGATTACTTAAACATGTCATTTTTTTGCCAGACAGGCCATACATGGCAGGTAGTAAAGAACGCCAAACAATCAATTAAAATTGCACCCTCAATCTCAATACCAGCTTCTGAAAAACAATTCAATTGGGCCTTAACAGATTGCATGCATCTCCTACCCAAAGTTGGATTAGATTCCCTACAGTGTGGAAACAGGACCTTCGGCCCAACAAGCCCACAACGCCCTTTGGAGCATCCCACCCAGACCCATCCCCCTGTAACCCACATACCCCTGAACACTACTTGCAATTTAGCATGGCCAATGCGCCTAGCCTGCACATCTTTGGACTGACATTTATGTACAAGAACACCCCAGATCCCCCTGTACCTCAGGCTCTTTCATCTGATTTCATTTAAAAGTGGATAATGAGCATCCGTATATTTTAACAATAATGAATGTTTCATTAAAAAATTCCTGAATTTGTGCTTTTTGGAAAAAAAACATTGTAAAAATGGTCGTGGAAAAGTTAGTTCAATATTGAAGATAAGGTTACTCCATGAAATAGAATCAGATCAAGGTTCAAATTTAATTCATAGATATAAAAGAAATCATGAATAGTTTAAGAATAGAGTAATTTACATTTTCTACTTAACACCCACAATCTCAAGGGACATTAGAAAGATAGCATCAAACTTTTAAAAATCTGGTTATACCTATTTCACATGGTAGTTAACTCAGTATTTTTCATGATGCTAACAAAATGCTGTCCTCAAGCCAAAAAGATGTTTTACCTATAGAGAAATGAGTAATGTGAGTAAAAGCTTCAGTGTTAATGTGATGACAAATATGTAAGCTGTGTGTCCTAGTGACTGACAGCCCCTATCAAAGAACACATCCCATTGAACCTTTGCAGGTTGATCAAGTTCAACCATCCCATGCTTGCAATCCTGTACTAAGAATTACAGTAGAAACCAATTTAGAAGTATCAGGCAGGCTCCCAGTGTGCTAGTAATACACAGAACACTGTTTTATGCAGGCAAAAAGATTTGTACGTTCAAAGCATATTTTTCATTGAACAAAGGGGATCGTGGAGACTGCCAGTCTCAATTGCATTCCTATTGCAGCACCACAACCAATCAGAATCTATCTGCATGGTCTGAAAACTAAGATTGACAGCTAATTGTTCTTGCTGCAGCTTCAAGCCAACAATGGCCAAACCAATCAGCTTCCTCTTCTGTGTTTTATAAATTGGTGACCCTTTATTCAAAAATGTTTCTTGAGTTTTAGTCCTGATGTATGTGAGCAAAGTATCTTGATATCTTGTCTTCTTTTAGCAATATGTAAATTCTGTACCACCAAGCAATTACTTATCAAACTTCATGTGAACAAACAGAAAATGCCGGAGATCCTCAGCAAGTCAGACAACATCTATGGAGAGGGAAACAGAAATATACTTCAAATCTTACTTCAGACATCTCTTTTGCCTTTCCATAAATATTTTATTTACAGATTTTCTGCAGTAATTTACTTCTGTTTACGTGTAAATGAATATTTTAAAAATTAATAAAAAGTTAACCTCTTCCTAAATTTGCCAGTGACATGTTCATCCATTTGTAACTACTTCTACTTTGCCCATAAATCCATTTGACTTCAAACTGAGAAATACTTATAATGTTACACCTGGGCTGTCTGAACCAGAAACAAAACTTCTGTACCACAAGCATAAATTGCATTCTGATTCATGGTCTTCCATTTTATCCGCACTAAAATGTGGACAGCAATTTAACAGTGGCATACTCAATGCCAAGGTCCACAAATGAAGCATGATCAGAAGGAAGGAGAACATCTTGGAATGGGAGAGGGACAAAAAGCAGGACAATAATCCTCAAAATTCTTCTTTATATCAATAGTTTATACTTGTATGACATTCATCACAATTATTTTCTCGGGGCCTTTAAAGAGAGGAATGTACACAACATACACAAAGGAAATTGAGATGAGGAGAAGATTGACATAAAGTACTCAGTTGCAGGTATTAGGAGGCTTTTAAAAGTAAGGATAGAGGTAGGATTATGAAGTACTTTTAACAAAGATTTTCTCAGGGACTGAGGCATTTTAAAAATCTTAAAACATTTATTTAAGTATATGAACATAGATGTATTTTGCTTGGGATGTATAGATCTCTGTGTAACGTATATCACAAATTCCTTTTCACACATTATCACACGCTAAACGTAAATACAAGTGATGGTATTGCATTTGTACAGATTATAATTATTTTAGTCTCTGATTTATTATTTCCAGTCTCTCACATGGCAGACCTGTAGGTTCTGATGCAATAAAGTGGAGATTTTGTAAAGTGACGCATTTACAGCATGTTGTGAGATTGCTTGTAGTCAAATTCTTGTGAGATTGACTCACAGGTAGCCACCTGCTTTCTTGCAACCTGCTTCTAAGTATGGCTGAAAGACTGGCTAGAGTGATATGCTCAATGGGTTTGGTAGAACTGCCAATAAACAGCATTTAACTGTTCTTTTAAACATATAAAGACAATGACGCTACCTCAAATGACTTTTCCTTACTTCAAAATTTTCTTTCCAAATAAGCTGGAGTGTTCTTGTTCTTTACATATTCCTAAATTGTGAGCTAACACTCTGATGATTTAAGATAATTGTTTTAGAATTACCCACTCAATCTAACATACAATTTTGAATGTTCAAAGTTTTTGAGAGGATTTGCAGTTTGGGTTGTTGATTCAGTTGTTGACTTGCTCGCCGAGCTGGTAAGTTTGTTTGCAAACATTTCATTATCATCACCTCATGCCCCTGGTGAAGTGTCAGTGTTTTATCCTGCTTGCTATTTATGTGTCTCTGTTTGCTGGGGTGGGTGGTATCACTTCTGGATTTGTTTCTTAGTGGTTGGTATATGTTGCCTTAGCTAAGGAAACACTAACCTCACTACTAGACAGACCAAGGACACAGACACCCAACAACACCAACACCATGAGCAAAGACTGCACCTCAAACTATTGGATCTGTGTCTCACAACCCACTTCACTTCCAATGGCTAGGTATACAGACAAATCAATGGAACACTCATGGGATCACTGATATCAGGATTAATAGTGGAAGCCGTAATGCAAAGACTGGAGTGCACAGCCCTTCCCACCATCCAACCAAAACTATGGATCCACTCTGAGGATGACACCTTTTGTGATTATCAAATGCTCTAAACTGAAAGAAACCCATCTACTCATAAACAACATCCTCAGTGGCATAAAATTCACAAGGGAAGAGAAGAACAAAAAGACTTCTCTCCCTGGATGTAATGTTCAAAAGTATGGCCAACAGTGAGCTCCAAACTAGCATATACAGGAAAGCCAACCAAATGGATAAGGTACTCAACTACAATAGCAATCATCCAATACCCACAATGAGCTGCATCAAAACATTGTTCCAGCAAACTGCAACACACTGCAGCACCCCAGAGTTGCGCAAAGCCGAGGGAGAACACCCACATAGCATCTTTGGAAACAACGGTTACCCAAAAAGCATAATCCGGCGATACCTACACAACAACAGCACTCAACACGACCAGAGAAACTCGTCACCCTATCATACATTATGGATGTATCTGAAATGACCACCAGATTACTCCACCCCCTAGGAATCATGGTAGCCCACAAACCAACAGCTATACTATGACAGCGACTGATGAGAATAAAAGATCCAACAACCACAACTAACAGAACCAACATTACTTACAAGATACCATGCAAAGACTGCCAAAAAAATTACATTGGGCAAACCGGAAGGAAACTAGCCATCAGGATTCACGAACATGAACTAACTACTAAGAGACATAGCTAACTATCACTCATTTCAATACACATGGACAAAGAGGGACACCAATTGGACTGGGACAATGTAGCCATCCCAGGACAACTCAAGCAAAGATGTGCACAAGAATTTGAGGAAGCCTGGCACTGAAACTGGAACTCCATTAACAAACATGTAGAGCTGGACCCTATTTACCAACCACTAAGAAACAAATCTGGAAGTGATGCCACCCATACCAACAAACTGAGTCAAAAATAGCAAGCAGGACAGAACACCCGCGCTTCACTAGAGGCGCACAAATGATGTTACCCAAAATGTATCAAAACATCTGCAAACAAATTTACCAGCTCAGCGAGCAAATCTGGAACTGACTTTTATTATTTTCAAGAAATGGCATTGTCTCATAACAGTGTGGGAAGTCTTTGTACACCTTAAAACAGGGGAATGCTTCTAATCAATAAGGGAAGGGCTGACCCTAAGAAGTGTATTTTTGTTCCCTTTGTGTCCTGTTTTATAATTTAAAACTAATTTGAGGTTTGGAATCGGGCATGCTAGCACTGGTCACGTTAATGCATTTTCTGAGCTTGTTTGTATAGGATATGTTTACATTTGTACGCAGTCGATAAATTGTAGTGGAAGGTTTGTGTATGTCTGTCGCTGTAGGAATGCGACTGCTGAAAACTAGAGGAAGGATGCAAAATCTAAGGCTACGTTTAAGTTTAGATTTCTGTTTTTGCATGCGTATTTGTATAAATCAAATTCAAAGCTTCTTTTAAAGATGCGTCATTTATTCCTATGAGGAAAGTGCACTTTCAGGAAGTACGTTTTCGAATTTCTGTTAATCATTAATGCTACGGACCATCTCGGGAGGAGGGGATAGTTTTTGAAATATCCTTCCTGCCCTGCAGCATATCATCTGGTCCTAATCCTAGAGCGACCCTGATCAGGTGCTGTTCATCTCAAGGTGTTATGTTCAGCTGTTGCACAGTGAAGACTCCCCTGTCCATATGAAGATCAGACAAACGGTAATGAGGATTTAGTTAGCCACACCACGGACGAGACGAGGAAAGGAAATTATATTCTTTGCCCTCTTCCTTCCGACGGCCTCAGAGCGAGTTCGACAATGAAATATCAATTCATTCACTGAAGCAAGTTCAAGTGGGTTTTAGTGATCCTGGTTATATCTGGCTCAGCCCCTGGACACTCAGCAACATGAACCGGTGGTTCAATAGTTCGGCGGGACACGGCAATACGTCTGTGACTTGGAGCTACTGGTTAGTCCTGTCGCTAGGAATCCCGCAGTTAGCCATCAATCTAGTTTCTGTGGCTTGTAACTGTTCAGTCATCCTCACCATTATCTCTGCAAGACAGCAGCACAAGCCCATCTCCACCCTGTTCGGAAGCTTGGCCTTCTCCGACCTTCTGACAAGCTCATCTTCCTTTTGGATCGCGCTGCTCTTCATCCAGGAGCCGGAGGAGACGATTTTCGGCTCGGAAGAGCTGCTCTATGGCTACTCTATCCTCGGCATCTCCATCCTGTCCACTGTCTACAACCTTATGGCTATTGGTGTTGAGCGATACCTGACAGTGGCGGACTGTCTCAGAGCTAGGTGTTCCATCTGCCATTGGCAAACCGGCCTGGCAGCCACAGGCAGCTGGCTGCTCGCTGGCCTCTTTGGCGGACTGCCTCTGATGGGCTGGAATTGTTTGGACAGAGACGAAGCCTCGTCGGCTCTGTACCGGCCCCTCTGTATCGATTACTTGGTTTCTGTCACCATCCCCAACTGCCTGCTCACTTTCGCTTGTTTACTGATCACCTACGTTGCCATCATTGTCATTTTAAAGAGACAGAAGTGCATTATTGCAGCCCAAGGACACGTTAGCCCCAGGTACAGAGTGGCTGAAGCCCGTGTAGCGAGGAAGAGTGTGATCATTTGGATTATGACTGTGGTCTCCTACAGCCCGTTCTTTTCAGGCGTCCTCTGGGATGCTCTGGATCACTCCACCCTCGCGGACCTTCATATCCACGTTTATGTTTTCAGAAACCTCGCCGCTATCATGATAACGCTGAACTCTTTAGTTAATCCCATCGTCTATACACACAGGTTGGGAAAAAACGGCGTTTCCTTCAGATTCCCGGTTAATAACGACATCCACCTACAGGCAATAAGGAATTCCTGAATTTATCGCATTTAGCCGGATTTCCTTATCTGACCTCAGAGATGGAAAGACTCTCCGGAGAGAAATTCTCCCATCGAAAGCGAATTGAGAATCTGTTGCTAAGATAACAAAGTGTGGAGCTGGATGAACACAGCAGGCCAAGCAGCATCTCAGGAGCACAAAAGCTGACGCTTCGGGCCTAGACCCTTCATCAGAGATCTCTGATGAAGGGTCTAGGCCCAAAACGTCAGCTTTTGTGCTCCTGAGATGCTGCTTGGCCTGCTGTGTTCATCCAGCTCCACACTTTGTTATCTTGGATTCTCCAGCATCTGCAGTTCCCATTATCACTGAGAATCTGTTGCTGCCTGGCCTGCTGTGTTCATCCGCTCTCCACCTTGCTATCTCAGATTTTCCAGTATTTGCAGTTCCTACTAACTCTGAGAATCTGTCACTCAGTTTCAGCACCAAGGACAGCGACACGCGGGGTTGAGAAATTCAAGTCACTGAAGTTTAAAGCAGCTATCATATCAGAATCGGCGACAATCCTTTCTCGGGCAGTGTTATCTTGTTTTTGTTCACGACTGTTTATGGGAATTGTGGAAAGTCATGTTTCATCGTTGAGTCTTAAATGCAGCTTAAACCAGGGACGTTTCACAAGCGTCAAGGCTCCTAGGGAAAAGTCTGTCGCAACACAAATAACAGACTGTAGTTGAAAGTAATATTCATTGGTTGTTACATCTCCTGCTGGTGCTAACCGCTTTCACAGAGCTGCTGAGTTCTTTTTCAGTAAAGTTATCATATTTTGCACCCTCCATCAAATATTTGATATTCAAAGCTTGACAACACGACAATCCTACTGTTTTTCTGCGATACTGTCAAATTCCTAGCCTCCAGTTTCATACCCAGTCTCCGACAGCATATCAATTTTCTGGTGTCATTGTATTCTGTTAGAGGTTAAATGAAGCCATTGTCGATATTAATTTCGAAAAGTATTTCATTTTCCTTTGTGTGTTCCAAGACTTGGAATGACTATTCTACTTGTAAAAACAAACTGTTATAAAGCGGTAGATGTGCGCACTAAATACTTACATCCCAGTCCCGCAATCCGCGTCTCCTCACTCACTGAAACCCGGGTCTCCTGAAAACCCCACGCTGTTCCTCGTGAGAATGGTTCAGAACACGACCCCCGCGCCTCGAATTACTGCCTGGTGCTTCATTACAAACTCTTCCTGCGTTTATGGGGGAGGCGTGGACAGCAGCGCATTGCTACGGGGTGACCTCTCTTCAGATTAAGTGGAGAATGAATAACCTTTAACTTCAGCGAATGAGAAAGTTATCGCTTGCTTTGGGAATTTGCATTAGCTTAAAAACGTTGAAAGGGTGGTAATGCTCTTTTCCATTCTCACCGAGTTCTATATTTGTCCCTGGGAATTTCTGAAGCAGGACAGTCGGGACATCAAACCGCGCCCGCTGGTGCGGTAACCAGTGTAGTTTCAGATTTAAATGTTCAATAGCACAACCAGGCACTTGGACAACTGACATCAAAGATCAGTGTGTAAGGTCAGTGTAGGTTTAGGGTGCCAGGTGGCCATGGTGCCAGTTGTAAGCTGGGTAAGGTGACACATAAGTAGGGTTTCACGTGGATAGTGTGTCAGTTAAGTAGGGTGTGAAGTGAGTAAGGTGCCAGGCAAATAGGGCTCCAGGTGGGTAATGGAGTGCTGGGGTAAGATTGGAGGTGGTTATGTTGGAGTTAACAGTGGGATCCGGGATATCAGGGAGGGGTTCGCGTGGTGTGGGGCCGGTGCAGTATTGGATCCTGGGGGTACTGGTGGGGTGCAAGCGTGTTGTTGTGAATGAGTCTGGTCAGGGGTGGTAGTTTTTTTAGGGGTACAAGGGAATTGGGTTACTATAGTTGGGCCAGTAGGTGATAAATTGGGGGTTCAGTTAAGTAGTTACCCAGGAGTTAGCCTCAAGTTCTTATCAGTGTAACTAAAGTGGAACGCTCAGAACTCTCCCATGTTAAATGTTTAGTTTTGAGGAGAGTCTCTGATACAGGGGAACTCTCACCGGTATCTTCCATTTCCCAAGCAATTCTCACAGGGTTTGCTGCATCTGGGATTCCCGATGTATAATTCCAATCTGCACTGCTCCCATGGACAGCTGATGACCAGAATTTCCAGTCCTTAACTTTCCTTGATAGCAGGAACTGCAGATGCTGGAGAATCTGAGATAATAAGGTGTAGAGCTGGATGAACACAGCAGGCCAAGCAACATCAGAGGTGCAGGAAAGCTGATGACCCGGGCCTCGGCCCTTCTTCATTTCTGAAGAAGGGTCTAGGCCTGAAACGTCAGCTTTCCTGCTCCTCTGATGCTGCTTGGCCTGATGTGTTCATCCGGCTCTACACCTTGTTATCTCTTAACTTCCCATAACTTTCACAGGAAGTGTGGTGATGAAATACAAATAAATGTTCACGTTTGCCTGATGTTGCTCTCTTTCCAATAGTTCTCGTTCCACGCCGTTTTGTAACAAGCTGCAGTTTCCCGGCTTATTTCCAAAACTCCATTGTATAGCTTCCCTAATCAAAGTAAAACACCTAACGTGGCAAAAATAATGTTGCAAAGACACCAGTGTGGCTACAGTATATTTGTGCATTGGGAATACTTGGGGCAAAGAGATACAATGGTGTTTGTGTACAGTTCAACTGACTGAAATATCAGCAAATTGAAACAACTGCGGATGTTGGAAATCAGAAACAAACCCAAAAACAGAAATTGCTGGGAAAGCTCAGCAGGTCTGGCAGCATCAGTGGAGAGAAATCAGAGTTGACATTTCAGGTCCAGTGATCCTTCTTCAAACCCTTAGAGTCTGGAATCTGAAACGTTAACTCTGATTTCTCTCCACAGGTCCTGCCAAACATGCTGAGTTTTTGCATCAGTTTCTGTCTTTGATTTTGGTCAGGTAGTTGATATTTCAGTCACAATGAACTATCTTGTTATGTTATTTTCAGCTAGTTTTCCTTCGTCTTACAGGCTAGCGCATACAATAATCTGAGAAATAAAGTAATTAAACAAGTAAAAAACATATCATTCTGGAAAGAACAGTTAATATTGAATAAATATATAACTTGTAAATGTGGCATTTTCAATTAATGCTAACAATATCCAGTTACAGGTCTGCACTTCCACCCTCAGCTCCATGCTGTCAGACTGGTTGCCTGATTTAAAACTATGAATTGTGGATGGGCTAAAACTTTCTCTAATTGAATACAGGAAGACCAGAGGGTTTTTTTAAAATTTACCTCCTATCATGATGTTCCTACTCCTTTCTTACCTTCACTTCCTTCCCTGCTTCCTTGTTCAAGCTGCAGCAAACAAAAAACAGTTCTGAGGAATGGTCACATGACCCAAAATGTTAACTCTGATTTCTTTCCACATCCACAGACCTACTGAGCTTTTCTAGCAATTTCCGTTTTGTTTCTGATTTCCAGCATCTACAGTTCTTCTGGTTTTTTACTTTGTTGTTTGAAATCTAAATAAACATAAACCTCTATGTCTTATCCTTCAACACCATTTCTTGCTTCCTTGTAACATCATTTACGTCAGCCATTTGATATCCTGCTTCAATAAAATGGCTGTATTGGTGAAGTCATTCTTAGGTTGTAGTGGAGCTGTGATAAATACCAGAACCCACACTTCCTACTAACCAGTGCAAAATCAAAAGAGAATGAATAGTAAATGTTGAATACTACAGACTTAATCTAAAATTTGAGTGGCAGAGATTTCATTGAGTGAGCTTTCAACTGATGTGGCTCAGCATTACAAGGAGAAAGAAATAAATAATGCATAAAATAGTCTCAGAAAAGTAAATATAATGTGGTTTAAAGAGTTACAAGTCAACTTTGAGTGACAGGCTTACACAAACCAACTTAAATTTAGAGGGCAGAAATACTATTTATTTGAGGATCAGCAGTAGTTTGAGAGCCTGGACACCCCTGCAATGTAAGTCCTTTTCTGTGAAGCCAAGAGTTGTTGTCTAATAATGACAGGATACTTCCTTTGTGCAGAAGCCACCCACATTCCATGAATAAATGGGGATGTAGGTGCTGCTGGCTAGACCAACATTTATTGCTTTATCCCTAAGTGCTCTGGAGAAGGTGACGGTGTACTTCTTTCTTAAATTGCTGCAGTTCTTAGGGTGTTTCTACTATTCCATGTACAATCAATGACTTTTCATTTCTTTGCCTAACAAGAATCTGCCTTCACCTACATCTACCCAACCTCCACCACATTCAGAAGCAGACATCCAAAGTGACACAAGCTTCTGAGAGGAAAGATAAGTTCCTCATCATTGTCCAAAAAGAGTGACCCTTAATTTTAAAATAGTGCCCCCTAGTTCTGGACTGACCAACAAAAATAAATATCCTTTCCATATCCACCTTGTTAAGACTACTCAGGATCTTATACACAACAATCAAGTCAATCATCACTCTTCAAAATTCCAGCACAAACAAACCCAGCCTGCCCAACCTAGCTTCATAAGACAACTCACTCACTCCAAGTACCAATTTATGAAGCTATTCTGAACTGCACTACCTCCAATTCATTTATCTTTAAATAAAGAGACGAAAAATTCCCAGTATTCAAGTTGTGGTCTCCCCAATATTCTGTGGCTCTGAAGCATAATATCCAAGGATAGCATCCCATGCGCTTCTTGATATGTGCTGTCCCTGAATATTAACATTTTGTGACTCATGTACTACAACACCTAAGTTCCTCTGCACCTTGGAATTCTGCAATTACTCTCTGTTTAAGTAATACTCTGCTTCTGCATACTTTCTGCCAGAGTGAAGAACTTCACATTTCCCCACATTGTACTCAACCTTACAGATTTTAGCCACTCAACATATCTGCAAAATCCTTGTGTCTTCTCAATAACATACTTTTCTCTGTATCTTGGTGTCATTTGTGAATTTACCTACCATACCTTTGCTCCCCTCATTCATATCATTCATGCAAGGAAAACATTAGTTACTCCCATTACATTAGCTTTTATTTTCCACAATAACCTTTGATGTAGCACTTTAACAAATTTCTAGAAGAAATGCCACTACCGACTCCACTTTATCCACAGCACACCTTACTACCTCAAAGAGCTCCAAGACATTGGTTAAATATGGGGTAGATTCTTATTGGGATCTGAACAATGTGTCAATGGTGAGACATGTCACAGAATCAGGCAACAAGAGCAGCAAGTCCCATCTTGATGTCATTCCTCCATCTTTTATGCTTTTCACAAGTGGCGTGGTAAGATTCTTGCCAGGCAGTAATGACTTGTAAATGATGGTCATTACTGATTGTTAAATGCTTTGTATCACCATGCTTCACTTCTTTATTATTCTAATTCCCAATTACCAAACTCATCAGACAGGGTCAACATTAGAAAAATTTGAGAAGGAACCAAGGAAGATATCTGGTGCATTAAGCTTGCTGCTTGTTCTAAATGAACTCCACGTTGAACATTGGGCAACAACATCTCAGGACAGGCTCCACAATCACCAACCATACACACACTTAGTCCACAACGTTAGCATCTGACAACCAATCCTGACCATCATGGCACTTGTCCAATACATTGGGAGGCCACTTAGGTACCGCAGACCTGCATTTCAGAGTGCACCAGCAAATAATGTTGATAAGGCCACTGTAGGAACACTTGCGACAGGTACGGGCACTCAGTTCATGGACTGGGCCAAGGTGCATCCCACAGATGCTTACTTACTCTCTTGGCACTCTCACTTAGCATTTACCTGCATGCTCACACCATCCTGCCCTGTCATTCTTTGCTTTGCCTTGTCATGCCATACCATACCTGTTAGCATATTGGCATTTCAAACAGATTCAAAGGCTTTCACTACTGCCATTTGAAGAGCTTTTTAGGGCCAACACGCTGAGTGGTTGCTTGCCTTACTTGTCAGTAGGGATCTGTCTGGGGCAGGTAGCAGACATTTTCGGTCCAGGGAATTCCCTACAGTCAGTCATCTGCATGTGATGCTGGCAGTCAGGAAAACTATCCCAACCTGGGAGTGTTCGGGAGTCGTCCTGAAGTGCCAGCACAAGCAGTCAGGGAAACCATGCGCTGTCGGCGAGGGAGCTGCAAAGGGACTGGCAGCAGTCTGGTCAGTTATGTCTAAGTGCTGTTTCTTCGAGTTGGTCAGAGGTCTGGGGCAATTACAGTACTGGCTGTTCAACCACTAATCTTTCAAGAAGGTTCAAAGGGTTCTCCTATGGGGTAGTGTGGTGATCAAAACAAAAGGGTGGGGGAGTCAAAGCTGGGGGAAAAAGCAGACTATTTGTAAAAATCCAGATAAGAACAGTGGCTGGAATTAGGTCAAGGTAAATGGAGGGTCAGAGGGTACGGTATATTACGGAGAGGTGATTGTTGACTGTGATCACCACCGTAACCTTCAGAGGGTAGGTGCAGGGTGTGCACACAAAACAGTCAAGATGTAATATTGGGGCTTTAGATGAAGAGAGGGCAGTTGGAGATATTCAAGTGGTGGGTCTCCACATTGGAGCAATGGTGGAAACGGGAGCAAGGTATTAGGGGTAATGAAAGCTTGTAGGGGTGTACCTGGTAACTAAACAGGGCTCATTGCTTACGCTGTCCACCATAAGCTGCATTCTCAGCCATTACTTTCCAATCTTTAGATGTGAAGTGCCACCAGAAAATGGCTGGAACAATGACAACGTTGGGCACAAAGTAAGTGTCAGTTTGACCGACAAAAGCATGTCTGTGGAATGCCACTATTTTGTAGCAACAAAAACATGAAACAGCCATTTGCAAAGTGAGTTACACATTACATATACAATCATTCCATTGCCCATTTACATGCAGAATGAGGGTGCTTAGGGCTCAGATGCTGGCCAAAGTTATTATATGCCATTAGTGTTTGGAAATTGTCCTAGGACATCTCAATAATACTGAATTTATCATCAAGCATTTTATAAAAGGCCACGGCTGTCTGAAGGGAAATCAGTATTCATCCAACTTCCAAGGTACTTTGTCAACCACACACCTGCAGATCCTCACTTATCATGGCTTATGGCAACCATGGCTAATACTGAATGTCGCATGGGATTTAGCATTTCGTGTGGATCCAGAGTTGGAACATTGGTGTCTTGCTGCAGGAGCTCCCTTGTCAATGACCTTGGGTGGTCAAGATGTTGCACTTGCTGAACTTGAATGTGTATGTGTGATCTGCATGTGGGGCGCCTCATAGTGTGGTGAAGTGCGCTCAGCTCTCACATGGAGCTCAGCTCTCCACCAATGGCTGTTCTGAGCTCTAAGGAAATCTTTCACTCTTTCACGGGGTGATGGGGCCTGGGATGTTGGGCACTGTGGCTGCCTACCCATGATGGCAAAGGTGGATGCAAGAGGAACAGGGCTGATGGTAAGCCCAGGAACAGCAGAAACTGGTGTAGAGGACAAGGACCAACCAGTTCAAGCAGACGTTCCAGCTGCAGGTCCCCTCAGGGTGCATGCAGTGTGCAGGAGGTCAAGTGTTTTCTGGTCACTTCTGGGAATGTGTGAAGCACAGTACTAAGGCAGGCTCCACATCTACTAGGACATGGTGACAGAACTGTGCTGGATGCTGGAGAGGAACCTGAGGGCTGTGGGAATGGGAGATCACTCTCTCTCAGTGACTGTGATGGTGTCAGCTGCTTTAAACTTTTATGCAACTAGCTCCCTCCAGGAAACAAAGGGTGACGTATGTGGGATCTCTCAGTCACACACAACAGCTGCTTCATGGCAGTGACTGATGTCTCTGTGTAAGACCCCACCTGTTTGGTTGGTTTGCCCCATGATGACGTCAGTAGCATAGTCCGGGCAGTAGGGCTCAGAAACATAGTTGGTTTCCCTCAAGTGCAGGATGCTATTGACTGTACATGTGGCACTGAGAGAGCAGTGTCTCAACACTGCAGAATTTATCAACAGGAAGGCCTTTCATTTAATTAATATCGAGGTGATATGTGATCACTGTTACTATTTCCTAGAGGTGTGTGCCCACTACCCTGGCAGCTGCCAACAGCTGTGCACAGCTGTACAGCTGCAGCATTCTCGTCTCCCTATTTCAATTTCAGGGGCATTATGAGGCTGGTTACTGGGGAACAAGGGCAACCGACAATGAACATGGTTAATGCCATCTTTACACAACCCTCTGACTGATGTGGAGCACAGATGTAATGCCACGTATGCATTGATTGAGGCTGTGGTGCAGCAGAGTTTAGGGATTTTGTAGATGCAGTTTTTCAGCTTGAACTGGTCTGGGAGTGGACCTCCAGTACAGCCCAGACAGAGTGTGCTGTTCTGGTGAGCTATGGTCTGCACAATTAGAGCAAGCAATGAGGGTGATGTGCTGGATGCTGAGGAACTGGGGAATGGAAGCAGTCTTCCAAGGAGGAGGATGAAGACAATGGGGAAGAGGAAACTATCACTGACATGACAGAGCTCAGCTGTGACAGATGAAACAAGCTAGAAAGAACCTGATTTGCATCTAATTCAAATACATGAGAGTACAGTAAACAATTGTTCACTGTAAAATGTTCTTTAGTCATGATGCCAAAAAACAGTTGTGATTGTGGAACAAAATTAAGCCTGTGTTGGCTTTCTTTGTTTGCCATTTTGCCTTCTGTAAGGAAAAGCTAGCACTCGTCTCAGTTTTTGTGCAAATTTGCCTGCATGTGATGTTTCCATACTGGACAATAAGAAATTAAGGATCATATTGGGGACAGGGTAGTGCTGACTTAGTAGGTGTTCAAACAGGATGTGGCTAAGGACAGGGTACAGCGTGTGGGTGGTAGTTAAACAACAACCATAATACGTGGTTAGGGTTTGTACTGTGCCAATGACCCCCGCCGGCCTCATCCCATGACCAACCCTCCCTCTCATCCCCACCTCCTTGACCTGTCTGTCTTCTCTCCCACCTATCCCACCTCATTGACCAACCCCTCCATTGCCTACCTGCGCTCACCTATCACCACCCTTCTTACCTTCCCCAGCTCCACCCCTCCACTATTTATTTCAGAGCCCCCCTACCCCTCCCCCATTTCTGAAGAAGGGTCCTGACCTAAAACATCAGCTTTCCTGTACCTCTGATGTTGCCTGGCCTGCTGCGTTCTTCCAGCTCCATACTGACATTTCAGCAGATGTTGACAAGACTGATGAGTTGTTCCAGGTAGGGCATAGTGTAACATGGGGCAGAAATCGGAAAAGGGATAGGAGTAGGTGTGGAATAAGTAATTAATGAGACAAGATGTGGTTAGAGAATGCGTTAGGCCCTGTGATGAGATATACTCCAAAAAACTTGATGCAATTTGGTCTTGGCCAAAAACACAGATTCCACATGTTTTTGACAAAACCTTGCTGATTCTTCCTAATTACTTTGTGTTTTCCAAAATACACAGCTATAGTCTCTTTAATAATCAAATCTAATACCTTCCACATGACAGGTATCAAGTTAGATTTTTTTCCTTTATTCCTTCATGGGATGTTCATACCTCTGCCTAGGCAAGCCTTTATGAAGTCAACCACATTGCTGTGGGTCTGGAGGATCATGTAGCCAGGTAAGAATCACAGATTCCCATTCCTGAAGTATATTAGTGAATCAGGTGGATTTTTACAACAGTCAACACTGGTTATCTGGACACAATTAGGGTAGCTTTCTGCTAGATTTTTATTGAATTCAAATTTCACAATCTGCCTAGGTGAGATTTGAACCCATATTCCCAGAACATTGGACTCGTAATCTATAACTTCAGTCTAATGACTATGCCACCATATCCCCTAATTGTGCGATAGTTTTCTGCCTCCTCTAATTCTTGCATAGAGGGATCATTATAGAACCTTTCCTGAATCAAGTGTAGTTTGTAAAATTAACATCAATATATCTAGTAGCTCATCACACACATCTTTGGAGACCCTTGGATAATGTCCATCTGGATGCAGAGGCTAGTCAGCCTACAGCTGTACCAGTTTACTTAGTAATATGATTGTGATTGTAATTTCACCAAGTTCCTCTCTTTCTTCCCCTTCCTGGCTTACAGCAATTACAGGAATGCTATTTGTACCATCTAGAGTGACAAGAGAAATAAGATTCATTTCATCTTCTATTTCCTTATTATCCATTATTAATTCCCCTTCTTGACTCTTTAGAAAACATTCACTTTACCTACTCTTTTCCTTTTTAAAGTATCTGTAGAATCACTTGTTACCTGTTTGTACATTTGTAGATATCTTCCTCTCATTCATAATTTCTTCCTCACACTTAACCCTTTCAGCTATTCTCTGATATCAAAGTCATTGACTCATACAGCATGGAAGTAACATCCTTGTAAACATTTTATGCACCCTTTCCAGTTTAATAACACATTTCCTATAGCAGGACGACCAGAATTGTACTCATTATACCAATTGTGGCCTGGCCAATGTCTTGTAGAGCCATAACTTGACTTTCCAACTCCTGTAATCAATATTCTAACAGAAGAATGCAAGCATGCTAAATGCCTTCTTCACCAGCTTGTCTACCTGTGATGATACTTTCAAGGAACTATGCGCCTGCACGCTGAGATATCTGTTTGACAACATTCCTTAGGAACCTACCATTAACTTAAGACCTGCCTAGTTTATCTCACCAAAATGCAATACCTCACCTCAACACCAATAGTTGAATTAAACTTTATCAGCCATTCCTTAGTCCACTGATTCATTGATTGAAATTCCGTTGTACTCTTAGATAATTTTCTTCACTGCCCACTATACCAATTTGTGTCATTTGCAAACTTACTAACCATGCCTCTATATTCTCAACCAAATTGTTTATACAAATGGTGAACAACAATGGACTCAACACCAATCCTTGTGGCACACCATGAGTCACAAGCCTCCAGTCTGAACAACAACCCTCTACCACCACTGTCTTCTACAGTAATCCAGTTGGCTAGCTCTCCCATGTGATTTAACCTTACTAACCAGTCTACCATGTGAAAGGTTGTCAAAGGTCTTGCTAAAGTCCATATAGACAATGCCTGCTGCTTTGCCTTCATCTATCTTCTTGGTCACCTCTTCAAAAACCTTAGTCAAATTTATGAGAAATGACTCTCGCGCACAAAGTGGTGCTGTTTACCCTAATCAATCCTTGCTTTACCAAATGCACGTAGATCCTGTCTCTCAGGATCTCCTCCAACAACTTATCCACCACTGTTCTTTATATTCTGACCAATCATCTGACCTGCTACTCCCATTTGTGGAATTATACACTTATTTATAGGTTTGATGCTTTCCCTGACTTCTTCAGTTATCTACAAACAATAAGTCCATCCATTAGAATTTTTCAACATAGTAGGAATATACTTAGTGTGTATTCTTAAAATATACCCTTAGCCACCTGCCACCACCTCTCAATTAATCTAGCCTCTAGCCTAGTATAGCAGTTCACTTTGACTAGCTCAGCTTTCACACCTACATTGTAGTCCTTAGTTGTGTTTAAATGCTCAGTAGCAGCAATGCATACTATTTACAAGGTGTACTTTAGCACCTTCCAAACCCAAAACCACTTCCATCCAGACAGATAAAGGCAGCACATACATGGGATACAAGATCCTGAAATTCCCACCCTAACAACATTGAGTCAACCTATAGCACATGTCATGCAGCGGTTCAAGAAGGCATCTCACACTACCTTCTCAAGGGCAATTAGAGACAGGCAATAAATGCCGGCCCTGCCAGTGACACTCATTTCCCGCAAGTGAATAAAACAAAAATACAAGTGTTAGACCCACATTACTCCTTTCAAACTGGATGGAAATTAAATCCTGTTGTGGTTGTTGATACATACAGGAGCCTTCATCTAAGATAATTCATTCATTAATTACATTATAGCAATTCTAATACAACCTGCTCTATTGGTTGTCCGAGAAAGTACTCCTCTAAGAAGCTATCTCAAAAGCATTTTATGAACTCCAGATGCAGGCTAGTATTTCCGAGATGATATTTCTAGTTTCTGTCGATTGAAAAAAGCCATGATTTCCTTCTGTCCTTTTATCACAAGCACCCAATATCGTTTCCCTGTATAACTTGTTGCACATTGAGGTTACTGCAAAGGGTCTGTGCAAGTGACTTAATTGACGGACTGTTCTTCATCCTCAACTAAACTGATTCTGCATTCTTATCTCCTGAACCAAGGTCATCTCTGACTACTGCAGAAATGCCATTCTTAATTATCAGGGCTATTCTTCCACCTTAACTCAGCTTCTTATTCTTCTTGAATATTATACACTCCTCAATATTCAGATCCCAATCCTTCTCATCCTGTAGCCACATCTCATAATTCCTATTAGATCATATTTATTTACATCAATGGGTACTACCTAATCACTTACTTTTTATAAATGATATGTCCATTAGCAATACACAGCCTTTAGTTTTGTCCTTTTGTTACCTTTGTAGCATCTAGTCTTAATTGTTGGTGTAGTCCCAGGTGTTTGCCTGGGCTCTGACTCTTCCAGACTCCCATTTACCATGTTACTATTTGCCTCTATTATTCTGTCTCTACTCTGATATACCATATTTCCGAACCTAATCCTTTGCCCCACCATTTTGTTTAAATCTCTCTCTACTTCCCTAGTTTTGTAACTTTCAGAAACACTTGCCCCAGTATAATTTAAATGTCAACTATCCCAAATAGTTCAGCCCGCACCTTCCCCAGTACTACATTTGCTACTCCCATGCTAGTCTTTGAGCCATGTATTCATTGCCAATTTTACATACCATTTGCAAATTGCATGTGGTTCAGGTAATAATGCAGAGATTATTAACCTTTTGAAGTTTTACCTTGGTGCCTAGCTCCTCATATTCGCAATGCAGAACCTATATCCTAGTTCTACCTATGATATTGGTATTAACATGTTTCAAGACCACTTGGCCCTCCAAGTTTCTTTCCAGTCCTGAACAGATGCCCTAAACCCTTACACTGGGCATACAACACCAATGGTTTGGGTTGTTTGTTTGTAGAGAACAGAGTCAACCCCCCTCCCTATATTATACCCTACAGCTACTGCTTTCCTTAGTCCTCCATTGACTTGAAAGTAGCTTCCTGTACAAGTGATACTTTGTTCATCCACCCTGCAGCCCTCACTCTCATCCAAATAGGATGAGTGCATCTCAAACTTGTTGGATAATTGCAGAGGCTGTCCCTTTTGCACTCCTGCTAATTCACAGTCACATTTTTCTGTCCCTGACTAAATCAGAAAACTGTATCCTAAGTGGTAAGCACCTCCCAGTATAAAGATTTCAAGTATCTTTCTCCCCTCCCTGATACTTTGCAGTGTCTGTAGTTCAGCCTCCAGTTCATAACATCTGAGCTGAAGGTGCTCAAGCTTTGAACAATTACTGCAGACATGCCTGAACTGTATCACAATGGTATCTAGGAGTGTTCAGAGGCTGCAGCTTTGATGCATCACTTGTCTTGCATTGTTGATAAGTTGTAATTAATTATATTATACAGATGTTTGTATATTTCATTACCTTTACCACCAATTTGTATACAATATTAAAATGTAAGAATTGAAATGAGCATAACCACTTAGAGACTCATTAAAAATTAACTCCTTTTTTCATAGCAGAGCAAAAACCATTTCTAATTAACTCTGGACAAGTTGATAGATTACAGCTGACACATTCATTCTAAACATTATATATCAAACAATTTCCATGTTATATTCCAAATTTTGTCTCAATTAAATGTCTTAAGAGGGGTATTTTATTTTAAAATGATTTGTTTAAAATAATCACACTTACAAAGTAGACAAATAACTCTCAGATAGCAGGAACTGCAGATGCTGGAGAATCTGAGATAACAAGGTATAGAGCTGGATGAGCACAGCAGGCCAAGCAGCATCAGGGGAGCAGGAAGGCTTACGTTTCAGGCCTAAACTTTTCTTCAGAAAATTTTCTGAAGGAGGGTCTAGGCCCAAAATGCCAGTCTTTTGGGCCTAGACCCTCCTTCAGAAAATTTTCTGAAGAAAAGTCTAGACCTGAAACATAAGCCTTCCTGCTCCCTTGATGCTGCTTGGCCTGCTGTGTTCATCCAGCTCTATACCTTGTTATCTTAGACAAATAACTTTTTGCTTGAAAAGGTCCTTACTTGAACAAAATACAAACTGAGTTTTATCTGAGAAGAGAACTGCAGTCCCTAACTAACAGCCAAGAATGTTGCACTACTTACACAAAATTCTTTAATCCTTTTCGGCCAGGAAAACAGGAGGATAAATATACACTTTGTGGATTTTGTTTGTGAATATTAATTAAGTACACATTAGGACAACTTTACTCAAAAGAAAGTAGAAAAGCAAATACCTTTTGTGTGATTGTGCAGCACAAACAGGCCCTGCATTCTAAACTAGATAATAAAATGTGAGGCTGGATGAACACAGCAGGCTCAGGAGCACAAAAGCTGATGTTTCAGGCCTAGATTCTTCATCAGAGAAGGGGATGGGGTTCTGGAATAAATAGGGAGACAGGGGGAGGCGGACCGAAGATGGAGAGAAAATAAGATAGGTGGAGAGGAGAGTATAGGTGGGGAGGTAGGGAGGGGATAGGTCAGTCCAGGGAAGACGGACAGGTCAAGGAGGTGGATGAGATTAGTAGATAGGAGATGGAGGTGCGGCTTGGGGTGGGAGGAAGGGATGAGTGAGAGGAAGAACAGGTTAGGGAGGCAGAGACACTATACATAGTCTTTTGCAACTTAAATACAGTGAGGCAAATCAGCAAAACAAAATACAGACATTATTATAGAGCTAAATCACATTTAAAAGCTTATTTCATTTTTAGATAAAACCACATAATGCCATTACCTTTTCAGAAATTACTTATTATCAAATGCTTCATAACGTGACAACTGCAAATTATTTTGAGTGCATAATTAAATTAAGGGTTACTAAGGAGGGCCATCATAAAACTGTTTGCTTTTCAATTACATTCACCATCCCACATTTGAAAATACTCTCCAATTTAAGCATTTCAGATTCACAGATGGCATAGTAGATTTTATGGAGCTGGTTTTATAGCACTCAGCAACACTTAGGGGATTGAAACAGTGTGTTCATACATTAGGACATAGGCTAAAGAGAGATTTAAGTGTGGTTTTCAATTATTAGAAACATTAATTGAGTTTTGGTATACAGGAACTAAAATATTTAGTAATTGTTTAAAGCAAATAGCAACCTCTCAAACATAGGCAGAGTTGTAAGATATCTTGGTTGCACTCCAAAACAGTTAACAGGCAAAAAAAATTGTATTTGTTGGAAAAAGATATTTAATTTGATCATGAAATATTATTCTCAAAATGCCACATCAAAATTTGTTTTATTTGCTAACTTAATTGCTTAACATTAAAAAATAAAGATACTTTATTTTCACAATAATGAGAACGACCCTGCATCAAATCCCATGCACAGGACCAGGTTTGTCTAACGTTTTGGCATGTGAGGCCATTTTTCAATTTCTTCAAGAGGAAAATGAGCAAATTTTGGAATGATAAGAACAGGGTGGCATTATATGTGAATTTTAAAGAAATATGAGAACAATGGTTCATAAGTTTGTGGATAACACCAAGATTAGTTGTATAGTGGACAGTGAAGAAGATTAAGATCACAAAGGGATCTTGATCAATTGGATCAAAAAGCAGAAGAGTGACAGATGGAGTTTAGTTTGGATAAATGCACGGTATTCCACTTTGGTAAAACAAACAGGGTAGGACTTATACAATTAAAAGTAGGGCCTTGCGTAGTGTTGTGGAACAGAGACCTAAAGGTTCAGGTACATAATTCTTCAAAGTTTGCTTTGAAGGGTGGTTGAGAAAACATTTCACACACTGACTTTCATTGTTCAGACCTCTGAGTACAGGAGTTGGGACGTTATGTTGAAGTTCTACAGGATATTGGTGAGGCCTCTTCTATAGTGCTGTGTCCAGTTCTGGTCACCCTGTTTTAGAAAAGATATTGTTAAGCTGGAGAAAGTTCAGAAGAGATTTACCAGGCTGTTGCAGGGAATGGAGGGTTTGAGTTAAAAAGAGGGGCTGGATAGGCTGGGACATTTTCACTAGAGCATAGGAGGTTGAAGACTGATGTTATGATTTAGATTAGATTCTCTACAGTGTGTAAACAGGCCCTTTGGCCCCACAAGTCCACACCGCCCCTTGAAGCATCCCACCCAGACCCATTCCCCTATAGCCCACACACCCCTGATTGCTATGGGCAATTTAGCACTGCCAATCCACCTAACCTGCACATCTTTGGACTGTTGGAGGAAACCGGAGCACCTGGAGGAAACCCATGCAGACACGGGGAGAATGTGCAAACTCCACACAGACAGTTGCCCGAGGCTGGAATCGAGCCTGGGTCCCTGGCACTGTGAGGCTGCAGTGCTAACCACTGAGCCACCATGCCGCCCCATAAAGGTCTTTAAAATCATTAGGGGAATAGATAAGGTGTTTTTTCTCCAAGGTGAGGGATTTCACTGCTAAGGGGCAAAGTTTTAAGATGAGAGGAGGAAGATTTATAAAAGACATGAGGGCTTTTTGTTATACACAGAAAATGGCTTTGAGCATGGAATGAAATTTCAGAGGAAGTGGTGGGTGTAGACACAGTTACAATGTTTAAAAGACATTTGGATAAATACATTAATAGGAAAAGTTTGGAGGGACATGAGACAAGGGAAGGCAGGTGGGACTAGTTTAGTTTGTAATTATGGTTGGCATGGAATCGTCGAAACAAAAGGTCTTTTTCTATGCTGTATGACTCTAATAAATTGATAATTCAATAAAATGCATAATTTTAAAAATGATTGTCAAAAAGTGACAAGTGGCAGAGTAAACTAGCAAAGTCTTTTTTTCCTTTCTTTTCATCAAGTGCAGAGCTAGACAGACTGTATCAGACCTAAGCCTTAATTATCAGTGATGCACGTAGGACCAGAATTGAGCTAAGGCTTTAGGTTTAACCAAAACTGACTTTGCCTTTGCTTCCTTAGCTCTACACTCCAAATTCTGTGCAAAAATGAGCAGGTTCCCTTTTAGTACGGACTTCTTCAAGTCCCAGTGCTTAGTGGATAGGATTTTGGGGACGTCGGTACAGTTGTGTGTCTAGCATATGCTCAATCTCGAGGTCACGCACACTCTCTCTCCCCCTTATTCCTTCTCTCCCTTTCTTTCCCTCACCGACTCAATCCCTCCCAGACAGACTGAGTCGACTTCCTCAGTCGCTCCGCCCTCACAGTTCGCCATACTCTCTCACTCACTCTCTGACTCCTTCATGTTAAGCTTAAATAAACACAATTAAATAGGTATGAGTTAGTTAGGTCAGACTGACAATTAAAATGCATGATATTGCATGCAAAATCAGCAATGGCTGGTCAAAAGAAAATAGAAAATAGCATGTAACAAAACTGGCATGAAATATAAAAACAGATTAAAAGAGCTTGTTAATTCTTAAACGGGATGTGGGAATCACTGACAAGGCCAGCATTCATTGACTATCCCTTAAGTTCACCTCCAGGCCCCTCAGAGGGCAATTAAAAGTTAACCACATTTTGGTGGATCTGGACTCATATGAAGGTCAAACCAGATTTCATGCCCACACAGTAGCCCTCATTCAAGTTTAAAATTGTAGTCTCAGATCCACTCTTACAAACTGAATGTATACTTCAATAATATTAAATATTATTGTGAATCTGGAGTCACATGTAGGACAGGTCAACTAAGGATGACAAATTCCCATTTTGTAATTGATTAGCTTTATTTTAAATTTCAAAATCTGCTGTTGAGGGAATGAAACCCATATCCTGGGACCATTAGACTAAGATTCCAAATTATTAGTCCAGGGCACAGCACTAGCACCACCAACTCCGTTACAAGCAGTCTCTACAAGTATTTAAATAAAAAGAAAATCATAAGGCAAACCTGGGTTCTTTAGATTTTCACACAAGGATAAAGGAAAAGGTTTGTTAAAACAGTGTGTTTTCTTTCACAAAAGAACATTGAAAATTCATGCTAAAAATAGGAGGAGTCATTGATCTAATGAGAATCTCAAAGCAGTTACATTAATAAAGGAAAAAGTACTGGTGAAATCTGAAACAAGCAGGAACTTCTAGAGAAAATCAGCAGGTCTGGCAGCTTCTACAGACAGAAAACAGAATGAATGGTTTGAGACCAATGACCCTTCATCAGAACTGCTACCAAATCCCCTAAACCTGAAAGCCTTCATCCAACAATTCTAAAACATATAGCTGCACTGTCAGGATCATCTTAAAATTCCTTATCATGAATAGTCCAAATGGAAGTTACACAATGTATCATCACCAATCAAGTTCGGAGTAAGAGTGTGTGTGAGAGAGAGAATACCAGGGAACAGCAGACCAGTTATCCATTTGGAAAATGCTGGAGTCCATATCGAGGAAATCATAATATTATTATTCATAATCACCATGGCGTTATAAAAGGGAAACTGTTGTTGACAAATCCACCAGAGTTTCATCAACAATGTAACCCAGTGTAGAGTAGACAAAAAGAAACCAGCAGATTTATTATAATTGGGTTTTCAAAAAAATTCCATGAGGCAGTCCATTAAAAGCTCATTTAACATCAAATTCCTCTGAACATTTAAAAACCAAAGGGCTGTAGATGCTATAAATCAGGAACAAAAACAGAGGTTGCTGGAAAAGCTCAGCAGGTCTGGCAGCACCTAAGAAGAAAATCAGTTAACGTTCTAGGTTCTGAGGAAGGGTCACCAGATCCTCTAAACATTTACTTGTTTCTTAGCATTTAAATGCTTTTTTTTGATATTCCACAGAAGAAGAACTTCACACTTCACTACATTGTATTCCTTCTAGCACCTTCTCTTTCCCTTAACTCACGTAACTGACTATATATTCCTTTGTATCCTCAAACCTCCACTTTTCGACCTGGCTTTGTATTACCAACAAACAAGTTAATGATCTGATTGTTGAATCATGGTACAACCATGGCTAGATTACTGTGAACTGATATTAGTGCACACAAGTTATGCAACACGTTAGGAATATTTATCTGCATTGCTCATTTTAGCTCTCTGCAAGCTATAGCTTTCTTTTTGCACTTTTTCTTATTCTCAAATTATTCAAAATTGTACCATTATGCAGGGACAAATGAAAAACTTTTCACTTATTATATTCTTAATTTAAAATACACATGGCAATAAAATCAAAATCAATTTTACATAAGAACACAAGACCATAAGAAAACAAGCAGATCCCCTCCCCACCTATAATCTCCATCTTCGGTCCGCCTCCCCCTCTCTCCCTATTTATTCCAGAACCCTCTCCCCATCTCCCTCTCTGATGAAGGGTCTAGGCCCGAAACGTCAGCTTTTGTGCTCCTGAGATGCTGCTTGGCTGTGTTCATCCAGCCTCACATTTTGTTATCTTGGATTCTCCAGCATCTGCAGTTCCCATTATCACTGATCAGGAGTAAGCCATTCAGTTTCACAAGCCTGGCCTGCCATTCTCCTAAATCAACTCCTCAACTTATATTTTGTACCAATCTTCTTTAGTCCTCAAATTCCTCAACATTTCAAACATCTATCTATCTACCTAGTCGTTAAAAATCTTCAATGATCTAGCCTCCATGACTCTCTGGGGTAGAGAATTCCAGATATTCGTTAGTCTCCGAGAGCAAAAATTCTGAGGTCTGTTGAGTTGGGGGAGAGAAGGTGGGGTAAGGGGCGGGGCCTGTCTTTGGTGGGTAATGGGCGGGGTCCGTGGGAAATGAGGGGTGGGGTCTGTCGTGTGGATGGTGCTGGGCGGGGTCTGTTGTGTGTTGAGACTGGGGCAGGGTCTGCTGTCTGTGGGATGGGTTAAGGGGTGGGTCGGTCATGAAGGGGGCGGGGCCTGTTGCTAGGGTAATGAGCGGTGTCCGTGGGAAATGAGGCGCCGGTTCTGTTGTGTGGAGCGTGTTAAGGGGCGGGGTCTGTCGTGTACTGGAGGGTATTAAGGGACGGGGTCTATTATGTCTTGTGGTTTAGGGGCAGGGTCTGTTGTTTGTGGATTTCTGAAGAAGGGTCTAGGCCCGAAACAGCAGCCTTCCTGCACCTCTGCTGCTTGGCCTGCTGTGTTCATCCAGCTCTACACCTTGTCGGCTCTGCTGTTTGTGGGGTGGGTTAAGAGGCGGGTCTGTGGGGAAAGTGGGCGGGGTCAGTTGTGTCGGATAAGGGGCGGGGTTAGTGAGGTCAGGAGTGTGGGGTGAGCCGGTGAGGAGCGGGATGGTAACGTGTTGTGTGTGTGAAGAACTGTCGCCGAAATACCGGTGTCCGCGTTGCGGCCTGCGCTAGTGAGTGCTGTCCGGCGCTGTTTACTGCTCGAGTCCGCGGCTGCCCTGCGGCCTGTTGCCTGCATTTAGTTGCTGCTCCTGTGCGTGGCCTAAAGCCCCCTGAGCTGGGCCGGCCATAAAGAGCTACATGGTGGGGGAAGACCAACAGCCCATGCGGCACGGGCCTCACTGTGATGGTCTCGGTAGTCAAATAGCTTGGTCCCTGAGCGCAAGATCCAGTTGAGATCAAGGATCTTTCCACTTTATCCCCCTGGAGCCTGATGTTGTTTTGAATACTGAATGTTTAGTTTACAAGCGGGTGCCCGGTTTTGCGTTTTGTGCTGTTGAACTAGTTGCTTGTCAGTCCATTATCTGCTGCTGTCGGTCCCTTTATTTGCTACGTTGGAAATTTGTAGGAAGTGGAACTTAAGTAACCAGAGTCTAAGGAATCAAACGTTACTTTAAAAATATGCAGAGGATTGACACCATCATCTCGGGACCATCGCCAGTGTCACTTCTCTCTGGCTTGAGAAACAGTTGTCTCTGTTATGGTTCCTGACCCTTGGCCATTGTTTTCACTGTTACCACAATGTCCTGTTATTCTCATGGACTTAAATTTTGCAAACTGTTGTATTAGATTTAGGATCCAGTGTTCCTGCTAGGTTCTGTGGCTGTCCAGTCTAAATCTTACTGTGCAGGCCTTGTGTATAGCCATAAAAAGAAAACTGAAGGAACAATGAATGTAGAATAATGGGCAGCAAACAACAACAGAATTTTGAAATGGACGTTGGTGATGTTTACAAGCAGCTAATAAGTATTGTTGGAATTATAATTCTGGTTTATATTTATTTCCAGTTGTTCTGTGGGATGCTACAAGAAACACAAAGGTATGAATTAATCTTTGATTCCCTAAAATTGTTCTTTAAATAACTAACAACTGTCAGAAAGAACAAAGTTCTTGGGCAAACTCTGGCAGATGTTATCTGTGGAAAGAAATAGTTAAGTCAATGACCTTTCTTCAAACTGAAATGTTAACTGGTTCTGTTCATACCTGGCACTTGACCTGAATTTTTTCAGAAGTTTGATTTTTGTTTTGAAAGTTGTCCAGTGTGGAATTTCAGATTTCCTGTATCTGTATATCTTGCTTTTGGAATAACAATTTTGATTGTTAAACTGTCAGGCTAAAATTACTTAATGGTTGGTTGGTGTGAAATATTCGACTTGCTGAAGCTGATGGTATGACATTGGCTAAACATTGATTTTCTGAAGAAGGGTCGAGGCCTGAAACATCAGCTTTCCTGCTCCTCTGATGTTGCTTAGTCTGCTGTGTTCACCCAGCTGTACACCTTGTTATCTCAGATTCTCCAGCATCTGCAGTTCCTACTATCTCTGGTATAACATTGACTCTTGAGTTTGAAAAATTGATTGATTGTAAATGCCTAAGATTAGTGTTCCCCTTAGATGGGTTGGGGATGGAAGTGATGTCCAATAACCGTCAAGTTGGATGTTGACAGGTGTAGCTCAGAATTCCAGAAATGCAGATTGTTATCCAGGGTCTGCTGTATTAAAAGAAGTTTCAGAAGTTGCACAACACAGGGTTATAATCCATCAAGTTTATTTGATGAAGGAGCAGTGTTTCAGAAATTTGTGATTGCAAATAAAGCTGTTGTATAACCTGGAGTCATGTGGCTTCTGACCTGGTCCAACACTGACACCTCCACATCATCATTATTAAAAAAATGTAACGAATGGAAGGCTTACATCTTTCATCCTTTCAATTTGTTGACATTCTTTGTCTCACTTTGCTGTGATTTTGAATTAGCATACTGTATCCCCTTCATTTGTAAAGGTAATTGCATGCAACATCCATGTACAGCAAATTACAAGGCCAAATTAAAATCTGCATTTAGATGTACTTTCTCCAAATTGTTATTGTTTCGAGCCTTAATCTTTTTCAAAAGATTTAGTTGTTCAAATTAAATTTTTTGCTCTTTAGTGGGAAATCTTGCAACGCCTGACAAGTCTACATACTTCATGGGTTTATATCTATCTTTTAAGACCATAAAAGCATCAAGCGTAGGGACACGCGTATGCTGCTCAGCCCCTCTATCCTGCTCTGCCATTCTGTCGAATCATGGCTGATCCCACATTCCTCATCTATTTTCCTGCGCTTTCCCTGTAACCCTCGGTTTTTTTTTCCCCCCTCATCAAAAACCTATCAATCTCAGCTTTAAATATCCACAAGGACTCTGCCCCCACAACTCTCTGCAGCAATGAGTTCTGGACACTCAACACTCTGAAAAGAAATTCCTCCTTATCTCAGTCTTGAATTGGCTCTTATTTATTCCGGGACTGTGCTATCTGGTTTTAGAAGTTGCTATGTGGGAAAACATTCTCTCGGCATTTATCTGCAAATCCCTTAAGAATCCTATGTATTTCAATGAGATCACCTCCTCCTATTCTTCTCTACTCTAGTGAGCAGAGTCTCAACTTGTTTAAATGTCACTCAAAGACAATTCATCTGTACCTGGGAGTTCCCCACTAGGAATCATCTGAGTGAATGTTCTCTGAACTACTTCCAGTGAAATGATGCCCTTCCTTAAATAAGGTGGACCAAAACTGTTCACAGTTCTCCAAATGTGACTTTACTAGTACGTTGTAGAGCTGCAGTAATACTTTCCCACTCTTACACTCCAACCCCATTGAAATAACATTCCATTAGCCTTCCTGATTACCTACTGCATCTGTGTGTTGGCTTTGTGTTTCTGACCCTGAGTCCCTTTGCATTGCAGCTTTCTGCAGTATTTCTCCATTTAAATAATATTCTATTTTCCTGTTCTCATTTCCAAAATTAACAACTTCTTCTTTTCCCATCTTGTACCCCATTTTCCAACTTTATGACCACTTACTTAACCTATCAGTTTTTCTGTCTTGTAACTTGCTTTCCACCGTTTTTGTGTTGTCTGCAAATTTGGCAACAATACATTAATTTCTTTCCTCACAAGTCAATAATGGTATGGAGGGCTTGTCTTATAAGCAAAGGCAAAACAGGGTGGGTTTCTACCCAATTAGAATAGTAAGAGATGATCTCATGAAACATAAGAACTAAGAGCCGAATGGACTACTCCTGCTCCTCGAGCCTGCTCCGCCATTCAATAAGATCATGGCTGATCTTTTTGTGGACTCAGAGCCCTGCTTTATCACCATAACCCTTAATTCCTTTTTTTTTAAAATTACTTTACTTTAGGTTTAAACGTTTACTGAAGTAGCATCAACTACTTCACTGGGCAAGGAATTCAATAGATTAACAACCCTCTGGGTGAAGAAGTTCCTTCTCAATTCAATCCTAAATCACCTCCCTCTAATCTTGAGGCTATCCCCTCTTGTCCTAGCTTCACCTGCCAGTGGGGATATCCTCTCTACTTCTATCTTATCTATTCCCTTCATAATTTTATATGTTTCTGTAAGATTCCCCCCCCCCCCCGCCCCTGCCCCCACTTCTGAATTCCAATGAATATAATCCCAATCTACTCAGTCTCTCCTCATAAGCCAACCCCCTCAACACCAGAATCAACCTCGTGAACCTCCTCTGCACCACCTCCAGTGTCAGTACGTCCTTCCTCGAGTAAGGAGACCAAAACTGCACACAGTACTCCAGGTGTAGCCTCACCAGCACCTTGTACAGCTGCAACATAACCTCTCTGTTTTTAAACTCAATATCTTGAGCAATGAAGGACAAAGTTCCATTTGCCTTCCTAAATATTTGTTGTACCTGCAGACCAACCTTCTGTGATTCATGGACGAGGACACCCGGGTCCCTCTGTATAGCAGCATGCTGCAACATTTTACCATTCAAGTAATAATCCTTTTTACTATTACTCCTACCGAAATGTATGACTTCACACTTATTTACATTGTATTCCATCTGCCAGATCTTTTCCCACTCACTCAATGTATCAATGGGATAGACATGGGATAATCTAGCCACAGGAAATGCTGGGTTACAGGGATAGTGTAATGGGGTGGGTCTGGGAGGGATGCTGTTTGGACGGTCAGTGTTGATTCAGTGGAGTGAATGGCCTACTTCTACTGTAGGGATTCTATGATTCTTGCTTGGTGTCAGGGCAAAGATACAGGCAAATCTTTGAGAAACCTACCCTGACAATTTCCTGATAAATTTTGTCTTTATTTTCCAAACTGCATTAGCATGGTAGACTTTCTTCTCTTTGCATATTTATTCTTAGCCTAAGCTGTATTGGAGCTTCTTGCAATTCCTAACATACTCCCTTTTAAATTTTGTAATGGCTGCACAATTATTTGTCTGCTGTACAATCTCAACAACATGAAGTTTGAGATAACATGTAGGATTCTTAAGGGGTTTGACAGGGTAAATGCTGAGAGAATGTTTCCCCTTTATGGCAGAGTCTAAGACCATACGACACAGTCTCAGAATAAAGAGGTCTCAATTTTAGATTTAGTTTTTGTCAGAGGGTTGCAGTCTCAATACTGATCCCTGTAGAACCCCACTGGTCATTGGTTGCTACCTGAAAAAGATCCCCTGATTGTTGATTCCTGCCTATTAGCCAGTTTTCTATCCCTGCCAGTATACTGCCTCCAACACCATGGGCTCTTATCTTAAGACGTATTGTTTTATGAGGTATTTTGTCAAACACCTTTTGGAAGTCCAACTTCTGGTTCTCTCTATCCACTCTGACTTCCTCAAAAACTGTAATAAGTTAGTCAACCACAATTTCTCTTTATGAAGCCATGCACTATACTGACTCTGCTTGATTTAGATTTAGATTTTCCATATATTCAGCTATTACTTAGTTGATTCCAAAACTTTCCTTCAATTCTTCAGAATACAACAGGACATTGATCAGATGGGCCAATGGCCTGAGGAGTGGCAGATGGATTTAGCTCCGATAACTGAGGTGCTGCATCTTGGCAAGGCAAATCAGGGCAGGACATATATACTTAACGCTAAGGTCCTAGGGAGTGTCGCTGAGCAAAAAGATCTTGGATTGCAGGTTCATTGTTCCTTGAAAGTGGAATTACAAGTAGACAGGATAGTGAAGGTGGTGTTCGGTATGCTTGCCTTTATTGGTCAGGACATTGGTTGGAATACTGTGTGCAGTTCTGGTCTCCCTGCTGTAGGGAAAATGTTGTGAACTTTGAAAGGGTTCTGAAAAGATTTACAAAGCTGTTGCCAGGTTTGGAGGGTTTGAGGTATCTTGAGAGGATGATTTCCCTTGAGCGTTGGAGGATGAGAGTGACCTTTTATAGAGATTTATAAAATCATGAGGGTTATGGGTAGGGTTAATAGCCAAGTTCTTTTCCCTGGGATGGGGGAGCTCAAAACCAGATGGCATAAATTTAGAGTGAGAGGGGAAAGATTTAAAAGGGACCTGAGGGGTAAATTGTCCACACAGGGTGGTGCATGTATGGAATGAGCTGCCAGAGGCTGGTGGAGGCTTGCAAAATTCTTAACATTTTAAAAGGCATCTGGATGGGTGTATGAACAAGAAGGGTTTCGAGGGCTATGGGCCAAATGCTGGCTTAAGCGACTAGATTAATTTAAGATAATCTGGTTGGCAAAGATGACTTGGATCAAGGGTCTGTTTCTGTGCCAGCTTCTATAATAGATTTTGTCAAGTTTTAAATGTTGGACAAAAGCATATACTTTCCATAAAATAACTAAAGTCAACACTTTATTTTTGTAGATGATTGTAAACCCCAAAAGTCTGGTTCAGTTTCAACAATTTCAGAGCTTTCGCCACCATTTAAGAAACCTATACAGCAAGACAACAATGGTAAGATTGAAAGGAAAATATCTACGGGGATTGAATTGTTCAACTTCAGATGTTCCAAAAAGTTTTTTGATTTGTTTTAGACCCCAATTTTAAAATGTTTTTCATAATATTTTAAGCCGCAAACATGGGTTCAATTCCACCCTTGGGCCACTGTCTGTATGGAGTTTGCACATTCTCCCTGTGACTGCATGAGTTTCCTCCCACAGGCCAAAAATATGCAGATTAGGTGGATTGGTTATGCTAAATTGCCTATAGTGTCTGGGGATGGGTCTGGGTGGGATGCCTGAGAGTCAGTGTGGACTTGTTGGGCCGAACAGCCTGTTTCCACACTGTAGGGATTCTATGTACCTGCATCCACCACTTCCTCTGGCAGTTCATTCCATACAGTAACAACTGTTGTTTTAAAAAAAAAGTTACTTCTCAGGTCCATTTTGAATCTTTCTCCCCTTGCTTTAAAAGTATTCACCTTATCTCCCTACCTTGGAGACTTTTGCTATTCACCTCATCTATGCCCTCATGATTTCATTAACCTGTAAGGTCTCCTCTCAACCACCTGCACTCCAGTGAAAAATGTCCTAGCCTATACTCCATTCCAAGCAATGTCCTGGTAAATCTTTTCTGAATCTTCTCCAGTTTAATTTTGTCCCTATAGCAGGGCAACCAGAACTGCACAGTGTTTCCAGAGGAGACCTCGATGTCCTGTAATCTAAACATAACATCCCAACTCCTACACTTGAATTTCTGAGCAATGAAGGCTAGTCTAATGCCTCCTTAACCACTGTGACGCAAATTTCAAAGAATTATGTACCTGCAGCCCTAAGTGGCTCTGTTCTATATTACCCATAGAACTTCCACCCTATCAATGCTGGAGGTGTACCTGTACCAAATGGGCTGCAGAGGTTCAAGAAGTAGCTCACCAGCACCTTCTCAAAATGTATAGCATGCACATGGGAGAGGATAATAAAACATTGACAGCATCCAAAGGAGATGAAACAGATTAAAGTTTCAAATACACAACATCAATCCACTTCTCCTTTAAAATACTGTTTGTGCTCAGCTTTGGAGCATTTTCTGGATTTCAGTTATACTTAAAACTCCAGAAGATAAAAGTCAATGTTTCTAGAGACATTAACCATTTCTCACATTTCCCTATAATCAATTATGATTCAGGAACTGACTGCCTTTAAGTTCACTCATTTAAAGTGTGTTGAAAATGATTTTGCTATGTTAATAGGACACTACTCCTGCACAAATGAAATCTTGGATGATGATGATGAAGAATCTGATCGGGTACCACTGGAGAAACTGAGACAATTGGGTATGTACACTTTTAAAAATTGACTGTGCAAACAAAAACTGTCTTCCTATTATTTGCAGTTGGGAATTTAGTAATTAGAAGTAGTTAAAATTCTGTGATGTGCAAGAGTTGAACAAGTGCATAACCATTCACTTGACATAGGTTTTAGCTGCAAATTGTCTCCTTTTTATTCTTGTATTGGATGTGGGTGTTACTAACAAAATTAATTGCCCTCATAAGAAGCAGAAGAACTGCAAATGCTGTAAATCGGAAACAAAAATTAAGTTGTTGGAAAAGCTCAGCAAGTCTGGCAGCGTCAGTTCTGCAAAAGGGTCACCAGACCTGATTTCTCTTCACAGATGCTGCCAGACCTGCTGAACCTTCCCAGCAACTTCTGTTTTTGTATTAATTGCCTGTAAGCTGCTTGACTTGCTAGACCATTGCAGATGGCAGTTAAGATTCAACCCTATTGCTGTGGATCTGGAATCTCATGTAAGCTAGACAAGGTAAGGCTGGCAGCTTGCCCAAAGAATATTATGATCCTGATAGGTTTTCTCAACTGTAGTTTCATGGCAACTTTACTGAGATTAGTTGTATATTCCACATTTTATAAATTGAATTTAAATTCCATATGATGTTGTGGTGGGATTTGAATCTGTCAGAGTGTAAGTATTAGTCTTGGCCTGTGGGTTAGTAATTCAATAATGTTAACACAAAGCCATTTCTCTGCCTAAATTCTGAATGGTGGTACCATTCTCCCTTGGGCTTACAAGAAATATTTAACTTTCACTGCTTATTGTCATAGTGGTCAGGGCTCAAAATACACATGGTGGGAAAATATGCCCCCAAAATACTTGATAATGTACAATTACAGGACAACCGATCCAAGAAAAGTGGTCTATAAGCAGAATTGACAGATTTGAAGAGGAGCAATTTGCAGTTCGGGCATTTGTGGCAATTAGGAAGCTGTGCACCGTGGTCTTTGCCAGGGATGGAGGGAGGCTGTGAGGTGGGTCGCATCTGCTAGGGCAAGGAGGAAGCGGCTACAAAGGTGGGGACCTAGGGCAAGTCAGCTTCAAAGTGACTGAAGGCTAGGGCAGGCTGCAAGAAGTGAATTGAAGGAAACTGCAAACCACAGTAAATTTTAAATCCATCAACAATGGAATGCTGAGCTAAGTGGGAGCTGGAAAGTTTGAAATAGAGTGAATTCCTTCCCTAAAAAGTAGAACCTCTAGCTTGGGGTTGCATGTGCTCAGATTACAATTAGAGGAAAAATGCAGTGGATGCTACTGTAATGAACACAGCATCAATTGCTAAATTTTAAATCAGTGATTTGACCACTGAGATGCAGTAAATTGGTTATAATTGCCTTGTTAAAATATTCTAGCTTTGTTATAGAAGCACCTTAGCCTACAGCCATGCTAGTCTGAAAACACCTGATCTCATTTGCTCTCAAGCTAAGTAGACTGAGGCCTGGTTTCTGTTTGGATAGGAGACTGCCTGGGAATACCAGGTGCTCTAGGCTCTTTCTGCCAGCAGTGGCTACTCATATCATCCCTCTGCATTTGTATTACAGAGTCATTGATTTGTATAGCACAGAAACGGACCCTTCAGTCCAACTTGTCTATGCTGACCAAATATCCTAAATTTTTGTGGGAAGGCACTGGTCTTGTAAACCAGAAAACATGGGTTCGGTCTCCACTTCTGCCAAGCATTGATTCCTGGACCAAACTGTATGCCGTTGCCATGGACTGTTAGACATTGAACATTTGTCATTACCCCCTGCCACTTTTTATTTTAGAAAAGTTAATCCTTCAAGATATAGAAACACAATGGCATTAGTCTGCTTCAGCTATGTTTAAAGTCATGACTGTTTTATGTAGACTTGTCACTTCTTTTTGATGAAAAGACTTCGGCAATAAACCGGCAATGTAAATATTAATCTCAGTAAGAAATTACTGCTTTCCTTGTGCTGTGGCTTTAAATTTAAGAAACTAATCTATTGAGGATATTGTTGAATTCCTCTAACTCTGCTTCAGCATGTGAGCAAATACCCCATACGTCAACTAAAGTATAGAAGGTAATGTTAACTGTGTCTTTGCATCACCTAATACATGGATTTTTAATAATGAAAAAGGAACACGTGAAGTAGAGAAGTATTCTCCAAAGATCAATACATCCTGAACTCTTGCCCTCAGCCAAAGGGGGGAAAAAATTGACTCCTTGTAATGGTCAGTGGACTCCAGACAACACTTCCCCGATTAGAGCTCAATTACCTCTAAACTACTTGTATGCTTGGAAGCAGCCTTAGCCCTTGCTGGATTGCTAAAATCCACCATGTGAAGTAACACAACATTGTTGTATTATTCTGCTCATGGTACCAGAGGGAACTGTTTCTGAAACACCCTTTCACACTACCACTTGGATTCTTTGGAATTTGGGAGTTTCCAACGGAGTGGCCTTAGATTGTAAGATATTTGTTTAAGTATGTTCTTGCATTCCTGTTCATTCCATTTCTGTTGTTCCAACAGCAGGATCAGAGAAGTTGAAGGGTCTGCTTTGCAATCCACATCTTAAACAGTTGCTGTTGACAGTAGACAAGGCGGAGGATAAAGAAAGCATCATGAAGACAGCTATGCAAGAACCAATTTTTGTGGAGTTTGCAGATCAGTGTTTACAAATAGTTGAACCCCCAGAGAAAAATGAAACTGCTGCCTCCTAGTATAAACTGTCCAACCTTTGAGAAAATACTTTTGTAATTACTATTTTAAGATGTAAGTTTTTCCATTGAATTGAAAAAGTGTCTTAATTTTTTTTAAGCTGTGTTCTTTAAGAAAAACAAACAATCCAATATTGGTACCTAACCAGTGACTTGAAACAAATTCTTATTTTTATATACCATTACCAAATAAAATACAATCCAATTTTCTTGACTCCTTGTACAGGTTTTAAAAATCTGTTGCTACATTTCACTTTTATTTTGCTTCCTTTTAGTTGTTTTTTTTTTCGCCCCCGCAATCTCTGATTTGGCTTCCAAGCTTTATGTACATAGCTTTATACTTACATGTAATATGAAAATAAGTGAACTACCATCTGCATGTCAGAATATTCCTAAAGTCAATTTGTAACTATTTCCTTTTGAAAAAGAGATTAAAGTACTTTGAAGACCATTTGACAAATTACTAAAACACTTGCCATGCTTCCTTGCTTTGTATGCTGAATAAGCTACTGAAATGTAACCAGGCATTTCATTTATTTTGTGGGTTGTAACTCATTCAAACCTTCAATAATGAATGTATCCTGTACTGTCTAAACAAGGATTAAGTCCTCCTATGTGAGATTTTGATCTACTAGGGTTCTTGGAGGTGATGGCCTAGTAGTAGCATGAAATTGTGATAAGAGCTTGCATAAATTGTAATCACTGGTTTAAATCTAGACAAATGTGAATGATTTCAACTTCATAAGTACTGATCGCATGATTAAGTTTCGAGAAACTAGAAGTGCTGATGAAGAAACTGGGGTGTTGCAGTTATGAGTTCATTCTCACTTTTGAAATCAATTAAGCTTCATTTTACACAATCAGGTTTTACTATATAAAACTACAGAATTGGAAGGATAGAAGCCACTTTAAGGATCAAAATGTTGACAGATAATACAACGGTGGATAAGTTAGATTACCACTCCATAGAAAATGCATGAAAAAATAAGCATGATGTCCAAAAGCCTTCCCTAATCTAATTAAAAATCACAAACATCATCCGGTTGAAGAATGTTTTATTGCTACATACATCAGTTTCTCATTTGCATATAGTGTACATTCATTGAATAGATATTTTAATACATAAATATTTCAATCTATTATCACTAGTGTTATTTTTAAAGAACATTCCAGCATCCCATATTTTTGTTTAGTAACACCTGATTTGAAGCAATTACAGCATGGAAAAAAAACTCCTGCTTGAGACTGCCCTGCTCAAGAAATAAAAATTGTCACTATTGCTAAGAACTGGAGTGCAGCAGTTCTTGTCATCAGGAAAGGACAGTTCAACATTTTTTTTTAAACAAATATACTAGTCTGTCAAAGTATTTTTAAATCTAAACATTTTCATCTATCAACCCAAAGGTGACTACTTAGTGCAATTTTATTGTCCAGTTAAAACTTGCACCCCTCAGCTTACATTCAAAGCCCATAACACAATTTGTTACTTCCGTGAATGACAGCTGAATATAGTGTTGTGAACTCCTGCCTTACAAAAGAAAAAATACAAAAGAAAAGCTGTGATGAATTATGATCACAAATCAATTAGTCCTAAGACGTAGTTTCAACAAGGAAAATGTAGTCTAGCATCTCGGTAATAGAGAATAAAGCAGCAGACTGGAGAGTGCAATACTCTTCAACTAAGGTCAGCCACACACTGTTAGAATGTCTAAAGTGACAAACTTGATTCCAAATAGTTGTTCAGTTCTTTGTGAGGGGTTTTAGGCATGACCATCAGGAAATGGCAACAAGTAGCAGAAAGAAACAAAGGTAAGCACCTTTTTAAAAGCATGGTTACTTTGTGAGAGAACCTAAGAGCTTGACCTCCATGTTTTCTTGGCATTTCACTATATTTCCTTAAACTGAACACCATTAGCTGCTAATGAAAGTTCTTTTCTCCCCCTCTTCATATAAACCTACATTCAATACCCCATTCCCTGCTTAAACAGGGTCTGCTGCTGGCTGAGGCAGAGCATGTGGAAGTTTGGCAAGGGTGCAGAGGAGATTTACTAGGATGTTGCCTGGTATGGAGGGAAGGTCTTACGAGGAAAGGCTGAGGGACTTGAGGCTGTTTTCATTAGAGAGAAGAAGGTTGAGAGGTGACTTAATTGAAACATATAAAATAATCAGAGGGGTGGATAGGGAGAGCCTTTTTCCTAGGATGGTGACGGCGAGCACAAGGGGGCATAGCTTTAAATTGAGGGGTGAAAGATATAGGACAGATGTGAGAGGTAGTTTCTTTACTCGGAGTAGTAAGGGAATGGAACGCTTTGCCTGCAACGGTAGTAGATTCGCCAACTTTAGGTACATTTAAGTCGTCATTGGACAAGCATATGGACGTACATGGAATAGTGTAGGTTAGACGGGCCTGAGATCGGTATGACAGGTCGGCACAACATCGAAGGGCCTGTACTGTGCTGTAATGTTCTATGTAATATCAATGGCCAAATGTGGAGAAGCTACAGCCAAAAATATTCATCATCTAGCAAATTGGAAAGATAGTAATCTAAACATAATATAGCATGTTACGACTTTATATCTGACATGTCTTTAGGGATTTAACAAGACAAAACAGCCGGTTCTACACAAAACCCAAGTGTCTCAGTGCTGTGCAAGAGTTATTTGAAATTTTCAGTGTAATAACACAGTCAGCATCTGATATTAAGAAGTCAGTAAAATAGTTTTTCTTGGTTTGGTTCCAAAGACTATCGTCGCTCTAATCATAAATTGTAAATATAAACAAAAGCATGGTTGTGGTAATTAGTAAAGGCAGAAAACCAAATAAGTCAGTCAAAACTATCAAAGTTTTCTAAGACAGGAGTCAGGTTTAAAACGTGTGTCACATGTAGAAAACTGAAAGGTTTTACATTCCTCCAATTTTAAGACATTTCTAAATAAAAAAAAAACTGTAGTGCTCCTATAAATGCATATGCAATGCAAGATTTTGTTGAAATCAACTGTCCTGAGATAAGGCACTTAATTATAACATGGATTATTGAAATAGCAATGAATTTTTTCAATCAGAAAGGCAGAATAAGCTCAGGCTTAATAGAAAATTTAGTGTAGTGTAACAGGCAGAACATTACTAATCTCTATCTCAGGTTGAGATTCCCTGGCCAATTGCTGTAATGCACTGCTTTCATTAAAATGTCATTTTGCTGAACAATAAAAGTTCAATAAAACTTCTAAGTTATGTGAATTCAATTCAATAGGTGCAAAATTAAAACTGATCACTTTTGGTGATGGTACAAATACCAAATCTATCTTGTATGCACCTTTCCCAAACCTAATTCAGTCCCTCAATAATGTAGATCAGGGACTAATCTAAAAAAAGTTTGATCCTCATTTCTAGCTGTGGCTTCCATCAGTGTGAGAGATTGAAATTGAAGCTTTTCGCTGTAAAATTAAAGTGACAATAAATAATTCAATTCAAGATGATCTCATAAGATGTCTGTTTTACAAATTTCTATTAGAAAGGATTACAGGAACATGGCATATAAATAAAATGATTAATCTTCCTTTTTTTCCAATAAAATCTGGTTAAGGCCTATGATCGTGCAGTGTGTGTGTTCAGGATAAATATCAGCAAAAAGCAATGGTGAACGTCTGCAATGAAACTTTACTTGCACCTGGAAAAAGAAACAAAATTTAGTTACAATTACACAAGGAGCATTGAGCTTCACTAATTTTTAACATGAATACAAATATTACTTCTACAAAAAAAAATCCTTACCTCGGGTAATGCTCTAATAGAAGCAATACCTTGATCAGACTGATGATGTTCCACCTTATAGTTGCTTCTCCATTTCACCTTAAAGGCAGCCAATCGAGTAAAGGCCTTAAGTGTTTCAGATATGGATGGAGTCATTCCAGTAATGCAAACAGATGAAAGCATCAGACCCAGTGGCCAGGCATGTAACTTTAGATCTCTGAATTGAGTAGCTTGGGAAAGCTTGTTTGGTGATTCATACACACTCCGATATAAAGGTGAGCAAACGGGAGATTCCCGAACCAATGCCATTTCTTTAAAATCTGTTGTATCATCTAATTCCTTTGCTGCCAAGAAATCCATTTTAATCTGAAGATGTCAGCAAAAAGCATAGATTAGTTGAATGCTTAAATTTATGTGCCAGTTTAGCAGAGGGTATGGGATTGACCTACTCCAGGATCATTGTACAAAATATAAACCATCATTGCAATTCAGTACTGTAGGGGAGATGCTGTCTTTCTGAGTGGACATTAAAAGGCCCTTTAGTGCATGGTAAAGGATGCAATTACTCCATAAAAAGCAAAAAGACAATAGTGCATTTATACATCAACGTTCTTAAGACATTGCAACATACTTTATAACTAAGATTCAGTTTTGTAGTAGATTCATTGTTCTAATGCAGGCAAAAGAGAAGCAAAGTTCTCATGATGTCTTAGCCAACCACCCAAAAGTAGATTAACTGCTCATTAATTTCATTTGTTATGAATGGGATCTTCCACTGACTAAATCAATTGCTGCTTTTCCTGAACAAGTGCCTGTCACTCAAGAATAAATCACAAGATGTAAAAATTCACGAGAAGCTAAAAGATATAATAAATTCTGTAAAATTAAAGATTTCTATTGTTCAACATATCCAAATCTATATGTACTTAATTTTTAAAAAATTTCCATGTATTTAGTCTACCAATATAAAAATATTTCAAAATTCAAATTATTCTTTTTAGAGAAGACTCATCCAATGTCTGCGCTGTAATGCAACACTTGTAAATTAAGTAATTTAGGAAACATATACAAATTTAAAAATTTTTTAAGGTTTAGCTATTCAGTGCAGTAACGCAGTTTCAGTGAACAGTTACTGATTATAAGGGATAGCCTTGTAAAATTTAAAGTGCATTGGATTGGGGTTAGTCTATCGACAAGAACGGACAAGGGTACTGCAGGCACCAGTGCCTGGGCCCCAGTTATTCACAAGCTATTAATGATTTGGATGAGGGAACTGTAAGTAATATCTTCTGGGTTGCAGATGACACAAAGCTGGATAGAAGGGTGAGTTGTGAGGAGGATGCAGAGATGCTTCAGTGTGATGGGTGAAGTATAATGTGGATAAATGTTAATTATGCTTTTTAATAGAAAGAACAGGAAAATATCTGAATGAATGGAGATAGTTTGGGAAAAAGGGAGGTGCAATGAAACCTGGGTGTTCTTGTACACCAGTCACTTAAAATCAGCATGCAGGTGCATAGGTAGAGAACAAGGCAAATGGTACATTGGTCTCTAATAGCGAGAAGATTTGAGTACAGGTATAGGGATGTCTTGAAACAGGGCCTAGATGAAACCACACATGAAGTACTGTTTGCAGTTTTGCTCTCCTAATATAAGGAGGAATGTGCTGACTATGGAGGAAGTGCAACTAGACTCATTCCTGGGATGATAAGCCTGATGTCTGAGACTGGATCAGTTAGGATTATATTCACAGGATTTTAAAAGAATGAGGGGAGTTCGCCTAGAAAGCTATACAATTCTAACAGGACAAGACAGGGTAAATGCAGGAAGGGTGTTTTCATTGACCAGGTCATCCAAAATGGGATCACAGTCTAAGGAATTGGGGTAGGTCATTAAGGACAGATAAGGAGAAATTTCTTCACCCAAAAGATGCCATAAGCAGCAGCTGAGGCCAAAATATTGAATATTTTCAAGGAGTTAGATGTAGTTCTTAGGGTTAAAGGGGTCAAAGCGTATGGTGAGAAAGCAGGAACAGGGTTCCAAGTTTGATGATCAACCGTTATCATATTGAATGGCCAAGCAGACTCGGACAGTTGAATGGATGGTATCTGCTCCTATGTTCTAGAACATAGAACATCGAACAGTACAGCATAGTACAGGGCCTTCGGCCTACGATGTTATTCCGAACTTTTACCCTAAACCTAAGGTCTATTTAACCTCCACCACTACCTTATACTATCATCCATTTGCCTACCTAATAGCCACTTAGATGCCCCTAATGAGGCCGACTCCACTACCCTTTCCAGCAAATCATTTCACGGCCCTACCACTATCTGAGTAAAGAACCTACCTCTGACGTCTCCCCGATATCAACCTCCTTTCGCTTTAAAACTATGTCCCCTCACAAAAGCTATTCTCACAAGGGAAAAGTCTCTGGCTGTCTACTCTATCTATACCTCTGATCATTTTGTACACCTCTATCAAGTCACCTCTCACCCTTCATCATTGTAAAGAGAAAAGCCCTAGCTCTCTCAAACTTTCCTCGTAAGACCTTCTCTCCATTCCAGGCAACATCCTGGTAAATCTCCTCTGCACCTTTTCCAATGCTTCCACATCTTTCCTGTAATGACGTGACCAGAACTGGACACAGTACTCCAGATGTGGCCGAACCAGGCTTTTGTATAACTATTCTATAGTCTATGTTTCTGTGAACTGTATTACATTATTCATTTAAACTAGGTACAGTAACATTTTTGAATTCAAAACTCCAACTCACTTTCCAGGTTTTCCATGCTCGTTGCAGCACCACTGCAGCCTGATGAAGTTTTTTAATCCAACGTCTGGTCAACCATGATCTGATTGCTGTGAGAAACAAATCAATGAACTGTAAATGAGAAAGAACATGCATTTTAAAATACAGTGCTACAACCTGTATATATATAAAGCTTTAAACCACCTGCTTTTTGATCTAGCTTCATAATACATGTTTTTTTAAAAAGTCCTCAAGTTCAGTTGGAAACTGACATAGCATCCCACTTGCACATATATCAGCATATGAGGCACTCGATGGTCGCTGTTGAAAAAGGAACATCTGTAGAAAAATTTATAGCTGTTCCTTCAAACTTTCTGACAAATTAAAAATGGTTTTTAGTGATAAATTAATCAAGTTATTTCTAGACTATCTCAAGACAGTGTTACAAAAATTGCATACCTTACATATGATATTTTTAAGATAATCAGTTCGTTGTTGAGTTGACCAGAAGTTACATACCTTGATATTCTTCTTTAGTTCTACGATGAGCAGAAGAGATAATCAAAAAATTGAACGGAGTTAGTGATAGTTGGATTTGGATTTGGATTTGGATTTGGTGGGGGAAGCTAGTTTGAGGTGGAACTGAAGTAGGAAGGGAAAGAATGAAACTTAAACTTAGAAGTTAGATTGGAGGAAGTGAGGGATACAAATACACAAATGTCTAATATGGCCAGCTGTGCACATTGTTTTTGGTTTGGAAAGCTGAAACTGATTACTCCAGTTCAGGAAACAGGTTGTATTAGTTACTTCTCTTCTTCTTGCTTGTATGAAATATAGAAGTACAACAGCAAGTTATGGTCCATCCCTCCATTAAGATCACAAAGAAATTCTTCTAAACAGGGAATATTTTCCTTACCTGGGAAGCCATTTCTCAGCTAAGCTGATATCATTGCAGAGTTCCAACATTGCACCCAATCTGCAAGCACTGCCCTCTGACACCCAAGAATGAGAACATTCAATGACTGAGACATCTGTGCAGATACCCAGATCCTGGTGTACAAGGCAATCATCCTTCACCACCTTAATACACTTGAGAAGTACCAGAAAAGCTGTTTAAGTCAGTTTCTCTGCAAAAGCTGTGAGGACAGGCACACTAATTTCATCTAATAGCACCTGCACGGAGTCCATGTTCATCCAAAGCCAACTCCACTGAGCCGGCCATATGCTTAGAATGCCTGAGTTCCAATTAACAAAACCAGTCTTCAGCCAGTTCAAGGAAGGACAAAGGAAGTATTTCAAAGACTCCCTGAAGGCTTCCGTCAAAAAAATGCAACATAGATGTCAACGCATGGGAGCCCCTCATTCAGAAGAAACACAGTCTTGGAAGAATCTCCTTTATGAAGGGACACATTTCTTCGAGAACACCCAAAAGCAAGAGGATGTACAGTAAAGGATTTAGAGTAAGATCTCAAGGCCAAGAGCTACTTCCACCTCCTCGACACACCTGCCAAATGTGTGGTCAGAGATGTGGCTCTAGACAAGGACCCACAGAACCCATCACCAGTGATAAAGAATTCCCTAGGCCGACAATAATACTCATTAGCAAGTGATTGATATAGACAAGATTCAAATGGTTAGTTTGAAACCACTCAAGTTAGAATCGTATGGCAGTTATTGCAGGACCAACAATTCTTTGTTGCAACAGTAACCATGATGCAATTGACTTAAAAGACTCTCGGAGATTAAATGAATAAATTTCCTGAAATTATGACATTCAAAGAAATAGGTGAGGATAGGAAGTTGCAAAACTGTTCATAACTTCCCATTCATAAATTCCCATTAGCATTCTAATTAAGAAATTGTACTTTTAAATTGGAAAGCTGCAAACATGACTTCTGGATTTAGGACAATGGGAGGTTGGGGGGGTGGCGGTGGGAGGAAGAGGGGAGAACAGAACCACTTCAGACCTGCCAGTTTCACATTACCAATAGGGAAATTAGTGAAATTTATCACCAGAGTGAATGAATAGGGTATTGTACATTCTACTTCACCTAAAATATCAATTTATTATGTATCCTAAATTGTGAAGATGGGATAAGCAAGTTCTAAAGGGGCAAGGACAGATTATGTGACTGTGCAAAAAGAAACTATGGCACCTCTGGAGTTCAATCTAAATGGTCACCTAGAGTGGTTTCTACAAATACAAATTAGAATCTTTTTTCCCAAAAATAGCAGGTCATTAAAAACTGTGGAAGTGTTACAATATTTAGATGTCCAAGTACACAAATACTAAAAGGCAGTCCACATGCACTAAAAGGAATTAAGGAAGCTAAAGAAATGCTAGACTTTATTTCAAATTAATAGATAAAAGGATGAACATTAGGCTTCTGTTCTACACACTATGCACCTCAACAGGAATACTGTAATCAGTTATTGGCATGTGAACTCAGTGATAATGAGGATATATTTGTCTTGGAGGACTACACCTCAAATAGACCAGAATAATACCAAGCTAACAAAGCTAAATTGTGATACAAGTTTGCATACTTTTTAACTAATAAATCCCTTGAATTTAGAAGACCAGAGGTAGTTTCTTGGTGTTTAAGACATCATAAGGATTAAATACAAAAATACAAAGTAAATATTATTTTCTCCATGGGGAATAAGAGGGCACTTTTCAAACTAGAACTAGGTCATTCAGGAGTTAAGTCAGAAAGCACTATTTTACACAAAAATGTAGCGGAAATATGGAACTCACTCTCCTAGAAAGATGTGAATGCTGCATTGACTGGAATTTTAACTCATTATCATTGCAATTTTTCTGAGGCCGAGAGAGAGATATCCAGTTTTGAGGAGTCATTATTGGACTTGAAACATTGACTATGTTTCCCTTTCTCCAAAGATGCTGCCAGAACTGCTGAGTTTCTTTTTACTTACTAAGTCGTAAAATTGTTGGCTGGGCCAGCATATTTTGCTTCCCTCCCTGTTGTCCTTGAGAAGTTAATGGTGAGCTGCCTTCTTGAACTGCTGCAAACTACGTGTTGTAGGTAGACCTACAACGTCATGTTATTCATTCATGGATGTGAGCATTGCTGGCTAGGCCAGCAACTTATTCTCTATCCCCAATTCCAGAAGTTTGACCTAACCATACCGAAGGAAAAGCAATATATTTCCAATACGGGATGGTGAGTGGATTAGAGATTGTTTCCATATATTTGTTCTCTTGTCCTTCTAGATGGTAGTGGTGATGGGTTCGGAAGGTGCTATCTAAAGATCCCTGATCAATTTCTGCAGAACATCATGCAGACAGTAGTAGTGTGTACTGAGTAAAGGTGGTGGAGGGGCTGGATGTTTGTGGATATGGTACCAATGAAGCAGGCTGCTTTGTGTTAGATGGTGTCAAGCTTTTTCATTATTGGAACTGCATTCATTCTAGGCAGTTGGGGAGTATTCCATCACACTCCAGACTTTGCCTTGTAGATGATGGATGGGCTTTGGAGAGTTAGGAGGGAACTTACTCACTGCAGGAGTCCTAGCCTCTGACATACTCGTGTAACCACTGTATTTATATAGCAAGTCCTATTCAGTTTCTGGTCAATAGTAACCCCCAGGAAGTTGATAGTGGGGTATTCAGTGACATAATGCCACTGAACGTCAAGGGACTATGGCTAAATTGTCTCTTGTTGGAAATGGTCAATGCTTGCCATTTTGTGTCCTGTGAATTAGATATACTTCTTTTCAGTCCAAACTTAGATTTTGTCTAGACCTTGCTGCATTTTGTCATGAACTACTCATGTATCCGAGGAGTTGCAAATTGTGCTGAACATTGTGCAATCATTGTAGAATTTTCTGAGTGTTAGTTTTAGATTTACAGCATTTGCAGTATTTTACTTTTATTTGAGATTTCTTCTGTGTTTATTCTTAATTAACCAGAGTTGGAAATGCTCAAGACAAACACAGAAGTGTTTCACTCCATCACTAAAATCTCTTCTAACACGATCTATAAAGGTACAATACTAGCCTGCTTGAATGATGGTCGCTGCTCGCCTTGATCGTGCTAATTTTCTTTGACAATATCTTCGCCAGTTATATTGAATGCAAAGTACTTTCTTGGAAAGAGTTTGACTTCTGGCACTTTCGAGCATCTCGAGCTAAAAGAGATTTAATAACGTAAACATTTACTAACCATTTGAAACATTCACATCCACCTATAATCTACAATGCAGCAGTGAATACACTTCACCAGTAGTAGATGCCAGAATGTTTTCAGATGTTATTCATTCATGGAAGTGGGCATTGCTGGCTAGGCCAGCAATTTATTCTCTATCCCTAATTACCCAAAGGGCAATAAAGATTCAGCCACATTGCTGTGGGTCTACACTCATGTAGCCCAGACAAGGTAAGAATGGCAAATTCTTTCCCTAGAGGACAGTAGTAAACTAGGTGGGTTTTCCCTAACAATTTAGATACTCTGCACTTGGCTGGTCATCATTTGATTCTTAATTCCAGATTTTCACTGAATTCAAATTCTACCATTTACTGTGGCAGGATTCAAACCTGGGAGACCAAACATTAACTGTGCCTCTGGATTAATAGTCTAATTTACCAATAACCAATAATACCAATAGATCATCACTTCCCCTAGAGTTTACACAGGAACACCACAAGAAATTACAGAAGGAGGAGTAGGTCATTCAGACCCTCAATCTGCTTTGACATTCAACTAGAGCATGGCTTCTACCTCATTTTACTGCATATCACCTGATATGTTTAATATCTAGAAATCTAGTCATTTGGTAGTACTGAACTTAAGTAATGCTGGAAAAAAGAACACTTGGATTCATCAGGATAATTGACAAGAAACTCCAAAGGGGAAAATAACACTTAGGCTGTATGAGAGGAGAGTGCCGATTGGTTAGTGTGTGGATTCTGTTTGATAGAAAAGTTGACGGGGGAATGCACCAGTTAATGATGACTGATCATTAGTTGCTAAGTTTTGCTTATATTTTAAACAAAGTAAGTTGCTTCAGATTTGTCAAGACACCAAATAATGTCTGTCCCTTATTCTCTTGTCATGAAACACATACAATGAATGCACATGTACTTTTCATTTGCAAAGAACAGGGCCACATATATTAATACATGCTGTTTCCAGCACACACAAGTGCACTGCATTGTGAGCATAACTAACAATTCTAAATCAGTTGTCTTCATGACAACACCTCTAAGAATGGATTTGCCAATCAGTACTGTCTTCTCATACAGTTATACTCACACAGTACAAACCTTGGTGGTGTAAACAGTGAACCTTTGATGCTTTCCCTCTATGGCATTTATATCCTCTCTTAGCAAAAGGAGAAGAAAATTGTAGACAATACTCCAGATGTGGTCTCACCGAGGCTTTATACAACTGCAGCAAGGTTTGTTTCTACAGTGCTCAAAGGATCTTGCAATAACAGGACAACATACTATTTGGCTTCTTAATTGTTTGCTTGTATTCAGGTTAGCTTTCAGCAACTTAAGAATAAGCATACCAAGGTTAAATCAACATTTAAGGAATACTCTACATTTATATCTTTCTACCAAAGTAGATAACCACACATGGTACATAACGTGAAAACAATCTGCCATGCTCTTGCCCAATCACTTAGCATTCTAAATCCCCTTGCAAGTCTCTTCTGCATTTTCCCATTCAGTTTAGTATCAACATCAAGCTGGGAAGTATTGCATTTGTCCCCAAATCAAAATCATTGATAAAGATCATGAATGGTTTGGGCCTTAAGCACTGATCCTCCTGGTACCCTATTAGTCAGTCTGCAAAGCTGACAATTATCTATTCCTACTCTGCTTTCAGTCCATTCATCAATTTCAATCCATACCAGCAGTATATTACCACAGTCTATGTACAATTCAACTTGTAAACATCCTATGTGGGGCCTTATCTCAAGTCAAAAGACATCATATCCACTAATTCCTCTTTATCTATTCTGCTACTCTCACTCTCAAAACATCAACAGTTTTGTCAATTTCCCTTTCATAAATCTGCCCAACCCTACAACTGCTTTCAAAGTGTCCAGTTATTATATCCTTTATAATACATTTTAGCATTTTCCTTACTCTGATGTCAGTGCAACAAGCCTGTATTTCTCCATCTTCCCTTGTCCTCCTTTATTACTGAGGTTACATTGTGTTGTGAAGTTGAGTAGAGTGTGGAGGGACTGGAAGGTAGGGCATTAGAATTTGATGTTGTGGGTGGAGGGAGTGGGAAGGATGAATGTGTGATCACTTTAAAAGAGGAGTTTTACTAGGTTTGGAGATTAAAAACAGGAGTGTCAGAGGTTCTGTTCAGTCTTGACTGCTGGCTCTGATGGGGCTAGATCAGTGTCAAGGACTCTCCACATGTTAATAAAGAGTGGCTTAGTGACAGGATACCGACCTCTGTGGAGATGTTTTAGAGGCGACACGAGATTTTTTTTTTCTTTATTCATTCACAGGGTGAGGGCATTACTGTATAGACAGCATTAATTTCCATCCCTAATTACCCAGAGGGCAGTTAAGAGTCAACCACATTGCCGTGGATCTGGAGTAACATGTAGGCCAGAACAGGTAAGGATGGCAGTTTCCTTCCCCAAAGGGCATTCGTGAAAAAGATGGGTTTTTCTGACAATCGACAACGGATTCACAGTCATCATTAGATTCTTAATTCCAGATATTTATTGAATTCAAATTCCACTATCTGCCACAGCAGGATTCAAACCAGGGTTCCCAGAATACTGTCTAGGCCTCTGATTAGCAGTCCAGCGAAAATACCACTCGGTCTTCACCTCCCCCAGTAAACTGGGATTAATGATGCAACCTGTAAAAGCACTGACTAGCTGAAACCAAACTGGACATCAAACAGGCACAACAACTGGCTTTATCATTGGAAAATACAGCAAGTGGAGAATGTGACTTGCAGGGTATTCCAATGGAAGTGGACACCCTCGCCAGGCCGACCAAGCATTGGGAACACCACTTGAGTAAAGACAATTGTATAGCCTCATTCAGGACATATACTGAAAGGATGGAGTCAAGATCAGTCCACAGCAAAATTCCAAAACAAAGCTAAGCCTCAGCTAAACAATTTACATCTTCTTCAGGATCTGGGCTGGCAAGTCATTGTAGTTACTGCCGGTACGCAGACTCCACACAGCAAAAGAGTCCTACTAGATCTAAATTGAGTGAGAGTACTCGTAGGCCAATATCAAGGAGAAAGCACATCCTGGAAAGTCCATCTACATCAGCTTTAGAACAATTAAGCTACTTAGCACCATTCAACTCAGAACCAATCACAATAATCATCCAGTTTAACGAACACCCAGTTCTATCAGAGGTCGATACCGACACAGATGTTTCAGTGATCGCAGAATCAGTCTTTAACAAAATTCGCACTAGACTCCAACCCCTAAATTTGTGCAAGACCTCAGCTAGACTGAGAATCTATACCAGGATGCCTTTATAGGTTAAGGGTATAACTTGTGTTCTGGTCTCTTATGAGAAGCAGTTGGTTCAGTTACCACTGACCAAAGTAAAAAGTGCGGGCCAATCATGATGGGGTGAAATTGGTTGAGAAATATTCATCTTGATTGGCTTAAGGCTGCCTGTGTGAAGTCCTAATTAAATACCCAGAAATTTTTCAGGAAGAGACTGTCAAAGGAGCTAAGGCCACCTTGCATGTTGACCAGGAAGCAATTCCACAATTCTGCAAGGTCCAGCTAATGTTATTTGCCTTACAAGCAAAAGGTAGAAATCAGAAGGCTGGAAAGCGAAGGAATCATCAAACCATTCCACTCTGCGAGTGGACAGCACCAGTCGATTGTGAAGCCCAATGGGTCAGTTTACCTTTGTGGGGATTTTAAACAAATGGTTTTATTTTGTAAAGACAGTTAGAGACTCAGAGATAGCAAAGTAAAGCAGCACTTAAGAAATTTATTCAAGCAAAACACTAGTGTATATGCAAGGACAGAGGGTCCAAGACTCATTCGGGAGTTTGAACTCTCTCCAAATACAATGGTAAGTACTTCTTTTATACCACTACACAAACAGGCTCATGCAACCCCGAAACTATGTTAATTATTATCCACATCTAGTATGAGCAGTAAATCTAACCCCACACAGTTTACTATCAGTGATACACAGCTCCTACACTATCATACTGGGGGCAATTGTCCTTTGAAACATTTATCAAAAACAAACATGCAGTTACTCATCGTGTCTCGCCCTGACCCCTTGTCACTAACATCTGCAGACTAATTTATTTCCCACCTGGAGCATCCCGTGGCCTGTTCCATTGTGTACCATCTTCCAATTAGCTGCCTGTCTCTGCAGCAGCAAGCAGCTCTTTCAATCCTTATTTGTAACCCTTACGTATATATTTGTCCCTTACTACAGATCTGAGAGAAAACTATACTACCGTAAGGAATCTACATGTATACGCTCTTTTGCCTTTCAACAGTAAACCACTTTTTGCAGCTAGATAAACACTCAATCCCTTGCATAGAGGATATATAGAGAAAGCTGGCAGGGGCTGTCCTTCATGAAGCTGGACATAAGCCAGGCATACTTGCAACTGCGGTTAGATGAGGATGCCCAGAGGTATGCTACAATTAATACTCATATGGGTTTTCACCAATATACAAGACTGTAATTTGATTTGTAAGCCTGTGCAAACTTTCAGTAGACAATGGTGAAGACTTTACAAAATCTACCAAGTTTGCCATTTGTCTAGATGTACTAATAACAGGGAAGACTAATAAGGAGACTTAGAGAACTTGGACGTAGTCCTTATATATTTCTCCCATGTCTGTGTACGCCTTCGAAGGGGAAAAATGTGTGTTCCAGGCACCCCAGGTGACCTACTTGGGCGACAGTGTCAACAATGCCAGGATACATCCATTGCAAGATAAAATGAGGGTGATCAAAGGTGCCCCGGGTCCTACATCAGTACCGGAGCTTGGGCTGGAGAATTATCCTGAACAAGCACATGAGCGAAATGAAAGCTGCAAACTCAAAAACGGGTGCAGGAGCAAAACACGCCCAGCTCCTCAACTGCCTTTCCGATTGTTCCTTGAGTTCTCCGTCTCCATCCAGTGTCGAGGATACCTCGAAATCTAAGATGACAGGGCGGATGTTGCCACCTCAACGCCTTTGCTTCCTGAAGAGGAGAATGAATTTCTTCCAAGATGCTCCAGGCACAACAGGTGAGCTACTGCGTGTTATTCTCCAACCGTATCAGAAGGAAAGTTAGATGAACCTGACCTGGTGCTAAAACGTCCCGGGAGAAGATACAAAAAAAAGAAAAGAACCGGCCTATACCCTCAGAGTCAGGGAGGGAACGATGTAGCAACCGCAAGGTCAGCCAGCTGAGCCTCAGAGTACAAGTTTCCTGATGGGGGCTGTTAATCTGGTCCAATTAGGGACTCCTAGCTGACAGATATAAACAGAAGTGTCAGAGGCTCTATTCAGTCTGACAAAAAGCTCCAAGGAAGCTGTATCATTATCAAGGACTCTCTTTGTGTAAGTAAAGGGTGATTTGGCGATGGGATACCAGCCTGTGTGGAATTAGTTTTAGAAGATGACCACTAACACCCGCCCTACATCCAAAGCCACTCTTTCAACACTTCGGGATGAAGATCATCAGATCAGGGGTTTATCAACTTTCAGTCTTATTAACTTCTCCAGTACTACTTTCATACATATAATACAATTCAGCTCAATAACTGTGTATCCTGAGACTAACATTGAACCACTCATATGTTATGTTTCCTTCTTAAGTGCTATCCCTGCATCCCCAATAATCTTTCGACCTCTCCACATTTCCATTTAGCCCCTTTATATCACTGGTAATGTCTCCATTTAATTCCTGAATTCACAGCTTTGAGAACTGCCATGCCTTTGTTGGCAATACATTTTCTTTATATTAAGAAGTGCTTATAATCCCTGAACACTATGACAGTCCTAGTCTATATCAGTAAAACTCTATCATTTTTACAGACATATGAGATCTCCTAACATATTTGCTCATCAATTTCCCACTGACTACTGGAGGGCCTACAAAACAAGCCCAACAAGGTGAACATCCCTTTCTTATTTTTCAGTATCACCCATTTAACATCACTGGGCAATCTCCTACAAATATCCTCCCTCAGTACAGCCATAATGTTATCCCCACTAAAAAAACATCATTCCCCCCCACCTTCCCTAGTATCCTTCCTATAGCATCTGTACACGCAACATTAAGCTGCCACTCCCTTGTCCATTCTGAGCCATTTTTCTGTAATAGCTATGATCCCAATCCCTGTTCCCAACCATAACCGAAGTTAACCTGCCTTAACTGTCAGGCCTCTCACATTGAAGTAAATGCAGTTATATTTATCAGTCTTATCTCATTCTCTACCATGCTGCTGTCTGCCTTGCTACTGTTATCTATTGTGCCAGACACAGACTTTCTTTTCTCACTATTGCTTTGGCTCCCCCTACACCACCACCCCCACCTCCCCTACTAGTTTAAAGCCTCTCGAGTAGCACTAGATAGTCTCCCAGGAAAAATTCTGGTCCCCTTCCAATTCAGGTGGAAGCTGTCCCTCTTACACGGGGGTTATTTCTACCCCTGAAGAGATCCCAATGGTCCAAAAATGTGAATCCTTGCCCCCTGCATCAGCTCCTCAGCCACATATTCATCTGCTCTATCCTCCTATTCCTACTCTCATTAGCATATATCACGAATAGTAGTCGAGATATTACTACTCTCAGGGATTTACTTTTTAACCTCCTGTCTAGTTTCCTCTTTTGTCTCGGCAGAACCTCATCCCTTTTCTTACGTAAGTCATTGGTACGAACACACACAACGAACACCTGCTGGTCACGCTCCCCTTTCAGAACATTCTGCACTGTCTCAGAGATATCCTTGGCCCTAGTACCAGGGAAACAACAAGCTATCCTGATGCATTGCTGACAGCCAAAGAAATATCTGTACCCCAGATTGGAGGGTTTCCTATTACAATCAATTGCTTGGAACCTGACATGCCCCTCACTACAGTACAGCCAGTCACGGTACCAGGAACCTGACTGTCAGTACCATACTCTCCCCTGAGAAGCCATCCCCCGCTACTGTATCCAAAACACCATACCTGTTTGAAATGGGATTAGCCACAGAAGTCTTCTGCACTACCTGGTTACTTCTCCTACCGTTCCTAGCAGTCAACCATCTACTTGACTGTATCTTTGGTTTTTCTACTTTCCTGAAGCTGCCACTCATCACACCCCTTTGCTCTTGTAAACTTTTCTAACCGCCACTCCAACCTATTCGTGCAGTCTGATAACATTCGCCACCACACTTCCTGCAGACAGCCTCCAGAAATATTCAAATTCTTCCTGTTCTCCCACATCTGAGAGGAAGAGCTCATCGCTCAACTAAAACCCATTTCTGCCCCTTTAACAATCTACAGACCCAGAAATTACCTAAAAACAAACAACACATTTTGCTCTGAAACACAGCATTAGCACAGTCTTACTGCTCAAAAACACTGCTCTGGCATAACTTAATAGAAATCCTTAATAATAAAAGTCAAACAAGAGACAGATCACAGTATAAACATCAGGAAAAAAATGTTCTCACCTTACCCATAATGTTTTTTTTTGTATAACTAAAATAAAGATTTAGAAGTTCCAAGTCTTAAAAATCAAACATTTAGCTGTTCAGGCTCAAAAACCAAAGGTTGTCCTCTTCTCTGGTAGCTTCAGGCATCAATTTTGTTTTCCCTCTAAATCACTGATACCTCTGCAGCTGCACTGAAGCTGGATATTAAATCTATCAGATCAGCTATGAAACTGCACTGCTTGTTCGTTATTTCAGCGAAATCCAATATCCAGAACCCTTGTGCAATTTCAGTCTGACAACTGTGAAACTATACTTAGCTGCTTTATAAAACGCCAGAAGTCACACGACACCAGGTTGTAGCCTAACAGGTTTATTTGAAATCTCCAGCTTTCAAAGCACTGCTCCTTCTCAGGTGAAGAGGTAACTTCTGACCTTCAGCACCAACACATAAAGATCATAAAAAGCCAATCTCCGAACCTTATGCAATTCTTCAGTCTTCAATCCTGCCACATGGTCACTGTCCCAAAACTCCCTCTCCTACTTTGTTATAAAGTTTTTGTTTTTTTTTTAAAATGTTCCAAAAACAATGCGAGACTTGTAAAAAACAGCAATTACTGCCCTAAGGAAGTGAGTAGATCCAGCTTAGTGCTGAAGAAACCTCAAAACCTAGAGCAGCTCTCCCATCTACCATTTTATTTTCTTCCCATCCGCTGTTATACTGACAAGGGATCGGAGGTGAGATTGTGAGGACAGATTACACAAGTTAGATTTGAGATCTTCTGGAAGTTAGAAGGCTAAGAGGAGGTGATTTATTGTATAGGTTTGAATTTTGCAAGAAATTGACAGGTTACAGAGACAGCGCAAGTGATGAATACTCCTAAAAAAAATAAAAAATCTCAATTAATAATTTCAAATCTAAGATCAATAGAATCGAATAGAAGTGAATATTTTGCACTAGCCAAAGGTGTTTCCAATATGAAGTCAGGACAAGGAAATGAAGCTTGAGATCATGCTGTTCTGCATGATTTGAATGGCCGACAGGCTTGAAGAAGTGAATAGTCTCCTTCTGTTCTTATACAGCCTTAAGGAAAATTAAAAATCAAATTTCTAATCAGTTTTTTTTTCCAAAATAATTTAGGCAACTTACCATACTGTGAGTCATGAACACTTTTGTTTTGCCACAATGTACTAATGAGCTACGTGATCGGTTCTCAGTTGGCTTAAAGGATGAGGTGATACTTTGGCCACCTAATACATTAGTGAGAATGTCTTGTACAGTGAAGCTCAAAGCTTCAGTGCTGCCATCTGAAGAAGAACCTGCAAAAGGCAAACGATATCCATTTCCATGGCAAGAGCATTTTCATTACAGGCAGATGTCAGAAAGCAGAGATACTGCAGCAAAGTCGAGTCTGTTAGCAAACTGAAGGCAGCAAACAGAATTGGTGAACTCAAATGGAGAAATACTGGAAGAAGAGAGAAAGAATAAACAAAGGAAACAGGAGAGAAAAATTAAGTTTACACATCTAATACAGCACTAAGTATAAACACAGTATAAACTGTAAACCAACAACTGTACAAAAATAAACAAGCTTTGAATAAAGCAACATTATCAATACAGTATTAAACAAGCTCAATTAGTGTTTACTTTGTAAATTATACTCCTAAGGTTATCAATAAAAATTTTATGGCAAACCTTTCCTCTTTTTTGCAGGACAGCATCCATTAAATCTAGCTGCAGTTTTCAAATTAAGTTTCCAATCTGTTTTCAGAAGTCCATAGCGCTCCACAAAATGCTGGAATGGGACCCTAAATTGCAAAATACCCTTAGACACCATGTGAGGACAATAACAGTTTACAAAACATACCTCAAAAAAAATTTTGAATCCATACCAATTAAAATGCAAACGTTACATCATGTCTTTTCCAATGGAATCATCTGTCTAATCAATCAGTATTTTGTGTGTAACTGGTCCATTTTATACCTTCTTGAGCATATGATTTCCACAATTAGTTATTTGTAACCATCAGGAAGAAATAAACTAGAACATGGTTTATGATGCAATATGATGCATTCCATCATGTTTAGGTATGCATCAAGAACGAGAATTCATTGAAGATCCATTGTTCCACTTATTCAAGCTATTAATATGTAGTATATAATGAGCCATGAGTTCTCTTCATTTGAACAGCATAACTTTCAATAGACTAACATACCTAATAGGGAATCCAGCTGCACTGAGGTGGATTGTTTCAACAATACCGCAAGCTTCTAGCTGGCTGAGAATCTAAAGCAAACAGGTCACTCATGAAAATACGCTTAAGTACCCTCAAACATTTGATGTAAATTTCCTTCTGGCTACACCATGGACAAATTCCAAAAGCATGGTGCACCTATAGTAAAACTGTACACAAAGATAATACATGGATTTTAAATTTTGCAAAATAATACTTTTACAAAAATATTAAACTCAGAAATACTACTTTATTAAACAGTACATAACATCTAAATCTTGTGCATATCCTAAATAAAGCTAGCATCTCCATTTAAAATTGTTCGTAATTTAAAACTAGAGACAAAAATCATTTACTAAACTGCCAACACTAACTAAAATCATGCATCAAGGTAAGATTAAAAACTTTTTATTAAACCAAAACTCTGTTATATCTTCTGAAAGCAGATATGCCAACATAAAGATAATCAATCAATCCTAAGTCAAACTAAGTCAAATTCTAATGTGAATAAGCAAAACTAATTTATTGCTTGTATCTTCACCAGCATATACATTTTCTTCTTGTTTTAAGACAGTACCTCCTCTGATTTGAAAAGGAGGGGTTTGCAGTCCATATTAGGCTTGATGCATCTGATGTAATGAGGTGTGGTGCTGTTTAATAAAGACATCAGGTTTTCCAATGAACTCTGCAGGTAAAGAGGGATGGTGAAACATTGGACGATAAAAGAAGAGACTCTTGTATTTGGCAGGTACATCAATGCAGTGTTAGTACAAACAGACCTTAAATTTGGAGACCACAGTAACTGCTTTGTTTTGAGCTTTACTATCATTGTGTTCTTTCTCTCCAACAGGAAATAGCTCCTTCAATAAGGTATCCTCAGATTTCTCCAATAACTGCATCAGCTCTGGTGGAACAGGATCCTAATGCATGAACATAACGATTCACAAAATGTATAATAGTCCATCTGCAGCATGGTGCCATAGCAAGGGAAATAGCAAAGCTCTTTAATAAACTATAGTTCTAATAAAATGGAATTTAGTACAACATTCCATTCTTTAAATTGTTAGTTGTGGTACTCTACTGTGTTTACTTTTTCCGCAGAATAATGCCATTAATGCACAATTTTTCGGGTTACATTAAAAAGGCACGTCATAAATATTTCTACTTTTTTTAAAAAATTCAACGGTCCATATTACATTGTTTTAAAATAACTAATAAAAGTACTTGTGTGTAAGTTACTGGCACCATTGTACAAATTAAAATTCTACAATTTAAGTTTTTGAATGGTTTATCTTTAAGAAATAATATTGTATAGTGCATCACTGACTCAGACATTTCCAGCATCAATTCAGCCTATCATGTCCATACCCACCAATGAAGATCTGACAACACTCAGCTTCTTTTCTAGCTTTTAACTGGAGACTACTAGAGCAATCAAATGTCTAAATATGGACCATTTAATAGCAGAGATTGGGAGGAATTTCTTCTCTGACAGTTGTGAATCTGTGGATTCTTTACAGCAGAGCACTGTAGAAGCTATGTTGTTAAGTATATTCAGGGTTGAAATAGACAGATTTTTAATCATTAGTGGAATCAAAAGTTATGGGGAAAAGGCAGGAAAGTGGGACTGACAATCAACAGATCAGCCATGATCCCATTGAATGGCAGAGCAGGCTTGATGGGCTGAATGGCATACTTCTGTTCCTTCAACTCAAGATCTTAAATGTTACCAGATTCAACCAGACTTTCAGTCAGTGAGTTCCAGGCTTCCACCATTCTCTGAATGAAATACATTCTCAACTGTTCTCTTACCTAAAATCCACACCGCTGTTTATTGATCTCTCTACATTTCAAAAAGGGCCTTCTATACACCAGATCTATGTCCCTCACAACAACTGCAACATGTCCAAACTTGCATCATCGCTCTGGCCCTTCCACCCAAGCTGCATTCTGATAAATCTCCTCTGCACGCTGTCTAGTACGGTCATGTATTTTCTAAAATGTGGTGACCAGTACTGCAAGCAATATACCAGCTGTACCCTAATTAGCATTTTGCACAGTTCCAACACAGCCACTTTGCTCTTGTATTCTATGCCTCAGCTATCAAAAGCAAGTTATCATATCATCTACTGAATACAACAACTCCATTAATTTGCTGAATACATGTAAAATGGAACTCTCTGTTCCTTCAAACCACACAATTACTATATACTATGACAGATTGAATAATATTAACAGATATTACAATATTTTCTCCTCAAAATGGATAATTCCCTCACCTTTGCTCATCACTTCCCTACAATGACCTCTACGAAAAGAATAGTGTACCAGAGAAATCATATCTGACTCCTGTCACACAATAAGTATGTACATGTTTGTTTTAAAGCTCAGTGTAAATATGTTATAGGTGAACTACTAAAGAAAATAGCCAAGACAATTATTACTTTCATCAGACACTATTTTAAATGAAAAGGCTGTGGAGTTCAAGGTCCAAGCAGGGGTTTTGTTCAAATAGTGCAGACTGACATTTTAATACAATAATAATGGCATGTCAAAAATGAAACCTGATTATTCTAGTCTTCAGTGAATATGTCAAAAGTGCTCAATTTTCCTTACCTTGTTCTTTTCCATCATTCCCTCAATCTGGTAATTAACCTTGCCTGCGTAATGAGCCACTACAAAATTGGGAACCTTGCTAAACACATTCCAGCTCAGACAATGGTTACTCGCCAAAGCTGCCTGAAGGCGAGTTCTGAATTGGTTTGCATCAGAAAGTCGGTTTAGGCGGCTTTCCTATAGAAAGATAGATTCTGAATAAATTTAAATGAAGAATTATTGTAATAATGATTAGTAAATGCTCAATGTATCACTATAATTTATTGGGTAAATAAATTCTCAACACATCTCTGTTTATAGGATCTAGATTAACAAAACTGCAGAAATCAGGTAAAAATTCAGGTCAGTTTTGAAAGTATGAAGACGAATTTTATTTCGCACAATGTGAGTCAATTTTGACATATTAGGAATTATGCGCATTGTACAAAATTGCGTTCAAATGTATTGTGCTAAACATAGCATCCTTCCTACACCACAGCACAGGCCACACTTAGAAATATTAACTGGCTGTTAAGCACTTTGGGTGAGATCTGATCCTTAATTCAAATTCTATGATCAATGTCGAGTCCCTTCATGCAGCAGCCATCTCACACTTTGTGTAGCCAGCCAGTCGAGAGAAAAGGAATTTAAGAGACATGCTTAGTAGATCTGGTCTCTATGTTATAAAAAAGGGCAGAGAATCGGAAAAGATGAAAAAAATTGCAAGCATGATGGCGGATCTGAGAGGATACAGAGATCAGAAAAGGCTGAAGCCCTTTTTTCTCCTGGAAAAAGGGAAGGATGAGAATTGGAGAATTTAAGTATCTTCAGTATTACAAAAGGTGCCAAGCCACTCCACAGGGGCATGAAAGAAAGCAAAATATTAAGTTACACAAAGAAATATTGATTGATATTTGGCCAAAGGAGGTAGATATCACAGTGTCTTAGCTGAGACAAGCAAGGTAGAGAGGCAGAGAGCTATTGGGAGGGAATTCAAGAGCATAAGGAATGAAATACATTGCCACTATTGGTGGCATGATTAAAATTAGAAATGTTCAAGAGGCAAGGATTAGGTGACTGGAAATATCAGACAGGGCTGTGAGGTTAAAGGAGATAGAAGGTCATGAAAGATACTAAACTAAGGGTATTCATTTAAAAATCAGGAATTAGCTTGACTGGAAGCCAAAGTAAGTCAAGAAGTACAAGAATGGAAGGTAAAGGGACTTGGTGCAAGTTAAGATGAGGACCACAGAGTTTTAGATGCTTTCAAGTTTAGGGAGGGTACCGTGTGAGAAAACAGTTAGCCATTTGTTTGACTTTATGACTGGGTAATAAAGGTAAAATTGTGCAATGTAGCAGGGCCAAAGTGTGGTTTAGTCTCCCTGTTACCAGGAAGAGGGATATAGTAGGTAACTTGGGAATGAAGCAAGGACTAAAAACAATGCCTTTGGCATTCTCAATATTTGTACTGATAAACTGACCAAACCAGTCTGTTGCAATCATGGTATGAAATCTGAGTTGAGGTTCTGAACACATATTTGTGCTGTCACAAAGACTACCTATTTCTAACACTAAATTTAGTATTAGACCAAAACATTCTGCAGATGCTTCGACACCAGGGAATAGAATTATGTTTAAAAGACAGCAGAAGTTGCCTACTAACGAGATCTGTACCTGGGAACTGGGTCCAGCAAGTCTGGAAAAGACCTTATGATCTAGCAGATAGTGAAAGTTTCCTCCACAATGTCCTAGTTACCAGTCTGTGTATCAGGGATTAGTCAGAGTTTGAACTCAGTGTTGGACTGTGTTTTCTGTGAAAAAGGAATCTGGCTGTTGATGCTACAGCCTGAAGATTTGAAAGCTACTCCCTTATCAATTCTTGGAAGCTCAGAGAATAGAGAACCAAGTTATAAGTATTACTGCCTTTTTCTAGGTGAACTGTAAAGATGACACTTAACGACATTTTTAGAAAATCAGTCAAGAAACCATCATCTACGCGGGTGAAACAATGCATTGTGAAAACACTTAACTAAACTGGCCAATTCTGTTATTTTGTTTTATTTATCCCTTAACTGTGCTTGTTTATCGGTCTATCTGCTTTTTATGTGAATGGGGCTGAAAGCAAAGATCCTTAAAGATCCACAGACCATGAAACCACTTCGTCTGGGATGTTATTCAAAAGTCTGGTTAGGAAACATTGGGGTCAATTTTGAGGATAATTGAAGGTTTCAATTTTACCATGTTGCAAATGTAGAGGTGGACAGGTTGGAAGTATTGGGAACTGCAGATGCTGGCGAATCCGAGATAACAAAGTGTGGAGCTGGATGAACACAGCAGGCCAAGCAGCATCTCAGGAGCACAAAAGCTGACATTTCAGGCCTAGACCCTTCGTCAGAAAAAGGGGGATGAGGAGAAGATTCTGAAATAAATAGTGAGAGAGGGGGAGTCAGACCGAAGGTGGACAGAGGAGAAGTGGAGAGGAGAGTATAGGTGGGGAGGTAGGGAGGGGAGGTCAGTCCGGAGAGGGCGGACAGGTCAAGGGAGTGGGATGAGGTTAGTAGGGAGGAAATGGAGGTGCGGCTTGAGGTGGGAGGAGGGTATAGGTGAGAGGGAGAACAGGTTAGGGAGGTGGGGACAAGCTGGGCTGGTTTTGGGATGCAGTGGGGGGAGGGGAGATTTTGAAGCTGGTGAAATCCACATTGATACCATTAGGCCGCAGGGTTCCCAAGCGGAATATGAGTTGCTGTTCCTGCAACCTACGAGTGGCATCATTATGGCACTGCAGGAGGCCCAGGATGGACATGTTGTCTAAGGAATGGGAGGGGGAGTTAAAATGGTTCACGACAGAGGTGCAGTGATTTGGTCTGGCTTATTGTCTGTCAATGTGTCATCACAATAGATAATGAAGGAGTTTGAAATAGTCAATGCAAAGAAAGTGAAATTAGCAAAAAACTTAATGTTAAAAGATTGTCACTAACAAATTTAAGAGGGAAACTGGAGTAACTTTCTAAAAAAAGAAGACACAGCAGCTAGGATGTGGAACTCATTACCAGAATAAGAGTTGAGGTAAAAAGCACTATTGCATCTAAGTGCAAGTCAGATAAGCACTTGAGGAATAGAGGTTATATCAGGAGGATTAGACAATTGGAGGATGGGAAAAGGTTATTGGGAACGTGAATATCATCAGGGACCAGTTGGGGGAAAAAGATATTTATACACCATATATACTATATATTAGTGTATAAAGAATACTATACAATAAATATCGAACTGATCTTGGAATGGGTAATGTTAGTGAAATTGGTGATACTAAATTTTGAAGGAAACCTTTACAGTTCAAGAAAGAGACTTCACCTGACAATAATTGATAAAGATAACTGGAGTCTATGCTTGCTCATATCTACCACAGTTAGATTGTTAGTGTAAATACTTCCCTGGAATGCTAATAAAAAAGTAAACTAGTAACTCAGTAGCTCAGACTATTTAATCAATCCAACATCTGTACATTGACACCTTATGCGGGTATAAGCATTTCATTCCCAATTTCAAACAGAATATACAACATAAGCTTGTATAACTTTTGAGAAACCAGAAAGTGAATACAAAGAAAGTGAATGAAATGGAATAATAGAGAAACAAAAAAAAATCAAGCTTCCATTTCTACAACAAGAACAGAAATTGGAGAAACTCAGCATCTGTGGAGAGAAATCAGATTTAATGTTTCGGGTCTAGCGACTCTTCCTTAGAACTTTTTCTTTCCATTTATAAAATCCCTTTCACCTCCTCAGAAGACGCAGGAGACTCAGAAAATTAGACAGTCACCCGATTACTCTTTGAAGTGCACTGTTGCTAGGTATGCAGGCCAGTCAGTTTGCACATAGCAAGATCTTTAAAAAATTTGTTTATTTGTTTGTAAGTGTTGTTGTTTGGTGGATAAATGTGGAATGCAGTTTCCTACCTTATGAGGCTCTTCAGGCAATCAGTACAGATGCCTTTACAAGGATGTTGATTGAGTATACCAGAAGGGGTGAAAGGAATAAAAGTTTACATAGAAATGGTTAGATGAAGTAGGGCAAGGAAAAGTTCTATATGGGAAATTGAGAGGCAATGTTGAGGCCATGCAGATAACGAACACTAGAATCAACTAGGTGAGCAGTTTCCTTGAAATAAATTTTACATAGAAATATCAGTTGAGATGCTGCTTCTCAAATAATGCCATCAAACCCATCTGAATAGGCACATATGATCTCCATAACATTCCACTGTACAGCTGCATCACCGACAATTCAGCACTGCATTTAACTTTCAACTCGCACTATGCACTCAAATCCCAAAGGATTTGAACATCGACATTCTAACTTGGGTGAAAGAGCTATCACTGAAATAAAAAAAACCCACACAGTGCCAAACTTGGAATGCAAAAGGAGACAAATTACAAGTTAATTATTAGGTCACATCAACTCTTGTTTTTTGAATATATGAAGACTTTTGGAAAAATGAAAGATTTAAGGAAGTATAAAATTCCAAACTTTTGAGGTAATGAGAAAGAAAAGTTAGAAAACTCTTGAGATTTTATTTCAGCAGTAGGCAGTGCCAGCTCTTAGGAGATGTCCTATACAACAGTAGGCAATTAGTTCACTGAAAATTCTCAACAGATTTCCACTTTCTATCTTCATCAAAGGCAAGAAATGCAAATCAACTAACAGTGATCCAAACTATTATGACCTTTCAGTCTGTGCTTTCTATTTAGTTTATGCTTACAAAGGACAAGTTTGAGAAACAACCAACCTCATTTAAAAGGGAAAAGATGCTGGTGGGATTTCCTTCAATCAGCTCTAAACAGCTCTGGTTATCTTGGTAACTAACAAAAGACCACTCTAGATCCTCTGCACTGTATTCCTCCTAAAGAATAGAACAACAGAGCATGAAAACATCAAGTGCAAAACTATAGCAAGTTTTCTAGAAAATGAGCCAAATCTCATTTGCATGTTGTTTGCATGTTATGGCCAGTCTCTTGTTACTTCCCTGTTCTATTCACGTGTAGAATTAAACAGAATTACAGCTACTTGTAATTGATTTCATTGTACAAAACTTAACTGAATAGATTCAGTCAAACGTTACTGAGTTTAGGAATAACAATCTCACATTTCTGATAAACAATTAAATGCTTTGTTTCTACAGGTTTCTGTACTGCTTTTGAGAAACATTTGACCCTAAAAGAGGGACTGGGAGTAAAAACACAAATGTCTACACAAATAAAGATTGAATCTTACAACAGCTTATTACTGAGCTTTAAACAGATTTTTCTGCATGTGGAATAATAACTGGAATTCCCACATCCTATTTTAACACATTATAAGTTTCAAGCTTCATATTAAATTGTAACAAACTTTGCTCATTCACAGTGATTAATTACAGGTTTATTATTTCCACCTACAAAGTAATACAAAGAATTCCATATGAAGCATCTGTGTTGCATAACATTAAAGGTATACTGGATCACCATGCTTGCATACCTGCTGAGCTTTGAGATAATGTGCCACAAAATGCTGCTGGAGCTTTTCGTTTGCATAGTTAATACAAAGCTGTTCCAGGTTATTTTGTGGAAATGATTCAAATCCATATACATCCAATAGACCTGCACAAACAATAAATTGTTTAGCATCATTTTGTTTTGCTCAATTTATAACAAATTATTTTAAAAATTAAAAGTGGCCTATAAACATTCTAAGATAAGCATTCAACTTGTTCTTCTTACTTCAATTTCTACAACCACTTGTCTCGAGAGATGCTTCTTTCTGTTCTTGTACAATCTATCAGATTTGTTGAATTAACGCTTAATTTATAAATAAGATGCAAGGCAAGGGATGCCATGGTGTCAAAACACAACAGCCTATGAGTGATCACCATTCTCTACACAAAATTCTTATAACTTAACTTACTCACAAAGCATTGCAAATTTTCTTTACAACAATCAGGAGGCAACTTAAGACAATTTAATTGATCAGGGGATAACAAAATCCTTGGGAAAAAATGTCCCAACTAAAAGGAGCGAACACTTTTCCCAGCCTCAACCCAGTGCTTAGAATCAAGGAAAAAAAAATCATAAAATTAATTCTCCATAAATTAGATTAGACATAAATGATGTACTTATAAAATCAAGAAAATTTGTGACATATTACTCTCTGTTAAATGGGTGTACCTTCACAAAGTAGTCTTCCCCTTCTATTTGCCTGCCCGATCACTTTCTGATTGGAAATTTGTCTAGATTATCACCCTATTCTATTCTCTTAACACAGCCATGTAAAGGACCAGGTAAGTGACCATTCCAAGCTTTGAATATTATACAACCATCATAGTTACCTATAAAATTTGTCCACCTGGAAGAATCTGAGCATATGGAGCAATTTATAATTTTTACCAGCCAGTCAAACAATCTGAAAAATATCAAAACAAAAACATTAAATGAATAATATCAAGGAAACAAAAAAACACCTACTGTGACAGATTTACATATGTAAGTTCATCTCAGTCAGTAGATGTTCAGTCTGCAGTGAAGCATTATCAACCCAAGTCCTCCAACCCAGGTAATGCAAAAATCTCTTGGCATTATTGAAAGGTGTGAAAAGTTGTACCAATACTTTGTCTGTTAACTTGAGTGTCATTAAAAGTTGGAGACCAAAGTTGCCGGAAGTCCAAGAGTCATCCATCAGCTGTTAGTCACTTTGTCGCAACATGGTGGCACAGTGATTAACAATCATGCCTCACAGCAGCAGGGACCCAGATTCAATTCCACCCTTGGGCGATTGTCTGTGTGGAGTTTGCACATTCTCCCAGTGCCTGCATGGGTTTCCACTGGGGGGTCTGGTTTCCTCCCACAATCCAAAGATGTGCAAGTTAGGTGGGTTGGCTACGCAAATTGGCCACAGTGTTCAGGGATGAGTAGGTTAGACGCATTAGCCAGGGGAAATGTGGGGATACAGGGAAAGGGTAAGGGGAAGGGTCTGGGTGGGATGCTCTTCGGAGGGTCAATGTGGACCTACTGGGCCAAATGGCCTGTTTCTACACAGTCGGGGTTCTAATGATATTAAGAATGTAACGGAGTGCTATTTAAATACAAGTGCTTTCTCAATACTCCTCTTTGCAAAAGTAAAAATATGAATTATCACATACTCAGAATATTCCAAAGTACTATATATCTAATTAATTACATTTGCCATAGCCTATTTGTCAACAGCAAGATCTCTCAAATAGAAAACAAAATAAACGGCTGATGAATCCATTATTTCTCATGTTAAATGAGACAGAATAATGACCAAGACTTTGAGGAATTCTATGTTTTTCTTCAAATATTGTCAGTAAAATGAAGGCATTTAAAAGATGGCACCTTTGGCAATAAGGTACACCTAACATTTTGCTTTGCAATTTTCCAATTTCATTGATACCAATTGTATGCCTAAGGTCCATCTAGCTTTGATAGCGTATTATGAGTATACTTACTTACCAAGTCAATGGAAAACTTTCATGGAATCACAGCCAATTGCAGAAGAACATCAACATTTTCATTTTACCAATGCTCGATTTTTCAGAGGAAAAGTACTTGCTCAATTGAATTACAAAATGGCATGACTTTAAATTTTCAGTTTAAATAATACCTACTTTGCATAAATTACTTTAGCCACACAGTCCCTTCTCATGCCGCACTCTATTTTGGAGCATGGCTTTTTAAACACTTGTTGCTGCCTGCCGGCTGTAATCGTCCGGACTCTAAGCTCTTCCAGAAGACTGTCCTCAGAAACTTTAAGTAGATATGCAGTTCTTTTAAGAAAGTCTAAAGAGAACAAATTCTGATTAATGCAGTGGTGCAAAACTAAGCTCAAGTCAGAAAAACACATACTGATTATCTGCAGTACCAAAATATAAACTATTGCCAATAGAAAGCACACCCATCTTGAATTTTTCTGTCATTTCCTAACAAAATTAGAAAGAAAAAAAAAAGAGGAAAGATACTGGCCTCAACCCTCCAGGAAATTTCTCGAAGTACAACCTCTTCAGAGTTTAAAGAAGCATTTTTAAAAATAATAATCCACTTGGTATTTCTTACATTTCGCCTTTTCTTTCAGATCACAAGGATGAGATTCATCTGTAGGAGAGCTAAATCGCACATTTCCAAGATGTAGAAGACCAGCTAGAATCTATTGGAAAAGTACAAAACAAGCAGAAGAACAGCAAGAATTCTGCTTTCAAGCGCACATTTTCCATGTTTATGCTAAATACATTTAAAATATTTGGCAGAATGAATCACAAGAAATATATAATCCAATTAATTCAAAAATCACTTCTATATATTTCAGTTCTTTTAGATTTTTACATGCACTCCTATTCATTGGTGAGGCTTTAATTCACCTTCATCTTTTTCTGTTTCTGAAACACTTCAAAGGCTTCTTCCTCAGAACCTGACATGCCTCCCACTTCCACTCAAAACAGTTCTGCAACTCCATCACTAAATTCCCAGTTCTCCTGACCCATTTTCCTCACCTGCATCTCCTGATTCAGATTCCTTTTCATTCTGTTAATAGGGGGAAAAAAATCTACAGGGCAATATTACGTATTTTCTAATATTCTGAATTGAAAACTGTCCTCAAACTCTAGTATTCTTTTTCTCTTTTCTCCTTTTTAGTCTATTAGTTATTCTGCCCAATTTCCAAATTTCTTAACCTGATGCAATCGTCCCCTGCATGACACACAGAGTCATAGAAAATGGAACAGGCTCTTCGGTCCAACTCATCCATGCTGACCAGGCTTCTTAAACTGAAGTAGTCCCCTTTTCTTGCATTTAATCCGTATCCCACCAAACCTTTTCTACCCACGTAACTGTCCAAATGTCTTTTAAATGTCCTAATTATACTTGCCTCTACCACTCCCTCCGGCAGCTTATTCCATACACGGGCCGCCATCTTTGTTAGAAAAGTTGCTGTCTACTTTCTGATGTTGGAACATAGCTTCGCAATTTACAAATCAACCTGATACTACATTTTATTAAAGTATTATACATAAACTTAACCAGTAGGAGATTGAGAGACGACCTGACAGAAGTTTGTAAAATAATGAGAGGTATAGAGTTAATGGTTGTTGTCTTTGCCCTAGGATGGGAGATTTCAAGACTATGGGGCATGTTTTTAGGGTAGGACGAAACAGATTTTAAAAAAATGAGGGGCAATTTTTTTTTAAAACAGAGGTGAAATGAACTTCCTGGCAAAGTGGTGGATATGTGTACAATTACAATGTTTAAAAGATATTCGGATAGGTACATGAATAGGAAAGGTTTAGAGAGATATGGGCCAGGAACAAGCAGTTCGGACTAGTTTAGCTTGGGATTATTAGAGATAGAAATAACTGCAGATGCTGGAATTAGAGACAATACAGTGTGGAACTGGAGGAATACAGCAGGTCAGGCAGCATCAGATGAGTAGGAAAGCCCTTTTTTGGAGGGCATAAGACAATTTCTTCAAGGTGGGCATCCTTGGAAGAGGCTTCACAGTGGGGTGATAAGTCACTTGGAGATAGCAAGAACTGCAAATGCAGAGACAACACAGCGTGGAGCTAGAGGAACACTTTCCTACTCCTCTAATGCCACCTGACCAGCTGTATTCCTCCAGCTCCACATTGTGTTGTCTCTAGTTTGGGATTATGTTCGGCATGGACTGGTTGGGCCAAAGGGTCTGTTTCTGTGTTGTATGATTCTATGACTTAAGACTCCAATGAATATTTTAAATAAATATCTCGCATTTGCCTTCAGTGTACCAACTTGAATAGTTGTTAATAAGGGAAAACAATTAAACTAGTCTTGAAGAAGGGGCTGCATCCATCTATAGTTTCATAATAATTTTTTTTTAAAACAGTCCCAAAAATTACAATACTTACAAAAAATGCAGTGATTAATGTGTCACTGCTTAGTTGAGAAAGGTAGAAACTGTAAAAGCTACTGGTTCACTTACCCTGAATACCTGGTTTTGTATGCAACTATCAATACCCAGGTGTAACATTGCATCTTTGGTTTCTTCAAATTGGTCCTCTACACAGGTAAAAAATATTAAAATAATTTGACTGTCATTTCAGTAGCTAGCCAAGCTCTCCAGATGAACTGTAAAACATTCATATTGTCTTCAATTTCTTCTACTCTTCATTAGTCTATTTCCCGTCTTGGTCAGTCATTTAGACACTAAACCATTCCAAAGTGTTACTTAGAAATTTGTCCCATGAATTAACTGACAGCATTACTGCATAATAAGACAGACAAACAAGGTAGAACCTAACTTTCAAATAAAGCTCAAGTGTCACATCAGGCATAAAACAGCACCTTTCAAATGACAGATCAGTTTCAGAGGTAAATGTAAAAGGATTCTGTAACTTTTGCATAGTATCTAAAAACAAGACCAGCAACCAATTTCACATACTTTATTAGAATACAAACCAAAGGCCAAAAGGAATAGGAAACTCCCATGTTCACTTCTGAATCTGTGGTGAGTTAGCTTCACTGAGCAATGCCAGCAATCCAACAAAAACTGGCTTCCACATCAAAGACTGAATTAAGGAGGAATGAAAATTCAAGGATTCACACTCAATTGTTCTCAAGAAACCCCAGTTGAAAATCCACACTAGTAACAACAATGTCTTCTTAGATGGGTATTCTGCTGAAACTCAAGATCTGGGTGCTCCCGAGGGGCATCTATATTCAAAAAAGGAGTCAACAACTCAAGCAAATGAGAGAAAAAAAAAACTGGTGTAGGAAATAAGAAAAAGTTCATTCAACATTCTCTAGAGTCAGATATGAGATGGGCCTGATGAATTTTTTTTTCTGTACCGTCTGACTTTCTGAGTGAGAGATTTAATGAATGATCTTGGGCCAGGAATATGCAAAGGATTTGAGCTCTGATATAAAAACGAACAGGGCAGCTTAAAAACATCTCCACTTTATCAGCATCAATCATAAGTTACATCACATTATACATATCACATCATATATCACATAGCTGTACAATAATAAAGCAGGGCATCTTCCAATATGATGTGCATAATGTGTCAGCAGATCTACCTGTATTGTATTAAAATAATGAGTGCATGCATGGATTGCCTACTTGCAAATGCAATACAGATCAGAGTTCAATAAATTTGCTGACCTTCTAATATTTTGTCAGCATTTGGCAACCAGAAGAATTCTTCCTCTTCAGAAAAACCCCATTCCAGCCTCTGCTCCTCAGTGGCTCCTTTCATTACCTGAAGAAAAATTACTGTACTAAGTTACAACATTTAAACTTTTGCTAAGTTAATGGTTTCAACATAATACAAACAAACTATCCAAGTAAACAGCAAAGTGTTTCAATATCCCTACTAGTTTCACTTTTGAATATCCCCAATCACAATCAATGTTTCCTCCAACTTCTGTTTGTTGAGCATAGTTTGGTCTACTGTGCAGGGCCTCTCGGATTGCTGTGTGGCTGCATACGGGTGCAACTTAAAGAAACCACAGATTGTGTGAAACCTGTTTGTTTCCTACATGGCACATTCCCAATTTCTGCATGACTGTCTACTTGTGCAGTTAGAAACAGCATTGATTACAAACTTCTAAGTACGTTGGGAATAAACTTTTGGTTTGCCATTATTCCAAAAGCGCTATCAAATGCCCCAATGCAATCTTGAAAGGGGATTGTCTCCATCAGTTTTTAAACAGGTCTGTGGTAAACATGCAGAAACTAATATGCAAAGAGCTTTGAATGTCTGTAATGTTTGTAAAAGAAACTTGGTCATCATTTCCAGTCACCGCCAGCTTTTCTGGATTAGAACAGCACTGTGGGTTATTAAACCAAAAGCACAGGTTCCAAAATAAAAGTCCATTTTTCCATTACATTTTACACAATGATATGCAGGTATTTGAACTTGAGAGTTTGATTTTAAACATATTAAATAGTGTCAATCTTCGAATCTTTACAAATAATAGTATATTTCCATCTGTAAGTGAGTTTTGTCAGGCATAATAAATGGCAAATACAAGTTAGCTTTTTCTTTTGATTAAAATGAACTGCAACCCAAAACCTCACTTAGACCAGTATATTTCCAAGATTCCAGGATAAACATTCATAATTAACCTAAATAAGTAGTTTTAAACTAAACCAGTTGCAGATTATTAATCAATTTGAAGAAAAAATTAAAATGGAAATTGAATCTGAAACAAAACAGAAAATACTAGTAACAGTCAGTCAAATTGCCATACAGTATCTGTGGAGCAAAACAGATAAGGTTGTTGACTTGCTCGCAGAACTGGCTTGTTTTTATTCAGACATTTCATCACCACGCCAGGTGACATCATCACTGGAGCCTCCGATGAAATGATGTTATTCTACTACGCTTTGAATTTATACTGTCCGGTCCGTTATGGTGAGTACTGCTATTTCTGGTTTGGTTCCATATGGGTTTATATATGGGGTCAAATCCAAATGCTTGCTGATTTAAGTATGGTTGGAGAACCGTGCCTCGAGGAATTCTTGTGCGTGTCTGGTTTGGCTTGGGCTCTACGGTTACATTGTCCCAGTTAAACTGATGGTCTTTGTTGTCTGAATGTACAGATATTGCGGAGAGTTTTGCTGTTAGCTGATGTTTGTGTATTCTGATGGCTAGTTTCCTTCCTGTCTGTCTGATATAATATTTATGGCTATTTTTGCATGGTATTTTGCAAACCACGTTCGTTCTGCATGTTGTGGGAATGGAGTCTTTAATCCTTTAAGTGTTTGTTGTAGAGTGGCTGTGGGCTTGTGGGCCACCATGATTCCTCGTGGTCTTAGGAGTCTTGTTGTCAGTTCGAATATGTTCCTGATGTAGTGAAGTGTGTAAATGTGTTCGGTCGTACAGTGTCCTCATGTTGTTGTCTGTTATGTAGACATCTGTGGATAAAGTTGCTGGGACATCCACTTAATGTGAGGATCTTGTATAAGTATTCGTTTTCTTCCCTTAATTCTGGACTGTTGCAGTCTATCCTGGCCCATTTAAATAGTGTCCTAATGCAGCTTTGTTTGTGGACATTGGGGTGGTTGCTGTGGAAGTTGAGGATTTGATCTGTATAGTCTGTATTGAATTGGACCCCATATAGAAACCCATCAAAATTAGAAATAACAATACTCACCATAATGGACTAGACAGTATAAATTCCAAGCAAAGTAGGATAACATTGCTTTAATCGGAGGCTCAACTGATGATGTCACCTAGTATGGTGACGAAACATCTGAACAAAAACAAACCAGCTCAGCAAGCAAGTCAACAAGCTCATCCATAACCCAAGCTTCAGATTTTTGCCAGTACTTTAAGAAAACAGGTAAATCAACCTGTTAGATGTGAATACATTATCAATATTCTGAAAAATTAATTTCTCTATTTGTTCCACAGATGCTCTAAAATATCTGCCAATGATTTCAAAATATTGTGTTACTGCATCAACATACGTTTCAAAGTGTGCACTACCCAGTCAAAAATCACCACTTCAAAAATTGCCATTTTTCCTTTTCTCCTCCCATGTGAAGTGTGGCATAGAAACATAGAAACCAGGAGTAGTAGGCCATTTGGGCCTTCAATCCTAATCAGTTATTATGATCATAGCTGATCTTCTGTTGTGACGCCTTTAAAATCTGAAACTTTATGCATACCTTCTCAAGCGATAAGCAATAAATGCTGGCAAGCCAGCAATGCCCACATCTCAATAACCTCTTGAGGGACTGTATTAAAAGCCTCCTGAAAATCCAGCTACTCCACATCTACTGGTCCCCCCTTATCTATTTTACTAGTTACATCCTCAAAAACTCCAGTAGATTTATTAAGTAAGATTTGCTTTTCAAAAACCTATACTGGCTTTGTCAAAAACATGTGAAGTAAATTGATGCTTGTATCAGTTTACAAACCCTGATCCAATAACCCACCATCTCGAACTTTGTCAATACAAATTCAAACTTGCACTGATATCCAGCAAACGTGGAAATCACCTTTATATAGAATCACTGCCTCACCTGATAAAAAATGTGAAAATTTCTTTCTAAAGGGGCTTGATAGGCAACCCGTGTTTTCTCCAAAAGGTAAGTCTGCACAGATGCTCCCTCCAGCTGCTGTGATCTGGAAAGTAAAGCAACTATCAGAACTGGCTGTCTAGAAAAAAGGACAAAATTGTGAAAGATCTAGTTGCACAAGAAAGGGCTAAAATAAGCATTGTCCATAATAAAAGCAAAATACTACTGGTTGTTTAAGTCTGAAATAAATTTCTTATGAAAAGTCAATCTCTCTTCATAGCTACCTAACTCCACAGTATATTCAGTACCTAAGTCAAATTAATAAGCAGTTTTAGGTACAGAAATTCCAAAGCTTACCGTCCCTACACGATCATTCTTTACGCACAAGCTTCGAAAGAACCAACGTTAAGCAGGATACATTTCACAAGGGGACATCATGACCAAAGTAAACTCTGTCTTCAAGCTATTTCTACCAAACTATAATTTCATGAAGATCTATTGTTACATGGGGAGTGATCCATTTTTAGAAGAAGTCAATTTCCAACCAGCTAAATAGATCAATTAATTTAGCACAAAGAATTATCAAACTGAATTTTCTTGATTGAGGTGGGTCACACCTAGGAAAGATATATATGACCCTTGAGGGAGAACAACATGAATTTAGCAGATCACACCTCAACTTCACAAGTTAAGATCAAGGAGAGATTCCAAACTATTGCCTGGAATTTAGAATGGTAAGAGGAGATTTGATCAAAGTTGCAAGGATAATAAGGAGAACAGATACAGTATATTGAGAAAAACAAACAAACAATTTCTACTGGCTCAGAGTCTAGGATATGCAGGCTTAGGCCAAAAGATAAAAGCCATAACTTTCAAGAGTGAAATTAGACATGCTTCTACATACAAAAAAGTAAAGATTTGGAACTCTTCCACAAATGGCAATTTAATTATACACCAGATATTACAGTTACAGTGGGGACTGATAAGACATTTTGTAAATCAAATATATTAAGGGACATGGGGCAAAGGAAAGATAGACAGTTAGTCACAATCTCAGTGAATGAAGAAGTAGATTTAACAGGGTAAAATGGCCTAACCTTGTTCCAATATCCCCATCATCATCTAACTCTAACCTACATCAGGGAAGTTGTCATTTAAGAGATTTTCCATACATTTGTATTATAACCATGCTTCAGGCAGTAAAGAATCGGCTTACACCACAAGAAGTATTAGCTTTTTGAAAACTATTTTGAAGAATTTAAGAAATTGAATAAATGCACACACAGTTGATCTATGAAAACTACCTGTTTAATTGCAGTTGAATGTACTTTCCAAATCGACTGCTATTGTGATTCCGCAGTGTACAAGCATTTCCTATGAAAAAGTAAATCTATTAATAATTAATTACTTCATCATGTATGCTGTCTTTAGCAGATTTTAGTTTCATGTGCAAGATCACTTTAACAGAAAGAAATGGAGCAAGGTCTTTTTTTCTCTCCAAAAAAAAATCACTAATAGCAAGTTGAATTGCAAGTTGAATCCAATCTACACAAATTCAACACCTTCAATTGCTGAGGCTATGCCTCAAAAGCCATGTGGTTCAGCACATCACACCAATAACTGAGGATCTCAGGCTGGCCTGCACTTTGTTCAAAATCTCATCATACTTAAAACGTAGATGGCTGGAGCTAATCAAAAGAAAATGTTCTTCTATCCCAACTAAAATGACTTAATACTTCCTTATAGCTCTTAGTCCATTATCTTGCACTTTCTACCTAAGTCAAATTTCCATCAAAAATTGTTTGTAAAACATCCACAAATCTCTAGTATTTATTTTTGATCCTAGTTTTGTTTAACTGACAATTTCTGCACAGTAACACGTTCCAATAAGCAGCTTTTTATCCATCACGACTTCCAAGAAACATGTTGCCATTATTTTGATTGACTTTCTTCCCATGTCCTTTTTTCTGCTTATTAAATCATAAATCCAGACTTTACCAAAAAATATTACAGCTAAATCTGTTTTCCCAAAATGTAAAATTAATTGAGTTCTATTAATAGCATCCTTTTAAATTGTTTTTTCTCTTTTCCCCCCATTTCATTTTCTTTCTGTCTTGTCCCCTACCCCAACTATTCATCTTCCTTTCCGTGACATAGCTCACTTCTGATTTGACCGCAAGAGTATGTAGCCCGTTCCAAAACTTAAACCAGTGATGTTCTACAGTAGCCCACTAGGTGGTACAGAATTGTCAATCTGGGATTTGTTAACATTTTTTATTGCAAATTCTAGTGGAGAAGCACTTTTATTCTCAAATGGTTTTGCTGAGATGGTACCATATTATAAACTGTGGATTTTATGATTTCCATTACTTTTGGCATGTGGATTGGTAAATCTAAAAGACACTGCCTCAATCCTATTTTCATATAGTCCTGCCGAAGGTGTTGATTTCAGATGGATAAACTATTGAAATCTCTTCAGATCACACACTTCTATCTCCTATGTCCGTGTGACCCTGATACATCTCTGATCCAGGAACGCATTTGCAGTTATGACTCCTGCTGGAGACTAGCACACCGGTTAGCACTGCTGCTTCCCAGCACCAGGGATCAGGGTTCGATTCCAGCCTTGGGTGCCCTTGCTTCGAATTTGTACATTCTCCCCATGTCTGTGTAGGTTTCCTCCAGTTTCTTCCCACAATCCAAACATGTACTAAATTGGCCCATAATGTCTGGAGATATGTAGGCTAGGTGGATTAACCATTGTAAATGTAGGGTTAGGAAGCTACGGTGAGGGAGTGGGTCTGGGTCTGGGTGGAATGGTTTTATGAGGGTCAGCATAGATTCCATGGGCCAAATGGCCTCTTTCTGCACTTTAGGGATTCTATGATTTTATATTGAGCTACAAACACCATTTACAATGTCTGCACTGCCAGTGGTGAATGAACGTCACTGCAGCACTAATGCTTATGATTTCAAATTACCTTGCAGAACACTGGCCACAAAGAATTTGATGTGCAAAAACTGATATGTCTAGTAAGGGTCTGGTTAGCTATATATACATCATGTGAATACTTATGTTTATAAATATTTAATTAAATTCTCAAACATATATACGAAAACAGAAAGCTTTGTTACCAAATGCCTCCATCACAGGATTGGAATCTAACACTCTCTTCTCTATCTTTTCCACATTTTTCCGGCAATTAACAGACGTGGGTGAGGTAGCAACTGTAGCAAAGTAGTTCATAAGGCAACGGGATGTCCATGTCTGCAAAAAATAAAAGGAAATAGTATCAATAAGTATGATATCAAAGTTCAGTCTTAACACTGGATACTGAACTCCGTCATTTGTAACAAGAAAGTACGTTTACTTGGTTGCATCCTGGTCACTTCCTTGCCTTTAAGTTCAACAGAAAAAGTGTCCCCCAAATTCTGGAGCTCTTAAAATACCAGTTTTAATAAGGTGATCAAAGCTATTCCATCAAAACACTACTGAAAAAATATAACACAATGTTCTGAACCTACTGTACCATGACTGAAAGAGAGATAGATCAATAAAGAAAGTTAAATGGAATCTTAATATTTTAATCAGTTTTAATGATCAGGCACTTTCCACAGTTTTTCCATAACCACAATGCAAATTTATTTATTCCTCTCATGTCTCTCATGCTGAGTTCTTACCTTTCCAGCACCACTCTCCCCACTGACTATAAGTGACTGGTTAACTGGTTCAATATGGCTTTGTACATTCCTGAATGCTTCCTCAGCCACAGTAAAGATGTGCGGTTTCAATTCCTAAAGAACAGAAAGACTTAACCTCTCAAATGTTTTATCTATCCAAACAGACACTAAGGCAACAAAACAGGAAAATGAATTGAATTATTAATGATGTTAAGCTGGAAAATTTAAGCCAGCACAAACATAAACCTGCAGCTGCTGCTAATAAATGTGTCTCTGTAGAGATCAAAATGAATTTTCTGACTACAATATCATCATTAGATAAAATAATTATGGTGTTTTTCCTAAAGATTGTCAAACCACACAACTAGGAAACCAGAGGAATTTTCTCTCATTTGGTTAACTTTAAGGACAAATTTTAACAGCCTGTGTAAATGCATGGTCTGCCTATAGTGTACGTTACATTTAATAAACGGTCAGAATACTTTAGGCACAAATAGAATATTAATATCTTGATTATCCAGGTTACAGAATTATTAAGAATAACATTAAATTAATTACTTGTTTCAATAATTTTTATTACAAAAGCACAACTTTATACTTGAGTTACCTGTGGTCGAGATGCAGAGTGGTATACCTTCATAATGTCGGGGCAATACAAATTAGAAACAGGCTGGAATGGGTTAAGAGCCACCAGTGTACACCCAGCATTGGTATAAAACACACTGGCCACATATCTTGCTTGTAGACATTTTAAAACTGGGAGACAGAAGAAGAACATGAATTTATGCAGGTTTCTAAACATTGAAATGCTGAAATATTTAAAACATTGTTTTGTACAGTAATCTGTTAACCAAAACTATTTTAATTATAATGTAATGTCTATAAAGAATAGGTACATTTAACGTATGGTCCCCAAGTTTGCCCAAAGTCTCTATCAGAATGTACTTTGGCTTTTCTTTAGCAATAACAATCAGATCACTTATGTAATAATTTCTCAACCCTGAATTTGAATGAACATGGAGAGTGACAGCATTTGAAACCTGTCAAATCAACTCATTCTTGTAAATATGCTTCTGTTGGAGATGCACCCTTATGTTTACCACTCTTCTTTTTCTGACCATAATGGGTGCTGTGAAGTATTTCCAGAGACACCTTACTTCACATTGACATTTTTACGTCAATTTTTTTTAATTCATTCATTGGAAGTGGACTTCACTGGCTGGGCCAGCATTTATCAGTCAGCCCCAAATGCCATCCAGGCGATGGCGGTGGTGAGCTGCCTTCCTGAACCTGTAGTCAATGTGTTGTCGGAAGTGAATTCCAGAATTTTGAGCCGGCAACACTGATCAAACTGTGATATATTTCCAAGTCAGGATGGTGCGACTCCAAGGGAACTTGAAGGTGACGTTCTAATAAAACAGATGTTCTTGTCCTTTTAGATGGTATTGATCATGGGTTTGAAAGGTAGTGTCTATAGAACCTTGATAATTTCTTCAACGCATGTTAGAGACGGTGCACACGTTTGCTACTGTGTCGGTGGTGGACTGCATGAGTATTTGTGAAAGTGGTGCCAATCAAACGAGTTGCTTTCTCCCGATTGGTGTTCAGCTTCCTAAATGTTGCTGGAGCTGTGTGCATCTACGCCAATGGGGAGTAATCCATTACACTCTTGATATGTGCCTCATAGATGGGTGAAGGCTTTGGGAGTCTGAAGGTGAATTGCTTGTTGCAGCATTCCTAGCCTCTGATCTGTTCACTTTGACACGGTATTAATATGGCTGGGCCAGTTCAATTTCTGGTCAGCGCCAGGGTATTGATAGGGGGAAATTTAGTGATGGTAATGCAACTGAATGTCAACAGTCAATGGTTACATTCTTTCTTGTTGGATATGGCCATTGCATGACACTTATATGGCATGAATGTTGTTTGTATTTTTCAGCCCAAACCTGTATATTGTACAGGTCTTGCTGCATTTGGGCATGGACTACTGCAGTATCTGAAGAGTCAAAAATGTGCTGAACATTGTGAATCACTAGAACATGTCTCCACTTCTGATCTAATGATTGAGGAAAATTAATTGATGAAGCTCTTGAAAATACTTGGGCATATGACAATACCCCTGAGGAGCTCTTACTGAAATGTCCTGGAGACAAGATGACTGACCTCCAATAGCCTAACCATTTTCCTTTAATTTAGGTTGACCTCACTCATGGACTTTCCCATTGGCTCTAATTTTGCTAGGAATCCTTGACACCATATGTAGTCAAATGTAGCCTTAATATTAGCCACCGTCACACTCACCTCAACATGTGCCTTGTTCGACCATTACAAACATATAAAATACTATCATACTTGAATCATATTCAAACATCCATACTTTGAAAACAGCTATTCCACATATATCAGGCCATTAACCAATTAAGTAGTTACCTGTGGCAGTTGTCACTGGGTTGACTTTAGTGAGGTCATCAAACAGGTGTAAGTTCTCTTCGTTAATGAGGAAAGCTTTTACTTCTGCAAGTGTAGGATTCATTACAGTGTGATCTGAAGCATTTGGGGACTTTTTGAAACCATTGCTCTGTAAACAGAATCATAAAATAGACAGCATGTATCTTTTCTACAGTATGAACCCACTTGCTTAATTTTATTGCTAGCTAGTATTTTTCCTGAAAGAGCAGTATACAATGTTTGTTTTTACAGAATGGAAATCATAAGAGACGTTGGTCCACTAATGCTTGTTTTGCTCTCTCTATATCGCTCTAATTTTAGGAGAGGTGCTGCTGAAACGAGGGTGCAACACATTTAATTACTGAACTGAACTTGTAATCTTGGCATTAGTTATTTAGAAAACTTCAGTTCATTCTCTTTTTGTGAAACATAGGTCAGTAGCACATGATCTAAAATATACAAAAATGTTGCATTATGTTTTTAAGTTTATTAAATCTGGTAATAGAATTCCATGAAAACAAAAAAAAATACTAAAGAATACTTAGAATATTAAAGAATACAGAAAATAAAAGCACTGGTCTCTGCATCTGCTCTGTGCATTATTATGATCCCAGCTGATGGTAATACAAGTTGTCGGATGCCAGAATGAAACCTGGCTTGAGAGACCATAAGGTTTACTTTTGCAATTTGTTAGCCTTGGTGATAGGTTACTAAATGTATTCACACAAGGCTACCAATGTACTTTTAACAAAATAAGACAAGATTATTATTAAAAAGTAAAAAAAAAGTACATACAATTTGGAAATATAATATGAAGAAAAGCAAAAAGATTCAACTCTTCCACAGAAATATCCTTTCTAGACATTCAACCCCTCCAATCTTCACATTTTAATATTTCATTCTGACGATGAGGTTGCAAGTGTTTCCTTTCAACAACTTTCTGCACATCCACATCCATAGTCCCTCTGTTGCTCCCTGAAATACACCAACACAAGCTAGCTCACTGATTTTTCTTCCTCACTGAATTCCATGGAAAGAAACTAAGGGCTTTTTCCTGTTAGTTTAAATATTTTTGAAGCTATTAAACAATACATTTACTGGTATATATCTTTTCTTCAGAACTGACCCTGCTCCTGACCTCTGGCATCTCTTATTCTGGATCATAATAGCTCAACGTAGTAAACACTTCAATTATCTCAACAATTAATTATTTAGTCATTTAGCTTAAGTCACATTTCTTGGAAATACTGTTTTGACTCAACGAAAAATAAAAATTCCAACAAAGTCACGCCCATAGAACTGAAGACCAAACACCCATTTATCACCACGTTGGAACACCAAGTTCCAAAACTCAATAATTTACTAGAACCTTCATCACAACATACATATACAGCAGGGGCATGGAGGGCTGCACAGAAAGATACAACATTGCTTTTCAACTCTGGGGTCTCAGTTGACATGGAACAAAAGGGTGAGAAGATTCCTTCACATGTCAGTTGTAAGGATCCTAGGTGGGACCATAACAATAAATTGTCCTTGTTAGCGAACTCTTTAAAGGAGGTACAAGATAGTTGGTGTATGAACTAATGGAAATGATCATGCTAGTACAGAGTATTATTCTGATATAAAACAATGAACTGCGGAATAATACACAAATAAAAACAGAAATTGGAGAAACTCAGCAAGTCTTGCAGCATCTGTGGAAAGAAAATAGAGTTAATGTTTTGAGTTTAGTGATGAAGGATCGTTAGTCTTGAAACATTGGCAGCATCTATACAGACAAAACAGAGTCAATGTTTCAAGACTAACAACCCTTCATCACTAGACTCAAAACGTTAACTCTGTTTTCTTTCCACAGATGCTGCAAGACTTGCTGAATTTCTCCAGCAATTTCTGTTTTTGTTTGAGTATTATTCCGAGTTGACGTTGAGATACATCTAAAAGGGATCGAAAATCTAAAACCTTGAAACTAGAGATGTGGGTATTAGGTGCCAAAAAAGATAATACTGCTTCTTCACCTATACATTACAAGGGACATACTACATTAAAAATTCAAGCATTTGACTTGAACTTTGCCCTGGTAAGAAACCAACTAACGAAACATCCAATTCTTTTTAGTAAGTTAAACATCTACATTGAACTTATGAAATTCCCACAGTCAACACCAATAGATATTTGTGCTCATTATGAAAGACGAAATTAACTTCGCTTTCTCAGAACCAAGCATTCCTCATTCTGATGAAAAGAAAAAGTGAAGACCTGTTAATTGTGATATTGATCAAAGATGACAAAAATGTTTTTTTGCTGGATCTGCCTCAGGTAATTTTCTATTATTCATCACTTCCATGCCTATTTTAACTCTCCCATGTTTGATGAAATCAAAATGTTAATTCCAATCTATATTGCTTAGCCTTATGATAAAAAAGTCAGTATTTCTGTTCTTCTTCTTTGGATACATTATTAGAATTGGCTTTGGCAACTATTTCATCTTGAGAACACCCAAATTGAGTTTTTAAAAGTACTCTAAGTTTGAATCTTTTCAGTTTTAAATTTTCAGTTTGCTTTCTATTTTTAATATCTTCACTAATTCTGAAGTCAAAATCAAACTCCATCAATGATAAATGAGGGAAGAGCTGATCCACAAAGATCAGGCATGGCTCACAGTTAGATTTTCAGCTTGTGCTATGCTGGCTGATCTTAGCCTGGGAGGTAGTACTTCAATTTACTTGATCGTACTGGCTTACGAAAAGTGGAAAAGCAACTGAAATTAGCTATAGTTCCTGATCTCTCCCAATCATTAGCAAGAACTACTAGGACCAATTAAGCAAACTCCGGGCAAGAAGAGGGGCACACACAACTGCAATAAACAATTCAGGCTCAAATAGCCTGTAGAGACTTGCTGGCAAATCTTGTGAATTTGGAACTGCAGCTTAAACACACTGAAAGTCAAGCAGCAGCTAAAGAACTACTTCAAAGTAAGGAGACATCATCTTCCAAACGAGCAAGAAATAGCATGGTGTTGCAAACATAACAGAATAGCAATAAAGGAATTAAGGGATATGGTGAGAACACGGGTAAGTGGGTCTGAGTCCACGAAAAGATCAGCCATGATCTTATTGAATGGCAGAGCAGGCTCGAAGGGCCGAACAGCCTACTCCTGCTCCTAGTTCTCATGTTCTTATGTAAGTTTTCTCTCAAAAATAACTCTTAGCTCAATAGCTTGTCTTCTTTTCTCCCCCCACTGGTTGTAAGGGGATAAAAATTTTCTTCTAAAATGTGGCATGAACTACAAATAGGCCAAAAGGATAATTCGGAACACTTCCAGCAGGTTTTATTATGTAAATACCTTCCTCTGTTTTCTGTAGATTACACACATATTTAGGGCTCAGGAGTTTGCCACAAGTTTCTAGATCATGGTTCACTGTGTTTTAAAGAATAGCTTTTGGTTTTAGGAATTAAAGTCTTGATTGTAGAAAATAGGATTAATGTAATCAGTACAAATTTGAAATCTATCACACTTAAAAGGTTGGGGTCATGTTGAGTTAAGAGGCAAACAGCTTGAAAAGTAAAACGTAAAACCAGAAAACTGCAGGTGGGCTTTTTTTAAAAACAGAAAACCTGGGAGCATGTTGCCTGTTCTCCTTGCACAGCAGTACATTCTCTAGACGTTTTGTGTTTTGAAAATATTCAGCGTCCCTGAAAGGGTGTAAACTCATTTATTTCTCCAGATCACAGAAAAAGAACTGTAAATTACAGATAATTAATTTAAAGGTTATCATGAACACACACCAGAGCTGGCTATGCCATTGTGGTGATGGGTAGAATTCTGGGACTGAGAGTGTTAATCACAGTTTGGAATTAGTGTGTGTAGTTTGCAGCTCACGAAAGAACAACAGCCAAAGGAAATGGCAGTTAGCATTACCTGCACTGTATGCAAAATAAAATACCACTCCATCATTAAAGTGTGGAAGATAGATAAAGCTTAAGCTAAATTTGAATCTTGTGAGGGAACAGAACCTGGAAGATGGATTATGTTTGAAGCTAGCTGGAGATAGTTGGTCTCACCGTACCTTATTGTAAAAGGAAGTAGCAGCTGAACTGGTTTGAAAGAATTGAAAAGTAGCCATAACAAAGGACTGACTACAGGTATCCACAGTCAAGAAATGGTAAATGCAAGTATTGCTTCTGAGATTAACTGGAGCAGGAGAGGATTCTCCAAAGGAATGTGGCACACATTTGCATGGTCTCTACAGAATTTTAATGATTCATGTGTCTTATTAGTGATTTTGGGGGTGATTATAAAGTGGAGTGCACAACTATAGTATTAATAATGTTATCTTCTTCATATTTGCTTTTCTAACATATTCCACATACAATATGAACATACAAATTAGAAGAAGTGGACCACTTGGCCCCAAGCCTGTACTGCCATTTGAGAAAATTTGAAAACTCCTTGTTGCCACCTAACCTTCCCCGCAATAATCTTTCGCCATTTTGCTTATGATAATCCAACTCTGCCTGAAAAGCATTCAAAGATATTTTCCACTGCCTTTAAAAGAAACAGTGAAAGACTCACAGCCATGAGCAAAAGAAAACTCCTCATCTTTGTATTAAATAGGAAACAGTTTATTTGTAAAGTGACCCCTAGTTCTGGATTTCCACACAAGAGGAAAACAGACTTTCCACTTTCACCCTGCCTCTTCTAAATCCAGTGGATACAAATCTAGTCTGCCTAACCTTTCTTCAATAACACAACCCACACTTTCTAAGTATTAGTCTAGTAAACATCTGAACTGCTTCCAATACACTTATGTTTCCTTCATTCCTTCTATAACGACACCAATACTGCGCAAAATACACCATGAGAGGTCTCGCCAATATTAGTGAAGCATAACTACCCTACTTATGTATTCAATTTCCCTCATCGTAAGATAGAGTTAACAGTGTTTGTCTTTTGCCTAGGATGGGGTATTTCAAGACCAGGGGAATACATTTAAGGGGAGAGAAGAAAGATTGGTGGGACTAGTTTAGCTTGAGATTATGTTTGGCATGTACAGGATGGACCGAAGGGTCTGTTTCTGTGCTGTATGACTCCATGACTCTATAAACAACACTATTAACTTTAATAATTACTTCCTGATTCTGCATAATAACCTTTTGAGATTCTTGCATTAGGATACTCAGATTCCTCTGCATCTCAGAGTTCCTCAATTTCTCACCATTTAGACAACATGCATCTTTTTATTCTCCATGCCAAAAAGGACAATTTCACATGTTCCCACATTGTACTCAATTTGCTGATTTTTTAATCACCCATTTAACCCATCCATATCCATCTGTCACCTAATGTCCTCTTCACAGCTTACTTTCCTATCCATCCATCTGTCATTAGCTAAAATAGAAACTGTACTTTTGATCTCTTGATGCAAGTCATTTACAGAACATTGTAAGTTGAGATCCCAGCACTGATTCTGTGACAGTGTTCGTTATATCTTGCCAGCAAGAAAACAACCCATTCATATTACCGCTGTTTATAAGTTCGCCAATCTTTAATTCACGCCAATATGTTATTTGCTACACTATGAACTTCTGTTTTTTTTAAATAACTTATGATCTGGTACCGTTTTAAATGCCTTCTGGTAATTCAAGTAGATTACGCCTGCTTTATCCACATGTTTCTACCTCCAAGGAAATACAATGAAACTGGTTAAACATGATTTCCCTTTCACAAAATTATGACTTTAATATAGCGTCTAACATCTTCCCTGTGATAGATGGCAAGCTAACTGGCCGTGCTTTCTTGTTTTCCTCCCTGAAAATAAAGTTTATATTTTGTTAAAAGAAGCTGACGTCTGGTGGTATCGTTCTAATAGTTAAAAGGAGGTGTTTGAATTTCTATTTCAACATCAATGATCTCTAGCCAGATTGTAACAAGGTGCACTGAGACAACATTCATGTTGCTGTTCCCAAAATTCATTGAATTATCTGGGAAGTATGATCAAATGACCATATTAATTTTTACAATAACAGTAAACAACGTGAGAAAAACCCTGCTGCTGTTCAATCTGGCAGAGTCACCAAACATCTCAAGTTCTTGCATACTTTGTTAAATTACCAAACGTTTTTCTTCTCTTTGAAAAGTGGACATAGATTATGGCATGGATGTGAAAAAAAACACGTATTTGAAATATACCACAACCAAAGCAAACTGCAAACTCGTTTTAACAAATCCTCTGGAATTTATTCCTAAAATCAGGATTTTCAATAATTCTTCAATTTCTAAAAAGGTAAAGAACATTTTTTAACCTAGCTTATGGGCCAAAAAATATGGTGGGCTCTTGCCAGTTCATGCGCATTGGTCCCTCTACAAGTTAAAGTCTAGCACTTATATCCTCAACTAGATCATAAGTTTCAATTTCAATTCACAAGACCTTTCTATTATTAGCAAAATCATTCTCTACTCGTGAAGGCTATTTTCAGAAATTACTACCAGAAATGTTCCCAAATAACAGTAAATAACCAATTCTAAACATTTATTGTCTCTGCCTGGTAAGGAGCCATTTTCTCTGCAGTGAGACAAAAGAGGTGGTGTGATGTACTGAATGAATAAGGAGGAAGGTTTAGGATGATGAGGTATCTGGTAGATTTTCAGTGGAGGTGCTGCATGCAATATTTAATATTTTGGACCATTAGCTTTGGTGATATTGTTGGATGCAGGAAGAAACATCAGACTGAAGTCAAATAAAGATCTGATGTTTCAGTGTGCTAAAAATCTTTTTCAGTGAATTGTCCCCAAATTTGACATCACCACACAATTTGATTTTGCACCACTGAACATTAATCTGTACACAATACAAGGGTTCTATTAACTGGATTGTCCCTTTTATGGCAGTGTTACTTTTAGGGAGATTCTTAGAAGGTTTCACACCATGCTTATGACTACTTGTCTCAAAGTTTTTTGCTGCCCACCTCATTATTATGCATTCAGGCACCATGGCACCCTTCTCACTGTAATCACACAACTGGACAGGCAGAGGTGCTCACCGCAAGCAGTATCTTGGCTGTTCTCACCAATGGTGCCATAACTATATCCCAGTTACACATCAAATCAAAAACTGAAAGCCAAGAACTCCCACACTGTTGTTCCATCACTTTTGGCAACAAGTTATCATAGTAAAAAAAGCTGGCATCTGAAGAAGCTGTAGACACATTGCTGGATGAAAGGCCTCTTTTCTGAGGTCCAAAGGCGGCCATATCCAGCCTACACCCAGATAGCAGCCAGAGTCAGTGCTATTTGTGGACCAAAAGAAATGCCCAGCCTTGCTGAAAGGTTAATAATCTCTGAGTTCTGCAAGGATAAGTGTTGCCATCTTATCTCTGCTTCCTCACCCTCACTCTAACGCTGCCAACATCCAACAATATCACCAAAGCTAATGGTCCAAAATATTAAATATTGCAAGCAACACCTCCACTGAAAATCTACCAGATACCACATCATCCTAAACCTTCCTCCTTATTCATTCAGGACATCACACCACCTCTTCTGTCTCACTGCAGAGAAAATGGCTCCTTACCAGGCAGAGACAAGTAAGTCAGACGTATGGCATTGTGGCCGGCATTCGGCTCTTCACCTCTTTTGAGAAGATCCTCGAGATGGCTGGAAAGGACAGAAACTGCTCATGTCAAATTCCAAGAGATAATAGGAACTGCAGATGCTGGAGAATCCGAGATTATGATGCAATTGTACAAAACGCTAGTACGGCCTCATTTGGAATACTGCATGCAGTTCTGGTTGCACATTTCAAGAAGGATGTGGAAGCATTGGAAAAGGTGCAGAGCAGATTTACCAGGATGTTGCCTGGTCTGGAGCACAGGCCCAATGAAGAAAGGCTGAGGGACTTGGGTCTGTTCTCATCGGAGAGAAGGAGGCTAAGAGGGGATTTAGAGACATACAAGATGATCGGAGGATTGGATAGGGTGGACAGTGAGAGTCTTTTTCCGAGGATGACGACTTCAGCTTGTACAAGGGGGCATAGTTACAAATTGAGGGGTGATAGACTTAAGACAGACGTCAGAGGCAGGTTCTTTACTCAGAGAGTGGGAAAGGGGTGGAACCTCCTGCCTGCCAATGTAGCGAACTCAGCCACATTAGGAGCATTTAAACAGTCCTTGGATAAGCATATGGACAATGATGGGATAGTGTAGGGGGAGGGGCTTAGATTAGTTCACAGGTCGGCACAACATCGAGGGCCAAAGGGCCTGTTCTGTCCTGTATTGTTCTATGTTCTACATTCTATATTCTGTTACAAGGTGTAGAGCCGGATGAACACAGCTGGCCAAACGGCAGCATAGGAGCAGGAAGGCTGATGTTTCAGGCCTACACCCTTCATCAGATTTCTGATGAAGGGTCTGGGCCCGAAACATCAACTTTCCTGCTCCTCTGATGTTGCTTGGCCTGCTGTGTTCATCCAGCTCCACACCTTGTTATCTCATGACAAATTCCAAGACATCCACATTGTGGCAACCCAGTGCGCTTTGTGCTGTGTTCTTGGATTTCCACGACTGTGAATTTACAAAGATCCTCAAGCTGCTACCCCTACTGCACAACTAATGGCCTCTGTTTTTTTAATGCAGGTAATGGCAACACCGATACAGCCACCACCCCAAAGATGCCTGCCCATGACCACCTTCTCCACCTCTGAGGATGCACTTGCAGGGCTTTTTCCTGAAACCACCACCTGCTGGAAGTCTTTCGCCTCAATGTGTTCTCTATGTAAATAAATTAAAATCAGGAGCACAAGGTGGTGCACACATCGCGAATAAAGGTGTCCCCAGCCGACAGCTTCATTGATGGTCAGTGGACTGCAGACTGCAGGAGACCAGGCACGATTTGAGTTCAGTCAAAAAAATGACCCTGTAGTGCTAACCATTAATTACTTTGTACAATCACAGGAAAAGCAGACAGTTTTGTTCAGAGGCACACAGAGAGCGAAGTGAAGTTTGGCTGACATGCACATATCTTGCTGTCTTCATGGACAGGCTGACAGTGTCTTGGAGAGCCAGCTCTAACAGGACACTCAGAGGCTGAAGGAAAAGCATGCTCACCTGCATGTCATCACTTTAGCCACTGGTGCTCAGAATTAGGCATGGGAAGAGGAAGCCAAGTGATCTTGACCCCACTCCAGCTGATCCTTCCTCTCAAGGAGAGGTAGTGGTGCCAGCAGACACACAGAGAGAAACTAGAGGACTCCCCAGAGGTTACCTCTCAGTACACTCAAAAGATCTCAGACTCACTGATCTCCATGCAATTCCCCAACCCTGCAGAGGTTGCAGCCAACAAAGATGAGCCTACATTTGGACAGGTCACTCTCAGCATGTCTGAGCCCTCTAGCTGCAAACACCCCTAGGATCATCTACCCAAATCCAACAAGCCAATAAAGTACACTAAAGAGAAAGCTCTTTCTACCGCAGCTGCAGACACCAGGACTGCACTGAGACATAGTGACTGAGCAAGGAATAAAGTGTCTCCAAGGGCACAGAATAGCAGTGACACATTATTGGAAAAATGCCCACAATTCTGAAAACATATGTGCGCTTTCAATGATGACATCTCACCGACTACCATTTTTGATGTCAGACCTAGTTATGCGACCACAATGCCAGAGTTCAGTAGCCTCTTCATGCATCCCAAGGAGGACTGGAACATTGCTCAACTTGGAGGTCTAGCCTTCATAGCAGTAGACATTATGTATCCTTCAATCCTCACATCCATTATTAAACCAAGACCTAGTAGTTTAACAAGGAGAACAGAAGCTAAACAAATTCCCATTTATGTTCCATATTTATGGGCACCTTCTGTGGGTGCAACTACGTCCATAAGTGCACATTTCTCTGGAGGCAAAGGTTAATTCCTACATGCTTAACGAAAGAACACACTCCTTCAAGCACAGGTAATGACCACTGCTCAATTACCCTCCAAACATGAACTCATAATGCAAACTTTTACACCACGCCCAATAGACAAAAATAAAATGAAACTTTATTCCACCCACTGTAAATTTGTTGCCAGCCATTCTTCTTTCTACTTGTGTAGTCGAGGTGTGGTCAAAGATGGCATGCTATTCAGGTCATGTTCCTGAGAGCGAGCTACTGGCTCCACCTAGTAAAGGTTCTCTTCTATTTTCTTCTCCCCCACTTCAGGTACCATGTTTTGTCGCTATCCCTGCCAACTCCTGTCAGATTGCAGACTCCTCACGTTCACATCCAATCCTTTTATTCAACAGTTAATATCCCCAACTTTCCCCACAGCCCTTGGCCTAATATATTGCCTTGTCCAATATTGCTATGCAATGTCCAAGCAGCAAAATCTGATGGTGGAAACTTGTGAAATCAGCTTTCAGTACTCTCCTATGCTATATTAGATCCATTTGTACATTTGTGTTGATCCCTTCACTGTCATTAACCCAGCAGAGTATAACTCGTCCCAGTCCCAAACTGGAATTTCCCACTTTCCAGTACACTGCAAACACTACCCCCAACAATATTCCTTGTTGCTTACTGCCCAAACCCCAGGTCTGACTTGGCCCACATCACAGACTGATAAATGAAGGCCCAGCCCCAAGACCAATATCTCTCCAGCTCCCTAAATGACTTATCTGTGGTGTCCAGACTGTTTTGATGACCTACAGCGCTGACTGCAGGCCGAGACTCAGACTGAAAGTTCACAGATCCCTAGACCCTGCTCACACCAAATGCATGACTCACCATGGCCAACCCCCAAACTGAGATTTGATGATGTCCTTGACTGAGAGTTGAGACTGAGAGCTTCACACTGCTGAGGGTTGTACTTCTTTGGCTTTCAGAGCCAACCATTTGGTTGAAGCACATGCCATGTATTTGCCAGATAAGCTGCTCACACATGCTACAGGTGTGACAATGATGTAGCATAGTGTCAGACAACAACATATCCATCTTCTTGGCTGTTCAGTTCTGGCTACCCTGACAAGCTGTGCCTCTGTTTACACTAAAAAGCAAGCCAAGCCATTATATTCTCACTGAAGCAGAAGTTAGAGGACCACAATGTGCTAAAGACAAAGCAAGCCTCAGATGCTGATTGTCCAAGCAAGTAGGAAATAAGTCCAAGCTAAGAGAAAAAAAATCTAAGACCCATAAAATATATCTAATGCAGATGCATGAAATTGATCTGTGTCTCTGCACAAAGAACAACTTGAAAGGAGCACTGGAACTCATGTACACATTACATTGCAAAGATTAGTGGTATTGGTCTGACTTTCAAGTTGGGAATTGGCATTGTCTCGTTGCTCCCTAGTGCACGGGAGAAGCACAAACTGCACATAAATGAGGCGAGAGTAGCTAATAATAAGACATAAATGCCTGGAAATGTCCAGCCATCAATGGTAGCAAAATTTACAACTCACCATTTTCATCTTAAGGGAAAAATCAGACTGTTTGCTCAATGTCAAGAATAGATTTTTCATTTTTACTATAAATTACGCAAGTTCCCGCCATTGCCCACACCACTGAGGACGCCAGGAAAATTCCATCTTATGTTTCTGCTCTTGATGAACTGCTGTATTCTCGATGTTTCCTAACTAACCTGTTCAGGGATGTTAATACACACCTCTGGAACAGGTATGACTTGAACTCGGGCCTCTTTGCTCAGAGGTAAGAAATCTACTACTGCACCACAAGAGTCTTTACAGATCTAATTTTCTATATTTTCTAAACAGTTGATCTGTTCAGAGATGTTACAACACACCTCTGGAATAGGTGGAACTTGAACCCAGGTGTCCTGGCTCAGAGATAGGGACACTAACACTTCATCACCATGATCCTTACAGTTGTACTCTATCCATAAATATTAAATTGTCAACAACTGTGTACTTTGAAAAACAATTTGTTCTATCAAGAATATTTTACAATTGTCTAAATTTATACTCAAACAGCAAATACAAAAGTTGTAAGAAGTTACAACTAAGAGTTACAGCTTGAAGACTGCTATCATTGAAATCTGAACATTGCTGCCAAAGCATTGCTCACAAGCCAGGACAGGGACTTAACAGTACGCATCTTGGCTCCAAGTCATTTCTAACTTGCTAGTTTTGTAACAGAACACTCACAGCCCACTGAAAATGTCTTTAATCCTAATGCCAGCATGGCATTTTTCAACAGGGTGGAGTTAAACTCAAAAATCTATTAAGGCCTGACTGTTAACACAAAGTCAGACTCAACAAGATGACTCTGTCCAAGTTAGTCGGGGACACAAGCCTATTCTTACAGTCTCAGGGAAGGAATCTTAGGAACAACATTATTGCTGCACACACTACGAATTTAATGGCTCAACTATTATGTTCAGAAAAATTCCACTCCAATATTCTTACGAAACTTTTACAGTAATTTATTTTTCCATTGCAAGGTCAAATTTAATGGGCGTACATAATTTTCAACCAAACTTTAAACTGTCCTTTCAACTGTAAGCGATTGGTCAATTTGAAATGAATCAGTATTGCAAGTGGCTGTATAAAACTACTCAAAATCCAGCAATGCAAGTTCAAACTTACCACTTAAAATCTGTGGTTATCGGACCCAATCTAGTAAAGCAGAACGCAATTTTTAAAAATCATGTGCGATTCTATATTCAAGGAAGCGGGGGTGGGGGTAAAAGAGGGGATTGCTTTTGTGCAACTTTGCCACGATATGGTCTTTAATGAAACGCATTCAGATTTATCATTATCACCATGGTCCTAGTGACAGGCCTCTGTTAAGGTGGAAAGATAAGTTTTCGCTGCATTTAAAATCAAAATATTTTCAAACTTGCTCCTTTCCAGAAATAAACAAGTTTTTCAGAAGTGCATTTTCATTATAACGAGTCATGCCAATAAACCGCAAACTGCATTCCTCGTTATTCAACGGTAGTTTGCATCACGGCCGAGCTTCATCCTGCCCTCTTGACCGTCAAACACACTCGTAAGACAAGGGATAGAGAAAGTCGGTTTGGAAATACGATGGAAATTCGAATACAATTGTATTTTTGGACATCAGGAAAAGCGAATTATAGTCATGAATCGCAGATGATTCAATTTCCCTCTTTTGTCTAGACTTCTCACGACCTAGAATTAAAAGCAAGTATTTAATTCACGGCGGCACTATCACAGCAATCTTGCCACTTAACAGGTTTAGGCGATGCTAGTTTTATCCCAACCAGCAAAAAGAAAACCGCGACCTACAATCGTCCAGGCTCTTTCCCTCAACGATCAGGAAGTCACCTTTTACAGTTTGGTGACAAGACGTAAAATCAAAAGAAGAACCGCACTTACATAGAGCGTTTCGCAACTTCTAACACTCCTTGGCTCTTTGCAACAAAACCAAATCCTATCGTCGTTTGGTGACTATCAAAGTGGTTGAGATTGCATGTTATTTGAAATTCCCAAGATCGGCAGCGCTTCTTTTCCCCCGACGCGTAGTATCGTTTGAAATACTTCTCATCACCTTGCTGATTTTTAATTTTCGAACAAAACACTGCAATTCGCTTCACAATCGAAGAAGAGCGGTAGTGAGAGTGTGCAGTACAGTGAGACATATGGATATCACTCTTTCTATGGATAAATCAAACTCTCCGCCTCATTTAGACCGTTCGAGTGGCAGTGAAGCGCTGACGGTGGCGGTTACAGAGGCCAACAACCCCTCATCTCGAGCCTTTCTGAGCCTCTCCATCTTACCTGGCTCCCCGCTGCCGAGGGGGCAGCTCCCCGCGCGCGCTGAGCCTCCCTCAGATCTCGCTGAACGTTGCCTATGAAAGTTGCCATTCCCGCTCTCCATCCCGAGCAGGCAAGAGGGCGGGATCACGCACATCTCGCGGTGATTGGCGAGAACGCGCCCAGCTCGCGGGGTCGGGCGGCCGTTGCTAATCGCTGTGACCTTTCACCCTGTCCCTGCTGCCGCGTCCACGCGAGGCGGCGCGGCTCGAGTGTCCGGGAAGCGTATGGGACCGATCCGTGCCGCCCAGACCTGGGCCTCGGCCTCGTCCATCGTTCCGTTTTAACCTGTCGCGAAGAGTTTGGCCGTTGAAGGAGCACGGCAGTGAGCAAATGAATCAATCCTCATCCGAACGAATTTAATGTTTGGATAATATTGTGGTGACAAGGAGGAAACGACTCGGGTAATGGATCCTTCCTTGTGGCCCTGTCCCTTGCTCAGCTGGGTGCTCAGTTCATCGGGTTTGTGGGGATGATATTGAGAGACCGTGAGTCTCAGGGGATTACACCCGATGTTCCTGACAAGGAGACTGCTTGCTTTCAGTTGTGTTGTCACAGAAGACATTGAGTGGCTGTCCAATGCTTTCTTTGTTGTGGGTGATTCGAAACACCGCAAGTGCACAACCGGAAAATCTCAGGAATAGAGATAAGGTGTGGAGCTGGATGAACAAGCAGCATCAGAGGAGAAGGAAAGCTGATGTTTCGGGCCTAGACCCTTCTTCAGAAATGCTTTTTTTAATGAGAAATTACGCCTTCAAAATGATCATTTAATACGTGTTGTACTCCTCTTGAAGATAGTTTGATATCGTAAGATTTATTTTACTTAACAGAAACAACTCATCCCAATTGTAAGCGAAAAACAGAATGCCGAAAATATTCGAGATAACACGGTGTGAAGCTGGATGAACACAGCAGGTAAAGCAGCATCAGCGGAGCACCTGAAAATATTCAACAGGTCGGGCAACATCTGTGAAGAGAGACTGAACGTTTCTGGCCAATGACTTCTGTGTGTTTATTAAATCTAATGTAATTCTCTTATTACCAAATACAGAGTATTTTAAGGTGTCTTGTTCAGGAAAAACGATCATTCCTAATATGGCAGAAAAAGAACTCAAAGTAGAATTTATCAGTAACCTGAGTGGTACTACTCTAGCTGAGAATTTATTGGGTTTAATTCTGTCTGCATTATGCGTCACCTATCGAGGACTGATATTAATGTATTTTGTTGGAGAAAGTGCAATATCATCATGGAAAAGACTTCTGTTTGATTTTATTGTGTTAGTGGCATTTCTTGTACTGTCCTGCACAATTTTGGCAAATATGCTTCACTGGTTGGTGCTGGCTCTGGCAGCTGTACTTGTATTATCTGTGTTTCAGATATACAGTCAACGAAAACAGCATTTTCGTCAGCAGTTAAAGGAAGTCTTAAGATCTTTTTTGGAAACCAGCTTGGATGTGAATTACATTCCCTTTGTCACTTTATTTCGCGTCTTCATTAACATCAAGACAGGCATCAGCATTCTAGCTGTGGACTTTCCAATATTTCCAAGACGCTATGGCAAAGCTGAAACATATGGAACTGGGATTATGGATTTTGGAGTGGCAGCTTTTGTTTTTGCAAATGCTATTGTATCTCCTGAAGCAAGACAAAAGAACAAAAATATATCATATTCCAATTTCAGTTTTGTGATTAAACAGATCATAGCAGTTTGGCCTTTGGTTTTCTTAGGGTTAGCCCGTTTAATAAGTGTTAAAGCAGTGGACTATCATGAGCATGTAACTGAATATGGTGTACATTGGAACTTCTTTTTCACACTGGCAATAGTTAGGGTCTTGTCATCTTTTCTTTTGATATTATACCCTGTGAAAAATTCCTGGATCTTGTCAGCTAGCATTGCCATCTGTTATCAGTTGCTGCTTGAAATGACAAATCTGAAGCAATTTATATTACATGGAAGTGATGGCAAAGGCACAAGGTTTGGATTCATTAATGCCAACAGAGAAGGACTCTTTTCATTGCTGGGATACATAGCAATTTACATGGCTGGTGTACAGGTTGGCATTTACGTAATGAAAAAGAGAACATTGGTTAAAGACTGGGTAAAAGTTCAAGGTTTCCTCGTAATTAACTTTTTGATCTTGTGGCTGCTACTGCACGTGTCTGAGGCCCTCACAGACCCAGTATCCCGCCGAATGGCCAATTTGAGTTTTGTTTTATGGACAGTTGGACAGAGTTTGTTTTTTCTGATGATTTATTTACTTGCTGATCTTGTTTTAGTGTTTATCAAGGTTATCTCAGGGATGGCTAATGTACCAAGTTCATGGAACATTTTACCAGATTCTTCCCAAAAGACACAGAATAGGACATCATTGAAAAGCCATTCTTTTGGAAAGTTGGATAAAACCACTGTACGTTTCTGTCTTATTGAAGCTGTAAGCAGGAACCAACTTCTGTTTTTCCTGCAATCTAATATCTTGACTGGTTTAGTGAATCTCACAATAGATACGATTCATTGCAGCACAATTATTTCCTTATTTGTACTTTTAATTTATATGTTTTGTAATTGTGTCATTGTCTACATTTTACACATTAATGATATTACTTTAAAGTTTTGGTGATTAGCTCTTTGCATGATTCACTTTCAACTAAGTAAAATCATCCTGACATTGAGGCCAGAGTTCTTGCACTTTACTAATCAGCCTTTTTGTGACATTTACACCTCAAATAACTTATAAAGTGTAATTCTCTGCAGTTGTAGGTTTTATCTGCTTGTGATTATTCTGCTTATTGTCTGCAAAATAGGAAACAAATACCAAATTATGTATGGCCAATCACAGTCACTCATAAAATTAACACATTCATTTGTTAATCCCAGGCCATCAACAAGGAAGACTAATGTACCAGCTGATTCTTCTTTCTATTTCAATATTGCTAATAGTGATATTGAAACTGAAGTGTTCACAGAATCACAACGGTATGGAAGCAGGCCATTTCGCCCACCCTCCAAAGAGCATCCCACTCAGACCCCACCCTATCCCTGTAACTCTTCATCTCCCATGGCTAATCTACCTAGCCTGCACATCCCTGGACACTATAGGCAATTTAGCATGGCCAATCCATCTAACCTGCACATCTTTGGACTATGGGAGGAAACCAGAGCACCCAAACGAAACCCTCACAGACATGACGAGAATGTGCAAGCTCCACATGGTCACCTAAGGGTGGAATTGAACCCGAGTCCCTGTTTAAAAACTAAACCACTGTGCAATATTGGACAAATGTGAAATGAATGTCATAAGCCTTTTGTATTTTTGATGGGCCGCATCCCAAATACAAACACCTTGGCTCTTTCAGATGGTGAAAACCCCCAACATGACTTTTAGTGGCCAAATATACTATTTTGCTTAGAAAAGGACTTTGGACTTATAACTGGACACGTATAAGGTAGCTATGTCAGTTACTGACTTCAAGAAATAACAGCAGAAGCTATTCTGACACAAACACATGGAAGATAATCTCTGAAAAGCATTGAACCAGCTGCAAGAAAACTACACAGCCTAGATAAAAGCTAAATCTTGAAAATCAGGGAAAGAATTACCCCATTTCCCCCATACCTACTTTAAGTTCAATTTCACCTGACAGTTGACCTGGCAGTTAAACAATAAGAAGCCTTGCAGCTTACTGATAATCATCTGCTTTTCAAAGCCTCCAATCCAGCTGAAACACATTCAGGGCCACGATAAAAGTGACTGAAATAATTCTATCGCTTGTCTTTTTCTTAATTGCGTCTAATCTTTGTATATGGTACTGTGAGAAATTCAACTTCCAGGGTAGATAATGAATAAACATCTTTATTTTAAATTCACAAACGCTCACTGCTGATTTTCAATTGGACCAAATTACTTTGAGGGTAAGAAAACACACAAACTTTATAGAGAGATACTTTGATCATGGATATCAAGAAAACACAAATTTTGTGTGGCATATATGAAAAGCAAAGTTAAAAAGAGACAGTGTTAAACACAAGGCATCCCAAAGGGTCACCAGACCAGAATCGTTACCTCTTGATTTTTTTTTCTTCGCAGATGCTGCCAGACCTGCTGAGCTTTTCCAGCAACTTCTGTTTTTATTCCTGATATTACATCATTAGCAGTTCTTTCAGTTTTTGTCAATTATCATGAAATATTTTAACTGTTAACTCTAACTTTCTGTCTGTTCCCATAACCATTGATTCTCATTACAGTTAAAAATCTGCCCAACTCAGCCTTGAATATTGTCATGTTCTCACCAGTGTATCTGTAAAACGGATCATGAATTGTGAATTTGTATTTCTGTTAAGCTCCCTTTTAGTTTTATTGAGTATTCCTGTTTAAAAATATTACAAAGCAAAGCTTTGCTCTTAAACAAATTAAACGCTAGGTTATTATTACAACTACAACTGTAAATATGTTCTATGTTCTATTTATAGGTACTAAATAGATACAATTATTAGCTGAATTACTGATACAAAGCTTAAAGTAGGTACAAATAAAAGATACTGAAAAAGCTGAGAGTAAAATCAGTTTGCTCTCCTTGCACGCCTGTTAATGCTCAAAGATTTTTCTTTCTGACGAGATGGATTTCAAATCTTGAAATCAGAATTCGGCAGTTCTGGGGCTTTCGTAGTTGAATAGTTGTAAGTTGTTTGTACAGGTGAACTCTCTCTGAGACAGAAGTTTGGTGCACTTCACTAATTCTGCAGTAATGATGTTTGAAGATTGCCTGGACATTTTCAGCAGAACTATTGTTGATTTCTGAAAGTCCTTTTCCTTTGAGCTCTGTTTGACTGAGAACCCTCTCTGAGGACTTTGTCTCCCTGAATCCTTTAGGGCGAATTTTGTTTTAAAACTGTATCTCACAGAAGCTTGTATGGATGCAACGTGAGATGGCTGTTCTGTTAACATTTGATGGATGAATGCCCAACAAAACAAGGAAAATTATGCTAGAATTCCCTGTGAGGTACAAGAACATACCATTTGGCTGATCATTTCTCAACTCCATTCTCCTGCCTTCTCCCTGTAACCTTTGATACCCTTACTAATCAAGAACCTGTCTATCCCTGGCTTAAACACACTCAATGACTTGGCCTCCACAGCCCTCTGTGGCAGTGAGTTTCACAGATTAACCACCCTCTGGATGAAAACAGTCTGCTTCTCTGTTCCAAAGAGTGAGCCCTTCACTCTGAGGCTGTTCCCTCACTTCCCAGTATTTCCTACTTGTGGAAGCATCTCCACATCCACTCTATTCAGGCTATCAGTATTCTATAAATTTCAATGAGATCCCCCCCTCATCCTTGCAAACTCCAACAAGTACAGACCAAGAGGTCTCAACCACTCCTTTGACAAGCCCTTCATCCCAGGATCATTCTTATAAATGTCCTGCGACACCCTCCAATGCCAGCACATCCTGCCTCAAATATGGGTCCCAAAACTGTTCATGATATTCCAAATGCTGTCTGACTAGAATCTTATACAGCCTCGGTAGTACACCTCTGCTTTTGCTTACTTGGCCACTTGAAATGAATGCTAATATTGCATTTTACTTCTTAACTGCCAACTGAACCTGCATGTTAACCTGAAGAGAATGCTGCCCTAAGACTCCCAAATCCTTCTGTGCTTCAGATTTCCGAAGACTTTCCATGTTTGGAAAATTGTATCTGCCGTTATTCTTCCTATAAAGTGCACAACCTCACCCTTTCCCACGGTGCATTCCATTGGCCGCTTCTTTGCCCAGTTTCCTAGTCTTTCCAACTCCTTTCGCAGCCTCCATGCTTCCTCAATTCTACCTGCCCCTCCACAATTTTTTATGTCATCAGGCAAACTGAGCAACAATGTCTTCACGTCCTTCATCCAGATCATTAATTTGTAAAATCAATAGTTATGGTCCCTGTGGAAACCCACTTGTCACTGGCTGCCATCCTGAAAAAGACACATTTATCCTTACAGTCTTCCTTCTGCCAGTCTCTCTTTTTTTCTCAGAAGCTTGAAAAAGGCCTATTGTTTGTCTGAGGGTTTATTGAATTCTAACTGCTTTCCTCTGTTATTGCTGAGATAACACATCAGCCTGTGTTTCTTTCTGGCTGATATGAATCAACAAAGACAGCCATGTGACTCCTGGGAAGCATCATTGTGGACACTGTGTCCATTTTAACAAATCAGATATATCCTTTATAAAAGATGTAATACAATCACATAATTGTGACAGTATATCCAATTACCCAGTCTCCTATACTTTCTGTGAATGAGAGTTCTGAAAATTAATTAATTCTGAGAGAAGAAATTCCTCCTCGTTGCTGTCTTAAATTGGAGACCCTTAATGTTTAAGCTGTGCTCCATGGTTCTAGACTTCCCCCCAATGAAAGGAAACCTCTCCTCAGGATCTATCCTGTCCAGCCTCTTCTGAATTCTTCATTATTCAATATAAACTTTTCGCATTCTTCTAAATTCTAGTGCTTATAGGCTCAACCTTTGCTCACAAGACAAACGCTTCATCCTAGAAATCAGACTTGTGAATCTTCTCTGAATTTGTTCCAATGCAGATATCTCCTTACGAAAGGAGATGAAATGTCTTCCAGGAGCGTGGTCTCATGGGTTAATACATGTGATTGAAGAACAGTGGCAGTGTAGAAATAAAATTGGTTAAGGGACAGAAAGCAGAGACTGGTGGTGAACAGACTAGTATGGAAGAGTACGGTTATGCTCACTAGGGGGTGCCATTTGGAAATTTTTGGTATAAATTGGTCATACAGGGCATAATTTTAAAGTTTGTAGTTAACCTCAATTAATTATGTCTTTTTATTACAGATGTCACGGGATGTGAGTGGCAGTGGCAAGGCCAGCATTCGTTGCCCACCTCAATTTGCCATTGAGAAGAAGGTGAGCCTCCTTGAACTGCTGCAGTCCACCCCGTATGGATACTTTCAAAATACTAGCGTCCCTAGTGTATTCCAAGTCAGGTTGGCATGAGACTTAGAAAGGGACCTGTGGTGGAGGTAGTCCCATTCTTCAGCTACTCTTGACATTCAAAGTTGTAGATGCTGCAGAATTAAGAAATAGGGGTTGGAGAGTCCATTCAGCCCTGCTGATTCAAATATTCATCTAGTTCTTTGAATAGTCCCCACAACTCTCTCTGCAGTAGGAAATTCCAGACATTCTGGGAGACGAAATTCTCTTACATCTAAATTTTAAATGAATTCTATAACCGTTTCCTAGTCTGTGATTCCCCCACTAGTGGAAGCATCTTCTCAAAATTTACCCTCAATTGACTTGTGGTCACAGGTACCAGAATGCAGTGAAAAACGTGTGTTTAACATGCAATACAGGCAAATCGTACCATACAAAGTGCAGGGTGGTAAAACAGAGTGAACAATATAGCGTACAGCTACAGAGAAGGTGCAAAGAGAGAGAAATCAGAATTAACATTTGAGGGGTCCATTCAAAAGTCTGATAACAGCAGGGAAGAAGCTGCTTTTGAACTTATTTGTATGTGTATTCAAACTTTTATATTTTCTGCCTGATAAAAAATGGTGAAGAGAGTACAACCACGGTGGGAGGGGTCTTTGATTACGTTGGCTGCTTTCCTGATGGAATGGGAATTGCAGATAGAATAATGGAATGAAGGTTGGCTTTCATGATCGACTGCACTGCGTTCACGACTCTCTATCGTTTCTTGTGGTCTTGGGAAGAGCGATGCATCCAGATAGGATGTTTTCTATGGTGCAACTATAAAAATTGGTAAGAGTCCTTGTGGACATGCTGAATTTTCTTAGCCTTCTGAGGAAGTTGAGATGTTGCTGTGCTTTCTTGACTGTTGTGTCAAAGTGGCTGGACCATCAGTCTTCAGCCCCCAAGGATCTTGTATCTTCCAATAAGCGCATTTCTCGTTTTCTTATTCATTCACAGATTATGGGTGTCACTAGCCAGGTAATCATTTATTGCCTGCCAATATATTCTTTCTTAAACATGGAGACTTTACTGACATCCTATGTAACTTGAAACAGTACTTTCATCATTTTAAACTGCAAGCCCTGAGTAGTAAGGGCCAAAATTCCATTTGCCTTTTCAAATATTTGCCGCACCTGCATCCTAACTATTTGTGTTTCATTTGGAGATGCATTTTTTTTTGGAGTTTCTCTCTATTTAACTAATCGTATGCATTTTCATTCTTCTCAGCAACATGCATAACTTCACATTTTCCAACATTAACCTCCAGCTGCCAAATTTTTGTGCACTAGCTCAATTTATCTATTCCCTTGCAGATTCTTTGTGTCTTCATCACAATATTCCCTCTCATCTATTTTTGTATCATCCACAAATTTGTATACATTATACTCTGCCCCCTCCTCCAAGTCATTAAAATAGATAGTAAGGAATTGAGGCCCCAGGACCAATCCTTGTGGCACTCCGCTTTTATGTTTTTCCAACTTGAAAAAGACCTATTAATCCTGACTCTGTCTTCTGTGTATTAACCAGTCCTCTGTCTGTGCCAATAAATTATCCCCATACCATGAATTCCTATCATGTGCAATAACCTTTTTTGTGTACGTTATCAAGTACCTTCTGAAAATGTAAATGTACTATGTTTACGAGTTCCCTTTTATTCGGTCTGCTTGTTTCATCCCCAAAAAGGCTAGCAAATTTGTCAAACATGATTTCTCGTTCATACAACCATGCTGAGTCTTTTTGATTGTGTTAAGCTTTTCAAAATGACTTATTTCTTCGTTAATAATGGACTGTAGCATTTACCCAATGACAAATGTTCGGCTATCTTGACTAGAGTTTCCAGCTTTCTGTCTCCCTCACTTCTTGAATGGGGCAATCCACTGGAATCCTCCCAAAATCATGAATTCTGGAATATTTTGACCAATGCCTCCACTATCCCTGGAGCCAATTCCTTCCAAATCCTTGGATGCAAGCCATCTTGTCTAAGTGACTTGTCTGCCTTTAGTCTCATTTACTTTGCCAATAACTTTGTCCATCATGTTTGAAACAGTTACAAGATCTTTCCACCCATTAGCTCTTTATCTACTGTTATCTATGGGATGTCTATAGTCTCTTTCACTGTGAAGACTTCTGCAAAATATTGATATAAACTCTCTGCCATGCCCCTGTTCCTCATTCTCAACTCCCCAGACAGTTCCTCCAAGTGTCCCACACTTAACAATAGTTACTGTCTTATTTTTTACACTCTTATTGTTTTTTTATATTTCTTGCCAATTTCCTATCATAGTCATTTTTCTCTATTAGCTTCTTAGTCATCTTCTGCTGTTTCCTAATATATTCCCAATCCTCTGGCCAATCAATCACTAGCTTTCGCCACTCTTAGCTTCTAATGATACTGCCCTTGACGTCTTTGTTAGCCATGGGTGTTTCGTTCTTTTCACTGAGTCCTTTTTTATGAGTGGAAGAAATTTTTACTGCGTGTTATGAAATACCTGTTTAACTATCTGCAGCTGCTCATTAACTGACTTTCCCCATAGTTTTTATTTTCCGGTCTACTCTAGGTAACTCTTTCTTCATACCTCAATAATTGCCCTTATTTAAGTTGAGGAAACTGGTTTGAGGCCCAGGTTTTTATCCCCCAAGCCTGACTTTGAAGTTTTACCATGTTGTGATCACTACCCCAGAGGATGCTCTTAACTATGAGATCCCTTACCCACGCTTCTTGATTATACATTACTAGATCTAAAATAATCTGTTCCTAGATATATTCTGCAATGTATTACCTTTGTGGTTCCGCTTCTTAATTTAGCCCCAAGCTGCCTGTAATCCCTGAATCATAGTCCTACATGGACAACAACAATTGGATCCTTCCCTTCATACTCCAAGTTCCCCTCCAGCCTCCTGGCATCCTCTCCAGAGATGGTCTGAATATTGGCACCAGGTAGGCAACGTGGCTCCGGGACACTCTGCTTCAAAAACAATATTAATGTCCTAACAATGCTATTCCGTATTACCACTATATTTTTCTCTTCCTTCCCCCGCCCCGCCACCCCCCCACCCCATCCCCTCACGCTTAAGTGACCCTCTGGACCATTGTACTATGGGCAGTTCACTCAACCTTTCTGCAATCTGTGCCCTTGTCCACACTGGGAGCAGGAGCATCATACCTGTTGAACAAGGCTTCTGGCCGAGGCACCTCCATCACTAAATTCTAAATCCCACAAGCTGCTTCACGCTCAATCACGCATTACCCTGCCAGAGCATGGACCAGAATTGATGCAATTAATCTAAAGGGTGTGATTGCCTTCTCAAAAACAGTGTCCAGGTTCCTCTCACCCTCCCCAATATGTCGCAGTGTTCAAAACTCAGATTCCAATTCATCAATACTGAGTTGAAGTTCCTTGAGCAGCCAACTCTTACAGCAGAGATTGATATGGATCACAATAGTGTGTCCCAGCTTTTACATATTATCCCTGCCCAGCCATCTCTGTTCTATTTAATTAAATAATTTGGATATTAAATATTTTAAAAGTGAATTTGTTAACTGGACTCTTCAGTTGTAATAATGTCTCCTTATTTAAACCAAGTGACCAATTCAGAAAAACATGGAAGAAATGCCCATCAATCACCTAGCTGTTTTCCTGTGTTGTCATACTTTAACCCTAATAGGTCAAAACAGGATTATTTCTGTTTTTATTGTCGAAATCTTGTGTTTGAACACAGACTGCTATGTTAGCTGAAGAGTTGTGAATGGTACTGACTATTATCCAAACATCAGTGAACCTCCACACTTCTGTCAGAAAGCAAGCTATTGATGAAGCAACTAAAGATAAATAAACCTAAAATATAGCCATTAAGAGCTCTGGGAGTGATGTCGCAGGACTGAGATAATCGACTTCCGACAACCACAACCATCTTCCTTTCTGCTAATTATGACTCCAATGAGTCATCTGATTTCTCATGACCTCAACTTTGCCAGGTTTCCTTGATGTCACGCTTAGTCAAATATTACCAAGATGTCAAGAGTGGTCACTCTTACCCTCAATTAGGTTGAAGACTGTAACAAAGTTCATGAGGGCGTAGGTTGGTAAGGTGGGCAAACACATGGGAAAGAAAATTTAATGCAGAGATGTGTGAAGAGGTACATTTTGGCACAAAACTTGAGAACTGGCAATATAAGTTTACTGGAATAGGACTTGCCTACATAAATCTTTGAAGTTAGCATGAATAATTGAGATGGCTGTTAAAAAGTATATGGGCTCTTTAACATTTTAGTTTAAGCGTAGAATACAAACAGAAGGAAGTTGCACTTCACTTTTTTAAAACATTGGCCAGAGGCCTCAGCTGGAGTACTATGTTTGATCTGGGGAGCACCCCACTTCAGGAAAGGTGCTAGGGTCTTTAAGAGAATGCATATGAAACTTCGCCAAGTGGCACAAGGGATGAGGGCCTTTGGTTATGTTGAGAGACTATGGTGTTGGTGTTGCTGTCCTTGGAGAACAATAAGGGGAGATTTGTAAAAGGTACCCAAAAATCATGTATGGTTTTGTTAGAATAAATAAAGGTGAAACTGTTTTAAGGACAGAAGGGGTGGTAGCCAGAGGATACACATTGAAGCTGATTTCTAAAAGAACCAAGAGCAAATTGTGAAAAAAAAAATTTGGGCTGTGGGTTTTTCTGACCTGGAACACACTGCCTGAAAAGGTGATGAAACAGACACAGTATTAAATCTAAGCAGGGAATTGGACAGATACTTTAAGGTAAAAACTATGGAGAATAAGCAAGAGGTTAGAACGAATTAGATAGCATTATCAGATATTCAGAATTGACATGTTGGTTTCTTCTTGTGCTTCATTATTCCATGATTCTATAATTCAAGGAAAGGTCTCAGCTGCCATTGCCCTAGCCAGCAAACCAACTTCAGATATTTTATCATGGCCTTCTCCCCTTTGTATCCAAGATGTATCCAGACCAACAGCTAGGTCAACCAAATGGTAATCCATAACCTGTTCAGAGTGTTGACCTTGACCTACCACAACTCTTGCCCAGTTATGCTTCATATACAGTGGTGTGTAAGGGTGTTTGGACCCTGGAGCAACATTATAATGATATCACAGAGCAGCTTCCCACAAGATATAAATACAACATAGGTGAAGTCAGAAATATAGAAAATAGATTGATCAAACTGGAAGATTGTTAGAGGTCAGGCAAATGTCTCTTAACAATGTAATAACAGATCAGAACCTCATAATTCTCAAGTATAGTTATAAATAGCACTAACATACAGAAAGTAGTTTTATGGAAGCCCAAGCTGAAGATAGTTCTTGACCTTGACTTCTCCTCAATCAATCTGTCTTGAACCCAAACCCAAGATGTGGCTTTCTCTGCTAGAAAGGTCACACTTTTAACATGTAGTAAAGTTTGGTCGTCCCTCAGTGTCACTTCAGCCTGGGGAAATGTAGCAGCCCTTCCTTTAGATACAAATGTCTAACCTCATCTATACTCTCAGGACAGCTTTTACAGGGATTTTCAGCTACAGTCAGAGCCATAGCCTGCACTGCTAGGTTTGTGATTGACTGCCATGCTTTGCAAAGGGTATATGTGTGTGAATAAATCGCACTGTTTTTCCCATAGCCTCCACCAGTTGGCCAAATATGCCCTACCTTTTAGTGGCAACACACACAAGCTTTTTTGGCCCTGCTTTTCATTTCAACACTCTGAGGACGGCACCTAGCGTTTCCTTCTAGCCCATTGGTTCTTTGTTTCCTATCACTATCACCTCTATTCTTTCCAATTGATGCCCAGTGACTAGGGAGTGGTTTTTTCTGGAACAGGAGTCTGCGGACCAGCTTGTAATCACCAGCCAGTGTGGCAGCCTGCCTGGAATCAGGCAGTTTCTGATCCTTAAGATGTTTCCTTAATGGGAAGGAGATGGAGTTTTTAAACTCATCTAGGAGAATTACTTCACTGAGGTTTTCTTAAGTGGTTTCTGTTTTCAGTGCTTATATTCACTATTCAAATCATGCTGCTTTAGGTCATCAGATTCCAAATATGTCTCATTAGTTCCTGAGTGTATAGGATTTCTCTTGTTAGCATTAACTGTGTATAGTTAAGATAACTTTTTTAACTGCCTTCTGAGTGATGGCACTTTCCTTAGGCAGGTGACAGTAAACTTTGCAAGCCTTACCTGAATGCTGCTTCTGCAGTAATAAGTACCAATCTTAGACTGTGTTGCATCACTTAGCCTTAATGGATAATAAACAATGGAAGTAAATAAGGTCAAGCCTGCAGACAATTCTTTACATTCCCTTCTCGAGCAGTGTGTCTAGAACCCAAACACACGAATGTAGGTATAAAACCACATAGCAAAAGATGCTTAAGACCTTCTGTTAGTCGAGAACTGTGGTTGGCATTGATGACAGTTAAATATAAGGGTGGGACTGGGTAATCCGTAGCCATACAGGAGAAAGTACCACTTAACACAAAGAACAGAAAAACACCATTAAAAATATTCAATACATCTTTCACAGAACTGGTGAAATTGTTATTAGGACAAAATTGAGTTTAATGAAATAATGATCTGATTTTGCAAAATTATTTTTTTCCCTGTGTGGCAAGAACACAAGCTGAAGTTGGTGATAAATGAGTTGTTTTAATCACTCTAAATGAGCAAGGTTTCCAGCATTCAGGTTTCTCATTTCTAAACTGATCATAAGAAATTAAAGATGCATTTGATATATCTTAAAAAGTAGATTGTCTTGGTAGGAAAGCTCATATTTTAGGGCAGCTTAATTTGAAGAAAAACTAATAGATCACAGCTTGAAAAAAAATTTATAAATGCTAACTGCTGCAAAAAGAGGAATAGGATTACATGAAACATGCCTCAGTTATAAAAATTGATATGAATCCATCTCAAGCCACATAAATTAATCTATGCACTTTACTGCTTTGCTATTCATACAATAGTTATCTTAGCACAAGATTAGCTTTGCTGAAGATACACGATATATATAAAAATACATATAGAAATGTTGTAAATTGTAAAAAAAACTGAATATATAAAATTGTAGAAAATAACAAACTACATACATGATTTTATTAAAAGAAGGGTAGCTAATTATTCACAAAAGTATTAATGTAAATATGTTCAATTATATATGCATCTGAAATATGAAATCATAAATATAAGTGGCAATAAAACAATTACAATTATAAAGAAGTTGCATTTATGTAAGCATCTGTCACTGCTTTACAATCAATTAAGTATTTACTGAATAGTTACTTTTGGAATATTCAACAACCAATTTGCAGATTGCTCTCCTTTGAATAGTGGCTATGGGATCTTGTTTTAGTATCATCTGAAAGCGCTGACATTCAACACTGCAGCACATCCACAGTGAAGAGTCAACATACATTATAAGTAATATTGAACACAGGCTTATGCCTCTGTGGAATGCTAGTTATTGCATGTTAATACAATTTACAACTATACCTGGCAGGTGAAGATGTACCAGGCTCTGATCTTGTTATGTTTAAGAAACCATTCCTGAATGCTTAGGATCTTCCATCTTCAATATATCTGCTTTCTTTTGAACTAACTCCGCCCACAACCATGCTATTTATGGCATGTGGGAAAAAGCTCTGTGACTTAACTTTGAGGCTGCTCCAGCGGCCAAAAGCCTTAACCCAAAACTGCTGCCTAAATCTCTTCATTCTGTCATTAAAAAAAAGTTTAACCTTTTTACACAATATCACATCAGCTACTTAGGCTATTTCTTTTCAAAATATTCAACACTCCCAACACACACACACACAAAGAATATGACAATGTACAGAAACACTTAATGTAAAGTAGGTGAACTTCCTTTTTCTCTGCTCGCTTCCAAGGACTTGATCAACCTGGTGGCCTGAACACACACTCTGAGTGGGTAGTGCTTGCTAAAGGATCTTACCTTGGTGCAACTGCACAGATGTTGGGAACTTAGTTTATTCCTGCTTGTTATTGATGAAGATGTCGGTCATCCTTAGCTAATTGTTTGCCAGATAAAGAAAATTAGCACATTGCACTACTAATTTGTTCCTCAAGGTTCTGTTCCAAAGCATTAACATATTGGCTTAGAAACAATTGGCTTTGATTCATGATCATTTCTTTATACTGAAGCACATCCTTAAGTAGTGACCTCTTTTCCTGCAATGAAAATAATGTTGAAGTAAGGCTGGATAGTTTTGTCATTTGCTAATGTGGAGTTTTAGAACCACACCTTTGAGATATTAACATTACGACATAGGTATTGTTACATATTGCATATTTTTCCAGATGTGGGGTCAATATCCTCTGGTTAAATGCTTTAGTGCACTTTAAATAGTCAACACTTGGCAGATATTCAGCATTGAATGGAACTTTTGCTAAATTATGCTTCTTTAACAATGTTCTAGATCCTGCATCCATTGATATTTGGACTGATCGTTGCGGAGTTTGATCCTTTTTGATTGAAGGAGTTCAGTAATTTATTTATCTAAGAGACCTACAATGATTCTGTCGCAAATGTGCTCTTGATGTATCTGTGTGTATGGATGTCAGGTAAGCACCCAGAGCCAGGTCAGCTAAGTAGGTCAGATTTTCAAGGTGTGCTGCCAGCTTCTCTGTCATTACCCCTCTGAAATTTACAGCAGCCTCTGAAATCTTCACATATATGGTGAAATGTGGAAATCCAGAAGTTGCCATCAGTGATTCTATGCTTTCTAGAGGGTATGTTGTTGAGGGTCTTGCAAATTGCAATCAGTTATAAATCATTGAACTAGTGAGAACTCCTACAGTAACAGTTGCACTGTAAAATTCTTTGTAAAGGTTACATTGTGTAGAATGAGGAGCAACTAGGTTTTTAATTCTGTTCTAAGTAATTATTTTTTATAATTATTTTTAACCAATCTCATTGTCTTAAAAGAATAATTTTACACTTGTCAAGTATCAATTATCCATATTACATGCAATTCTGAGATAACAAGTTGTGTAGCTGGATGAACACAGCGGGCTAAGCAGATCAGAGGAGCAGGAAAGCTGACGTTTCGGGCCTAGACCCTTCTATTTATTTTTAAGGACAGTCTGAAGAAGGGTCCTGACCCAAAATGACAACTTTCCTGTCCCCCTGATGCTGCCTGACCTGCTGTGTTCCTCCAGCTCCATTTATGCCTCAATTTATTTTTAAATTGTTTTTAAAAATCTATTTATGATTTATTAGGATCGATCTAAATTCCACATGAATATCACATTCATTTAACTATGCATAAAATGTTTAAATTAGAAATGAAGGCATTCCTTGGTTTTTACTTCATTGTTTGCTCTTTGTGGGAACACATCAATGTGATTCACTACTTGCTTTGCTTTGTACTAGTTTGTTGGCCACCTGCGATCCCTTGGTGCCAGATTTAAATTGATTCCTGGAAGGAGAGGTCCACACCTCAGAAATCATGGGATGTTTGTCGAAATATTTTTGAGGTCTCCAGCAAGTGCCATTGTTTCAATATTGACTGCAAATTCCGCACAATATCTCCAGGTCTCAGACACTTCCTTCTCAGAGATTACAGGCAACAGTTGTTTCAAAGAGGCCATACTGGACTTGAAATGTTAACTATGTTTCCTCTCTCCACAGATGCTGCCAGGCCTGCTGAGTTTATCCAGCACCTTTTTTTTCAGTACAGGTAGCATACAGGATAATGGCACATAAACACACCATCATTCCAACTAGAACACTTTGGTTTCCTCCTGGGGTATGAATCCAAAGTGCAGAACAAAAAAATGCAGTGTATATTAAAAAGCCAAAGTGCTGCCATTATCAAAAATCCAAAGCAATAACAGAAATTGCTGGAGAATCATAGTAGGTCTGGTTGCAACTGTGGGGAGAAAGCAGACATTTCAGGTTCAATGACAAAAAAACACCAGTTTTGGTTTGCTTTAGAGTTAGAATTAGGTTTATTGTCACATGAGTACAGTGAAAAGTTTACACAGTTGCTGCTTATGGCATTGCCTTAGGTACAATGGTACCAACAGATTCCCTGGAATAAATTAGAAAAATAAAGAAATCAAAAGTCCAGCATCACAGACCTTCACACCATCTTAGTTATAAAAGAATCTAGATAAAAAATCTTAGGAATAAATTCAAACAATTAAGAAATTAAAAAGTTCAGAATTATGGTCCTTCCAAGCAGAGAAGATGGAGCAGATGAGTCCGTGCCAGGTCTCACCTGCAGTCCATTGTCAGATCTCGCGTCCAGTCTGTGCCAGGTCTCTATTCAAGTCTATGCCAGGCATCACTTTGAGTCTGCGTCGAGCCTTGCCTTCAGTCCACAACAGGCCTCACCTCTGATTCACACCAGGCCTCACTTCCAGTCCAAGCAAGGCCTCTCCTCGAGCCCATACCTGTTGTCAGACCTGAGTTTTTCCAATAATTTCTGTTTTCTCTATAACAAAGTTAATGGGCTCTGTTGTAGGTAGTCTAGACATGTCAAAGCCGATGAGGAAGTTAATTGTGAGACCAATTGCAGTCATAAGATATCTAAGGAATCTGCAGAAATAAAAACATCAGGAAAAGAAGTACGTGTTAAAGCTACTAAAGACAAAACTGCAACAGTACATAGAACATAGAACATAGAACAGTACAGCACAGAACAGGCCCTTCAGCCCACGATGTTGTGCCGACCATTGATCCTCATGTATGCACCCTCAAATTTCTGTGACCATATGCATGTCCAGCAGTCTCTTAAGTGTCCCCAATGACCTTGCTTCCACAACTGCTGGCAACGCATTCCATGCTCTCTCAACTCTCTGTGTAAAGAACCCGCCTCTGACATCCCCTCTATACTTTCCTCCAACCAGCTTAAAACTATGACCCCTCGTGTTAGTCTTTTCTGCCCTGGGAAATAGTCTCTGGCTATCAACTCTATCTATGCCTCTCATTATCTTGTATACCTCAATTAGGTCCCCTCTCCTCCTCCTTTTCTCCAATGAAAAGAGTCCGAGCTCAGTCAATCTCTCTTCATAGGATAAGCCCTCCAGTCCAGGCAGCATCCTGGTAAACCTCCTCTGAACCCTCTCCAAAGCATCCACATCTTTCCTATAATAGGGCGACCAGAACTGGACGCAGTATTCCAAGTGCGGTCTAACCAAAGTTTTATAGAGCTGCAACAAGATCTCACGACTCTTAAACTCAATCCCCCTGTTAATGAAAGCCAAAACACCATATGCTTTCTTAACAACCCTGTCCGCTTGGGTGGCCATTTTAAGGGATCTATGTATCTGCACACCAAGATCCCTCTGTTCCTCCACACTGCCAAGAATCCTATCCTTAATCCTGCACTCAGCTTTCAAATTCGACCTTCCAAAATGCATCACCTCGCATTTATCCAGGTTGAACTCCATCTGCCACCCCTCAGCCCATCTCTGCATCCTGTCAATGTCCCGCTGAAGCCTACAACAGCCCTCTATACTGTCAACGACACCTCCAACCTTCGTGTCGTAGTACAAAGAGAACGTAGACTTTAGTCCTTCATCTGCACTAAGAAGGGAGGGATAGCTTAGGGCAGTCACAGATAATATTTTTCAAACATTGACAAGCAAAATCACACAACTGGAGAATGAATATTTTGTCTCAAATCGGGAGGCATTTTCTAATATGTTAAATCAAGGAGGTAAACCAGTAAAGATACTGAGAAATGCTGGAGCATGTCAGTTGTTGATGCTAACTGATTATACCATTTGTCTTTCATAGGGATTATTGAAGGACAACACATTAATTGGATATATACAAGGAGGTTACAAGCCAGTCTCATTAAACAGAGTTGGATTAACGATTTTATAAGGTAAATAGAGAGATTGTAGTGGGAGTAGTGAAACACATATTTCAATAGAAGGAATTGACGTTTTGGGAAAGGATCTGGCAAGTGCAAAAGCTGTGGCTTCACCAGATATGGTGGGACAACCAGTGGAGGTAAAGGAGCTGAGATGTTAGAAGAGGAACAAGCTGGATTGTTAGTTTCCTGACCGTTGTGACAAGATCAAAAATCCATAGAATTAGATAAGAAGACTCTGAAACAGGATGAAATTCTGGAAATCGAGGTATCGGGTACAGGTTTTTAAAATAATTGACTTTGAAGGATGAAGGTAAAGAGAATGAAGCTTTAACAGAAGAATAGTGATAACTGAGAAGTGGCTCCTAATGGCATTAATTTTATAGATATTGATATCTTTATCAACAATGGCATTACTCACCCGACTGGCAGTGCGAGAGCCCAAAAGATTTACAATCCTATCAAGCTTCACAGCTGTTTCATTCTAAACAGAGGTATAAAACATGCCCCTGTCCTGTCCAACATTGTTCTGCATCATCCGCACCATCAAGTAATACAAAGGAAAACAGAAAACAGAATCAGAAATAAAACAGCCGATTCAGATTGAATCTAAAACTACATCTGAATATTATTATTTGAACATCAAAGTACTGATAAGAACATTGGAGACCACCTCAAATACCAGCCATTCAGTAATGGTCACTGGGCTACCAGATGGTAATTCCAACTGAGCATCATAATAAAATTTTATGAGTGACACACGAAATTCCAATGGCAGATCATTTCAGAAAACACAGGTTAAAATGTTAAAACTTTTATAGGTCAGGATTACATAAAGATATAGATAAATCTTACCATATCAGGTAGTGAGGAAACCCAAACCTCAATTAGTTCAATTACCAGTTTTTAAAAACATTTGACAGGATCTTTATTGGTTTTTGGAGATCCTCTACTTAAAACCAGGAATGGGAATCAGTATCTTTTAACAATTATGGATTTTTCCACAAGATTTCCTGAAGGTAGGGAAATTATTTAGGTAAATTATTGTAACAGGTATCATAGAGGTAGAAAGGTTATCCCCATTTTTGACAAAATATGGATTACCTCAAAAAATTCAATCAGACCAAGGCTCAAATTTTATGTCACAAATATGCAAATGAATGTTAGTTTGGTAATAATGTAGTTTAGGAATAAAACAATTTACATCTTCTGCTTGTCACCCAAAAACACATGGTGCATTTGAAAGGTGGCATCAAACATTAAACACCATGATTAGAGTTTACTACCAAGAATATCCTAATGATTGGGACAAGGGAATTCCTTTGTTACTATTTAGCATTCAGGACTCTCCTAATGGGTCCACAAGATTTAGCGGTAAAAGGACCACTTAAACTAATAAGGAAAAATTGAGAAACGAAAGCTCAGAATTAATCCTTCTGATCCATGTTTTGAATTTCAAAGAAAAATTAACAGGCATATCTGAGCTGAAAAGTATTTGAAGTTTTCTCAAAAAACAATGAAAACTTGAACAGACAAAAAGGCCAATTTGTAGCTGGAAACAAGGTGTTAGTATTGTTATGTGTCTCTTAGGAATCATTCAATATAAGGTTCAATGGGCGTTGTTGAATTTTTAAAAAACCCAGAAACATGCAAATTATACAGTGAGTACTCCAGACAGAAGAAAGAATCATCAAGTGTGTCATGATATGTTGAAAGATATGACAGGAACAATTGTCAGGTGTAGAGCGTATTTATGGTAGTGAAAAATTAGGGAGTGAAAGCTGTATTAGCAGTACAGTTAGACATGTGAATCAGAAATTGAAAATTAAAATGCTGACCCTCCAATAATCAGATTTGAAAACAGACATGTTTGAAAGGTGCAGTTGTCAGCTTTCAAGATTTCAAGGGCACTTTGACACTCTTGTGTCCATTTTGTTTTATCTTTCAGAAAATTATCAAAGTGTATGAAGGATATTACAGAATATTTGGGGAAAAGCCAAGGAATATGGCCTTGGCTGTCCATGATGTTTATGTGGGAAATGTGTTAACTATAAAATAACTTTACAGACTCATCCAGAGAGATTAGCTCCTGAGGGAGGGGATTAGGTTATGACAGGAAATGATATTATTGAAACATAGCTGGACCACGCCAATTTTGAAAGTGCTGAAACTGGATGAGTCACAAATAATCTATATTGATTATCATAAAGTCAACATAGTAACAAAGGTGGGCGCACATCCAATGGAGGACTGCATTGAATGAATTGAACAAATATGATTTGTCACAAAAACCAACCTGCTAAAGGATATTGGCAAGTTCCATGGACTGGTAGAGGCAAACAAATGTCAACTCTTATTAAACTGGATGAACTTTAACAACGTAAAGTCAAATACCAAAAATCGTCAATGATTAACCAGTACAGTCATTGTTTACTGTATTGTTTACATCAAGAACCTGGTTGTTTATAGTTAAGCTGGGAAGAAAATTTAACTTGGGACATAGTTCATGACTGTTAAGAACAAGGATACCTCAGTTTTAAAATAAAACCCTTCACGTATCAAGGCACACAAGATACACTTAACTTGAACCTTTCGATCTGCTACAAAAAGAAACTTGGTTATAAATCAAGCCAAGAATGAATTTGCCAAAAAAAGATGATTTATTTGAGCCTTACTGTGGGACAAGGCCAAGTATTATCTCGAGAGGTGAAAGTGTTAGCTATTTTGGAATTTCCCAGGCAGATGACAAAATAGGAAATTTTGTGTTATGTTGACATGAGTGGATTTTATTGCAAATTTGTTCCAATCTTCAGCACTGTTGTTACACCTTTAACAGATTTGTTGAAGGAATACAGAAAATTTGAATGGACTCAAGAATGTCAAAGTGCCTTCGAAAACTTCAAATCTGTGCTGACAACTGCACCAGATTAAGCTGCACCTAATTATGAGAATTCATTCCAACTGGCTGCTGATGTCAGGGACATTAGTGTTGGGTTGTTTTACTGCAAAATGACAAGATGGGAACTGAATAGCCTGTCAGTTACTTTTCAAAGAAATTGGCCACATGCAGCAAAAATAGTCAGCAGTGGAGAAGAAGAGAATAAGTTATGTGCTGGCTCTATGCCATTTTGAGATTCACATCACCAATAATTTGAAATGAACCGTTACTTATGTCAACCACAATCTTCTGATTTTCTTAGAATTTTTTTTAAGAGGAGGACTTACTATTATTTTGATTGAGCATAATTCTCCAACTGTGTAAATTGAGAATTATTCATGTGGCTGGAAAATAAAATGTTATAGCAGATACTTTATCAGAGAACATTCAATGAATATTGAGTGATGAGTTACCTATGGACTTATGTAAAACATGGTTACTGTGTAACTCATTGCTTGTTTAGTGTCAATATGTTGCTACTACTAATATCATTTAACAATAGCATTGAGATAATTTTGGGTGTGTAATGAAAATACATTTAAAGATACATTTTCATTCTTCTTCAGTAGGAGGTGTGATGTAAGATGTGTGATTTATATTCATTTTAATATAATTTATTTGGGATGAAACAAAATATTGGAGACCTCCTGGACAATACTGGGGTTTGTTTATATTGGGAGAGTTGACAAGTGAACAAATAAACAGTGTGGTGTATTGACTTTCAGATAGACTTTTTTGAGGTTGGGTGTCTTGAAGGAAACACGCAGAGCTGAGAAGAAAGTTTTTTAATTTCACTTTGGGCAGCTTAACAGAAGTCTGGGATGAACTGGATATGTGAACCAGTTGCTCCTGAGAAAGGGGCATAGTTCATGACTGTTAAGAAAAAGGATACCTCAGTTTTAAAATAAAACCCTTCACGTATCAAGGCACACAAGATACAATAACTCAGAGATGCCCACAGCCCTCCAGGACCTTCTTCCCCTTCCCTCTGACTCCATCCCCTCCCCCAACCCCACCTCCCGTCAGGTATTCACAATCCCTCCTGACCTTCCGCTCTCCAATGCTGAATGTTTTGTACTCAGCAAAGTCTGTTTTATCCTTCTGCTTCTCCACCTTAATGAAATTCAGAAAAGACATGATGTTGAACTCTTCTTCTGTCACCCTCGCCTTTGCCTCCCTACCCCACAGACCCTTTCACCCATCTCCAACACACTCTTTCCACTTGGACCCCTCCCTCTGGCCATTTACCTGCACTCAAACTGTTCATTGAGAACTGTCAAAGTTGCATTTGTTGCCTCAATTTCTCTGTTCCCCCTTACCCATTCCAACCTATTCTCTTGGGAACTGAGTGTAGTCTATGCTCTCAGACCCAACCCTGACTTTGCAACTGAGCCTGCTGATAAGGATTGTGTTGTTATAGTCTGGTGGACTGACCTCTATATTGCAGAGGCTGAGAGCTACCTGTCAGATATCTCTCCCCACGATGGAACATCAGGCCATTGTGACAAATTTGGTCACCAATCTCATGTCTTCCTGGTGAGCTCAGCACTCCCCCCACCCCACCAAACTGCCTCTAATATTTGTCTCCCAAATCCATACAGTTCGCTTTTACCTCCTTCCCAAAATCCACAAACCAGACTGCCTGGCCAGACCAATTGTTTCTGCTGCCCACAGAACTCATCTCTTCTGACATTGAGTTGGTTTTTTCTCCCCTAGTCCAGTGTCTGCCTACCTACATCCACAAATCCTCTGACGCTTCACACCCGTTTCAGAATTTCCAGTTTGCAGACTCCAGCCGCCTCATCTTTACCGTGGACATACAATCCCTTTACACATCTATCCCCCACCAGGTGGTCTCGGGGCTCTCCGCTTCTTCCTGGAGCAAAGACCTGAACCATTCCCATCCACCACCAGTCGCCTCCACCCAATTGAGCATATCATCACCCTGAACAACTTTTCTTTTCAACTTCCCTCATTTTCTTCAGGTCAGAGGGATGGCCATTGGGTATTCAGTTATGCCTATGTCTTTGTGATGCACATGGAACATTCCTTGTTCCAGTCCTATCCCAGCCCCTATGCACAACTCTTGAGTATTTCGATGGTATCAACAGTGCTGCATCCCTCTCTTGTCCAGAATTGGAAATGTTTGTCAATTTCACTTCCATTTTTCATTCTGTTCTCACCTTCACCTATTCCACCTCTGACTTCTCCCTTCCCTTTCTCAGCACCACCTTTTCCATTTCTGGAGATAGGTTGGCCACCAATATTCACTATAAACCCACCAGCTCCCATAAACCCACAGCTTGACAATACATCCTCACACCACCCTTCCTATTGAGACTCTGTTCCATCCTCCCAGCCCCTCCATCTCCATTGCATCTGTTCTGATGATGCCACTTTCCGAAAGGGAGTCTCTGAAATGTCCACCTTCTTTCTCCGCAGAGGATTTCCAACACTATTATTGACAGGGCCCTCAACCAGGTCTGACCCATCTCCCACACTTCGACCTTGACCACCTCTTTTCCCTCCTGAGAGAGAGATAGGATTCCCCTTGTCCTTCTCTAACATCTCACCGGCATCCACATCCTGATGATCATCAGATGCCATTTCTGCCACCTCCAGTGAGATGCCACCACCAGACACATTCTCCTCCCCTCCCCTGTCAGCCTTCCACAGTGACAAGTCAACTTTTCCTTCACTCCCAACAATCCCCATAGCTTCACTATACATTCCCCTGCAACCGCAGAAGGTATAACACCTCTCTGTTTACTTCCTGTCACCTCAGTATCAAAGCGCTCAAACACACCTTCCAGGTGAAGCAGTGCTTTACCTGCATTTCACACAATCTAGTCCACTACATTAGCTGCTCACAATGTGGTCTCGTCTACTTTGGGGAAATGAAGCATAGGCTAGGTGATTGTTTTGTAGAACATCTGTCTGCAAAAAAGACCCTGAGCTTCCAGTTGCCTGCCACTTCAGCACACCACTCTGCTCCCTGGCCAACATCTCTGTCTCAGGTTTCCTGCAGTGCTCCAGCAAAGCTCAGCACATGCTGGAAGGACAGCGCCTCATTTTCCTCCTGGGGACCCTGCAGCCTTCCAGACACGGTATTGAGTTTGATAACTTGAGTGCTTGAGCTCTCCGATGTCCTTATCCCAACGACCCCACCTAACAGGCTTTGTTATCATGTAATCTGCTATTACCATTGTTAGCCACTAACAGTCCCCATTCATAGCTGTTCATCCTCCTCACTAGATCATTATCCACTCCTTTGTTTGTCCAAATGTTCTTCCCTCTATTTGGGCTCTATCCCCACCTATCGTTTACTCATTACCCCCTCCATCCACCCTACCTTCTGTATATAAACTGAGTTTTTCCTAGCCATCATCTAGGCAGGGTCACTTAACCCAAAACATTAACTCTGATTTCTCTCCACAATGCTGCCAGATCTGCTGAGCTTTTCCAGCAATTTCTGTTTTTGCCTCAGTTGAAGATGTTTAGTTTAAAAGTTCCAGAACAGACATGTTAGATTAAAACATTGAATATGTTATGTGAAGTAACAAAGTCTAATCTTAGTTATATGATTATTCAAATAAGAGGCTATCAGATTGACCAGGCATTGAAGCCACAGTTAAGTAAAACCCAATGTGGGACAAAGAAAAGAATTCTCCCCGATGTTTGATACTGTAATGGTGTGCTGTTGGAATTAATGGTGTTGTAATTTTACCATGTGTTTTAACATCTTTCAGTGTATGTTATATATAAATAGTTTGTTTCTATTTACAATGCTTTAATTTCTTTTGTGTAATAAATTTCCATTTTATTGTTAAAACTGAATGATCAGCATTGCATGTTTGTGTTTCAATGAAAGATCACCTCATTAAAACCAAAGCAAAATGCAAAATGTGGTCAGTGAAGTCAGATTTTAGTCTGAGATCTGACTTGTAATAACACCAGCTGGGATCATAACATTACTGAATACAGTCCTCATGTCAGAATGTGTAGACATCACTATGGCTTTGCTCTAGAAGCTTGGAGGATTATACTGATTTAAATGTGGTCTGTATTTGTTAGTAATATTCCACAACTAGGTGATAGAAGTGCTAGGTAGATGCTAGGTAGACCTTGCTTATGGGATTTAAAAATTACAGTGCCAAAGATGCCATGGATATTGCTGTCACATGATATACTTTAAAGCTCTGTCATTTACACAGTGTGCTATTTCAAAGCTATAATATTAACATCTCATCTGCTGCTGGAAAACAGAAAGGAGAATGAGTGTCAATGTCAGCTTTGGCACAGCATATAGCTTTCAGTGCAATGCAATTTTCTTAATGTAAAGCATTAAAGCATTCTGCAAAATGCAGTGCAATATGGTGCTATCTGAGGGGACATCCAAGGAGCCAAGCAAGCTGGTGTGCATTAAAAGGGCTTTGGGGTTAATGTTGCAAACTGCAGTGCAGACTCACTGGTCCAGCACTGCAGAACAATGCTTGCTAGCTGCCACTGCATAGTAGACAAATATCTGCACCAAACTTCTCATTGGCAATAAACTCTCTGTTCGACTTGTAACCCTCCATATGTGCCTTCCTTGCCGCTTCCTCAATGTATAAATTCTCACCGCTCCCTCAGTGTCTGCCTCACAAGCTGCCTCATCATACTAATGCCCATTGTGTATATGAACCATATGGCTAACTTTGTCTCTTCACAGATAGCAGATGACGGTCACAAAGCCTCAGGAGGTTCTACACAGTTGTTGGATGTGCATTTGCGTCTATTGTTCTAACCTGTAAAGTCTGTGCCTCTGCCTTTGTGACTGGACACTAAGCGGAGATTTACTCAGTGAAAAATGTGGATGCGATGTAGGCTAGTGAAGGAATGTTCGATCTAGTCAATAGGTGGTAGGGTGGGATCTCCAATGTGAGGTGAGTGCAGCTAACCTACACAGGTATTTGTCCTATAATGCAGATGTTGTGTTCTTGTGTGACCTCATGCTATGGAAAATTACATTATAGGGTAATCGCTATCGAAAAATCACTATACCTGTATAGCAGAAAGTTTTCGTTATCCAAACAGTGTCCACTATTCACCACCAATTCACATTAATAAAACATGCGTTATAGCAGAAGTACCTGTAGATGATTCATCTTTGCAATGAGCAGGTGGAGGCAATCTCCATGTAGCATGGGGACTGATGTCCTCCTGATCCTTGGTTACCACTGCTGGATGATGAACATCAGCAGTAAGTTGAGCCACTCCCAAGTAACACTGCCTTTTGGCGATTCTTTATTGCATTGTATAGGCCAGCATCCTCATCTTCTAGGTCACCTGAAATTCCTTGCTGCCAATTGCTGATCCACTGCTCAATCCAGTCCATGGAAAAACATTGTTCCACTTTGCGTGATAATGTGTGTCACCCACTGGAGTTTGTCAGAAAACGTGGAATTTCTCATTCTGACCTGGGCTTTTGGAGGCTTCTGTTTAATTGTCCTGGTGGGAACAGATGTGCATGTTGGTATGCTTGGTGAGATTATGAGCCAGCAACATTTAGGTGTAAAGGAAAGCCAAGATTCCTCTGCGAAGCAACAGTGTGTTTGTAGGGCAACAATGTCTGCATTTAGAAGTTGCAGCTGTGGGTGCCTTGGTCATCATGTATCTCAAACATGCACAGCTCTGGAGCAGAAGGTTTGTCCCATTGCTTGCTCTTGCTCCTTGTGTTTGTCTGTGCTCTTTATGCATTGAGCCCATCTTATGGCTCATCAACTGTGCATACAGTGCCTGCAGATCAGGTGATGCTTCTGCAGCATGCCAGAAGGATAATCCTTGCAGGGAGGTCAAGTAGGAGCATTCTTCATCCAAGACATTATTGTGGGCAGCCAATACAGCAATGCACTTTTCATTGAAGTGGAGAAAAGCATGTTGTTTATCTTTCCGATTTCTAACTCATGTTTGTTGGTGTTGTCCACAGAAGCCAGAACGTGATGCCCACATCCCCATATGTGACAGCCAGTTTTTGCGCAGCTAGGGCCATCCCCACTATTGGCCCTACACACACATGTCTACTCCCCTGGCATAGCAGGTCTCAAATTTGTCTTCACTTTTTTCTGTTGTAGAGTTGCTGATCTTCCTTGACACAGAAGAATAGTGATAATTGAGAAGTGGCTCCAGATGGCATTAATTTTATTGATATTGATATCTTTATCAACAATGGCATTATTCACCTGACTGGCAGTATGAGAGCCCAAAAGATTCACAATCCTATCAAGCTTCTCAGCTGTTTCATTCTGAACAGAGGTATAAAACATGGCCTTATCCAGTCCAACATTGTTCTGCATCACCTGCACCATCAAGTAATGCAGAGGAAAACCACACTAAGTGATATTGTAGGTTCCATCCATGAACAGCACCTCTAGTAATGCCTCCAGTGTGGCCTTTGTTGTTGGTGTCATGAAGGTAACGTATTGGTTGCTTTTCACCTCCAGGCCAATGTGTACATGTGCTTTGCCCAGTGGATAATCTCCAAGGAGTTACACAACAAATCCAAGCTGACTTCTCTGTCCTTAGCTAAACCTTCAGATTCTGATGCCTCCAAAGATTACACTTCTGTTGAAAGTATACTGGATGTGATCGGTAAGTTGCTTGTTCCCAATCCTCAGCTCACCAGCTGTTCCACCTTCGCCCACTCATCTTGATATCAAGGTGTAAACACTCCAAGTGCAGCACATAGAGAGTGTGGACAAAATGATGATCAATAATGCAAGGCCTATTCTTGTAACTGATAGAATTCACAGTCATGAAGGCTCATGGCCCATTGTGAGATATTGCAGAAAATCAGTCAGGGCCACATGGCAAACAAGTTTTCCTGATCCTTAATCTACAGTAAGTCATCCCTCTCTGCATACAAACTTTCCATGTTTACATCCCGAATATCCCATCCCATATAGGCTGATCTGCAGTGGGTTGCTGCCCCTCTTGCGATCCACATAAACTCTTGCCTTGAACCCCTTCAGGTCCTTCCCACTCCAATCCATATATCCGTTAACACTTTCAATCTCTACTCTCACCCTTCCTTCCACATAACAATGTTTGGCTTTCACCATTCATCTGGCACCCCCTCTTTCCTTCTTCAGTCTCTCCTTGTGACTAGTTCTGAAGATAAATCATTTTCAACTCCAAACGTCAACTGTCCACAGAGTTGCATAGTTTCTCCAGGGTCTTCTATGCTTGTTTCAGTTTTTCAGCATACGTAATATTTTGCTTTTACTAATAAAGCCCACATAATATTCTAGCAAACTCTTCAATTAAGAAGGCTGAGCCATATCAATTTTCTTCAATAATATAATCAGAAATTGTTGGAAAAACTCAGCAAATTAGGCGGCATTTGTGGGGAGAAAGCAGTGTTAAAGTTTTGGGTCCAGTGACCCTTCTTTGGAACTTTTTTTGTTCAAAAATGCTTTTTATTCATGAAATTAAAAGTTCTTTATATGTCTGATCAAATTGGAATTGTATAAAGTGCCAATTAAATCAATTTCTTACATACTGTTTGTTATTCATTACATTTACAATAACAGGTTAATATTTATGAGATTCATAATATATCAAACATACAGCTTGAAGGATTCAACCCAATTTGCAGCCCACAGTATACTTTGGCTGCAAGCTTTGAACCCACCGTGTCTCTGCTGCTGAAACTCTATCCATGCTTTCAACATCTTAACTTCTAATGTGTCCCTCAGCATATAGTCCTGGGCCTCAGAAGGGGTCAGTCTGGAAGATAACAAAGTGTGGAGCTGGATGAACACAGCAGGCCAAGCAGCATCTTAGGAGCACAAAAGCTGACGTTTCGGGCCTAGACCCTTCAACAGAAAAGGGGGAGAGGGAGAGGGGGAGGCGGACCGAAGATGGATAGAGGATGATAGGTGAAGAGGAGAGTATAGGTGAGGAGGTAAGGAGGGGATAGGTCAGTCCAGGGAGGACGGACAGGTCAAGAAGGACTTGAGTTTTGAGTATATAAAGAGTATATGTCATCAAGTTGCTGGTCCTCCAGCCAAAGTTGATGCTTATCTCAGTCTGGAGACCTGCACTATGGTGCTGATTCAGGTGAACTTTGACTAAACACATTACAATAATTTCCAGAGATAGTAGGAACTGCCGATGCTGGAGAATCTGAGATAACACGGTGTGAAGCTGGATGATCACAGCAGGCCAAGCAGCATCAGAGTAGCAGGAAAGCTTGACGTTTTGGGTCGGGACCCTTCTTCAGCAATGGGGGAGGGGACGGGGATTCTGAAATAAATAGGGAGACAGGGGAGGCAGATAGAGGATGGATAAAGGAGAAGATAGGGTGAGAGGAGTCAGACAGTTCAAAGAGGTGGGGTTAGAGCCAGTGAAGGTGAGTGTAGATGGGGAGTTAGGGGGGGATGGGTCAGTCCAGGGAGGATGGACAGGTCGGGGGTGGGGGGGGTGGGGAGTGGGATGAGGTTAGTGGGTAGGGGATGGGGATGGGGCTTGAGGTGGGAGGAATGGTTAGGGAGGCGGGGACTAGCTGGGCTGGTTTTGGCATGTGGGTGGGGGAGGGAGATTTTGAAGCTTGTGACAGATGAACATCTGTTTGATGTGAAAGGTCTTCCTAGGGCCTGGGATTGGGGTGAGGGGGGTGGTATAGGAGCAGGTGTAGCACTTGCTTCGGTTGCAGGGCAAAGTGCCGGAGGTGGTGGGGCTGGAGGGGAGTGTGGAGCAGACAAGGGAGTCATGGAGAAAGTGGTCCCTCCGAAAAGCACATCAGGGTGGGGAGGGAAAATTGTCTTTGGTGGTGGGGTCGGATTGCAGATGGCGGAAATGTCGGAGGATGATGCGTTGGATTTGGAGGTTGGTTGGGTGGTTTGTGAGGACGAGGGGGATTCTGTTTTGGTTATTATTGCGAGTAGGGGGTGTGAGGGATGAGTTGTGGGAAATGCGGGAGACACGGTCGAGGGCATTTTTGATCACTGTGGAAAGAAAGTTGAGGTTTTTGAGAAAAGAGGACATCTGGGATGTTCGGGAGTGGAATGCCTCATCTCGGGAGCAGATGTGGTTGAGGTGAAGGAATTGGGAATAGGGGATAGCTTTTTTACAGGAAGGTGGGTGAGAGGAGGAATATTCCAACAAGCTTCAAAATCTCCTCTCCCTCGACCATATGCCAAAACCAGACCAGCTAGCCCCCACCTCCCTAACCATCCTCCCACCTCAAGCCCCACTCCCATCCCCTACCCACTAACCTCACCCTGCCACCCTCCCCCCCCCCCCCCCCCGACCTGTCTATCCTCCCTGGACTGACCTATCCCCCCCTAACTCCCCACCTACACTCTCCTGGTCTAACCCCGCCTCTTTGATCTGTCTGACTCCTCTCACCCTATTTTCTCCTTTATCCATCCTCTGTCTGCCTCCCCCTGTCTCCCCATTTATTTCAGAAACCCCTTCCTCTCCCTCATTTCTGAAGAAGTGTCCTGACCCAAAACGTCAAGCTTTCCTGCTCCTCTGATGCTGCTTGGCTTGCTGTGTTCATCCACAATACTTTCCAGTATAACAAAGTGTGGAGCTGGATGAACACAACAGGCCAAGCAGCATCTTAGGAGCACAAAAGCTGACGTTTCGGGCCTAGACCTTTTCCAGACCTGTTTTTAAAAAGCACATGCCAGAAGAAAGTGGATACCAGTCTCTTCCTGACCATACAATCCCCTCAAGACCAACGTGCAGACTAAAACACTCTGGCCACAATTAAAGGATCTGATGGGACGGGCCTAATGTACCAGCAGTCAAGCTTCATATTAATGCTTGTCTGCAAGTTTCCAGTCTTCTTTCCAAAAATATACTTTATTTACCAAATTTGTAGGTGTGTGTTACGTGACCATTAGAACTTGACATTATAAATGGTGCACACCAAATCAGTTTCTTCAATATTGTATATTATTACATTTGCAATTAATATTTACAGCACTTGTTACGTGTTAAACATAGAGCATAAGGGTTTTTCCCACAATTTCATGCCCTGAATACTCTCATTCCACAACGTGTCGGAGGGATCACCAGCAGATTCTATTGTCATTTCATATCCCCAGGATGCTATATCTGCTTTTAATTCATCTACCTACCCTTGAACACCATGCAAAATACTGCTAGATTTCTACAAATGTGGACATCAGGTGAGGATATAATTTGGCTCAGCTGTGGTATTATGCCATGAAATATTTGGCAGTTACAATTTAGATTCAATGTCAGTGACTTCTACTTGGACAAGAAGGTGGCTGCCTTCCATAAAAACATATGGAAGGAAAGCGTCAACGTCTTCAGGAGGCATGAGAGTAAGTTTTTTTTATTCACTCATGGGACAAGGGTCGCTGGCTGGCCAGCAATTATTGCCCATCCCTAGCTGCCCTTTGAACTGAGTGATTTCTTTTATAGTAGCAGGGATACAATAGGAGGATAACATACTATTGATAAAGCTCCCATAATTAACTTCCAACTGCAACTCTTGCCAGTTTTAATGCTCTTAATACTTACAAAATAAATTCAGCATCATGGTGAAAAATCTTGGTATACACACACAGTGCAATATATTATTCTATGCTATGCAGTGTTTTGCTCTGGTAAATAGCCTAGACTATCTTTTGCATAAATTCTAACCTGACTGCATTGTCATGCAACCATGACGTCAGTTACCAAGGCAACACTGCTTTAGATCCACAATCACTATTCTAAACTACAATTTAGGCTTGTTTTATTCTTTTACAAGGAGAAACACAAAGCAACAAATGCTTGTGAGTAAATAATACATATTCACCAGCATTCAAAATGATATTCAACCAACGTTCAGAACCCTCAACAAAGCACATGCAGTTGCCACGTAATACAAAATATTTGATCATGTAAATTAGATGACATTCTCAGTAAATCTATTGCAAGTGCTTCTGTGATGTCTTAACTACTAATCAGAAAACAGTTAATCAAACAGACCACAAGTGCCTCAGGTTTGACCAGTAATTTGTCCTGAGTTTGCTCATTTTAGGGTGACAGTGGGAGAAGTAAAATTGATCCAAGGGTCTCAGGGAAAGAAAAATTGGTCAACTTTCTTCCTGTATGCACTGGACCATGCTGAAATTGCTAATGCCAGAAATCAGATTTCAATAGGATTGGAATTAGATAGGATGTTCATAAGGAAATAGTCTTCTGACATGAATTCTGTCACACAGGGAGAGGTGATGTGGTAATAATAATGTCACTAGACTGGCAATCCAGAACCCTTTGCAAAGTTCTAGAACACAGGCTCAAATCCTGCCATGAGAAATGGTGAAATCTAAATTCAATTAAATCTGGAATTAATTCCTGGTCTGATTCTCTAATGTCCCTTAGACAAGGAGATTTGCCATCCTTGCTTGGTCTGGCCTGAATGTGATTCCAGAAGCAATGTTGTTGACTTTGAGCTGCCCTTGGGTCAATTGAGATGGCAATAAATGCTGACCTAGTCAGTGATCTCCACATGCTGTGACCAAAAAAAAAATGGCCTAGCAAAGGGTAGCCTGCACCAGTGCAATTATAAATCAATGGAGATAATGGGAAAGGTAAACTTTTAGGCAGTGGTAGTTGTCACAATTACAAGGTTTATGATGTTTTTGTATAAGCCTGAGTGCCTTGGATACTATAAGGACAGTAGGACCTAGACTGATTTCTTGGGAAGATGTATAAGATATTCTCACTTGTGGACAATGGCAAGGGCATCTGTGATAATTGCCTAGTTTCCAAGTCTGCAATTCCCTTATCTCTGATACAATTTTAACCTCACTGTGAAGCCTCTTCCAGGGATGCCTAACCTGAAGAAGTTACCCTCTTCCCTCCGGACAAACCTCAGGGGATCTCTCCCTATTTATTTCAGAACCCTCTCCCCATCCCCCTTTTCTGATGAAGGGTCTAGGCCCGATATGTCAGCTTTTGTGCTGCTAAGATGTTGCTTGGCCTGCTGTGTTCATCCAGCTCCACACTTTGTTATCTCTTTGCATTTGGATTTGTCTTTTTCAAGCCTCCTCCTCCCCATCTACCCTCACCTCTAACAGTAAGTGCAAGGAGGTTATGGATTTCTTTGTCACCAAGATCAAGGCCATCCAGCTGCTTCTGCCCAGTTCTTACCAAAGTCAGAAATGATATCCTATGTTTGCTATTCCTGATAATATAGCAATGACCTAGACTTTGGTGTATAGAGCACGATTCAAAATTTGCATACAAAACTCAGATGTATTATATAACTTGAGGAGGATAACATAGAACTTCAAGAAGGCAAAGACAGGTTAGTGGAATAGGTGGATAAGTGACAAATGAAATACAATGAAGTGTGGAGTGTTTAATTTAGTCAGAAAGAACATGAAGAAAAAAAGGGGTGTTCAGGAGCAGAGTGAACTGACTGTATATGTGCCTCAGTCCAAGTTGAGAGAGCAATTAATGATACATATAGTATTCTCAGCTTTATTATTAGGGCATTAAGCAATGACGTTGTATCGAACATGTATAAAGCATTAGTTCGACTTCAACTGGAGTATTGTGCCTGGTTCTGGGTACTACACTTGAGGAAAGTGTGAAAGCATTAGAAAAAACAGAAAATTCACAAGAATGGTTCTAGTTCTGTCAATAGATGGGAAAGTTGAAAGTGTTTTTCTTGAACAAGAGAAGGGTGACCTGAGATTCGGAAAGGCATTCAAAACTGTGAGGGGTCTGCGCAGAGATGACAGAAAACTGTTCACATTGGCGGAAGGATCAAGAACAAGATTTAAAGTTTATTGACAAAAAGAAACATTTTGATTGGGATTTGAAATGCCCTGCCTGGCCATTGTGGTGGAGACAGGTAAAATGAGGCATGCAGGAAGAAATTGGATTATTATCTGAAAGAAAAATATGGGAGGGCTATTGCAAGGAGGCAGGGAAGTAGTTTGAAGTGAGTTACTTCTACCAAGGATGGGGGACAAAGGCCTTCTTCTGTGATAAAACAATTTTGTTTTTATGTGAATGTTCCAGTGACAGTAGAAGCAAATGCTGCACCATTGGATATGCCATCTTTTAGATGAAATGTTGAGCCTCACCTTTTAGGTGCACCATAAAAGGAGATATTCAAATAAGTGATGGGGTGTTCTCTCTGGTGTTGGATCAATCTTTTTTCTTCAGCCTTTTTATGTTCTGTTTTGTACTTTTTTGTGTGTGCTCCTGAACTAGGCTTTCCCCGCTGACATATATCTTGATTACATGGGAATCTCTTCAATTTATTAAGACAGAAAGCCAAGACAAAACTCTGGTACATCCAGACTGAAAAAACTTCCATATGCTGATGAAAATAATGTGATATTTATTGCCCTAAGGTTCATAGAAGTTTTCCCTGTGTCGTCCCTCACCATTAATGTCAAGGAACCTGTAGGTATTGGGGAGGGTGCTGTGGCTCTACCTGCAATCAGGTTCAATAGTAAACCACTTGAAGCAGTAACTGTTTATTCATTCAGGGAATGTTCCTTCATAGTCAGTGGGTCAAAATCCTAGTATTCTCTCCCTGATGGCATTGTGGGTGTTCAAGAAGACAGCACCCCATCACCTTCCCAAGGGCAATTTGGGATAAACAATAAATGCTGGCCCAGCCTGCATTCCCTCAAATAATAATAAAAAAAACCAACTTATCTCTTGACAAAGAACTCAGCACATTTTCATAGGGGTATTTTACCAGTTTTATTCTTCACTCTGAGCAAAGTTCTTTTCTGTGTAAAGGAAATATGTTTTCTTAACCTGTGTTTTGTTTCCAATTTAAACAATTTCACAGCAGAACACTTTTATGAATTTAAAATAAAAGATTACTTATTTATTTGCCATGATATACAAGATATACTTGCCATGGAAGTTTAACATGACATCTTATAACACAATTCCTCATAAAAATTAGATACAGGAGAAAGAGAATTTAATGCAAGTTATAATGACTTCATGTTCTTTTGTAGCAGGCCAGTAGGTTTTGTTATTCATTAGTGGGTTGAGGGTGTCACTGGTTGGCCAGCATTTATTGGCTGTCGCTAGCTGCCCTTGAGAAGGTGGTGAGCTGCTTCTTGAACAGTTGCAGTTCACATGATGTGGGTTGACCTACAATGTTGTCAGGGAGAGAATTCCAATCTTTTGATCCAGTGATAGCGAAGGAGCAGCGGTGTATTTCCAAATCAGGATGTTGAGTGGCTTGGAGGAGAACTTGCAGGTGGTCATGTTTTTATGTTTTGGCTGCCCTTGACCTTCTAGATGGATGTGTTTAATGATCTTTGATGAATTATTGCACTGCATCATTTAGACAGAACACACTGTTAGATTGTCTCTTATTGGTGATGGTCATTGCCTGGCACTTGTGTGGCACGAATATTATTTGCCACTTGTCAACCCAAACCTGGATATTGTCCAGACATTGTTGTATTTGAACATGGGCTGCTTCAGTATCTGAAGAGTCTTGAGTGGTGCTGAACATTGCACACTCATCAGTGAATATCCCCACTTCCATTCCTATGATGGAGAAAAGATTGTTGATGACACACCTGAAGATGGTTGGGCCTAGGACACTATCCTAACGAACCCCTGCACAGATATCCTCGACCTGAGATGACTGACCTCCAACAACCACAGCCATCTTCCTACATGCCTAGTATGACTCCAACCAATGGAGAGCTTGCCCCCGATACACATTGATTCCAATTTTGCTAGTGCTCCTTGATGCCACGCTTGGTTGAATGCAGCCTTGATATCAAGGACCGTCATTCTCACCTCACTTCTGGAATTCAGCTCTTTTGTCCATGTTTGAACCAAGACTGCAATGAAGTTAGGAGCTTGTGGCCCTGGCTGAACCCAAACTGGTGTCACTGAGCAGGTTATTGTTTAACAGGTGCTGACTTTACTGATGAATGATACCTTCCATTACCTACAGATAATTTTAGTGCAAGTGATGTATTAGCTGAATTGGAAATTTGGTAAAAGTAGATGATTCTAAGTAAGTTTCAAGGTTTCTAGCAATTGAATTGCAAGAAGGGAGATTCCTTCTCTCATGGTCAATGAATACCTATTTTACTTTGGTTGCATAGTGTATTTCAGATGGTTCAATCGCTTGTTGGATCATTTCTCAGATGGCGTTTCTCTGATCTGAGCAGCATCTGCTCTAACCTTTTAAAAGCAGATGTATACATGACTGTCTTAAGTACATGACCTACACAAATTCAAACAGTGTTCCCAAATAAGGTATTACATATAGATTTGGCTATTACATATGCTGTGTTGTGGCCTTTCATGTCTTCAAAGGTTTTGTATCTGAGATGAGAAACTACTCCAATACAATGAAAAATCAAGGTGACTCATTTCATATTTGTCTGAATGTCACCCTCTGTATTGTCCATGGTGAGGCACGGTAAAGACCAAGTCTGTACTGAGGAAGGGTCACGAGCCCGAAACATTAACTCTGTTTTCTCCTTCACAGATGCTGCCAGACCTGCTGAGCTTTTCCGTCAACTTTTGTTCATGGTAAAGCACCATCCTGCCCTACTACTGTTCCTAATTCACATGTTAGAATGTTCAGTCGCAACGAAAAGACTAATGACTTTCATAGATAACAAAGTGTGGAGCTGGATGAACACAGCAGGCCAAGCAGCATCTTAGGAGCACAAAAGCTGACGTTTCGGGCCTATGCCCTTCATCAGCTTTTTCTGATGAAGGGTCTCGGCCCAAAACGTCAGCTTTTGTGCTCCTAAGATGTTGCTTGGCCTGCTGTGTTCATCCAGCTCCACACTTTGTTATCTCGTATTGTCCAGCATCTGCAGTTCCCATTATCTCTAATGAGTTTCATACTTGGCTGGGTTGTCCATATTTCAATGAGATATTTATTTGAGTTTCAGGTCTGTTCTGGAGTTGTTGTATCCATTTCAAAAGTAAGTATTTAACATTTGTAACTTATAACATTGTAACTTTGCCTCTACTTGTCCTGGCAACATGCACTGGAAAGGCAGCCACCAACATTGGCAGATTAATAAAATAGATATCAGAAAGCAAAGTGATCTGCAAGACCAGTATGCTTATCTTCAAATTATATGGCCTGCGTACATTGTTGTTTGGCTGTAAAGTCTGGACAACTAACACCCACCAAGAAAGAAGGCTCAATAACTTTCACCTCCAGTGTCTGACACAACCTTGACAACACATGGAAAGACAAAGTCACCAATTAAGTGGTTCTTTGTAGGGCAAATATGCCAAACATACAAGCACTAATCATGTGAAGGAGGTTTTGCTGGCTTGGCCATATTCATGGGATAGAAGGTGGCCCAATCCTCAAGAACATGCTATATGAGGATGTAGCCCAAGTCAAGTGACCAGAATCCAACGATTCAATTCGAATACCCTATCAGATGAGACAGGAAAGTGTCAAGTGGGAAATGTCAGTTGATGATGAATGCAAATAGTGACACCAGCATTTCACCAACGTGGTGAGCAAAAATTCATAAGCAACATGACATAGTTTTAGGCTCCTTGCAAACATGGCATCAGCAGAGATCATAAAAACATAAGAAATCAAAGCAGCAGTAGACCATTTGGCCACAGAATCCTATCAACAAGGTCACAGCTGAACTGCCCCAGGCCTCAACTTCACTTTCAATCTAACTCAGCATCTCTGGCACATCAACTCCGTGACATTTCAAAAATATATCTACTTCCTCTTTAAACACTTTCAGAAACCTAGCCTCCACAACTTTCTGGAGTAGATCATTTTAGACATTCACTGCTCTCTGCAAGAAGTAATTCCTTCAGATCTCAACTTTAAATGAGTGTTTTATACTGTAAATTTGTCCCCCAAATTCGAGAACCCCCACTAGTGGAAACATCTCACCATCTATTCTGTCAAGACCCATGGAGTGGGAGGTGGATTCAGCCCACGTATCAATAAGATCACCACTTAGCCTTAGAGTCATAGACATACAATACAAGAAACAGACCTTTCAGTCTAACTTGTACACGCCAACCAAGTAGCTGAATTTGTTTAATCTTTCTCAGTGACTCATCTCTTCATCCCAGGAAGCAGTCCAATGAATCTCTTTTTAATTGTCCCCAATGCCACAACATGCTTCTTTCAATACAGGTACCAAAACCATACATAGTACTCCAGGTTCAGCCTCACTAACACCCTGTATCTAGTCCTATTCGGCCCATACCCTTCTAAACCCTTCCTATTCATATACCCATCCAGTTACTTCTTAATTCCATCACTTCCTCTCATAGCTCATTCCATACAAGCACCACTCTCTGTGAAAGAGTTGCTCCTTCGGTTCCTTTTTGAATCTTTCCTCTCTCACCTTAAACTTATGCCCTCTAGTTTTAAAGTCCCCTTCCCTGGGGGAAAAAAAGAGTTTTTGCTATTCACCCTCCCATGCCCCTCATGATTTTGTACACCTCTATAACATCTGTTAGTCTCTGACCCTTCAGAGAAAAATAGCACCAGCCTACTCTGCCTCTCTCTCGAGTTCAAACCCACCAACCCTCTCAACAGCCTTATAAATCTTTGAACCCTTTCAAGTTTAACAATATCTTTCCTACAGTAGAGAAACCAGAACTGAATGCAGTATTCCAAAAGTAGCCTAACCAATGTTCTGTACAGCTGCATCATGACCTCCCAACTCCCATGCTCTGACCAATCAGGGTAAGCATACTAAATGTTTTCTTCACTACTCTGTCTACCTGTGGCCATTAAAGACTGGGCCCAGTATGAGGAAATAATGCATTATTTTTCTGGGTAAATGACACTGGGGCAGATGAAAAGCATTGGGTAATCCTTCTGACTGCTTGCAGACCTGCTGCATTTTTGATTATTAGGAGCCTTACTTTCCCTGAGGCACCAGATACCAAGACCTTTCAAGAATTGATGGATTTAATTAAGGCATATTATGACCCCAAGATTCCTCTAATTCTGAGATGCTATTGGTTTTATTTCTCAATTTGAGGACGAGGGCCATCTGTATCAGAATTTTTGAGGTTCAGATGACTGGCAGAGCCATGTGATTTTACAATCCTGGATGAAATTTTGAGACCATTTGCTATGATGGATTAATGATGTAAACCTGCAAAGTCCAACTTGACTTCAAACAGGCACTATAACAGGCATCATTAGAAAATGTGACAAGTAGAGCATGTGAATTACGGAGTATTCCAAGAGCAGTGAACACCCTCACCTGTCTGATTGAGCTTAGGGAACACCACTTGTGTAGATAATAGCATAGACTCACACAGGCCATATCCTGAGGACTGGGACCCTAGATCAGCCTATGGCAAATCCCGCAATCAAAGCCAAGCCCCAGCTAAATGGCTAAAATGTTCTTCAGGATCTGGGCCACTAAGCCATTGTAATTGCTGCCAGTATGCAGACTCAAGACAGAAAAGGAGTCCTATGAAGCCTGGCTGGAGTAAGACAACTCATAGGTCGGTATCCAGGAGGGTGCACACTCTGGGAAGTCCACCTACATCTGGTTTGGGAAAAGTAAGGTTGCTCAGCAACATTCAAATTAGAACCAATCAAAATAAATATCTGGTTAAATGGTGATGTGGTTATCATGGAAGTTGATACTGATGCTCCCTTTCAGTGATCATAGAATCAATCTTTAACAAGATTCATTCCAACCCTTAAGTTTGCACAAGACTTTGGCCTGACTGACAACCTATACCAGGGAACATTTACAGATTAAGGGTACAACTCTTATGAGAAGCAGCTGGTTCATTTACAACTGATTTTACTAAAAGTCTTGGGCCCAACCTTAATGGACAGAATTGGTTGAGAAAGATTAGGCTTGAGTGGCTAAACATTTTTCCTTTCCAGAAAGGCTACCTGGGTGAGGTCCTAATTAAATACTCAGACACATTTCCTTTTCAAGAAGGTCTAGGGACCATCGAAGGATTCAAGGCCACTTTACATGTGGGCCAGGAAGCAATTCCAGAAATCTGCAAGGCCATTTGCCTTATGGGCAAAAGTAGAGGCAGAAATCAGGAGGCTGGAAAGCAAAGGAATCATCAAACCAGCACAGTTTGCTGAATGGGTAACACCAGTCATCCTGATGGTTATGTTTACCTTTGTGGGGTTTAAAGCAAATGGAAAACCACTTCTTGCAATTGGGTAAACATATAATCCCTTGCTTAGAGGATGTTTATGTAAAACTGGAAGTGTGGGGGGTGGGGGTGGCTGTCCGTCTCAAAGCCGGACATACAGCCATGCAAACTTGCAGTTGCAACTGAATGACTATTCCCAAAAATATGTATAGGTGTTTGTACCAATATACAAGACTGCCATTTGGTGTATCATCAGCCTGTGCCCTTTTCAAGTACAAGGTCTACCCCACATTGTCATTTATCTCAATTACGCGCTAATAACTGGGAAAACCAATAAGGAGCACTTGGACAGACTGCTTAAACGTTTCTCACGAGAAGGCATACACCTTGGAAAGGGAAAAAACTTGCGTTCAGGACACCCCAACTGACCTACCTGGGCTAAACAGTTGACAAGACTAGGTTATACCCACTAGAAGACAAAGTTAGGACAATCAAAGGGGTCCCGGCTTCCCAGTCTGTACTAGAGCTTAGGTCTTTCCTTGGGCTAGGGAATTATTACAGAAGCTTCATATGTAACCTGGCCTCCATCTTGGCATCTTTACACCTGCTATTGAAAAAAGGGTCAGCCTTGAAAATAAGATAATAAAATGTGAGGCTGGATGAACACAGCAGGCTAAGCAGCATCTCAGGAGCACAAAAGCTGACGTTTCGGGCCTAGACCCTTCATCAGAGAGGGGGATGGGCAGAGGGAACTGGAATAAATAGGGAGAGAGGGGGAGGCGGACCGAAGATGGAGAGTAAAGAAGATAGGTGGAGAGAGTATAGGTGGGGAGGTAGGGAGGGGATAGGTCAGTCCAGGGAAGACGGACAGGTCAAGGAGGTGGGATGAGGTTAGTAGGTAGATGGGGGTGCGGCTTGGGGTGGGAGGGAGGGATGGGTGAGAGGAAGAACAGGTTAGGGAGGCAGAGACAGGTTGGACTGGTTTTGGGATGCAGTGGGTGGGGGGGAAGAGCTGGGCTGGTTGTGTGGTGCAGTGGGGGGAGGGGTCAAACTGGGCTGGTTTAGGGATGCAGTAGGGGAAGGGGAGATTATGAAACTGGTGAAGTCCACATTGATACCATATGGCTGCAGGGTTCCCAGGCGGAATATGAGTTGCTGTTCCTGCAACCTTCGGGTGGCATCATTGTGGCAGTGCAGGAGGCCCATGATGGACATGTCATCTAGAGAATGGGAGGGGGAGTGGAAATGGTTTGCGACTGGGAGGTGCAGTTGTTTGTTGCGAACTGAGCGGAGGTGTTCTGCAAAGCGGTCCCCAAGCCTCCGCTTGGTTTCCCCAATGTAGAGGAAGCCGCACCGGGTACACTGGATGCAGTATACCACATTGGCAGATGTGCAGGTGAACCTCTGCTTAATGTGGAATGTCATCTTGGGGCCTGGGATAGGGGTGAGGGAGGAGGTGTGGGGGCAAGTGTAGCATTTCCTGCGGTTGCAGGGGAAGGTGCCGGGTGTGGTGGGGTTGGAGGGCAGTGTGGAGCGAACAAGGGAGTCACGGAGAGAGTGGTCTCTCCGGAAAGCAGACAGGGGTGGGGATGGAAAAATGTCTTGGGTGGTGGGGTCGGATTGTAAATGGCGGAAGTGTCGGAGGATGATGCGTTGTATCCGGAGGTTGGTAGGGTGGTGTGTGAGAACGAGGGGAATCCTCTTAGGGCGGTTGTGGCGGGGGCGGGGTGTGAGGGATGTGTTGCGGAAAATACAGGAGACGCGGTCAAGGGCGTTCTTGATCACTGTGGGGGGAAAGTTGCGGTCCTAATGGTCACTTGGCCAAGAAGTGGCCTTCACACAATTGAAAAAGCAGTATTGAGAGTGGTGGCCCATTACAATTCCAACTGAGATGTGGTGCTGACATGTGATGCCTCCCCACACAGTATCAAGGCAGTGTTGGGTGACTGGTGGCCCAGTGGAGAGGAACGCCTGATAGCATATGCCTCCTGGACTTTGGCTGATGCTGAATTCAAATAAGCCCAGATAGAGAAGGAAGGTTTGGCGGTCTTTGGTGTGAGACAGTTCCACCAATACCTTTATGGATGGGAATTTGTCATAGTAACAGATCACAAACCCCTTGTAGGGCTACTGAAGGAGGACAAGTAGGTGCTACCCATAGCTTCTGGTAGATTTTAGCACTGGGCCCATATTCTCAGCACATACAAGTTAGAACACCACTTTCATGAAGCCAAGTGGCCAATGCAGATGCCTTGAGCCACCTCCCATTGGCAGATGCTCCACAGGTGGTGTCACCCTACTAGTTTTAAACTTTCTGGGCACTCTTACGGTCGCCACTACATCCAACTGTAGATACAAAAAGATCCCATCCTAGCAAAACTAAAACAGCTGGTGATGAGGGAAACAAAAGGGCCATCCCAACCAGAATTGAAACCTTTCTGGATCCAGCAAGACCCGATCACAGTGCAGGATAGCATACTATAGGGAGCAAAAGTCATTGACCAAAGTCAAGACCAGATACCGGTTGAAATCCATCATGATCATCTGGGAATTTCCAAAATGAAGATATTAGTAAGAAGTTATGCCTGGTAGCCATGATTGGACGCAGACATAAGTGTGTTGGTGGGCAGTGTCAAGAGTGTCATCAAGATCAAATTACCACCAGCAGCTCCCCCACATTTGTGGGAATGTCCAGGACTTGGTTACACATCCACTATGCCAGTCCTTTCATGGGCTCAATGTTCTAAGTCTTTGAATGGGCATTCACAAAGTGGTTTGATGTGCAGAGTCAGAATAACAGAATCCCTACAGCGTGGAAACAGGCCATTCAGCCCAACAAGTCAACACCGACCCTCCAAACAGCATCCCACCCAGACCCTCCTGTCTAGTCTATCCTGTCCCTGTAATCCTGCATTTCCCACAGCTAACCCATCTAACCTACACATCCCTGAACAATGGGCAATCCAGCATGGCCAGTCCACCAAACTTGCATATCTTTGAACTGTGGGAGGAAACTGGCGCACCTGGGAGAAACCCGCACAGACACAGGGAAAAGGTACAAACTCCACACTGTCACCTGACAGTAGAATTGAACCCAAGTCCATGGCACTGTGAGGCAGCAATGCTGACACTCCATTCATTTGTTAAACTCCGGGATAACAATTGAAAAGCTGTAAACATTCTTTGCAATATACTATCTCCTGGAAGTATTGGTCATAGACAACGATTGTCATTTACCTCTAGGGATTAAGTATTTCCCAAAGTCGACTGGCATTCAGCTTGTTCGGACAGCTCCTCAGCGTCCATCATCCAATGGGGTGTGGTGGACACAGCAGTCCAAATGTTGAAGGCAGGCTTAAAGAATAACCCACAGCTCTACTTGATAGCAAACTGTCCTGGCTCCTATGTGATTTATAGAACCACCCCTCACGCAACAGGGATAGCTCCAGCAGAGCTGCTGATGGGGAAAAGAATCCGCACCAGGTTCAACCTGATATTCCTGGACCTAGGAGGGGTAGGGTAAAATGGCAGCAGGAACACCAATGCCAGCCATACACCTCTAAGTGAGAGAAACCATTTAATTTGGGGATGATGGTTGGTATTAAAACCATGGAAAGAGCCCTGCATGGGTCCAAGGCGAGGTCAATGCAAGGTCAGGTCCAATGACCTACAAAGTTCAGACAGGTGACGTAGTCATGAACAAACATGTGGATCATGTGGAAGCTGCAACCTCGCAGAAGGGCCAGAGCAAAACATACCCAGGCCCTCAGAGCAGGCTGTCAGAAACTACAGGCTCTCCGCTCTGCCTAGCATCAAAGAAACATCAGCATCTGAGATGGATGCAGCCAGGGTGTCACTGCCTGAAGAAGAGGTGGAATTTCTTCTGAGATGATCTATGGTCCATTACACACTACCCGTGTCTGAGTCGGAGGAACCAGACCTGGGGCAAAAACATTCCTGGAGAAGCTAAAAGAATTGAACAGGCCTACATCCTTGGACGTAGTGATTTGGAACGAGGTTGGCTGGGTAGACCTCTCTGAGTATGAGTTCCCTGATTGGGACTGTTAACATGGTGTATTCAGGGAGTCCTTGCTGAGCGATCATAAAAAAGAGTCTCAGGGATTCTCCTCAATCTAGGGACTGGCTCTGAGCTTACTGCTCAGAATCCATGTACTGTGCACATGTAAATAAAGGGTTACTTGGTGACAGATACCAGCCTCTGGAGTAACAAAATTTCCTGTTTTGAAATTCCAATCTTTAGCAATAAAAGCCAAAATTTTATTTGTCTTCTTAATTACTTTCTGCATGTGCATGCCAACTTTGCTTCATACATAGGAACAACCAAACTTCTCTGCACTGCACTTTGAAACCAAAACTTTCTCTATTTGGATAATAGTCTGCTTTTTGATTCTTCCTGTCAAAGTGCCTGATCGCACAATTTATTACATGGACCACCACCTGCCAAGTTCTTGCTGACACACTAAAACTGTTAAGATTCCTTACGTTTTTGTCATAACACGCCCTCCCACCCAGTTCTGTACTATCAGCACTTTGCGATGTATTAAATTCTGTCCCCTCTTCCAAGTTTTAATCTAGATAATAAATAATTGAGATTCCAAGACTGATCCTTGTGGCACTCCACTAGCGCATCCAACTTGGAAAAATACACATTTCTTCTGTACATCAAACTATCCAGTCTGTGCCAATACATTGCCGCCAATTCCATGTTCTCCTATTTTGTGCAATATCCCTGTATGTGGAAGCCAAATACTCTACAAGTTTCCCTTTGTCAACTCTGCTTCTGCACCACCAACAAGGAAATCTTCATATAAGGCCCATTGGCGCACATTGCCTAATTTCTAGAATTGGCTTTGTTCAACGAACAAACAACCATAGGAGACAAAGTTATATTTCCTTTACTAAGGTTTCTGTCTGACGCCGCCTTTCCATCCTCACTTCTGGATAGGATGCCTATCTCGATTAATGTTTAAAAACCAAATGCACTGCAGATGCTGTAAATCAGAAACAAAAATACAAGTTGCCGGACGAGCTCAGTGCGTTTGGCAACATCTATGAAGAGAGATCAGAGCCCAGCGACCCGTCCTCAAAACCTTCACCAACGGTTTCTTCGCGAAATAACACACATCAAACTGCCATTACAGCGTCGCTCCAACGCGAATGAAAACCTTTCCTTCTGTGTTTTTTAAGAAAATAAAAACAACACGCATGCTCCGCGGTGCGTTTGTTTATGTAACTGCCCAAGGTCTAAGTGATCTCCCCCGGCACAGAGAGGTGCTCGGCGCTGTCACTTTTCACCAACCCTTTTGGCCGAGAATCATTACCATTCGCTCCGCATATTTTGAACGAGAGGCTGAAACCCGCGCATGGCATCGGGAGGGCGGAGGTGAGCGCGCACGCGCGGCCCCTGCCCCTCCCCCTCGGTCAAGTGCACACTGGCCGGAACTACTTTAAGCAAGTGGGGGAGGGAGGGAGAGAGAGTAAGTGCGGATCTTGAATATGTCGGCACCTCCCTCAGGCTGAAGAGGGAGGAAATAGTCTGACCAACATTAGAGATTTAGCGAATACAGAACACATACGTATTTAATAAAAGAAGAACACAATTGTCGGGGAGTGGGAAATAATGGATTCTGGGAGAAGGACTGCGGTGGGCAGGGTGAGGATAGGGGTTGATGGGTGTGTGTTTGCGGGGGGAGAGGAGAGGCGTCGCCGAGGACGACTCGCAGTCATTGAGGGGACTCATTTCCCGGGGCGGATGGCGGCGGCGCTGTGGCAGTGACGCGCTCCATTTTTATTCGAATATTTTGGTGGAGAGGGAGAGTGAGAGGAGTTTGCGGGGAGGGAGGGAACGAAGGAAAGAGTGAATCAGGCAGTGCCCGTCTGTCCACTCCTGAGTCCGATATCAGCTCCGGCGCTTTCTTGCCGTGTCCCGTCCGTTCTCCAGCCTTACCTTTGATCGCCGATTGGCGATTATTGAATCGTAGCGGGAGGTTTCCCCACCCCAGCCCACACCCTCCCCCCGCCCCCCCTCTCTGTCTAGGCCGGACTCTGTCTCTGTGCGTGTCAGTGAGTGGCGGTTGGTTGCTGTCAGCCTTCCCTTCCCCTCCTCTCTCTCTCTCTCTCTCTCTCTCTCTCTCTCGCTGTTGACATGGCGCGCCTGGTTGCTGTCTGCAGAGACGGGGAGGAAGAGTTCCCCTTCGAGAAAAGACAGATCCCGCTCTACATCGATGACACCCTGACGGTGAGTTTGAAGCGGTAAAAGGCGACTGCGGATCGCCAAGACAGGGAGGTGGAGAGAAGTTTTCCGATCCATTCCCCGACAAGGCCCAGACCGCCGCCCCGGACAAGGCCCAAGCCGCCGCCGTTGACCGACCCGGTCGTTCCAGGGCCTCAGGCTCCTGCCTATTACACCAGGCCCCTGGCGTCCGAGTCTCCTTTGCCTTGCTCGGACATGGTGTGAAATCTAGAGAGAGGGTAGCCTCCCTTCGCTCCCTAGGCCTGCCTGGATTGAAATGATTTGTCTCGCAGTAAAACTTGCCCTTTCTCCACCTGGGTCTCGGGTTCTATAAGTTACAAAGTTCTCAAGTGCGTCAATATGCCTTGTATGCCTGGCGTTTTTTAAACAGAATTCAAAATCGTTTTGTGATTCAGATGGAGACTTTGCACAAATGCAGATTGTTACATCATCGTTTTTTTTTGTGTAAATTTATTTCCTTCCATTTTGTGGACTACGTTACCGGGATTTATGTTTTACATTCCAAACTTTAGTTTTAACCACTTAATATTTTCCCTTTGTATTTTTGTTCCATATATTGACATACTAAAATTTGCAAGCGCTATTTTCTTAATCTTTAGGAAACTATTAAATTGCAGTGAAATTGAAGTGTTCAATTCGCTATTTGGTTTATTGTTGACTTTAGGTATAGTAATTGTAGAAATCTTGTTGAATATTTTGAGCTGAATTTATGCCACATATGTATTTGCTTGGTTCAGTTGCTTATTGTATTTATTTTAATTTTACTTCACTTAAATAGACCACACTGGTATTAATTTTATATTTTCTTGCCTATGGATTGCTTGAAGGATATTCCTGTTTGAGAGGTTATCCTTTTTCTAGCATTTCAAAAACGTTTTTTCCATTTGGAAAACACATTTGTACGTTAAGGTGATGCCATATATTGATGGAATGATTTGGGGAGATGTAATAGCATAAACAGTTTGTATTGCATTGAATCTTCAACTTTTGAAACTATCCCAAGGCACTGTATGGGTGTTAGAAAACAAAATGACACTAAACCACCAGAGATATTTGATGAAATCAAAATTTTGGTTGCAAGTATGTTTTAAGGGACACCTGAAAGGATAGTGAGAGAGATCCAAGTTCAGAGGAGTAAGTCCAAGTCTTGCAATTCAAGCATCTGAGGGCAAGGCTACCGTCATTTGAATAATTAAAATCAGGGATGCTAAGCTGGCCAAAATTAAAGATGTGCAAATGCCTTGGCAGGTGGCACAAGTGGAGGAGATTGCAAGGAAGAGAGGGGTAAGGCTTTTGAGGGACTTGTTAGTAATTTTAAAATTGAGGTTCCCAATTCTACAGTGCTATTGTAGACCGATGGGTAGTGGCCTTTTGTATGTCCTTGTGTTTTTTGTGGATGGAATTTTGGAAATCAGTCAAGTGTGCAATAGGATTGTAACAGGAGGCAATCTTTTGGGTCAGTTTTGGCACCAAGATTATAACTGACAAAAGCTCGGATGGTTGTGAAAGAGTGTCAGGAGCTAAGGAGTGAAGTTTGTGTAAAGGACTGAAAGGAATGGTTTCACTCTTCTGTATGTAATTGTATTACATTTGTGCACATTTTAGTATTGAACATTCAGAAAAGTAGTAGAAGTTAGATACAGTGGAGGCACGGAGAGTAGGTTGGGCAAGTATTCATTATTGTTGATCAATGTTTTTGCCTGATGTTGCCAAAGGGCAATGTACAACAGACCAAGGAAGTTGCCAAAGTTAGATCCTTTTAAGAGTATACAAAGCTTAGTAGAGAAGTCATTGCAGGTGATTCTCTAGCCATGGCCGGAAAGATAGCAATGAAACTTGATAAATGCAGTCCTGCCCAGTTGGACTACAGTGGAGTGGTATGGAAGGAGAATGGTGTGATCAACTGTTGGAGACAGATGCCTTGAAGGATGAGGAATGATTTTGTAGTTACATTGGACATGTACAGATTTATGATATATATTACGAACCTGAAAGACCAACTGATGATCCCTTTAGTCCTGTTTTAAATTACTTCGTGGAAGCATTAGCTTTGAGTTTCTCTTATCTGAAGTTAGTGACACTCTCTGGTAAAGTTCCATTGACCCAAAGCATCTCCATTCTATTCCTGGAAAGCACTAGTACTGCATGTTGTTTAGTTTCAGACCCACATCATTTACATCAGAAGTCACTTATTGGCTGTTGCTACCTCGTCTGCCTCACCTGTATTTATCTATACTTTTTGCCTTTTCAAAAATGTTGAATCCCAAAGAAATGCACTAGATTTGTTTGTATTCCCCCTCTCTCTATCCTCTTGCCTGAACTGCATTATTACCCACTTCCCATCTCCTTTACTTTTTCCAATTTGCTGAAAATTTGAAGTCGTTTCTCAACTCGCCCTTCAAAATAGTTTCCTCAAGTCAGATCTCTTCTTCTTTTCCCCCATCTCCAGGATACTCCATTTTCCCATCTTATTTTAGCCACATAATTGTAGAAGAACCTTTTTAAGTGTAATTCAGTTTGACTCTGTTTAAGCAACTTTTGCAAACCTATCTGTCTCCTCTAGTAAAGTCCTATTAAAACCATTTTTGTTCCACCCGCAATTTATGTCGCACCATCTAGCCTCTTGCAATATGGGTCAGCCTTGCATCTGTATGAAACATCTGGCAAAGTTCCTTTTGTTTTAAAAACTATAAATGTTTTTTACTTGTAAACTGACTTTTCAAGGAAAATAGTTGGAGGGTATAAACCTTTCTCAAATTGGGATCAGTTATGTACTGCTGCTGATCAGGATCTTCTAGCTCTGGACAAGCCTCCTGACTCTAAATGGCTGAACTGTTTGCAGTTTTGCACCTTTCGTATTAGTTTGGATCATGGGAAGCTTATATTGTTAAGGCAAATATTTCTTGCCTGAATGGTAGTTGAATCAACCATGTTTCTTATAGTCTGGCCTACTGTGACTCCGAACCTGTGTAAGGCTGCCATATTTTCTTCTCTGGAGGACAGTGAAGCAGAGTTTTTTTTAAAAAAATAGTAGTTTCATGGTCTCCAATACTAGGCTTGTATTTCAGTTCCTGATTTATTAATTGAATTTAAGTTCCACCAGTTGCTATGGTGAATTTGAATCAGTATCTGTGGAGCATCAGCCTGGGCTTTGGGCTTCCTACTTCTGAGAATTTACACTACATATCCATTTCCTTGAGTTGACATCTAAGTCTCTGGTTGAGTTTGTCACACCCCTTCAGCTTGAGTGTGTAATCTAAGCAAGCACATCATAAGATCAACTATTCTATTTATAAAGCACCTTAACACAATAAAATATTCCAGATGTTACATGAATGTTATCAAACAGAATTTGATACTAAGCCATATAGGGAAATTATTTGGAAAGAAGATGAAAAGCATGACCAAAATGGAATGATTTTAAGGAATATTTAGAGGAAAGAGATGGAGAGCCAAAAAAGTTTACGGTGCAAATTCCTAAGCTTCGTGACTGAGCAACTAAGGGCAAGGCAGCTTTGGAGCAACTAAAATTAGGAATGGTCAGTTCAAGAATTAGAAAGGTGCAGCAAATATGAGAGCTGTGGTACCAGAGGTGATTACAGACTCGAGTTTATGCAGTTATTTGAACCAAGGAGAAGTGTTAAAAATGAGGCTTTGTTGAACCAAAAGCTAATTTCCTCAGTATTTTGAGGAGAGGTGAAAGGGACTTGGTGCAAGTTAGCAGAAAAGTGTTTTGAACTATGGAATTCACTGGGTGGAAGTTAAGGCAGTCCATGCATGGATTTCAGCAAGATGTGAGCAGGAATAGGGACTGATTTTGAGCAAAGTTAGGTTGGAATAGGCAAACTTTTCTAAATGGTGTGAATATGTGGATTGGAAGATCCCTTCTGTCTCAAAATTGTGTACAAGACACTAGTCAGACCATAGCTGGAGTACTGTGAAAGGTTTTGGGCCTCTTCTCTGGATTATCTATGTCCCTTTGTAACCTGCAACATCCTTCCGCACTATCCACAACTCCACCGACTTTAGTGTCATCCGCAAATTTACTAACCCATCCTTCTATGCCCTCATCCACGTCATTTACAAAAATGACAAACAGCAGTGGCCCCAAAACAGATCCTTGCAGTACACCACTAGTAACTCACCTGCAGGATGAACATTTCCCATCAACCACCACCCTCTGTCGTCTTGCGCAGCAATTGGCTAGCTGTAACATTGAGGGCCAAAGGGCCTGTACTGCGCTGTAGTGTTCTACGTTCTATTACCTCCAATGCCAGTATCTTTCCTCAGATCAGCTTCACTATGATGCCAGGTACGGCGGGTCTGTCTTAGAAGGAGCAGTTGAGTAAATAGGGCCTGAACTCCTTGGAATGCAGAGGATTAAGGGGTGGCCCTTTTGAAACACATATGATTATTAGGGACTTAATCAGGTAGATACGGGAAAGTTGTTTCTCTTGTGGGAGCAACTAGGACTAGAGTGTAATATCAATAAGATAATGCCCAATTGACACAGCTGAGGAATTTCTTCTATGGGTTGTGAATCTGTGAATTCTTTACAGCAGAGGACTGTAGTGGAAAATTTGTCGAATATATTAAAGCTGAGACAGATTTTTAAACAATAAATGAATCAAGGATTGTGGAGTTGAAGGCAGGAAAGTGGGATTGAGGATTCGAATCAGCCATGGCACATCAGATTTGACTGAAAGGCCTACTTCTGATCCTAAGCCATTTTGATTTGATTTATTATTGCCACACAAACCGATGTACAGTGAAAAGATCTGTTATGTGCAGTGCAGGCAGATCATACAATAGAGTGTATTCCTCTTTTTTTTTACCCTGTACAATGTCTGCAAAAAAAGTGAACAGTGAGATCAACATTAAACTTAAAGTTTAAATCCATTCAAAAGTCTAAACAGTGGGAAAGAAGCTGGTATAGATTCTGTTCTTGAATGTATTCGTATGTGTATACAATCTTTTATCTTTTGCCTGAAAGAAGTGGGTGGGAGAAATCTTTGATTATGTTGGTTGTTTTCCTGAGGCAGTAGGATGCATGGGTGGAAGACTGGTTTGCATGATGAACTGGGCTGTGTTCATGACTCTGGTTTCTTGCAGTCTTGGGAAGAGCAGTTGTTGAACCAATCTGTGATGCATCCAGATGCAATGCTTTCTGGGTGCAACTATAAAACTGATAAGAGCCCTTGTGGGCATGCCCCATTTTCTTAGCCTTCTGAGGAAGTAGAGATGATGTTGTGCTTTCTTGATTATTGCATCCATGGGTAGACCAGGACAGATTGTTAGTGATCATTTATCCCAAGAACATGACTGTTGACCATTTTGAGCTCCGTGATGCAGACAGGACTCTGTCCTGCACTCTACTTCCTGAAGTCATTGATCAGCTCCTTTTTTGTTTTGCTGATGTTGGAGAGATTGTTGTCTTGACACTATGCTGCTAAGCCCTCAATCTGTTTCCCGTAATCTCATTGCTGTTTGAGATCTGTCCCACAATGTGGGTGGTGTCGTCAGCAAACTTGTAAATGGAGTTGGGGCAGAATTTGGATCTATGGTAATGAGTGAATAAGGAATATAGTAGGGAGCTGAGTATGCAGCCATACATGTCACCAGTGTTGAGGTTTATGGTGGGAGAGTTGTTGTTGCCTGTTCTTACTGGTTGTGATCTATGGATCAAGATGTCAAGGATCCACTTACAGAAGAGGGTTGTCAAGATTGCAGTCTGAGTTGAGATGAGTTTATTTGGACTTATGGTATTGAAGGTGGAGCTGTAGACAATAAGTAGGAGTTTTGCATGGCTATCCTTGTTATCCAGATGTTCCACGGATGAGCATAGGGCTAGGGAGATGGCATGTGCTGTGGACTTGTTGTGCTGGTAGATGCATTGCAGAGGATCAAGGTAATTTGGTAGCCTGGAGTTGATTTTGAGCCATGACCAACCTCTCCAAGTACTCCAAAATTATGGCAGTCATAGCCACTGGCTGGTTCATTGAGGCATGCTGCATGATTTTGCTTTGCCACCAGGTTGAACAAGGTGAACTACGATGAACAAGGCATCAGGATATTCTGTCTCAAGACAGTTTGTGGTGTTGTATACTTTAAGTGTACTCTTTGCTTCTGCATGGAGTGGGATGTAGACCACTGTTAGGATAGGAGAAGTGACCTCACATGGCAGACAGTAGGGAAGGCACTTTTACTGTAAGATATTCTAGGCCTGTGGAGCAGTAACTTGCCAGGGTTGCCATGTCTGAATGCCAGGTGATATTGTTTAGGAGGCAGATCTCTGCCTTGCCTGAGGATGCAATGCAGTCCATTTAGTGAACTGATAAACCCTCACATTATAAGGTACAGTCAGGTGTAGCAGAAATGAGCCATGCCTGTGTAAATACAGCACACAGCAATCTCTCTAAGATAACAAAGTGTGAAGCTGGATGAACACAGCAGGCCAAGCAGCATCTCAGGAGCACAAAAGCTGACGTTTTGGGCATAGACCCTTCATCGGAGAGGGGGGGAGGTGGATCAAAGATGGATAGAGGAGAAGATATGCAACTCTCTTGTACTCTCCTCTCCACCTATCTTCTCTATCCATCTTCGGTCCGCCTCCCCCTCTCTCCCTACTTATTTCAGAGCACTCTCCCCATCCCCCTCTCTGATGAAGGGTCTAGGCACGAAACGTCATCTTTTGTGCTCCTGAGATGCTGCTTGGCCTGCTGTGTTCATCCAGCTTCACACTTTGTTATCTTGGATTCTCCAGCATCTGCAGTTCCCATTATCTCTGAACACGGCAATCTCTCCATTCCTTTTGGAAGGTAAGACCCTTTTGGTCTTTAAAATTGGGTGTCATCCCAAGGTTGTGAACTTTGGTTAAGCCTCCAATACTTGCCAAGAGGGAAAATAAGACCTGGCTACAGAAGTGTTTTTTAATAATTTTATGGCAATGACTTAAATTGTTTTGGTATTCAGTTAAAGAAAATGTCTACTCATTTCACACTGGATGCCAGCTGTACAATCTGATCAACTGAACAGTGCAGTGGTGAGGTAGAGCTATGCAGAACACATGTGGAACATTTGGTTGTTTTCAACTAATGTTGCCCAGATGCAGCATGCATAAAAAATAAGTAAACCAAGGACTATTGAACACCAGCAGTAATTGTGTAGGAGCAAGGAGATAGACTATTACAAGTGATTCTGTCTCTGAATAGCTACTAATGGAATGTTAAAGTGACTACAGGAATTCATATCGAATGAAAGGACAAGATAGGGACAAGTAAAACTGTAAATAAGTTTTAATGTTTTGAAAGAAAAGAGATTAAAGTTAAGGGGATAATTACAGAGTTTGAAGTTTGTAAAATCAGCACTAGTTGGTTGAAAAGAACTGGGAATGCATGAGGAGTAGCAACCAATGCATTGTCCTCAGAATGTTGTAAGATTGGAAATAATTGAACATGTAGTTGAAAATTTCAAATCTTAAGCATTAGATCTGGTGCCACCTTGGGTCAGTGAAAACAGGAGTAATTACAAAATGTAGGTGATACAATTCAAGATCTAGCCAAAACTATATTGTCTATGTCTGCTTTTTTCCCTTTTGTTTTTTGGAGGATGGTCAGGTCTCACTTGACAAACGTATGGTTGAGCATTTTGACAAGTGGGCTGTGGAAGTATGTTGATCTGAGATAATGGGAACTGCAGATGCTGGAGAATCCGAGATAACACAGTGTAGAGCTGGATGAACACAGCAGACCAAGCTGCATCTCGGGCACAAAAGCTGATGTTTCGGATGTAGAACCTTCTTCAAGGGCCCAGGCCCGAAACGTCAGCTTTTGTGCTCCTGAGATGCTGCTTGGCCTGCTGTGTTCATCCAGCTTCATGCTTTACTCATCAGCATCCTTCCCCAGATAACAATGTTACAAATACGGAAGTAGATCATCGTTGCAGTGGAGAGAATTGTGTGATACAGTATTCTGCTCATAGTATATGGTGTTGCTTGTGGTTGAAACATTAAACTGGTGTACTGCCTACTTGTTTGGGTGAATTTTAAAGATGCTGTTTTTTAAAAACAATTGCTGGCAAGTCTTTCATGTCCTGGCCAATGGTTAATGTCCAAACATCATCCAGATGGATTAGCTGATACAGAAGAGTGCTCGAAATGCTTGGGTCAGGTAGTATCTGTTGGGGGAAATAGATGACTTCCTATCAGAACTGAAGAAACGTGGAATTCTTGTATGGGGTATGAGCACTGCTGTGGATTTGCTGTCCATCCCTGGTTGCTTGTGGCACTTGGCGCTTTCTCAGAGGGTGCTAAGAGTCAGCTCTTTTTTTGTGTTTTTCAGTCGGTCTAGACTCATATGTAGATCAAACCAGATGAGGATGCCAGATTTTCTACCCTAAAGTGAATCATGTATGTTTTTAGGCCAATTAAAAATGCCTTCCTCATCATTGTGAGGACTAGTATTTAGTATTTTCAGATGTTATTGAATTTGCCTGGGGCTCTGGATTATCCTTATGCCACCACCTCCCCGAGTTTAAACCACTGGAAAGGAGAAGAGCAGGAGGAACACAGAGTAGGTCTGTGATAGTTACCTTTCCTGCCATCCATTCTATCAAAAGACTTACTGATTTGTTACCTGCCTGTGTGGCAATAGATACAGTTTAGATTTTTAAAAAAACCCTGTCCAGAGGAGGTGTGAATGGCTACAGAGCAGCCATCTGACTATAATATGAAGGAATAAAGAAACAAGCCAGCAAAAAAACACAAGAAAAATGGAAACAAACAGAAATTGTTGGTGAATCTCTGCAAGTCTAGCAGTATTTGTAGGCAAAAGCAGTGTTAACGTTTCTTGGTGACTTCCTCAAAATTTAGTATGGAGACAGATTGCGTTGTTTAATTATTGAACTCCTGTGTTGAATTCAGAAAACTGTAGAATTACTAGTTGAAAGCTGAGGTGCTGTGCTTTGAGCATCATTGCACCACTGACAGACTTGGAAAGAGCAGTCAGACTGCGAACACTGGAGGATTATAATAGAATTCATAGCACCCCCACAGTAAGAAAAGAGGCCATTCAACCATAGAGTCTTCACTGCCGCTCTGAAGGCACTTCAGTCGAACCCAATTCCCAACTTTATCCCAGTAACCCCACATTTGCGACAGCTAATCCACCTATCTTGCACGTTCCCTGGACACCGTGGAGTAATTTAGGTTAGGTAATCCACCTAACCTTCACATCTTTCAACAGTCAAAAATTCAGAGCTCCCATAACCCTTTAGTGAGGTGTTCATCAAAGTGGTCTGCTACATTGATGTCCTAATTGCAAAGTTATAAGAAAATTGCTGTTTCACTTGAAGGAAATTTTTGGAACATTGGTAAGGAGGGAGGTGCTTGCATGAAAAATTGGAAGGGAGATGGTGTTACGGACAATTGAGTAGAACAGGGTGTTGTATTGGTAAAGGGGTATCAGAGATAATGGGAACTGCAGATGCTGGAGAATTCCAAGATAATACAATGTGAGGCTGGATGAACACAGCAGGCCAAGCAGCATCTCAGGAGCACAAAAGCTGACGTTTCGGGCCTAGACCCTTCATCAGAGAGGGGGATGGGGAGAGGGAACTGGAATAAATAGGGAGAGAGGGGGAGGCAGACCGAAGATGGAGAGTAAAGAAGATAGGTGGAGAGAGAGTGTAGGTAGGGAGGGGATAGGTCAGTCCAGGGAAGACGGACAGGTCAAGGAGGTGGGATGAGGTTAGTTCTTTTTAAAATGCTGAGGGGGAGTGGGCCATAGGAGGATGTTTGGCGTTGTGCTGAGCTAGTGATCTGTTGAATAGATCCTGGTATTCGAAAGTAAGGACAAGTGGTCCCTTGTCAAGGTTTTGAGGGGAGGGGGAAATGGGGTGACAGCAGAAGTGTAGGTAATGATTTAGATACAGTCAAGGGCCATAACTGATCATTGTGTAACCTGTATCTGTTTTGTTTGGTGATTTGTTGTCTCTTCACGCTGTGGTCACAGACTGCTGCAAGTCCATTCAGACCTCCCATGGACATCTTTTTGTTGCTTTGTCCACTAAAATTTTCTTTGACTTTTGCAATATTAAATATTTTTATACCCAGTCGCTCCTTCCAATCCTATCTTGGTTTAAACCTTCGTAAATGTGTCTCTTTCCTCCTCCTCCTCCTCCTTCCTGCATCTCTCTCCTCACCCCCTAAAATAAATCTTTTCTGGTGCCTTCTCTTATAGTTCAGTCTATTTTCACTTTTCTCTTAGATCAGTGACCTGAAATGTTCTGCTTGTCTCCAAAGGTTCTGCCTGACTAGACTGTTTCCAGCAAGTCTTATTTTTCCAGATTTCCAGCATAATTGTGAAGTACTTCATAATCTCCTGTAGACAGAGAAAAGTTAATATGTTTGTATCATGCATTATCCCAGTGCAAGCAACGTGGAGATTAATCTCCTTTCTTTTTTTTCGAATAGGCATATTAAATGGCAACTCCAAGTATAAGCCACTTTAACGATCAGTACCACCTTGCATATCCATTGGGTTATGGGTACTCTACCATTTGGTCCCTGTTCTTATGGTTTAAAGATCTAGTGGATCACTCCTGAATTTTTGGTCTTGACTTTATAGTTTTTGGTGCTTTTTAAATCATTGACGTTGCATTGATACCTGGGAATGCAACTCCTTGTGCTTTGTTCAGTCTCAATGGATTAACTATTGCAATGTTGTTAAGGTATATTTGATGGAGAAAAAAAGTCTCCTTGTTCATATTGGTAAAATAAAGACCAGTTTAAGTATTTGACCCAATGCGTTATACTTCTTTCTGCATTGAATGAGTGCTGGCAGATTTCTGGTGCCTCACTCCAGTGGTGATTCTTCGTATGAGTGTAGATGTTAACTTGTTTTTTTGACATGTTTGATCATTAAGATTGGGTAAAAACCAATTCAGAGGTAGGATACAATGTCATATCACTTGCATTATAACCCCTTCTCTCCCTGCCAAAAACAGGAACAAGTGCTGTAATACTTGGATTAGCATTGCAAACCCTTGAAGTACTAATTTACAGACTTTGCCAACATTTAATTTTTTGTGCAATGTCACGTGTCCCCATAAGCAACACTAGGTATAGCAGTACATTATTAACCAAATATTCGCAAGGTCAATTCTGAGTGCAGTTAGCTGATCCAAGCACCACTGTTTGGACATGCTGGAGAAATATACATGATAGTAATACCGAAAGTCATCTGATAAATGAAGGTAAGGACTTGGGGTAAGGACTTGGGGTAAGGACTTGGGGTAAGGACTTGGGGTAAGGACTTGGGGTAAGGACTTGGGGTAAGGACTTGGGGTAAGGACTTGGGGTAAGGACTTGGGGTAAGGACTTGGGGTAAGGACTTGGGGTAAGGACTTGGGGTAAGGACTTGGGGTAAGGACTTGGGGTAAGGACTTGGGGTAAGGACTTGGGGTAAGGACTTGGGGTAAGGACTTGGGGTAAGGACTTGGGGTAAGGACTTGGGGTAAGGACTTGGGGTAAGGACTTGGGGTAAGGACTTGGGGTAAGGACTTGGGGTAAGGACTTGGGGTAAGGACTTGGGGTAAGGACTTGGGGTAAGGACTTGGGGTAAGGACTTGGGGTAAGGACTTGGGGTAAGGACTTGGGGTAAGGACTTGGGGTAAGGACTTGGGGTAAGGACTTGGGGTAAGGACTTGGGGTAAGGACTTGGGGTAAGGACTTGGGGTAAGGACTTGGGGTAAGGACTTGGGGTAAGGACTTGGGGTAAGGACTTGGGGTAAGGACTTGGGGTAAGGACTTGGGGTAAGGACTTGGGGTAAGGACTTGGGGTAAGGACTTGGGGTAAGGACTTGGGGTAAGGACTTGGGGTAAGGACTTGGGGTAAGGACTTGGGGTAAGGACTTGGGGTAAGGACTTGGGGTAAGGACTTGGGGTAAGGACTTGGGGTAAGGACTTGGGGTAAGGACTTGGGGTAAGGACTTGGGGTAAGGACTTGGGGTAAGGACTTGGGGTAAGGACTTGGGGTAAGGACTTGGGGTAAGGACTTGGGGTAAGGACTTGGGGTAAGGACTTGGGGTAAGGACTTGGGGTAAGGACTTGGGGTAAGGACTTGGGGTAAGGACTTGGGGTAAGGACTTGGGGTAAGGACTTGGGGTAAGGACTTGGGGTAAGGACTTGGGGTAAGGACTTGGGGTAAGGACTTGGGGTAAGGACTTGGGGTAAGGACTTGGGGTAAGGACTTGGGGTAAGGACTTGGGGTAAGGACTTGGGGTAAGGACTTGGGGTAAGGACTTGGGGTAAGGACTTGGGGTAAGGACTTGGGGTAAGGACTTGGGGTAAGGACTTGGGGTAAGGACTTGGGGTAAGGACTTGGGGTAAGGACTTGGGGTAAGGACTTGGGGTAAGGACTTGGGGTAAGGACTTGGGGTAAGGACTTGGGGTAAGGACTTGGGGTAAGGACTTGGGGTAAGGACTTGGGGTAAGGACTTGGGGTAAGGACTTGGGGTAAGGACTTGGGGTAAGGACTTGGGGTAAGGACTTGGGGTAAGGACTTGGGGTAAGGACTTGGGGTAAGGACTTGGGGTAAGGACTTGGGGTAAGGACTTGGGGTAAGGACTTGGGGTAAGGACTTGGGGTAAGGACTTGGGGTAAGGACTTGGGGTAAGGACTTGGGGTAAGGACTTGGGGTAAGGACTTGGGGTAAGGACTTGGGGTAAGGACTTGGGGTAAGGACTTGGGGTAAGGACTTGGGGTAAGGACTTGGGGTAAGGACTTGGGGTAAGGACTTGGGGTAAGGACTTGGGGTAAGGACTTGGGGTAAGGACTTGGGGTAAGGACTTGGGGTAAGGACTTGGGGTAAGGACTTGGGGTAAGGACTTGGGGTAAGGACTTGGGGTAAGGACTTGGGGTAAGGACTTGGGGTAAGGACTTGGGGTAAGGACTTGGGGTAAGGACTTGGGGTAAGGACTTGGGGTAAGGACTTGGGGTAAGGACTTGGGGTAAGGACTTGGGGTAAGGACTTGGGGTAAGGACTTGGGGTAAGGACTTGGGGTAAGGACTTGGGGTAAGGACTTGGGGTAAGGACTTGGGGTAAGGACTTGGGGTAAGGACTTGGGGTAAGGACTTGGGGTAAGGACTTGGGGTAAGGACTTGGGGTAAGGACTTGGGGTAAGGACTTGGGGTAAGGACTTGGGGTAAGGACTTGGGGTAAGGACTTGGGGTAAGGACTTGGGGTAAGGACTTGGGGTAAGGACTTGGGGTAAGGACTTGGGGTAAGGACTTGGGGTAAGGACTTGGGGTAAGGACTTGGGGTAAGGACTTGGGGTAAGGACTTGGGGTAAGGACTTGGGGTAAGGACTTGGGGTAAGGACTTGGGGTAAGGACTTGGGGTAAGGACTTGGGGTAAGGACTTGGGGTAAGGACTTGGGGTAAGGACTTGGGGTAAGGACTTGGGGTAAGGACTTGGGGTAAGGACTTGGGGTAAGGACTTGGGGTAAGGACTTGGGGTAAGGACTTGGGGTAAGGACTTGGGGTAAGGACTTGGGGTAAGGACTTGGGGTAAGGACTTGGGGTAAGGACTTGGGGTAAGGACTTGGGGTAAGGACTGTTTCTTGGCCCACAAGAAGTAAAGTGAGCCATCTTTACTTGGACAAAAAGCATTTGTGTAATGGGTCACTTTTTATGTTGAATTAATGCTGCCTTGTTTGTATTTTTGAGGAAAATTTGAATGTAGTTATTGATCTTGGGAACTGCGTGCTAATTGTGGAGTGTGCCGCTGGTAGAACACCAGCTTTTTATTACTTATGAATTAGTTTCTGCTTTTGTATGAGTAGATCATCCTTCCGAGTTTTTGTTCTGAAACCGTTGAAATGTTTCTGTTGCCTTAGTTGGTTCTCCAAAAGGATTTTCTATTTCTGAATAGAGCTGCACACAGTACATGTGAAGACTTGCTGAAAAGTGCAGTTTATCATCACAAAGGAAACCAAGTTCTGTGTTTGAACCAAATATCTCTAATGCTGAGCCATGCATGAATACTGCAGATTTGCTCCCTGGTCCCTACTGAGTTAGCTAATAATGGCAGTTTGTATGTTAGAATTGGCCTTGCTGACCCCTGGGCTACAATTGAAAAATTGGGCATGGGTCCTGTATAATTGACCCATATTTCAGTGACCCTTAATGGGTGGTGTGCCCATGCTTTTTGAGCAGTAGGTGAGGACAGGATCTGAAGCATAGACTTGCTGAGGGAAAAATGAGCTTCATTGGTTGTTTAGCTAAGTTACAATGAAGCATCATTAATTAAGCTTCCCATCTACTGCCCAAACTTGGCAAAACATCAGGATGAGGAAAACAAAAATTTACCCATTTTAATTCTTTTGCTTCTACATGGCTTGTAGACATCTGACTAGGTCATCAACGACTACCGTTTGCTTCTTGCCCTGGAGAAGGGGATGAGCTGTCGTCTTGAACTGCTGCAGCTTTTGTGATAAGGGGCCACTTGTAATACTGGGGTGTTCAGGATTTTGACCTACAAAATTGAAGGAACAGTAATTATTGTTTCAAGTCAGGATGATGAGAGATTTGGAAGGAACTTGCCCATGGTGGGGTTTCCATGCATCTGCCTTTTGTCTTTTTGAGATAATGGTGCGTTCGGAAGGTATTGGAGGGGGAATTAACGCACTACATCTTGCAGATGGTACACATTGCTACTGCATCAGTTGTGGATAGAATGCCAGTCAAGCTGGCAGCTTTGTCTTTGGATATTGTTGGTGCTGCACTTATCCAAGTGAGTGAAGAGCATTCCATCGTAGCCCTGACTTGTGCCGTGTAGATGGTGGACCAGTTTTGGGATGACCACGTGAGTTACTCACAGAATTCCTAGCCTCTGTCTTGCTTGCGGCCACAGACTTTTTTTTGACTGTTGAGTTCTATTTCTGGTTGATGCAAATACTGATATGTTGACAATGGAGTTTGATAATGTGAAAATAATGTTTAGATTTTCCTGGAGATTGTTATTGCCTGGCATTTGCATGATGCAAATATTACTTGCTACTTATCAACTCAGGATTGGTTTTGTTCAGATTTTGCTGCATATGGATAAAGACTGCTTTAGTATCTGAAGCCATGAATTCTGCTGAACGTTGTGCAGAACAATGTGCAGTCATCAGCAAACATCCTCACTTTTTTGATCATATGACTGAAAGCTCATTAATTAAGTAAATGTGTGAGAGTTGTTAGGCAAAGAACAATCCTGAGGAAATCCTGCAGTGATGTTCTTTGTGGGATGACTGACTTACAATACCATTTTCCTTGGTACTGAGTGTGACTTCAACCAGCATAGTTTTTCAATGAGTGCCACGGACACCAGTTTTTTTAAGGGTGGTGATGCCAATCATTCAAATGTTGCCTTGATGTAAAGGGCAGTTATTCTCCTCTTTCCTCCACTCGAGGTTAACTGTTTTGTCCGAATGTGGATCAGGGTGTAATGAGGACAGCAATTGAGTGACCCTAATAGGGATTACCTGCTGACACTCAGTTTGGATTCTTTGCAAGTGCTGCTTGACAGCACTGTCTGCAACCTTTGCCATTGCTTGCTAATCTATTGACAGTAGATGGACAGGGTGTTAATTGAATTGAAATTGTCCTGCTTTTTGTACATGGGACCTATCAGGACAATTTTTCACACTGGGTAGCTGCCAGTGTTAGAACTGTATAACTTTGTGGATGTGGCAAGTTCTGGAGCAGCAGTCTTCAGAATTATTGTTAGAATGTTTAGGACCCATTCCTTTTGCAAAATCCAGTGCCTTCGATCTTTTCATATGGTATGAATTGAATTGGCTGAAGACTGGCATCTGTGCTCTGGAATTTGGTCAGAGATGAATCACCAACTGGGTACTCCTGGCTGGAGGTGGATGCAATTACTTAAGATATTAGTGTGGTGCTGGAGGAGCACAGCATGCCAGGCAGCATCAGAGGAACAGAAAAGTTGACTTTCGGGTCAGGACCCTTTCCTGCTCCCCTAATGCTGCCTGGCCAGCTGTACTCCTCCTGCTCCACGCTGTTATCTCTGACTCCAGCACCAGCAGTTCTTACTATCTCTGCAATTGCTTAAGTTTTTTCCACACTGTGCACTCCCACCATAAGAATAGGAATATTTACAGGGCCTTCATATCCTGTTTGTTCACCAAATGTTATGGCTGGACATGGCTGCGCTGTAGAGCTTAGATCTGATCTGATTGTGGGATAAGACATTTTGAACATTCCATGCTGTTTTGAATGTCTTGGAAAGAAAGTCTTGTGTTCGCATAAAATCATACTTGCCCTATAAAGATTTTTTTTTATTTTTAAAATTACTTGTGCAGTGGTTTGTCAGTTGTATGATGGAGTGTATTTAGGTTTGAATCCAGGAAGTGGAGTGGCTAATGTTATTTGGAAGCTATCCTACGTAATCGAGAATTTATGAGCATAAGTTAACTAACTGCATTTAAAGCTTTAAAGATGCTAATATATACTGAAAACCAGGTGATGTCTTGGGGATATAGGTTCAAATCCCACCATGACAGATGGTGGAACTGGAGTTCAACAAACAAATCTGGCAGTAAGAGTCTACTGGTGACCATTACACTGTTGTTTGTTTGGAAAAACTGTCTGATTTCCCTATATATCCCAAGTGCTGACAGTCTCTTGATATGTAAGTTAGGTGTCAAAAACTCTGGGAGGTTGAGTTCCAAGAATGGGATCCCTTTATAGGAAACAAATTGCTCTGATTGGGAATGTTGGCCTGATCATAGTTGCATTTGGGGACTTGTGACTTTAGTTTTCCTGCAGTCCCTTTAAATCAGCTCCTTTGTCATTTGGAGGTGAGAAGGTATTCCACTGAGAAAAGAAATCAGTTTCACTTTGATCAATATCTCAACTGCTTTCTAAAGTTGAGTACAGCATTTCATAATTGATATATTTACTGAATTTGTCCATAATTTTGTAAGGTAGTTGGGTCTACTCGGCACTTAAAAAATTATGGACTATTTATTGGTATAGAGTGTACAAAAAAATTATTTCGTCAGTTCACAATGTGTAATATAGTATAAGATGATAGGAAATGCACTTATAGCCATGCAACCATAGATGAATTTTCAAATTGTTCAAGATTGTTTGCCACCTTTTTTCTTTGCTAACTGTTGATCATTTTAAGATCTACTCCCCACAAACCTTCTCTTTTTACAGTTAAGAAAAATTGGGGCGGGGTGGTGGGGGGCAAAAGTACTTCCTTCTCGAATCCATAGGCATACACTGTTAGTTTTTTTTTCCAGTTCTGGTCCTGAAAGCTGTAAGACCTTTTGAAATGTGATATCAAACATAGCTTTTGTCTTTCATCACCTACTAATGAATGTCTTCCCCAAAACCATTTTTACCAGAGTTCATTTCTGGCTACTTTTGTTTAACAATATACATGAAATGAGTTAAAGGAAGAAACTGTAAATCAGATGACTCCACATTAAAGATTGTATAATAGATCCCTGGTGGTTTGTCTAAGTCTTGAAGCTGAATTTGTATTTTTAAGTAGTAATTCAATGTAACTTTTATATAAAGACAGTTCGTCACAAATTGCCTGTGTAACTAATTGTAACCTTTTGAGGTAAAAGGAAGTTATAGCTTAGTGGTATTAGTGTTAGCCTGTTAATCCAGAGACCCAGGTGACATTGTGGGGATATTGGTTCAAATCCCCCCCCCGCCCATGACAGATTGAGTTCGATAAAACAAATCTGGCAGCAAGAGTCTATTGGTGTGGTTGGTTGGCTTGCCAAGCTGGCTTGTGGCTCTGCAGATGTTTCATTACCCTGCTGGGTAACCAAAAGACTCCTATGACCACTGGGCATCAGAGTGGCACACCAAACCCACATCAACCCTACAACAACTGCTCACCTGAACCAAAGATCCAGTCCCCACTATGGACAGGACCAGTGTCATCTGTAATATTCCCTGCAGAGACTGGGAGAAACACTACATTGGACAAACAGGAAGGAAACTAACAAGGGTACACAAACACCAACTGGCTACAGAAAGACACGACTAACACTCACTCATCTCTATCCACATGGATAAGGAGAACCACCAATTCGACTGGGACACGCTAAGCAGAGACGGGCATGGGAATTCCTAAAAGCTTAGTACTCCTCAGAGAAAGAAAGCCATCAATAAAAACGCAACCTGACCCCATATGCACTCCACTACGAAGGGAAACCGGAAGTGAGGCAATCCAGCTCAACGGACTCCAGAGTTTAAAAACCAGGCAGGAAAGCACAGCGACGCTTCATTGGAGGCTGCACTGATGTTACCCAGCAGGGTAATGAAACACCTGCAGGTCAACAAATCTCTTGGCGAGCCAGCCAACTACAACATGAGCTACGAATCTACTCCAAACCATGATGTTGTTGTTGATTGCTGGAAAAACTCCATCTGATTTTCCTAATGTCCTTTTCAAGAAAGGAAGTCTGTCGCTCTTACCTGTTCTGGTCGGCATGTGATTCCAGACACACAGCAATGTGGTTGACTGACTCTTGACTGCCTGTATGCTATTTTGGGTGGGCAATAAATGCTGGCCTAGCCAGCAATGCTCATCTCCCCTGAATTTAAAAAAAACAAAGCAGCAGAAACATTGGTCATAACTGTTCAGACACTGGTAAGAATAACAATTGATCTTTTAGGTTAAAGATGTTAACATAATATTTCTTATGTGTCCTGACTTGCTGGGTGTCTCCAACATGAAGATTTTCAGCAGAAGCTGTGTTTTACACTATTTAATCAGTTTGGAATTTAATTTTTTTTCTATCAGTTCCTGCTATTTGCTTACTGCAGGTGAATACAGACATAGTCTACAAGTTGCTTTTCAGTTGTGTGGGCAACAACAAATCTAGTATCATTCGCAATTACTTGGATGACTTAGTGCTTTTTTCATTCATCCATGGATGAGGGCATAATTGGCTAGGCCTTTTTTTCTTATTGCTCATCCCTAATTGCCCAGAGGACAGTTCAGAGTCAACCAAACTACTGAGAGTCTGGAGTCACATGGAGGCCAGAGCAGATAAGGACGGCAGTTTCCGGAAAGGACATTAGTGAGCCAGATGTGTTTTTTTGGTAATTGGCAATGGATTCGCAATTATCGTCAGACTCCTAATTCCAGATTTTTATTGAATTCCAATTCAAACATCTGCTGTGGTGGGATTTGCTTGAGTGTCCCCAGAACATTTACCCAGATTTCTGGATTAACAGTGCAGTGAAAATACCTCTGGGCTATTACTTACCCTGTTGCACCAGTGCAGTTTTGATACTCTGTGGATTGGTTCTTATTTCTGGCTACTGTGTTGAGAACATAAGTTTATGGCTGTTTAATTCTGGAGTTAGCTGTGTAATTGACCTTTTGAGGTTGAACCCTGTCTTTTAGGCCCACTTTTGAACTACTTGTGTTTGTAATAATTGCTGTCATTGCTAGATTGCCCTTTTTCCATCCTGAATTTTCTGATATGTTGAGGCCTGTGTTTCTACTTGCATTGTAGCAGGGATGTTTGCAACTTGAGGAAAATAGGTGTAAATCTGTTTTAATGCCATGGTTCTGTAGCCTGTTAGAGGCTGATTCCTTTCAGATGTACTCTGCTTCCACCATATGCTCCTTGAGCATAAGGCTTGTCTAGCTCAGTGTGGGTGGTTCAAAGATTAAAACACTGATTTTGGAAATTGATGCTTTTCTTATCTTATTGGCACTGAGTTCATAAAGAAGTGGAAGTGTTGGCTAGGATTTTTGAGAATCACTGCACTTCTAAGTAGGAAATTTAGACCAGGAGAGATATCATCAAATGAAAAACAAAAAGGGAGTGGTGCTTGTTGTAATTAAGAAAATAACAATAAACAGCTCTGTGACAGCAAAACCATTAAAACAAGTTGTAGTCTGACACTTTGACTTAAATCAAAATGAAGGAGTGATTTTTATTTTTGTGGTCTGAAGCCATTAAGCACAATATCTAGTTCAGAACGCCGAGGTGCTGTTCTCCAAATTTACACTTGTGCTTCATTGGAAATTTTCCAGCAAGCTGAGGGTAGCGATGTGAGGATGAGCAAAGTGATGAAATAGCAAGCAACTGGGGAGGGTTATGCTTGCAGACTGAACGGAGATATTTCACAAAGATGCCATGCCTGTTTCTTCTCCCCATTGTGGAAGAGACTGCAGCTCACAATACATACTAACAAAAGAATTACGGTTGCTTCACCTCCATCACCCTGAATCAGCAATTTACATTTATATAATATTTAAATGTATAAAATACATATCAAGGTGCTTCAGAAAAGTCTAAGGAAAATACGTTTTGGACTAAATCAAACTTTGAGAGTAATTAAAGCTTGTTTTTATAACAGGAGAGTGATGTGTTTCGGAAATGGAATATGGAGTAGCAAACCTAGGTAGCTGAAATTCTTACCAGCAATGATGTAATGAAAGGAAGGAACAGTTAGGGGAAATATTTGGAAAGTGTAGGGTAATAGAACTATGAAAAGATTTAAATGCCAGTTTTTGAATTCAGGGCTTTGAAGGATCATGACTCAGAAGCGAAAGCCTTTCCTGCTGAAGCTAATATTTCTATCTTCTTGTATTATTTTGTTTGCAATTTATAGATTCTATTCATCCTGTCTTGCCTATTGAGTTTGTCCCCAATCCTCAACTGTTTTTAATGTTGCTTAAAAAATATGCAATCTACATTCTTACTCCCTTGTGCACTTTTTACCAATTTAGTAAGGTGCACTGATTTTTATCATTGGGCACTTTGTGCAAATAATAAATGGGTCCAAGCTCTGAACCCTGACATCCCATAAAGCACCCTTCTAAATCTGGCCTAACACGCCTGTCAAGTAGTACTTCACTCCTTTGTGCCACTCTTATGCTAGCAGTAAAACTCCAGTATGAAAACCAGTTATAATTATTTTAAATTTGTAGAAGGTGTATTAATGACCTGGGTCTTATCTGCAAGAATGGAGGGCAAGTTTGAGAGGGGTGCAAAGGAAAGCAGAAAGTTGGATCCATGAAGAAATAACTTGATGAGGCAAGATTGGGATACCTCTTCTGAGTCAATAGTGTTCAGGCCTTTCTGAAGCGTAAAATCATAATTTAGGCTGCCACTTCAGTATGGTACTGGGAAGTGCTATATTGTCAGATGCTGTCTTTTTGTGGAGACATTTTTAGCTTTTTACTAGGAATGAACATCATATAGAAAGATGTCCTTCACTTGAGGCTGTTTGGCCCTCATGTTGTGCCTATTCTGCTCACGATGCATTCTTATGATGGGTGGAATACATCTGTAAGATGCTACCAATTATCCACTTCTTAGCTGTAATTCTAAGTTGTGTTGAGAACAGGACCTAACTTGTGGGCATTGTGTGAATGTTTTTGGACAGACACACTGTTGGAAAAGAATAGGAAAGGATTCCATTTTATAATGGTGTCTAATCACATCTGAAAGATGTTTCAGGACTTCTAACAAAATAAAGTATACTTGAACATGTTATATGTACTGTAATTTTATGTAGGAAAACCACCTGTTTGTAGATTAAAGACTTTATAATGGTAAAGTCACACGTGTGATACCGCTTATCAATGTCAATTTTAGACTTCCAAGATCATCAAAACCACATTCTGGCTTGGATTTACTGAACTTTAATGTGTGTATTTAATATCTCAAGATGTCTAATGCTGGTAAATACAATGTATAATAAATAGGAAACCCAGCAATTTATTTTCAACTTATAGAATTGTTACCTTAAAATTCCTCTTAAAACTTGTATGTTGGGCTATTTGATCAGCTAATGAACTGCTTGGAGTTGGAATAAACTTTTTCAAGACATGGGATGTTTATTTTAAAAATACCTTTGGAGCAGTGCCTGAGGAGACCAAATTTAAATGAGGAATGTTAAATACTTCCTCCAAATTAAGGGGGTCCCCATGGATACCCGCATGGGCCTAAGCTGTGTTACCCTCTTTGTAGGATACATGGAACGGTCCATCTTCTGGTACACTGGCAATATCCCCCACCTCTTCTGCAATGTTAACAACTGTATTGGCGATATGTCATGCTCCCATGAGGAGCTTGAACAGTTTGTCAACTTTACTAACACCTTTCATCTCAACCTCAAATTCACCTAGACCATCTCCAATACCTCCGTCACCTGTTTCAAGCCCACTGATTACCACAGCTACCTAGACTAGACCTCCTCTCGTCCACCTTCCTGTAAGGATGCAATTCTCAACTCTCAATTCCTCCACCTCTGCTGCATCTGTTTTGAAGATAGGGCATTCCACTCCCACACACCTCAGATATCCTCTTCGCCACCCCCCCCCCCCCCCCTCCCATGACTGAATATCCCCTCCAAACATATCTGTTGTGTTTCCTCCACCTCTGCCCTTTATCACCCCCCCCCCCCCACAAAAACAAAACTAAAGACAGAATAGGTCTTGTACTCTCATATCACCCCACCAACCTCCGCGTCCCACGTATCATTCTCTGCCATTTCCACCACCTACAATCCAACTCCGCAACCAAAGATACATTTCTCTCCCTGTCCCTATCTGCCTTTCATAGGGACCACTCTCCCTGCGTCTCCCTCTTCCAATCCACCAACTCCACCATCCCTGGCACCTTTCCCTGTAATAGCGGGAAGTGCTACACCTGCCCTTACCACCTCCCCCTCGCCTCCATTCAAGACACAAAGCAAACATTCCACATTTGGGCATGGGTTCTCCTGCACATCTGTTAACTTACGGTGCAGTGGATGCAACAGACCATGTTGTGTCCTGTATGTCGACGAAACAAAGTGGAGACTCTAAGACCATTTTTAAGAGTATCTATGCTCTGTGCATGACGACGAACATCTTCTAGTTGCAAAACATTTTAACTCTCTCTCCTACTCACTGGGCGATATGCCCATCCTGGGCCGCCTCTAATGTCACAATGATGCCACCTGCAAACTGGAGGAGCAGCATCTTCCATTCTGCCTTGGGAGCCCACAGCCTGATGACCAGTTTCAACCCCCACGTGCCTGCACTCTCACACCCCGCCCCCAGCCGCCATAGCCTCATTCCATGACCAATCCTCCCTCTCATCCCTGCCTCCTTGACCTGACACAGCCTGCCCACCTTCTCTCCCACTTATCTGTCACTCCCACCTCACTGATCAATCCTGACCACTGCCTACATGCACTCACCTATCACCAACCCACCTACCTTCCCCAGCCACAACCCTCCCCTCTCTCTACTTCTGAGCTCCCCTCCCGCTCCCCATTGCTGAAGAAGGGTCCTGACCTGAAACAGCAACTCTCCTGTTCCTCTGCTACCTGGCCTGCTGTGTTCCTCCAGCTCCACACTTTGTTAAATGCTTTTTTTCTGTTTGTTTTTGGAAGAATAGTTTGGTTTTCTGATCAAAGAGTAACCAGAAAATCACTCCTAGATTTCAGCAATTGCTTTTAGATGTCTCGCTCATTTCACCCAGTCCCCCCTCCTTGATACACTGACTATTAACTGACATGCATTTTCTTGACAGATGGTAATGGAATTCTCTGATAATATGCTGAACCTTGATGGTCACCAGGTCAACGGTGCACAACTGAAACAATTTATCCAGGTAAGCAGGAACTATGTTATACTGCAAACCTTTGTGTGAGGTACAAAATATTAACTCTATATTTTTGTGCGTGCGTGTGCGTGCGTGTGTGTGCGTGTGCACGCGCACGCGTGATATACAGTTGGCACAGGACCAGAACGAGCTGCGCAGTAGGCAGGGATGAGGGGAGTGCTAAAGGATTAGTCTTAGTAATAGTGAAAGGAAGCAGGCAAGATGTCGATGGCATTGAGTATAAACTTGCAACTATTGTACAGAAGCATATTATAATACACTTGCTTATAAATATGATAAACAATTATGTATGCAAGTTATATGTTCAACCCCATAGCCAGCCATCTGCAGTGTTTGCGAATCTGAAGTTCTAGGTGCTGGAGCAAAGAGTTCAAGATTGGGGTCAGGAAATTCTCTGTGTATGAAGACTAAATGCTATTGATCAAGTAATTAGCTGTTTAATAAAGTAGTATAGGGTGATTATCATAAAATACAGTCATTGATCTTTAAAATTTCATTGCCAACTTAAACCTTGGACTGCGGGGTTGAAAGAAAAAGTTTAAAAATAAGTGGAAATGCTTTGAGAGACCACTGGTCACGTGACCTGAAAGAAACTAACTCTTGAATGTCTGTTGACTGGTAATTTGTAGATTAGATTACAGTGTGGAAGCAGACCTTCGGTCACCGAGTCCACAGACCCTGAACATTACAGGTGATTTAGCATGCCCGATCCACCCAGCCTGCACATCTTTGGACTGTGGGAGGAAACCGAAGCACTCAGAGGAAACCCAGACAGACATGGGGAGAATGTGCAAACTCCACACAGACAGTCGCCCAAGGCTGGAATCGAACCCGGGCCCCTGATTCTTTGAGACTGCAGTGCTAACCACTGAGTCACAGTGCCGTATTCATCCAGCTCTACACCTTGTTATCTTGGTTTTAGTGTTTATTGAAAGGAGGCTCTTTGTTTTTAGTGTTATTGGCTTTCTTTACAGAGGGCTCTGTGTTTTGGCGTTTCTTTACAGGGCTTTTGGTTTTTTCGGGTTTACGTACATGGGGCTCTGTGTTTTGCTGTTTATTTACAGGGGGCTCATTGTTTTAGTGTTTTGTTTTGCAGAGGGTTTGGTGGTTTAGGATTTATTTCTAGCGGGCACGGAGTTTGAGGTTTTATTTACTCGCTCTGTTATTTACATGTTATTGAGTGGGGTCACTGCTTTAGGATTTGTTTACATGAGGGTTTGGGTTCTGTGGTTTATTTTCAGGTGAGCTCTGTGTTTTAGGGTTTATTTACAGGGGTCTCTTTCTTTAGTAATGACTGCTCCTGTAACAGACCATCCAAGGAAATGATTATTGAGACATTAAGATTGATCTGGAATGTATGGCTCGCAATAGGATCTTTAACTCCTTATATGAGGATAAGTTGGCTTGACTACTGGTATCGCTGTTTCTGAATCCTCTTTAGGAAAGAGGAACACAAGCTCCCGTGTGTGTGTGTGTGTATTCAAGAATAATTGTTGCACTGTAATATTGGACCATTGAAACTCTGTAAAATAAAAATTGACATTTGCTTCCAGTATAAACCAACAAGCAGTTTTCAGATTTCAAAATACATCAGTCTTTCAGGAAGACTTTAACAAATACACAGTACTAGAGAGTAGCTGTTGCACATAGACCCACTCAGAACCTCTTGGAAATGCTCTTGGAGCCAGTATTTTGAAGGAGGTTCTAAGGCATTATTGTAGCTAATTAAAGAAGATACTGTCACCGTTTTCTCCCAAGAAATTGGCACCCAATTCCCACAGAAGCAGTAGAAAAAGAGAAAGCTGAGCACTTTCAATAACTTCATAACATTTTACACTGCATCCAAGAAACCAGCTAAGCAACTCCAAGATTGTCTCACTTTCTTTTGAACGTTATTCTTTTCAGTTGTTTATCTGTGTGGATCCAAGTCCCTGCCTGTAGCCCATATACTGGCATTACCAGTTTTCTCTTCTTTTCTCCTCCTTGGTTTAACAGTTAATGAATTTGTACTTCTTGACTCCAGAAATTGTTTTTGGTTCCCTTTCTGTTTACAGCAAAAATAATTACCTCTTTCCAGTTAAAAATGCAGTTATAGCCGCATTCAAAATAAGAAGGTTGAACATGGAGAAGCCAGTTCACTGCTCTAATCCTTGTATAAAACTTAAACCTTTTATTCATAGAAATTGTTCTTGTTTTTTGTTTTTGCAGCTTAGGGGTAGGGCAAGTAGTACACGTTTATAATAAAGTTGGATGTGAACTATTTAGATTCATTTTGATATTATAGTTACATGTGCCGAGATGTAGTGAAAATGTTGTTTTGCATGCTATCCAGACAATTCATACTTTACATAAGTAAATCAGGATAATAGAACAGAATGCAGAAAATGATCAGATCTCTCATATCAGAAATGTTCATCAGTCTGATAACAATTGGGGAAGATGTTATTCCTGACTCAGTTGTTACGTGCTTTCAAACTTTGGCATCTCCTGCCCAATGAAAGAAGGTGGATGAGTGTAAAACTGGGGTGGCCATTCCCTTGTCCTTTTATAATTTTACAACTTCTGGTTTGCTGTTGCTGCCAGGTGTGGTAGTATTAGTTGCCCATATATGGTTCTGTCTTGTTTAAGCTAATTCACGTTATCCAATTTTTTTTTGTTCTTTAATAGCATATTAAGATGTTGCTAGCAAAGCCAGTATTTGTTGCCCATTGTAAAATGTCATTGACCACAGTGGCTTGATAGGTCATTTCAGAGTCAGAGGTATATAGTATGGAAACAGGCCCTTCAGCCCAACTGTCCATACTGACTAGATTCCTAAACTGAACTGGTCCTGTTTGCCTGCATTTGGTTCATATCTGTCTAAACCTTCACTATCAATTACAAATGTAACTGTACCTGCCTCTACCATTTCTTCTGGCAGTTTGATCCATATATGCCCCACCCTCTGAAGAAGTTGCCCCTTGCGTTTTTTTTAACCTTCCCCTCCCCCTCACTTTTAATCCATGCCTTCTAGTTTTTGACTCCTTTTCCCTGTAGGTAAACGTCCTTGGTTGTTCCACTTTATCTGTGACCCTCACGATTTCATAAACCTTTCTGAGGTCTCTGCTCAGCCTCTTACATTCCTGGTTGAAAAAGTCCCAGCCTCTCCTTGTAACCTGACCTCTCCAGTCTTGGTAATATTCTTGTAAATCTTTCTTGCTCCCTTTCCGGTTTAATAACATGCTTCCTATAGCAGTGACCAAAATTGTACGCAGTAGTCCAAGTGTGGCTTTAAGCGTCCCAGCTCCTGTATTCACTGCACTGAGCAATGAAGGCAAGCATGTCAATCACCGCCTTCAGCATTCTGTCTACCCGTGTTGCTACTTTTGTGGAACTATTGTACCTGCAGTCTTGAGTCTTTCTGTTCAACAGCACATTGCATGGCACTACCATTCACTGTCATTCTTTGACCCATTGACCCAGTAAATCAAGGTCCCGTTGTATTCTTTTATAACCACCTTGTCTGTCCAGTATACCCTGAATTTTGCTGTCATCTGCAAACTTACCAGCACACCACCTACATTCTCATCCAAATCTTGTATACAAATGGTGGACCCAGTACCAATCATTGTGACACACCGCTTTCAGACTGAAAAACAATCCTCTATCACCACCCTCTGTCTCTTGCCGTGAAACCAGTTTTCTATCCATTGGCTAGCTCTCCCTGGATTTCACATGATCTAACCTTACTAAACAGTCTACCATGCAGAACCTTGAATGCTTTGCTGATGTCCATGTAGACAACGTCTAGCAATCTGCCTTCAGTCGTCTTTGTTACTACTAAAATGTCAAGTTAGTGACAAGATTTCCCCCAAGCTCTCAGCCATGCTAACTACCCGATTTAGTCGTTACCTTTCTAAACGCACGTGGGTACTGTCTCTCAATCCCCACCAGCTACTTACACACCACTGAAGCTAGGCTCACTGGTCTGTAGTTCTCTGGCTTTTTCCTACAGACTTTCTTAAATAATGGTACCATGTTTGCTACCTTTCAGTCTTGCAGTTGCTGTAGATGCAGATTACTCTGCTAGGGGCCCTACAATTTCTTCCTTGGCTTCCCACAATGTGCTGGGATATACTTGATCAGGACCCAGGGATTTATCTGCCTTTTTGTGTTTCACGACCTCCAACACCACCCCTTCTGTAATGTGGACACTTTTCTTTTTCAAGACATTGTTACTTATTTCCTGATTTTTCCTAGCTTCCACGGCGTTCTCAACAGTTAATACTGTTGAGAAATATTCATTTTAGGATCTCGCCCATCTCTTTTGTTCCATTCATAAATGGTCATGTTCATCTTTAGGGGGCCTATTCTCTCCCTGTTTAGTGTTTTGCCTTTAAAGAATCCAAAATTCTACAGGTATATTTATCTCCCAAAGCTATCTCTCATCCCCTGTTTGCCCTCCTGATTTCCCTTTTGAGCCTAATCATACACCCCCTAAATTTGGGATTCACTTGATCCCAGCTGTGTATTAATGATACATGCCTCCTTTTTCTTGAACATGCTGACCCTGAGCACTTGCCTCACTTTTGAAAGCTTCCCCAGTCAATTTAGGAAATTTTGAAACAGACCTATCCTTTTTCATAACTAAGTTAAAGCTAATAGATTATGGTCATTGGTCCCAAAGTGCTCCCTCATCAACACCTTAATCACTATGCCCTTCCTTAGTTCCCAAGGGGAGGTTAAGTTTTGCCCCTGTCACCAATAGGGCCATTTGAGAACTTCCTTCTGAACACACTTAAATTCTTCCCCATCCAAGCCCTTGACACTGGCAGTACCTGTCTTATTGGAACATTTAAAATCTGCAATTACAACCTTTTTGGGGTTATTGCTGACTACTGGGGTACTGTACCAAAAAAGTGATCATCTCCTTATTTTTCAGTTGGACCCATGTAACCTCACTATTGATCCCTCAGGAATATCGTCTCTAAGTACTGCTATGACTTTTTTTTTTAAAAAGTCCACTCCTTTCCCCTCTCTATCCCCTTCTATTCATTCTATTGTGTCTGTACCCTTGAATATTGAGCTGCCAGTCCTGTCCCTCCCTCAGCCGTGTTTCTGAAATAGCTATGATATCCCAATTCCACGTACCTGTCCAGGATCTGAGTTCAACTGCCATACCTGTCAAGCTTCTTGCATTGAAATAAATACAGTTTAATTCCCCACTCTTGTCTCGTTTTATTTAGTTTTATTTCCATTAGATCCCATGGTAAGAATTGAAGCTCTGTTTCTCCAATGTATTAGCCTAGGCTTCAGTGATATTACCACCAGTGCACCTCAAGACTGAACTAAATATCTGGGGAGAGAAGGGTTATGAACAGTGTTAATTGTACATCAGCTGATGGTTATGTATCATCATCTAGCAAATGGTCTTATTTATAAGTAGAGGCAGAATTTAAATGATGGAAGTGTTTTATTTTGCAATAAATCTACAGACTAACTAGGTGAAATAAATGTTACATCAGCTTGATTTTGATCTTTTGCCATTAACTATTATCACTCTGTCATGGTGACTGGGCTGTATATAACCTTGGTTTTGGCATGAGAGCCAGACTTAAAACAAAAATCTCCGCCTGATTTGGCTTTATTAAGGAAAACAGCCTGAGGTTCACGTCCATTGCATCTTATCTGACCTCAGTATATGTGAATTTATTTTCGTGTCGGCTTTGGCCAAAGATGTGGTAGACTTTTCTCCTTGATCAAGAATAGTTGGCTTTAGTTAGTATGAACACTGGTTGACTTGTCATTGTTAAACGGAGGATTATAATCAGAGAATGATTACAATACCGGAGGAAGTCCTTCAGCCCTTTGTCTCTGCTAAACCAGCTCAACTAGTCTTCCTTCCCTTGCCATTCCCTACTATTTTTTTCTTTGGAATTATCCCATTCTCTTTTGAAAGCTTAAGTTTAAACTGCCTCCACTAAACTCTTTCTTTTGTAATTCAGATTGTTAACCCCTCTCTAATGGTAAAAAGTTGCATGATTCATCCATAGGCTTTGATTTCAAACCTTTCTGAATCTTTTGCTTGTCTCTAAGGAGAACAGCACCAGCTTTTCTAGCCTATCAGTTTCAACTGAAGCCTTTCATCCTGGGAACCATTCTTAAGGATTTCCTCTGCACCATTTCTAATCCCTTCATATCCTTAGTGAAGTGTGGTGACCAAATGTAATACTCCAGTTGAGGCTGACCCAAATACCGATACAAGTTCAGTATAATTTTGTACTCTGGCACTGTAACTGGCATGAGCTGGTTTCTTTAACTGCTGCCCTGCACTCTAGTTAGAATTTGAATCTTAATGCTGCTGAATCAAATTACTTTGCTTTTTCTGCATTAAGTTTCAACTGCCACTTGTTTGCCCATTCCTGTCTGTCCTTTTTGAAGTCAAACACTATCTTTTTTCACAGTCCATAACTTCCAACTTGTGCCATTTGCACACTTGAAAATTGAACTTGTTTGTGCTGGCGTCTGGATTGATAGATTATATTCAAAAGAAAAATGAAGGAAATGGTGATCCTAATGCTAACCCCTGAGTAATCCCACTAATACTTTACTGTAATCTGAAAAACCACTGTTTACTAACTCTATATTTCCTATCACTTAGCCAAATTCATTCCCCTGCTGCTACTGTACCTGCCTATGTAATGTTCTAACTTTTTTTTTGCATTTTATCAAGTTCCTTTTGAAAATTGTCCATAGCACATCAGTGGCATTATTCTCGACAGCACTGTCTGTTACCAAAGTTAAAAATTCACTCTAGTTAGTTAACTCTTATTTTCTGTCAAATCCATAATAACATTACTTATTTAATCCACATTTGCCTAAGAAATTGATTTTTTTTGATCTGGAATTATTGTTTCACAAAGCATTCCCATTGCCAAGATATATGCACTATTATGATCGCTGCCCCCTAACTATTCTCTATTTAAGCATGATTCAGTTTACCCACCCTATCCTCCAGAACCAGGCCAACCCTATCATTCCTCATTGACAAGAAATGAAATCCTGCATAAATCCTTCTAAGCCCACCCTAAAATTTACTCTGAGGAATATATGCAAATAAATATGAATAATTCCTTCTGAGGAAGGGTCACCGGATCTGAAGCGTTAACTGTTTTCTCCTCCACAGATGCTACCAGACCTGCTGAGTTTTTCCAGCAACTTTGTTTTTGTTCCTAAAATTTATTCTCTGCTCTTAAACTATGATTAACCCCTGTTGGTTTGAATAGTTAAAGTTGCCAATTTATGGAAGAATCATAGCAGTAATAGGTAAAATTGTTGTGTAAATTTGTTTCCCTTCTTACTAAAATTAGTAGCCTATAAAGTGCACTGAGTGATTTAATGATTCCTCTACTGTTTCATTGCTCTCTCCAGCTCACTGGTTGGAGATCCCTATATCTATTCCCTGGTCTTCCTTAACTGCTGATGCAAAGGTCACCATTTATTCATTGTCAATACCCGTTAAAGCTGTGGGGTGACCATACCTAAAAATCCACAAAGATGTTAGCCCTGTAGTCAGTACACCATAATGGTTTTAAGGAAGTCCAGAATTTTGACTTGGTGATATTAAATGGGTGACTGGTCAGGCTGGTGTGTAACTTGTTGGGGAAGTGATGTTGGAGGCTGAGAAATGCTTGAGCCAGAGTTTATCTCCTTACTACTTTTTTTATCTGCAAGGCTGGATAGGTGTGTGTTGGAATAATCTGTTAAGTGAATGCAGCCAATCTCTACTACATTAATGCCATTTAACTGACACTGCAGCTATGACCCTTTCCATCTAAAAAACACAAGGGCAACAAATATGTGGGAGCACCTCTACCTGGAAATTTCCCACCAAGCTACACATCATCCTATCTTGGAAGTATATCATGGTTCCTTTTGGTATTGCTGGGTCAAAATCTTGGAACTCCCTCCCTAATGGCATTGTGGGTCTATCTACAGCCTGTGGACTTTAGGTAGCTCACTACCACCTTCTCAAGGGCAATTTGGCTTGGGCAATTAAATGCTGGCCTGGTCAGCAACACTTCCATCCCAGGAGTGAATTTAAAAAAGAGGCTAACATTTAATTTGTCCACCACCAATGCACTGTTATGACAGTACATATGAAGTGCCCTGCAGTTACTCAAATGGCTCTTGGACAGTACTGTCTAAATTATTGACCTCTATCACTTAGAGTCTACAACTTTTATTCTTCTGAGTAACACCACCTGTAAATCTGTCTTCAAGTCTGAGACCATCTTGATTCGGAAATACTGCTGTTCAGTTAGTGACCGAGTCAAACCCTATGGCTTAATTCCTGACCGTACTCTGAATGTTGCTTAATCACTGTGGTGGTTTAAAGTGACTGATCTTCAGTGGCAGTCAGGGATGGCAAAAAAATGCCTGGCCTTGCCAACAATTTTCTCAAACTCTTTAAAGAATAAAAATACACAAAGCTGAATAATCTAGTTTGGGGGGGGGAGGGGGGGGGAAATGAAAAACGAAAGAACTGTGATGCTGTAAATGAGGAACAAAAACAAGTTGCTGGAGAAGCTCAGCAGGTATGGCAGCATCTCTGAAGAAAAATCATAGTTAACATTTTGGGTCTGTTGACCCTTTCTCTGCTGCCAGACCTGCTGGGCTTTTCCAGAAACTTCTGTTTGTTCCTGGATAATCTGTTGTTTGTGAGTTCTTAAAATCTACTTGCACCATCTTTAAAAAATCAAATGAAATTCTGTTGCCTTCCTTCACATGATTAGCTTTTGTTTCTCATCAAGAGTTAAAAAATGGGTCTAGAATCTGTAGTGCATTCTAAAATTGGTAGATGAAAATGCAAACATTTGTTTGTTGAAAATTAGACTTGGGTTTAGTTGTTTTTCTTCGAAGGAGCCAAAAGAGGATTGCACTAAACTGCTCTTCTTAAAAGAAACAAATATTTTCAGCCAAGCGCTTGCCTTTCTCAAGATCCCACCGATATATTTATGTAGCACAACGTAATATTAAAACTTTTGTTTCAGCAACATGGCATGCTTAAGCAGCAAGACCTTAACATTGCTATGATGGTGACATCCCGTGAAGTCTTCAGTGCACTTTCTCAGCTTGTTCCATGTGTTGGGTGTCGGCGCAGTGTGGAAAGACTTTTCTCCCAGCTTGTAGAATCTGGCAATCCAGCTTTGGAGCCTCTTTCAGTGGGACCCACAGGAGTTCTCTCAGTAACTCGTGCTTGCATGTTGGATGCAAAAAAGCTGTTCACGTTATTTTATGTACACGGGTAAGTGAATGTTTATATCCTTTTTTTTTTGGAGAATTAGATCTGACTAAATCATTGCTGTTTCCTGACTATATTACAATCAATGATATTTTAAGACTACTCTGAAATGTGTTTGAATAAATTTGCTCCTGAGAAAATTTGTGATAAAACTAAGTCAGAACTAAACTGGATTTTCTCTGCCATGGATATGATCTTGCCCTGTGCTGCTCAGTTGAGGAGGGGGAAGAAACACGTACACTTTCTTGACAATTGAATGGATTTCACCTTGCTACTGAGGCAGCAGATTGTTTGTTCTTTTTTGGTTTATTATATAAATATATCTTTCTCATTGTAAATACTAACTTAATTGATCTAGGAACTAAAGGAACATTTGATTTAGCAGGGCATGAGTATTCTGGATTCTGATCAGCAAATGTGGGAAATTACTTCGTGTTCATTCTTTTATGGCATACAATTTTAAAATCTATTTGAACTGAAAAATGCTGACACATCACCCCTGCCTTTTGTGGCATTGTGTTAATTTCAGGTAAACAATTAATAAAATGACCTTGGAAATGACTTGATTATAGATTTTGAGACTGTGACAGTGATTTTTAAAACTGATATTGCCTTTCTGCTGTGAAGTAGAAGTGGCTAAACCGGTCAGGGATAATTTCAACATTTAAATTCTGAAGTACTAAATAAATACAATATTATAAAGTCTGTAACAAGTTGGAATGAGCAACTTAATGCCATAATTGGGGGGCAAAAAGTTAGCTGCAGATGAACATTTGAAGTATCGTGCAGTATTAGTCTTATCTATCCTTTTTCAAAAAGATATAATCTGCCATTCCACTAATTTGGCTGGATCTACAGCTATATGAAAACAAATGTGCAATTTCTCCTAAAAAAAAACTCCTCTGGTCCCAGAGGCTCACTTACGTTCTGAAAGCATGAGACTGATTGATTGACTTTCTCTTTTCCTGATGTTTGCTAGTATTCTTTTGTATTGCAGTTGAATGTTAAGCATTTTAAAATTGCTATTTTTCTGACAGAGATTAGAGCCTAACTTTTCGGTATTTATGTTTACTGTTGCATTTTACCAGTTTAAAGGAAGTTATTTTAGGTCCCTTTTTCCTTTCTTCCAGTGAGTCCCAAGCAAGATAACAGCTGGCATCATTTGAAATGGTCTGTTTTTGGGTAAATCATGTCATCCACCATTGTAAAATGTGGGCTACCTGTGTAGAGTCCCACAGAAGTTTATTTAATATTGGATTATGTTTTGCTTTGTCAATGAGTGTTCTGTACAATAAGTTCTGAATTTCTTCATAGGTCTAAACTAAATGAGACTATTGATGCAATTCCTAAAAGTAAAAAGAACAAAAGATGTCAGTTACACTCGTTAGATACGCACAAGCCAAAACCTTTAGGGTAAGTAATACCTGCAGTTGTCCTGTATTAGATTATGATGGGGAACTTTTTAAAAACTATACTTCTACGGCAGTGCACAACCTTTTGGCTTATAAATTCAATCTAACCTATAAAGCCACAGGACACTAAGATTTTTGCTGACATTTTGAATGCAGTAGCTTGTAAATCTAGAAAAGTTTACCTTGGTGTTTTGCTACTTTTTGCTTGAAGGTTTTTCATGTTATCTTGGCTATCCTGGGGTATTTCTGATTTATTTGGAAGAGGTGAAATATATTTTTCATTTGTTAATGTCAATCACTAACACTTTTTAGGAAAGTTTCAGCCATCTTCCTTAAGCAAAATAAATTACTTCATCATACAAAGATACATGGATCAAGGGAATATTTGCTATGCACAAAATGGTACAGTCAAAGAGAACTTGAAAAATTTAATTTTTTCAAGTTAGTTTTCAGTTTTGTTCAAGGCCTAAATTGAATGTTAGTGGCACATCTTGATGCATGTTTTTCAGGGCTCTTGGGCTTCGCCTTATTTTTGTGTTTTACATTTTTACGAGTAAAATATACACTTTGTATAGCTTAACTGCACCTCTTTTATGGCTTTCAAAGCCTGTTCATTTTGGCAATGAAATCTGCTTGGCAGTATTCCAAATCCTGCAGCAGTGAAGTATCGATATTTTCAAAAGCGTAATTCACTCACTTGGCAGTTATTTTTTTTATTTGCTAGCTTCGTCTTCATCTGGAAGCACCATATCCACCCAAAATGTTTGTGACGTGCTTTTAGTTGTTGGAAATGGTTCTTTTTGAGGCCAGGTATATATTTGAGGATACAGACTTGTGACAATAGCTACCTTCCAGTCAATCCAGGGTTTGATGCTCAGCATAACTGGGTGAGTAAAGAGAGCCATTACAGCTATTGCCGAACAGCTAAAACTAATTTTTCAGGCTATATCATGGGCAGAATGATGGTAATGTGCACTCAATAGATTTGAGACTGCATGAGAGTTGCATTCTGTTTTTACCCACTTGATAGATGCCCAAACATAGTCATTTGGTTATCTGATAATTCTGAATTTGGGACAAGCAGGCAGCTGGTAAGGGATTTTTGTGGAATAAGAGGAGGACAAAGATTTGAGAGGGCGGCGCTGCCGAATGGCCTGTAAATGAGGTGAGAGAGAGTGTCCTACAACTACAGCCTCAAATTATTTTTCTCCATTTAATGTTTGATAAATTTTCAGATTGCTATCCTGATTAGTTTGAAAATCAGTATGACGAAATCTGTTAGTAATTGTTTTCTGGAATACTTTTCTTCTGTCTTGCCAATGATGGGTATTTAAAGGAGAACGGCAGTAAAAATTACTTATGGGCGTGAGTTTGTGGCCTTTCAGACATAGTCCAATAAATCGATGTGCAGAGAGGTTGAGAAGTTTTAATTGGCAGAAGCTAACATTTTGGGATCCCAGTTTAATTGCTTTTGTGCTCTTACAAGGCAGACGACTGATCTCGGCAAGTAATGTGATGTTTAATATTCCCCTGTTGTACTGCATGGTCTCAGCTGGCTGAACATTCACTGTCTATTACCCCTCTTTTGGTGGAAGTAGTGGAGATTGCCTTCATTGGTTGTTTAAGACTAAGTTGTCATCAATTTTTTTTGGAGCTCCAGATTTGGATAAGTTGTGCCATTTGAGAACAAGAGGCATGTGAATCACATGAAGGTCAGCCAATCTGTTAGCCTGCCGCCTGTTTTAAGATGTGACTTCTGTCTTCCGTTGGTTCCTTTTTTTTCAAGTTGGTTTTGCTTTTTAAATTATTGTAGATCTTGCTGTCACCATGCTCCCTTCAGTAAGACGGTCCAAGTCGTAACAAGCCTTTTTCTCACTTTTTTCCTTTGGTCCTTTTCATAACCTTTTTTGAGTGGTTAAAGTTTGTTGAGTGGAAGTAGTTTTTTTTATTCCCTCATGTTACTTAATTAATGAAGTATTGAATGAGATTTCTTCTTAACCTTGTTGATAATTGAAGGAGCTCTAATCTCTTGCTCTTGCAATGGATGAGAAATTTTCATTGCATCAATCAGTCAGCACTGTGCTGTATGACTGTAACTATACTACACTTAAATCTGCAATGGACTCTACCACATTTTCCTTCCACTCTGACCCCAAGTGTCTGCACTTGTCCTTCATTGTTTATGTACATTTTAATAGCTTCCCAAAGTGTATTCACTTTGGTTTTTCTATTATTGCTTTTAGTCTTCTCTATTTAGTGTTCCACAACAGATCCCTGCAACTGCACAATATTAGCAACAGCACCACTATGTGGTAAAATTTGATAATGGAGTTAACCTTATTGTGGTGAGTGGGTTGAAATAAAAATTATACACCTAATTATTTCTGTTGTGGAACCATCTATGACTAGCGTAATTTGTCATTTGAGTACTTTTGACTGTATTATGGATGTTTTCACATCTCTATGTTGCTGCTTTTGAACTTGCATCAAAAAATCTGAAGTTGGCTTTTAACAAAATGGCTTGTTCTTCACGCCTTCATTGCCTGCAGTGAAAGGGCTTCTCTTCAGCTAATGTGCTGATGCAGCTTGAGCCGGTAATGAGCCCAGAGAATCAGTTGTCTTCCTTTCTTGGTATGCCTGTTAGAAATGCATGCTCAAGAGACAACTCGAATAGGGAAATAAAGCGGCATTCCAACATCTGTGATGTCATGGCTTTGATCGGTTGATTTACAAAATGAAATTGCAGTTAACCTGTATTAAGTTATTTCAAGTCTGAAATTTTTTTCAAAATGCAGTAAAGTTGTAGGATTTGCTGTCTTGCTTAATATACTTGATGTACATCTTTTTATAGGTGAAGGGTAGAAAGATGTATGTATAAATGATCCTGAGCCTGTTAACTCTTCTGCAAATTACAGTGAAGGGAACAGTGGCAGTGGAAACGCAGAGAGAGCACTAGGGTCAGATAAGAAAAGTAATGGAGACAGCAAGAAAGAAGTCAGATGTAGCATCCTTTTTCACTTTGGACCTTTTCAGCCACCACACAGGTAACAGGGAGATAAATGTAGAGCTAGTTTATTTGAGGTGCATAGTGCTCATTTTTTTTAAAAAAAAACTTTAACATGTCATGTTCGTACTTGAATTTTAACTGAATTTATCCTTGCCATCAAATGCAATTCATTCTACAGTACATGTTGATAACGGTAGCTGCTGAATATTCATTTTCAATCTTGGTTGCATGATGCTTATTAAATTAATTTAAATGGCTTTATTTCCAAAAATAAGCATGCCACAGCTTGCTTTTTGAAATTGACTAGCAACAAGCAGTGAATCATTCTATTATGATGACTAATAGATGTAAAGTATGACTGATGCAACTCTAATGTCTTCGTTTTGTAATTTGCTATACTTGTTGGCAACTGCAAATAAAGCTAGTGTTTTTGGATGGTGGAAAGTGAAAAGATATTGTACTAGGCTTGTAGTTAAACTTATTAACAATCTGTAAAGCTTTGCTAGCCGTACACTATTCAGAATGTTAAACAGCAATGCATTGCATTTTAAAGTATGTTTTATACACCTGAGAGACATGAAAAGTATCACTTTGAGGGGAAACCATAGTTACTGTCGAATTAGTGTTTGAGACTGAAATTTTCATCCAAGTTGACTTTATTCCAGTTGAAGTTTGTCTTTCCCTACTAACCTTTCTAAAATAAGGATATACTGTTTATATTTAGATTTCTGTTTATTTTATGGCTGTAGCTCCCTATTGTGTAAATGACTCTTAATGATGAATTAAATGAGGTACATCAGTTTAACCTGACAATCTTTCTCTTTGTTTTGGGGGTGTGATGTATGGGTTTACCACTGGTCCCAAATTTTAATGGAAATGCTTGCTGTTGTTTTCTTGTCCACCTCCCCTTAAGGATTTTAAGTTTATTTTTCAATGTCATCATAGATCAGACCTTAGCACAAATGAAGCATTGTAGTTGGGTTCAGAAGTAATACGGTTGTATGTAAAAAGTGAAATAACATGTTTACACGGGACCATTCATGATCAAGGTATCGCAACACAGATTTAGGTCAAGTTGAGCATCTTTTGAGGTGTAGCCAATTTTGTAATATGGGAAACTATTTCTAGTTTACTTGCAAGTTCAACTCAGACTACTTATGAAAATTAAAGATTGAACTTTGGTCACCCTAAATTTTATGGGGAATTGTTTCACCCAACCCTGAACTTGGTTCCATGCATGTGCAGTTATGACTTAAAAATTGCACTAGCATCATATTGGGTTAACATGGCTACTGTACTGTTTCAGTAAACCACAATGTATTTCTCATTTCTGCCAACGTATTGCATTTGGTCAGAGGTGGCTCTTCAGGTTACATTTTAATATAATAAAATTCAAAAGTCAGAAACTGACCCTTGATATTTAAGATCTGAATTGCTACAGGAAAAAACATTTTGTAAAACGAACCGTAGTTGATCTTTGATTCCGAAGCGTAATGATCTTGACAACAAAAGCTCTATTTTCATTCAGGATATTTAAAAAAAGCTTTGTCTCTTTTGTACAAAGGATAATGCATAGACTAGTGCTTTTTCTTAGGATGGTTATTTTCTCTCCAAAAATTGGAAGATATCTATGGCTAGCCAACAAGTAATTGGACTATTGGTGTTTAGAATTAATTTTGCAGTGAATCATAGTGTACTAATGTGGCTTTTGGGTTCTGCTGGATGATGTTATGGGGCAATTAACTGGTTTTTCAATTGACAAAGTAATGAAAGAACATTGTGTCTTTGTAATAAATTGCAAACTTGACTTGATATCTTGGGCAGACTTTTTGTAGTGTTCAAAGGTGGCCTCAGCTGCAAATTCTTGATCACTACTTGTGCTACTTGACTATTTTAAGTGTGCAATAGTTGATGCGGGGTTAACAGCCTACATTATGCATTTCTGACCTTGTTGGTTTAAAGAAAACTAAATTTAACGCTTATAAAGGAATAGCATTCTTTAATTTCAACCTCCTGCTTTCACAGCTATCTTTAGTTGCATTCTGTTAATTTAGAACAAGCACTCTTTTTAAAAATTTGGCAATTAACTGTTAAGGGCAGTCTGATGTACATTTTATGCAATCATCCACAATTGCAAATGGAAAATTATCTTGGCTATGCAGAAATTTGGTTATAATAAAAGCAAAATACTCTGGAAATCTGAATTAAAAACAAGTCTGGGTAAATTTGGGCCTGGCAGCACGTGTGGGGAGAGAAACGCTTCATGTTTAAAGTTCATTATGACACTTCAGAATTGAAAGGAGCTGGAAAATGATGTATTTTATGCAAGTTACAAAGTTGGAGAGGAGCAAGTGGAAAAGATTTGAGGGTACCTAGAGCAAAAGACAGACTGACAATGAGTGAGTGAAAGGTAAAGTGGCTATAAAATATAAATGTTAGGTGTGAAAAGGAGAAAAATGTACTCTTGAATAAAGACAACAAGACATTGCCAGGGGAAGGTGAGGTGTGTACCGAGGTCATGCTTTGAGTTTTAGAATTCTATTTCATGTCCTAGAGGTTGTAAAACACCTAAAGATTTTTATTTGACAGTTTCCAGATAAATAAATCCTTTTGTGATCTCCCAGTATTTCTGTAAGATCGCCTGGGTATATAAAAAGCAAGAATGGGACTGAACGTATGTAAATGTGTTGCTGACACATAGGATTGAAAGCTGTGAACAGGACAACAGTCCACAAAGAAGTATAGGCAGGTGAGGGGAGAAAAGACAGAGCAATAATGTTGGAACATGTGGACTTGTTCACTGGCAGGAAGGACAAAAGCAGCATGTTTTTATAGACTTCAGAATGAGACATAGAGATCTGGGTGCCCTGGTACGTGAATTGCAAGTGCAGCAAATACTGCAGCTGTGCAAGATTTTGTTTAAAACATCGAGTAACATGTAAGATTTTTAAAAAATCTCCTTGAGGTTCACATCACTTTAGAAATGTGAGTAGGCTTGCTATTTGATGCTTGGAATGAAGGAGTGTCTGAGAAGGAAAATTTGTCGCCGAGTTGGGCCACTATAAATTTGGAATTTAGATGAATTAATCGATCTTAATGAAACAACATGCGGTCTTGCGGGGAGAGAGGTTGATGGATGGATGTTGAAAGGAGGTAGCTTTAATAAGAGGTCTCCCATTTTAAGACAATTCAGAAATTTATTTGTGACAAGATCCACTCCCTGCTTTGAATATTTTTATGGCAGAGGTAGGTGGATTCTTGACTAATGAATTGAAGGAGATCAAAAGTAGGCAGGTGAATGAAATTCAGGTTGTAGTCAGATTAACTATAATCTTACTAAGTGGCCTACTCTTCCACCATTCATTAGTTGTAAGTAACCATTTAGGTAAAAGTCCATTAATCTACTGAAGTTCATTGCTTCAGTGCGTTAGCACTCCTTGGCACAATTTTTTGTTTTGAATAACCTTGTTTTATCAAAACTGTTGCCCTTTCAGAATGGAAATCTGACATCATTACGCAGCCTGGCTTGTGTGACCCCAGTTCCATAGCAAAATGGTTAAGTCTTGCTGCCTTCTGAAATAACCCTACCCAGCCGCTGGGTTCAAAGGCAGTTGGGTTGAGCAACAACTTCTGGCTTTGCTCAAGAACTCCCATGTCCCTGAAAGAATGAAGAAAATTGTTCAGTACAGTTTTATCTAGTATGTGCGTGTTGTGCTAATCCTTTTGATATTTTTAAAGTAGTAATTTTAAAGTGACTTGAAAGGCAGAAAGTTAGTTTTTTATAAAAAAAAATGGTGGGGGAGAAAGAACGTATAGTCCCTTTGAGGTGATGTGCTTTTCTATCCTTGGAGATTTAAACAAAAATGTCTGTTTTTAAAAAGTGAAGAGGTACGAACAATTCTGAAGTATTTGTAAAGGTACCATGTCACTCCTATCTAAGATTCCTGATACAAGAATTCAGGGGAAAGCATTTCTGACAGGATCAGCAGAGAAGGCAAAGAATCTTGTGGAAGTCTCAACCTGACTATACTTTTGAGATAAAGTGTGAAGCCGGATGAACACAGGCCAAGCAGCATCTCAGGAGCACAAAAGCAGATGTTTTGGGCCTAGACCCTTCATCAGACAGGGGGATGGGGTGAGGGTTCTGGAATAAATAGGGAGAGAGGGGGAGGTGGACCGAAGATGGAGAGAAAAGAAGAAAGGTGGAGAGGAGAGTATAGGTAGGGAGGGGATAGGTCAGTCCAGGTAAGATGGACAGGTCAAGGAGGTGGGATGAGGTTAGTCTTGGGGTGGGAGGAAGGGATGGGTGAGAGGAAGTACAGGTTAGGGAGGCAGAGACAGGCTGGGCTTGTTTTGGGATGCAGTGGGGGGAGGGGAAGAGCTGGGCTGGTTTTGGGATGCGGTGGGGGGAAGGGGAGATTTTGAAGCTGGTGAAATCCACATTGATACCATTGGGCTGCAGGGTTCCCAAGCGGAATAGGAGTTGCTGTTCCTGCAACCTTCGGGTGGCATCATTGTGGCACTGTAGGAGGCCTATGATGGACATGTCATCTAAAGAATGGGAGGGGGAGTGGAAATGGTTTGCGACTGGGAGGTGCAGTTGTTTATTGCGAACCGAGCGGAGGTGTTCTGCAAAGCGGTCCCCAAGCCTCCACTTGGTTTCCCCAATGTAGAGGAAGCCACACCGGGTACACTGGATGCAGTATACCACATTGGCAGATGTGCAGGTGAACCTCTGCTTAATGTGGAATGTCATCTTGGGGCCTGGGATAGGGGTGAGGGGGGAGGTGTGGGGGCAAGTGTAGCACTTCTACTTTTGAGATTCTGATTTTTTTAAAAATTTATTTTTACTACTACTTGGGTTTATATAAGTGGGACTTGTGTTTATTGGAGCAGCATATCATTAAAATCTTGCTCTGTTTGTTTGGAAATAGTTAAGGAGGAATTGTTTGATTTGTTAGTAGCTCTGCTAATTTGTTGAATAAATAAATTGTTAGTTGTTGCTTATGAAGTGAATATCAAGGATTTTCTTTCATTTAGCCATTGTCTTTAACATAATAGGTAAGGTGAGGCAAACTTCTCTGGGTGTTTCAGGTTTAATTATTAGGGGACCTCTTGATAATAAAATTGAAGTACAAGCACCCAGTCTGTTATGGCAGGAGCACAGGGGCTTAACTTCATCCTTCCTAACGAGAGGTGAAGTTAACATTTTTTGGGCAACTGCTGCTAAGCAGAATCTGGTTCTGCATAAATACTGTGCTTGGTATACTAGAGAAGTTCAGTACTTTGCATTTTATTTACACACTAAAATGCTGTAGTCATTAAACGCATTTTTGTCTGTGGTGTTGCTGTGTTTATTAGTGGAGAAGTAAATGTTCCAAATTAAGTGAAACTGTTTGGTTTGAAATATCCTAAGAACACGTAAGGAATGCTAAATGCAAGCTTTTTTTCTTATTTCATTATTTCTCCCTGGTCTTCCTACTTGTTTTCCTAAATCATTTATTTCCAAGATTTTAATGCTGAACTTGCCCCATATGACTGAGTTGGAATGGTGTCCTAATTTTTTTTCTTGCTTCCACTCTGCTGGTCAGCAAATTTTAGGTTTAACCAAGTGTGATATGACCAGTTGGTAGTTTTAGACAGTATCTTGTTTAGTAGAAGAAACAATTAAACCAGGCTTCTTTAGTCATTAAGTAACCAGTTAATTACTAAAAAATAAACTTGCTCAATGGGAGATGCAAAGGCTAGAGACAGTTTGAGTTATGCATATTCATATCACCTGTTTTAAGCAAATAACACTCCTCCAATCTGGGAAGGAACAAAGAAAAAGTGCTACAAAGTGTTAGCTTTTATAGTACTTTGGCCAAGTAATAATTAACACGGGGGCAGCACGGTGGCTCACAGCGCCAGGGACCCGGGTTCAATTCCAGCCTCAGGTGACTGTGTGGAGTTTGCACATTCTCCCCGTGTCTGCGTGGGTTTTCTCCGGGTGCTCCGGTTTCCTCCACAGTCCAAATTTGTGCAGGCTAGGTAGATCGGCCATGCTAAATTGCCCATAGTGTTCAGGGGTGTGTGGGTAATGGGGGGAATGGGTCTGGATGGGATGCTCCAAGGGGTGGTATGGACTTGTTGGGCCGAAGGGCCTGTTTCCACACTGTAGGTAAGCTAATCTTAACTCAGTGGGATGGGTTGTCCCAAATGGTATTCTGTTTCTGTAGTTATTTTCTGCATACAAGCTGAAGTTGTTGGCTTGTCCATGTAGACTGCATTGCCCTCATCCCCACACACTGTTATCCTAACCACACTACCTTTTGTTTAATCAGTGGCACGTCTTTGGTGATAGCAAATTAATGGTAGAAAGCATACTTTCTCAAAATCTCATTTACTGGTATTTTGGTATTGGGACAGGGAACACTATTAATGCCAATACTTATGTTGATCTTTGCACACCCTTTTCCCTGACAAGCTGTCCTCTGGGTTGATTTCATCTAGATACTAATTCTGTGTAATATTTTTTCAGAAAGTTAAAGAACAGTCTGGGTGCAACGCAACTGAAGTCTCAGCCTACCTCCAATATTCATAAGGGCACTATTTTAAAGTCCATCAGACCCTCATGACAGTGATCAATGTATTGTGCTATGTGTACCCCCATAGGTAGGACTAAGAGATGGTATTTCTTTTGATACCTGAGATTAATCCATTGAGTCCAGAGATTTATCTTTTTTGTTAGATGAGTTTATAGACACAAGTTTGAGCTCCTCTTAACTAAATCAAGGGAAGGTTTTTTGAGCAAAAGGACAAATCACTGCTACACTACTTTTCAATTTTCCAGGGTAGATTAATAAGAGCCTGCAACGTGGCTCAAGAGCATGCTAAAATTTTACAAATAGGTGGACAAGCAAGCTATGACCTGAACGTTGTAGCCAAAGAACTGTGCATTAGTGTCATACCTTTTGTGGTAACCCACTGAAAGCCCTACAGTAGAAAATGAAATAATGATGACGCAGAGGGAGATGTGGAAAATTCACAAATCAAACCACCACCTGTTCCATTAGCATATACTGAACTATTAGGGAGATTAGAGACTAAGATCTCTGAAATATTTATCAAGAAGACTGGCAAGGCTGCCCACAGTGGCTGTGGTCTGTAGCGATTAAACTAGGGTGTGCAATTTTTGTCATTTACAATGTACATATGGTAGGACAATATCCTCCCATAAAGTTGCATCGTTATTGCTTGGGTCCAAGAAACAGGTAAAAGCAAAAATTCAATACTTGTTGGCAAACCACCTGATTGAACCAAACTAGCTGGAATTCCCAACTATTCTAACACCCAAGCCTGACTGCTCAGTCAGATTCTGCTTATCCTACCAAATTCTTCAGGATGATTGTATTTGCAGCATTGAAAGAACCATTTTTATAATAAACAGATTTGCTGAAGGCAACTTGCAAGTTTCCTTGGCCCCACAAGCTACAGAAATATCAGCCTTTGTTACTTCATTCAGCCTTTTCCTAATGTTATGTTTGCCATTTGCACTTTAAAAAAAATTCTTCCTGTTCTAGAAGTAGGTGAACTAAGTAGCCTGAATTTCTAACTGCATAGTATGCAATGATGTCACATTGGCATATAGTTGTTCCTCCAAGTGACACTTGAAACAGACGGAAGCCTTTTTTTTTGAAAGATTAGCTGATTATTGCAAACATCTACCTTTTTTCTTGGACAATTTTTCCTATAGTTTGAGCTGCTCTTAAGATGAGTTTATAGACACCAGTTATTAAAAAGACAAAAATCTGGACTCAATGGATGAATCTCAGGTGTCAAACAAAAAAATTTACATCTCTTAGAGTTGTGGGAGTACTCATGGCATAATACATTGATCATTGTCTTGAGGATCTAATGGGTTCCAGAATAGTGCCCTTGTGATTGTGGGAGGGAGGTCAAGACTTCAATTGCGTTGCACCCAGGCCAACCTTTTCAACTTGTTGAAAAATTCTACACGCACAATTGGTATCTTGTTCTGACTGGATCTCCACCAGTAATTCATATCAAGGGAGAACTGAAATAACGTCACTACCGAATGGCAGAATCACCAGTCTCTGCCAGTTTGGCCTCTATCTTATTTAGTGTCCAATTACGTCACTGCTCAGGAAGGAATTTTTTTCCTGTCACGCTTGCTGGACCTTTCTAAAATGACTGGGGGAATACCACTGCCATCCCGTCAAAAAAAAATCAGTTGTGCAGGAGTCAGTCAGCCCTGTCTAGTGTCAGGCTGTGGACAGAGGTTTCGCTTCACGTGCACTTAATATAAAAGTTTGGATATATACTCTTGCTAATACTTGTTTCTCAAACCATGGTATTTAATGGTGAAAAAATTCTTTTTCTCAGCAGAAGAATTTGAATGGCCACAATCTCTGAGCATGAACAAGTTTACCTGTCACTCCCTTACACAATAGGGAGTCACTTTTTTCGTTTTTCACAGAATTTCCTGAAATTGAGATCTTCACCTGCCATGCATCCACAGACCATTAGATGTAAGAGCAGAAGTAGACCATTTAGCCCATCAAGTCAGCTCTGCCCGACAATAAGATTGTGACTGATCTCTTATGCTCCAATTTCTTGCCTTTCCCTCCAGCCCTTTACTGACTTTTTTAAAAAAAAACTGTCTACCTCATCCTTGAATAGACTTAATGACCCAGCCTCAACAGCCTTTTGTAGTAAAGAAATCTAAGATTTAGTACCCTCAGAATATATTTCCTCTTCCCTTGTCTTAAATCTGCAATCCCTAATTCTAAGGTTATGCCCTTTGGACCTATGTCTCCCATAAGGGCATACAACCTTTCTGTCAAGTTCCTTGTGAATCTGGTATGTTTCAATAAGGCCACTTCTCATTTGTCTAAATTCCAGAGTGTACAGGCCAAACCTATCCTCTCAAACCTGTTCCTCCATACTTGGTATCAGCCTAGAGGGCCTTCTCTGGACTGCCTGCAATGCCAGTATATCTTTCCCTTTAATAAGGAATCCAAAACTGTTCACTATTCCAGTTGTAGCTTAATGAGCGTCATGTGTAGTTCTAGCAAAGCTCCTGTTTTTTTTAATACTCTTATTCCCTTTTGAAATAAAGCCCAACATTCTTTTTGCTTTCCCTTTTACCAGCTGAACTTTGGATATGTTTTGAGATTCCTGGACAAGGACGCAATCCCTCTGATTTGTAGCTCCCTACAGTCTTTCTCCATTTTATCTGGCAAGTCTTTTCCCTACTTGGTTTAACCTGTCATTGTCCACATTTGGTACCTTTACCTTTATTGGTTAGTGGATTGGGAGGTCATGTTGCAGCTGCACCAGACATTGGTTAGACCACTTTTGGAATACAGCATTCAGTTCTGGTCTAAGATAATAAAGTGTGGAGCTGGATGAACACAGCAGGCCAAGCAGCATCTCGGGAGCACAAAAGCTGACATTTCGGGCCTAGACCCTTTTTCAGAGATCTCTGCTATAGGAAAGAGATGAAACTCGAAACGGTTCAGAGAAGATTTACAAGGATGTTGCCAGGGTTGGAGGGTTTGAATAGGCTGGTGCTATTTTCCATGAAGTGTCAGAGGCTGTGTGGTGACCCCTTTATAGAAGCTTGTAAAATTATGGACATGGGAAGGGTGAATGATCGAGGTGTATTGCTCAGGGTAGGGGAGTCCAAAACTAGAGACCATAGGTTTATGGTGAGAGTGGAGACATTTAAAAGGGACCTGAGTGGCAACTCTTTTACACAGAAGGTGGTGTGAGCTGCCAGGGGAGGTGGTGGAATGTGGTACATTAAGTGTTAGGGGTTTATGAGTAGGAAAGGTTTAAGGAACATGAACCGAATGCTGGCAAATGGTACTAGCTTAATTGGGAATATCTGGTCAGCATGGAACTTTAAACTGAAGGATCTGTTTCCTTGCTATACATCTGACTCTATATCCCACTACAGACTGTCTTCAGCACTTGCCTTTCCACTTATTTTTGTCACCTACAAACCTAGCTATAATACATTCATTTTTCATTCAGGCCATTTGTCTATATTGTAAATAATTGGGACGCAGTGCGATCACTGAAACTCCAACTTGTTTCAGTTTGCCAACCTGAAAGTGCACCCCTCTTTCTGTACCATCTTAATGTATCCCAATAAATTCTTTGGGCTTAGCCTGTAACATGCAACAATCCACTCTAAGATTTCCCGTCCGATGGCAATCAAAATAGCTAGGGGCTTTTGGGCTTTAGCCCTATCCATGGCACTTTCACTCTTTACCCTAAAGATCCTAGTTTGTGGTTGTGAGTTTGCTCGCTGAGCTGGAAGGTTAGTTTTCAGACGATCCTAGTTTGTTCCCAGCTGTCCCTTTTTAGTTCATACCGTTCACTTACCCACCTTCTGTCATTGTCTCATTTGTAAAGGTGATGGATAAAACATGTACCTTGTGGACAAATCTGTAATCATCAACCATTTTAGTTGTTTATCTGGCTGTTTGGAACCTGTTGATCCTCTGCAAACAGTTTTTTTTTAAATTCCTTGAGTAGCCACCTTTAGGTCTCCTGTATGTGGTGCCTACTTTAAGTGCATTCAAGTATTGAAGGTCATTATCTAAGTTTCAGTAACCAGATTGTAAGCACTGACAATAGCCTTTTTTGGCCATTTCGTAATCTGCAACAGCTTCCTTTTTGAATGCATGAGCTTTGCCAGGTACCATCTTCTGTATGAGCACTGCCCAGTGTTCTATGGGCCACTGCATTTGGTTGGCTTTTTCAGACTAAATAAAAAAAATACCTCCGCCCCTTCCTTCAGTTTCTGTGATTGATTCAGCATATTCTAAACAGCCAGAATTGGAGGCCCTCTCCATTAGCATTTACATTGAATTCAAGAGAAACCTCAGTTTTTACATCCTTTCAATCTTTCAGCCTTTTTTAATTGGAGCTCTCTCACTTTCCTCCCTTTTTTCTTTGCTTTGAAGTGCTGTTTGTTCCTCCCTCAGACTCTTGTCTGAAATTCCCGCCCTGGACATTCCCACCTAGAACATCTGAAATTCAAATCTGAAATTTTGATAATATTGCATCAAAATGTTATACACTTGTTTTTAATGCCCTATGTAATTGTAATCTAATGACTAAAAGTTGAATCCTAAGTAGTGTAGTGTGGCTTTAAAATTTGGCGAAACTTCTGTAAATTTATTTTTTAGTCTGGCGTTTTTTTGGTTGCTTCATGTTGGCATTAAGTAATGTTCAACATGGGTCACAAAGACCACTCTGTATTTCTCAGGGTTGGAAAACTTGTGTTATCAAATAATGTTTACTCTTTGCATTTTGGTCTAATCAAATAACTGTACCAATGAATTTTTTTTTCAAAACCCTTTTCTCTTTCAGTTATTGAACTTTTGTGAGTAGATAAATGGCAGTGGCACTATCCTGTATGACTATTTTTGTTCAGAGATCATTAATTTTGAGAAATATCAATTCAAATTGGCAGGTGTGAATATTTCAGTATAATCTATTTTAGTGTGTTTCAGTCTGAATTCTTTATGTAAAATTGTAATAGGTTAATTATGGAGAAAATCACTGTCTGTCTCTCTCTCTCTCTTTCTATTAACAGGGGTTGCTGGATGGATGTGTGGGAGCTAATGTCTCAAGAATGTAGAGATGAAGTAGTATTAATTGACTCCAGTTGTCTTTTGGAAACACTAGAGACTTATCTACGGAAACACAGGTTTGTATTCTAATAAAGGATGCTGCATGCTTTTGGGTGCAGAATTTACAACTGAAGCCATTAAGATATCAATTAGTCAAGCTATTGGATCTTGAAGAATCATAGCTTTTATCATCTTGACGAATTTCATCAGTTTCATGGTTGTTCATATCCGTTTCTTATTTCAGGTTTTGCACTGATTGTAAAAATAAAGTGCTGCGAGCATACAACATTCTCATTGGGGAATTGGACTGCAGCAAAGAAAAGGGTTACTGTGCAGCACTCTATGAGGGACTACGTTGCTGTCCCCATGAACGACACATTCATGTTTGCTGTGAGACTGACTTCATCGCGCATCTTTTGGGTCGTGCTGAGCCAGAGTTCGCAGGAGGGTATGAGTATGTAATTTGCTAGAGTGGGCTATCTAGCGCTTTTTTGGTTGCTTCTTTTAATCTCTATTTTATCTTGGCATGATGCAAGTGTGAAATAACTGTGCTCAATTCAATAATTGCTTCTATTTTAAGGTGTCAGCAACAATTGACAAACTTTACAGCACTTGTTTATAACTTGCTGAGAACTGTAGAATCAAATCAGGCCATTGAGGGAGAATGCTCTCCTGAGAGAAGAAACTGGGCATCTGTGTATGTCACACCAGCAGCATTAAGACTTGGGTGCAAGTTTCCTGTATCCATGCTCAAAAAGAAATTTGTGGACGGTGGCTGAAAGGATTTAATCTCTTATGGGTGTTGACCAGAGCACTTCACACATTTTAACAAAAACAGAAGTTGCTGGAAGCTCATCAGGTCTGGCAGCATCGATGAAGAAAATGTATCTGTTAACATTTCGGGCCTGGTGACCCTTTCTCAGAACTGACCCAAAGTGTTAACACTGATATTTTCTTCACCGATGCTACCAGACCTGCTGAGTTTCCAGCAACTTTTTGCTTTTGTTCCTGATTTACAGCGTTTGCAGTTCTTTTGGTTTTTATTCACAAATTGGTAATGTGGCTTAGGCTGTGAAAGCAGGGAAAATCATTGTCTTGTTAGGCTGGAGTTTTGGTTATATTTTTCCACTGTAGAGATCAGAAATTCTTGTCAGAAAAATCCATTCTGCACTTTATTTTGAAAACAGGTTATTTTTGGATTTTTTGTGGCCATGAGCAGTTCAGAGTTGGATAGGCCTAATAAAATAGAAACATTGTCATAACACTTGCAGTGTAACATGCTGATAGTAATGGATCTTACAAAGTTGTTTCAGTAACTTGAATTTACTGATTGCATAGTATGCTTCTGCAGTAGATTCCAAGGCAGTTTAAATCTCACTGTTTCCATCGAAACTTCGGATGGTAGTAATGCAGTGGTATTTTAACAAATGGTACTGGCAGGATTTAAAATGTGTTTCAGCTGTTATTCTAGTTTGAAGGTTACGGGGTGATCTAATCAAAGCCTTCAAGGTATTAACCAGAAAAGACAGGGTAGATAAATTATTTCTACTGATTTTGGAACTAGAATATATTTAAAAATTAAGTCAACCGTTCAGGAGAGATGTTAGGAAGCAATTCCAAATGCAAACAATGGTAGAAGTTTGGAACTCTACCACAAACGGAAGTTGATACTAAATCAGTTAATTTTAAATCTGAGGTTTTTGAGCCAAGGTTTGAAGGATATGGGCTGAAATCAGGTATATGAAGTTAGGTCACAGATCAGCCATGACCCCTCTATGCTGATACATATTTGAGGGGCTGAATAAAAAACTCCTGTTTTTCTAAAAATGGCAGCCGGAATGGTTATATTTAGCATCTGTCAGTTTATTTTATCGTGAAAGGTTCTATGGTGAATGGCTTCCTTAGTGCCCCACAAGACGGTTGGGGGGGGTGGTGGTGGTGGACGGGGATGCAAAAATACAAACCATTAAATCTATTTGGCGTCCAGTCATTGCTGTTCTATACTGTGTCTTCTGAAGGCTAATCTAACAGCTTCTTCACTGTGTAGATGCAGTATTGTATGTCACTTGAGATTATCGTACAGTGAGCATTTTTTTGACTTTTCTGGAGCAGACTGTTTTGGTCACTGTAATGTTTGTGTATAATGTGATAACACTGCTTTCTGGTTTTCAACAGCTTCAACACTGGACAACTGTTTTCTTAAATAGCAACCCAACTAATGTATGTTTTTCAGGCGGAGGGAACGACATGCAAAAACCATAGACATTGCACAAGAAGAAGTCCTTACATGTCTTGGTATTCATCTGTATGAACGTTTGCACAGAATTTGGCAGAAGTTACGAGCCGAAGAACAGACATGGCAGATGTTGTTCTACCTTGGCATTGATGCGTTGCGCAAAAGCTTTGAGGTATTGTCTAATTACTAATGTAAAATTGGCCATCTTATGTTTTTGATTTCAAATTAACTTTTTTCCTGCATTGTACCGTTATGGGATGAGTGGGGATGGGGATGTGGCGGGTGGAGATGATGTTATGCCGGAGCAACATCATGATGAATTAGCTGTTATCAGTGATATTGCAATGGAGAAACAAAGCAAGTACCAGTGCTGTCCTTGAGGGAGAGAAAATTAGCACGCACCCCAGGTTACGACTGACTCAGATACGGCAGATTAGGACTTCCTCTTGTCCAACCTGCTTTGTAATCCTCCAGCCTTGTTACAGCTAACACATTACAGTCTGGGGAGAAAAATGCAGAGGATGAGTGCAAAATCTCAAATGCGATTGGCTTGACTTTTATTTGGATTGCTTTTTGAGGCCAATGAATAAATATTGGGTTGACATATAAAAAGTCTTATCCAAATGTTATTGACTCCTACATTTTAGTTCATTAATACTTGAGTAATTTCTGAAACTTTTTTGATAGTTTCATTGAGATTTCAATTAAATTCAATTTCCATTTTCACTCCTGCAGTTAGTCACAAGTTGGGAACAGGTCCATGGACCCTGGTCATTCTTGTCCAACTCATCTGAGTACTCATTATTTATACATGTGCTTTGATATGTCTCAGAATTAATTGGAGGTGGACATTGCAATTGCAGTCTTCATTTGAGACCCACGTGTACAATTGAAGCAAGTAATTGCTCAGTAAACAAATAGCTGGTACTTTGTTTAGTGGGTTGACTGCTTAACTAAATTGAACTGCTAGTGATATTGCACTTATTCCCAGTTGATCTTTGCATGCTAAATTACCAGCAATTTAGTTCAAAGATGTACTCATCAGTGTAACAGTGCAGCTGTTTTGAGAAATTATTGTAAGCACCAAACTACAATAGTGCCATTTGTCCGATCTTTATTTGAATGACAGCAATAATAATAATAATCATTTCTTTCCTGGGGATTAACTGGAATATTCTTTCAATTGACAAATGGTATTTGAGTTTTCATTAGTTGAACGGACTGCAAAGAGAGTTTGTAAACTGAGTTAATGATAACACCATCCCACAGAGCATTGGAAAAAAAAAATGCTGCATATATATTTTAATAGTTGCTGACATGGTAACTACCACAAGGACAATATAGGGTTCTCCCTTCTGTTAAAATAAAGCTGAAGTACAAAATTTAGGTATGTTTGAACTTTCTCCAAATATTTGACCTATAACAATTTGCTAAGAAAGGCCTTGTTTCTACAATAACTGGAAAAACAGATCTCCGAAATAAGAGAGTCAGAGATAACAAAAATTGGATTGCTTTTGAGGCCAATGATTTTTGGGTCAGGTTGAGTCAGTTTCTAAAGGGTCCTGACCCGAAGCGTCAACTTTCCTGCCCCTTTGATGCTGCTTGGCCAGCTGTTTTCCTCCAGCTCCATGCTGTGTTATAAGAGATGTAGACACTGTATTGGTGAGACCAAAGCTATTTGAGTATTTTGCTAAACTAAATAGGGCAGAGCTGGCTTTTTGCCATTTTTAACTAATGAGGTATATTTGTGTATTTAATAAACTGGAACTCTGTTCTGTAGATGGCAATTGAGAAAGTGCAAGGTATTAGTCGATTGGAGCAGCTTTGTGAGGAACTCTCTGAAGAGGAGAGAGTTCGCGAGCTTAAGCAAGAAAAGAAACGTCAAAAACGGAAAAACAGACGTAAAAACAAATGTGCCTGTGAAATATCTACCCAACTTCAAACTCCAGGAGAAACCAAAGCCCAAGAAGAAGTATGTAGAAAAATGCTGTTAACGTTTACACTTTTTAATTGATCCAACATTCCTTGTTTTCACAATTTTGGATTTCTCCTTGCCTTTGTCAATGATGGTCCATTATTACTGATCATGTACATAATTGTGAAATGAAATATACCCTTTATTAGCAGGAGCCTATAATCTTAATGTCTGTTTGAATCCTGTCAACATTTGTTTTCACTTCAATTATTTGCTGCACTTATACAATTTTATTAGCTGGTTAGTGAGCAATCTTTCTTCCAATCTTTTCCAAGTCTTCTCTATAGCTGAAGCAGTGCTTGTTTTCCCTCTGTGCCTCTTTACTGTGCAAGATCTTGCTGTTATCGTACACTGTTTTGATAAGCTGCCTCTTGATGCTACTGATTTTAAGAAGCATCAATTGTTATATTCTTGCAAATTAGCTTTCAATATTGATCTACCTTTTTGGGATCTTGGGAGAACAATTATGTTTTTATTTGGAGCTGGCTAATTAAACTGTTTGGTAGATATAATGTCCATGGAATTGAATGAGTCAGTCTAAAGATTGTGTGTATTACCGAGCTTTTAAAGCATATTATTGCACAGAGGGTACAACCAATAAACTTAACGAATTCACTTGGCTACCTCTGCCCACTCAATCAATTGTCCTAATCTGATATGCATGCTGTTTACTCATCATTTTATCTACAAATCCTTCGACCAGCTATATCACCTTATTTAAATGCTGGCACTATCTCTGGTTTTAAAAAAAATCTTGTGGCTGTGTTTCACAGCCTTCAAACTCTTAAAAGCATCTCCATTCTAAATCTATGGCACTTGGTATTTTTATTTATGAATCTTATTTTAAACTGTTAACCGCAGGAAATGATCTTTATATATCCAGTCCCACTTCTTAATTACTTTAAGAATTGCTAGCCAATTACCCATTATCTCAACTCTAATGAATAGTTGTTCTCCTTCCCCAACATTGTAGTTCTCAATTTTTTTTAAATGAATGAGTTGTGCCCTCTGTCTCTATCTGTACTGCATTGTGAAGCCCAAACTGCGCACGCTATCGTGCTGTGGTTTTGCATAATTATCTACAGTTTGCCTTTTTATATTTTTTGTTCCCGTTTATTAAGCCTTGTATTCAGTTAGCATTTATGTTGCTGCAACAGTTTAAGGTCCAGCTTATATTATCCAGATTTCTCCATTTAAAGTATAGCTTTATTTTACAAATTGTGTAGCCCTTCATTTTATGCTACTGAGTTTCATCCTGTGCTGCTTTTTTCCTGTTTCTTCATTATTTGCCTGTAGTTTTTTGGTCCTCAAATATTATTTCTCACTTGGCAACACATTTGAATAATTGTTAAATTATGTACTCAGGTATATCTCACACAGCGAAATCTTCTTAGAACGGATCCCTATGAGGTACTATTACCCACACCCAACCATTGAGAAAGCTGCCTTAACTCCTTTGTAATCAGTTGTTTGTTTTTTTTATTTTTGCTGCCTTCAAATTTTATTGACCTGAAGCATCCTCATCATCCTACCTTACCTCTTGAAAGTCCATGGGTGCCATATCTACTTAACTGTCCATTTGTTTCCATCTTAGCTTTCAGATTTGTCAAGAAAACATTTATGAAATCCCTGATGGTTGTCTTCAAAGATTTTTGTTGAAACTCAGTAATTTTTAAATATTCCAAATACGCTCTGCCACTGGATGCTTATAGACCAATACTCGCCTTGATCACATGTTTCGTTTTAACTTGCTATTCAGTCCCATAGGGAGCATTGAATCAAAGTATATTTTCCTAGGCAATCTGGTTTAAAATTAGATCCTGCATCTATATATTATTTCAGACAACACCAGAGTCGGTGGAAAGTAGCTGTAAAGACTGTGGCAGCATTGAAGATACTAATGGTAGAGTTGAGGTAATTGTTACAAATGAAAGTACCTCGTGCACGTGCCCTGGCAGTGAAAATCTACTTGGATCGCCTAAAACCAAGAAAGGTATGTATGCTGTTGTGCCAGTGTTTGTGGGTATATATTTTGCCAATTCAGAGATTAAGCTTAGTGAACATTCTGCTTCTGATTTTTAGCCTGCGTTTTGCTTTACTTGCTCTGCTCAAAACAAGTTCAAGGTCTTATCCTGAGGATCTTTTTTTGTTTAAAAATTAGTTCTAGTGATATGTCATCTGTCTTGAAGTACCTTTTAACATTCAATGAATTCATTAAAATATTGGTGTCACCACAGGTGAATCTATTTTTGGTGGTGATTTGAGGATTATTGGCCAGGATCCAAGTGTCATGGTGGCACAGTAGTTAGTGCCGCTGCCTCCATGCCAAGGACCTGGGTTCAATTTCAGCCATGGGTGACTATCTGCATGGGTTTCCACTGTATGCTGTGGTTTATTTCCACAGTCCAAAGATATGCAGTTTAAGTGGATTGGCTGTGGGCAATGCAGGATTATGGGATGGGGTTGGGCCTCGAAGGGATGCTCTTTAGAGGGTCGGTGCAGACTTGATGGGCTGAGGAGCCTCTTTCTGCACTGTGGGGATTCTGAGATTGTAGGAGATACTGAAACAACTCCCTGCTTGTTGACCAATGCCACAGGATCTTTAGCATTCTTTGAAACAACAGATGGAGCCTTTGTATGTTGTTCCATCTGAATGTTACTTTCTGATGCAGTACTGCATCTCTACACTGAAATATCTTCTTGAAACGGGCCTTTCATTTGCAATCTTTGACTCGAACCCCCCCTGCTTCTAAGATGTTGCAAGAAACTTGATTGTAGGATAGGAACAACTGAGTGCAATCTAACCCAAGCTGCTCTAAAACCAAAGTTGTTGGATTCTGTGTTGTTTATATTATTGATTTGATCCAACTCTGTCACTGTTTTAGTGGGCTAAGCACGGAACACATAAGGCCTTTTGAAACTTTATTTCCTGCGCTGGTGAAAGTGGTTTAGTGATGAAATTGGCAAGTAGCTGTACCTACTACTAATCTGACTGAAATACTTCAGAACAATAGTTTAATATCAAACCATATTGATATGGGTTTCATTAAAATTAATTCTTGGTATGTTTTTGTTTTCACCTCAGGTTTATCTCCACATTGTAATGGCAGTGACTGTGGTTACTCATCAAGCATGGAAGGCAGTGAAACTGGTTCCCGAGAAGGATCAGATGTAGCTTGCACTGAAGGTATCTGCAATCATGATGAAACAGGTTAGAGGTTTAATATAATTTATGAAACATTTTATGGAATCAATACCTTTAAAATTGGACAGTAATTTAAGTAAGTGCCCAACATGTGTGATGGAGCTGGCATTTAAGACTAGGTCTGAAGATTTGTTGCCTGGGTTGTGGATGAGGTTGTAGGCTTGTTAAGTCAGTGTGTTTGGTTGCAGACATTTCATCACCCTGTTAAGTAACATGATCGGTGCGCCTCCAGTGAAGCGTTGGTGTTCTGACCTGCTTGTTATTTATGTGTCTCGATTTGCTGGGGTGGTGACCTTCGTTCCGGTTCTGTTTTTCAGTGGTTTATATATCGGGTCCGGTTCAGTGTGTTTGATGGAGTTCTGGTTGGAATGCCAGGCCTCCAGGAATTCCCTGGCATGCGTCTGTTTGGCCCATGCTATTATGGATATGTTGTCCCATTCAAATTCATGTCCTCCTTTGTCCATATGTATTGAGAGCAGTTAGTGTTTCTGTATCCTTATTGTCAATTTTCTTCTAGTTTGGCTTATGTTATGTTTTTCAGGCTTTGCATGGTATTTTGTATATTATATTAGTTCTATTGGTTTTGGGCGTGGGATCCTTTATATTCGTCAGCTGTCAGAGTGGTTGTTGATTTTGTGGGCTAGCCTGATACCTAGGGTTCTGAGCAGTCTTGTGGTCATCTCTATCTCTGTGTGTGTAAGGGTGACTAGTGTGATTGCTGTGGTATGTCGTGGATGTAACAGCAGATTGTGCTCTGTATCCATACCAGGTTGACAACATGTGGCTCTGAAACTGCATGAGATTCTTCAAAGCCTCATTATAGGTGGCAACTTTCCAAATCAATTTATTACCACTGAAAACTTTTTCAAAAAGAAAATCAGTCTGGAAAATGACAAATCAAAGAAATAAATGTTAACACAATCTTCAAATTATTCAATACTTTATCAACTTTCTCCTCTGCTTTTGGACTGCAAAGTAACATTTTTAAGTATTATTTTAGGAAATATCTGCTACTTGTGGTCTTTAAAAGGGTAAATTAAAAGTTCAAACCAGTTAAGTGTGGTTGTAAATAATGCCCTTGGTTTGAGGCATAAATTCTATGATTGCAGGTTTTATTTCAGATATTGCAGAGACATTGAATTATTTTGTGCCTTTTGTTAAGTGATCTGAAAAAACCATGATACGTTTAAAGATTTTACCAACAATTAAAGTTCAATAATTTTTACGAGCTATTTTTATTGTGTTTTCATATGTAAAAACCTTTCTAGCTTTATTCAGTAGAAACATTTTTTAAATAATACTATTAGCTTTACATCTTGCTTTCCAACATGTTTAATCATTAAAATTGGCACATTCTGCAGAAGATGTACTGTAACTACAAAGATAAACGTAAATAAGCCAATTTAACTTAAGAACTGGGTCTATTGATTTTTCTTTCCTGATACGTAAATTCAACTTTTTTTTTGTATGCACAAGTTATGCATTGTAACAGCCTTGACAACTTGCTGTTTATTTAGTTTAGAAATGCTGAATTTTTGTTTTGCTGCACCTAATAGCATTTAGGCTTTTTCTCCCCCTCCATTTTAAAGGAAGGTTCTTCGAGTATGTGTTGGCCCACCCCTGTTCTAGAAATCAAGCTGGCGAGATTGCTACTGTTTTTAACTTTAAACACCTTTTTAAAAACTTTTAGGCAGTGAAAGATAATAAAGTAAATTAGCTATGTGTATAGTTGCTGTTGGGCTCCTAAATTATGCTACAGATACTAGCTGAATAGAAATCTGATCGTGAGAATGTTCCCAAATGTTGAATATTTTGGGTGTGTTGCTATGCTGTGAATTTTAGTGCTGCTTGCTTATAGCATCCACTTTTTTTGTTGAACCTGGTAGAAAAATACAAATATTCAGTTTTTTACATAATTTAGAATTGAAGTTAACATCTTTATGTGCTTGTTAGGTGATGACAGTTGTGCACATCACTGTGTAGAAGACAAAGAAGAGGATGGTGTCGATAGTTGCGTAGAATGCTGGGCCAATGCTACTGAAGAGAATACAAAAGGCAAAAACAAGAAGAAAAAGAAGAAAGGCAAAGGTGTAAAATGTGATGATGTAAGTGTTTTGATTATTTTTAGTCAGTCACGTGCCTGGAATATATAACTAGTGCCTTAAACATGCACTTTCTGCTTCACTCCTTTCTCCATCAAAAGTGGGACTATTGCTACCTAGCTTTAGTGCCGTGGACAAGTGGATGCTCCACTAATTCTGAGTGATTTCTCTTTATATGTCTGGATTTCAACACTTGCATCAGTTCTAAATTTCTTCCACCAAAATTGGCAAGATGTTTCCTCTAAGGGACTGGGAATATTCCTTTCCCTGGAATAACATTGAAAATGATTGGACCACCTGTTATGTTCTTTTTGCCAATTTAGTGGCTATCCTGTTTTTGGTGAGGTGACTGAACATGTTTTGTTTTGCATCGAGGGAAACTCTTAGGTTAGACTCAAGCTTTCTATTTTAAATGGCCAAAAATGTATCTAATTTTCCCCCCATGTCTTCTCCCTAGGGTGAAAATACTGGAGATTATAACATAGACCTAAGCAGACAAGAAAACCTGGGTAACACTTTTCATAATGAGTTACACCATGAAAAAACCAAAGATAGCTGTAATTCAATAGAGAAAGGTGGTCAACAGCCAGCTTGGGTAACACAGATTCTGTCAGAAAAGCATTTTGCACAATCTTCACAAATTCCATCACCTTGTCTGCCTGACTGGGGAAGAAGCACAAAAACCTTAAAGGAATTACTTGTAAGTATTAAAGTTGTAATTCATAATGTTTAAACACTTCTTAAAAACTGGATCCAATTAGATGTAGTAATATAGTTTGTCAGCAATTCACCGTTTTATACTTAAGAGTAAGCTTCAAACTGTTAATTGTTTTACCTTTTTGCAAAATTATTGTCTGAAATCACTGATTCTCTTTTTTGATGTAACCATAACCCAAAATTTGTAACTAATTTTAAGATAAGAACCCTAGTTGAATATGCTGCTTTTGTTTATACACCATATGTTACAAAGCTTTGAAAAAAGATAGTAAAACATCAAAACACTTGTCTTCCAAGTATTCAAATTTTCAGCAATTGCAACATGGCGGCGCCAAAAAGGCTGAGGTTGAAAATGCAGTTTTATTTAGACGACTCAGAGGAAAAGAACTGATTTGACTCATTGAATAGCAGCAAGTCATTTCTACAAATTTAGTTTATTGGAACTAATTTTTCTTTGACCCAATTCTTTATCCAAATTAAACTGCTTATTAATGGCTTTGTGTGTAAAATTGCTAGAAGTAGTAGTTTAGAGTTGTTGTTTGGTTTGCCAAGCAGACTGGTTTTTGTGTAAATGTTTTGTCTCCCTTTTAGGTGACATAGTTAGTGCTGTATTACCTCTGAAGCACTCTTCTGTCCTGCTCTGAATTTCTATGGCCTGGTCTGTCATCGTGGGTGGTTTTTATAGGCTCTATTTGAACATGTTTGTTAATTGCATCGGTGGCTGAAAACCAGACCTCCAGGAATTCTTGTGCTTGTCTTTGTCTCGCTTGTCCAGGTACTATAACTTTGGACAAGTCAAATTGATGTCCTTCTATGTTGGAGTGTATTGAAACAAGAGAAAATTGGTCATGTCTTTTTGCTGCGAGTTAGTGTTCATATATCCCGGTGGCATTTTCCTGCCTGCCTGTCCTAAGGTAGTGTTTCTCGCAGTTGCTGCGTGGTATTTTAAATGTCACGTTTGTCCTGGTCATTGTGGGCATGGGGTCTTTCATCTTTGAGAGTAACTGGTGAAGTGTGGCTGTTGGTTTGTGTATTTCTAACATAGGGTAGGGTGGTCAGTGTCTTGGGATGTACAGTGTCGTCCTGGCATTGTTTGTTTGCCAGGCATCAGCAGACAAAGCTCATCTGATAACCATTGTTGGCAAAGACTCCGTACAAGTGTTCCTCCTTGTTTTTGTGCAGCTTGTTTAGAGTCTTAACTCAGCTCTGTGGATGCCTGGGTGGTTACTGTTGTAATTCAGATTTTGTGTGTATCATTCCACCATTATGTCTAGAAACAGGAGTTGATTGTTCTCATCACCCCGGTGAATATGCTGTTGTTTCTCTTCTAGCTTTGCTAATTTGGTGATCACAAAAGTATCGCCTGTGTATCTGTCCCATAGTTTAGGCTGAATCTGGTGAAGGGCTCTGTGCTCCATCCTTTGCATAACAGCTTCCGCTGTGAGCCCCAAGGTGAGTGAACCCATGGGTGTTCCATTAATTTGTTCATATACCTGGCTGTTAAAGACAGTCACTCTGACATAGGAGATCCATTTGACTGGGACCAAGTTCCAGTAATAGGACAAGTGAGACAAAGACCAATGTGAGAATTCTTGGAGGCCTGGTTTTCAACCACAGATGCAATCAACAAACATGTTGAAGTAGAGCCCATCTACATACCACTGCGATACAAAACTGGAGACCAGACTGCCCACCACAACAGAGGGGGATGGAATAACACTGTAACGGAGGCTATACGGCACTGATGATGTCTCCTAGAGGGGAGGTGAAACATTTGCATGAAAGCCAGTAAACTCAGCAATTCCAACCACAACCCAAGCTACAGGTCCTCATTTAAAACCTTAAGCAATAGTTTGTATTAAGAACTGCTTTTCAATGAAAACGGGACACTCTACCAGCTTTATTTGACACTCACTACCTAGCCACAGTGCCAAATAAAAGGTTGCATTGTTAGGTTTCTTGAAAGAAGCCCTTAACAATTGTGTAAATTTGTACTCCCACTTGGCTGAATGGATGAAGGTATACAAAGCCAATTGTGTTCTGAACTTGAGATTTTTGACACGAGGTGGTCAGGGGGAGACTGAGTGTGGTCATTACTTTAATGGTAGGAGTGTAATAGATAAGACTGAGTTAGTTGAATGGATTGATGCGTGGAAGTATGATATTGTTGCCATCACAGAAACATGGTTGAGGGAAGAGCTGGACTGGCCACATGATATCTTAGTCCATATGATCTTTAGGCAAGACCAAGGAGGCTGTAAAAAGGGTGGTGGTGTAGCGCTATTAATTAAGGAGTCTTATACTGCAGTAAGGAGAGATGATCTCTTGGAAGGGTCCTTTTAAACGAGGCTTTGTGGGGAGAACTTAAGAACATTAAGGGGTAGCTACTTTTTACTAGGAGTATATTGTAGGCCTCCAAAAAGTCAGCAGGAGATAGAGGCGCAAATATGTCGATGGTTCAAAGGTGTGGAAGAGTAATAATTGGGTTCTTACACAGGGGGGGTTTTAATTTTCCTATTATAAATTGGGATAGTCATAGCTTTAAGTGTGTAGAAGGGGTGGATTTCTTGAAATATATCCAGGGGAATTTTCTGTATCTACACAATTCTCAACAAAGGATAATGCAGTTCTAGATCTGGTTCTGAGGGAAGAAGCAAGACAAACATTCAATATGGCAGTGAGGGAACATTTAAGTTTTAACAACCACAAAACGGTAGGGTTCAAGTTTCTTCAACACAAGGACGATGATAGCCTGCAAAGGATGGGTTTGGATTGAGGAAGGCATTTTTTTTTTAAATGAAGAGGATCTGGCCACAGAACTTGCAAGGAGCAGTAGCCAGTGTAAATCTACAGCAGAGCAATAGGGATCATTCAGAAAGAGCTGGGGACCATACAGGTCCAACATGTACTCTTTAGAGGGAAATGTAGGAGCAATATCTTCAGAGAACCCTGGATGCCTAAGACTATTCAGGACTGAATGAGGAAGAAGGATGTGGCTTTTAGCAAGTCTAGAGGGAGGAATACAGTAAGTGCAGGAGATAAAACACTGTCTTCCTACTCCACTGAATCCATTTGCTCTACCATGTAGAACTCAAACCGACAAAACTTCTGACTGCAAGGCAAAATGCCACAATTAATTCAAAGCTGACATCTTATTGTGAAAATCAGTAGGTATTTCTGTGCCATTTATTTCCTCCGTTTTTGTTTCATACTTGTAAGCTTCTACAACGTGTCCGAATGAATTGTAACATTTCTTGTATTAATATTTTAAGTATAAATTCATGACAGTCGAGTATGAGATATACTTGGTGAAATACAGGCATAGAAGCTTTTTTTCATGATCCCCTTTATGCATTATCTCTGTAGAATTAGTTGAAAAATAATAAACTGGGAAGCAACCACTTCCATAATTGTCATTTTGAAACCTTTTCCTGATGACTGGTTAAATGTAAGGCCTATTAATCATATTTTGTTGTGAAGAAGCGCTTTGAGGCATTTTGACTGTTATAAACAAAAGTTATTCAAAATAATTTATAAATAAATTTCATGAGCCCTTCTGTTCTTTTGTTAACAAGCATGATTGCAGGTTGGTTGATTTTCAGCATGGTTTTGTCAACATGTGTGACTGAATACCTTGGTCTTGTGCTCTTTCTTAAAAAAAAATGCAGTTCCCCAGCAGTGACCAGTTTCTGCTAAATTACAAGTGAGATGGCAAGCTCAGAATTAAGCAGTTACTCTTAAGTGGTGTATTGTGTGGGATATTCAGCACCTTTTCCCACCACTTTTAAGAAGTGGAGACAAACATGGCAACATATTGAGGCGATGGAGGATTACAGATTAGCTCGGAAGGATTTAAAGAGAATTAAGAGCAAGGAGGCGACATGAGCAGACATTGGCTGGTAGAATAAAGGAGAATCCTAAAGCTTTCTATAGGTATGTGAGGAATAAGATGATGACTAGGGTAGTAATAGGGCCAGTCAAAGACAGAAGTGGGAAGTTGTGTGTGGACTGTGGAGATTGGAGAGGTGCTAAATGATTATTTCTCATCTGTTTTCAATGAGGAACCGGAGAATATTGTAGAGGTGATGACTGAGTTATGGCTACTAGAATTGAAAGGATTAAGGTGAGTAAGGAGGAGGCGATATCAATTCTAGAAGGTGTGAAGGTAGATAATCCCCTGGGCCACATGGAATTTTTCCGAGGATTGTCTGGGAAGCTAGGGAGGGGGTGGCGGTGCCTTTGGCCTTGATCTTTGAGTCCTCGTCTACAGGTTTAGTATCAGAGGACTGGAGGATTGCAAATGTTGTGCCCTTGTTCAAGAAGGGCAGTAGGGATGACCCAGGTAATTATAGACCTGTGAGCCTTGCGTCTGTTGTAGGAAAAATTTTGGAAAGGATTATAAAAGATAGGATTCATAATCATCTAGCAAGCAACAATTTGATTGGAGATAGTCAGCATGGATTCGTCAAGGGCAGGTCGTGTCTCTCAAACCTCCATTTGAGTTTTTTGAGAAGCTGACCAAGCAGGTGGATGAGGATAGGGCAGTTGACGTGGTGTACGTGGACTTCAGTAAAGCCTTTAAGGTTCCACATGGCTATTTGGAGAAAATAGAGGCTTGGGATTGAGGAAGATTTAGCAGTTTGGATTAGAAACTGGCTTTCTGTAAGAAGACAACGAGTGGTGATTGATGGAAAATATTCAGCCTGGAGTCTGGCTACTAGTGGTATCCCTCAAGGATCTGTTTTGGGACCACTGCTGTTTGTCACTTTTATAAATGACTTGGACGCAGGCATTGGTGGATGGGTTAGTAAGTTCGCAGATGACACTAAAGTCAGTGGAAGAATGTTGCACGTTGGAGGGAGACTTGGATAAACTGCAGAATTGGGCTGAAAGGTGGCAAATGGAGTTTAATACGGATAAATGTGAGGTCATTCACTTTGGGAGGAATAATAGGAAGGCAGAATACCAGGTCAATGGAAAGATTCTTGGTAGTGTGGATGTGCAGAGGGTTCTTAGTGTCCATGTACATAGATCCCTGAAAGTTGCCACCCAGGCTGATAGTGCTGTTAAGAAGGCTTAGGGTGTTTTAGGTTTTATTGGTAGAGGGATTGAGTTCCGGAGCCGTGATGTCATGCTGCAACTGTACAAATCGCAAGTGCGGCCCCATTTGGAATATTGCGTGCAGTTCTGGTCGCCCCATTACAGGAAGGATGTGGAAACATTGGAAAAGGTGCAGAGGAGATTTACCAGGATGTTGCCTGGTCTGGAGTGCAGGCCCTATGAAAGGCTGAGGGACTTGGGTCTGTTCTCATTGGAGAGAAGGAGGCTAAGAGGGGATGTAATAGAGACATACAAGATGATCAGAGGATTAGATAGGGTGGACAGTGAGAGTCTTTTTCCGAGGATGATGACTTCAGCTTGTACAAGGGGGCATAGTTACAAATTGAGGGGTGATAGATTTAAGACAGATGTCAGAGGCAGGTTCTTTGCTCAGAGTGGTAAGGGCGTGGAACGCCCTGCCTGCCAATGTAGCGAACTCAGCCACATTAGGGGCATTTAAACAGTCCTTGGATAAGCATATGGATAATGATGGGATAGTGTAGGGGGAGGGGCTTAGATTAGTTCGCAGGTTGGCGCAACATCAAGCGCCAAAGGGTCTGCGCTGCGCTGTATTGTTCTATGTTCTATAACTTAAAGCAATTAGATCAAAAAAGGAGGCATGAAAAGGGACTTGCAAACAGGCTTAGGGAGAATCCTAAGGTATTTTATAAATTACAAGCAAGAGGTTAACCAGAGAAAGAGTAGGGCGGTGACCTGTGTGAGAAGCTGCATGATATTGGAAATGTTGAATGAATACTTCTCTTCACCCTTCACTCCTGGAAAAGGAGACCATAGGTGCTGAACTGAGGGGATTGCAGAAATTGCACATTCTGACGTAGGAAATTGGGGAGGTATTAGAAGCTGTCGGACTTGAAAACCGACACCTGTGGCTAGATGAATTGCATCCAGTCTGCTCTGGGTGGTGAGGCGGCAAATTGCAGGGGCTCTGATCCAAATGTTTGATTTGTCTGGCCAGTGGGGAAGTGGCAGAGGACTGGAGGGTGGCAAATGTGGTTTCACTAAGAAGGGTAGTAGAGGTAAATTGGGAAATTTATAGACTGGTGAGTTCTACTTCTGTGATAGAGAAGTAATTGGAGGAAACTCTGAAGGAGCAAATTAATACCCGTTTGGGAAGGCATGGGTTGATTAGGGATGACCAACATGACTTTGTTGAAGGGAGCTTATAACCTAACAAATTTGTTTAAGAATTTTTTATTTCAGGAACTGTGAGCTTGTATGAATGAGAGAAGCTCAGTTGATTTAGATTATATGAATTCTAGCAAAGCATTTGACAAGGTCCCACATGGGAAATGGAGAAGCTCAAAACACCAAGAATTAAGGGAAACTTGGCAAGATAGATCAGAAACTGGCTTAGCAAGACGACATAAACGGGTGCGGTAGAAGGTTGTTTAAGTGACTTGAGGCTACTGTCCAGCAGTGTGCCACAACAGTCAGTACTGGGACTGTGATTTGCTATATGCATAAATGATGTAGATGAAAATATGGGGCGAATATTTAAGCAAATTTGCAGATGACACTAAGATTGGTAGAGTGTTTAAAAGCAAAGAAGGTAGTTGAAGATTACAGGAAGGTATAGATGGGTTGATCAGTTGGTCAAACCAGAGGTAGGTGGTATTTAACCCAGATAAGTGCAAGGTAATGCACTTCAAAAGGAGAAACAACATGAGAGAATATTAAATGAATAGTAGGACATGGAGTAGTTCAGAGGAACAGTGGGACCTTGGCAATTATTCACTGATCCATGACTTTGGGCAAGCACACGAATAGGATAGTTAAGGTATGTGGGATGCTTACTTTCATCAATAGTGGCATTAGAATACAAGAGCAAGGAGGTAATGTTGGAGTTGAACAGAGCATTGATCAAGCCACAGTTGGAGCACTATAAGCATTTTTGGCTGCCTCACTGCAGGAAAGATGTGTTAGTGCTCGAGGGGGCTATAGCGATGGTTGACCAGGATGTTGCCGGAGTTGGAGAAATTGAGCTATAAAGAGAAACTACATAGGCTTGGATTGTTTTCTTTAGACCAGAGAAGACTGAGTGGGGCACCTGATTGAGGTGCATGGACAAGGTGAATAGAGAGCCACTGTTCCCTTTTGGTTTAAGGGTCACTCTCCAGAGGGTATCATTTTAGGGTAAGAGACAGGAGATTGAGAGGATTTGCGAACAAAAACTTTTTCATTCAGCAGCTCACTGGATTCTGGAATGCATTGCTTGAGTAGGTTATGGAAGCTGAAAATCTGAACTTTTTTTCAAAACAAAAAATTGGATGAACACTTCAGATATCATAATATCCAAGGATACGGGACAAGTGCAGGAAATTGGGGGTAGCGCACTTTGTCGCTGCAGACTCTGGGCCAAAAGGTTTTTCTGCACTGTGTGAATCAATGGGTCTATGACCTCAGCTGTTCCCTTGTGGAATCGTTAGTATAGCTATAGATGTTACTAATGAATGTTGGAAAACCTGAGTGCTTGGTGTAACCGTGAGATGGTTTATGGTCTTTTGTTGGAATTTATTTGTCCCCTGATGCTTGCAGTGATGTTAAAATCATTTGTCAGGCCAAACCTCAATATTAATTCTGTTCCTGCTACCACTTATTAGTTTGGATTTGAGCTGAATGTTGGAGACAGGATATTGATAAAGCAGATCTGGAGCTAATGTGGTTACATCTTGGCATAGCAAAAGTGCAGAACTGAATGTTTCTGGCATAACCCACACAGAACATTGTGTTATTCAGCTGATGTTGCTTTAATCTTGTTAGCAGGGTTGATTACCTAAGCTGTTCCCCTCTTCTCCACAGACCACCCCCCCCTCACTCTTTTAAGAAAAAAAAAGTCAGTTTCCTAAGTGGGGGTGATAGCTAGACTGGAACAGAAAGACTGAGTCAAGAAGTAGTGCATTAGCTGTTTCTGATACAGGCTCTTACCTAAAGTCAGCCTTCTTTCAATATTTTCAAATCTGTCTCCTATGTGTGAAAGCAAGGTGTACAGCTCAATGAATACAGTAGGCTAAGCAACATCAGAGGGGCAGGAGAGCTGCCCATTTCAGGTCTGGATTGTGCATCCAGCTCTAAACCTTGTTATCTCAGATTCTCCCACCATCGGCAGTTCCCACTGTCTCTAACTCTTTTTGTGTAATAGCTTGCCACTAGATGGAGCTCATTCTGACATTTGATCAACTGAAAAACTAACAGCTGCTAACGATCAGTGGAGGATCTTGAGGTGCGGTGGGGAAGTTCATTTCTCTCGGCCGGAATGTTCAGTGTCAAGTCCCGCCTCCCATGGAGGTGTAACATAACACATCCAAACAAGATAATTTTAAAGTTTTTCTAACAATGAACTGAGATACAAGATTCAGTGGCATATGTCTGGAATATTCCTTTTTAACTTTTTTTAGAAGCCTTTTGCATGTGATTTTTAGTCCTAAGCCTTGATTTCTATATTTTTCTGCATTTCTAAGACAAACTAGCCACAAATTGCTTTTATTTAGCTCAGCTACATGCTTCAAGCATGCCCACATCTTTTAATATTCTTAAATGTAAAGTTAGGAACTATATTACTCGCATCAAACTTCCCTTTACACTCCATCTGTAATAGAAAGATTTGGGTGCTCAAATTCCACTCGATTTTGCATAACCAAGCTGGACTAATGCTTAGTGAAGTAACAAAGAATTACTGTCAGTGCAATTCATTTTAGATGTTGCAAAAGCTTCCTAAGGTGTTAGAAGGTTTTTTGATGCAAGATCTTGTACATATCTGATTGGTATGGGGGTAATAGCATTTGATTGATAAACCAGAGACCCAGACTAATCCTCTAGAGATATGTTCACACATCTCTTAAAAAGCTCTCCAGCTGGTGAGAGCCAATTGAGTCAACCAGGTTGTTTTCATATGGGAAAAATTAGCTCTGTATTCCTGTAATAGTCTTGCTCGTTTGAATAGTGATAGTTTCACAGATGAATTAATTCAGTGCTAACTTTCTTAAAACATCTTGTCAATCCAATGTAATCTCTGCACCCTGTGAAATATTCCAGCTCCTTACTTATTTTGATTGAAGTGGAAATTAAGAACTTCGATAAATAACGGTTAATAGGTCCAGATTCCTTGTTCGACTTTTTTAAAAAGATCATTCACTAAGAATATTTAATCAAATAAAATGGGAACGTGTAAGCTAAGTCAGGTAGCACTTGATCACTTTTGTACACATCAGAAAAGGTACTGAAGTGGACATGAGTTTGAAATAACAAAATTGTTTCTGATATGATAATTTCATTGAAGTATCTAAAGTACCTGAACGGAAAATTTTTAATTTGGTAATGACTTTTATGTAGATTTCTTTGAGCTTCTTTTTAAGTTTATAACTTCAAATTCAACATCCAGTTATCGCTCATTGAATAACCTCAATGACGGTCCCAAATAAAATTAGTCATTTTTGTAGAATACAGTCTACACCATAAATACCAACTAAGCCAAGCAGCATCTATGGAGAGTAATGTTTCATGTCAGCGTCTTTGTGGTAAGTCTTGCTGTGTTCTTACGTAGCTCACTGTTGGTTGACTTTAAAATTTGTTGTACACCAGTCCTCATTCTATAAGTTGGTGCTTAAATTGCAATGGCTTGATTTTTCAGGAAGAATCTGAATGTACATCTGAGGAAGAGATTTTCATTACCCAAGATGAAATACAGGCATTTATGACTAATAACCAATCTTTCTATGTCAACCGAGAACAATACCGGCAGCATCTAAAGGAGAAATTTAACAAATATTGTCGCTCCAATGACTACAACGTCTGCAATGGTTGGCTGACGACAGCTGGTGTAAACTAGCAGAGAGCTCGAAACGGAAGTTATCCTTTTCTACACAAACACTCTCAATGACCACTGCGCCTTCTCTCAATCTTAAGAAATTTAGATTTTTGTTTCCTGTTACATAATTTTACTTTGAACAATTGGTGGTGTGGTTTATTTTATTTTTCTTTCTACAATCTCCCAGGCTGGTGGTGGGGAGCACATTTTTGCTCATCTGCTTTCTTGAAGCTTATGCAGTATTCAGCCAGATGTCTGCAAAGGCTTACTTATACTTTTCAACAAAGCCTCTCCTCTCCCACTCACTAAATGTTTCTCTTTACTGTGAGAATTATACAAATGTCTAGTGACGAGAGATGTCCTACCGATAAATGTGTACAGAGAAAAATGAAACTTCTGATTTAAGGTTTTACAAAAGACATCCATTTAAAATGATGTTTGGATGTAATATGTACAAGCGCAATGTGCAGAATTTACAAATAAAGAATATTTATTGATATGCATATCAAATCGTGTTGTGTTTCTATGATCACGTATCTTCTGAAACTTGAAAACGTGCCCCAAACACTGAATCTGCCATGGTGTTATTTGAACAGACTAGCTGAAGAGATACACTTAGCATATTTAAGCAATTTCATTTTGGTTTTATCTAAACATAAATCCATTTATTACTTCAGTGCTAAGGATGCTTTGCATGAGATGAACAAATACAATTATATGATTTCTCATAGGATTCTTATAGTATCCACTGCAGCAAGAATTCTAGAAGTTAATTCTTGTGATTGATAAACTGCTGCCAAAGCATACTGTTACTTTAATTTATTCATTGTCCAGCTAGTTTAATGAACCTACTGGATTGCCAATTATATTTTTTCTAAATTACTAAGCATTAATCCATTCCAGTAGAGTAATTTGTTAAAGCTGTGGTATTGGGTGGTGCATTTCAAATGACTGGGAAATTATATTCCTGCCTTGTAAAAATATTTTTAAGCTTTCTGTAAACCAGCTTCACATTTATCTGAACTGTAATGCTTCATCCAAAATAAAATGACCAATTCTTTTACAGTAAGTAAAAGACTCAGTACCTTCAGATTTTTCTGCATCAGAACATTTGTTTTACGCACACACTGATACTATCCATTATACTCCAGATAAAGCAATATTTGTTGAACTGGTGAACTGCTACATACCATTAAAGTTAAATGTGTTGGGATAGAGATTTTAACATATTTAGATTTTAGCGGCATTTATTATTGACTAAGTTGAAATTTTTCTAATGACTTGATTGTTCTGGTCTCACATTATTTGAAATATGCCTGTTACACCATTAAGAACGCACCAAAGTTAGCTGAGTTATCTGGAATCTGAGCAGAACTTCTAAAATAGTTTGTGTTAAATAATTGGGTAACTAAGGGTAGTTTAACTTTTTATTTCCTTGTCTGAAGCCTTTGACTTCAAATAGTTATTAATATTGAAGTCCTAGTACTGAAACAAGATTTGATACCATCTGGAATTCAGTCTGAACATGCTTTTAGCATGAGATTTGGAACACTGATGTGGCTCTTCCATAGTTTATTAATTAGCTTTGGTTTAGTGCTTGGCCCAGTGGCAGAATCTGCTAGGCATGATGTTGCCATCTTCCAAGGCTGATGTATAACCTTGCACTAAAGTGTAGAATTGGGGATTAATGCACCTTTGTAAAAAGCCTTTGAAATAGAAGTTTAAATCAAAGTCCTGTCATCTTACACTGTCACATTTGTAAAACAATTTTCATCCATTGAGGAGAAGGCTATCTTGATACCACTGTCATAAATTAATTACCTTAATACTTGGTCTAGGATCCTTCTACATGCAAATTTGTCATGGCATTTAACCAACACCGAATGTCCAATAGATATTTGGATTGCACAGCCCTGTAGAGTGAAAAATAGTACTTTTTAAAAGGAGGTTTTTCTTTCTTGGCACTAGTTACACTGGGATCAATTCAGAAACCTATGAATTAATCCCAAGAATGTATAATCAAAATTGCTGTTGCCTTAGTTTATTTGCTAATAAAATCCTCTGTTTCTCACATTCTTTTCTTTTCTATACCTTCAGCATTGGTGGTTTTGTTACTGCTGCAAGAATGTGTTCTAAAGAAGTTAGATCATTACATGAAAAAGCCCTGTAATTTACACTTACCAGAAACCATGTTAATTTTAATTGTTTTATTTCATAATGTAAAACTGTCCAAAGTGGTCTTCTGTTAAGAGCAGGTGAGCGTCTCGAGTTAGGCTAGTGTCTGTTGCCCTTGAACTCCATAACCATTGTCTATCCTGTATGGATCGCAGCAGTTTAAGAAAAAGTGGCTTACCCCAATCATCTTGCGGCCAATGAAGCATAGGCTCATACATAGAACATTACAGCATTCATAACTATGACACACAGTACAGGCTCTTCAGCCCTCCATGTTGTGCCGACCTGTCATACCGATCTCAAGCCCGTCTAACCTACACTCTTCCATGTACGTCCATATGCTTATCCAATGACGACTTAAATATACCTAAAGTTGGCGCATCTACTACCGTTGCAGGCAAAGCATTCCCTTCCCTTACTACTGAGTAAAGAAACTACCTCTGACATCCGTCCTATATCTTTTGCCCCTCAATTTAAAGCTATGCCCCCTCGTGCTTGCCGTCACCATCCTAGGAAAAAGGCTCTCCCTATCCACCCTATCTAACCCTCTGATTATTTTATGTTTCCATTAAGTCACCTCTCAACCACCTTCTCTCTAATGAAAACAGCCTCAAGTCCCTCAGCTTTTCCTCGTAAGACCTTCCCTCCATACCAGGCAACATCCTAGTAAATCTCCTCTGCACCCTTTCCAAAGCTTCCACATCCTTCTTATAATGCGGTGACCAGAGCTGTACACAATACTCCCAAGTGCGGCCGCACCAGAGTTTTGTACAGCTTCACCATAACCTCTTGGTTCTGGAACTCGATCCCTCTATTAATAAAAGCTAACACTGTATGCTGCCTTAACAGCCCTGTCAACCTGGGTGACAACTTTCAAGGATCTGTGTACATGGACACCGAGCTCTCTGCTCATCTACACTACTAAGAATCTTACCATTAGCCCAGTACTTTGCCTTCTGGTTACTCCTACCAAAGTGGATCACCTCACACTTGTCTGCATTAAACTCCATTTGCCACCAATTGTGTCAATTAGGAATAGTAGGCTATTTCTCTGGAGTCTTCTGTCATTCCGTAAGATCCTGTCTAATATGATTGCACTCAGTTCCACTTTCCCACCACACTTGCCCTCTAATCAGTAAGCTATCAGCCTCCATGTTAAAAATATTCAATAACCGTCTCTAGTATTTTCAGAGAACGAGTTCCACAGAGACTCAAGGTCAGAAATCACATGACACCAGTATGTAGTCCAATAGCTTTATTTGAAAACACAAGCTTTCAGAGACTTATTCTTCTTCAGGTGTTAATGAGAGAGGCGGTAACAGGCATAGAATTGAAAAGATCAAAGGTTCACACCTCTGAGGATATACTAAATAAACCTAAGGTGCTGTTAAATCTTCAATCAGGTATATCCCTGAATTACTTGAAGATACCGACCTGAGAGAACTAAAGGTCTTAATCAGTGTAAAGGAGAGGTGGCAGTTTTCTTCAAAGAAACCCTTCGGCCTGACGAGTCCACACCGACCCAATCCCCTATAACCATCCTAGTCTCCATCCTAATCATCCTGAACATTATGGGCGATTTAGTATGTCCAGTCCACCTAGCCTGCGCATCTTTGGACTGGGAAGAAATCATGCAGACACGGAGAATGTACAAACTCCACATAGTTGACTGGCTATGGAATTGAACCTGAGCCACTGGCGGCGTGAGGCAGCAGTGCAAATGGCTGAGCTGCTGTATTTATGAAACCCTACATCGGCTGTCTATACATTGTGTGCTTCTTGAACAAGATTGTATCTGCAAATACAAATCTTTCTATGGGGTGGGCTGTATGTGTGTGGGTGTTTGGGGGGCGTGAGCTTGCATGTGGGGGAAGAAGGTCGGAGTAGGGAGGTGGGGTGTGGTAGGGGAGGTAAGGTTACCTGTAGTGCAACATGAACCCAAGATCCAGGTTGAGGCCATCCTTACAGCTACTGAACTTGGCTATAGGCCTCTGCTCGGTGACCTGGCATTATTACGCATCCTGAAGTCCGCCTTGGAGGATGCTTACGCGAAGATCCGAGGCCCAGTGTTCTTGGCTGCTGAAGTGTTCCCCCACTCGGAGGCAACATCCCTGTTTGGCGATTGTTGCTGTTAGCCAAGCTTGGTGACTATGAGAATGGCCTCAGCGGAGGTCATGGTCCATGTTGCACCAAGGGTGACCCCACCACACTACGCATGCTCACACACTCAAATCACTGAAACACACACATGCACTCAGATCCTCTATCATATACACAGTCTCTCCAGCATGTGCACACACTCTCGCACACGCACTTGCGCGCTCTCTCTCTCTCTCTCTCTCTCACACACACACACACGCACACACTTAAATGTGAATCTATGATGTGAATTTGTATTTCTGATACATTCTATTTTGTTCAAAAAGCTCACAATTTATAGACAGTCAGTCAGTGTGGTGTTTTATAAATTCCTCCTTTAGAAATAAAACCAGTCTGACTCCAAACCAAAAACAGGCCTCACACAACATGCATTGCCTGGCCTAAAATGTTACTTCTTTTTTACACTGATAAAACCTTTAGCTCTGTCAGGACGGTGACTAGAAAGGAATTTGGGAGTTTACATATAATCAATTAAAAGATCCTAACTGATTAAAGATTTAACAGCATCTTAGCTTTGTTCAGTACGTCTTCATCAGTGGTGTGACCCTTTGGTCTTTTACTTATAAATTGTGTGTCTGATATTACTTCTCTCACTAACACCTGGAGGAGTAAGACTCTAAAAATTTGTATTTTCAATAAACCTGTTGGTCTATAACCTGGTGTCACGTGATTTCTGACTTTGTCACTCCAGTCCAACACTGGCATGTCCACATCACAGACTCTCAGGACAGAATTTCTCCTCTCCTTGCCTTAACCTCTTTAAACTGTGCTCCTTAGGGGTTCATCTATTCTACAAGGGAAAGCATCATAACATCCAATAGAGAAGTGGTGCTGGGAAACTAATGGAGCTAAAAACTGAAAGGTTGTCCAGACCTGATGTGATTGTAGCATTTTAAAAGAAGATATTGGCTGCATAGGTAGTAATCTTCCAGGAACCTTTAGATTTGGAAAAATGCCTGTGTAACAACTTTATTTGAAAGGAAAGGAGACAATATAACTGGTAACTATAGGGCAGCTTAACTTCGATTATTGGGAAAATGTTAAAAGTTTGTATCAAAGGGTGGAATAGAGCATTGAGAAATACGTGAAATTATCAAGCAGAGTCTGTATGGCTTCGTGAAGAGGAAATGACCATGGATAAATTTACTAGCGATGGTAACAGGCCAGATAAATAAAATGGCATCAGTGAATGTAATACATTTGGATTTTCAGAAGGGATTTGATAAGGTATTGCAATAGGCTACTTAATAAGATAAGAGCCCCTGGTTTTGGAAATATATTAGTGTGGATTGAGGATTGCCTTAAAAAAAGACAATTGGGATTAGGTGGGGACATTTTCAGAATGGCAATCTGTAACAATCGGAGAGCCACACAGATCTCTGCTAGTTTACAATTATTTACAATATATTTTGATGATTTGGATAGGGGAAGTGAATGTACTATCGCTAAGTTTGCAGGTGACACAAAAATAGGTGGGAGGACAATTGGTAAAGGTGACAAGTGACTGCAGATGGATAAAGACATGTTGAGTGAGTGGGCAAAAATGCGGCTGATGAATATAATGTGCCAAAAATGAGGTCATGCACTTTGGTATGAAGAATACAGGAGCTGAATATTATTTAAATGGAGAAAGATTGTAGGAAGCTACAGAACAGCAATTTTGGTATCCTCATTCAAGTTCAATGTATAATAAAGGAAAAGGAATGTTGGCTTTTACTTTAAAGGAAATGGAGTATAAAAGTAGTGAAGTTTTACTAAAACTATACAAGCCACTAATCGCACCACAAATAGAATACTTGGACGGTTTTGGGTTTGTTATTGAAGGAAAGATACATTACTATTGTAGACAATCCAGAGAATGTTCACTAGGCTGAAATGAGGTACAGAGGGACTGTCTTATGAGGAGAGCTTGAATAGGTTGGGCCTGTATTCATCAGAATTCAAAGAATGAAAGGTGACCCCTTGGAATTTATAAGATTCTTTGGAGACTTGACAGGGTAGATGTGGGGAGATTATTTCCTCTTGTGGAAAGCATAATCTTTGAAAAAGAGTTGCACGTTTAAGACAGAGATGAAGGAATTTCTTCTCTGAGGGTAGTGAATCTGGAATCATTTACCATAGAGGATTCTAGAGGCAGTGTCATTAAGTGTATTCAAGGCTGAGATAGATTTTTAATCAGTAAGTGAATCAGGATTTTGGGATAAAGGCAGGAAAATTTAGATTTTTTTTAAGGTTTAGGTTTTATTATTACGTGTACTCAAGTACAGAAGTAAAGTGAAAAATGTCTAATGTCATCCACACATGTCAACATCTTAGGTACAAAGGTACTTAGGTACAAAAATGTCAGATACAAAGTAGTAAAAGAAGCAGTTAAAAAGTTAAGCATTATAGACCTTCGTAGAATAAGTAGAAAAATTACAAAATAAGGTAATAGTTGACATTAAAGTCCTTAATAAAAACTAGAATAATAATAAAGTTAAAAGTTCAACAGTCTTTGTGCGCTTGCCGAGGCCCCAATCTTCTACCCTTAGCTCACTCTCCAGGAAACCTCAGCTCCCTGTTTTCGCTGCTGCAGATTCCAGACGGCCTCCCTCACTGCTTGTTTTTCCTGTGTCAGGCCTCGATTCCACCACCGTAGCCACCTCTGATCTCCTGCCGCCTGTGGGACATGCCCAGGCAGGATCTGCTCACAGCTTCCGATCACTGGGTACACACTGGGCCCTGCTCTCACCACCAGCTGACTCTGACGTTGGGCCGAGAAATCATCAGACGCTGCAGAGACACTGTGAAAGACTCCTACGCCAGACTTGGAGGACCCTCAGCAGGTCGAAAGGACATCTTACCAGGTCCACACCAAGGCCAGGAGGAGAAAGAAGAAAACAAACACTGAGAAAATAAAAAGCAAAAATAAAAGAAACAGATGGAACAGACGAGCTTTGGCTTTAGTTTTCCTACTGCACTGCCATCTTGAATTGATAAAATGGAGTTAAAGATTAGGAGATCAGCCATGAAATAATTGAATAGCAGAACAGACTCAATGGGCTGAATGGTCTACTCTCCTGTATCTTTTGGTCTATCAAGATAACTCAGAATCTTGTCTGTTTCCATAAGATCATCTTTCGCAACGATCCCTTATCAACATCCACGGGATTACATTGACCAGAAACTGAAACAAACAGCCATATAAATACTGTGGTTGCAAGACAAAGTTGGAAACTAGGAATTCTCAGGTCAGAATCTCAACTCCCAACTCCCCAGTGTCTCTGCACCAATTACAAAGCACAAATCAGGAATGTGATGACTTGGCTAGATGGCTGCACCTTGAATACTCAAGAAGCTTGATACCAACCAGGTCAAAGCAGCCAGATTAATTGGCATCCCATCCGGCACCTTCAACATTCATTCCCTTCACCATTGATGCACAATGGCAATAGTGTGTGCAATCCACAAGATGCAGTGAAGCTATTCATCAAGGCTCCTGTGACAGTACCTACCATCTAGAAGGATAAGGGCAGCAGCTGCATGGGAATATCACTAACCCAAAGCCACATAGCACCCTGACGTGAAATTATGGTAATTACACCACTCCTTCCATGTCACTGGATCACTACCCTCAGTAGGTGTACCTAAATTCCCAGAACTGCAGTGGTTCAGGAAGGCATCTCACTACCACTATCTCAAGGGAAATTAGGATTGTACAATAAATGCTGAGTTGGCCATCAATGTCCACATCTACTGAACAAACAAACCCTCACATTCTCCTTAACACCAACGGATTTAGATCCAATTTGTCCTTAAGAACTTTCATAAATTTACCAAGTCCAGTTGTGTTAATGACACATCTTTCAGCAGGTTGTTCTTAAAATCTTTGGCCCAGATGTAGGGACATTGCCATCTACACCACAAAATCCTCCTTATAGTGTATACCATCTACAAGATGCACTTCAGCATTTCATCAAAGCTCCTGTGACAGCACCCTTGACACCTACTATGTAGAAGGACAAGGGCAGCAGAAGCATGGAACACCACCATCTCCAAGCTACTCATCACCCTGACTTGAAACCATGGTATGAGACCATTCCTTCCAGGTCACTGGATCACCATTCTAGAATTTCCTCACTTACAGCATTGTAGGAGGACATTCCTTCCATGTCATTGTCTAGCAAAATTTTTTTATTTGGTTTAAGTTCCTCTCCAGAAACATGTATTGTTAAAAAGCTACTGATTTTGAATAATATACAGGAAAAATGGCATTTTACCATTTAATATCACAGAATCCCTATAATGCCGAGAGTCCATTCAGCATATTGAGTCTGCATCAACCCTCTGAAAAGCATTCCCCAAGACCCATCCCCATAACCCTGTGTTTATCACAGCAAGTGCATCTAGCCTGCGAATCCCTGGACAATACTGTGCAATTTCCCATTGCCAGTCCACATAACTTGCACATCTTTGGACTGTGGGAGGAAACCGGAGCACCTGGTGGAAACCCACGCAGACATGGGAAGAACATGCAAACTCCACACAAAGAGTCAACCAAAGTTGGAGTTGAATCTGGGTCCCTTACGCTGAGAGGCAGCAGTGCTAACCACTGAGCTGCTTAGGACTTCATTTGTGCATACACCAGACCGTGCAAACATTCAATTTCAAAATATCCTTCCTGGGCATGATGCTTTAAGGACAGTACTGCAACCATGGGTATTTCAATTGAATTGAATTGGAGCAAGAGGGCAGAGCTTGTGGGAAATGTGGTGCTGGTTGCGGTTGATATTTGCTTAGTGAAACAGTATGTACGGTTTATTGGTCGAGACAGGAAACATAAATCAGAATTGAAGTTTATCATTACCTTTCTAATGGAAAATAAAGGCTGGATAAGGATTAAGCTTGCTGATATTCACCAATAAATTTTGGTAAAATGTTGCGGCCGTCAATGGAACCATTATCTCACCGAGTCACTGCCTTCAATGAGGCCAGTGAAGCGCAAAGCTATTAAAATGGACAGAAGAATGGATAAAATGGATAGACGAATGGAATCAAATTATACAGAACCCCACAACACGTGTACCACATTGTCTAGTCATACTTTCACACTGCCACCATTATTTTCTAGCAACATCTATATATATGTTTCAATGATGTATTGACTCTAAGTCAATAGTTTGTGAGAGAGATTCTAGATCCCCCTCTTTTTGTAAAGTATCTTTTTATAATATCTTGTCAATGTATCATTTGAAAAGCATTTTGCAATCAGAGTACAAACTAATCATTCCACTCAGGCTTTATCGATGATGTTATCTATAAGGTGATTATTAAAAATTCCAAAGTGCTGTGCCAATTTTTATGGAAGAGTATTAAAAGAATATTTCAGGATTCCCTAATAATTGAATTCTAATCTAATGACATCTATAGTTAATTAATTGAGCTGAGTATTTGATATTACCTTATGTAGTTAATGGCTATTACTTTATTACCCAGAGCATTACTTTGTAAGGTGTATACATTTTCTGAACATAAAATACCACAGAAGTTTGAGTATGAAACAGAAAAGCTGGAGTGGAGGAGAAGTTTAGACATCACCTATGGAAAGAACAGTTAACATATTATCTCAAACTTTTACAAAATAATGAATAATGTGTTGCCTGCACATATGTTGATTTGACTTTGAGGATGATTTTGAATAGAGTGCTGGGAGTTGGGTGGGTGACAGGAATCTTAATTTAGTTCTTAAAAACATGATTTTGTAATTAACATTTAAAATTTTGTAATTAATGTTTACGGTTTAAATTCTGAACTTCATCCTAGGAAATAGCCCACCAATGCCTAACCTCTGTTAGCCAATCTTCATCCCTAACTATGTGCTACCCCTAACACCATGACCTTTCAATTTCTGCAATAATTCTTGATATTACACCTTATCAAGCACCTTCTGAAAATATTCTCTTGTAGAGTAATATACCATATTTCTATAATATATAGTATATATTATTCTACAAGGGAAAAGGCTACCTTTTGATGAGTATCTGTTATTTCTTTTAAGTACAGTACATTCACAGAGTCTCCTTTATTCACTTCCTCAAAAAACTCCAGTAAATTGGTTAAACATGACTCTCCTTTTGCAAAATCATGCTGACTCTGACTGATTACCATGACTTTTCTAAGGGGCCTGCTGCAACATTTTTCATAACAGCTTCTGAAAACCTTTCTATGAGGGTTGTGCAGCAAACTGACCTGTAGTTTTCAGCTATCTATCTCCCTCCATTTTTAATAAATGTTATCTATGTATACATAATATATTTAGAACTCTCTCCAAATTTACGGAGTTTTGGAAAATTAAAACTAATCAATCATCTGTCTCACATGCTTCTTCTTTTAAGGGCACAAAATAAAGTGAACCAGGATGTGGAGGCTTCCTTTATTCATTCATGGGATGAGGATGTTGCTGGCAGGCAGCTTTTGTTTTGCCCAGAAGGGTAGTTAAGAGTCAACCACATTGCTGTAGGTCTGGAGTCTAAAGTAGGCCAGATCCTAAGGGATGGGAAACTAAAGGATATTAGTGAACCAGATGGGTTTTTCCTGACAACAAATTCACAGTCATCATTAGACTCTTAATTCCAGATATTTATTGAATTCAAATTCCACCATTTACCATGGCAGGATTTGAACCAGGTCCTCAGAATGTTATCTGGGTCTCTAGATTAACTGTCCAGTGATAATACTACTAGCCCATCACCTCCCCACTTTGTTACCCAGTCCTAAGTATTGATATACAAGCTGTCCACTGGAGAGTGGCTAAAGTTAGTAAATTACGGCAACTAGCTTGAACTGTCTATCCCCCCCCACCCCCCGTGCCTAGGGCTTAGCTAAATCTTTAGGCTTTTGAGCATTTAAATATAATGACATGTTACTGAGTGTGACTTTGAACAGATCTGTGGGAGTTGAGTTATAGGAAGAATTAAAGAAGGTGCCCTTTGCTTTTTCTAACTTTATCATCTTGTATCAATTATTTCTTACTCTACAAGGGAAAAGTGTAGCTTTTTGATGAGTATCTGTTAAGTGGTTAAAGTCTATTTTGATTCTAAGTTTTAATTTAAAACATGTTCTGATGGCAAGGTTAATAAAACATATTTTAAAAAATAAGTAATTCATAAAACAACGAAGCAGTTAATAGTAAGTAATTAAACACATTAAGGATAGCAGCACATTGACATTTCACAACTGTAGCCATGTGAGAGTTCTTGGGTATGATCCAGCACAAACACATCTTTAGTGTTAGTGGCTCTAGGAACTTCGGCTCAGATTCAAACTATTCTATGGTGCAAAGAGCAAAATTCCAAATGACTGTGTTGCCTTGCTAGTGACTGGGTTCAGGACACCTGATCAACACTGGAAAGGAACTTACAGTTGGCAGGGGAAGTTCCAGTTGTTGTGATCTATGAAGGTACTAATGACAATGGCAGGAGAAGTAAGGAGATTTTGTATAGTCAGTGGAAGGAGCTCGACACTAAATTTAAAAGCAGAACCTCCAGTACATAGTCTCTGGATTACTGTCTGAGCCACATGCAAATTGGCACAGGGCATATCAGACTAGAGGAATAAATATGATGCTCAAGTAGTGCTGCTTCCACCTTTCAGGACACTGGCACCAATACTAGCAAAAAGGTAGGGGTGCTGATGAGTTTGATTGGTCTGTAATGGAACAGTGTTGGGTCCAGTGTTTTTACAACCTACATAATTAGGGAAAGAGAGAGAGGTTTTAAACTAAATGGTGTGATAAAGGATCAAATTTAGGAGGATGTGCTAAATGAAAGATAGAAATAAACTGAGAGAAAAGTATTAAAATGGGAAATGATAAACACATTTTGATCATTGGGGATGGAGAATACAAATCGAACAGAAAATCAGCAGACAAGGCTAGAGGTTATGAATATAATCCAACAAAATAGATGAACTGATAGTACAGACAGAAATACATAAATATGATTTGATAGTCATTACAGAGACATAGCTGCAACATTACATAGATTTGGACCGGAATATTGAAAAGTACATGATTTAGGGAAGGACAGAAAACTAGGAAAAGGCTCTTAATTAATTAAAGCATTATCACAGTAGAGTGAGGATGACCTAGGATTAGGAAATTACGATTTAGAAGCAGGTGGGTAGAGATGTAAAATGATAAAGATGAGAACTCAATTGTGGGAGTGGGAGTTAACCCTAAGGTTAATCAGCTGGTAGGATAATATGTAAAGAAGAAATAGGGTTTCTCAGAAAGGTACAGTGATAACCTTCTAATCTATGTATCAACTGGAAACATCAAATGAGCAAAGGTAGCCTAAATGCATTGGGATTTGTTTCTTACAACTCCACATTCTGGAATGAAATGGACCTAGTGCTGAGCAATGAGATAGGATTAATTAACGATTTCATAGTGAAGATGTCCACGGGTAGTGGCAATCATAATATAACTGCATATTATATTGAGGAAGATAAAAGTGGGTTCAAGTCTAGTACTTTAAAGCTAAATAAGGGCGATTATGAGGTCATGAAACCTGGCAAATTAGGTTAAGGGATGGGTTACTAAGGGTACAAAGGCAGATATTTAAGAGAATATTTCAGAATATGTAGAGTAGATATATTCCATTTAGAAAGAAAAAAAATCCATGGGAGAACCCTTTATCCATAGTTAGTTAAAATATTAAGGATAATATCAAACTTTAAAAAATGCATAGATTTGAACAAAGGTACCAGAAGATTGTACAGAACATAAAACAGCAAAGAATAACTAAAAGATAATAAGGAAAAAACAATGAGAATGTATGAGAAAACTTGCATGAAATATAAAAAAACAGAACATAAGAGAACACAGATATTTGAAAAAGGAAATGAGGTAACAAGTGAATGTTGTTCCCACAGAAATTAAGGCTGGGAAATTAATAATGGAAATAAGAAAATAGCCCTTCACTCGGCTATAATTGTTTTTGACCAATAGTGCTACTCCTTTACTCTCTTTATCCCCATCTGTCCTGCCTGAAAACTAGAACTAAACTCTAATGCTGCGTTAGTGGTTTTACCCCTTTTGAAGCCAGGTTTCCACTTTGCAGTAATACCATGCTGCCATACAGAAGGTGGTGTGTATATTGGAATGAACTGCCAGAGGAAGTGGTAGCTACAAGTACAGTTCAACATTTAAAAGGCATTTGAACAGGGGCATGAATAGAAAAGGTTTACAGGGGTACTGGTCAAATGCAGGCAAATGGGACTAATTTGGATGGGGAAACATGGTCGGCATTGACACGGACTGGAGAGTCTGTTTCTGTGCGGTAAGACCCTCTCTGCACCTTCTTGGCAGCTGTAACATTGTATCATGCACTTGGTTCTGTAGGTTTGAGCTATAGAGAGAGGCTGAATAACCTGGGGCTATTTTCCCTGGAGCATGGGAGGCTAAGGGGTGACATTGTAGAGATTTATAAAATCATGAGGGGTATGGATAGGGTAATTAGGCAAGGTCTTTCCCTGGGGTGGGGAGTCCAGAACTAGAGGGATTAAGGTGAGAGGGGAAAGATATAAAAAGGACCTAAGGAGCCACTTTTTCACACAGAGGGTATATGAAATGAACTTCCAGAGGAAGTGGAGGCTGGTACCTTTACAACATTTAAAAGGCATTTGGATGGGTATATGCATAGGGAAGGTTTAGAGGCATATGGGTCAAATGCTGGGTAATAGGACTGGATTTATATTGGATATCTGTTGGCATGGACGAGTTGGACCGAAGAATCTGTTTCCATGTACCTCGATGACTAATAAATCAAATAAAAAATCTATTAGTCTATGACCCTGTGACTCTAAGTAAACAAGTATTTTACATTGGCCTTCATTATATAATTCCAAGTAAGTACCCAGAAATGGTTGTAAATCAGGAGATGATTGGGAGTATGGAACTCAAGAACATTATAATTATAGAGTTTTATGTCAGAATAAACAGCAACATTCTATAAGCTTTTCTAATTACTTGTTTTACCCACATGCTAACCGTTTTCTGATTCATGCATGAGGTCACTCAGATAGCTTCGCATATCAGAGTTTTGAAATCTCGTCATAGTTACATTGTTTTTTTATTCTTCCTGGCAAAAATGGATAATGACACATTTTCTGAAATTATACACCATTTGCCAGCTCTTTGCCTACTGATTTAATCTTTCACTTTATTGCATACTTTTGTCCTCTTTCAAACTCACCTTTGTACTCACCTTTGAGTCATCAGCAAATTTAGCAGACATTCCCTTGGCCCCTTCTTCCAAGTCATTTGCATAGACTGTAAAAAATTGAGGGCCCATTGGCTCAGTACATCTTTGCCAATCAGAAAATGGCTATTTATCGTTCTCATTAGCTAGCTAATCTTCAGTCCATGACATCCTCTGTCATTCTGCAAAGATCTTTGATATAGTAGTTTGTCAAATGTGGGCATGAAACCTGAGTTAGCTTAAGTAAATTGGCGTGCTAGTCTGGGGTTGGATCAGCAGAGATCAGTGGGAGAGGCAGTTACATTATTGTCTGTATTGGTAATCCAGAGGCAAAAGCATAAAGTACAAGAGAAACTCAGCAGATCTGGCAGTATCTGTGGAGAAAGAAACAGTTAATATTTTGCGTCTAAAGTGACTCTTTGGAATTTTAGTCATATTGGACTCAAAATGTTAACACTGTTTATTCCTCTACAGATGCTGCCAAACGACTGGGTTTTTCCAGCACTTTCTGTTTTTATTTCAGATCTCTGTATCAGCAGTACTTCAGCTAACATTATAGAAGTCCAGAAGCCTGGGCTAGTGCTCTGGGAACGTGTGTTCGAATCCCATTTAGTGATATTTGAACTTAATTAATGAAACTTGGCATTAAAAGCCAGTCCAATGATGACTATGAAACCACCGTTGATTGTTGTAAAAGCATAGTTCACTAATGTACTTTAGGGAAGGAAAGCTTACAATTCCTATCTGCTCTAGCCTAGCTGTGACTCCAGACTCAAAGCAATGTGCTTGACTGTTAACTGCCTGGAAAGCTGTTCAGGTCAAGGCCAACAAGGCTGGATGCCTACAACCTATGAAAGAAAGCAAAGCAATGCAAGACATTTAAAGGGATGCTTCATAATACTCAGAATAAACATATTCCGACAATAAAGAAAAAATTTAACAGAATAAATTAATAAGTTAGAGATAGCATTAAACTTAAGGAAAAAGCATATCACTGTATAAAGATGAACGGCAGGTCAGGTGAATAGTCAGAATAAAAGAGTGGCAGAGAATGACTGAAAGGTTAATCAGGAGGAATGAATTAGATTCAGTAAAGAAGCTAGCAAGTTAAGGTTATAAAACTGGATAGCAAGAGATCCTGTACTTAACAATGATGAAGGCCAAAACATCAGTACAAAAGACAAGGCTGATCATTTGCAACAATCTTCAGACAGTGGTGTTGATTGGATGATCCATCTGAGTCTCCTCCAGAAGTCCTGAGCATCACAGGTGCTAGTCTTCAACCAATTTGATTTACTCCATGTGACATCAAGAAATTGTTGGAGGCTCTGGAAGCTGCAAAGGCTGTGGGCCCTGACCACATTCCAGCAATAGCTTTTGAAGAGCGTACTCTTAAACTTACTGCACCCCTAGCAAAGCTGTTCCAGTACAGCTACAACACTGGTGTTTATCTGACAATGTGGAAAACTGGACGGATAAGTCCCGTACACAGAATATACCACCAAATCCAGTTTGGGCCATTTATTGCTCCATCAGTCAACTCGTGACCATCAGAATATCAACCATGCTGTCAAGCAGCACTTGCTTAGCAATAACCTGGCCGGTCCTGCATAGTTTGGGCTCCGCCAGGGCTACTCAGCTCCTGACCTCATTGCAGACTGGTTCAAGCATGTACAAAGACAGCTGCTTTCCAGAGGTAAGGTGAGAGTGACTGTAACGAGGTCAGCCAGGAGGACTTCATAGAATATGAGATCTCTGATTGGGGCTGTTAATCTGGTTTAATCAGAGGCCCTGGCTGATGGATATAATTAGGAGTGTCAGAGGTTTTGTTTACTCTGAGGGAGCTGGATCAGTGTCCAGGACTCTCCATGTATAAGTTAAGGGTGACTTGGTGACAGGACACTGGCCTCTGTGGAGTTATTTCAGACTGCCCTTGATATCAGTGTAGCACTTGATTAATTGTGGGATCAAACAGTAAAACTGAAATCAATGGGAACTAGGGAAATCTCCCCATTATTTGGAGTCATTGCTAAGAAGATGGGGTGGTTGTTGGCAGTCAGTCATCTTAACTCCAGGATGTCTCTGCAGGAGTTCCTCAAGGTGGTATCCTTGGTTCAACCACTACAACCTCTTCATCAATGACCTTCCTTCCATCATATGGTTAGAAATGAGGATTTTGCTGATGAATTTGCAGTATTCAGCACCATATTTGACTCCTCAGATACTGAAGCAGTCCATTGTCAAATGCAGCAAGACCTGGATAACATCTAGGCTTGGGCCAAGAAGTGATGAGTAATATTTGCTCCACACAAGTGCCAGGCAATGACCATCTGCAACAAAATAGAATCTAGACATCACCTAGATATTCAATGGTATTGACATCACTAAATCCCCATCGTCAATATGCTCAGTAATAGTAGTAGTAGTGTGTACTATCTTCAAACGAACAAAGAACTGTGGATGCTAAAGATCTGAGCAAAAACAGCAATTGCAGGCAAAACTCAGCAGGTCTTGCAGCATCTTTGTTTTGTGAAGGGAAGGTCGTGCCTCACAAACCTTATTGAGTTCTTTGAGAAGGTGACCAAACAGGTAGATGAGAGTAAACCGGTTGATGTGGTGTATATGGATTTCAGCAAGGCATTCGATAAAGTTCCCCACATTAGGCTATTGTACAAAATGCGGAGGAATGGAATTGTGGGAGATATAGCAGTTTGGATCGGAAATTGGCTTGCTGAAAGAAGACAGAGGGTGGTAGTTGATGGGAAATTTTCATCCTGGAGACCAGTTACTAGTGGTGTACCGCAAGGGTCGGTGTTGGGTCCACTGCTGTTTGTCATTTTTAGACATGACCTGGATGAGGGCGTAGAAGGATGGGTTAGTAAATTTGCAGACAACATTAAGGTCGGTGGAGTTGTGGATAGTGACGAAGGATGCTGTAGGTTGCAGAGAGACATAGATAAGCTGCGGAGCTGGGCTGAGAGGTGGCAAATGGAGTTTAATGCAGACAAGTGTGAGGTGATGCACTTTGGTAGGAGTAACCGGAAGGCAAAGTACAGGGCTAATGGTAAGATTCTTAGTAGTGTAGATGAGCAGAGAGATCTCAGTGTCCACGTACACAGATCCTTGAAAGTTGCCACCCAGGTTGACAGGGCTGTTAAGAAGGCATACAGTGTTTTAGCTTTTATTAATAGAGGGATCGAGTTCCGGAACCAAGAGGTTATGGTGAAGCTGTACAAAACTCTGGTGCGGCCGCACTTGGAGTATTGTGTACAGTTCTGGTCACCGCATTACAAGAAGGATGTGGAAGCTTTGGAAAGAGTGCAAAGGAGATTTACTAGGATGTTGCCTGGTATGGAGGGAAGGTATTATGAGGAAATGCTGAGGGACTTGAGGCTGTTTTCATTAGAAGAAGTTTGAGAGGTGACTTAATTGAAACATATAAAATAATCTTAGGGTTAGATAGGGTGGATAGGGAGAGCCTTTTTCCTAGGATGGTGACGGTGAGCATGAGGGGGCATTGGGGTGTCCCCACACTCAAAATATCAACTCTGCTTTTTTCCCACAGATGCTGCCAGATCTGCTGATTTTCACCAATAGTTTTTTTTGTTATAGGGTTAGGGTTAAGGTTAGATGCACTGCAGAAATTCACCAATATCCTTAACCAGCACCTTCCAGGAAGATTGGAAACTTTCCAGCAGAGTTAACATTCTGTGTCCAATGTGACCTTGCCCTGGGACTGCTGTCAGGTCGTAGATTTTAAAGATAATTATTAAGAATCCTGAACAAATGTTGACTGTGTGTGGAAAGGCAGCTATAACAATGCATCCTGCACTCTGTTCTATTACCCTGATGCACTTGTATCGTGTGAACTGACTTTAAAGCATGTAACACAACACTTTTCAATGTGCTTTGGTGCTTATGACAGTGATAAACTAAGTTAAATCAAAAAGAATGTTTCCTATTATGGGTCAGCCCAGAGCTAGGGGACACTGTTGAAAATTAGGAGTTGCCTTCTGAGTGCAGAGATGAGAATGTTTTTTCTTATATCTCACAGGTTTGTTTTTGGAATGGTCGGCCTTAGAAGGTTTTGGAATTAGAGTCAATGTACATTTTTTAAATAGGTTAAAAACCAAAAGACTTGTGGGTGCCATAAAGCAGGAACGAAAGTTCTGAGGAAGGGTCACTGGACCCGAAAATTTAACTCTGATTTTGCTTCACAGATGCTGCCAGACCTGCTGAGCCTTTCCAGCAACTTCTGTTTTTATTCCTTATTTTTAAAACAGGGGCAGATTCATGTTAGACATGGCAATCAAAGGTTATTGGGGATTGATGGGAATGTGAAATTCGAAACAAAAACAGATCAACCTGACTGAAGGGCGAATGGCCTACTTCTGATCCTAATTCAAATGGCTTATGACAACTTGTTAACACATTTCATTCTTACACTGAGGCATTTGATGCAGGACTGAGATGCAATCACTCTGTAAATGGATCAATGTTACGCAAAATTTCCATTTCTTTTAGAAAAACAAATGCACTTTCTTTCCCGAGCCATATTAACATGGACTTAGGCAAAGGACCTGTCAAAATCCCACCACAGACTACAGTCCTGTCGCAGTTCAGCAGTCACCTGATCCCAAGGGGCGGGGCAGGCGATCAACGCGCTTGCGCTGAATCGCCGTGGTTTCGTCCTGGGAGCTGTAGTCCGGTGTCTTCGTGTTTGTCGCCAATGAGCAGAAGGGAGCGAACTACAGATCCCGGTGTGCACGGCGGCGGGCTCCGGGGGGGCCGGGCTTGGAAGTTGTCCTTCCCCACCACCTAACCACTCCCGCCCCCCCCCCCCTCACTCCTCCCAACTTGAGGGAAAAAGTGAGTGAGTGAGAGTGAAGGAGGAGGAAGCGTCTCCTTGGTTGTACCGGTCACTTCTCCGGTGTCTGTTCGGTGTGAAGCCTCCTCGGTTCCCTGTCGCCCCTCCCCGACATGGAGCGCTGGAAGGGACGCGTGGCTCTGGTAACCGGGGCGTCGGTGGGGATCGGTGCGGCCATCGCCCGGACTCTGGTTCAGCACGGCATGACGGTGGTGGGCTGTGCCCGGAGTGTGGACAAAATCGAGGTAGGAATCGGGGAGATGGGGTTGGGATCAATCTGTGTGTGGGTGTGAAGGGGGCTGGTGGAGTACGGAGACACACACACACACACACACACACACACTAGGCAGGCCCTGGGTGCTGAGCCTCCTCTTAACCTGCCCTTCCCTCCCCTCCGCCTTCTTCTTTCAAAATTAAAAGACAACATTGAGCCGCAGCTCGACACCATCGTCTGTTATCCAGATAAATGTCACTTTGCAACCATCTTGGCTGAAAAGAAAATTGCCCCCTTGCGCGCAGCGGAAAACTCGGGTTTTTGCCAGCCCCCACCGCTTTCTCCTCGGGGATACAAAAAAAGCAGCTGTTTATCTCCACGAACCTTCCGAATCCCTCAACGAAACTAAAACAGAAAACTTACAGCCGGTATTCTCCCCGGACCCTTTTTACCGTCGCCGACTGTATCTCTCGTCAGGCTTAAGGCAGTCGGTCACCAACCTTGCTTTTGTTTAAAACTGTACTGTTTTGTGGTGGGCTAGATTTGTAGGAGAGGCAAATCCTGGTGTGTTTTCTCTCTTTCTCCCCCGCCCCCCGAAATAAACTGGAAGTTTGACTGCTTTTCTTGAATCTGTGGCTTTCATACTTTTCTCGATTAACCTTTCCGTCAGCCCTCCTTCATAGTACCTTGAAACCTCTTGGCTTCAGGTGTTACCTTCATCAGTTTGGATTTTGCCTATTCAATAACTGACCGTGCAGTCTGGAAGTATTCACTGTGTGAGACACCTTTGAAACGTTACCACCTACTGTAAGCACCGTAGAAATGCAATATATTTAGTTTGTACTGGGTGGTATTTCTGCTTGGCAAGATTTATGTAACCCAGCTGTCCGTTTTCAGAAAAGCTTTTAGTTTGCCCTTGAAAGCAGTAGCTTATTCTGCTGCAGTTATCGTTAATAATGTGTAGTCGGTTAAAACGTACTCCGAAGCTACAAATAACAGTCAACGGTTGTAGACAATTGCGACATATCTCTTTGCATTTTTAATTTTGTTTTGTAACTGGTTGTCTCCAGCTGACTTGTTAATGCACGAGTTGCAACACGAAGTGGGCATTGATCACTGCTTTTGTAATAAGTTTATTTTTAATTGCTGTATTCTCCTTTTCGTAAATTATTTTCCCAGTTCGTCCAATGGCTAATCTCAATATGAGGTTACCCTTTTCCCCGGTCCCTTGCAAAACTGAATCTGCAGGTGGGTGCTCAGAAGCATTCCAGCGTGAGTTTGTTCAAGTGCCTCCTGCTTTTCGGTTTGTCTTGATTTTCATACTAAGTGCAGTTTACATTAGGTGAGGAAGCAGTGTCTTGCTACAGTGTTTTCTGTTTAATGCTGTTTAAATTAAAAGTTAAATATTTCCTAACAATAAAAGCTGGAACAGGATACGGGAAGACAACTTTTTAAATTTGAAGCTTCCGCAACTCTAAAATTTAGAGGCCAAAGATTGTTGTATTTTGCTGCTCTATTCTTTGCCTGTTGGTTTTCTGCTAAACACAATCAGAGATACACATTAATAGATAATAAAATGTGAGGCTGGATGAACACAGCAGGCCAAGCAGCATCTCAGGAGCACAAAAGCTGACGTTTCGGGCCTAGACCCTTCATCAGAGAGGGGGTTGGAGAGAGGGAACTGGAATAAATAGGGAGAGAGGGGGAGGCGGACCGAAGATGGAGAGTAAAGAAGATAGGTGGAGGGAGTATAGGTGGGGAGGTAGGGAGGGGATAGGTCAGTCCAGGGAAGACGGACAGGTCAAGGAGGTGGGATGAGGTTAGTAGGTAGATGGGGGTGCGGCTTGGGGTGGGAGGAAGGGATGGGTGAGAGGAAGAACCGGTTAGGGAGGCAGAGACAGGTTGGACTGGTCTTGGGATGCAGTGGGTGGGGGGGGAAGAGCTGGGCTGGTTGTGTGGTGCGGTGGGGGGAGGGGACGAACTGGGCTGGTTTAGGGATGCAGTAGGGGAAGGGGAGATTTTGAAACTGGTGAAGTCCACATTGATACCATATGGCTGCAGGGTTCCCAGGCGGAATATGAGTTGCTGTTCCTGCAACCTTCGGGTGGCATCATTGTGGCAGTGCAGGAGGCCCATGATGGACATGTCATGTAGAGAATGGGAGGGGGAGTGGAAATGGTTTGCGACTGGGAGGTGCAGTTGTTTGTTGCGAACTGAGCGGAGGTGTTCTGCAAAGCGATCTCCAAGCCTCCGCTTGGTTTCCCCAATGTAGAGGAAGCCGCACCGGGTACAATGGATGCAGTATACCACATTGGCAGATGTGCAGGTGAACCTCTGCTTAATGTGGAGTGTCATCTTGGGGCCTGGGATAGGGGTGAGGGAGGAGGTGTGGGGACAAGTGTAGCATTTCCTGCGGTTGCAGGGGAAGGTGCCGGGTGTGGTGGGGTTGGAGGGCAGTGTGGAGCGAACAAGGGAGTCACAGAGAGAGTGGTATCTCCGGAAAGCAGACAGGGGTGGGGATGGAAAAATGTCTTGGGTGGTGGGGTCGGATTGTAAATGGCGGAAGTGTCGGAGGATGATGCGTTGTATCCGGAGGTTGGTAGGGTGGTGTGTGAGAATGAGGGGGATCCTCTTAGGGCGGTTGTGGCGGGGGCGGGGTGTGAGGGATGTGTTGCGGGAAATACGGGAGACGCGGTCAAGGGCGTTCTCGATCACTGTTGGGGGGGGAAGTTGCGGTCCTTAAAGAACTTGGACATCTGGGATGTGCGGGAGTGGAATGTCTTATCGTGGGAGCAGATGCGGCGGAGGCGGAGGAATTGGGAATAGGGGATGGAATTTTTGCAGGAGGGTGGGTGGGAGGAGGTGTATTCTAGGTAGCTGTGGGAGTCGGTGGGCTTGAAATGGACATCAGTTACAAGCTGGTTGCCTGAGATGGAGACTGAGAGGTCCAGGAAGGTGAGGGATGTGCTGGAGATGGTCCAGGTGAACTGAAGGTTGGGGTGGAAGGTGTTGGTGAAGTGGATGAACTGTTCGAGCTCCCCTGGGGAGCAAGAGGCGGCGCCGATACAGTCATCAATGTACCGGAGGAAGAGGTGGGGTTTGGGGCCTGTGTAGGTGCGGAAGAGGAACCGTTCCACGTAACCTACAAAGAAGCAGGCATAGCTGGGGCCCATGCGGACCCCCTTAGTCTGTAGGAATTGGGAGGAGTCAAAAGAGAAGTTGTTGAGGGTGAGGACGAGTTCAGCTAGGCGGATGAGAGTGTCGGTGGAGGGGGACTGGTCAGGCCTGTGGGACAGGAAGAAGCGGAGGGCCTTGAGGCCATCTGCATGCGGAATGCAGGTGTATAGGGAGACATTTTTCCATCCCCACCCCTGTCTGCTTTCCGGAGAGACCACTCTCTCCGTGACTCCCTTGTTCGCTCCACACTGCCCTCCAACCCCACCCCACCTGGCATCTTCCCCTGCAACCGCAGGAAATGCTACACTTGCCCCCACACCACCTTCCTCACCCCTATCCCAGGCCCCAAGATGACATTCCACATTAAGCAGAGGTTCACCTGCACATCTGCCAATGTGGTATACTGCATCCATTGTACCCGGTGCGGCTTCCTCTACATTGGGGAAACCAAGCGGAGGCTTGGAGACCGCTTTGAAGAACACCTCCGCTCAGTTCGCAACAAACAACTGCACCTCCCAGTCGCAAACCATTTCCACTCCCCCTCCCATTCTCTACATGACATGTCCATCATGGGCCTCCTGCACTGCCACAATGATGCCACCCGAAGGTTGCAGGAACAGCAACTCATATTCCGCCTGGGAACCCTGCAGCCTAATGGTATCAATGTGGACTTCGCCAGTTTCAAAATCTCCCCTTCCCCTACTGCATCCCTAAACCAGCCCAGTTCATTCCCCTCCCCCTACTGCACCACACAACCAGCCCAGCTCTTCTCTCTCTCCTCGCTCCCCCCCCCTCCCACTGCATCCCAAAACCAGTCCAACCTGTCTCTTCCTCCCTAACCGGTTCTTCCTCTCACCCATCCCTTCCTCCCACCCCAAGCCGCACCCCCACCTACCTACTAACCTCATCCCACCTCCTTGACCTGTCCGTCTTCCCTGGACTGACCTATCCCCTCCCTACCTCCCCACCTATTCTCTCTCCACCTATCTTCTTTACTCTCCATCTTCGGTCCGCCTCCCCCTCTCTCCCTATTTATTCCAGTTCCCTCTCCCCATCCCCCTCTCTGATGAAGGGTCTAGGCCCGAAACGTCAGCTTTTGTGCTCCTGAGATGCTGCTTGGCCTGCTGTGTTCATCCAGCCTCACATTTTATTATCTTGGAATTCTCCAGCATCTGCAGTTCCCATTATCAGAGATACACATTGATATTTTAATCCACAATTGCAGTAAGCTAGTGCTTAGAATTGGTCTTGTCGTTTGCTTCACTGTTTTTATATTGGATTGAGTTTCAGAGAAAGAGATGGAAGTCTGAGGCAAAAAAATGAATTCCACCATGGAGTAAGTAGCTGAGTAGGACAAGTCTTGCATATACACTAGTTAAGTTCAGGTGCTCCTGCATGGAACGCGTTTGAGAAGTATTGCCCAATTTAATATTTCAAGAGTATGTATAGTCAGAAATGTACCATTCTTGGTGTTCTGGCAGTGGGTGGTGCCCAGACTCTGCTCAACACTACACTCCATGAACAGATAGGGATTGGATGCAAAAAGTAGCATGTTTCTGCAAGTTGACGTGGTAAGGATGATGGAACCAAGTACTGCCTAGATAATCCTCCCAAGATTGTGATATTTCCTCTGCTGGTCCTTAGGTGTGTTCATGCTGTAGTAGGGCAGCCATTCCAGATGCAACATGCAATTAAAATCTTATCAAATTCATACCTCAAGTCTTATGAAAACCTCGGTGGCCACGGGTTCCAACCTGAAAAAGAATCCCTTATCTCCACTCACTGTTTCCTGCCCATGAGCCATGTCTCTTTCCATGCCAATATACTGCCTTTAACACTGAAATCTGTTACTGAGTCATACAGCATGGACACAGACCCTTCAGTCCAACCAGTTCATGCTGATGATAATCCCAAACTAAACTAGTCCCACCTGTCTGCGCATGGCCCATATCCCTCTAAACATTTCTAATTCATGTTCTTATTCAAATGTGTTTTAAATGTTTTAACTGTACCTGCATCTACCACTTCCTCTGGAAGCTCATTCCCCCCATGAACCTCTGTGTAAAAACAAGAAGCTGCCCCTCATGTCTTTTTTAATCATTCTCCTCTCACCTTAAAAATATGCGCCCTAGTCTTGAAATCCCTCAACTGTTCTATAAGATCGCCTCTCAACCTCCTGTGCTCCAGTGGAAAAAGGCCCAGCCTCTCCATTATAACTCATGACCTCCATCCCTGGCAACTTCCTGGTAAATCATTTGTCCTCTCCAGCTTAATATCCTTCCTAAAACAGGGTGACCAGAATGGGACACAACACTCTAGAAGAGGCCTCATCAATGTCCTGTACCACCTCAACATAACATCCCAAATTCTGTTCGTAAAGGTCTGAGCAATGAAGGCAAGCGTGCTAAATGCCTTCTCAACCACCCTGTCTACATGTGAGACAAACTTCAAAGAATTATGTAATTGAACCCATGGGCCTCTGTTCGACAACACTACCCAGGGGTCTACCAATAATTATATAAGTCTTGCCTTTGTTTTACCAAAATGTAATACCTTGCATTTATCTGAATTAAATTCCATCTGTCAATCCTGAGCCCATTGACCCAGTTGATCAAATTCTTTGTAATCTTAGATAATCTTCTTCACTATCTGCAATACCACAATTTTTAATGTCATCTGCAGACTTGCTAACCATCCCTTCTATATTCTTATCTAGATAATTTTACATTTAATGACAAACAAAGTGGACCCAGCACCAATCCCAGTGTAATGCTGCTTGTAACAGACCTCCAGTCCAATAAACAAACCTCTGCCACCACTGTCTCCTGCTGTTGAGCCAGTTTTGTGTCCAATTAGCAAGCTGACACTGAATTCCATGTAATCTAGCTTTACTAATCAGTCAACCATGTGGAACCTTGTCAAAGGGTTTACCAAAGTCCATGTAAACAACGTTTACCGCTCTAGCCTCATCAGTCTTTTTGGTCAGTTTCTCAAAAAATGTCATTTGAGTTTGAGTTTCCCTTGCGCAAAACCATACTGACTATCCCCAATAATTCCTTGCTTCTCCAAATGGGTATAAATCCATCTTTTAGAATTATCCTCCAATTTACCTACCACTAATGTCGGACTCACTGCAGATGCTGGAAATCTTAAATAAAACCAGAAAGTGAGGGAGAAATTTGGCAGCCAAGCAGCTTCTGTAGAGAGAAAAACAGTTGATATTTTGTCAAGTGACCCTCTGCCAGAACTGAAAGCAGCTAGGACAGGGATTGAGATCGACAAAAGTAATCCTGAAAATTAATTCATTGTATTTGGGTTAAATTCTTGGACCACTACATTCTAGAACCAACCGGGAAGCTATGTATAACAAATAATGAAACAGGAATAATCAATAACCTCTTGGCAAAGGAACTGTTGGATATTGGCAGTTATTACATGATAGATTTCATCTTCAGTTTGAAGGAGGAAAAGTATAAGTGACCAATGTGTTAAACCTAAATAAGAGTAATTGAAAGGATATGGAGACTGAGATTATTAAAATCAACTAGGGAAACTAGGTTGAAATGTGTACTGTAGCGATGCAGTGGCAGACTTTTAAGGAGATATTAAATAACTTTCAGCAATGATTTATCTCTGAGAATGAAAGATTTTTGAAAAGGAGATATCGTCCCATAGCTGGATAACAAACTAGTGGAGAGTATCAAACTGAAAGAAAGAAGTGCTGTTGAATCTGCAAAGTTTGGTGTGAGCCAGAAAATTCATCAAATTTTAAGAAACAGTAAATGATCTCCATCTAAAAGAGAGATGATAAATTGGAATGAGTGAAAAGTATCTGATAATTTTAAAGCAGTAAAAATTTCTGTGAACACTTAAATTGGAAAAGAGTAACTAAAGCTAATGTTGATCCACTAGAGAGTATTTAGCCTATTGACAATTGAAAATTATAAAATAGTGGAGATGTTGAACAGCTTTTTTTTGTCTGTCTTTGCTAGGACTTTAGAAAACTTTCTGAAGATGCATGAAAGCCGAGAAGTAAGCATGAAGGAAGAATTTGAGCCACTCGCCAACAGTAGGGAAAAGGTGCTGGGAAAGCGTAGGCTGACATTCTGACAAGATCCCAAGATGAAGTTGCCTGTTGCTTAGATCTTAAAAGAAGTTGTTGCCGAGTTAGATGCATTTGTCCTAATCTTCCAGAATTACTTAGATCCTGGAAGGACCCTGCAAATTGGCAAATAATGTCATATTTTCTTTTAAGAAAAGGCAAAAACAGAAAATTATAATCCTCTTAACTGTTGTAAGTATTAGAATCCATTAGTAAGGATCTTGTAGAAGGAAGCTTAAAAAAAATCATACAATGATTATGCAGGGTCAACATGGCTTTGTGAAAAGGAGATGGTGGTTAAATACTTTGAAGAAGTAATGTTGGCTAGAGGGGAATCAATAGCTATGGTTCATTTGGATTTTCAAAAGCTGCATAGTTGCCACATTGAAGTTAACTGCTAAGGGCACAGGGTTTACGAAGTAACATTAGCATGACTAAAGTATTAATTAGCTAACAAGCAGAGACGAGGGATAAATGGATCTTTTTTCGATTGATAAGCTGTAACTAGTTGAGTGCCATAGAGATAAATGATCAAAATATTTACAATCCACATCAATACGATGAATGAAGCAAATACATGGAAGCTAACTTTGATAGAGGTAGAGAGAAATACTTTGTCAAGAGTTGGTCTTCAAAGGGGAGTAGACTGGTTAAGTAAAGAAGCAAAAGTTTGGTAGATTCAGTGTAGTGTTGCAAAGTGTGAGCAAAATATAAGAATAAGAAAGTTTTACTGCAACCAAACTGGGTATTGTTGAGACCACTTTTGCACCATGTATTGTTTGATCTCTTTTATGAATAAAGATATGATTGTTTTGGATGCAGCTCAGAGAAGGTTCACTTGGCTCATGTGTGGGATGAAGGACTTTCTTGTGAAGAAATGTTGAACAGGCTGGGCCTATAATCCACTGACGTTTAGAAAAATGAGGCAATTGTATTGAACTATATACGATATTAGAGGGACTTGATAGAGTGGGTACCAGGAGAATGTTTCCTCTTGTAGGAGATGGTTGAACTCTGGAATAGGGTTTGAGAATGAGGTTTTGCTTTTAAATCAGCTGAGGAGCATGTTTTGCTTGGAGGATTATAAGAATGTGGAATTCTTTCCCTAGAAGTTGAGATTGGTCATTACATTTATTCAAGGCAGAGTTAGTTACACTTTCGCTGGATGGGAGTTTCAGATTATGGGGGTCAAATAGCAAAGTGATGTCGAGACTATAATCAGATCAGCTATGATCTTATTGAATAATGGAGCAGGCTCTGTGGGCTTAATTCTGTTCCTAAGATTTGTCCATGTCTGCCTAACATTCACTGTGGGTTTTCATGTGAAAGATGACCGTGTTCATATGCTACTTAAAGGCAACAAGTACCTTTTGGGAGCGAAAATCTTATGGAGAATGAAGTAAACAAACTAAGTTTATAACTTTCCACAAAAATCATCTCCATATATATGACTGTCACAATATTCTAGTTTATCAAAACAGCATTATTCTGCTTTGCCATAAAATTCCTTATCCAATGTAAAATGTTTTCCAGTGTTGTATTGTAATTTAAAACAAATATTGATTCAGCCAAACGTAAACATGTTTTATGTGGGAAGCTTAGTCATATTGAGCATGTTCATGACAGTGATTGATACATTTCTAGATACTAATAACAATGAGGGCTATTGTGGTGAAATGGCATTGAGGTGTATGATCTAGGATGGCTGTGCAGGTTCAAGGGACTGAATGACCTGTTCTAGCTCCTGTATTCCTAATGTATGAAACATTAATTGTCAGAAGTTTGAAAGTCCTGTTGGAAACACAGTTACTTACTAAACTGAGAATTTTATATGATTAGATTGTAGAGGGTTGGTTAGCTTAGTTGGCTGGATGGTGATAGTGACACCAAAGCGTGGGACATTTCCACACTGGCTGAGATTACCAAAAAGGAGAGTCCTTCTCGATCTCCATTCTTAACTGAGAATTTGTGACCCTTGGCTTGTTGCTGATGCAAAAATGGGTAAGAAAGCAAGTTAAAGAAGATGCAGAGACTACAAAGAGATACAGATAGGGGGAATAATTGGCAGATGGTAGATAATGTGCAGAAAATATGAAAATCGTTTTCGTGAACAGCTGTTGTACAGAGGGAGCTGAGTGTCCATGCACATGAATCCCAAACGTAGCGTGCAAGTTTAACAGTTAACAAGGAGCAAAAATTTAATAGTGGCCTTTTTATAGCAAGGAGGATGGAGTATAAAAGGAGGGATGCATTCCTCTATCTGGGCATTGGTGAGACCATTGATGTACAGTGTGAAGTTTGGTCTCCTTACAAAAAGGAGGATATGCATTCTTTGGAGCCAGTTCAGTGCAAGTTTGCTAGCTAACTTCTGGCAGAAGGCCTTTTTTCCTTAGCTGCAAAGTTTGATTGTGGTTCTGTACTGACCTGTTTTAAATTCTAATGAGAGTCTTATTGAAAGGTTGTGGGTGTTTGGTAATGAGGTAATGTCGTCTAGAGAGAATCGAACTAGGGGCCACAGTTTTAAAAATAAGGCTCTTCTATTTAAGATGCAATCATTAGTATATGGAATTCTTCTCCACAGAGTAGTGAACACTGGCAAATGTACATATTCAAGGCTGAATTCGACAGATTTTGATTGCAGTGTGATGATATGAAGGACATTCAGGACAGTGGAGTTAAAGCCCCAATCTGATCTGCCGCAATCTTATCGAATGTTTGCTAGGTCAGTTGGCCTGCTTCTGTTCCTGCTTCCATGACCTCAATACCTGGATCTGCTGGAACTTCCAAAAAGACTGGATGGCCAGCAAGGCATGACTATTTCTAGTCATAAGTATCCTGCTACAGAAGTGAATGATAAAGGTGTTGCTTACCTATGGCATGCTTCTTGAAACTTCCACAGAGGACTGTTAACTTTAAAATAAAAGCTGAATCTGCATATTTCAACATGTTACTCCAGTCAGTGAATGGAGTATGTATCTGATCTAATACTAGAGACAATTTCATTTAGCCAGTAGTTCTGAAAGTGTGAGATAATAAAGTGTAGAGCTGGATGAACACTGCAGGCCAAGCAGCATCAGACAAGCAGGAAAGCTGACATTTTGGGTCTGGGCCCTACTTCGGAATTGAGAAAATCAGTTCTCAAAATGTCTTTTTCAATATATTCTGCAAATTGAGGTGATGTAGGAATATTGACTTTGGTGCATGATTGAGACTGTCTAATTGAGATTTTGTTGTAAGTTTCTTTTAGTGTGTATAGTTAAATGGATTAGTATGTGATTGCACACTTCAGTCCTTTTGCAGGATATTAAAAGGTGACATACGTTTACAGTTTATAGATAAATCTGCTCAACAGCTATACAAATCTATTTTATTGCTCAGTTTTCTCTGTGACATTACCTGTATCAGTTTCTTTCGTTCTTTCATGCACTTGTGCGTTTACTGTAGTGCCTGACACTTTTGAATAATCTGAACTCAAATAGGAATTCAATGTTCGAATTTCTGACACAGGAATTCCATTGATTCTGTCTTTAGAATACTGATCGGCATAACTGCACTAATTGTTAACATCTTCCAACCTCTGCATATGCCTTGGGTATCTGCTTAAAGTTGGCAGTTTTAAAATAGATTAAATTTATCTTTTCATTTGGCACTTGCACTGTTGCATTTTTAGTGAATCCTCAAATATTATGTTTGGTTGTCAAACACTTGCTGTTTTTGTTTTTAGGGATTTGGCACAATGTCTACTAAGAATGTCTCACTGGAAGTACGCCACTTTTATGCTTACATTTAATGTCCCTTTGGCAAAAAACTGAATGTTGAAAAAGTTAGGATGTGCCAGTATACCACTAGCGTTTGAAATTGGAGCATTGGGACATTATAGCTATTGTTTGGATGTGATAAACTGATTAGAATTGGAAAAAAGCTCTGATTTTTGACTGAAGGAAATCATGAAATTATCCATCTCCTTAAATTACAACTCATGGCTGGCAGGGTGAAAAGTGGCCATGTGGTAATCGTGATAATCCTTGATCATGAAGACAGACCATTTCTTTCTAGGTGACATCATATCTTCTAAATTGACACTATTAAAAACATGTGGAAAGTGCAGAATTTTTTGAATTCCTGTCTGTAAGGAACCATCTTTCTGGTGGCTAGGAGTGGCGAGGCCTGCCCTGGCCAGGCTGCAGTTCAAGACTCACATTCATATGCCAACATTTCAAAGAAAACTAAGTTAGCGTATTCATTTAATGTTGTTTTGTATCTACTTAATGGACATCCTTTCTAATGTGACTAGACTTTTCAGTCTTGCCACAGTAGATGATAATATTAAATGCATATTTTTGGGAAGCCTTGACCCTTCAAAATAAACATGAACATAAAATCAGATATTTGAAGATTCTCTAAAATTGTATCATGCCTAAAGCATGATTGGACTATAAATTGGAAGAGAATGTTAGGAGAACAGATAGAGATTTTTAAAATTGACAAATCTTGATATGGTGCAAGTCTTGTAGGCTAATGGTAGATATTGTGTTTTGAGATTGAGTTTGTATAAATAGAAAGGGAAATTTAAATAACTTTTCCACAGAATGTTTTTGCGTATTGAATGCTTTGTCACGAGTGACTATTAAGATACTGATTATAATGTAAAAGAATAGTTACCGGAAAGAATATAGGTGAACCATGTTGAACATTGTGTTGCATGCAAGGATTTCACCCCCAGCCTGTCCCTTTTTCAGTCTGCTAGCTGCATGGATCCTATGTGAAGTGAAGCAAAATATGTATTGACCGCTTTTATCGAAGAGATTGTGGTTGTGGATCTGTTGTATGAAATTTTCCTAATTCAGGTGTGTCTGGCAATTTGGCACCCCAGTTATATTGTGGAAGTCTACCCGAAAAAATGGTTATCTTCAAATATTGAAATTGCAGACGCATTAGCTTAGACCCTTGTATTCTAACTCCATTTACTTTTGATCCGAAAAGTAAGAATACAAAAACGTATTGAAATAGCTTTCATTAGCAATGATATTTTAGGACGGATGCAAAGTCTGCAGCTCACTCCTTTTGAGACTAGGGTACTAAAGCTAGGTGATCATTGTCTCCCTTAGCTAAGGTTAGACAGTTGTATTTTTATGCTGCTTTCATTTTCAAAAATGTTGGGACTATTTAAAGGAAATATTTTTTTGGATGGGTTGACCTGTCAAGCTGATATGAAATGCTATCTATTGAAATGACGAGCAGGAAACTACAACCTTCCCACCCCTCCCGTCCCTACCATACTCCATATCCTGTGTGCCTGAATGTAACTCTCTTTATTGCACCAAGTTACGTTTTAGTAGTGAACAAAGGCATTTGAAAGTCCAAAGGTTCAAGTTGCTTAGTTTAATTTAATAGTGATAAAACAGGCAATGCAACCTTTGGCTATGCGGTATTGGCAGGCTACAGTAACTAATTCAATATACATATTCAGTGCCACAATTTACTTCCTAAAATTCTACGTTTTTGCTTCAGAAACAAATGCTTCCAGAATGTAACCTCATGGAAAGCAATATTTCTAAGTACATTGTTTCCTTGTCCATCAAAGCTGATCTTTGCCACCATGGTGTCACCAGATCTCATAAAGAATCTGAACGGTGTGACCATTTTGTTAAAAGTGGATTTTCTGGTTGAAATGGATGGTTTCTCTTATGTAGTAGCTCGATGATGGTGAAATTGTCCCTTTTGAGAGGAAGGATGAATTACAATGTCATTATAATACGCTGCATGTTGAATATTTCAGCATTTACTTAAATTAGATAAGTCACATAAAATTTTTTTTGGCTGTTTTTGGTAGACAGAATATTGGAACAATTTAGCTCTGAAGTAGAATAATATTGAACTTGAAATGTTAACTCTGTTTCTCTTTCCTCTGAAAACAATTTTTGATTTTACTGCTAAGTGGCAAACACTAATTTTAGAATTGCACTCTTGCTCAAAGGAAATTGCTTCATTACATCTATCTGACTGAGTAGCAGTATCATTTTAAAGACCTTGAACGCGCCTCAACCATCTAAACTCAAGGAAGTAAAAGCCAAGTTTAAACAACTCTATCAATAAGTTGACCCTCTTCAGGCTTTAATATTGCCAAGTCAAATGAATAATGAGCCCCCTAACTAAGGCCAATTTATCCATCTTTCCCAAACTGCATGCAGTATTCCAGAGAAGGTCTGACCAAGGCTGTTTACACCAGAGGCATTAGTGCATGTACATGAGGATATTCAGTCTGCAATTTTGAGAGAAGCACAGCTCTTCAAGAACCACAATTAAGCCATTCAAAGACAGAATTAGAGCTACAACGGTCATACTGCCATTGTGAAATATAAAATGAAAGGACTGTTTTATTTAAAATCATTTCAGGCATTAAAAATTGAAGTTAATGGGCCTAGATGGGTAAAATAGTTATCTTAATCAAGTTGTGACATTTGTTTAATTCCTCAATTTTTTTGTAGTATTTTAAATATTTTTAGTAGAATTCTTGTGTAATTTTTCTTTGAATTCAGAACAAAAATATTGCCAAAATAGGTAGAGGTGAACATAGGGTTGATGCCAAATCCCAATAACAATCTTTCCTTTCATAGCAACCCTAGTTTAGAGACTTTGGTTATTATTTATTCTGGAATAAAGAATAGGTGCTGCACACGGAATGTTGAATGGAAGCATTCCGTATACATCTGTCTGTATCCTTTTTAAGTTTTGTTGAAATTGGTTCATGAATAATCACTTTGCCTGTGAAAAGTAATTGTCTTTTATGTGATTTCTGCACTTTAATCTTCCGGTCAGTATCTAGAGATAATGACAGCAATATTGTTGGCTGAGCTTCCATAGGCATTCTTGATTTGGCTCTTCAAGTGAATTTGAAGTGAGCAAAGGTTGGCAAAGAGTCTGATTTTTTTTAAAAGAAATAACGTGTTTCTGGAAAATGGGATAGCACAGGTTAAGGTTGTATCAGTGATAATGCGAACTGCAGATGCTGGAGAATCCAAGATAATAAAATGTGAGGCTGGATGAACACAGCAGGCCCAGCAGCATCTCAGGAGCACAAAAGCTGATGTTTCGGGCCTAGACCCTTCTTCAGAGAGGGGGATGGGTTGAGAGTTCTGGAATAAATAGGGAGAGAGGGGGAGGCGGACCAAAGATGGAGAGAAAAGAAGATAGGTGGAGAGGAGAGTATAGGTGGGGACGGGATAGGTCAGTCCAGGGAAGACGGACAGGTCAAGGAGGTGGGATGAGGTTAGTAGGTAGGTGCGGCTTGGGGTGGGAGGAAGGGATGGGTGAGAGGAAGAACAGGTTAGGGAAGCAGAGACAGGTTGGACTGGTTTTGGGATGCAGTGGGGGGAGGGGAAGAGCTGGGCTGGTTTTGGGATGTGGTAGGGGAAGGGGCGGTTTTGAAGCTGGCGAAGTCCACATGGTATCATTCCCCTTCCCCTACCACATCCCAAAACCAGCCCAGTTCATCCCCTCCCCCCACTGCACCACACAACCAGCCCAGCTCTTCCCCCTCCCCCCCACTGCACCACACAACCAGCCCAGCTCTTCCCCTCCCTCCACTGCATCCCAAAACCAGTCCAACCTGTCTCTGCTTCCCTAACCTGTTCTTCCTCTCACCCATCCCTTCCTCCCACCCCAAGCCGCACCTCCGTCTCCTACCTACTAACCTCATCCCACCTCCTTGATCTGTCCGTCTTCCCTGGACTGACCTATCCCCTCCCTACCTCCCTACCTATACTCTCCTCTCCACCTATCTTCTTTTCTCTCCATCTTCGGTCCGCCTCCCCCTCTCTCCCTATTTATTCCAGAACTCTCACCCCATCCCCCTCTCTGATGAAGGGTCTAGGCCCGAAACATCAGCTTTTGTGCTCCTGAGATGCAGCTGGGCCTGCTGTGTTCATCCAGCCTCCCATTTTATTATCAAGCACAGGTTTAGGGTTTTTTTAAAGTTTGGCTATGCTGCGAAATAGCAAGTGTGCTTTTTGTTTTCAGTGTCAAGCTGAAACACTTAAATCACATTGGCTGCTAGAAAAAGTTCTCTTTCTGAAATTTTTTATTTTCTACTTAACACTCCTACACTTTTTGCCAAAACGGCACTTTTGAATGTATATGATTACTGTCTGTCTGCATGTCTGGACTGTGACTGAAAATTTTTGTGTATTTAGCAAAGAGCTAGATTTTGAATTCTCTTGGAAAGGTGATGGCAAGCAGTTGTCTTACACAGATACTGCCCATTTGGTGTAAGTACATCCACACTGCTATTAACGGAATCCAAACTTTTGAACAAACAGTGGTGAAGTTTCAAGTAGTGCCCAGAAGGGGTCGCCTGGTTGCGGTAGACCGAGAGCATGGACTCAGCTGGTCTTTGGCTGCAGTGCCTGGAGCAGGCAATCCTGGCTGTGGGCCTCTGCGGAGACCTGTCAAAAGACCTGCAACTGTGTTTGTTAACCCCTTGTACAGAAGATGAATTTCATTTTTTTAACTTTTTTTGTAGCTCAAATGGCACGATTGTGGTGACAAAACACTTCACTGTATCTTGCTAGATATATGGGACGAAAAATAATCACTTAAAGTCCAGCTTCAATATTTGTAGGAGTTGTTGCACTTTGTAACATTTTGTTTTAAGAGATATTAGATTACGGGTGTTTGGCAGTATGTTTTTAAAATTAGGCTGGGAAATAAACTTTAGAATTATACTTCAGGAACAGAACTAATAAACAATTTAATTATTCCAAACATTTTGGTATATTATGACAGTGTAAAGCTGGTTATGTTTCACAGGTTGAATATTACTTCACCTTCACTTGCATCTTGTCTTGATGCTCATGTCTTCCAATTGAAAATGGTCTGAGGTCTGAGGGGATTAGGTATGTTTCTATTGAGGCTGATTTAATTGGACCACTTATGACTATCATTACATTTTTCTCAATGGTAACTTCAAAGTGTTGAAAGCAGACCACTTGCAAGGTCAATTTTATATTGAGGGAACCTAATACCAAGGTACCAAAAGGGGTGAGTTTTATGACAATGTGATTTGAAGTTAACTGCCTATTTAGTGATTTGGTATTTAAACATGTACATTAATTGAATTCTAACTTAGACCCATCCATGTTTTGGAACGATTCTTAGAATTAAATTAAAATTCTCTTGTTCTAGTAGTGGTCTATCAGTGATTGGTACTGCATTAGCTGATTAGATCAACTAACATGTATTTAACCTGAGTTAGTAGGAACTGCAGATGCTGGAGAATCTGAGATAACAAGGTGTAGAGCTGGATGAACACAGCAGGCCAAGCAGCATCAGGAGCAGGAATGCTGATGTTTCGGGTCTGGACCCTTCTTCATGGGGAAGGGGAACGGGGTTCTGAAATAAATAGAGGGGGGAGTGGATAGAGGATGCATAAAGGAGAAGATAGGTGGAGACGAGACAGACAGGTCAAAGAAGTGGGGATGGAGCCTGTAAAAGTGAATGTAGATGGGGAGTTGGGGAGGGGATAGGTCAGCCCAGGGAGGATGGACAGGTCAAGGTGGCGAGATGAGGCTGGTAGGTAGGAGACGGGGGTAGCTTGAGGTGGGAGGAGGGGATTGGTGGGAGGAAGGACAAGTTAGAGAGGCGGGGACCAGCTGGGCTGGTTTTGGGATGCGGTACGTGGAGGGGAGATTTTGAAGCTTGTGAAACCCACATTGGTACCATTTGGGCTGCACAGTTCCCAAGCGAAATATGAGTTGCTGTTCCTGCAACCTTCAGGTGGAATCGCTGTGGCACTGCAGGAGACCCAGGATGGACTTGTCGTCTTTGGAATGGGACGGGGAGTTGATGCAGTTGTTTAGTGCGAACCGAGTGTTGGTGTTCCGCAGAGCGGTCCCCAAGCCTCTGCTTGTTTTCCCTGATGTAGAGGAGGCCACAATGGGAACAGTGATATAGTATACCACATTAGTAGATGTGCAGGTGAACATCTGCTTGATGTGGAAAATCTTCTTGGGGCCTGGGATGGGGGTGAGGGGGGGGAGGGGTAGCACTTCCTGTGGTTGCAGGGAAAAGTGCTGGGTGTGATTGGGCTGGAGGGGAGTGTGGAGCGGACAAGGGAATCGAGGAGAGAGTGGTCCCCTCTGGAAAGCAGATGCGGGCGGGGAGGGAAACCAAGCGGAGGCTTGGGAACTGCTTTAGGGAACACCTATGCTCGGTTCGCGCTAAACAACTCCTAGTCGCAAAACATTTCAACTTCCCCTCCCATTCCTCAGGTGAAATGCCCATCTTGGGCCTCCTATAGTGCCATAACGATGCCACCTGAAGGTTGCAAGAACAGCACCTCATTTTGCTTGGGAGCCCTGCAGCTCAATTGTATCAATGCGGACTTCATAAGCTGTAAATCTCCCCTTCCCCAACTGCAACCCAAACCAGCCCAGCTTGTCCCTGCCTCCCTAACTTGTCCTTCCTTCCACCTCAAGCCCCACCCCCATTCCCTACCCACTAACCTCATCCTGCCCCCTTGACCAGTCTGTCCTTCCTGGACTGACCTATCCTCTCTCTCCTCCACCCCCCCCCCCCCCCCCCCCCAACCTTCCCATCTACACTCGTCTTTTACTGGGTCTATCCCCGCTTCTTTGACCTTGCTGACTTGCCTCCGCTTATTTTCTCCTCTATTTCTCTTCTATAAGCCTCCCCTTCTCTCCGTATTTATTGCAGAACTTCCCGCTCCTCTGATGCTGCTTTGCCTGCTGTGTTCATCCAGCTCTACACCTTGTAGAGGTGTATCTCTTGTATTTAAGCTGAAATTATTCTTAGGAACTAATCCAACTTTGATTTCAAAAGCTTTACATTGGAATTTTCAAGAGTTTGAAACTGCATTGTGTGTAGCATATAAAACCTTATTGGTACTTGATAAAATACGTAGAGGTTTTACATTGCCGGTGCATGAACCCAAGGCCATTTTCTTCTTTGTTTCTGGATCATCAACCTGAGTTGTTAACTGTGTGTCTCCTTACAGTTGCCCAAATGGCTGAGTATTTCCAGCATTTTCTGAATTTATTCATATTTCTGGGGTTTGCAGTATTTGACTTTGTGACTACCACTCATGTTCCCTTTGTGTTAGGGGCCATGGGTTTGGAAGGTCCTGTTGAGGGAGCTTTGGTGAATGGCTGGACGGCATCTTGCAGAAGATCACTGCTGCCACTGTTCACTGGTGACATTGGGAAGTTTGGGTGAAATGCCAGTTAAGCAGACTGTTTTGCCCTGGAAGAGCTGCTTGTATTGTTTGTATAATCTTTTGAGACTTTTGAAATGTCGCGTTGTTATATCCTTTATCAGCATTTTCCCTGCTAATGTTAGGCTAACCGAACTGTATTTCTTTTTTTTTCCCCCACAAGTGCCACCCTCCAGTCGTCTGGAACTGTTTCAAAATTTACATATGCAAGATGACAACTGACACATCTTTCACTTCTCATGCCATCTCCGGTAGCACCCTGGGATGTAGCTGATCAGGCTTGGTTGGGGACGTATCAATTGTTAGTCCCTATAATTTCTCCAGCACATTTTTATTAGCGTTAATACTAGTCTCCTTCAATTCTTTCATCCCAACAGACTCTTGGTTCCATAGCACTTCTACAGGACCATAAGATGTAGGAGCAGAAGTGGGCAGTTCAGCCCATTAGTTCGTCTGTCATTCAGTTTGATCATGGCTGATCTGATAAGTCTCAACTTCATGTCCCTGCCTTTTTACCATAACCCTTGATTTCCTCACTGATAGATTTTTAATCTCTCTGTTTTAGGCTGAGTGCATCTGATGACCTAGCGTCAACAGCCGTTTGCAGTTTAAAAAAAAATCCTGCATTCAGCATCCTCCAAAGATATATATGATGGACTTCATCAATCTTAAATAACCCCTTATGCCATGTGATCCATGTGGAGAAATGACATTCTGCATCTATCCTATTAAGTCCTCTAACAGTCTTAAATAAAAACCAAAAGAACTGCAGATGCTCTAAATTAAGAACAAAAGCAAAAGTTGCAGGAAAAGGCCAGCAGGTCTGGTAGCACCTGTGAAGGGGAAAAATAATTAACATTTTGGGTCCAGTGACCCTTCTGAGGGTGACTGGACCCAAAACATTAACTTTTTTTTCCTTCACAGATGCTGCCAGACCTGCTGGCCTTTCCCTGCAATTTTTGTTTTTGTGCCTGTAAGAATCTTGTCTGTTTCAACAGGGTTGCATTTCACTTTTTTCTATATTCCAGCGAGTTCAGGACCAACCTACTCAACTTCTCCTCAGAACTCAGTCTCTCCAAACCTGGTACCAGCCTAGTCAACTTTTGCAAGTGAACCTTTGGACTGCCTCCAGTACCTGCACAGATTTTCTTTGTTGAAAGGTCTCAAAACAGTATTTCATCTCTGGTCTGACTAGTGCCTTATATAGTTTTAGCAAAACCTCCCTACTCTTAGACTCCATTCCCTTTGAAACCAATCCTTCCTTGTTACCCACTGAACCTGGATGCTGATCTTTTCTGATTCATTTACAAATACTAAATCCCTCTGTTCTGTAGCTGTCTACGGTCTTTTTCCATTTAAATAATATTAAGCTCTTCCATTTTTCCTGCTAAATGCATAACCTCTCATTTTTCCACATTACGTTCCATCTGCCAAGTTTTGCTCAATTGCTTAACATGTCTATATCCCTCTGCAGGCACTGTCACCCTCACTCTTACTTACTTTATATGGATGATGATGGGATAGTGTAGGGGGATGGGCTTAGATTAGTTCGCAGGTTGGTGCAACATCGAGGGCCGAAGGGCCTGTTCTGCGCTGTATTGTTCTATGTTCCCCACCTATTTTTGTGTCACCCACAAACTTGGCTAAGGTGCATTGTCTTCTCATCCAAATCATTAATGTATATTGTAAATGTTTGTAGCCTTAGCACTGATACCTGTGGCACTCCATTATTTGTTGTTCTGAAAATGTCCTTTTGTTATGTAATTATTCAAATATGTTGGTTTGTGACTTTTGAGTCTATTCAAGTGATGTCATCCACCACTTCGAGAGTCTAACTTTGCAGGGTGAATATCTTGAATGTAATAGAACAAGAGAACTGGTGACGAGGATGAAATCTACAGGTAGACAGTGTGAACTTAAAAGATGAGAGGTGACCGCTGGAAGAAGTTCATGATGTACTGTGCCCCTCACCGCCCTGAAAGGACACCTGAGGTACAAGCACCCTATGTGATGTTTTGAACTTGAGGTGTAGTCCAGAGAGCTAAAAAATGAGCAGCCTAAAGACTACCTTGTTTTAAATGGGGAAAAAGGTGGTGGCAAAGTTTTTGTGGTATTGTGCTACATAAACTTTCTAAAGGAAGAAAGCCTGCAAATTTTGCACCCTGGGACCATATAATCAGGAGTAGACTGTTGGGGTGATAATTTACCAGGTTGGATTCATACTGCTTTTTGTGTATACAGTATACCTGGACAGTTTTCAACATTATCAGGGAGATGCCAGTATTGTAGCTGTACAGAAACAGTTTGCCTAGGGGTGTTGCAATAAGACTGAAGTGCAAGTGCCAGGATGCTCTCAGGGCCCATAGCCTTTACAGTATTCACTGTCTTGATGTTTCAAGGTGTGAGTTGAATTGGCTGGAATCTGGCATCATTGATGCTGGCGACTACTGGAGGAGGCCAGGCTCCAATGATGGCAACTTTGGGTCATTTAATGTGTGCGTCCACCTCATGAAAGACATTCACCCTTTAAATTAACCAGTGTATCCAATCGAGATTTGTTGCCATAGTCTTTCCGGCCAATCTCATGGGTTTAATAGTGCTAATAGAGGTAGATATTGCATAAGCTGCACATAGCCCTGCATTCTCTTCAATTTCCGATCTGACCTCTGATGTAACGGGAGAAGGATATTGTTGAGTATTTATGTATGTTGCAGTACCACTTTGAGTCTGATTACCTGATGTCATTGGCTGTTTTGGAGGAAAACGGCTCATTTTAGCCTTGCTGCAGAGTGAACACCTCCCTTAAACACTTAGGGTTTCTTCTCATACTTGATCATAACACCCCATTATCCCAATTTGCTGTCTTTATATTGGTTAGTCGGTCCTCTCTCCATGTTAATATTCTACCTCCAACGCCATGTTCTCCAACTTATTTGTGTGTGGTATCTTATCTGGTACCTTAACAGATCCCTTCTGGGAAATTATTATTCTGTTTTTGACTGGTGAGCCAGTATTTGTTGAGTTATCTTTTTCTGTTCTTACAGAAGCTCTTGCAGTCAGCTTTTATGTTCCTTGCAAATTTACCCTGTTTGTACATTGCCCCTCTTAATCAACCTCTTAATTTTTGTTGGAATTTTTAACTGCTTTTGCTCCTCAGCTTTGCTACTATTCATATTAATTTTAAAGGACCCCTGCTTGGATCTAACATTATCTTCCAGTTTCTGTTGTTAGCTCTAGTCTGACCACTTTTTCCTGTTCTGTTTTTTCCTGAAGCAAATGTTTAACTGCTGTGATGCGTGTGTTTGATTCTTTAATATTTGCCATTGCCTTTCAACTGTTGTGCCTTTTAATCAACTTACCCAGTCTATCATTGCCAACGCGCCCTTCAACCTTTGTAGTTTTCTTTGTTTAGATTTAGGATCCCAGTTTCAGATTTAACTACCTCGATCCCAATGATGTTATGGTTACTTTTACCTAACAGCAAGATTATTAATTGGCTCCTTTGTTGAACAAACTGAATCTAGGGTAGCTTGAGGAACTCACTACAGAACAATATCCTGCTCTTTTTTTAGAAAAAAACCTTATATGGGGATTCATCTGTCACATCATTATTCTCATGTGATTTGTCCCAATATAAAGTCCCCCATGATTACTATAGCGTTCTTGTTACCCGAGTCTCTACTTTCCAGGTTGCTGCCATTTTCTACCTTACCGCTACTGTTTGGAGGACTGAAGATCCTTCGTGTTCTGCCCCTTGTTGCATATTGCTGGACCAGATTGATTCTACGTAGGATTTTCTGTGCCTGTCATTCTTCATGCTTGCGCTGTTTTCATCTTTTGCTAACAGTGGTACCACGTTTTCATTTCTGTACTCCCATACGTTTGAATACCTTCGGTTAGATTCTGAGCTCAGTTTACCCTGCGTTCCTGTTTCTTTGCAGTTTTATAATACCATTTTCAACAATTTGTGCTGTTCATTGTTCTACTTTATTTCATATGCTCCTTGTTTCAGATGTATTCTCTTTAGACTTGTCTTTTGTTAATTTAACACCCTTTTTGTGCTGTGACTTTATATGTTGCTAACCCTTGTTTCCTCTGTCTTCCATGCTTGCTATCTACTTTTCTATCTTTTATTTCCATCTTGTTTCCCTCACACTTTTTTCTTTCTGCTCAGTTTCATGTCCCCATGACTCTGGTTTAAGCCTTCCCCACAGTACTAAGGAATGTCTGAGGGTATTTGTCTCAGCCCTGCAGCTGGTTTGGACAGATCCCACCCCCCCAGAACTGGCAACAATGCCTTTGGAATCTAAATCTCTCTCGTCGACCCCATTCCTTCAGTCAAGCATTCAATGGGCCTGTCTGTTCCTGGACTGGCTAGCACACAGCCGTAGGATTATTCCTGAGATTATCATCTTTTGAGGCACTGTTTAACTTATTTCCTAGCATGCTGTCTCTCCAACTTGCAGAATCTGATTTTTTTTAAACATATATGTTGATACTGACATGTACTCCCCTTTCAGAATATCCGTAGCCATTCAATAACTTCCTCGCAATGGGATCAGAGAGGCAGCACTGCTATTGCTACTGTTCTCCCTTGTGTGCCATGGACCTGGCTGTCTCTTCATTCTGTTTGACATGTATATTAATGACTTGGATGAGAAAAGTGAATATACTGACGCCAACTTTTCAGACGGCACAAAAGTGGAAAGCAGGTGGTGAGAATGACACAAAAGGAGAGATATAAACTGATTAAGCGATTGGGCAAAAATTTGGTAGATGGGATATAGTGAGGCAAAATGTGAGAGAATGCACATTAGCAGAAAGAACAGGGGAGATGAATATTATTTAAATGAGAAGTGATATGTGGGAGTCCTCTTGCATGAATCACAAAAATCTAACATCCAAGTTCAGCAAGAAAAATGGAGATGGCAAACAAAATGCTCCTCTTTATTTAAAAGGGAATGGAGTATACAAGTAATGGACTTTTGCTCAAATGATGCAAAATACTAGTCAGACCACAGCTGGAATGCTGTGAACAGTTTTGGACCCCTTATCTAAGGAAAGATGTACTGGCATTGAATCTTCTCAAGAATATCTTCAATCAGTTGAACCCAGGAATATAGGGACACTCAATGAAGAGAGGTTGAATAAGTTGAGCCTGTACACTTTGGAATTTAGAAGAATGAGAGGCAACCTTATTTGAAATATAAAATTCTTAGAGGACTTGACAGGGTAGATGCAGAGAGGTTGTGTGCCTTGTGGGGGCAAGTCTTGGACCAGAGTGGGTTATCTCAAAATAAGGTATCACTCATTTAATATGGATGAGGAGGAATTTCTTCTAAGGATTGTGGATCTGTGGAATTCTTTACTACAGAGGGCTGTGTTGTTAAATATATTCAAGGCTGCGATAGGCAGATTTTTAATCAGTAAGGGAATCAAGGGGCATAGAGATAAAACAGGGAAATGGAGTCGATGGCTATCAAGTCACCCATGATCTCATTGAATGGTAAGGCCGACTCAGTCGAAACATCTTTTTAAAAACCTGGACTGGAGTAGAAAATAGAGCAGGAAAATACTATGTAGTCTGGATGAGGACAGTATCAAATTCCAATGTGATTCAGCAAACCCACACTTGCAGTTCACCCTTTTTAATTATTTCTTGTCAAAGAATTTTTTTTTTGTTTGGATTCTTGTGTAGTGTTTAGTATTTTATGGTAGCCTATTTTATGTTTAAAACCTGTCTCCAGTATTGAGAATATCTTTGGTTGTGTGTATAGAGTTAGTACATTGTGCTGGGGAGGAAATTGAGAGGATGACGACGAGATGTGGTACTGTGTAAAACGAATACAAAAACGTTATTTTAAATTCATGTTTCTGTGGAAAACCAGCACTTGAAACCTAAAAATCTATATAGAATAGGGCTGAAATATAGGCTTCAAAATCTGCACTTCTCGACTGTGTCACCCATATCTGTTCTGCGTGGTTTGTTTTATTTTAAAAAATCTCAATTTTGAAGATATGATGCAGTTTATAAATAGCATTCCATACTTGGGACTTTGAACAGTCATAGTCTGGTGACTTTCTCTTTATAAAGCACTCAACATTACGCATAACTGATTGTGGTTGACATTGCTTTTAGTTTAGTGAGTGCTGTTATTATTGTGTTAGCTGATTATAGATTGCATGCATACATAGTACATTTGGTATGCGCAGTGTTTAGCCTTAATTTAAACAGTTTGGCTTCAGTGATTGCCTTGAGGGACCAGTAGTTTTAAAGATCTGTTAGCTTGTGCATTTAACTCCCATAGTCTTTCAATGCTTTTATTTATTGTGTGTGTACACATTGTTATTCATCCATTAGCATTGTTGTTAGCAAAGGGAAAAGAAAGGACTGTGCTGCATTTTCATTATTAAGGCATGTCTGCTATCTGCTGAAATCTCAACTCCCAAAACTGTATCATGAACAAGACTGCCATTTTAGCTTGACAACTTTTCCTCTGCTAGTGCTTCTTTTAGACATTCCAAGCTAGTAATTGCTAACCTTCAGGAGATCAACTCAGTTACTTTGCCATTTACTTTGTATGATGAGTGACCAAAAGCTTTGTCAAAAAATTGCTTTAAGTGGTAAAGAAGTAGAGTGTGTTTTAGGGAGGGACTCCCAGAACTTGGTTCTGGGCCTACTGAGAAAATAGCCATGAATAGCAGAGATGTCAAATGCAAGTATGTGTAAAAGGCTGGAATTGGAGCTGTACAGTGATCAGAAGGTTGTGGGGCTTAAAGCAATTAGGAAGTCTGAGACTGAGGGGGGATTTGGAGTACAAAGATGATCGATTTTAAAATCCGTGTCACCCAGTGGTAGCCAACATGAATTGATATGATTCTTGGGTTGGTTAAGGAACTTGACAGTGGAGACGTTGCTTCCCTGTGGGAGAGTCTACAACCAGAAGGCAGAATCTCGATGTAAAAGGTTGCCTGTTTAAGACAGCTGAGAAATAATATGTTCAGAGGCTGGTGATTTTATGCAATTCTCCATTTCAGCATGCTGTAGAGGTGGGATCATAGAAATTTTGTGAGCAAGGGAATTGAGGTCATGGGGAAAAGGCAGGAAGGTGGAGTTGATAATTATCAGGTCAGGTCAGCTAATCTAATTGAATGGCAAAGCAGACTTGATGGGCTGAATGTTCTCCTTCTCCTGTAGTCTTATGGTGATTTGTGAATTATGGCATAATCTCTAGTGAGGTATAGCTGGCAAGAATTTGCAGTTATGTCTCTCAGCATATGATCAACAGGGTGGGGGCATTGGCAATAGTTGTCTTAAATCTCGAGCTATCTCAATTCTCAGCAATCCATTAAATTCCTGTATTGTTGGCCTACGGACTCTCTCTAATATTAGCCTCTTTGTCCTTTGGCAAATCTATGATTACTTTTACTGCAATCGCTTCTTTTAATCCATTCTTAACATCTTTGTGACATTTGACACAGTTGACCACATCGTTCACGTGATGTCTCCTCATTGCTGTTTAGCTGCAAGAAGCTACTATCTCAGTTTCCGCTCTTGGATATCTGTACTCTAAATGTTGCCAGCAATGTCTTTTTGCAAATCCTGCATTGTTATTCCAGAACATTCCTGTTTTGGTTCCCAATGACCAATCCTTAGCCTCTTTTTGTTTAATTTCCGATGTGCTGTTCCTTGGGGACTTATCCTACAGGCATGGTACTGGTTTTACACATATAGAGGTGAGACTGGGAATTCCCTGACTTACAAACATCTGACCTACAAACGCTTGTTACTACAGGGGTGTATTAGTAATTTTAGAGATCCAACATACGAACCTTTTCTCATAAGCTGCAAATAGCTATCTTGTACTGCATTGTGTTCTAACTTGTGTACAAATCAACTTGCAAACAGACTCTAGAATGGAGTGTGTTCGGAACCTGGGGATTCCCTATATGATTTGTTAATGAGCACTACTATTCCGTTGCCCCTCTTAACTATTGCTTAACCAACATCCAGTCTTAAGTGACAACAAAGTGTGGAGCTGGATGAACACAGCAGGCCGAGCAGCATCTTAGGAGCGCAAAAGCTGACGTTTTGGGCCTAGACCCTTCATTAGGAAAGGGGGATGGGGAGAGGGTTCTGAAATAAATAGGGAGAGGGGGAGGCAGACTGAAGATGGATAGAGGAGAAGATAGATGGAGAGGAGAGTATGGTTGGGGGGTGGGGGGAAGAGTAGAGAGGGGATAGGTCAGACCGGGGAGGACGGACAGGTCAAGGGGGCGCCTGTTCTTCCTCACCTATCCACCTATCTCCTCCCACCTCAAGCTGCACCTCCATTTCCTACCTACTAACCTCATCCCGCCCCCTTGACCTGTCTGTCCTCCCCGGATTGACCTATCCCCTCCCTACCACCACCTATACTCTCTCTCTCTCTCCATCTTCTGTCCGCCTTCTCTCTCCCCCCCCCCCCCCTCCCCATTTATTTCAGAACCCTCTCCCATCCCCCTTTTTTCTGATGAAGGGTCTAGGCCCAAAACATCAGCTTTTGTGCTCCTCTGATGCTGTTCGGCCTGCTGTGTTCATCCAGCTCCACACTTTGTTATCTCAGATTCTCCAGCATCTGCAGTTCCCTTTATCTCCAGTCTTGAGTGAACTATGACTTGATTCAACTAAATACTCAAAAAATCAGAACCTTTTATCTTCAGGTCCAACACAGGTTCAGTCTTACTCTAAGATTTCATTTGCCTCATCCAGCCACACTCTTTGGTTGAAGCTAACTGTTTGCAACCTTAGTGTTCCATTTGTTCTGGTGTTAAGTTTCCATCTCTAACTTCTTCACAAGAACTACTTGCCTCCAATTCAGTTTAATTGTTCTCTTCTACTTAAGCTGTTCAACTGAAACTCATTGTCGTACTGTGGTGTTGTCTGACATGACTAATCTATATTTTCCAGGCTGACAACTCCTTTCTAATTCCCTAACATTTTTCTCTCAAACTGGTTTATTTATCTTTATTTTACCCTTTCTTGGGTTTTTCTGTCTTTTTCATTTGCATGGAGATAGAGCGGGTCATGCCTTCACCTTGCAGGCTCTGGGCATTTTTGTTGCCCTGCAAGTACAACTTTGGTTATAATGCCCTTAGAACATAAGGACCTAAAAACCAAGAGCATGAGTAAGCAATCAGCCTCTCCAGACTTACTCTGCCATTTAATGATCATGACCAATCTCATCTCTGCCTCAACTCCACTTTCCTGCCCCCACTCTGTAACCCTTCAACCCATTACTAATTTAAAATCTCTCTCCTCCTTAAATTTACTCCATGTCCAGGCATCCACTACACCCTGTGGTAGTGAATTCCACAGATTCACAATGCTTTGACAGAAGTACTTTCCTCTCGGGCAAATGTTTGTGTGGAGTTTAGACATTTCACCCCATGTCTGCGTGGGGTTTCTCCCACAATCTAAAGATGTGCAGGCTAGGTGGATTGGCCATGCTAAATTGCCTGTAGTGTTCGGGGTGTGTGGGTTATAGGGGGCTGGGTCTGGGTGGGATGCTTCAAGGGCTGGTGTGGACTTGTTGGGCCAAAGGGCCTGTTTCCACACTGTAGGGAATCTCATCTCATCTCATCTAATCTAATCTAATCTAATCTTTCCTCTATTAAAAATCTGCTCCACCTTATTCTAAATCTACATCTCAACTTTTGCAATCAGAGGGCAGTCGTCATGCATACCTGCCTTAATTCATGGACTCTTAGTGACACATTGTCTCGGAGTACCCCCGTCACTGCTTGCAAAACAACATTGTTCTGCACCATTTGATTTTCCCAATTGGCAAAACTGTGCTGGTATTTCAGCACTCTAGCAGTCCAATTTGCATTTCAAGTTATCGCCTTGAAAAGGAAAAAAATGTGGTGCCACACAAAGTTCATTAAATGTAGGTCAGAAGTTTTAATTGCTCAATTAAAACTTGTATGTTCAGAAGTATGTTGGTATCATCTTGCAGTGCAGAGTGTGGAAATCATTTCGAGCCATAGATGCAACTTTTACTCATATTATACTGTGGCACGTTTTTAAGCATCAGCTAGTGAAGTTGATGTTTGTGTAACCCTTCCTTTGTTATCTTCGCTAATATTAAAGATTTGAAGTACAGAAGTAGGAAATTTTACTGCTAAGAGCTGTGCTGTCAAAGGGAATTCAACCATTTGTCCTTTAGTTTGACTATTAAAAATTGGAAAGTTTGACACCTGATCTGCCATCCTGGGCTTCTCTTAGCTCTGTTTGCATGATATTGACCATGATGTACTTTATGATGACCACTTTAAATATTCAAATTTGTGACTGTTCTGACCTCTTTTGTCTAAATTGTTGTAGTTCACAATTTGGACCTCATCCAGTTTAACCAATTCTTGTATGGCGAGAAAGATTGAATGGAGCAGTTCAAACTTTAAGCCCAATTGGGTCATTCAGTAGCTGCTACAGGTCTTATCTGTTGCTTAGTTCCAAATTTCACGTTTTTACTGGGCAGATGTAATGTGCTATTAGGGGAAAAGGTAGTATTGAAAGTGCCAGTAGTTTGCATCTCTCAGGATGTAACCTAATTTACGATTAGTATAGTTTTTTTTTGGTGAAAAGTTGTTAATACTACAGTTGCAATCATTTTGAAGTCACAATGCATGTTATATAAGTTCAATGTGCAGTTAAGTTGCTGCAATACAATTGGATGGCTTCTTGAGCTTGTACTCAATTTCTGAGGACCCCATTTTTTGTACTAAGAACACAGCCTTCCAGATTTGAACTTCCATTCCATGTTTTTAAACCTGCTGCAAATAATATGGTAGAATCAATGAGCAAGCAAGTGCTAGATTTTGGCATTTCCTTCTAATTTCCTGAATAATTTGATTTTTGTCACTATGCTGTGCACTTGGCAATATTCAGAGTTCACTGCTGTGTCTTGGGCTGATTTTAGGGCTGACTGTAATTTTGCCCTGCTTATTTGTCTGTCTTGGGTGTTAAGTAATGTTTAACAACTATTCATGATCGTTTGAGTGAATTGTGCCCTTTTGATCTCTCACCTGTACCAACTCTCATTAGCTATTTCAAAATACTAAGATACTTAGAATGAATAATTAAAGTTGAGCAACTCCACTTTAAAAACCCTGTTTAACACGATGGACGTTGTGTTCATATTCAAACTGCGGTCATTTTTCTTTTCTGTTCAGTTAGTAAATTTTAGTGTTAATTCTTTCATCATTCTGACCGAAAGCAAATTGTGTAGAGTCGAGGGAAGGTACAAATTTTGGACAGTTTTTTAAAAGGGTTATTTGTATCTGAACAGGAAAGATGTTTGAAAGAACCAGATCTGACTCTTTAAATGACATTTGTGTTATGGGGTGTACCTTATTAATATTCATACTACAAATTTATTTACATAATGTGAAATATCATTTAACAGCTAATTTTGTTTTTTGAATGACCAGACTGTCCAAATATGACTTGTTCCATTAGGATGCACCAATAGATTGGTAAACCAGTGATGAGCAGTTGAAATTTGATTTTAGGATTATTTGCTTTACATACATTTTTATCCTAAATATATTTTAATATTTGTAAATAATTCAATACACTTTTAAAGTATTTCCCCAGTTGAATCTTACTGTTTAAATTGTCAGACTATTACACCTGGCAAAAGTGCTTTTGTGACCCAGCATTACAGCAGTTTTTTTTAAGGAGTATTGCTTATGGACTTGCAATAGCTAATGACTTCTGTCTAGCTGCTTTGTAAGTGAGACATCATGTGATCATCACCTCATGTCTGGGGCTGTTGTCCTGAGTGCTGCAGATAATAGATGAGCCAGTGTATTCCGTTACTGTGAGTTCCCAAGGCTTTCAAAAAGTGGAAACGATGAATTGTAGTGTGATACCAGTTACAGCACCAAAATGACTAATAAATGCTGTTTCAAATGTGCATGAAATAACTGAAACTATATTGTCACATTTGCCTATTTTAGGCTGCCTCAGCCTAGATTTTGTTAATAGGAATTATTTAATGTACGTAATCACATTCCTAACATTATTGAGACTATAATTTTAGGAGTGATGTATATTTTTACTATCTATACAAATATTTAGTTGAAGATATAGCAATACTACTTGTACATCAATTATTTTAATGAGCTGTGAATTACTTATGGTACAAAGGGGAAGGCTTGATAATTTTCTTTTTCTCCTTCCTTAACAAAATTGAGCAAGAAGTGACCTTTTCGGTTGCATTCATAGACACTGAATCTGCTGGTCTTTTGCCTATGCCCATTGTATGAACTTGCAAATAAGTTTGATCATGAAAAACATGATTGATATTTGCAAGTGCACATTTTTCAAATTGTTTCACTGTGGTGATGAGGAGTGGTATTCTGGATGTTTCTGTCCCTCTTTGGTCCAACAACAAACAAATTGTAATTATAGATTTCTTTAGCTTTGTTTGAGTAAGATCATAAGACTTGGGAGCAGAAGTAAGCCATTTGGCTCATCGATTCTGCTGCACCATTCATTGAGATTGTGGCAAATCTAATAAACCACACCTCCATTTCCCTGTTGTATCCAGCGCAGCCCTTGATTCCCTTAGCAATTTAAAAATTGGTCTGTCGTCTTATTGCAAATACTTAGCAATTCAGCATCTCTACAGTCTTTGGCAAAGCATTGCAGAGATTCACTACTCATCTGAGAGAGTAATTTCTTCCTTATTCCTGCATCAAGTAGGTGACCCTTTACTTTGACTTTCTGGTCCAGGACTGTCACACAAGAGTTCTTTAAAAAAAAAAGCCCTCTGCATCTACAGTCATCAAACCCCCTACAAATCTTTTATATTTCAGTAAGATTTCCTCCCATTCTTTTAAATTCCAAATGAGTACAAGTCCAACTTATTCAATCTCTTCTGATTAAAATGTCTCCAAACCTAGAATCAACCTAGTGAACCAATGCTGCTGTATATTTCTTTAGGTATTGGGACCATAACTGATTCGTGTTCCTGGTGGAGTCTGTCTAGTGCTTGTATCAGTTAGCAAGACCTCCCTATTTTTCTTGGAATGTCACCTTTTGTGCCCTACCTGCTGCTACTTCAGTGAAATTAAATGTTGATCATTAAGTCATTTCTTTCCAAAACAGCAAATTTGGTTAACTATAGGTTTACATTTGTCAATTGCATTAAACAATAAAGTCCTGTGAGGAAACTGCACGTCAGTACCAGGTGCAACACTAATTTAAAGTGTAGAATAGGCAAGTGACGATGGGAATGATGGGAAGAACAAAATGAGAAATTAAAACACAGTAAGCTCGCCATTATCTGGAGTGGAAGGGGAATGGGGGTGCAGGTTATATGAATCTGCGCTTGCATGAGAAATACTCTTAGAGAAACCCAACAGAGAACACGCTGGTATTGTTCAAATTTTAAAAAAATTAAATCCAAATGTCAAAAGAGTCATGAAATTTACACATTAGATTCTGCAGCTACTGAAGGGAATTAGGACAGTGTTCTTCAATTTTGGAAGTGCTTGCATGCAGTTTGGCAGAAGCTTCTCCCAGATTTTTTTTTTCTAAAAGATTTTAAAACCTTTTCATCTAATAGAACATTACAGAACAGTACAGGCCCTTTGGCCCTCCATGTTGTGCCGACCTGTCATACTAATCTCAAGCCTATCTAACCTACACTATTCCATGTACGTCCATATGCTTATCCAATGACGACTTAAATGTACCTAAAGTTGGCGAATCTACTGCCATTGCAGGCAAAGTGTTCTATTACCTTACTATTCTCTGAGTAAAGAAACTACCTCTGACATCTGTCCTATATCTTTCACTTCTCAATTTAAAGCTATGCCCCCTCGTGCTCGCCATCACCATCCTAGGAAAAAGGCTCTCCCTATCCACCTTACCTAACCCTCTGATTATTTTATATGTTTCAATTAAGTCACCTCTCAACCTTCTTCTCTTTAATGAAAACAGCCTCAAGTCCCTCAGCCTGTCCTCGTAAGACCTTCCCTCCATACCAGGCAACATCCTAGTAAATCTCTGCACCCTTTCCAAAGCTTCCACATCCTTCTTATAATGCGGTTACCAGAGCTGTACGCAATACTCCCAAGAGCGGCCGCACCAGAGTTTTGTACAGCTTCACCATAACCTCTTGGTTCCGGAACTCGATTCCTCTATTAATGAAAGCTAAAGCACTGTATGCCGCCTTAACAGCCCTGTCAACCTGGGTGGCAACTTTCAAGGATCTGTGTACATGGACACCAAGATCTCTCTGCTCAGTGGTTCAGACAGGGTAGGTGCAGAAAGGATTTTCCCAACAGTGAGAGGGCCTAGAACCAGAGGTCACAATCTAGAGATACCTAGTATCTTAAGGACTGAGATGAGAAATTTCTTCATGCAGGCAGTGGTAAGTCTGTGGAATTTACTCTCGTCAGAAAGTAGTAGAGACCAAAACATTTCAAGAAGGAGTTGGATATAGCATTTGAGCCTAAAGGGAACTAAGGATATGGGGGAAAAGAAGGAATAGAATATTGAGTTGGGTGATCAGCCATGATCCTAATGAATGGCAGGGGATACTCAAAGGGCCACATAACCAATTCCCGCTCCTATTTTCTGTTTCTATGATGGATCATTCTTAACTATTTACTTTTTTTTCTTGCAGAAACTAGCTGCTGAATGCAAGAGTGCTGACTATGCCGGTACCTTGGTTGCACACAAATGTGACCTAACCAATGAGGAGGAAATCCTTTCCATGTTTTCTGCCATCAAATCACAGTACCAAGGTGTGGATGTGTGCATCAACAATGCAGGCCTGGCCCATCCTGAACCATTGTTGTCGGGAAAGACAGACCTTTGGAGGAACATGATTAATGTGAGTCTTGATCAGTGAGAGGGATGGTAGAATGATTCTGATTGGCATTGAAAAGTTGTCTCCAGTGCCCTGTGCTTGTAAAATCCTTTTTTGCCTGTGATCCCTATTTAGGATGGTCTTGTAGTATTGACAGTCACCATCATCTCCTTGCTTTTCACATATCTATTATTTTAATATAAAGCATCAGATGAATTCATGAGTATCCCAGCAGAAGTAGGTTATTCAGCTTCTGTGTCTTGCACCCCAGTTTGATAAGACCATAGTTGATTTAGTTGTGGCCTCAGCTGTTTTTCTGTCTACACTCAACATTTGATTCCCTTGTTTGTTGGAAATTAATCCAATCTGGCCATCTAAACAGTTGAGCATACAAGGAGCAGGGGCATGCAATTTAGTCCCTTGAGCCTGTTCTGCCTATCAGTCTGATCATGGCTGATCCGATTTGTAACCTTCAATCCCTATCCTCCTGCCTCAATCTTTAAATCCCTTACTTAATTAACTAGCCGCCTCTGCTTAAAAATATTCAAAACTCTGCTTCCAACTCCTTTTCAGAGAGTTCTAAAAGCTTGTGACACTTGGAGCGAAAATTTTGTCTCATCTGTGTGTTTATTCAGCAGCCCCTGAATTTTTAAATGGTGACATCCAGTCCATGATTATTCCGTTAGAGGAAACATCATCTCCCCATCTACCCTGCCAGGATCCCTCGGAATCTTGTTTCATTCAAGTCACCTCTTACTCTTCTGAACTCCATTAGATACAACCCTCGCCTGACTGACTATTTTTCATGAGGCAACCTGCTCATACCAGCTATTAACCTGGTGAACCTTCTTTGAATGCCTTCCAACACATTTTGGAAGTCCAGTAGTGTACATATACTAAAGATGTGGTTTCATTATTCACTGTATTACTGAAACTTAACCTCCCTATTTTTATATTCCATCCCTCTCCCATTAAATGATGACACATTGTTTAGCTTTCTTAGTTATTTTCCAAATCTGCATACTATCCTTTTGCCATTCATGACAAATAAAGGCAAACCAGACCCTGTAGCATCCCGGTGCTCTGCACGTACCCTTTAATTTTACATGCCAAAATAGACAATTTCATATTTCCCACATTGCATGCCATTTGCCAGATCTTTACCCACTTACTTTAACCTAATTCCATCCCTTTGTACCTTCATTTTATCTCCCTCATGTTTTGCTTTCCCACTTGTCTTTGTGTTTTCAGCAAATTTGGTAATCATGCTTTTCATCATTTCATCCAAGACATTACATAAATTATAAACAAGTGAGGCCCTAGCACTGATCCTGGAGTCATAACTCTTAATATCTTGCCAATCTGAGACCCATTTATATCTATGCTCTGCTACCTATTAACTAGGCAATCTTTAATCCATGCCAGTATGGTGCTCACTACACCATGACTTTAATGCAATAATCTTTGTGGCCCTTTATAACATGCTTTCTGGAAATTAAAGTAGAAGACATCCTGTTTTGCTTTCACCATAACATGTGTTACTCCCTCAAAGAACTCATATGATTGGTTAAATATGATTTCCCCTTCTTTAAACCATGTTAACTATTGTTTACCTTGAACCTATCAAAATATCCTGCTCTCGCTTGAATAGCTTCTAATATTCTCCTTCTGATAGATGTTAAAGCCAACTGATCTGTAGGTTTCTACTTTCTGACTGCATTCCCTTTTTTGAATAAACAAATTGCATTCCTTGTCTTTCAACCTAATGCGAATTTCAAACTTTGGAAAATTAAGAGCATTGCGTAAAGTATCTCAGTAGCCACTTCTTTTAAGACTATAGGATTAACTCTGTCAACACCTGGGTACTTATCAACTCACAACTCCAACAGTTTTCTCTGTACCACTTCTCTGATGATTTGTATTTTTTGTTATTAATTCTGACTCGCTTTCTATAGAACCAACACTCACTTTGACTCTTTTCTGTTTAAAGAATTAAAGAAACTCTTATTTGTTTCTGATGAAGGGTCTAGGCCCGAAACGTCAGCTTTTGTGCTCCTGAGATGCTGCTTGGCCTGCTGTGTTCATCCAGCCTCACATTTTATTATCTTGGAATCTCCAGCATCTGCAGTTCCCATTATCTCTTCTTTGTTTCTGCTGCTTTCTGGGGAAAAGAATTCTATATAGCAGTGATCCTCTGGAAGAGAAGAATTTCTCCTCATTTTTGTTAAGTAGGAAATCACTTATATGTTGGGTACACATGCTATTAAAAATAAAAGTGGCTGCTGAGTGTTCGAGCATGCCCAGCTGCTCCATGGTATTGTTCAGCTGCAAAAGTACTTGGAATGCCACAGCCTGAAAATGAGGTTGGTATCATAATGTTAGTGTGAAATGAATTAACCTTCCATACACGCACCTAACAGTCAACAGCCCACTCTGCAGAACTAGCCTTTGTGTCAACACCAGCCAAAAACCAAAATACTATTTGTTTTTTTAAAAAGGTAGCAAGCAGCATGTTTTGGATTTCTATGCACTTCCCAATCATGCTCCATCCAATCTAAGTATACTGGTATGTGGATTTTTAGTACGTCCTGAAAGTTTGTTTTGTGGGAACATCTGAAATAAGTGTTATTTTCTGTTAGGTTAGCAGGTGCACGCCTGCTGAGAGGTGACAGGCAGCTGCCACTGTGTTGCTGGACAGTGGCATAGTTCTGCAACGTTGAGTTTCTGCGTGTGCAAGCTCATTACTCTACCTGGTTGTGTTGACATTAAGTGCATTCTGTTTTTAAATTGTGTCCCCTATTATAGTTTCTTTCCCCCAAAAGGGGAAACCTCTCCCCTTTATCCACCCTGTGAAGCCCCTTCAGCATCTCACCTTTTTAAATGAGAGAGACTCTCATTCTTCTAAACTCTAATGGATATAGACTTGTTCTTTTCTCAAAACAACCCCTTGATTCAATGAATTAGTCTAGTGTAACTTTGGAGAACTGCTTTTAATACAATTGTAACCTTAAGTAAGGAAACCAAAACTGTACCCATATTCTAGGGATCTTACCAATGCTCTGAAACAACCATAGCAAAGCACCTTTTCTTTTACCTTGCATACCCCTTGCAATAAGTGACAACCTGCCGGTTGTCCTCCTCATGACTTGTAGTAAATGCATACTAACTTCTTGTGAGTCATCTTCAGAACTTCCTGATCCTTCTGTACCATAGAATTCTGCAACCTCTCTTCACTTGAAATAATATATTGCCTTTTATTCTTCCTGCCAGAGTGAGCAAGACCATGCACTTGCAACACTACATGCTACCTGGCAGTTTTTGTCCGTGCATTTATCTTATCTAATTACGTTTTGCAGATTCCTTGTGTCTTTGTCGCAACTTACTTTCCTATTTCTTGTCATCATCAAATTTAGCAGTAATAGATGCTGTCCCTTTATCTGGTCATTGATGTACTGTGAAAGTCTGATATGCAGATGAATGTACTGTAAATTTGATTTTCGTGTGATGGTCTTATAGCTGCTGACTCCCTTGATCCCAACCAGTCTGACATGCTTTCTGCCCGCTTCCCCCCCCGCCCCCAACCACACCCTTTGCTCAGTTCAGTTTTTTTGCTAGTATCAGAGATAATGGGAACTGAAGATGCTGGAGATTCCAAGATAATAAAATGTGAGGCTGGATGAACACAGCAGGCCAAGCAGCATCTCAGGAGCACAAAAGCTGACGTTTCGGGCCTAGACCCTTCTTCAGAGAGGGGGATGGGGGGCGGGAACTGGAATAAATAGGGAGAGAGGGGGAGGCGGACCGAAGATGGAGAGTAAAGAAGATAGGTGGAGAGGGTGTAGGTGGGGAGGTAGGGAGGGGATAGGTCAGTCCAGGGAAGACGGACAGGTCAAGGAGGTGGGATGAGGTTAGTAGGTAGCTGGGGGTGCGGCTTGGGGTGGGAGGAAGGGATGGGTGAGAGGAAGAACCGGTTAGGGAGGCAGAGACAGGTTGGACTGGTTTTGGGATGCAGTGGGTGGGGGGGAAGAGCTGGGCTGGTTGTGTGGTGCAGTGGGGGGAGGGGATGAACTGGGCTGGTTTAGGGATGCAGTGGGGGAAGGGGAGATTTTGAAACTGGTGAAGTCCACATTGATACCATATGGCTGCAGGGTTCCCAGGCGGAATATGAGTTGCTGTTCCTGCAACCTTCGGGTGGCATCATTGTGGCAGTGCAGGAGGCCCATGATGGACATGTCATCAAGAGAATGGGAGGGGGAGTGGAAATGGTTTGCGACTGGGAGGTGCAGTTGTTTGTTGCGAACTGAGCGGAGGTGTTCTGCAAAGCGGCCCCCAAGCCTCCGCTTGGTTTCCCCAATGTAGAGGAAGCCGCACCGGGTACAGTGGATGCAGTATACCACATTGGCAGATGCAGAGGTCTCAGTTCGCAACAAACAACTGCACCTCCCAGTCGCAAACCATTTCCACTCCCCCTCCCATTCTCTTGATGACATGTCCATCATGGGCCTCCTGCACTGCCACAATGATGCCACCCGAAGGTTGCAGGAACAGCAACTCATATTCCGCCTGGGAACCCTGCAGCCATATGGTATCAATGTGGACTTCACCAGTTTCAAAATCTCCCCTTCCCCCACTGCATCCCTAAACCAGCCCAGTTCATCCCCTCCCCCCACTGCACCACACAACCAGCCCAGCTCTTCCCCCCCACCCACTGCATCCCAAAACCAGTCCAACCTGTCTCTGCCTCCCTAACCGGTTCTTCCTCTCTCCCATCCCTTCCTCCCACCCCAAGCCGCACCCCCAGCTACCTACTAACCTCATCCCACCTCCTTGACCTGTCCGTCTTCCCTGGACTGACCTATCCCCTCCCTACCTCCCCACCTACACCCTCTCCACCTATCTTCTTTACTCTCCATCTTCGGTCCGCCTCCCCCTCTCTCCCTATTTATTCCAGTTCCCTCCCCCCATCCCCCTCTCTGATGAAGGGTCTAGGCCCGAAACGTCAGCTTTTGTGCTCCTGAGATGCTGCTTGGCCTGCTGTGTTCATCCAGCCTCACATTTTATTATCTCAGTTTTTTTGCTGTTGTGTGGGATCATCTGTCTGTGTTTCAGCCGCAGTGCAGTCTCTTTTTGGAGTTATCTTCCACTATTATCCATTTGACAGATGTTAGGCTAACTGACTAGTAGTCTTCTGTTTCTGTCCCACCCGTTTCATGAGGGAGGGGTTACATTTCTCATTTTGAATCTGATCAGACCTTTTAAGAACCTGTTGAATTTTGGAAAATTACAATCAATTACACTAACCCTAGGATGAAGGTCAACAAGGCACAGGGAATTGTCAGCCTTTAGTTTGAATAATTTTCTTGTCCTTTTCCCTGTGATTGTAATTATTTTAATGATCCTACCTAGTCGCAGAAGTACTTATTAAATCCTTACAAGAATTTGCCTTCCAAAGTGAAGACATACACTATGTTTAAATTCTGTCAATTCCTTGTTTATTTTTTAGTCACAGTGGTAAATCTGTCTAGTCATCTTGACTCACTAGAATGTGTCTTTAATGACATTATGAAGCAACTCCTGAAATGTGTCTTTGTACTGCTACTGCCCTACCTTTAGCCAGCTGTTTTCATACCATTGTAGTTACCTTTAAGGTTTAGAGTCTCATTTTACAACCAAATGCTAAATTCAGTCACTTATGATCATTGCTACCAAAGGCTTATTTACTATGCAGTCAATAATCCTGTCTCATTGCAAACTGTATGTCTGGAATTGCCAGCACTCTTCCTGGCTCTGGAATGCACAGACCTAAAAACTTGTCCCTCGCATTTAAAATATATAAACTCTGTGATGGAAAATAACTTGGTGAAAATACAAGTCAACTGTGTTAAGAATTTATATATGGGAGTGGGCTTCTTACTAAGTCAGTGTTTCAAGATGTTCTGTAATAATTTCATAGGTTCTTATAACTTGGGATTTATTAATAATCACTTCTGAGATCTGAATCAACCTTTGGGATCCCTAGGTAATTAAATATTATCCTGCAAGAAATCAGAAATATACATATTGTAGCTAAAATATGTAATTATATGTAAGATGTAATATTTATCAAACAAGCTGGAGGAAGTTGTAATTTACCAAAATTTAATAATTGTAAATCTTGGGATTGAATTTGTTCACCAACTTGTCAACAACTTGATTTTTTTAATGTGTATCAATGGGGATCATCCAGATGAAAACAGTCCAGATTCCAGTGAATACACAAATGATATTAAATTGGCCATTTATCAGTTGTCCATTAATTGTTCATTAGCATTATATCTTGTATGAGTGTCCTTCATATATGAATGTTAATGTACAAAAATGGTAGATGGTTAATGACCAACTGTCCTGTCAGGCTTTGTTTGTATTGCATTGTGCATCATGATTCCAATCCCATAACTCGCACCCACCCACCAGGGGCTACATAATCTCTTTGGCAGGCAAAATCTTTAGATGAAAAGCATTAGTTGCTTTCAAAAGAAGCAAATATATCTGCACAATTTTACTGCATTTGCCAGAGGCAAGCAAATATGCCCCAGGATACGCAGCTTAATACTAACAATCTTTTCTAAACCATGTTTTAACCATAATTGCTGTCTTTTGATCTTTGCAGTACATCCTTCCCTGCTGTAGTAGCTGGTAAATTGTTCCAGAGGTGGTTGACCTACTGCAAAAATAAACAATCTCAGACATATAACCTTGTTCTACGTTTATCACATTTTGAATGGTTATCCTTCTCATTTTTGGTTCAAATGGCCTGTTCATTTGGGTAGAATCTATTGGTTTAATTATTTTAAAGATATTCATCCAATTTTTAAGTCCGTACATTTCTGAAGTTTAACGAAATTGTGTAAGCTTATCATGGCAACAAAAGTCTCTCACTGTGTGAGGGATCAAAAACTGGTTACAGCACCTTAGATTTGATCCAACTAATGCAGTACTTTTTGGTTTATGTAATATATCTCAATACTATGTTTTAGTTTGGTGCAACCTTTCATGATTATGAATCTTCAAAGACTACTGTGTTAAATGCCTTCATCCATATGCTCTTTCATAGTGTTTTCTGACCCGTCACAACATGCACATCCTTGGTGTTGGCTTTATTGCATGCGTTGCCACTGAATTTGTCCATATTAAATTGCATCATTGAATTGTGGGACAATTCTCTGATCACCCAGGGATCTGATTATAATGATCCTCTTTCATCCAAGATCATAACACTTGCACAGATCTCTGTATTAACTTATGGGCCATTTCCAAATATACAGCTGTTCCAAAATTGACTGTTGTTTATCTTCACTAGTCATGTTTTCTAATCCATGAAGAACTTCCCAGTTCCACAGATCCCTATTTTAATTAGTAACTTATGATGTGGCAATTTGCTTCTACTGACTTTGACACTCACAATTGTTGAGAAGGTTTTAAGTGTATCTATATCTTGAGGTATACTTGTTAGGATTGTTGTTGAATTTGAAAGCTTAATTATTTCTTCACTGTTGTGAAGTCATTTTTTAGATATTGGGCAGAGTCTCAATCCTGGAATGTGTAAATGTAATTCTGAAACTTGTAGATGTAATTGCGTTTCAGAACAGCTGATCGCAGGAAATTTAAATCAAAAACTCAGGTGAATATTGTTAGTACAGAGACCCAAGAAAAGATTAGAGTGCTCATGTGAGCCCTTGTGTAAGAGTTCACCATAGGCTATTATGTTGGATATTTGGTGATATTTGTCATGACTTAAGTTGAAACACTTTTGAGAGATTTTTTTCCACTGTGTCTTTAATATTTTTTGTGGCCTTTCACCTCTTTTAATCTTGGCACACTGTCCTGCCCATTTAATTGAGTTATTTTCGGCCAAGTCTGGATGCTGGTGGTTAGGGAGAGAATTTCAGTATTAAGAACTTTGTCTTGCCATTGGCTGTTGAATTGTCTCCACAAGTAAATCATATCGAGGATCATTTGGAATAAAATACCCACATCTCAAAGATATAAGAAAGTGGGAAGAACAATTATTCTGTATGCTCTTCCTTTAGTTGAGGGACTCCTTTCTCCTTGCTCCTATGTAATTATCACGTCTTGCCAAAGGCAGACTGGCCTTGACTATTTTTTTAACTTTTTACTGTCAATGTGAACTGTTCTGCAGAGGTGCTAGCTAGATTGGTAAACTTTTCAACTCCTTCAAGGTTTTGATCGTGGACTGTGATAGTTGGTTTCATGTGCTTTTTTTTTTGAAGCTGGTTGCTATTTGATTTCTTTCACGTGACTCTCTGAATTCAAAATTATCACATGCAGATGAAAAGTGACAATTGTATCTTGTTCTGGACATGTATTCAAGATGCAGTCATTAGCAAGAAGAAAGTCATGAATCACCACTTTGTGTATATTGATTTTAACCTGCATTTCCTTCAAGTCATGATTTTGCCATCCATGAGCTATTTAATGTGCCACTCTCAGTAAGGCAGAATGCTGCAGAAAACATGACAGATAACATCCTGCTGAAATGGTAGGAACCAGCACATCACCTTACTTTGCTCCATTTGAATCTGAGAAGACAGCAGAAGATTTTATGAACATGAGCTAGTATGCCGTTGTACGGTTACCTTGGTATAATTGGCTTTGATCACTCTGGCATCTTACCCATGCTTCCCTCTGAAAATAACAACTGTTTAGATGGACCCAGAATAACTTGTTTGGGATTGTCAGACTGCATACCATGTTTGTAAGGAAGAGGTCATACACTGTACACATCTTCAGCAGTAGAAGGCCATTGATCTTGTGGTTGCCAATTAGTTTCTTTCTATAATTGCTTTGCACGTCTGGTAGTATCTAGCATTAAAATCACTGAAGATGATATATTTGCCTGATTTAGGTATTACATACCATTCTAGATTCTACTTATTGTAAAAATATATATTTCACATCTTTTGAATTTGTCATTGTGGATGCATGATCATTTACAGTGGCTTGACTGTTCTCCTTGCTGTTATAAATTGGTAGTTTGTTTTCTGTGAGTGAGTGGCATGTAAGTGTTGGAGATGTGGCTAGACTTGTTACCAAACTCTTCAGCTCCTTGCTACTGCAACCACTCCTAAAGGTGCATCCAGTTTCTGTAATAAAACAGCATGTTAGTGAAAACTCTGCAGTGGAGACACCGTGAGTTAGCTTATTTAGCTTGATGACCCTTCACCCAATCTATGTAATTTGCCTTTGTCGGCTAGAGAAGTCTCTCTAACAAGTTGTTTTTCTGGTCTATCAGCTTTGCATAGTCCATGAATGTTCGGATATTTTGTGTTGATATTAAGTGGTGTGAACTTCCTCTTTGCCCTTGCTGTTTGGCTTCTGTAATGGGATTGCTGTCTGTTGTGGTAAACTAGCCTTGGCAGGTAAGGCAGATGCTGTAGGGTGCCTCTTCAAGCCTTGAAGTTAGCGGCGTCAGCCTGGAGCGATTTGCTCGGTTGTTAATAGAGCTGTCAAATTCAAGTGTGCTTCAACTGAGTGAAAGATGGCACTGTGGCCTCTGTGCAGGACCGTAACTACAGTTTGCAGTGTATCTTCTTTGTTGCTTCCCCAGTGTCACAAGCCTTAAAGTCTATATGCTAAGTGAATTGGTGTAGATGTCATGAGTTGTGTATGAGTTAGATTTTGACAAAGGAGGATTGCGCTGCGTCAATCATGCCCTGTTCCAGGTGTGACTGAATTTAATGGCAAGACAAAGTTGAGAAAGCTTGATTATTCTGAAGGCTATTCTGGTGGCTGTTGGGGGAAATATCCTTAAAAACAACTGAGGTGACACGGAAAAGAGGGGAGGATTTAGACAACTTTTGGATTGCAGAGAGTATCATTTGACTTTAAACTGAAGAATCAGAAGTTGAAGTGTTGTTACAGATAGTTCTTGTTTTACTTTGTAATTCGTAACTTGTTATGTGAATAGTTGGCAATTGAAAAGTAAGGCCTGTAGAAGTATCATGCTACTGAAAATCAGGTAGGTATAGCATAAATGTAAAACAGAAAATGAACTACTGAAGTTTTGTAGCATTTCCTCTTAGACACTCATTTTTCCCTTGATCTGTATCGTTTAGTCCAACGTACTGAATAAAATATTTTATGCATGGAGTATTATTCTGTTTTAAGTGAAATTGAGTATGCATTAACAATAGGATTCTTCCCCTGTTCTGAACCTGTTGAACCCTTCCTGAACACTTGCTAATGGTTTCTTTTTTGCTCAAAGGTTCTGCAAGCTACGAATGATGATTTGAGCTAGCTTTTTAAATATCTACACAGCAATTTTTTAGTGTTGCATACTCAATTGTTTAACGATCAACTGAACAGCTACACTATAAGATATTGCTTAAGGAGAAATGAAGGGTAGAAGATTTTATGGTTTTAAAAGAAATGCTGAATTAAATGTTCTGTGTTTTTGATTTTTGTCATACCTGGAAACCACTATATTTAATTTCTGACTATTGGGTTAGAGGCAGTACTCCCAATTTAAGGTGAAATTTAACACATTTCAGCAAGCAGTGTTTGACACAGTCCGCTTCCATGCAGTATACATGCATCAGTTTTAATTAATACAACATGAAACACCAGCAGAAAAATTGTTACATGAACAAAGTACACTTAAATTGGCCAGAGTAAATCTTGGTTTTTAAACTATCAATTTTCATTAATTTATACATTTTCCCTGATGCAGCCTCAACCAATCAGCACTGTTAATGTTAGTTTTCCCTTTGAATTGGCGTTCTTGCAAATTGTCCTGTTGCGTACAAGACAAAAAGCTTTGACAAAATATTTTGTCAGCAGTACTCAAGTTCTTAACAGTGTAATGTAATAATTCATTAGATGGACATTTCCCCTTTATAACTTGTAACCTATTTGTTAACTGACCTTTAGCCGTTCTTCAACACTTTTTATGTTCACCTCTTGTCAAAATCCAGAAGCATGAAAATAGTAGGATAAAAATTACAAAGGAACAAAGTATGAATTCTGAAAAACCATATTTTGTGATCTGAAAGTATTTAGCAGAAAGCTGAAGCTTGAATCTTTCACTGGGATTAATATAGTGAGAACAGATCAAAAGTTTTTTTGGATTTAATTCCTGGTCAGTAAGCACCAACTGACCTGACAGATTAAGCAAAATTGTGAATTTATACAGCAGATGTTTGGTGCTGTCGTTTAAGAGTGTAATGAAAGTGTGCCATTTGGAAAGAACAAAGATGTAAAATGAGCAATGAGGTGAGGGGAAGTGATGACCTAGTAGTATTATTGCTAGCCTACTCATAAGCATCATAGTCATATAGCACTGTAACAGACCCTTTGGTCCAACCAGCCCATGCCAAACGCAATCCCAAACTAAACTAGTCCCAACAGACTCCTGGCCCACGTCCCTTCAAACATTTTCCTATTCATGTACTTATCCAAATGTCTTTTTAAATGCTGTAATTGTACCCATATCCTCCATTTACTCAGCAAGTTCATTCCACACGCCCCCTTCGTAATAAACTTGCCCCTCGTGTCTTTTTAAAATTTTTCTCAGCCTATCTTACTGTGCGCCCAGGTCTTCAAATCCACCATCCTAGGGGGGAGAAAAAACAACTACCATTGACTCTATCTATTTATACCCTTCCTTATTGTATAAACTTCTTTAAAGTAACCTTGCCCCCCCCAAAAAAAAACCAAGCTCTAGTGAAAAAATTCTCAGCCTGTCCAGCCATTCTTTATAACTCAAACCTACTATGCCTGTCAACATCCTGGTAAATCACTACTGGACCCTCTGCAGTTTAATAATATCCTTTCTATAACTTGGTAACTGGTGCGGGACACAATATTCCAGAAGAAGCCTCATCAGTGCCCTGTACAAGCTCAACATGACTTCCCAACTCCTATACTCAAAGGACTGAGCAATGAAGATAAGTGCCTTTTTAACTATAGGCGACACAAACTTCAAAGAATTATGTACTTACACCCTAGGTTACTCTGTTTTACACCCCTACCCAAGACCTACCATTAATTGTAAAAGCCCTATCCTTGTTTGTTCTACCAAAATGCAATACCTTGCATTTATCCAGTTTGAACTCCATCTGCCCCTTTTCAGCTCATTGACCCATTTGTTGAAGAAATCTTTGTAATCTTAGAAAACCTTCTTCACTGTCTTACTATGCCACCAATTTTGGTGTCTTCTGTAAACTTAGTAACCATGGCTTCTATATTCTTGTCCAAATTATGTTATATAAATGACAAACAAAAAAGGACCTAGAACTGCTCCCTGTGGAACACAGCTGGTCAGAGACCTCCAGTCCGAAAAGCAACCATTCACAGATGTTGTCTCCTGCCGTTAGGTCAATTATGTATCTTTATTGGCAAGCTTGCCCTGAATCCCATGTGACCTAACTTTATTAATTGGTAAAGCAAGGTTCCATGTGATAGACTAAAGTCCACATAAGCAACATTTACTGCTCTGCCCTCGTCAATATTTTTGGTAACTTCCTCAAAGTATCAAGCAAGTTTGAGAGATACGATATTCCTGGAGACCCAGGTAATGTTCTGGAGACCTGGGTTTGAAACCTACCTTGGCAGTTGATGGAATTTGAAATCTGGAATTAAAGTGTAAAGATGACGATGAATCCATTGTCGATGGTCAAGAAAATACCATCTAATTCACTCACTTCCTTTAGGGAAAGAAACTTTTATCCTTATCTGGTCTGGCTTATGTGTGATTCCAGATCCACAGCAATGTGGTTGACTCTCAGTTGCCCTCTGGGATGGACAAGAATGCGGGCTTACCCAGTTATGTATGCATCCTGTGAATTGATTTTCTCAAAAAAAACTAATTTACATTAAATCCTCCATCCATGAAATCATGAATCATGAATTCGCCTATCCGTGCCAAAACATAAGTAACAAAATTCAACATCTGCGGGCAAAATTTTTAGCCTGTTTTTCACTTGTGAATTTCATCATTCACTGGGATTTTCAGGAACAGAACCTTTGTGGACATAGAGGAATGATTGCATGATGGTTTAATCATTCCCTTTGTAGACTTCTGTATCACCTAAAGGTTAGTTTGATTTATTTTTGCGTCATCAGCAAATTTGACTGCAGTATACTCGAGCACTTCAAGTCATCAAGTTATATTGTCATTAGTTGAGGCCTTTCAGCTGATACCTGTTGCACTCCCCCAGTTAGTTTGCCAACTGGAAAATGTTTTATTTATTCTGATTCTCTGTTTCCTATGACATTATCCTCTATCCATGCTAACAGACTGTCAAATGCTACTATCCTGTGTTTCAAACTTTTTAATGTGGAAACAGTATCAAATGCCTTTTTGGAAATAAAAATGCTGTACATCTACTGGCTCCTCTTTCATCCATTCTGCTTGTTAATTCTCAAAAAATGCCAATAAATTTGGCAAACCTGATTTTTTTCCTTTCATTAAACAAAGCTAACTTTTTGTTTTTATTATGATTTTTCTGCTGCCAGCACTATAATACATTATTTTTTTCAATGACAAATTATCTTCAAATGTAGCTCTTGTTTAAACCAAGGCTTGATTAAACAAACTGAACTGGCTATTCATGGCTAAGTGCCACTGGATAACACTTCTGCCTTTTTAATTACAAAAAGCTAATGAAATAATGAAAGGCAGTTAAAGTTGCAATTGATGCTTGTCAACAGAAAGTACCTGACTAATTTCCATACTGGTTGATAATACTATCTACATGGGATTGCTTAGATAGGAGCTTGGGGCCTTGAGAACCCATAGGCAGTCTACCTTACTGTTTCCTCATGTGGACTAGCTTGAATTAGCTAAAGACTGGCATCAGTGATGATACAAATTCAGGGGAAGCTGTGAAGAGCTGTTCACTGTTGTTGCCATTCATTGCAAATGCTCTAGATTTGTCTATTTCATTTATGCTAATATTCAGTGACCTCTGGAATTAGAGAACATTTCCAGAGCCACCATCACAACTCTCTGCTGCATGTGGCAAAGCATCAGGGCTTTGTCCACCTCACAATCCTGATCCAATGGTTACACGATCTCTCACCAATATCTATTGTGTAGTGATTGACATTCATGGCTATTTGGGCCACATAGCATTGACTTAGGCATTAGGAAGGACAACAGCAACAACAAAGACAGCCCCCTTGACCCTGCAAAGTCCTCCTTCCTAACATCTGAGGGCTAGTGCCAAAATCGGGGAAAGATTTCTCCGACTGGTAAGGTCTCAGTCTGACGTAGCCATACTCCTAGAATCACAGCTTACAATGTTCCAAACATCACCATCCCGAATTATATCCTGTCCCACCAGCAGGACAGATGCTGCAGCACAATGGGGAAGGAGTTGTTCTAAAAGGCCTTAATGGCACCAGATCAAACATGTGCAAGGAAACATCTGATTACCACATAACAGCCCCAACCCCCAGGAAAAAAAACACCGTCACCTGATGAATCAGTATTTCTCCATGTGAGCACCGTATGGAGGATATCCATATCCACCACCAAGAGTAGCTTGGAAGCAACGTTACCTATTTTTCTGGTTGAATCCTTAAAAGACATAGCAGATAGACCAGATCCCTGGTAGCTGGTCAAAGAATCAATAAGAGAGCAAATATTCTTGACCTCATACTCACCATTCTGACTATGGAGATGGAGCTGTCCGTGCATGCATCAGTATGACTGATGCAATGTACGGTCTTTCTGGAGACACAGTCCTGCCTTCACATGGAGACTATTGGAATGTGTTGTGTGGCAGTATTGCCTTGCCAAATGAGACTTTGTACAGTTTGAGCACCTCAGATTCCAACACATTCTCATAACCAGATATATCTCTCACTTTACCATTACGATCAGGCCAGGGGATCAACCCTGGTTCAATGAAGAATGTAGGACAGCATGGCAGAAGTACCAATAGGCATACTTAAAAGCGAGGTGTCAACCTGGTGATGATATAAAACAGAACGACTTGTCAGTAAACAGCATAAGCAGCAAAAGAATCAACTAAGCAATACCACAACCAACAGCTCAGAGCTAAGCTCTGAAGATCTGCAACATCCGGTCATGAATGGTGAGAACAGTTTTAAAAAACAAAAAATACTTAGGGGATGAGGAAGCTGCACAAATATTTCCATCCTCTGTGATGTGAGAGCCCAGCATCTGCTAGGAGGTAAGGCCAGAAGTGTCAAGTGGATGATCCACTTTGGCTTCCTTCAGAGGCCTCTGCATCAAGGCTCCCAATCCATAAATTCCTGCTCCATGAGATATCAAGAAATGGTTGGAGGCACTGGATACTGCAAAGAATGTTCTCCTGACAACAATCCAACGTTTGTACTAAAGACATGCTCTGGAACTGACAAAAGCCCTAGCCAAGCTGTTCCAGCGCTGTTGTGACACTGGCATCTATCAATGATAAAAGATTGTCCTAATTTTGCATACAATCTGGCTGACTATAGCTTCTTCAGTCAGCTCTTGATCACCATTAAAGCGATGGATGGTTTAGTTAATAGTACTATCAAGCAGCATTGATGCCCAGTTCAGGTTCTGCCAGGGCCACACAGCTTCTGACCTCATTACAGTTTTGATTCTTGAATTCAACTCTGTCCATAGAAAAGATGAGATGAGACTGACTGCCCTTGACATCAAATCCACATTTGACAGAGTATGGCATTGACAAGACAAAACTGGGAATAAGGGGCAGCCTCTGCTGGCTTGACTCAAACCCAACACACAGCAAGGTGGTTGTGGTGTTGTCCGTGTTTAAAAGCAGAATGAATTGGACAAATCCTGGCTGGGCCTGAAAAATGGCAAGGACCATTTACTGCCACTTGTGTGATGATCATTCACATCACACAATAAGAGCGGATATAACCTTTTGTCCCTTTTATATTCACTTGCGTTTCCATCACTGAATCTTCCCAATATTACTTCCAGGGATTACCATTGACCAGAAACTCAACAGGGCTAACCATATAAATACATTGGCTACATGTGCAGTTCGAATTCTGCAGTGAGGTAACTCACCACTGTATGCTTTTAATGGAGCTGACACCCAAAGCCAATCTGTCATCAAGGCCCAAGTCAGGTATGTGATAGAATGCTGCCCATTTGCCTGGATGAGTGCAGCTCCAACAACATCGAAGCTTGACACCATCCAAGACACACAAACCTGTTTAATTGGCACCAAATTCACAAACATCTTCTCTCTCTCCACCACTGACTTTCAGAAGCAGTGTGCACCATTGACAAAATGCATTGCAGAAATCCATCAAGGCTCCTCGCACAGCACCTTCCAGAGCACTTTCCAAATGCACAACCATGATAGTTACCATTTGAAAGGCCAGGATAGCAGATATGTTAAATCACCACTATCTGCAAGTACCCCTTCGGATTAATCACTGTGTTCTGACTTGGAAATATGTCACCATTCTCCATGTCTTTGGGTCAAAATCCTGGAACTTGTTCCTTTTGTGGCATAATTAGACTGCAGTGGATCAAGAAATCAGCTTACCATCACCTTTCCAAGGGGAGTTAGGGGATGGGCAATAAATACTGGTCCAATCAGCCATGCCCAGATCATGAAGAATTTGTAGTTTAAAAAAAAAATCAGTGTTCTAATGTCAGCTCCATTGAAAGCATACAGTCTGGGGCAAAACAGCCTAGTATGGCACCTGCTCTACCCGGGACTGTAAGAAACAACAGGAGGTTGTGTGCACAGTGCAAACCATCACAGAAGCCAATCTTCCACCCATGGACTCTGTTCACACAGCTTGCTACTCTGGAAAGGGGGAGGTGATGGCCTTAATGGCATTATCACTAGATTGTTAATCCAGGACCCAGATAACGTTCTGGGGATCCAGGTTAGATTCCCACCACAACAGATGGTGGAGTTTGAATTCTATAAATATCAGGAATTAAGAATCTAATGATGACTCTGAATCCATTGCTGATTGTTGGAAAAGCCCATCTGGTTCACAAATGTCAGATAACCAAAGTGTGAAGCCGGATGAACACTGCAGGCGAAGCAGCATCTCAAGAGCATAAAAGCTGACGTTTCGGGCCTAGATGTCAGCTTTTGTGCTCCTGAGATGTTGCTTCACCTGCTGTGTTCATCCAGCTTCACACTTTTGTTATCTTGGATTCTCCAGCATCTGCAGTTCCTGTTTGTTTCTGTTCACAAATGTCCTTTAGAGAAAAAAAATGCCATCCTTACCTCGTCTGGTCTACGTGTGACTCCAGATTCTCAGCAATGTGGTTGACTCTGAACTGCCCTCCTGAGCAATTAAGGATAGGCAATAAATGCTGCCTAGCGAGCAATGTGTCTCATCCTGTGAATGAATTTTTTTAAAAAGGCAGCCAACATCATCAAAGACCCATTGCACCTTGGTATCGACCTCCTACAACCTCTTCTGTAAGAGAGAAGATTCCGAAGCCTGAACACACACACAAGCACATTCAGGAACTGCTGCTTTCTGGTTGTTATCAGACTACTGAATAGACTCTAGCCTCAAATAATGTACCTGTATGCCCCGAAGTCTTTTTGATCCGTACATCCTTTGCTTGCTCATAAAGCTTTTCACTGTATTTTGGTACATATGACAATAAATTAAACCAATTAATCAATGAAAAAATTCTGTTATGCCTGCTTCTGCCTTTAGTGCTCTTCTCAGTTATCACTGAACCAAGAGTTGATCAGTTTGCTCGATAGTAATTGTTGAAAGTCAAAGCATGAAAGGAGGACATTTGGCTCATCATTCACCGCTTTGAAAGATCAAGTCAATTTTAGTGATAAAAGTGTGAGGATATTCTGGACCATAAGGTTACATTGTGATGCTGCACGATTCTGCTGCTGAGGAACCACAGTGCCTTATGGATGCCCAGTTCTGAGCTTTTGGGTTTTAATATTAACATATTGATAATGTCGTGCAAAATTGCTTGGGACTATTAATATACATGCAGCAGTCATTTCTACCACCAAGTCGTCATGGACAGATAATTATGAAATGGGTAGATTTGTGAAGATGAGTAGAAGTAGTTTCTCTCACTAGGTGCCAAAAGCTGTCTGATGGTAATTGTCCTATTGAAGTTGAGTGATAATGCTATCAAATTAGCCTTGGTGACGAAGCTTTGAAATCTCATCTGGACAATATTGTGTGCAAATTATTCCATATTATTTAGGCACAGAAGCATGGTAAATGTTCTGATATGATTAGACATGAAAGCTGGAATCCATCTATCTATATACCCCTCCTTTAGGGGAACTTCTCTTAAGTTCACTTATGCTGGGTACCTTAAATGCTCCCATTATAAGGAGTCCAACGTTTATATCTCATTTCAGATAAACAGGTATTTCTTGAAACCCCTTTTGGATTCAATAGTGACTCTTGTTTATGGCCCCTAAATCTTAAACTCCTGTGCAAGTAGAAGTATCTCCATATTCACCCTATCAAATCCTTAAATAGCATTAAAGATTGTGGTCAGTCTTTTTTTAACCCATCTGTTCAATCTTTCCTGATAACGATAGCTTGCTATCATGTTGGTAAATCTTATTTTGCACAATTTCATCATTATGGAGGCCAAGAACTGTTAATGATACTCTACTGTAGATTAAGTCAGTGCTTCTATGCAAGTTTAACGTTGCTTCTTAGTTTTTTTGGGGCATGAAATTAACAAAATCATGCCCTTAAGAACCACTATCAAGCTGCTGCTGACCAATCTATTAGGTAGCTCTCTGAAGTTTATTTTATTAAATAAAGATTTAAATGGTACATTTGTTTGCCTTTTTAACACCAGTAGTAATGATTCAAGTGACTGAGAATTCTATTTTTTATAGCATTAGAGTACATCTTCTGTTACTCCATTTTTAAATAAAGCTTCCTGGTTTATCAAAATGTATGGGCCTGTTCCTGTGCTGTACTGTTTTTTTGTATTAGATGACTGTAAATTGATATTGATGCCAGATTTTAGCTAAGAACCTCTACTTTTAAGATTATCTGCAAGGGGGATGAAGTCATGTTGTCTTACTTTATTTCAGGTTAACGTGATAGCAATGTCTATCTGCACCAGAGAGGCCTACCAGTCGATGAAAATGCGAAATGTTGATGATGGACACATTATTAACATCAATAGGTAAGGGAATTGAATTGAAATGAAAGCAAAATGTGCCAGAAGTATTCAGGTCTTGCAGCAGTGGAAGGAGAGAAACTGGATTAACTTTTGAGTCGCTTCTTCAAAGAAAAAGTTCTCCTGAAGAGTCATCAAAGAATCGAATTGTTGCTTTGCATGGGATGTAAACCTTCCTCATTTTTGTTTTGGTTTATTTGGTTGATTTGAGCAGTTTGTGATAAGCTGCTTAAGGACCAAATTTTCAATATTAAAGCAACAAAATTCTAAAATTTTTAAGAATGTGGTTTTGTTTTTTAAAAGAAATGTCACTGAATAGGATAGCAGATGGAACAGACTAGGTAAAATATTGGTCCATTTGATCCTTGACTGCTGGAAAGGGTACCAGGTTCAGCATTTCAATTTTTTTTATTGTGATCCAATAAAAATTTCACAAATGTCCTTTCAAGTTTACTCACCTAGAGGTGGTGTAATAATGTCACAGATTTAGCAGACCAGAGATCCAGGTTGATGTTTTAGGGATGCAAGTTCTAATTCCACTATGAAAGTTGGTAAAACTTGAATTCAATAAAATATAGAAGTAAAAATGGTTATTTGGTGGCTATATGTAGCTGTTGTCTGTCGTTATTAAATAAAACTGAATTGATTCACCAACTGCCTTCAGGGTGGGAACTTTTGCCACCCTTCTGTTATCTGGCCCCATATAATATTTTTGACTGTCTTATCTATCCTCTGAAATAGTTGAGCAATCTGCTTCCTTAGTTGTATTAAAACTTCGCGCTTGTTTTGTTTTAAAAATGGTACAGAAGCAACACGAGAACCAGGAAGGCTTGAAGTGGCACAAGGGAGCGCAAATTTTTAGCTTTGGGAAACATTTTAAGAAAAACTAGAAGTGTAGATTCACTGGATCAGAGTCTGAAAAACTGCCTGAAGTGGGAGTTTTGGAAAAAATTGAAAAGTGACATCACAGATTAAACAAACTCATTAAATCGGTGTGGGAGCCTGGATGGCTGAAATTACAATCTATGTAAGCAAGACCAGATCTGTATTTCTGTTGTCCAGTCATTAAAATAAAAATGGGTGTTTAGTTTAGGTTAGGTTGTGCTTAAAACATAAGGAATAGGTAAGATCTCTGGTGTATATTCTCTAATCTTTAAACTAGTGGAAATAAACGGTAAGAGAGTAGCTTGTAGGTTACTAGGGCAGCAAGGCAGCTTGACCCGGTGGGATGTTACTCCTGTGAGATGTGGGAAGTCAGAAATACTTTCAGTATGCAGGGTGATTTTGTGTGCAGAAAGCTGAAAAATTTTTGGCAAACTTGTGCTTTGGATCTGGAGCAACAGCTGGATTTACTGTGGAGTATCTGGAGAGCATGTACAGTGAAGTTGGTGCTCTGTTGGCAAAGAGTACACAGGCAGAAAGACTATTAGAGTAATAAGATACCTAGCAGGTAGTGCAGTAATCTCCTGGAGCCATCACTGTTTAACAGATTTTTAATTTTCGGTATTGCTGGGGGAGATAGAATGCAGTGAGAGCCAAGTCTGTGGCACAGACAGTAGCTACGTTGCTCAAGAGGAGAGGAAGAAAGAGCTCGAGAGCAAGAGTGTGATGGAATTCTATCATCAAGAGAACACACAATTTCTGCAACTGCTGCAATAATATCAGTCAGGTGTGTTCTTTTCCCTAGTGGCAGCAGCAAGGATATCATTGGGAGAATAGCCAGAGGTCATAGTCGATATCGGCGCCAATTGATGTTTGTAAGAAGAAAGAGGCAAGCAGAACAATAGTTTGGACATAAATCAAAAAACAGGATCTCAACTGTAGTAATTTCAGGATTGCAGATCAGGAATTGAAGAATAGACCGAACGAATGTGTGGCTGGAGGGATGAGTTTGGGTTCATGTAGCATTGAGAACAATTGTGGGGAAGAGGAGATCTGTTCACGCTGGAAACCTGTACCCTAGCAAAACTGAATTGTTTGCAAGTGCTGTGGGTGTTTAAACTAGAGAGCCAGTGAATGTGAACCTGAACAGGGAGACAAGTGAGGGAAACAGGTGGAAACGCAAGGTAGAAAAGTAAAAAGCGAAAATGGAAGGCAGAGGAAACCAGTGCCAGCAGCAATTAGGGCTGGCATACAAAAAAGTGCAAAAATGTTAGAGACAAATCTAAGGGAACAATAGGGTGGCACAATGGTTCATTGGTTAGTACTGCTGCTTCACAGCACAAAGGACCCAAGTACGATTCTACCCTCCAGCTACTGTCTGTGTGGAGTTTGCACGTTTTCCCTTGTCTGCATGGGTTTCCTCCAGGTATTCCAGTTTCCTCCCACAGTCCAGAGATGTGCTGGTTCGATGGATCATAGTCATGCCGAATTGCCCATTGTGGCCAGTGATGTATACAGCAGTGGGTGGATTAGCCTTGAGAAATGCAAGGTTATAAGGGTCGGGTAAAAGGTTGCGGTCTGGGTGCGATACTCTTTGGAGGGTAGTGTGGACTTGATTGGCTGAATGGCCTGTTACTACACTGCGGGGATTCTGCAATATGTCTGAATGCATGGAGCATTCACAATAAGATAGGTAAATTAAGAGTTGTTAATTGTAAACTAGTACAATACATGATGTAGATATGGCTGTGGAGTAACTGAGGCTGGGAACTGAACTAGGTATTTAATTTTTAGGAAGGACAGCCAAACTGGAAAAGATGGTGGAATAGCTTTGTCAGTGAAATGTGAAATCCACGTAATAGCCAGAAACGATACTGGCGCAGGAAGTCTAAATGTGGAATCTGTGTGGAACCAAGGAACAAGGATTGGAAAATTTTAATGGGAGTTGTCTGGAGTCCTTACAGCAAAGGTGGTGAGGTAGTCATGTAATAAGTATGTTGCAGTAGTCATGGTTGACTTTTAATCTACAAGATTAGCAATAATACTGTGATGGATGAATTTTAGGAACGTTAAGCAAGATGGGATTGCAGACCGGCACAATGAGGAGCCAAGAAACCAATCATGCATAGTGTTTGGGATAGAAGAATTGAAGGAAATTAGCTTTGAGTTTTAAAACTCTACTAGAGAAATTAATGGACTGAAAGATAATAAATTACCAGGGTCTGATAATCTACAACTCTGGCTACTAAAGGACGTCTGCGTGGCAATAATGGCTGTTAGTTTTCATGTTTCAAAATTCTGTAACAGTCCTGGCAGCTTGGCGGGTAGGAAATGTAACCCTACGATTTAAAGGAGGGAGGTAGAAAAGTGGGAATTCCAGACCAATCAGTCTAGCATCAGTAGTAGAAAAATGGGAGTCTATTATGAAGCTTGTGATAATGGGATTTAGAAAATATCAGTGGGATTATACAAAGTCAACATGGATTCATGAAATGGAAATTGTAATTGAGAAACCTACTAAAGGTTTTTGAGAATCTGACCCATAGAATAGATGAGAGAAAACTAGGTGGTGTGATATTTGTATTTTCAGAGCACCTTTGATAAGGTTTTACATTAGAGATTTATATGCAAAATCAAAGGTCATATGATTGATAGTAACATACTGACATGGATTGAGAATTGTTTAGCAGACAGCAAATGGTGGGAATAAATGGGTCATATTCAGAAAGGAATAAAAGTGAGGTATTGCAGAGGTCAATGCTTGTGGGCCCCACCTATTTAATATGATAACAGTTTGGATAACAGAATCAACGGTAACTCTTTCATGTTTGGCAATGGAAAGCTAGTTGTGAGGATGTAATGAAGCTTCAGGGCGAATTAAACATTTTGAATGAGTGAGCAAGTACATGGCAGGTGCAGTAAAATGTGGATAAATGAAAAGTTGTTACCCTGCCAGTCTGTTTTTTCACGCTGAAGTATTTAAAAATAGATGATTGTGCGCTTACTTTGCGTAGTGGGACCTGGATGCCTTTTTGCACCATTGAAAGCAAGTATGTACGTGCAGCCAGCAGGTAAGAGGGCAAATGGTTTATTGACCTTTTTTGAAAGATGGTTTATGTACAGGAGCAAAGAAGTAATACTGCAAATGTGCAAGGCCATGCCTGCAGTTTTGGTCTCCTGATGTAAGAAAAGATGTACCACAAAGGAAGCCCTGCAAAGGTTCACCAGACTGGTGGGATTCTAGGGTGGCAGATTTGCCCTGTGAAGAGAGATTCCGCCGACTAGGCTATAATCTACTGGAGTTTGGAAGAATGAGAGGGATATCGATGGAATATATAAAATTCAGTTAGAGTTGGCAGTCTGGATGCAGGGATGATGTTTTCACTGGGGGGGTGCAGAACCAGAGGTGTGGTCTCTGAATAAATGGAAGACCGTTTTGTACTGAGATGAGGTGAACTTTCTTCACTCAGTAATCAGCCTGTAGAATTCTCCTCCATAAAAGGCTGTCAAGACAAGGTTATTGAGTATATTCAGGAACAAAATACACTTGTAGAAGGTAAACGTGTTGTGGGCAATTGGACATCATGTGAGTATGGTGTTAAGATGAAGTACCAGCCGTGATTATTATTGAGTAGCCTGTCCCTGCTAATTTTCTGTTTCTAAAGCATGGTGCTATCGGACATTGTATTTAGTATGTATGTTCTCTTCCAAGTTTTTTAAAAATGTGTTTGCAGTATAGCTCAGCAACGTTGTCCTGTCACACTCTCTGGGCTGGATGTTTTTTTACTTAGCAATGTTTTTGTTGTTGAATGGCTTATATAAAAGTTAAAAAGAAACAAGATTACAAAGTGCTGCATATTTATGATAGTGTGCACTCTGAGCCTCAAGATGTTGCACTGAGAATAATTTTAATTTGTGAATTGTTTTTAATCACCTCAAACAACACTCATTTAAACATTGCTCTGTTATATCATTGTTTTGAATCAGTTATTCTCTCTCTTCTGGCACTAACTTAACTTTCTAGGAGTTTTGAAGTGACGTAACACTCTCGACATCTTTAAAATGACTGGATTAAATGTTATTAAAGGATCAGTCTTTAGCTTCATCAAATTGCTTCTGAATAAGCTTTAATTTAGCAGAGACCCATTTATCAGAACAAAAGGAGCTGAAACCTATTGGAAGAAAAATTCTGACCCTTCCCCTTCATTTCTTTTCACTTTTGCCTTAAAAGTCAGAATAAGACATATTGTGTACCTGTAGATAAAACATGGCTATCGCGGGGAAGCGAATTTTAAGTTAACCTGTACTGCAGATTCTAGGCAAATAAATAATTAAAATACAACCGGTATGATCCCATCCAAACCCATAGTTTCCAGTCTTCTCTGGGCAACTAAATCAACTGTCTAAACCAGAAAGGGTCTTCCTTTAAATAAGCAGGCCAAGGTCCAAGGACATAATTGATCCTGCCCCAACTCCTCCAATTACAGTTTAGTTCTGGAAGTCGGGAAGTTGCCCCAGCTTTCTTAATCCAGCTGAACTCGTTCAGAGGAGAATGGCAATCTGAAGAGTTCTCATCAGGCTGAAGCTTCATCCTCCTCTAGAATCGTCCCAGATACCCGCCCTCTGTATGATTCTGGTTTTAAGTCACTCCGTTAATGTGGTGATGAGGTGTCAGCATCCTAAGGATTGAAATTCTTTCTTGTACATCTGTCTCTCTAACCTTGTTTAAAACAGTGCTTACAACCTATCTAAAAAATTTCCAAGCCAAAAAAAATGGAAGAATTGTGGATGCTGGAAATCCAGAAACAGAAATGAAAACAGAATTTGCTGGAAAAGCTCACCAGCTCTGGCAGCATCTATGGAGAGAAATCAGAGTTAATGTTTCGGGTCTGGTGGCTGTGTCTCAGAATTGAGCTTTTCCAGCCATTTCTACTCTTATTTTCTCCCTTACCGAATCTGCTGTCATCATTTTTCTTGATGTTGAGTTCAGTTTGAAAGCACATTTTAAAGCACCTTGAAACGTGTCACAAAACTAGACATTCTCTTTGCTGCTTTCATTACACAGTACTCCCAGTTAAAGGAGCAAAACAAAATTACAATCTGGTGTGCCTCTCAACTACATGCAAAGTGTATCCATAACCTGGATTTGAGAATGATAATCAGGATTAGATATTGACTCATGAAATAATATTGACTGAGTTTTGGTTTATTATGCTGCAAGACAGGAAACAAATAATTTTGCCGCAATGCAGCTTTGCACGTGCTTTGACCTTCAAAGATGTGTGTGTATGTACTGAAAGTACCCAAATGGTACCTCAGTGATTTACTCCGGAAAGTATTTCCAGACCCGTGGCTACAAACTATAAAATGAAGTGGTTGTGCCTAATGGGAAAGGTCAACTGCTGTTAATGTCTTAAGGTGGAGTTTTCTTTTATTTTTAAAGTCTGATGCATTGTACAATGTATCAATCAGCACAAATCCAAGCTCACCACTGTTGTGAATTATTATTTGAAATAATCCATTTTGTGACAGATCATTCAAAGAAGTTTTGTTACTACTTAACAGTTTGGAGCATCTTCTTGAAATCTGTTTTTCTTGTTTATTGTGAGCCAATTCCTCCTTCCCGCTGTAACAAAATAGTTTTATTTTTTGTGCTGTTCATTATCAGACAATGTCACTATAATAAGGGGAGCATGGTGGGTCAGTGGTTAGCACTGCTGCCTCTCAGTGCCAGGGATTCGGGTTCAATTCTAACCTCCGGTGTGTGGAGTCTGCACAACCTCCCCGTGTCTGTGGATTTCCTCCGGTGGCTCTGGTTTCTCGCCACAGTCCAAAGATGCACAAGTTAGGTGGATTGGCCATGGAAAATGCAGGGATAGGGTAAGGTGGGTGGGGGTGGGGGGGGGGGGGGGGAGGGATGAATGGCTGATGTACGGTTTCTGATTCTATAATTTTGGTGTCTGCTTTTTGTGGTATTTAAATGTAGAATTCAAGAACACCATGAGGCTATTTGTCTACAATTACGGACCCTGGTGAGAGAAATTGTACACTAAAATGATACTGTCACTGATTTTTAAAGTTAGAAATCACATGAAACAGGTTATAGTCCAAGTTTATTTAAAATCATAAGCTTTTGGAGCTTATCCCCTTTGTTAGGTGATTCCAAATAGACTTGTTGGACTATAACCTGGTGTCATGTGACTTTTGACCTTGTCCACCCAGTCCAACACCAGCACCTCGCCATCACTGATTTTTAAAAACTGACCTCTGTATAGGTCCAAGTGATAATGCAATTGGTACCTGGTAATTTTTGAGGCAGTGTGCACAGCTTTCAATATTTGTATTGAAGATTTATAGTTCAGGTTGTGGATGAAGTTGTCGTAGGTCCTTGGCCAGTTTGGGTGCAGGTCTGCCTTGTAGGGAGACAAGGGGTCTGAGGAGGATGTCTGGCCGATGGACTTCGGGTAGTCTGTAGAAGTGGCCCATGTCAAGAACATATCAGAACTGACAACAAGTCTCCTACGATTACTAGGAATCGTGGCAGGGCATAAACCCCCAGCCATACTCCAAACACTCGAGGACCAAAGAACCCATTCCGGTAACATGTAGGACCAACGTAGTTTACAAAATACCTTGTAATGACTGCAACAAACATTACGTCGGCCAGACTGGAAGGAAACTAGCCGTCTGGATACATGAAAGCCAGCTAACAGCAAAACGACGTGACAAACTTTCCCTCATCACAGTGCACTTGAACAATGAAGGCCATCAATTTAACTGGGACATTGTGACCGTCCTAACTCAAACCAACCACAGACATGCACAGGAATTCCTAGAGGCCTGGTTTTCAACCCATACACGAAACAATAAACATGTAGAATTAGACTCCATATACAAACCTATGCAGAACAGAACTGGAAATGTCACAACCCAACTTAACAGAGTGGATCATATAAGTACCAAGTGGAGTAGAACAGCATCGCTTCATTGGAGGCCGCATTGATGAAGTTACCTAGCATGGTGATGTCTGTACCAAGGCGAGCAAGCCAACAACCTCATTTATATCACATACTACCTTGAACATTAATAAAACTGATATGTCGCAGTGTTTAAACTGCACTTTGTGTGAGGAGAGGAGGTAGCCCACTGTAAGATGCTTGTATTGGAATAGTGTTGTTTAGAAATATGTCAAATTAATAGTTTTGAACTTGAAATGAGTATATAAAAGTCACAAAAACTGGGGAAGATTGGCAGTTTAAAAGTTAATGCAGAGATCCAACTTTGTCTGTAAGTACAGAACTCAAGACAACCCTAATTCCTATTAAAATGCCAAACATCTTTTTGTTGAAGTCTAAGCATTGTCCATTTGGCCAAAGAATTGAAGTAAATCTGCACCTTAACTGTGACTGTTGAGGTGTTGCCAATTCCATACTGTTGCAGGTAATCTACAAGATGTGTCTGCATTGCAATTTACTTGGGCTTTGGTAGCTACCATTATTTATATTTAAAAAGAAGTTGACAAATTTGTGCTCCATTTCTTCGAGTGTTATGCAGCTTTTTCTGTTTTTCTTTGTCCCTTCGCTTGAAACCTATTTAAAAAAAAGTTGAGTATTTCAGGAAATTATCTGTCTGAATATGCTGGTTGACCAGCTGATTTTTGTTTTGTTGAATGTAATTTTAAATATAATTTTTTATTAGTACATTTTGCATTCCATGGAATGAAGCCATGTTTATGCAATTGACTTGTGTAGGTATGTATATTTATCCAGGTCCTGTCTATAAGATTTGTTTGGCACTTTACGTGCTGTGGTAGACCTGACTCCATCTTTTCTCCCCTCTTTTTGCCATTTTAGTATGAGTGGCCACCGAGTGGTCCCATCCTCAGCAACCCATTTCTACGCAGCTACAAAGTTTGCAGTAACTGCCCTGACTGAGGGGTTAAGGCAAGAGCTTCGAGAAGCCCGGACGCACATACGGGCCACGGTAAGAATTGCACCAACTAAATGAAAGGAGGCTTCATGCATGGGACATTTTGAGATTGGTGAAATATTACACTGCAGCTATTTTCAAAACAGCTAACACCTTTGCATGGGAATGTAGAGGTTGGGAAAAGGATAACTAGCCAGGGTCCCACTTGTTGCATTTGATCACTTTCTGCTGGAGGTGGGTAGAGGGTGAATGATTGACGTCTCATTTGACGTACCCAGAGTCAAATAGGCTGCTGACCTGCGATATCAAGTTTTAAATTTGAGGATTGGCCACTTGTATGAGGTTGCAGAGTGCTGTCACCAGCCATGTAAACTTAATCCAGTTAACAGTTAAGTGTATAAAGCTGAATGTGGAACATTCTTCGTCTGTGTTATTTGAAAAAAAGACCTGGGTGGAATTTTCCTTTCCCTGGCATGGGCAAAAAGGGAAATAATTAGGCAAGTTATGAAGTCGGAAAGATGCAGCATGGAAACAAACCCTTTGGTCCAACTTTTCCATGCTAACCAGTTATCCTAAATTAATATACTCTCATTTTGCCAGCCTTTGGCCCATATCCATCTAAACCTGTTCGATTCATTTACCCCTCCAGATACAATTAGAACATTTAAAAGGTATCAGCCCCCACCACTTCCTCTGGTGGTTCATTCCATATATGCACCAACCTCTGCATGAAAAAGTTGCCCTTGCATCCCTTTTAAATCTTTTTCTTCTCACCTTAAACCAATGCTGTCTAGTTTTGGACTCCGATGTTCCAGGAAAAATAGCCCCAGCCTATTCAGCCTCTCTTTATAGCTCAAACCCTCCAAACCTGGCAACATCCCTGTAAATATTTTCCGAACCCTTTAACAACAAAGGACTTGGGAAGCCATGTTCAAGTTGTACAGTACATTGGTGAGGCCTCTTCTGGAATACTGTGTCCAGTTCTGGTCACCCTGTAACAGGAAAGATATATTTTTAAGTTGGAGATGGTCCAGAAGAGACTTCCCAGGATATTGTTGGGTATGGAAGGTTTGAGTTAAAATGAAAAGTGGATAGGCTGAAACTATTTTCACTGGAGCATGGGAAGTTGAGAGGTGACCTTATAGAACTTTAATTCTATTTATACCCCTCATTGATACGTGTCTTTCCTCTAGAATGGGGTTTTCAAGGCATGGGCACATTTTTAAAATGAGAGGAGATTTTTTTAAAGACATGAGGGGCAAATTTTTTTAGAGGTGGTTTGCATGTGTAAGTGGTGGATGTGGGGGCAGTGAGAATGTTTAAGAGGCGTTCGGATAAGTGTATTAATTGGAAAGGTTTGAAGAGATATGGGCCAGGAGCAGGCAGGTTGGGTTAACTTACTTTGAGATTATATTTGGCATGGACTGGTTAGACTGAAGGGTCTGTTTCCGTGTTGCATGACGTTATGACTCTATAACATCTTCCCTATACCAAGGAGACCAAAAATGAACAGCATATTCCGTAAGTGGCCTAACCAATGTCCTGTACACCACAACATGACATCCCAACTCCTATACTCAATGTACTGACCAACAAAGGCAAGCATACCAAATGCCATCTTCACTACCATGTCTACCTGCTACTCCACTTTCCAGCAATTATGAACCTGCACTCCAAGATCTCTTGTTTGGCAACACTCCCCAGGACCCTTACCATTAAGTGCATAGGACCTGCCTCTATGGTAGATTTGCTCTACCATAACGTAGCGCCTTACGTTTTATCTAGATTAAATTTCATATGCCATTCCTCGGCCCACCCGATCAACATCCTGTTGTATACTGCGGCAATCATCTTTGTCCACTACACCTGTGATTTTGTGTCATCTGCAAATTTACTAACCGTGCCTCCTCTGTTCACATCTAGACAATTTATGTAAATGACAAAAGCAGTGGACCCAACACCGATCCCTGTGGAACACCAACGAAAGCAATCCTCCTACTGTCTCCTACCTTTGAGTCAATTTTGTATCAAAATGGCTAGTTCTCCCTGTATTCCATGTGGTCTGACCTTGCTAACCAGTCTACCATGCAGAATCTTGTTGAGTGCCTTACTGAGGTCCATGTAGACTTGATTGTGGCAAGGCACTTGTGCCCTTTCTACTACCTTGCCAATTAAGTTCTAGGCGTGAAATTCCATGGACAAACTTCTGAACCTGCCACCAATTAAAGTTTTACTGTAAGTGGCTAATGAATGGGCTGTTAAGGGCTACCACTTGCCACCTCCCTAATTACCAGCTTTCTTGTCCAGCAAGAAAGGTGATGGCAAGTTTACTGATTTGGGAAATCAGGGTAACATGCTGGGCTCGGAGACTATAGGGTGTTTCTCCATTTGCATTCCCAACTCACAGCAGGAAAATACTACTTTTCTTCTCACTGTTAAATTTCTCAAGGAGGATGCCTCAATTGCAGTGTTTAGGATCCAGATAATGCCAGACAGTGACTTCTGGTGACCAAGGGTGCTAATGTTGAGGTGTGTGATAGAAACCTGCCTGTGCTTCCTGTCCGGTCTTGTGCTGATTTGGCATATTGAGTAATCTTGGATGTTGGGGTCACGTTTTAAACACCTGTCTGTACACTTGGGTGCGGAAAGGGGAAAATTCACCATGTCTGACTCAACAAATTTAACCAGCCAGCCATTTGCTTCCTGGTTGTTGAAACCTTTTGATGATGCTAGTCACTTTATAAGATAAATATCTTCAGTCATATTATACATATTTTAAATTATCCTCTTCCTTTAACGTGTTCTTCATTTCTTTTGATAATACTGGTATTGGAAGTGATTTAAGAATTAAGATGACCCATGATTGTGTTGAACTGTGAGCAGTCTTGGCTGACGATTTAATCTACTCTAATGCAATAGGCAATAGACACAAATGTCAATTCTGATCTGTTTTTCAGATCCTGAGGTTGTGGAGTAGTATTTAATCCTGCGAACAGGGGTATTGGGTGCTGGTGAGAATTTGAAGAATGAATAATTTCTAACTCGTCTTCCCCAATTTTAATTGGGTGGGAGATGGACTGGCAGTGGTTGAGGCCAACCTGTTCAGTAGGTAGGGCAGCCAGTAAAATCATCTAAGGCAGCATACTGTCATTTTTATGACCTTTTGTAAAATGCATTTACTCATTTTTTGGTAGATTTTCTGAGGCTTTTAAATTCCAGTAGGTAAATGACAATAAGATATAGTGATTCAACAGAGGAATGCATTTAAAACTGTTTCACTTTCCGCACTTCTAACAAACTTACTGCTTCCATCATCACGATTATTTGACTCCCGCTGTTTACCTTCCAGCTCTCTGCCAACCAGTCCCCTTTCCCACACCTATGATCTATTTCTCCCTAATCCAAACCATTCTCTTACTTGAAAACATAAAATATAGGCCATTGAACCTGTTCAGCTATTCAGTATGACTGTGGCTAATCACCCAATTCAGTATCCCATTCCTGCTTCCTCTGCATATCTTTTGAATCCTTTCAGTGCAAAGGAATATATATACATCTTTCTTGAAAGTCTTCAATGCTTTGACCTCAACAGTTTCCGGTCACTGAGTATTCCACAGGCTCACTAGTCTCTTGGTGAAGAAATTTCTACTCCTTTCTGTCCTTACAGGCCTACCCCTGATGCTTAGAATGTGAGTACTGGTTCTGGACTTCCCAGTTATCAAGAACATCCTTCCTGCTTCTACCGTGTCTAATCCTGTTTAGAATTTTATAGGTTCCTATGAGATCTGCCCTTAGTCTAACTGAGCCAGTCCCTCCCTGTATGTCAACTGCACAATCCCAGGAATAACTCTGGGAGACATTCGGTACACTCCCTCAGTAGATTGAACATCTTTCCCTATTCTCTGTTGACTTTTAATCACCTCTTTCTCTCCTTATGCTGAAGTCTCAACTGTTCCTAATTCTCAGGCCTGATGTTGGTTTTTCTTTTGTTTAGCCAATTTGTTTGCCTCTTCCTTGGATTTAATACTATCACTTATGTCCCTTGTTAGTCATGATTTAACCATGCTTTCCATTTTTATGCCAGACTGGAATTAATAACTTCTACAGTTTGACTGTGCACTCTTTCAATGTATGCCATTCCCTATCTACTGTCACCCTTTTAAATAACAATCCCCAAGTTTTGTAAACAAAACAAAGAACTGTGGATACTGAAGATCTGAAATAACAAAACTGGAATTGCTGAAGAAATTGGGCAGTTCTGAAGACTGATTATTAGATTCAAAATCTTAACTCTGCTTTCTGGCCACAGATACTGCCAGACATGTTAAGTTTTTAAGCACAGTTCATGCCTCATACCATTGTAATTTCCTTTATTTAAAATCAGGACCCCAGTCTCAAACAGCTGCATCACTCTACATCTGAATGAAGAATTCATCGTATTATAGTCTCTCTTTTTTGTCCCCCCCCCGCCCCCCAAGGTTCCAATTATAACTGGATTGTCTATTATTCATTCCTCGTTAAACAGTACCCAATCGAGGATGACCTTTTCCCTCTTTGGTTCTTCAGTCTGTTGATGCATAAAGCTATTGCAGAGCCCCTACAGTGCAGAAGGAGGCCATTCCGCCCAACGAGTCCGCGTCAGCCCTCTGAACCCGATCACATTTACCATGGCTGATCTATTTAGTCTACTCATCCCTGAACACTATAGACTATTTCAGTGTGGCCAGTCCACCTAACCTACATACACATCTTTTGGACTGTGGGAGGAAGCTGGAGCACCTGGAGAAAACCCATGCAGACGTGGGGAGAGCATGCAAACGCCATACAGCCATTCTAGGCTAGAATTGAACTGGAGTTCTTGGTGCTGTGAGGTAATAGTGCTAACAACTAAGTCACTGCGCTGCTTCTATACACTCCAAGAATTCCTCCTTTCCAGTTAGCTTCTGGTTTGATTTGCCCAATCTGTGTGCAGATTGAAGTCTCTTATAATTACAGCCTTCCTTTATTACTTGTATCCTAATTTCCTGTTTAATGCCTTCTTCAATATTACTGCTGCAGTTTGGGGTCTACGTACAACCCCCATTACAATTTTCTGCCCCCTAGTGTTTCTCAGCTCAACCATACAGATTCTACTTCACTAAAGATAATATTCTTCCTCACAATCACATTAATTTCCTTTTTAATCAGCAGTGTCGCCCCAACTTTTACTTTTTGTCTGCCATTTATAAAAACTGAAAACCCTGGGATATTCATTTCCAGTTTCTGGTAACTATACAGCACATTTCTGTAATCACTTCTGTTATACCTTTTTAGATCTAATTGCACAACTAATCAATTCACTTTACTGTGAAAGTTGCTCCATAAGGTATGTCTTTTTTAGCATTCTTTGTTCTATTTGATTCTAACCCTTGAATTCTCTGCATATTACCTTTTCTTATTTCTCATTCTGTCTTTAGTTTTAGTCCTTATTACCTTGTCATTTGTCTTCCTGTTTAGAGATGCAACCCCCCCCCCCCCCACCTCCCTGCCCCATCATTTTAGTTTAAACCCTCCCCAACTGCACTTTCAAATCTATCCCTTTGGACACTAGGTTTGGTTCTGCCCAGGTGCAAACCATTTAGATCGTGCTGGTGCTGTATCTGCCAGAACCAGTCCCACTGCACCAGGAATCTGAATCCTTCATCTTTGTACCATTTCTCCAGCCATGTATTCATCGGATGTTTCCTGCTAATTACTGCTCTGACAGCAAGTGGCACTGGTAGCAATCCTGTGACCTTTACCCTTTTGAGGTCCTATTTCTCCTTGCTCATCCTGTCCAACCAAAGTGCATTCTCTCCTTTTCTTCCCTTTGCTTGTTGGCTGTCATCACAAGTCCAGGCTTGCAAAAAATTTAAAATACATCCTCCTGTTAAACTGTACTTCAGAGTTTCCCACTCTGAACCCCCAAACATTCTCCCCGTCTCCCCTTATTATCAGTGGTTGGTCTTGAGCAGTAAGCATTATACTGGACCTAGGTGGTTAGGGAATAAAGTGACTAGTATCCTTTTATGGACAAACATATTGGAGGACCTTTGCTTTCGTAACTCTTTTTTGCTCAAAGCTAAAAGGGGTATCTTTGGTGTTTTCCTTTTTACAGAAGACAGTTAACTTTTTTTTTTGCTGACACGGACCTAGGAATAGGCATTGTACCTCTCTCAAACCATTCTGTTGTCATTAGTTAAAGAAAGTTCTTGGTTTTTCAACTTGAGTGACTCCTGTAATTGTCAAATTAAAGAAACAACAAATGCTGCTAGTCTGGCATGTAACATGTAGTCCATGTTACTGTTTTGTTCTTTGATAATACTCCTGTGGAGCATTGATTTGTTTTGCATTATAAGTGCTATATATAAATGCAAGCTGATGTTGTAACTTTGCCTTCTGTCCTCTACAGTCTGTATCTCCAGGACTGGTGGAAACGGAGTTTGCATTTAGACTTTATAACAATGATCCAGAAAAAGCTGCAGCAACGTATGAGAACCTTGAGGTATGGAAGCTGAACTGTTGTGTAAATAAATTCTTGTGCATGTCTTAGCTGCTAATTTCCTGGTCACTATTGTAAGTATTTGAGTCTAAATGAGGTCTGTTTAGATGCTTAGGGTATGAAGTGATCTGAAAACCTGGAAGGAAGGAGAGAAACAAAGCCTAACCTTGATTCAAATGCTACATATATCTTAATAAATTTTTCATTCCCATGCATCTGACGTGAAGAAAAATGTATGGACGTAGATCCAAGGAAAAATAGAATGTGTTGCCACTAAACCCGTTAGAACAGACAGTATTAAAACAAAATTTAAAGGCAGGCTTAATGTATACATAAGGGACAAAGACAGTGAAGGATATAGAACAAATAATAGAGGTAATTAAAATGTGACGCATCTCTGCAGAGCATAAGCACAGCCAAGCACCAGTTGGGTGAGTATTCAGTTTTTTTTGCTGTAGATTGTATGTACCTTAACTAGTGCACACTTGGACTTAAAACAAGTATTTAGATTTACAAAATGGGTGATCATTTTGTGCTATATAATGTTATAAATGTGTGTCACAAGACCAGGTCCATGTTGCAATTATATTACACTATAATCAGTAAACAAGAGAGTTTCCAAATTTATTCCTGAGTCTCACTTCAAAGAAATGTCTCATTTACAATGGCCAGGACCACTGGAGGTTCAATAGTATCTTCTAAACAGAGTACATCAGCATGGCCTGATACCTGATTTCCAGTTATGAATCAAAATAGGTGTTGACCAGTTTGTTTCCAACACACAGATTTGTGCTGGATCTTGTATTGGGGAAAATAACTGTATATTGAGGAATCCATTTGGGAGCAGTGATTATAATTAGGCTTACAGTGGTTATGGAGAAGAATGCTAGAATACTTAAAGGGGAGCTTCAATATGTTAAAGGATCTGGCCTAGGTGAATTAGAATCCGAAGTTGGTAGGAAAAACAAATAATTCAACAATAAGTATTTAACCAGAAGATGATTCAGCGACAGATAAAGCACAACCTATAAGGAAAAGGAAGGGCATCCAAAGCTGGTTTCCTGGATAACTAACAACATTGAGAAGAAAAGAAACAGAAAAAGAATGCTGATGACAAATATAGGTTTCATATTATTGTAGAGAGCTGAGCTGAATGTAGGCAATACTGTGTAGACTTGAAAGAGAATAAGAGAAAGTCATTTGTAAATATGTATAGAAGAACAGCAGATCAAGGGATGGTGGGGACAACTAGGACCAAAGAAGAAATTCCTATGTAGCCAGAGGGTATGGCTGATGTTCAGTCAATAATTTGTTTGTCTTCACTAGCAGCGTCCTCCTTTCCAATGTATCAGTAAATGAGAAGGTAGCAGCTAATATTGGACAGGGTTAAAATAAAGAATCATGTGTTTAAATCTTGCATTCCTCAAAATGAAAATGGCACTCAGTCCATTTGGGATGCATCTAGATAACTGGGGAAAGTGAGGGTGCAAATTGCAGAAACTGTAACCACAATCTTCCTATCTTGGAAATGACAATGGTGCCATGGAACAAGATAGAATACAGATGATATATCCCTTGATAAACATGTTAACTGTCCATATTGAGCAAAATTATTTGTGATTATCAAATAAATTGAAAAACGTTCAAGTTTACAGCACAATAAGAGGCAGTTCAGTCCCTCAGTGCTAGAGCAACACAAATAAATTGTCCTGTTCTGCCGTCTCCCAAACAGTCCTGCATTGCTTTATGTATCAAAAGTTAATGCCTCTTTCCTTTAAGAAACACTTTGTATTTGTTACACTTAATTCTGTATTTTTGCATTGTTTCTATTATGTATCTAGCTTTACCTGACAACCTGTGTTCTTTCACCTAGTGTCTGAAAGCAGAGGATTTGGCCAGTGCTGTTGTTTACATCTTGAGTGCACCTTCTCATGTTCAGGCAAGTAACAATCCGTTGACTAGTTATGGGTATTCCATTGCACAACTTGACTTTTGGTGAGATTTCCTTCTGCGGTTATTTCAGTCACTCCATTTTTTTTTAAACAGTGAAGGCACCTTTTGTTGCATTTAAGGTGGAAAATGTGTCAAGGTGGTTCACAAGAGAAACCTATGTTAAGCTGTAACAATGTTTGTACAAGATGACTGGAAATATAGTTGAAATCTTAGGCAGACATTTTTGGATTTTACATTGCCTTAAGTTGTAATGTAATTTGGGGCTAAGGCATGTATAAGTTGCAGATTAGCCGTAATCACATTAAAATCTTAAATTGTCACATGGTGTCTTTGTGTGGTTTTGCTCATAAGCAAATCTGTTAGTCAAAGGAAGAACTGAAACCCGAACTATCTAATTGTGTTGAAGTAACACAGGGATATAATCAAGGATGTCACTGGCTGTAGAACCCTGAAGGGAGAGGATGAAGAGCCACAAGTCTCATCACATGTCAATGCCATTTACATATCTAGGAAAAGGAACATGATTCTGTAGTCAGAGAGATAAATTAAAAGAAATTGCCAAGCAAGACTTCAAAAGTAGTAAATACTGAATCACACTTAGTGCCATGCAAAAAGAGTACAGAACTAAAAATAAAATGCATGAGGTTGGAAAGATAGTGCAGGAGAGAGAGGCTTTAAATTCTTTAGATGTTGGAACCTGCCGCAGGGAAGGTGGGACCTGTATAAGCCAGGTAGGTTGTACAGGACTGAATTCTTTGTAGGGCAATTTTGCTGGTGGTCTTCTAGAATGGATAGTAAGTCTTAGAAATGTTTAGAGCTGAGAAAGTTTAGGGTTTAGGCAATCGTACCATCTAAATCAGTTATTATGCATGCACGTAAATGCAAGTGTGTATTAAAATAGATTGTGTTTTAGGTACAGATTGCCTCCTGGCTTTGAGATGTTGCGCGTATAACAGAGTTGTATAAGGAGCGGTAGGTCAGAACGCTAAATATTCTGAATATAAGCTGTTAAGGAAAGGTAGAAAAGGAAGGAAAGGAGTAAGGCTGGTGGGACTCATTTGGGGAGAACATTACTGTGCTGGAAGGAGAGGGTGTCCCAGAAGGATCAAAGACAGAATTGGTTTGGCTGGAGTTGAGGAACAAAAGGGTTTTTGCGATTCCAGTTAATGAGAAGAATGTTGAGGATCAAGTTTTCAAGGAAATTGTAGGAAGTTTCAAATAGTATAGAGTAGTTTTATAATGGTGGCTTTTACTATCTCAGTCTTTATTTGAATGGTTCATCATTGAAAAGGCTGAGAAGGAATTGTTCATACACGATTTCAAGAAAATTTCCTCCAGCATTATTCCTGTCCAACGTGGAAAGAGGTCTGTTTGACTTGTTACTTGGAATTGATGTGGATAGAGTGGCCTAGGGAGACATCTATGGGATAGTGATGGTTATATCACAGGATTTAGGCTGACTTTAGGAAAGGTCAAAGGTCAAGTCAGAGTAAGACCAATTAACCTAATTAACTGTGGGAATGCCAGCTTCAATGTGGTAAGAGTAGATCTGGGTTAAATAAATTAGTCTAAGATAGGCAGATTTGGATTGTGTCAGGTGTTGTCAAAGGACTGGACAATTGTAGTGTTATGTTGTTCAAAAACAAATGTGGTAGCTGATCATGGACTAACTTGAAAAGAGGAGTTATTTTGGGCACACTCAGTATATCCCCGAAAAGGGAAAGATAGGGAAAACAAATGCAGAGTTTGCTGGATGACAGATGATATAGAAATTAGGATAAAGAAGATTATAAAATGGCCTTATGACAGTTGTCGGGAGAAGGTAAAATTGGAACACAAGCTGAACATAGAATGTTTGGGTTGGGGGCAGGAAAGTATCAAGGAGGGATTATGAAACAAAACTGGCAAAAAAAAAGTAACATGGACTCCAAGGCCTTCAATAGGAATGTAAATGGTAGGAGGACGACTTGGGCCAATTGACCAAAAAAAGGAGTTCTGCATGGAGCTAGGGAGCATGGCTGATATATTAAATGAATATTTTACATTTATCTTTGCCATGGGTAGCGTCTTATTGGTAATAATAAAGAAGATCATTCAGACACCAGAGGGGTTTAAAATTGAAGCAGTGTTGTTATTAGATAGCAGTCTGCACTTAAAGTTGATAAGACATTGGGACTAGGTGAGGTGTACCCAAGGAATTAGAATTAGCCTTATCTCATGTGTACTCACCATGAGTATAGTGAAAAGTTTACAAGTCACCACTTATGACATCATCTTAGATACAAATGTACCTAGGTAGAGATTCTTATTCAAATTGTTTGGGGGGCAAAAGTGAGAAAAATAAATAAGTCTAGCATTACAAACCTTCACACCAACTTAGGTACAAAAGTACAAAATTGTAGGAACAAATTAGAAAAATGAAGAAATACAAAGTTCAGAATAACAGTTCTTCCTACTGTGCTGCACTGTTCTATGTTCTATACTAGCAGCTAGCGTCCAGACCATGTCAGGTTTCACCTCGAGGCTGGGCATCTGCACCGGCTTCACTTCGAAGCGCTTGAGGACAGAGTACACATTGAGACATGGACTCCCAAAGGGAAGTGAGTGGAAATTGCAGAAGCACTAGCCATTATACTTTTGTTTCAGTCTTCCTTCGATACTCAGGTGCTGCAAAGCACTGAACAATTTCAAATGTTATGCTGTTGTTCAAGTAAAGACAAAGATAAGCCCAATAAGTACTGACCAGTCAATTCATTTTAGATGGTGGGAAAACATTAGAGAAACTTCTAGAAATAGTAATTTGGGGAAAAAAATGCAGTTATTTGGACAGGCGAGAGTTTATTAAGGAAAGCCAGAATGCAGTTCTTGAGGAAAAATATTTAATTTTCTGGAGCTATTTTACAAGGTAAACGTGAAGACTGAGAGCATTGCTGTTGATGTGGTGTACGTGAACTTTCAAAAGACATTTGGTATAGTGCCACAGAACAGGCCTGTGTGCAAAGTTATAGCACGTGGAATAGTAATATAGTATGGAATTAGTTGAACTTCAAGAAAGGGTAAGTAATAGTTCAATATTTTTACAACTGGAGAAGATTTTCACCAGTGGTTAGTATTGAGACCTTTGCTTTTACTGTATATCTTAAAGCCCTAGATCATGGTGCATTGGGCACTTTTTAAAAACTTGCCAGCCAATGTGAAACTTTGGAGCACTGAACTTTGGAGGAGGTTAATGTAAAGCTACAGGAGGAAATAGGCAAGTTGGTGAAGTGGGTGAGCAACTTAAAAGTCTCAACACTGAGAAAAGAGATGTGATTCATTTTGGTAGGAAGAGCTTGGAAAGGCAGCAGGACATATTGAGTGATAGATTAATAAAACGTATAATATCCCAAGCATTAGTAATATAGAATAGAAGAGCAGGGAAAGTTACTTTGACACTGTATATGGCACTAGTTCTGCTTCCACTAGAGTGTCGTGTTCATTTTTGGGCCCTTCACTTTGGGAAGAGTGTGAAAACATTAGAGATCATAGAGCAAAGATGAGGATTTTCATTTAGGAAGATAAATTGGAGAAGTTAGGACTGTTTTTCCATAAGAAAAAGCTGAGAAGAGATTTGGCACTGTTAAAAATGATGAGCAATGTGAACAATAGAGAAGAACTGTTCTCACTCAGGAAAGCGTAGAGAACAAGAAGTAAAAGAGGGAATTTGAGGTAATTTGTAAAAGAAGAAAAAGTGATGCAAGGAAAATGAGTGGTTTGATTTTGGAATGCGCTGCCTCAGTTTGGAGACATCCAATTAAGATTTTCAAAAGGAAGTTAAACAGCGTTATGTAGAGAAGATGTAGGACTGGCAAGGTGTATGTTGCTCTTGAAGAGCCGCTGCAGAAAGAACTGAATGACCACCTGAAATTTCTGCAAGTTGCAATGCAAGCCAGTAAGCCATAGCAAAAATAAAGTGTGGGAGTTTTTTGCTGGAAAAATAGTGATAAATTGTTTGTTTTTATTAGACTGTACTAGCATTATAGTTAAGCTTTGACTACCATATTATAGAAAGGTACAGAATCACTGGAGATTTACAAGTATAATACCTGAACAATAAAGTTGTATCTACTTGGAGAGGATGAACATACTTTAGCCTCTTTCCTGAAGTGCATGCTGAGGATGATCTTCAAGACCTTTAACATTAATGTTATTAAAGGCTCATACTGTACAAAGCAGATAGCAATAATGCTTCCAGTTGTGGGGTTCATTAGATCAAGAAGCCATTTTTAAGCTAATTGCTAAGAAATCCAAAATGTGTTAATTCAGAAAACCATTTTTATATCCAGGTGGTTGGTAAGAATGTGAAGCATTCTACCCCAGTGAGTGGTATAGAGGCATTTAGAGGTAGTTAGATGAGCATACAGGGGGAGGTTCAAGTGTGCCACATGGATTGATCGGGTGGAATTACATGTTTTAGTGTTATACTTCCTATGTAATTTGATGTTTTAAAATGGCATGAAACAACAACTTATTGACAGCACTTTATATGTTTGTGTTTCTTATTCCATCTGACAACCTGATGAGAGATTAGTCCCTTTGCCCTTGTGGTTATTTGCTGTAGTTGTCCACAATCTAACATTTACTACATTTTTATTATTCATTCAACACGTTTACCCTCCTGCTTTCCTCGATCTGCTACATAATGTTTCTTATCCTTGCCCTTTGAGTGCCATTGCTTTTAAGTTTCATCCAGATTTTCACAGGATATGTTCTATCTAACCAAGTATAATGTTTCGTCCCCTACAGAGTCAAGCATTATTCTTCAATTCTGCTCTGTATTGTGAAATCTTGATACAGTTTTTATTAGAATTGGAGAATTACTAAACTAATTGCTGCTTTTTGTTTTATCCTGATATTCTATTCAGTATTAGAATCAAAAAGGTATGCTGTTTAGTACAAATCTAACCAAAGGTAGATGCAGGAAGCTTTCACAATGATTACTTTGAAAGCATGCATTGGTTTTATTTAACTAACTACTGATTCTGGTTTGACTTCAGATTGGAGACATTCAGATGAGGCCTACTGAGCAGCAGACATAGCAACCATGGAAGGAGCAGCCACGGATGTCTATGAGCAAAATAGATTATGGCACGAGACCTCTGCTGGACAGTTTTTTTTAAAAAATGTGATGCTAAGAGTTATATAAAGTCCTACTTCATTTAGCCCTGTCGACCTGGTAGAATTCATCTTTCATTCTCTGCAAGGAAATTTTTGCCTGGGCTGAGAAGTCTGCTGTAGGAGCAGAGCATAATAGAATTATTTTATTTCAAGAGAAACTTTAATTTTATTTTGGCTTTTGCTTCTGACGTGTTGCAGATCATTTTAGTGCCAACTATAGCAGTAAAGGTGCAAAAAAAATATGAAGGATGATTGTGCTGCATATATATGTGGAGAAAATGATCCTTGATCACCTATCTTTCAGTCTTATTGCACAATTGTTTTACATTAAACCAAGCTAACAGTTATGTGACTTCTTATGATGTGCATATCTGTTGGTCTTCTCTCTGGTTTGCACTGAAAATTCATTGTACCATTTGGTGAAAATGTTAACTGTTTTGAAGGGATTATTTTACGGGATATAATTGATACCCAACTGTAATAAGTAACCAATCTCATTGCTTGATAGTGATGACATTAATTCATTTTAATATGTTTTCGTTGCTGCTTCAGTATGAATTAGAATAACATTATGGACCAGGAAATCCGCTTTTTATATATAATTTTTTAAAAAAGGATAAGCCTAGATCACAGAATAATAACAGGGAACTTAATATGATCCAGAATACCTTAAAGATTTTTTTGTTGTCTTGATCTTGAATTTACTTTTAATTCCCACTATTCAAACTTTTTTTTTTCCTAAGTTTATTCTGTTGAAATGAGGCCTATTTATAGTAATTGCACCTGGCTACTCTCTGACGTCCTTTCACTGCCTTGCATAACAACCTTCACCATTCTTTGAAACTAAAAGATTCCTGTAACGTTTTGATGTGATTGAAATCACGAACAACTGAACTGGAGTACTGTAATTCTTGAATATGATGTAAAAATTCCTAATCCTAGGTTTCTTTATAACTTAAACAGTGTTGTGATCTGTACAATTAACATGTTACAGATTTGGCTATTGAAGAATTTATAATTCAATTTATTATAATCATTCCAAGAAATTGAATAATGCTCTGCTTCTTCTAAGGTTGCGTAAACTGTTGACTGCTTGATGTTCAAATTTTGCTGTCAGATTACAGTAAGGTAGATGTCTCTTTGAAGGTAAAGTCACCATGGGATATAAGATGAGGCAAATAGAACCATAGAACTTGGAACAGTGCGACACAAGAATGAGCCTTTCAGCCCATGATGTTGTGCCAAACATGGTGCTGAGTTAAACTAATCTCTTCTGCCTGCCCTTGATCCATATCTCTCTATTCCTTGCCTATTCATATGCTAATCTAAAAGCCCCTTAAACACCCCTATCGTATCTGCCTCCTTCATCACCCTGATGACATTTTCCAGACACCTGTCGCTGTTTAAAAACTTGCCCATCATTTCTTTGAACTCTTCCCACCTCAAATCTCTGACCTTAGGTGGTGACTTGTTCTCCATATACGTACATCCTGTTTAGTGTTTACCCAATAAATAACCATCACTGTTCCCTTGTTCTATTTGATCATGGGCATCTCTGCCAGACTTTATTAGATGATAACTGAAAAGTTAACATCGTTCCACTCTTGACAGACCTGCTGAGAATTTCTAGAATTTTCTTTCTTCTTTTAAATTAAATCCATGTTTCTAATAACCAAACACAACAAATTAATTTTCATGTAATCAAGAGCAATTTATCATAACGCAGTGCACACCTGTGTTTAGTTAATAATAAATACATGTAACCTTATCTGGGTGGTCATTTTGAAATGACAGCTATTGGATATATACTACCACATCAGAAAATAGTTTTATTTTGTGATTTAAATAAATCAGTGGCAAGTCCCATTTGCCTCAACAGGATAAGAATTGCAAGATGCTTCTGAAAAAACGCAAACTGAACTTAAGATTTCTCTCTGTGGTATCGCCACCATTATAACAATGCAATTTAACTATTAAAGAATGCACTCTGAATAGATTATGCTCATTGAGCTTCTTTGATAGACCAGACACTTTTTAGAAGTTGACAGCTAATCCATTTCTTGCATCTGATGCCAAATGGCCTGAAAGTCGCATCAGACTTTTGGTATAAGATGATCCTGAAACTTTAAGTGAATTGTCATATACTTTGAGGTGTTTAGTTTGGCATTTAATTCATGTGTGAAATTTTGACACCGTTTTGCCGCCTCCTACTCAACTGGTATATTTGACTTAACATTGATCATTTTTAAAGGGATATGCTCACTCTTCGGTAAAGTATACTGTAGATTTCCTAGTTCAAGCTGCTGATTTTTCTTTTCCTCTGCTAAATTGCTAGATTTTTTTTTGTTGTGCTTCCTCATCTCTCGAAGGTGAGTGTGCTGGGGGGAGATGAAAGAAGAACGAGAAGCAGAGAGCAGGTGAGAGAAAAAATGTAAAAGAAATTTTGCTCGGGCTCCTGCTATAGGATGTTACCCAGTCACCCTTACAAATTAAATACAAATGTGTGAAGTTAGGTGAGGATTGGATTGGATGTTGATTGAATAACCTACCACAGTTGTAGGCTCTTGCCGGGAACCTTTTTTGTTTCTTTCAAGTGAGCATTCTTCAGTTGTGTACAGGAAAGCTTTTTAATTGTGATGTTGCTCACTCATCTCAAATTTATGGGGTGGTGTTACGGGTTTTAAAACCCCAGTTGGTATTTCTGACTTTCTCACATTGATATTGTAGGAAAACTACTGAAGCCTATAAAATTGTTGGTAGCCACTTCTCCGTTTTGTAAGCATGTTCGGCAGCTTATTCCTGAATAATATAAATATATTAAATAAGAAGAACTATGAAGATTGGGCTGTTAAAAGGCAATGGCCCAATACTGCTGGGATTCCTTCATGTATAATGGATATGTCCTTTGCAGCTACCCATTTTTCCAAATTTGTTTCCAGGTTTTCAATAGCTTAAAGAACATGTTCCCCTTTAATGCTGAGCCATACTTGTGTGCCCTGTGACAACAAAAACAGTACTGTTTTTGAATAATACAATAAAGAAAGTAGTTAATTTGAAGGATAATTTGTAATGTGTTGTCTCCTTAGAAAATAATATTTGTAAATCCACAGTTTGTGCAGAATTTATTTTCATCTTTTTGTTTCTGTAGCCTTTGCAATCTAACATGAAAGTTGAGTTTTGCAATGCAGTTGTAAACATTGCTGTGAAGTCTTTGTCAGCCAGTACTATGTTCAGTACTACTTGCTGTTAATATCCTCGCAGATGCCGTTGTTGTACAACTTAATATTAAAATGATATTTGTGTTAGTTGCTGGAACCCGCTGCCTAAACGGGAAAAGGTGTGAAGTTCTGGTGTGTAAATTATCACTGCTATGCAAAGCAGAACTCTAGTTAAATGTTCTCTCCTATGATCACTTGTCTAACTGCTGATATTGGATTGTTGAATACTCCAAGTTCATTATGATGGAAATTGGGATGAGTGTCACGTACCAGGACTGGAATTTTCAGGTAGTTTGGGCATCTTCCAGATGAGGTTTAGTAGTCCAAGTGGTGTGATCACGTGCCAGTTAACGACTTTAACTTGTTTGTCATGGTGATTGCATTTTCAAAGTCGGTTGATACTGACTCAGCTTATAATTGCATTTAAAATTTGGAGTTGACTGTTTGGCATTAAAAGGGCTAGCTATGTTTTAAGCAAATGGCTTAACAGGCTAGGAGCATGCAAAGTTTGAAGTCACTTCTATTGCCGTGATGCTGTGCGACACACACCTTTATCTACTGTCATCTGACATGCACAAGTAGATCAGTTTATCTTTTAAAATTCCCATTTGTGGATGAATGATTAATTGTATTTACTGAATCTTTTCATAATGTTGAAATAAAATGTGTCATAAAGCAAATTTAATAATCTGTGCTCAGAGTCTGAAGTGATCAAGCAAGCTTCATAGCAGGACAATATTTTGTACTTATTAAAACCCTTTAGCATGCTGTCTTTTAAAGCAGAATGTCAGTTTATTTAAGGTACACATTTTGGTAATTTGCTCAATGTTGTGAGCTACTTTTTAAGATGCATAATTGTAATCTTATGTATCTTCCAAATGACCTTTTTTAACAAATTGTTGTGTAAGATTGTTTGGATTGAAAGAGCTACTTCTCATGATTTGTAAAAGCCAGTAAAGTACTACAAATCACCAACTTATCTGTCCATATTTTCAAAGACATTCGAACCTCCACGCCCTGCACTTGTGTTCTTCAAGACTATAATGTTTCTCCTCCAATATTTTATAAGCCTGCTGTCCACATTGAGTATCATTACCTAAATGAATCTTAATAAACTGTTTATTTCTATTGGAATCTAGATACAGTATCTTATCAGGCTATTTTTTGTCGTCACATTATCCAAGATCTGATATATATTCTTCGTGGCGATTAGCATTGCGTCTATATCAAACCTTTTTTAAAAGTCCATTTTCATTGGTTAATTTTTTTGAAGTTGTAAAAGATGGAACTGGAGTAGAATTGAGAAATGAATGCCCAATCCTGTATGTAGACAGAGGGCAATGTACATTTCCACCCAGAAATGTTCCAGAATTTAATGTGTTGCTGTTAATAACAGGTTAAGCATCAGACTTTTATTTTTAAGTTGTTGAGCTGTACAGATTTGAGGTGAACTGTTGGACCTTTTCAATATGGGAACTGATTTCAAGTAGGCTTGAATTTTCCAACTACACACCACTGTTTGTACTGTTTCTGCAAAAGTTAACCAATGCTGCTAAATTAACAACAAATATTGTTAAATCTTTCTTGAATTGTGATATAATAAATAACTCCTTCGCAATGAATCTGAATCTCCTGAATATTTTGAACGCTCGCTATGATAAAACCTCAATCATTGGATGAGATTGTAATTTGGATCTTGAAGGATATGCTGACTTTGCAGTGCAATGACATAAATATATTATTCACCAAATACTACGAGATCTTCTCAAATTTGCTTCTGACTAAAGCTTACAAGATGTTATGTTTGTGCATGCGCCTTAAAGAATGTATATAAATACTGAGAGCTTTCCTTGATAAAGTTTGTCTTTAAACTGCATGATTTGGTGAATAATTTTGTATCTTTAATGGCTTTGCTCCCATGTCATGCAGTTAATCTTCCCATCTTTCTCCCTCCATTCAAAGGAAATTATGGTAACAGCATAAGTATTAAAAGCCCTTTCCCTTTCTGAAGAGAGAATTCAAAGAGCAAATTTGTAAAATTTGACTATCTTGAGGGGAGGTAAATGTAGTTACAATAAATGCTCCAAGTTCTCTACTCATGGTTCTCATATATTCCAAATGCACCAAACAATATTGCAGAAAGACAGCTAAATCAAAGCCTGCACTATACCAATGACTCATCATAACCAGCTGCGGAGAAATATTTAGCAATGTGTGAAAATAATAGTCCTTTCTTTCTCATAAACCCAATTGAGAAATGTATTTGTGTGTGCAATTTTTGAGAACTCACCATTAGGACATCACATGCTTATACCCAAATCCTAAGTTTTGACACTGAAATCTTACTGTTTTCTAAAGCAACACCTAAATCTGCAGATACTCAGTTTGTGAATGACTTCAAAATGTTTACTAGTCATTTTTTTTTTTACTCCAATACCATTTCTGGCAAATTACTCTGAGAGCAACCAGTAATCTTTAGTTATCTTTTGTATAATTTTAACTTACTTTCTAATCACCAAAAATTGATTTGACAACATTGTGTGATATGGTTGGTGGTTTCTTTTAGATAGGTCTGTAAGTGTTGCCAACAATTTGCCTTCTCCCCATGTCTTAACATTTTTCTGAATCTAATCTGAAGCTTCTGAAGTTATTATCATAAAATTATATAGCACAGAAGAGTCTGTTTTGGCCCATTAAGTGTCCATCACCAAACAAAACCCACTAGCCCAACTTTCCCACACCAGGCCCATAGCCTTGAATGTTATGACACTTCAGGTGTTCAGCCAGTACTTTTTAAAGGCTGCGAAGCTGCCTGCTGTCTACTCTGACAATGTATTCTGACCCCAGCATCCTCTGTGGAAAAAAATGTTTTCTCAAACCCACTCCAAACCTCCTGCCTTTCTCTTTAAAAATGCGTTTCCTTGTTCTTGACCTTTTGACCAAGGGTAACAGCTGCTTTCTATCCACCCTGTCTGTGCACCACTGACCTTCTCGTCCTCTATAAGGTCCCACCTCAACCTTCTCTGCTCCAAAGGAAAGAACATGAGCTAATCCAGCCTGTCTTCAGAGATAACATCCTCATGAATACCCTCTGCACCTCCAGTGTAATCACATCTTTTTCAATAGCATGGTGACAAGAACTTTGCACTGTACTCCTAGCTGTGGCCTAAGCAAAGTTCTGTGCAACTTCAATTTAACCTCCTTCCACTTCGATCTATGGCTTGACACATAAAGGCAAGTGGTCCTGTATGCTTTCTTAACTACCCTAATAACCTGTCATGCCACATTCATGGATCTGTGGTCAAGCACTCCAAATCCCTCTGTTCACCTGACCTTCCTAGTGCCCCGCAATTCATTGAGTACTCCCTTGTCGTCTTACTTCCCCAAAATGCATCACTTCACAAGTATCAAGATTAAATTCCATCTGCAACTGATCATAGTTGATGAATCTGTTCATATCCTTCACCTGTAACCCAAGACTCTCCGTCTGTCTCTCTCTCTCTGCCTGTCTTGCTTGTGCTGGTCTGTCTGCCTGCTGGGTTCCTTCTTGACTAATCCCTGTGGTATGCCACTGCACACCAAACTCCAGTGGCATAAATAGCCTTCTGTCACTACCTTCTGACTCTTGCCATTCAGCCCATTTTGGATTCTACTTAAGTTACTGTGGATGTGATGAGTTTTCCCCTTCTTTACTAGTTTCCAATATGAGACCTTGACAAAGGCCCTGCAGAGATCTACATAAACTACATCAACTTGCCTACCTTAATTTGACACACTTGACCACTTCCTCAAAGTTCAGATTTGTCCGGCATTACTTCCCTCTGACAAAGCCATGTTGACTATCTTTGATCAAACCTTGCATCTCTCTAAATAGAGATTCATTTTCTTTGCTATTTTCTCCAATAGTTTCCTATGTCGATTTGAGTGTTTTATCTCTACCACCTTTCTTGTAAATTCAAAGCATATTAGCTGTTCTCCAGTCCTATGGCAACTCTCCTGTGGCCAGACGTGTTTTAAAGCTTTTTTGGTTCTGGGCTGCTGTAATTTCCTCCCTCATCATCTACAGCAGCCTGAGGTAAACTCATCCAGACCTGGGAACTTGTCTGCTTTTAATCCCTTCAAAATTTCAAGTATCTCCTTGCTTCTTGTATCAATCTGCTCAAGGACTTCTCGAATTCTGTACCTGTATCCTGCTCCCAAGTAAAGACCATATAAAGTTTATTTCAAGTTTTGTTTAACACTATCACTATCTTCTGGCTTCATGCACAAATTGCCCCCTTGGTCCTAATGGATTCTAATCTTTACCACCAGCATATTTTTCATGTTCCACCATTTGATCCCCATTTGCTTTCTTGAACTCACCCCCCCCCCCCCCCCCCCCACTCCCACCATCCCATACTTGGTCTCCTTTCAGTCCTCTGTTATTTTGCTCCTGTTATGTGTCTGTTTTTGTCAGAAAACTGTCCAGTCCTGAATATTCCTAGACATCCAGATTCTCTGGACTTGTTTCTTTTAGGGTAAAATGTAGGAACTACATGTTGGGCCTGTACACTACTCGGTACCTTTTTCAGAAATCTCTCACTATCCGGTTACAGTCCAATAGGTTTATTTAAAGTCACAAGCTTTTGGAATGCTACTCCTTTGTCAGATGGTCCTTTTTGAATGCCTCTCACTTCTGTAAATGTACACACATGTAGATGTTTCCCATCTGTTTTGGCCAGATCCTGCCTTATCCCAATGTAAAACCCTTTTATCGCTACCATCTTTTCTCCTTTTCTAGAACGAATTTAAAATGTGAAGAAGCGTCAGTTGACTTGAAACATTAAGTTTGATTTCTCATCACAGATGCTGGCAGACCTGCTGAGATTTTCCCCTGTTCCCCTAACGCATGAATCCTCTACTCCTATCACTCCTCCTTTGATTTTCCTCCCCAGCTGTACAGGTAGGCCACCTGTGGTGCCAGAAGCCTGGTTCTCACTGTACTCCCTTGAGGAACAAACCCTCATCACCTTCTAAAATGGAAAACCAATTTGTGAACAGAATCAGGGGAATCTGCACTACTTGCCTCTTTGACTACCTGGTGTTCACCGATTTCCCTTGATCTGGGTATGACCACCTCTCTAAATATGCTACCCCTGTCAGTCTTAGCCTCAGCCAAGCTAATGTGCCTCAATGTCTTCAGTTGCTGCTTATGCTCTGAAAGCTAGAACTCATGTTTGTGCAGTTGGGAGCTCTTGCTGTACACCTGGATAGCACTAGCATCCATGACTCCCCACATTGATACTGTTTCAATGATTTATTTGATTTCAGTGAGAAGTTCAGATCTGGAAAGCATTACCAAACTGCAGATGCAATCATTGCTTTCAAACGAGAACAAGATAAATATCAGAAGACAAAAGGAAAATTTGCACACCTACAAGGAACACCAACTTGGAACTAACAGCTGCTGCTATACAGATAGAGGGCTCCTTATAAGCTGTAATCATTCTGAAATTCTCACTCGAGGGCAAGAAATATGAGCAGGAGTAGGCCATTTAGCACCTCAACCCTCCCCTGCCATTCAACATGATTATGGCTGATTTTCCCCAGGGCTCAACCTTTGTATCATGTCAGGTCATCACAATCCTCAACTTGTCAATTTTTCAAAAGCCTATCTACCTTTTAAATGCTTTGAGCTTTAATATCCGCAGTTCTCTGGCTTAGAGAATCTCAGACATTCATGACTGTGAAAAAAAATTCTTCATGTTTTCAGTTTTGAATGAATGCCCTTTTATTTTGTAACTGTCCCTAGTTTGACATTCCTGAACTAATGGAAACATGATCTCAACATTTACCCTGTCAAACTCCACCTCAAAATCTTGACTGTTTCAATAGCATTGCCCCAATTCTTCTATATTTTTAATGGCCAAAAGGCTAACCTGTTTATCTGTTCTTGATAAGCCAATATCATCCCAGGAATCAGCATACTGAATCTCTCGAACTTCCTTCGGTACCCATATATCCTTTCTTAACTATATGGGTCAAAAACTGTATAAAATACAGCAGGTGTGGCCACACCAACATGCTTTACAGTTCATAGAATCCCTACAGTGTGGAAACAGACCTTTTGGTCCCACAAGTCTACACCAACCCTCAAGAGTGTCCCACCCAGAGGCATCCCTCTATAACCCACCTAATCTACACATGCCTGAATGCTACGGGCAATTTAGCATGGCCAATTCACCTAACCTGCGCATCTTTGCACTAGAGGAAGAAACTGGAGCACCCGGAGGAAACCCATGCAGACATGGGAATGTGTAAACTCCACTCAGACAATCCTAACGTTGGAATTAGACTCGGGTCAAAATTCTATTTGCTGCCTTAATTACTTGATGAAACTTCATGCTTTTTTTCCTCCCCCCCCGCACTGGAATAGACAGATTCCCCTCTGCTAGGCATTTTCTAGCATCTCTTCATTTGAATAATCTGACTTTTGATTCTTCCTTCCAAAGTGCATGACCTCACATTTTCTGAAATTAAACTCCATCTGACAGATTGTCCACTCAACCAGTCTATTCCTACTGCAAATTCCTTATGACCTCATCACAATGCCCTCTAAAATATTCTTGACTTGCCAGCAAATGTGGATAAGTTTAACTTTTTCTGCTCCTCCAAATCATAAATATTGGTGGGAAATAAATTTCAGCCCTGCGACTGGTCTTGGTGGCGGTACACTAATCACACTTTACCTACCTGAATAGATACTGTGGCTCCCTATTCTGTCTTGAGTCTTGACTAATTGTCAGGCTCATACAATGCCCCCAATACTTTGATATCCTATTGTGTGCAATACTCTCTTTGGCACCTTTTATAGAGCGCATTCTGAAAATCCAAATACATTGCATCTGCTACTTTATCAACTCTGCTTATTGATGTATTGCAGACTTTGATCAGATCACCCCTTAACCTTCTAAATTCTAAGGAAAATGAACCTAATTTGTACAAGTCCTCCTCCTAATTTAACCCTGAGATAACAGACCGTAGAGCTGGATGAACACAGCAGGCCAAGCAGCACCATAGGAGCAGGAAAGCTGAGGTTTCAGGCCTAGACCTAGGCCCGAAACGTCAGCTTTTGTGCTCCTATGATGCTGCTTGGCCTGCTGTGCTCATCCAGCTCTACGGTCTGTTATCTCAGACTCTCCAGCATCTGCAGTTCCTACTATCTCTGGGGCTTTGCTTCTTGATCCTGTCCCTATACTGGAGGTATAGTCAAGGTCAGCCCAAGGGATTTTGCCTTAGACTTCACTTTGCCAAGTAAATAATTTGGCAGTCTTTAAATTGTGGCACCATAGGTGAGTGCCTAGGTTGCCTGTATGGGTCCGTTTGGCACTAGATACAATGCAGTCTTACTCTGAGATTAATTTAGACTTTGTTAACAGAATGAGAGATTGCTTCAAAGATTCTGAGGCAGGAGTGTACATAATGAGAGTTATTTTTAAAGCTTAGTTTCATATATACCTTGTGCTAAAATATCTTAAACAACAACTTGCATTGTAAACAAACCTCCAAATTTGTTACTTCACTGGGACCCAGTTGGAACACAGTCCATATAGATGTCCATAAAGAGGTGCTTTTGAAATGCATTAAGCCTGTAAATTTGCATAAATTGAATGTTATTTCTTCTGATAAGTTTAATCATGTGCTGCACATCATTAATGTGCAGATGGACATGTGTTGAAGAAATCCGGATCAGTTTTTGTCTGTTCACACCACTTCATCGACTCTGTCTTGAGGTGTCACACTTGGAGTTGTTACTGGTTGGCTTTCAATCATTCAATGTTTTTTTTCTGTCTCTAGTCCATGGATGACGGTGCCTCAATACCGGCATTATCTTCAGCTTCTCTCCAATGGTGCAGAATGTTCCCTTTTTATGTTCTGTTCTATGATTCCATGCAAATTATTTCACATTAATCATTGTAGGCACATCTGGGCCAGTTTGACCAATATGTACTTAAACATGTGAAGACATTATGCTGGTATAGACTCTGACAGATTATCATTTTGGTCCATGGGGTTCTGCTATAAAGCATGTTCTAGCAATGCAAATTGACTATGATGTGACTGACAAATAGGGGAATGCTATTTCTAAAATGCGAACTTGTGTTGGTTATAGCACGATTCCATCAGTGACCTTATTGTTGATATTTTGGAAGGTATTTTTAGAAAGTATTGCAAGAAATAAAAATTGGTTTTCAAGATTTGCCTCATCCTGAATAATGCACCAAACAATCCTCCCACCCTTGAGCTTTCTGAAAACATCAAAGTGTTATTTCTGACCCTTGACACAAACTCTCCGTCAACCTATGGACTGGAGTGCAATAGAAGCTTTTAAGGCTTGTTACATAAGGTGCACATATAAAAGACAGATAGCAGCTACTGAAGGGAATTAGGACAGTGTTCTTCAATTTTGGAAGTGCTTGCATGCAGTTTGGCAGAAACTTCTCCCAGATTTTTTTTCTAAAAGATTTTAAAACCTTTTCATCTAATAGAACATTACAGAACAGTACAGGCCCTTCGGCCCTCGATGTTGTGCCGACCTGTCATACCAATCTCAAGCCTATCTAACCTACACTATTCCATGTACGTCCATATGCTTATCCAATGACGACTTAAATGTGCCTAAAGTTGGCGAATCTACTACCGTTGCAGGCAAAGCGTTCCATTACCTTACTATTCTCTGAGTAAAGAAACTACCTCTGACATCTGTCCTATATCTTTCACCTCTCAATTTAAAGCTATGCCCCCTCGTGCTCGCCATCACCATCCTAGGAAAAAGGCTCTCCCTATCCACCTTACCTAACCCTCTGATTATTTTATATGTTTCAACTAAGTCACCTCTCAACCTTCTTCTCTCTAATGAAAATAGTCTCAAGTCCCTCAGCCTGTCCTCGTAAGACCTTCCCTCCATACCAGGCAACATCCTAGTAAATCTCTGCACCCTTTCCAAAGCTTCCACATCCTCCTTATAATGCGGTGACCAGAACTGTACACAATACTCCAAGTGCGGCCGCACCAGAGTTTTGTACAGCTTCACCATAACCTCTTGGTTCCGGAACTCGATCCCACTATTAATAAAAGCTAAAACACTGTAAGCCGCCTTAACAGCCTTGTCAACTTGGGTGGCAACTTTCAAGGATCTGTGTACGTGGACACTCTGCTCATCTACACTACCAAGAATCTTACCATTAGCCGAGTACTTTGCCTTCCGGTTACTCCTGCCAAAGTGCATCACCTCTCACTTGTCTGTATTAAACTCCATTTGCCACCTCTCAGCCCAGCTCTGCAGCTTATCTATGTCTCTCTGCAACCTACAGCATCCTTCATCATTATCCACAACTCCACCGACCTTAGTGTCGTCTGCAAATTTATTAACCCATCCTTCTACGCCCTCATCCAGGTCATTTCTAAAAATGACAAACAGCAGTGGACCCAACACCGACCCTTGCGGTACACCACTAGTAACTGGTCTCCAGGATGAACATTTCCCATCAACAACCACCCTCTGTCTTCTTTCAGCAAGCCAATTTCCAATCCAAACTGCTATATCTCCCACAATGTTCGAGAAGCTCCCAAGAATCAAAGAACCTTAATGTTTATCTTACAAAGCAAGTTGTATTTGAAAAAGGGAAGGGTGAGGATATTGAAGAGCAGCTTGAGTCCCATTGTGGAGACATCTCTACAGCTGATCTACAATTTGCTACTGAGGGGCAAGTGGAAGCCGGAGAAGGAGAAGTTGAAGTCCAGGATGCAGCGCCATGTGTGTTTTGCCTTTGATCCTGAGGGAATTTGAGAAGCAGTTGCAGTTCTTAGAGGACAGTGATTCCAATGCAAAACACAGCAGGATAGCAGTTTGTGGAATTAGATATTATTTGGCACTCTAGCGAACAGCTTCTTCATGAAAGAAGAAAAAGAGCAAAGCAGCAAAAAGTGGATATCATTTTTAAACCAACCCCAAGAAACAGTCATAAGACAATGAACCACAGCCATCCCCTATTGGATTAACTATTTTTTGCTCTAACCCTACAACTACAACTGCACTTGAAGGTAGTGATGATGATGCTGATGACAATCCTCAGCCCCTGCATAACGACAGAGCAACCTCGAAACCTCCCCCCCCCCCCCCCCCCCCGCCAAGTCGTCTTGACATTTTTCAAAGTAACATGTTAAATTTACTTTTATTTCATTATTATGGTGATGTGGTCCTTGTAGTTGGAATATAGTAAACTGCAGAAAATTGCCCAGGAGCACCTCAAAAGTTTAAATCTCCTTATTACACCTACAGAACTGAGTACAGAAATGGGAGTGTAAGAGTGATGAATGAGTGATTGGAAAGTTGTTGCATTAGGGAAAACTTTCAATTCATAAGGCACAAATTGGCTCTGGGGGGAAAAGAGCACCTGCATAGGTCAGTTGGTTTGCATCTGAATGGAGCCAGGACTAGGTTCTTGTGGGGCATTTTCCTCATGCTGGTTTAAGGTTGAAGACAAGGTTTAAACTCAGTCAGCAGGGACTATGACAACCAGCAGGGTACACAAATGCTGGGAGAGACAGTGCTCAAATAGACAATAATAGGTGGAGTTGGAGCAATGAAGAAATTAAAAACATCCTAAAGGAGGATTACAGAGCAAATCTTGCACAATTTTCTTAAGTCTGTCATAGTTCATAAACCACTTCTTCCACTAAACATTCCCAGTCTATTGCAGCCAACTCTGCCCTTATTTACCTAATTACCCTTACTTAAGGTTCCACAGTAGTTTCAGAGCCAAGTTTTTTTTTCTCTCTAAAACTGAATGCTAAATTCTACTATGTTATCCCTCTATTTCCTGGGAGACTTTTTACAGATCATTTATTAAACTTGTCTCTTTACATATTACTACATCCAGAATAGCCTGATCCCTGGTTGGGTCCATAATATATTGTTGGAGGAAACTTTCCCAAATTTGTGCTCTAAATTTTACCTAATGAGTATGTCTACCAATTTGCTTTTCCTAATCCATTTGAAGATTTAAGTCATCCATGATTAATGTATTGCCTTTTTTAGGTGCCTTCATCATTTCCTGATTTATTCTGTCATATTAGAATATGCTGTTAAAGTACCAATAGACCAGCCCCACCAGTGTCTCATTCCCCTCCTTATATCTTACTTCCATCTGTGTCTTCTGATCCAAGAGCATTTCTTGCCATTGTTCTTATTCCATCTCGATCTATCAAAGCTACTCTGCTACTCTTCGTTCCTGCCTGTCCTTATGAAAAATCGCATAACTCCTGACTATTTTCTTTCTGAATTTGGTCTCCTTAAAATCATGTCTCTGTCACAGCTATAACGTTAAACCTATTAAACTCTATTTGATTTGAACACCACTTATATGCCTCTTTCAAATCTTCCCTTGACGTATTTTCATCCAAGTAACAAATCCCCAGCTCTGCAAATGAATCTTGTGGCGAGGATCCCTCATCCCTGGAACCAAGTGGGTAAGATTTCTCTGCATCTTCTCCAGCATCTTCGTCCTTTCCTGAAGAATGGTCATTAGCCCTGGATACAAACTGTCATTGTGGACTAACCAGACCTTTGTAAAGATTCCGTAGAGGTTAAGGCCCGAATTTGAGAAAGGAATACTCATCCTACAAAACCTTTATAGATCGTGTGACAACCACAATTTCTAACTTTTCTGTAAAGCTTTTAATGTAGAGAATTTCAACTCACACTTGGTACACAGACCCTAAAGGGAGCAGAGGAAATCAGACAAGTTGGCCAAAAATGCAGCTTTTAAGGAGGCTTTTAAAAGATGTGTAAATGTCTCAGACTTTACAGATTCAGGAAGCTCAAGATATCTTAAAGCAATGCAACTGAGTAGAAGAAGGATGGGAGAATTGGCAAGAGTTGGAAGAGTAAAGGATATGTACAGCCAAGTAAGCAGAGATGGGTGGATCAAGGCCATTGAGGCTTGTTGATATGCCCATGTGTTCACATACAAGGATGCCAGTGGACACCATAGGGTGTTGATAATGTGAGTTCAAAATTGAATGGATATAGGCATAAGTGACAAGAGTCTAGATCTATTCAGGATGAGCAAAAACTAAATGCAGCCTTACTCTTCAGTATCACGTGGCCAACAAAAACTTGCTTAAATTTCTGGACTTGAAAGAAGACAAGTTATTTCAGTATGAGAAAGATCTTGTAGTTGTTTATGTTTCATTCATTGCAGCTACACTTGTCCACAAAATGTTATGGGACTGGAATATTAATGAGAGATTTGAAATATAAAAGGATCTTGTCAGTGATACCAGTACAATGGCTGCTTGTGTTTTAAAAAAAAATCATTAGAAAACAGGAACTGCTGTTTAAAAGACAAAGCAAATAACCAATAATTAACTGAAGGCATACACTAAAGAGTTTTCAAATTCCACCATTCAATAATCTGCAGTTGCCTTTTTAAAATGTAATTGGATGACAAACCCTCAAAGATATATAAGCAAGTGAAATACTCATTAAAAGATTGATATCAATGTTGTCTGTGATCTTCCTGAGGCCATATTAGCAGTTCAATAAAAGAGCAATAATGATTGCCTAGCCTCAAATAAATGGATATTAATGACCAGACAATTAAACTCAAGAAGTTCATTGTTTTGTCAAAAAAATAGTAATGCTTTTTGTGCTGGTTTTATTCACTGATCATGAAAATCCCTTGAGTTAAAAATTGTTCAGAAAACTGGGCAAAAACTGCAACTTGCAGCCAGTTGGAAGTCCTTAAATGGAGAACTAGATAAACTAAGGCTCATTTGTGCACTATCCTTTTGCCTTCTGTGATGGTCTGGACTGTGCACACAATCTTCTGTAGTTTCTTTGAGTCCAAAGCAGAGCAGTTACCATACCAGGCCGTTATGCACCCAGAGAGTATGCTTTCTGCATTACAAATGTAAAAGTTGGTGAGGGTTGTTATGGACATGCCAAATTTCCTGAACCACCAGAGGAGGAAGAGGTGTTGTTTTTGGCTTCTTGACCGTCGCATCTACATGGCAAATCCAAAACAGGTGGTTGATTATTGTCACTCTGAGGAAATTAATGCTACCCATTCTCTCAACCTCAGTTCCATTGGTGTGGATGGGGGTGTGTTCTCCTCCTGTTCATTTCTGAAGTCAATGATCAATTCTTGAATAAAGTTTAAACCAAGCTTTACAGGTTGTGTGTGTTTTTGTAGGCTTTATTTATTTGCTACATATTAGCTACTTGTAATTGTGCAATTGCAAATTGGCTGTTGTGTTGGTCTTCCTAAGAACAGTGAGTCCAAAAATTGTAAATCCACCATTGGATGTTGAAGAAAAGCCTGATGAAACTGTTGTGACAGTTATTAATGCATACAATGGCGTCTCTGCTGCCCCCTCAATCCATCAGTCCCTATTTAAATAATCGCTAATGCATCTTTAATCCCCTTTTCTGATCTCTCATGACATGTCCTTTCAAATTTTGATGTTCCACCTTTTCTTTCCTTCAATGAATATACTGCTGGTTCCTTTTAAGTGTGATTTAGCAACTTGAATCATCCCTGTATCATTTTGCTCAATTTCAGAGCACATCATCTAAGAATGTGAAAACTGAGTTTGCTTATCCCTTGTTTAATAAACTCCCAGTCTCTGCAAATTACCCCAGATTCAAGGTATATTAATTTAAACAGCCTTTTTAAAAAAAATAAATTTTAGCAGGTGGGAATCAAACAGTAAAGAACGAAGTTGGGATATGTAGTGAGAAATTTAATTTATTTTAACTCATTCTCTTCATCGTACAGTTCATGAGAATGATCTGATTTCGACTGTTTCAGTTATGCACTCACCCATTGTGATATGCTGTCTGATTTTCAAACTTTTTTTCTATTCAAAACATGTAGAGGAGGGGGAGTATGTTGATAACATGGTCCTTTTGAGTTTATCATTTGAAGAAAGAATTTTAGCACCTACTAGACTCCAAAAGAAAAGTCTTGAGTACAGGGACATGTAGGTTAATTGAGTCTGCAGCTTAACAGCATTCGTACTGATATTTCCTAACACATTTATTTCACTGTTTGTTATTAATTATTAACTTCAGGCAATTTGGGAAGTAGGGCAGTGGATTGAATTGAACTTTCTTTGCAGGCCAGGCCGGGCCAGAAATTGCCGAATCGAGGTCAAACAGCATCATCACTGCCAGAAAGATGTAATTACAGTCTATAACTGCACATGGCTCTTAAAATTGTAAAACCAGGTTGGATCAATGAGATTTTTAACCTATCGTGTAGGTTGTGTACCAGAATAAGAAGTATTTAAACTTGGCACTCTTGAATAGTGCCATACGTGCAAATTGAGAAAGGAAGGACATAAATGTGTGAGCAACTGAATGGTGTATGGAGACAAGACCGATGTTTGAAAGTTATGCCACTGGCTGAGGTGCCCCAATAACAGAGAATACTGGAGAAATTCAGCAGGTCTTGCAGCATCTATGGAGAGTGAAACAGTTAATGTTTCAAGTCTGATATGACTGTTCTCCAGAACGAACTGATCATTCTTCTTTATTGTCGCATATACTCCATGAGTATAGTGAAAAGTTTGTGTCGCCGATTATAGCGCCTACTTAGATACAAAAGTACCTAGGCACAGCTTCTTTTGTTACAAGATTTGAGGTCAGTACAGCAGACCGCACTGACGCTTAGCCCTGGCTCCACAATAAACTAGGGACACGCCATGCCAGGAGGCTGCTGCAGAAGGCTGGAAGGTCGCCATGGCATGCTGAGAGGCCACTGCACCAGGCCGGCAGGTTGCCATGACATGCCCAGAGGCCTGGAGTCATCGCTCCTCACCAGAGGCCAGGGTGTTGGGAAGAAAAGGAGATGATGATGATTTTTAAAAAAAAAACACCAGGAGGTACATTGACCACGCCAAATTGGCCATAGTATCTGAGTTAAGTGAGTGAGCTATGGAATAAACACGTGTGGGGTGGAGGGAGATGGCTGGGAAGCTCTCTGGATGGTCAGTGTAGACTTGATGAGCCAAATAGCCTCTTTCTGCTCTGCAGGGATTCTATGATTGTTCCCAATGAACCTCATTGGCTGTTCTGAGAAAATTCATTCTTAATTGAGCGTTGTATCATTAATGACCTTCAGGAGGAAGAAGGGTGCTGTCTAATTTTATTCTCCCTTTTTGTTCTCACAGGCTAGGTTAGTTGACTCACCAATTTACCAAAAGGTCTGATGGTGTTTGAATATATTTTTTTTGCCTGACAACTCAAACCCAGATGAAGCAGAGGGCAGTCCAGGATTCTAGTGCATATGTCCTCCTTTTGTAAGTTTTCTGTCTAACCTTGTATGTTCTGGAACACATCAAGAATGTTGTTGGAAATGCTGTCAGTGCACCATCTCATCTTAATGTAAGAGAATCTAGCTGTAAAAAATAGTATTTGCAATATTTGATTGCAAATGTATGATAACATTCTTCTAATTTCACAAATGCATCAATTTAAAAATATAACGAGTTCTTTCCGTTCCTCCATCACTGTTTGCTCCTAAAACCTACGCTTGATTCAAGGAAAATAGTGACAATTTGTCTTGTGTAATTCCCCTGTGGCATAATAGTGAAATGCTGCCACAAAACACACAGGCCCCGGTTCGACTGCTGCTTATATGTTTTCCTCAGTTTATAAAGTTAAAGAGAAAATATTTTACTAAACTAAGAGGTTTAGTATAATGATTTTTCTTTAACCTTGCACACAGGGGAATATAAATACGCAATGGATTTACTCTCTAGGTGGCTCTCCCATTTATTCAGGTTCAGGAGTTACTTATTTTGGAAACCTTTGTAAGCGATAGTAAAAAAGCTGTTTTTAGTTCATGTAGTTCTTGTTTGGTCAATATATTTATCAAGTGACTCAGAATTAACACTGCACTTTCACACTGAATAATTAAGGGCAGTTTTTTACCCTTTCATTTAAGATTGGAGAAATTATCATTACACCAATAGAACAGACAATGTAATCTCACTTGTCCCATGGAAGGAAGAAGAGTCATCCATCACTAAAGTGCATACAGTCAAATACAGAGCTTGTCAATGATTCAGCCACTGATTTAACTAACACTTAGTGCTTAAAAGTAAGCATATTGCTATATAATTACTTCACCATTGTACATTGGACAGATTTCATTCCTTGTGATTTCTTTGTAGACCTTAAGTTGTGAAGTACCTTTCTGGGCAATTAATTGCTGTCATTTTGTTGGACCAGTCCATGAGGGACTGAACCCTCAAGAAACAAATGCCTTGACTCCAGTCTGCCTTTGTTTTCTTACTTCTGGTGAAAGGATACACCACAAATTTAAAATGTTTAAAGAGAATTTAAAATTGATTTGCCACCTGTTGACATGAAGCAGTTTGTTGGATTTACTCCTTTGCCCAGTTATAGGCCCAGAATGCAACCGAGAAAGACTGATACTGGGGGAAGACCCCTGTGGATTATTGCACACTGGCCATGAACAACTGGAAATTGGAACACATCTGGTTAAGACTGCAGACATAGAGCATTGTCTGTGGACTGCCGTGAATGTGCTGCCTTTACAGTTAATGGGCCCAGGGCAATTCTGCTTTCAAAACTGTGATTTATGAAAATGCCTTAACTACTTAATAATTAGATCTACTGAGATATACAGCACAGAAATAGATGCTTTGCTCCAACTCATCTATGCCAACCAAATATCCTATATAAATCTAGTCCCCTTTACCAGCATTTGGCCCATATCCTCCTTCAACCCTTCCTATTCATACACCCATCACGTTGTCTTTTAAATGTAATCGTACCAGTTTCCGTTAGCAGATCATTCCATATATGCTCCACCCTCTGCAAGAAAAAGTTGCCCCTTTGGCCCCTTTTGTACCTTTCCCCTTTCACCTTTAAACCTATGCCCTCTAGTTTTGGAACACCCCCCCACCCCCGGGAAAAGGCCTTGCTTATTTACCCTATCCATGCCTTTCATGGTTTTATAAACCTCTGTAAAGCCACCCCTCAACTTCCAACGCTCCAGGGAAAGTAGCCACGGCCTATTCAGCCTCCCCCTGTAGCTCAAACCCTCCAACCCTGGCAACATTCTTGTAAATCTTTTCTGAACCCTTTCTAGTTTCACAACATCCTTCCTGTGGGAGGGAGATCTGAATTGCACACAGTATTCCAAAAGTGGTCTAACCAATGTCTCGTTCAGCCGCAACATTACTTCTCACCTCCCATCTTGAATGCACTGACCAATAAAAGCAAGTACACCAAATGCTTCTTTGCCACCCTATCTACTTGTGACTCCACTTACAAGGAACTATGAACCCGCACTTCAAGGTCTCTTTGCTCAGCAACACTCCCCAGGACCTTACCATTAACTGTATAACTGCTGCCTCGATTTGCCTTTCCAAAGTGCAGCCCCTCACAGTTGTCTAAATTAAACTCTATCTGCTGCTTCTTGGCCCGTTGGCCCATCTTATCAAGATCCTGTTGTACTGTGAGGTAACCTTCTTTGTTATCCACTACTCCTCCAATTCTAGCGTCATCTGAAAACTTACTAATGATAACTCCTATGTTCACATCCAAATCATTTCATATAAATGACAAAATGCAATGGACCCAGCACTGATCCTTGTGGCACACTGCTGGTCACAGGCCTCCAGTCTGAGTGCAACCCTCCAAATAGCTAGATCTCCCTGTATTCTGTGTGATCTAACCTTGCTAACTAGCCTACCATGAGGGACCTTGTTGAACTCATGTCGAATATTATGAAAAAAAGATTTTCTTTAATATGCAAATATTTGTGACATCACTTAAAAGTATCTGGCAAAATCACCAATCACTGAGTTACCAGAAATGATTTTGAGTTAGACCTTCAATCATTGTGTCTAAGTAATATCAAATGCTTCTCATGTTTCCTGTTTCTCTAAATTATCTTCCCCTCACATGCCACGGTGTCACCTATTAGCCTAACCTATGCTGAACAAAAGGTAAATGCCATATTTACCAGAAATTCCCTAGAAGGTGATGGGGCAGCACAGTCAGAAAGTAACAGTGACCCTAAACTGCTCTGATGCAGAATCCTGCCCTGCTGCAGATTATTTCTCTGCTGCTCTGTGTCATTTCCTGCAGCTATTACATACAAACTCTGGATATGCAAATAAATAGTTTCATTCAGACAGTGTTGAACACTTGAGCTGCTCCAATTAAATGCTTCCAGTGCAAGTCCCACAACACTCCACCAGCTGTTTGCTACAGTACCATTGTGCTCCATGTTATGTGGGTTTTTATTTAACACTATGTGTAGGCCAATGTCCTCTGATGTCCTTGGTCACTGTGACTAAGTTTCTTGGCCTTGCTGTTGGCTGGTAGAGTCCTTCATGAACTTTTCTTTTTTAAAAACAAAACACACCTGCCAATAGCTGTGATAACTAGGTGTAGAGCTGGATGAATACAGCAGCATCAGAGGAGTAGGAAATCTGATGTTTTGGGTCTGGACCTTTCTTCAGAAAATATTTTTCTTCAGCCAATATGTGCCTTCTCTTTGTAACCCAATTTACGCTGGCAAGTATATTGTGTAAATATTTCTGCTGAGAATATGAAGGAAATTGTGCCCAGCCTTGTTTAACTTTGTATATATTTTAACTGTCAAATGGAGCTCTCATATGAAACACTGATTTTAAAAAATGCTTCATTTTGAGTTCCTTGAGATACTGGCTGTGGATCTTACTCTGATTTCTGAGCTCCTGTTTGCTGTTTCTGTGCCAGTGTGAGCTATCCTGCTGCTTGGAATGATTGTCTCAGGTGTGGTTCAATCTATTCACGCAGGGTGAAACCCTCATAACAATCTAAATTTAACTGGAACTGAACAAAACAAAAACAGGGATCATTGAGGGTGTTTCAGCTTCAGATCAAGTACAACAGAATTCATACTCCAGCTGCTGGCTGATTCCCAGTGTGAGTAATAGGTTACTGCCTGTAACTAGCATATCATCCCATCCATAATGATATTACAGTTCTGGTTTTCCCAACAGCCTTGACATGAAATACCAAGCCCTACTTTCAGGGAAGCCCTTGCTGTAGGCTTTGCTTTGTTGAGCATTTTCATTGGAATGAGAAACTGCTTAATTGTAACCTTGAGCCATGAAGAGGAAGGGAAAAAGATTGACTTGGTGCAAGACTCAAGAACATTTGTCTGAGAGACTGGCCTTTCTCACCCCCTACCCAAATGGCTGCAGCCTGTTACTATTTGCCTTCTATACTCCTTACAATTCTGTTTGCCTCCAATAGGAAGGATGTTATTAAACTGGAAAGGGTGCAATAAAAGATGTTACTGGAACTGGAGGGTTTGACTTATAAGCAAAGGTTAGATAAGCTGGGACTTCTTCCCTGGAGCATTGGAGGCTGAGGGATGACCTTATAGAGGTTTATAAAATCATGAGGGGGATAGCTAAAGCAAATAGCCAAGTCTTTTCCCCAGATAGGAGGGAGTCCAAAACTATGGGCTTAAGGTGCGGTTGTGGTGAGTGAGGTGTTGATTTAAAAGAGCTGAGGGGCAATGTCATGCGGGGGATGGTGCGTGTATGGAACGAACTGTCAGAGGAAATACTAGTGGTGTGTATAGTCACAACAGGTGTGAAGGGATATGGGTCAAACACAGGAAAATTGGACTAGTTCATTTTAGGAAGCCTGGTCGGCATGGATGATTTGGACCAAAGGGCCTGCATTCGTGCTGTATTACTCTGTGTTTGTGCCCAGCTGTCAGGTGCATTGCAGAGATAGTGGGAACTTCCTTTATAACAGATGGAAGATATAGGTTTGTTCGGGCATATTGTGCTGGATCATCCTTTTATTATGGGTGTTTAGCAAGTACCCTATGACCTAGTGCCAATGGCCCTGTGAGAAACTAACCAAGCTGATTGCAAGGCTCCACCATGGCTGCCATCTGCCTTTGCTGCGGATGCTGTGCAGGCAGCTGTGACCTCCCAAAGGGATTTGGTGCCACCAATTAGGCAACAAGCTTACAAGCTATCCAGTCAGGGGGGTCAAAATTCAAAATGGTATTGCATGTGAAATGCGCAGCAGTGGTCTAGGATCAGAACACACACTGGATCCCTGGGCTTTTCTTGAAAATCTGGCCCTGTCCTTAGCCAGACAAGAAAACTGAACCCTCACGTCTCAGACACCTTGGTGACCAATGGAACATTTAAAGCACAACACAGTATCTCTTAGGCTGTTTGGTCTGAGAGGATTTGGGCTCCAGAGATGCCCCCTCGGATGACATTTTAAAATTGTACTCAGACTCTATTCTGACCCCAGTGATTGAAAATCTGGGTATCAATAACAGAAAAATACCTTGTGGACAAAGGTGTACTGTACTAGTACACAAATTGCTCATTGAATGTCTTTTCAGAACTTTGAGTTCTGCTATCTGTAGATAGTCAATTTCATTCAGCGTTGTATAGACCATAGTATGTAAGCAATGGAACCAAAACGAAGTGAAGAAACCTTTTGTTAAATAACAATTATTGAATAAATTATTAATGTTACCAGCTGGCATGTAAGAATTTTATTATAAAGTGGATGGGGTCTAAAAGTTACGCAATAAAATACAAAAGCACACATTATTTATTCTGTGCATTTCAACATGACCATTCAGCAAATGTCATGGGTCTAAATAGGTTATGCAATGCCCTGTAATGGGATAGGCCTCATTAAATAACTGTAAATCCAACAAATGTACTGAAAGGAGGCTGGTAGTTTCCCGTTGGGATGTTTAGAAAATGAAAGAAACATTAAAACCAAACACAGTTCGAACAGGGATGTTGCCAAATGGAGAGATGATGGGAATTAGAAATAGAATGGGAATAAAACATAACTTTCTAACATAGAGTGAAAGATTTCAAAGTTTCACGATTGTTAAGCAAAGATTTGGTACTTTCAGAGTTGTGTGTTAAATGGAAGTGTTACTCAATATTTCATTTTGCTGTGATGGTGACCCGCCAGCCATTGTGATAACCTGTGAAGCCTCAGTCCTTGCAACTCCTGTCTGCTTGCTGTCATAGTCGAGACCAAAAGGAGTGATAGACTTAATGAATCTCTGAAATAGATGAATTGAAACATTAATTCAGACTTACAGTCAGATCTGAAAAGTCTTCTTCAAAGACTGGAAAAATGTTTGAGAGTGGGAAGTTAGTAGGATACAAGCTACATTTTTTGAGTTCATTTTTTTTTGTACCTATCAAGGTGAAAAGTGGCAGTCTACCATCTGGCTCCATTTTCTCCCCTGTGGTCCAGGAACTCCCTACCTACGTCCATGACACCATCCATGCCCTCCACCTCCTCCAGAACTTCCAATTCCCTGGCCCCCAACACCTCATTTTCACCATGGACGTCCAGTCCCTATACACCTGTATTCCTCATGCAGATGGACTCAAGGCCCTCCCCTTCTTCCTGTCCCGCAGGCCCGACCAGTCCCCCTCCACCAACACCTTCATCCGCCTAGCCGAACTCGTCCTCACCCTCAACAACTTCTCTTTCGATTCCTCCCACTTCCTACAGACAAAGGGGGTGTCCATGGGTACCCACATGGGCCCAAGCTATGCCTGCCTCTTTGTAGGTTACGTGGAACAGTCCCTCTTCCACACCTACACAGGCTCTTCCTCCGTTACATTGATGACTGTATCGGTGCCGCCTCTTGCTCCCCAGAGGAGCTCGAACAGTTCATCCACTTCACCAACACGTTCCACCCCAACCTCATGTTCACCTGGGCCATCTCCAACAAATCCCTCACCTTCCTGGACCTCTCAGTCTCCATCTCAGGTAACCAGCTAAAAACTGATGTCCATTTCAAGCCCAACAACTCCCACAGCTACCTAGAATACACCTCCTCCCACCCGCCCTCCTGCAAAAATTCCTTCCCCTATTCCCAATTCCTCCGCCTCTGCTGCATCTGGTCCCAGGTTGAGGCATTCCACTCCCGCACATCCCAGATGTCCAAGTTCTTCAAGGACTGCAACTTTCCCCCCGCAGTGGTCGAGAATGCCCTTGACTGTGTCTTCCGCATTTCCCACAACACATCCCTCACACCCCCCCACCCCCCCGCACCACAACTGCCCCAAGACGATCCCCCTCGTTCTCACACACCACCCCACCAACCTCCGGATACAACGCATCATCCTCCGATACTTCCGCCATCTACAATCCGACCCCACCACCCAAGACATTTTTCCATCCCCATCCTTGTCTGCTTTCCGGAGAGACCACTCTCTCCGTGACTCCCTTGTTCACTCCACACTCCCCTCCGAACCCACCACACCCGGCACCTTCCCCTGCAACCGCAGGAAGTGCTACACTTGCCCCCACACCTCCTCCGTCACCCCTATCCCAGGCCCCAACATGACTTTCCATATTAAGCAGATGTTCATCTGCCAATGTAGTATACTGTATCCATTGTACCCAGTGTGGCTTTCTCTACATTGGGGAAACCAAGCGGAGGCTTGGGGACCGCTTTGCAGAACACCTCTGCTTGGTTCACAATAAACAACTGCACGTCCCAGTCGTGAACCATTTTAACTCCCCCTCCCATTGTCTAGATGACATGTCCATCATGGGCCTCCTGCAGTGCCACAATGATGCCACCCGAAGGTTGCAGGAACAGCAATTCATATTCCGCTTTGATACCATTGGGCTGCAGGGTTCCTATGTGGACTTCACAAGCTTCAAAATCTCCCCTTCCCCCACCGCATCCCAAAACCAGCCCAGCCTGTCTCTGCCTCCCTAACCTGTTCTTCCTCTCACCCATCCCTCCCTCCCACCCCAAGCCGCACCTGCATTTCTTACCTACTAACCTCATCCCACCTCCTTGATCTGTCCGTCTTCCCCGGACTGACCTATCCCCTCCCTACCTCCCCACCTATACTCTCCTCTCCACCTATCTTCTTTTCTCTCCATCTTCGGTCCGCCTCCCCCTCTCTCCCTATTTATTCCAGAACCCTCACCCCATTCCCCCTCTCTGATGAAGGGTCTAGGCCCGAAACGTCAGCTTTTGTGCTGCTGAGATGCTGCTTGGCCTGCTGTGTTCATCCAGTTCCACACTTTATTATCTTGTCTACCAGAGAAGACACTTTTTCACTTTTCGTCTCAATATCGTGTTGAATTTTTCCCATAAATACTAACCCACAAAGGGCTCACAAACCAACCTGGGAGTATTTTTCCCCTCAAACCACGTAGAGGCTCAATTTCCCAATGCTGTGCCAGTTTATGTCAAATTCTAGTTAGTTTTGTGTTTTGATGTTGTCTTCACTGGAAAGTGTGTTGATACATTCATTTCAAAGGTCGTCTTATACCATTTACCCTTGAACCAACAACTGAATTTGAAGAATTTCACTCAGAGGTGAAAAGTCAGAGATTAGGCTCATTGAGATTCCAATCCCTTAAGACAAACTAGTTTGTAATTAAATGGTTTTTATACTGTGCAGAATCAAAAAGGTATTTTCTCAGCACAACACAATGTTTGAGTACAAATAGAGACTCATACCTTAAACAATTTGGGTGAGACATTTCCTTATCCATTTTAAACTTTTGAAATGACCTTCATTTATGTAATCTCACTGTAATTTAACCCTTGGAGTTCAGATGTCGTGTTAGTAAATCTACACTACACTGCCTCCAAGATCATTATATCCTTTTCTCAGAGATGGTGTCCTAATCTATCTGAGGGAATCAAGAATTTTGGATGGTTATTGCATAACTTTATACCTAGCGTCTACAAGGGGGTTGAAATTATGCTACAGCTATACAAAGACCAGCATTCCATTAGCCTTTCTGATTATGTTTTAGACCTGTGCATCCAGTTTTAACACAGGGTTTATTTGGACATCAAGTATCTTTAGACTGAAAATTTGGAAATTGTGACATTGATTTTGCAAAGTATTTTCCCTTTTATGTCCAAAATCTTACATTGAAATCCGTTTACCACAATTTTGTCCACTTATTTTATCAATATCTCTTTGTAGGTCCATGTTCCAGTCTACATAGTCTGGCTGTTGCCTATCTCCGCCATTGACAACTAGTGCTAAGGGCAGGTACAGCCCTTGAGTAAATTGTCCATTTCTTAAAAACATTAAGAAAACCCTCTTTACGTGCAACCTTTTCATATTATATAATGTTGCATAGTTTTATAATTTAGGTGCAGGGTGTCTGTACTTACCAATCCCTTTTAGAGAAGGGTCATAGCATCATTAAAGCATACTGAAATGCCATTTGATCTGCTGAGTTCATGCTGCCTCTCTGGGAGCAATCTAGTCAGTTCTAGTTCTTGCTGATTTTTGCAGTCCTACAAATTTATTTCCCCTCAAGTGCCCATCCAATTTCCTTTTGAAATTATTGATTGTCTCTGCTTCCACCATGCTTGTAGCCTGTGTTTCAAGTCAGTACCACATGCCGTGCAAAAGCAAAATGTAATTTCTCACAGCTCCCCCACATTGACTGTCCAAAATGTTAACTCCAAGTGACTTACCTCTTGTATGATCAGCTGAAGGCGACAGTTTGCCTCAACATACTTTAGTTAAGATTTTCATTACCATCGCTATAGCTAGCAAGTTTCAGTTTCTCCAATTTAATCTTGTAGCTCACATCCCTGCAAACATACTGGTATTTCCCCTCTGCACCATCTCACAAACCTTCACATCCTTCCTCAAGTGTGCTGATTAGAACGGGACCTAATACTTTAGGTGTGGCCTAACCAAATCAAGCTGCAGCATAACCTGGGAGCACAAAAGTTGACGTTTCAGGTCTAGACCCTTCATCAGAAAAGGGGGATGGGAAGAGGATTCTGAAATAAATAGGGAGAGAGGGGAAAGCGGACTGTAGATGGATAGAAGGAAGATAGGTGGAGAGGAGAGTATGGGTGGGGAGGTAGGGAGGGTATAGGTCAGTCCGGGGAGGACGGACAGGTCAAGGGGGCGGGATGAGGTTAGTAGGTAGGAAATGGAGGTGCGGCTTGAGGTGGGAGGAGGGGATAGGTGAGAGGAAGAACAGGTTAGGCTGGCAGGGACGAGCTGTTCTGGTTTTGGGATGCAGTGGGGGGAGGGGAGATTTTGAAGCTGGTGAAATCAACATTGATACTATTGGGCTGCAGGGTTCCCAAGCGGAATATGAGCTGCTGTTCCTGCAACCTACGGGTGGCATCATTATGGCACTGCAGGAGGCCCAGGATGGACATGTTGCAAGGATTCCTTAGACGACATGTCCATCCTGGGCCTCCTGCAGTGCCATAATGATGCCACATGAAGGTTGCAGGAACAGCAACTCACATTCCGCTTGGGAACCCTGCAGCCCATTGATACCAATGTTGATTTCACCAGCTTCAAAATCTACCCCCCCCCCCCCCACTGCATCCCAAAACCAGCCCAGCTCATCCCCGCCTCCCTAACCTGTTCTTCCTCTCACCTATCCCCTCCTCCCACCTCAAGCTGCACCTCCATTTCCTACCTACTAACCTCATCCCGTCCCCTTGACCTGTCCGTCCTCCCCGGACTGACCTATCCCCTCCCTACCTCCCCACCCATACTCTCCCCTCCACCTATCTTCTCCTCTATCCATCTTCAGTCCGCCTTCCCCTCTCTCCCTATTTATTTGAGAATCTTCTCCCCATCCCCCTTTTCTGAGGAAGGGTCTAGGCCCGAAACGTCAGCTTTTGTGCTCCTGTGATGCTGCTTGGCCTGCTGTGCTCATCCAGCTTCACACTTAGTTATCTTGGATTCTCCAGCATCTGCAGTTCCCATTATCTGTGCAGCATAACTTCCCTGCTTTTGTACTCAGTACACCTATTTGTAAAAGGCAGAATCCCGAGCTAATTCCACTCTCAATATGTCCTACCTCCTTCAAAGATCAGGTGCCTCTGTCCCTGCACTCTTTAGGACTATGCCATTGAGTTATGTTGCGCTCCCTATTCCTCCTTCTGAAATGCACAAAATTCATCTCATATCTTACTGTAATATGTTTCATTTGGCACTTGATTGCCCATTCTGCCAGTCTTTAACTGTTGCACTTAATTCATGTCATCCTGATTGACACTCTTCCAAATTTGATATCATCAAATTTTAAAATTTCTCTCTGAATTCCAATATCCAAGCCATTTCTATAACCAAATGTACTGAAATGTCTTTGCATCCTTTTTTAAATAAGGGTGTTACATTTGGCATTCTTCCATTTCCTGACACTACTCTTGAATCTAGGGTAGTTTTGAAGATGATGGCAAGCCCTCACCCTATTTCCACATCACCATTTCCTTTAGTAACTTGGTACAGAACCCATCTGGACCAACTGGCCTATCTATCCTTGGAACTGATAGCCTTGCTGACAAATTCTACTGATCGGTTTTAACTCAATCCATTCATTCTCCCATCTTCGTTTCTGCCAATACTTCGTTAGCATTGTCTTCCATGGTAAAGACAGATACAAATTACTCATTAAATATTGTAGGTTTGTCCTGTTCCTTGAAGAATACATCATTCCTCTGTCTCTAATTGGACCCATCCCACCTTTTGTTTAACATGAACATACTGGGATAAAGTCTCTGGGTTATCCTTTCTTCTAATTGTCATTTTATTATCACATTCTCTTTGCCAATTGTATTTCTCCTTCACTTCCTCCCTTTATATATTATATTTGGTCAGACTTTTGCTTGCAGAATGAATGGATTATACGGTGTTTTCTTTTTGGTCAGTCTTTGGGTTCATTTTATCCTGGCTAGATCTGCTCTCATTGTATTGAAGTTGGCCTTCTTCCAATTTAGATGTTCTACTTTAGATTGCTCTTCGTTCTTGTTCATTGTTAACCCAAACATTTGTAGAATGATAATCATTTTTAATCAAATGTTCCCCACAGACTTTGGTCTACTGGCCCACAGCTGCTCAGCACTGCCTCCTCCCAGTTGGACTGATGACATAGTCAAAGAGGTTCTCCTGCATTTATTTCTGAATTTGCTGCCTGTCCCATTCCCCCAACATTACCCTGAACTATATTTAGGCTATTACAGTGTAAAGGTCAAAGAAGAAAGAAAAATTGGTCAGAGATTAAAACAGCCACAAGGAAAGAAGAGTTTAATTGTTTGATGTACAATTAGAGAGAAGAAAGGCATCTTTGGTGAAGCATTGTAAAGTACTTCATCCTCTATAAGGTGCTAGTGTAGGAGTGACATTGGGGTTGGGGGAGGGAAGGATAACGTACACATCACGATCAATGTTCCTGCCTAGTGCCAACAGACCCTGCTGTTCTTGATGTAGGCGGCGCAGTGGCTTAGTGGTTAGCACTGCAGCCTCACAGCACCAGGGACCCGGGTTCGATTCCTGCCTCGGGCGACCATCTGTGTGGAGTTTGCACATTCTCCCCATGTCTGCGTGGGTTTCCTCCGGGTGCTCCGGTTTCCTCCCACGGTCCAAAGATGTGCAGGTTAGGTGGATTGGCCATGCAAAATTGCCCATAGTGTTCAGGGGTGTGTGGGTTATAGAGGGATGGGTCTGGGTGGGATGCTTCAAGGGGCAGTGTGGACTTGGCCCAAAGGGCCTGTTTCCACACTGTAGGGAATCTAACCAATGTGATGGGGCTTAACATCCAGTAGTATGGTGGCTCGGGGTTAGCACTGCAGCCTCACAATGCTAGGGACCTGGGTTCAATCCCACCTTGGGCAACTGTCTGTGTGGCGTTTGTACATCCTCCCTGTGTCTGTGCGGGTTTCCTCCGGGTGCTCCGGTTTCCTCCCACAGTCCAAAGATGTGCAGGGTAGGTGGATTGGCCATGCAAAATTGCCCATAGTGTTCAGGGGTGTGTAGATTAGGTGGGTTATAGGGGGATGGGTCTGGGTGGGATGCTTTGAGGGTTGGTGTAGACTTGTTGGGCTGAAGGGCCTGTTTCCACACTGCAGAGATTCTACATTTTTTTTAAAACATCCTGTCATGGAAATGTATTGAACCTCCATTTACCCTGGTGTGAGTAGTACCAGGACGACATCCTAGAGAGCAAATGGTTCAGCACCTTAGAGCCACAGAGATCTACAGCATGGAAATCAGGCCCTTTGGCCATGCCGCCCAGATTCCACAATTTAAAATAATCCCACTTGCCTGCATTTTGTCCATTGTCCTTGCATACCTACCCAATTCATGTACTTGTCTAAATGTTTCTTAATTAACAAAATTGTATTCGCTTCCACCACTACCTCTGGCAGCCTGTTGCATACACTCACCACCCTCTGTGTGAAAAAACTGCCCCCCTGGATTTGTTTGTGTCCCTCCCCTCTCACCTTGAACCTATGCCCTCTAGTTTTAGATTCCCCCACCCTGACGAAAAGCTGTCAGCTATCTACCTTAAAGAGGAGAAGTATCCCTCAAGGGTGCACACATCCTAAACAGATTCGCTAACATTACTGTAAGTTTTAAAATTTTCAGAAGTTATCCATAACGTTTGCACTGAGGAAAAAAACAGGGAAGAAATTGCAATCTAAAGTACAAGGAGAAAGTACTGGATGTGTCCAGTCGACAATCAAAATAAGAAAAATCAACTTAATGTTTTTGATATAGGAGTTGGCATCCTCACTTGTCAATCAACTCACTGTTTAGATGCTGGCAATTTCTGCTTTATCATTACACTGACAATGTGACAAACATTCAAAGCAAAATCTGCTAAATTCTCACATATGAAGCAAAATGTGCGACAAACTAAGTTATGATGTATGAATGCACCAAAAACCCCCTTTTGCCATTTGATTGTTCTCAGCCATTGGAGCACAGATTGCAGTTAGGCAGCTCCCCCAAGTGGATGTCTCCTGTAGGTAATAAATAGCACTTTCAAGCTCTTTGAGTGGGGAGCACCATCTTGTTTATCCTTGTGTTGGTGTGTGTTTGAAATGCAAAACTTGATCACAGCCTTTTAACTCTTAAGACTCGCTGCATTTCTGGCTGTGCAGATTTTTAAAAAACACCTACCGTATACTTGTGGTGAATAAAATTGCAAAGAGCTATCCACATATCTGAGACAGCCAGAGTGTCTAGGACAGATGATTGTATTTTTTTTTATCTTCTTCCATTGATGCATTTTCTCCACTTTCCAGTTCTACACATCAAAAATGCTGGAGGTCATCCAGGAGGTTTTGTTAGCCTCATAGTGCGTGGCTAGTCTCCTGACGTTGGTGAAGAGAGGTGGTTGTGGATCATGAGGAACAGCAGCTTTTCAGTGCTGTCCATGTCGGCCAGGATCACAGCAGTGGCACATTCCTCACTTCGTTTCTGACCATCAGCTTTAAAATTAAGGGATCAATCTGATAAAACAAAAACAGTTTTATCTACTTTAAAAAATATCCCCTGGCTGCATACTTGTTCAGAATGTGGCACTGATCATTTTACAGCCTGTTATCTGTCATTGGTGTTTCACTTGGAGCACCCTCAGCACTGACCATGTGCCCAACATGCTGTGCTTGGTCTTAAATCAGTTGGATATCCAATTGCTGCAGGTGAACTCCTTGTGATCTGGCCTGTTTGTCAGCATGACTCCTCTTTTAGCTGAGTCGGCTGGATGACTGGTTTATAATGCAGAGTGATGCCAACAGTATGGGTTCAATTCCTGCCCCAGCTGAATTCCTTCTCAACCTCTTTCCCCCTGCTTGAGGTGTGGTGACGCTCAGGTTAAATCACCACCAGTAACCCATCTCTAATGAGAGAGCAGCTCTATTGTCATCTGGGACTATTGGTGACTTCACTTTTACCCCTTTTCCTGCTGGATTAGGCTGGTGATGGGATCATTCTCTGCTGGAACTGCTTTGAACCATGTCAGCAGAGTTTCTTTGACATTGATAAGCAGTCATTCTCATCCTTTTCCCTGCTGAAGAGAATGTCTGCTCATCAAACTCTTCCAAGATGTCTGCCTTATGCTACAGAATGGTTGACAGCCTCAGGGATGGAATCTCACTTCTTAGCAATGTTTGTTTTTTGCTTCACACCACATGAAGCTTCACAATAGGTATCAACTTCACTTTTTTTCCAGGGAATAGCACTTTTTAAAATTTCTGACAGGTTTAGCTAAATATGAAGGGTTTCACAGAGAGATCTCAATGTTAATAATGGCATGTCTGTGAATTCACATTGTAGGGTCTCCTCACTCCACTCCAAATGATTAGCATGATCAAAGGCCAAGTTGGTCTTGGCTAGTTTGGCTAATCTGGAGCTAATGGTATGGAACTTTAATTTCTCACTATCAACTTTCTGTTGGATTTCCTAGCCTGTGGGATTTCCTAGCCTGCTGGCTAGCTGATTTTTGACACTTCGCAACTTCACTACATCTCAGTAAAACAAGCAAACAGACCTTCAGTTTATCTGATAGGGGCCAATTGTATGTATTAAATACTTTTAATGCAGTAAATTGTCCCAAAGTGATTTGCATGAAGGTTTATGTCAGCAAACAACATTGTGTGTTTTGTGATCATTCTAATTGTCTTTTACATATAGATTACACAAGGAGACATTTTCAAAAAGTAATAAATTTCTGCCGTTAGGGAAATTCCAATCTGCAACCTCCTGTGATTGCATCCCAATGATTAACCATCACGTTGACTAACTAAACAAAGAAAACATATGATCCATCAAGTCAGATATCATTCTCGGATCTGATTTGTCTGATAGTTCCATCAATTGGGATCATAATAATTCACACATTCTTGATATCATAAATATTTGGAAAACTATCAAGCTCTATTTTGAATTAACTCAATGATTTAACCTTCACAGCCCTGTGGTTTACACATTCCTGAAGATTCATTATAAGATTCAACATAACCTTCCCATCCCAGTTTTAAATGGATTACCTCCTCCAGAACTGTGTCCCCTGGTTCTAGATCTACTAAAAAACTGCCTAGAAATGAAATGATAATTAGAGGAGGGTAATGGATGAGTCAGCGATGGTGAGGGAAGAGTTGAAGTTGGAGACAACGTTGATGGAGTTTTGAGCTCCCGTCAGAGCAGGAAATGACACCAAACCCGTCATCAATATACTAGAAAACTAGTTAAAAGTGGCATAGTGGTGATGATGTCGCTGAACAAGCAATCCAAAAGACAAGCCCAATGTTCCAGAGCTGTGGATTTGGACCCCATCATGGTAGATGGTGAAACCTGGAGTCAATAAAAGAAAACATTCTAGAAATCAAAGATAATGGGAACTGCAGATGCTGGAGAACCTAAGATAATAAAGTGTGAAGCTGGATGAACACAGCAGGCCAAGCAGCATCTCAGGAGCATAAAAGCTGATGTGTCGGGCCTAGACCCTGATCGAGCCATCATCTGATGAAGGGTCTAGGCCTGAAATGTCAGTTTTTGTGCTCCTGAGATGCTGCTGGGCCTGCTGTGGTCATCCAGCTTCACTCTTATTCTAGAAATCAAAGCTGACCTCATGCCAATTATCTAAAGCCAATTGTTGTAAAAATCATATGGTTCACTAAATGTCCTTTAGCGAAGGAAGTCTGCCATCCTTACCCAGCTGGCCGACATATCAATCCAGATCCATAGCAACATGAGTTAACATCCCCTGGGCATTTAGGGATAGTAGTACCTCCACTTTGATTGTTTACAGAAGTGCTAGTAGTTTGGAGCTGAGCTGCACATCTGGAGCCTTTCAATGTGGATGTAGCAGACGTGGGGGAGAATGGGGTCTGACTTTGTGGGCAGGGACCAGTAGATCCTGGTGGAGGTGGCAGTGTAGAGGATGGTTCCCCCAGGACCGGAAGAGGAGGCCATGACACCAGTCCCTGCCAGCCTGGTCTGAGGTTACCACCCAGCATAGTCAGATCTCCATGGTCTGGAGGAGGAGAAGCACCCAGAGATGTCAGAAGGTCAGTGATGTTTCCCGCCTCACCAGGGTGAGTGTCACCATCTCTCCAGCAGTTCACACCCACTGTATTTTTGCCACTGTGCCCACCTTCCACCGAGGCTCGTGCTCTTCCACTCTCACTATTGCATGCTGCATCTTCCCCTCACTCATTCTGGCCCACCCTAGACTCCCACTCCATGAACCTTGCATGGCCTCTGTGTTCCCTACTCACTCAGTCAGGATAGCTCCTTACCTTTCCCCCCATCTGCACCTTCACTAACAACTGAGCCAGCCACTTTCACCTCCGTCAATCACCCGCTTTGTCTCATTCCAGTAGCTAACAGTGTACTATAGGGCTGAAGGAGCCTGGGTGGCTGGTGGCGTGCCAGATATTTGGCTGCTCTCTCCCTACGAGGAGAGAATCGTGGCCTTGCAAGTTAAGACCAGGACCGCTCCCTTGGAGAGGCCAAAACCTCCACTTTCCAGCAACTGAGAAATGGGCCTTCTTCATTGTTGTCTTACTCTCGCAGTGCCACCACAGCAGGCCAGAGGTCCCACAAGATGCCTCCTTCACAAGCTCACAGGTTGCACTAGGATAGCCGCCTCCACCAGCTCAGGTCCTCAGCTCATCGGTTGGCTCCATTAACAGGTTGTGGTGAGCATGTCATTGCCATGTTTCCTCATCGGATTGAAGAGGAAACATCCCAGCTCATTGGCAAGGGAAGGACTGCCAGAGACCAGGCACTTGCCTGATTCCAAGTGAGAGAATATGTTGGCCACTTAGGTCATCATCAACATGAGCAAGCAGAAATAGAGACGTGGCACTGGGCAAGCTGACACAAAGGCTGCAGGATGGCAGTAACTAATGTGGTTGGGACCCTGTGCCTCAGGCATGTGAGTGACTGGCATTCTCCATGGACAGGTTGGCATTACCATGGGAAGCCATGTTCAGCAGCCTCTGGATCTGCTGGACGTAGTGCCACTCCATTGCTCTCATCATCGATGCTCACCAATTGTAAGGCAATGGGGGATGAGGGGATGTCGGGTGCCCTGGCTTACTGCATGAGGCCCCTGACCTAGAGATATCTTCGTGCGGACTGCTTTCCTTACACTTTGAGATATGGTCATTTTTCTTGCAGCACAGGCAGTGTATTTGTGCATATCTGAGTGGCACATGGTGTCAAAGTGAGATTAACATGGCACAATGTCTTACATGTCCCGTTAAGTGATCTCTGCCAATAACCAGGACGTCCGGGTTATGTCCCAGGTGGCTGGGTGAAGGAAAGGGAGCTGAGTACTGAGCTGAGATTAGGCAGTAATGAGCAATGATCTCTATGAATAGGCCTCTTGCTACACAATGGTGACAATTCATCTCGATGTCAGGGACTCATTTAGAAAACGTGACCTTTTGTCTTTCCACATCAAGATCTTCAGTCAACATCTCTGACAATTTTTTGCAAATTTCCCACCATAAACACATCATTCAGGGCCTTGGAAGATTCTGCCCAATCTTTTAGTGCAAATGCAAACTTAAAGAGACCAATCTTAGATCATGGAGACATAAGATGTTTCTAACTGCTGTTAAGATAGATTTAGGGCCTATACATCCTGAATACTGTAATGGATTCTCACTGGCTACTGCAACCTTTCACTTTCAGGCTGTGATTTTCAGGCATGGAGTCGGCTAATTTCAAAGTTAAAGCCCAGTGAGGAGCTGCTAAAGTTATATTCAACTCCAGCGAAATTACCCACAAGAGTTCTCAACCAACACCACACTCTTGGCCCCACCCACAGGAAACAGCAGACTAGCAGCTACAGATGACACAGTGCTCTGGGTCTGAAATGCTTCAACAGTTTGCGCTATATTGAATCTTCATGACTACAGGTATGAGCTGATATATTTGACCTGACAGGTGCACACAGTGTGAGAAATGTTAACTGCTCCCAACACACCACGCCCTACCTCCCCTGCATCTCACATGCAAGAGAGGTGTTTTTTTTTAACTAATTCAAATCCATGTACTTACAAAAAGTTAAAAGCTGGCTCTTGGATACTATTTAATCCAATTGTAAATGCCTGTTTATTCAGAAGTGTGAGGCATTTTCTTGGATCAAGCTGGATCACATAAATGAATGCAATTCCTCTGATGCCAATACGACTGACTTTGTCTTAATCCAGAGACCCAGACCTGTCAGCTACAGCGAGATGTGAAATCTGAAGAGGCCTTTCTAGATAAATGTAACATTTCCTTTCATGCAGGATGAAATTACTATGTTATACCTGTGGCATCAGCCAGCCTTGCCAATGTGTGGCTTAGGTAAGGGTTGTTTGAGCAGGCTCACTGCCATTCTCCTATTTTTACACAGTGTCTTACTCATATCTAATTATTAGTGGTAGATAAGAGACCACTGGTTACTATTCATTTTAAATATTTAATATCCTTCTCAGTACGTTGTCTCCAGTCAATTTAGTCCCAGATATCTTCCTGCCTCCTGCCATTTTCTGCCGTCTCCAATTACAGACAATCTAAACATTGCTCCTTGACATTCCATGGTGTTACCATCACTGAATCCCCCACTATTAACATGTTAGAGTCTATGTTGACCAGCAAATGAATTTGACTCACCAGCTAAACACAGTGGCTACACGAGCAGGTCAGAGGCTCCAAATACTGCAGTGAGTAGCTCATCTCCTAACTCCCCAGAGCCTGTCCATCATCTACAGGGCACAAGTTAGGAACGTGATGGAATACTCCCCACTTGCCTGGATGAGTGTAGCTCCAATAACACTCCAGAAGCTTGACACTGTTCAGGACAAAGCAGCACACTTAATTGGCACCATATCCACAAATATCCACTCCCTCCACCACTGAAGCTCAGTGGCAGCAGTGTGCGCTATGTACAAGGTGCACTGCAGAAATTCACCAAAGATCCTTAGATAGCACCTTCCAAACCCACAGCCACTTCCATCTAGAAGGGTAAGAGCAGCAGATACATGGGAACACCACCCCCTGCAAGTTCCCCTCCATTGCACTCAGTATCCTGACTTGCAAATATTTTGTTTCACTGTTGCTGGGTCAAATCCTGGAAGATCCCTCCCTAAGGAAATTCTGGGTCAACCCACAGCTTGTGGACTGCAGCGGTTAAAGAAGGCAGCTCACCACCACCTTCTCAAGGACAGCTAGGGCTAGAAAAAAAGGGCTCTCCTAACCAGCAATGCCTACGGTCCACAAGTGAGTAAAACAAAACTTCTCTCCTGCTTTGGAGATGAAGTAAATGATTTTTAGGACATTAACAAGTCCAAGAGGAACCATTCCCAACCATGTATATGTGGGATGTGGCTGCTTTCCTCCAGAACTGGATCCTCTGTGTGTTTGACGTATTCAGTACAGCTTCATCCTTTGTCTGAGACTATTAAAAAATGTCAGACATAAGTAACTTCTTGCTCAGTTTAAATGCTTGAATTTATTTACACAGCTTGTAAAATGGCAGAATGGGGAAAGCGATGCACTTAAACCTCAAATTCCAAAATCTGATTTGTGTATCTTGGTGGGGTGTCAGCTGCAGTCAACATTGTCACCTGATGTGTGGTAAAGGAATGAGTGACACTAAATAAAACTTATAAGGTATAACAGAGATAATGGGAACTGCAGATGCTGGAGATTCCAAGATAATAAAATGTGAGGCTGGATGAACACAGCAGGCCAAGCAGCATCTCAGGAGCACAAAAGCTGACGTTTCGGGCCTAGACCCTTCATCAGAGAGGGGGATGGGGGGAGGGAACTGGAATAAATAGGGAGAGAGGGGGAGGCGGACCGAAGATGGAGAGTAAAGAAGATAGGTGGAGAGAGTGTAGGTGGGGAGGTAGGGAGGGGATAGGTCAGTCCAGGGAAGACGGACAGGTCAAGGAGGTGGGATGAGGTTAGTAGGTAGCTGGGGGTGCGGCTTGGGGTGGGAGGAAGGGGTGGGTGAGAGGAAGAACCGGTTAGGGAGGCAGAGACAGGTTGGACTGGTTTTGGGATGCAGTGGGTGGGGGGGAAGAGCTGGGCTGGTTGTGTGGTGCAGTGGGGGGAGGGGATGAACTGGGCTGGTTTAGGGATGCAGTGGGGGAAGGGGAGATTTTGAAACTGGTGAAGTCCACATTGATACCATATGGCTGCAGGGTTCCCAGGCGGAATATGAGTTGCTGTTCCTGCAACCTTCGGGTGGCATCATTGTGGCAGTGCAGGAGGCCCATGATGGACATGTCATCAAGAGAATGGGAGGGGGAGTGGAAATGGTTTGCGACGCAACCCCGCCCACGGTCGACGCCGACGGAACCCCGCCCACGGTCGACGCCGACGGAACCCCGCCCACGGCCGGCGCCGACGAAACCCCGCCCACGGCCGACGGAACCCCGCCCACAGCCGACGGAACCCCGCCCACGGCCGACGACCTCATCGCTCCGCCCACAACCTCCACAGCCTGCAACCCCAGAGGAGACAGCCACACTGAGCCCTGCCGCATCTTCACCATCCCCCCAGACCTCCCACTGACTGAGGATGAATGGTCAGTCCTCAGCAAGGGGCTCACCTTTGTCCCCCTACAACCACACATCAACGAATACCAGTCACGGTCGGACATAGAGCAGTTTTTCCGCCGTCTTCGCCTCCATGCCTACTTCTTCAACCGGGAACCCAACCCTCCTTCCACTGACCCCTTCACCCTCTTCCAACACAAGTCCTCCTCCTGGACACCACCCCCAGGCCTCCTACCCTCCCTCGACCTCTTCATCTCCAACTGCCGTCGAGACATTAACCGCCTCAACCTCTCCACCCCTCTCACCCACTCCAACCTCTCCCCCGAAGAACGGGCAACCCTCCGCTCCCTCCACTCCAACCCCAACCTCACCATCAAACCCGCAGACAAGGGTGGCGCAGTGGTAGTATGACACACTGACCTCTACATCGCCGAGGCCAGACGCCAACTCTCCGACACCACCTCCTACCGCCTCCTCGATCATGACCCCACACCCGAGCACCAAACCATCATCTCCAACACCATTCACGACCTCATCACCTCAGGGGACCTCCCACCCACAGCCTCCAACCTCATTGTTCCCCAACCCCGCACGGCCCGTTTCTATCTCCTTCCCAAAATCCACAAACCTGCCTGCCCTGGTCGACCCATCGTCTCAGCCTGCTCCTGCCCCACCGAACTCATCTCCACCTATCTGGACTCCATTTTCTCCCCTTTGGTCCAGGAACTCCCCACCTACGTCCGTGACACCACCCACGCCCTCCACCTCCTCCAGGACTTCCAATTCCCTGGCCCCCAACACCTCATATTCACCATGGACGTCCAGTCCCTGTACACCTGCATTCCGCATGGAGATGGCCTCAAGGCCCTCCGCTTCTTCCTATCCCGCAGGCCCGACCAGGCCCCCTCCACCGACACTCTCATCCGCCTAGCTGAACTCGTCCTCACACTCAACAACTTCTCTTTTGACTCCTCCCACTTCCTACAGACTAAGGGGGTGGCCATGGGCACCCGCATGGGCCCCAGCTATGCCTGCCTCTTTGTAGGTTACGTGGAACAGTCCCTCTTCCGCACCTACACAGGCCCCAAACCCCACCTCTTCCTCCGGTACATTGATGACTGTATCGGCGCCGCCTCTTGCCCCCCAGAGGAGCTCGAACAGTTCATCCACTTCACCAACACCTTCCACCCCAGCCTTCAGTTCACCTGGGCCATCTCCAGCACATCCCTCACCTTCCTGGACCTCTCAGTCTCCATCTCAGGCAACCAGCTTGTAACTGATGTCCATTTCAAGCCCACCGACTCCCACAGCTACCTAGAATACACCTCCTCCCACCCACCCTCCTGCAAAAATTCCATCCCCTATTCCCAATTCCTCCGCCTCCGCCGCATCTGCTCCCACGATAAGACATTCCACTCCCGCACATCCCAGATGTCCAAGTTCTTTAAGGACCGCAACTTTCCCCCCACGGTGATCGAGAACGCCCTTGACCGCATCTCCCGCATTTCCCGCGACACATCCCTCACACCCCGCCCCCGCCACAACCGCCCCAAGAGGATCCCCCTCGTTCTCACACACCACCCTACCAACCTCCGGATACAACGCATTATCCTCCGACACTTCCGCCATTTACAATCCGACCCCACCACCCAAGACATTTTTCCATCCCCTCCCCTGTCTGCTTTCCGGAGAGACCACTCTCTCCGTGACTCCCTTGTTCGCTCCACACTGCCCTCCAACCCCACCACACCCGGCACCTTCCCCTGCAACCGCAGGAAATGCTACACTTGTCCCCACACCTCCTCCCTCACCCCCATCCCAGGCCCCAAGATGACATTCCACATTAAGCAGAGGTTCACCTGCACATCTGCCAATGTGGTATACTGCATCCACTGTACCCGGTGCGGCTTCCTCTACATTGGGGAAACCAAGCGGAGGCTTGGGGACCGCTTTGCAGAACACCTCCGCTCAGTTCGCAACAAACAACTGCACCTCCCAGTCGCAAACCATTTCCACTCCCCCTCCCATTCTCTTGATGACATGTCCATCATGGGCCTCCTGCACTGCCACAATGATGCCACCCGAAGGTTGCAGGAACAGCAACTCATATTCCGCCTGGGAACCCTGCAGCCATATGGTAACAATGTGGACTTCACCAGTTTCAAAATCTCCCCTTCCCCCACTGCATCCCTAAACCAGCCCAGTTCATCCCCTCCCCCCACTGCACCACACAACCAGCCCAGCTCTTCCCCCCCCACCCACTGCATCCCAAAACCAGTCCAACCTGTTTCTGCCTCCCTAACCGGTTCTTCCTCTCACCCACCCCTTCCTCCCACCCCAAGCCGCACCCCCAGCTACCTACTAACCTCATCCCACCTCCTTGACCTGTCCGTCTTCCCTGGACTGACCTATCCCCTCCCTACCTCCCCACCTACACCCTCTCCACCTATCTTCTTTTCTCTCCATCTTCGGTCCGCCTCCCCCTCTCTCCCTATTTATTCCAGTTCCCTCTCCCCATCCCCCTCTCTGATGAAGGGTCTAGGCCCGAAACGTCAGCTTTTGTGCTCCTGAGATGCTGCTTGGCCTGCTGTGTTCATCCAGCCTCACATTTTATTATCTTATAAGGTATAACAGTTTGCCAGAGAACAGAAAATGGGATTGAGAACAATGTTCTCATCACTGTTGGTGAGGAAAAAGCTGCTACTAGGAGATAGTAAGAACTGCAAATGCTGGAGTCAGAGATAACACAGTGTGGAGCTGGAGGAACACAGAAGGCCAAGCAGCATTGGAGCAGGAAAGTTGATGGTTAGAGCTGCTACTAACTGCCTCTGTGCATTATCTCTATTGGTCCCTGGTGTCTAAGGCTGTGGGCTACTTCTTATTATGGTTTTCTTGTGTGTATTAATGAGGAGTAACTTCTTGGAAGTTTAAGACTGGACATCACGGCTGTTCAAACTTCGATTTGATGTGATGTATTAATGTTTACTCCACAGGATAAGGAGAACATACCTCATGGAATGAGCCTTTCAATGTGAATAACGTATGGATGACTCCAACAGGGATCCAAATGAGCGAAGCGAAAGCAATGACCCAACCAAGACCCTGACCCCAATCTGGGTACTGGTAGGTGCCATAACGCACAGGCTCAAAGTCAATGATAACAAACACCATAATAATCTGAATAAGAGAAACAAAACAGAATATTCAAAACAGCCAAATATAAATACATGTTTGTGTTCTATTAATAACAGTGGAAAGTCTGGGAGGGGGAGAAGGTAATTATTGCATACTTGAACAGTCAATGAATGAGCAATGCTTTCAAGTACTTATTATGGGCAGAATTCATGGAGGTAAATTGCCATAGTTGTACCGCTGCTGGATTCAGAGTCTGCTGGAATAACTAATGGATTCTTGAAGGGCAACACAGCATTTATACATAGAGCATCATTATTAAAGGGGATGTTAACTGTGCAGTTGAGTGCTATGAATCAGTCCTTACAGCTGTCCTAACTATAAAGAAAATTGGTGCCTTTTTTCCCTTAATAAAAATAGATGAAAAAAAACCTTGTTGAGCATTGCAGCGAATACAAATTAAACTCAGTGTGAATTTAAACAGTTCAATGGAAAGCAAAGTTTTAACATGTTATAACCTTCAATAAATTTTTAAACAAAGTCAAATTTGCCCAGGGCTCAGTTATTCACAGTAGTTGGTTTGAAAGAGGAGAGCTAGGTGATGGATACATACAAGTATCAGTACAGGTGACAGCAGCCAACACACACGCAAGTAAATATTTGGCTTTTCTCCCAGCATTTCCTCAATGTTCTGTGACAATCGAGGGAGACCTTTAAGAAATAAAATGATCATTGTTAACTCTTGCTGAAACACTGAGAGGGGCAATAACCTATGTGACATCTGAGATTTCGAAATCACAACTAAAGTAAAGCTTCTTAGTATTTTTAATGTCAGTCACTCTTAAATGAGTCTGTTTCAATAAGGAGTAATGGCAAAGCTAGTTTTTGACATTTTAATAAGTGCAATAGATCCCCAAAGTGAGTGAGATTTTTGTGGAGTAAATTATACGTTTTCCTCTTTACCATTTATCGTAGAAAATCAGATTCAGTTCACAAACAGGCGTGAATGTTTAAATGAGTGAGAATGGGAACTGCAGATGCTGGAGAATCCAAGATAATAAAATGGGAGGCTGGATGAACACAGCAGGCCAAGCAACATCTCAGGAGCACAAAAGCTGACGTTTTGGGCCTAGCCCCTTCATCAGAGAGGGGGATGGGGTGAGGGTTCTGGAATAAATAGGGAGAGAGGGGGAGGAGGACCGAAGATGGAGAGAAAAGAAGATAGGTGGAGAGGAGAGTATAGGTGAGGAGATAGGGAGGGGATAGGTCAGTCCAGGGAAGACGGACAGGTCAAGGAGGTGGGATGAGGTTAGTAGGTAGGAAATGGAGGTGCGGCTTGGGGTGGGAGGAAGGGATGGGTGGGAGGAAGAACAGGTTAGGGAAGCAGAGACAGGTTGGACTGGTTTTGTGATGCAGTGGGTGGAGGGGAAGAGCTGGGCTGGTTGTGTGGTGCAGTGGGGGGAGGGGACGAACTGGGCTGGTTTTGGGATGCGGTGGGGGAAGGTGAATGTTTAAACAATAGATCAAGTGCAGAATCAAATTTTTGATTGAAAATGAACTGAATCAAGCCAATAAAGGATCCACATTTAGCTTCAGTTTTTGTTTGGTTTTCTAATGGGATTCAGGTATCACTGGTTGGGCCAGTGTTTGTATTCTAACTACCCTTGAGGAGGTGCTGCAGTCTATGTGGTGTGGGTACACCACAGGTCCATTGCTGAAAAGGAGGGAATTCCAGGAATTTGATTCAGTGATGGTGATATATTTCTAAATGAGGATGGTGAATGATTTGGAGGATTCTCACGTATGGTAGTGTTCCAAGTTATCTGCTGCCCTTTTAGGTGGTTGAGCTTACAGGTTTAGAAAGTGCTGTTGAAACAAACCTGTGAGTTACCGCACCTTGTAAATGGTACACATTGCTGCCAATGTACATCAATGGTGGAGGGTGTGTACCTTTAGGATAGTGGAGGGGACTGATTAAGTGGGTTGCTTTGCCCTGGATGGTATTAAACTCCTGAAGGGCTGTTGGGGCAGCACTCATCCAGGCAAAAGGAGAGTATTCCATCACACTCCAAATTGTGCCTCTTAGAAGGTGCACAGATTCTGGGGAAATAGGTTATGGATTATTAGCTGCAGTATTCCTAGCTTCTGACTAGCCACAGCATTTATATGACTTGCCCAATTTAACTGAAGCCTGAATAAGGTACATCTATTGCTGCAATTAGACATTGACTGTTACACTAAAACAATGATAAGGCTTAGGAGTATGAGTAGGCTCTGCAGTCCCTCAGTTTTTGAGGAGCTATAAAAGGTTCTGAACATTATGCAATCATCAGCGAACACCCTCATGCCTGAAGCTAGATGGAGTAGCTGAAGATGTCTGAGCTTATTTCTGTAAATGTTCATGCACAGCGGCAATCATGTGAAAAGAGCCTAAGCAATTTCAGGTGATGTATCTTTAAAAGGGCCAGGCTGGCAAAACTCTAGAGACTTGGGAATAAAAATCTAGGCTGATCCACCAAAGCAGCAGCAGAGGCAGGTCAACATCCTCATAGTTACCAAAGTTCAAAGAGGCCAAGTCACTATTGGCCATTTCAGACTATTACTGAGAATTCCATTGCCTTGTTTCGAACAAATAACAGCAGTGGAGTTACTCTGATTATTGGATTATTGTACCTGAAACCTATCCCTCGATTAAAGTCACGATAAATAAACTAATTAACTGGCCACCATCGCATTGCTGTTTGTGGGAATTTCCTGTGAGCAAATTGGTTGTTGTGCTTCCTAGATTTTGACAAGAAAAACAGTTAATCAGTTGTAAAGTGTCTGGGGCATTCTGAAATTTTGGCATGTACTACATAAATGCAAGTCATCTTTTTCTTTATTTCGAACTGATTTGAAGTAAAGACTTCCAAAGTGAGTGAGATATATATAACATGTCCAGGTGCACAGAAAGCCTTGTACAGTTTCCTTAAAAGGACCTGTGTGCCTCAATAGTAAATGTCAGCAGTCCATTGTCCATGTATAGCATTACAGCTGGGTCTGATCTGATCTTTGTTTCGTGGCCATACATGCATGTTTAATCTTGGCCAGGACTCAGAACTGCCTGGTGTAGATATTTTGACTTACCTGCACAGGTATGCTATAACACACCTCTGGAACAGGTAGGACTTGAATCCAAGCCTTGCTGACTGGTGTATCCTTCCTTAAACTAACCGTGCACAGTTGCAGGAGGTGCCTCCCTATATAACTCCGTGCATCTGGACATGATCAAATTACTGCATCGGTGTTAGTTTTGCACGATAAGGGGAAGAGCATGGTGTTTTTGCGGGACTAATGTATCTGCTGACTTTCTGCACCACGGTTGCTGCGAGAGATATTGTTCAAAATATGTCCTTCCATACCAGATTTTGATTAGTCTAAACGAATACTTGGCATTCCAATTAATTTTGATTTGTATTTGTCTGTTTAATGGATCTGGTGTGCCTTATGATGTGGGAGAAGCTCAGGATAATTCACTGTTGTTTTTTTTATTAAACAGAGCCAGGATTCTTTTAATTGGAAAAAGTCACATTTAGTATTTAATATATTCAAAGCTTAGCCCTACCTCTATTTATTTAATACAACCCATCATTTTAAAAAAAGCTACAGATTTACTTAATTGACGTTGTATTGATTAAGTTAATTATAATAAACACAGTAGACGTACCGTAAATGCAGCAAACAGCAACAATCTCAAAAAAAGCCAAGAAAACAATGGATACTTGAGCAGTGTAGTGGTCTAGGAGCTGGAAAACATATATTCCACCCTGTAATGACATTAGATTCAGACTGATGTTAAAGGTAAAGGCACTGGTTCTGAAGATGCAGTCAGACTTGAAATGCTAACCCTGTTTGTCTCTCTCCACAGATGCAGTCAGACCTGCTGAGTACTTCCAGCACTTTCTACCTTTATTTCAGATTTCCAGCAGCTTACGTATTTAATTTTAATGTTTAATGTTGAACTCCCAAGGAAGTTTTAAAATTATATCATCTCAGCTGTGGATAACGCAGGTGAATCTGTAAATCCAGTCTGCAGTTGGAACAGCACCAGCAGGGGGGAAGTTACAGACTGACCCTGGAGATGAAGTAGTGGGAGAGGGAGAGGGAGAAGGAGGGGAGAAACCCTGAGGGTGAATGGAAGAGAAATAGAGATGGAGAGGTAGGAAAGTGGCCCTGGGGATTAATGAGAGAGACAGAGGAGGAACACTGGGGGTAAATGGGGGATGGGGAGGGAGAGGAGTAAAACTGGGGATGAATGGGGGAGGGAAGGGTGAGAGGGGTGACACTGAGGTGAATTGGGGAGGGGGAGAGGGCGCAGAGTGAATGTGGGGTGAATGGGGGAGGGGGAGGGGAGCAGAGTGAATGTGGTGGTGAATGGGGGAGGTGGAGGGGAGGAGAGTGAATGTGGGGGTGAATGGGGGAAGGGGGAAGCGGAGCAGAGTGAATGTGGGGGTGAATGGGGGAAAGGGGGAAGGGGAACAGAGTGAATGTGGGAGTGAATGGGAGCAGGGAGAAGGGGAGCAGAGTGAATGTGGGGGTGAATGGGGAGGTGGAGGGGAGCAGAGTGAATGTGGGTGTGAATGGGGAGGTGGAGGGGAGCAGAGTGAATGTGGGAGTGGAAGGGGGAAGGGGAGGAGAGTGAATGTGGGGGTGAATGGGGGAAAGGGGGAAGTGGAGCAGAGTGAATGTGGGGGTGAATGGAGGAAACGGGGAAGGGGAGCAGAGTGAATGTGGGGGTGAATGGGGAAAGGGGAAGGGGAGCAGAGTGAATGTGGGGGTGAATGTGGGAAAGGGGGAAGGGGAGCAGAGTGAATGTGGGGGTGAATGAGGGAAAGGGGGAAGGGGAGCAGAGTGAATGTGGGGGTGAATGGAGGAAAGGGGGAAGGGGAGCAGAGTGAATGTGGGGGTGAATGGGGGAAAGGGGAAGGGGAGCAGAGTGAATGTGGGGGTGAATGGGGGAAGGGGGAAGCGGAGCAGAGTGAATGTGGGGGTGAATGGGGGAAAGGGGGAAGGGGAGCAGAGTGAATGTGGGGGTGAATGGAGGAAATGGGGAAGGGGAGCAGAGTGAATGTGGGAGTGAATGGAGGAAATGGGGAAGGGGAGCAGAGTGAATGTGGGAGTGAATGGAGGAAATGGGGAAGGGGAGCAGAGTGAATGTGGGAGCGAATGGGGGAAAGGTGGAAGGGGAGCAGAGTGAATGTTGGGGTGAATGGGGGAAATGGGGAAGCGGAGCAGAGTGAACGTGGGGGTGAATGGGGAAAGGGGGAAGGGGAGCAGAGTGAATGTGGGGGTGAATGGAGGAAAGGGGGAAGGGGAGCAGAGTGAATGTGGGGGTGAATGGGGGAAAGGGGGAAGGGGAGCAGAGTGAATGTGGGGGTGAATGGGGGAAACGGGGAAGGGGAACAGAGTGAAAGTGGGGGTGAATGGAGGAAACGGGGAAGGGGAGCAGAGTGAATGTGGGGGTGAATGGGGGAAAGGGGGAAGGGGAGCAGAGTGAATGTGGGGGTGAATGGGGAAAGGGCGAAGCGGAGCAGAGTGAATGTGGGGGTGAATGGGGTAAGGGGAAAGGGGAGCAGAGTGAATGTGGGGGTGAATGGGGGAAAGGGGGAAGGGGAGCAGATTGAATGTGGGAGTGAATGGGGGAAAGGGGGAAGGGGAGCAGAGTGAATGTTGGGGTGAATGGGGGAAAGGGGGAAGGGGAGCAGAGTGAATGTGGGGGTGAATGGAGGAAAGGGGGAAGGGGAGCAGAGTGAATGTGGGGGTGAATGGAGGAAAGGGGGAAGCGGAGCAGAGTGAATGTGGGGGTGAATGGGGGAAGGGGGAAGGGGAGCAGAGTGAATGTGGGGGTGAATGGGGGAAAGGGGGAAGGGGAGCAGAGTGAATGTGGGAGTGAATGGGGGAAAGGGGGAAGGGGAGCAGAGTGAATGTTGGGGTGAATGGGGGAAAGGGGGAAGGGGAGCAGAGTGAATGTGGGGGTGAATGGGGGAAAGGGGGAAGGGGAGCAGAGTGAATGTGGGGGTGAATGGAGGAAAGGGGGAAGGGGAGCAGAGTGAATGTGGGGGTGAATGGGGGAAACGGGGAAGGGGAGCAGAGTGAATGTGGGGGTGAATGGGGGGAAAGGGGGAAGGGGAGCAGAGTGAATGTGGGGGTGAATGGGGGAAAGGGGGAAAGGGGAGCAGAGTGAATGTGGGAGTGAATGGGAGAAAGGGGGAAGGTGAGCAGAGTGAATGCGGGTGTGAATGGGGGAAAGGGGGAAGGGGAGCAGAGTGAATGTGGGGGTGAATGGGGGAAGGGGGAAGGGGAGCAGAGTGAATGTGGGGATGAATGGGGAAAGGGGGAAGGGGAGCAGAGTGAATGTGGGGGTGAATGGGGGAAGGGGGAAGGGGAGCAGAGTGAATGTGGGGGTGAATGGGGGAAAGGGGGAAGGGGAGCAGAGTGAATGTGGGGGTGAATGGGGAAAGGGCGAAGCGGAGCAGAGTGAATGTGGGGGTGAATGGGGTAAGGGGAAAGGGGAGCAGAGTGAATGTGGGGGTGAATGGGGGAAAGGGGGAAGGGGAGCAGATTGAATGTGGGAGTGAATGGGGGAAAGGGGGAAGGGGAGCAGAGTGAATGTTGGGGTGAATGGGGGAAAGGGGGCAGGGGAGCAGAGTGAATGTGGGGGTGAATGGGGGAAAGGGGGAAGGGGAGCAGAGTGAATGTGGGAGTGAATGGGGGAAAGGGGCGAGGGGAGCAGAGTGAATGTGGGGGTGAATGGGGGAAAGGGGGAAGGGGAGCAGAGTGAATGTGGGGGTGAATGGGGGAAAGGGGGAAGCGGAGCAGAGTGAATGTGGGTGTGAATGGAGGAAATGGGGAAGGGGAGCAGAGTGAATGTGAGGGTGAATGGGGAAAGGGGGAAGGGGAGCAGAGTGAATGTGGAGGTGAATGGAGGACACGGGGAAGGGGAGCAGAGTGAATGTGGGGGTGAATGGGGGGAAGGGGAGCAGAGTGAATGTGGGGGCGAATGGGGGAAATGGGGAAGGGGAGCAGAGTGAATGTGGGGGTGAATCGGGGAAAGGGGGAAGGGGAGCAGCGTGAATGTCGGGGTGAATGGGGGAAAGGGGGAAGGGGAGCAGAGTGAATGTGGGGGTGAATGGGGGAAAGGGGGAAGGGGAGCAGAGTGAATGTGGGGGTGAATGGGGGAAAGTGGGAAGGGGAGCAGAGTGAATGTGGGGGTGAATGGGGGAAAGGGGGAAGGGGAGCAGAGTGAATGTCGGGGTGAATGGGGGAAAGGGGGAAGGGGAGCAGAGTGAATGTGTGGGTGAATGGGGGAAAGGGGGAAGGGGAGCAGAGTGAATGTGGGGGTGAATGGGGGAAACGGGGAAGCGGAGCAGAGTGAATGTGGGGGTGAATGGGGGAAAGGGGGAAGGGGAGCAGAGTGAATGTGGGGGTGAATGGGGGAAGGGGGAAGGGGAGCAGAGTGAATGTGGGGGTGAATGGGGAAAGGGGGAAGGGGAGCAGAGTGAATGGGGGAAAGGGGAAAGGGGAGCAGAGTGAACGTGGGGGTGAATGGGGGAAACGGGGAAGGGGAGCAGAGTGAATGTGGGGGTGAATGGGGGAAAGGCGGAAGGGGAGCAGAGTAAATGTGGGGGTGAATGGGGGGAAATTGGGAAGGGGAGCAGAGTGAATGTGGGGGTGAATGGAGGAAAGGCGGAAGGGGAGCAGAGTGAATGTGGGGGTGAATGGGGGAAAGGGGGAAGAGGAGCAGAGTGAATGTGGGGGTGAATGGAGGAAACGGGGAAGGGGAGCAGAGTGAATGTGTGGGTGAATGGGGGAAAGGGGGAAGGGGAGCAGAGTGAATGTGGGGGTGAATGGGGGAAACGGGGAAGCGGAGCAGAGTGAATGTGGGGGTGAATGGGGGAAAGGGGGAAGGGGAGCAGAGTGAATGTGGGGGTGAATGGGGGAAGGGGGAAGGGGAGCAGAGTGAATGTGGAGGTGAATGGAGGACACGGGGAAGGGGAGCAGAGTGAATGTGGGGGTGAATGGGGGGAAGGGGAGCAGAGTGAATGTGGGGGCGAATGGGGGAAATGGGGAAGGGGAGCAGAGTGAATGTGGGGGTGAATCGGGGAAAGGGGGAAGGGGAGCAGCGTGAATGTCGGGGTGAATGGGGGAAAGGGGGAAGGGGAGCAGAGTGAATGTGGGGGTGAATGGGGGAAAGGGGGAAGGGGAGCAGAGTGAATGTGGGGGTGAATGGGGGAAAGTGGGAAGGGGAGCAGAGTGAATGTGTGGGTGAATGGGGGAAAGGGGGAAGGGGAGCAGAGTGAATGTGGGGGTGAATGGGGGAAACGGGGAAGCGGAGCAGAGTGAATGTGGGGGTGAATGGGGGAAAGGGGGAAGGGGAGCAGAGTGAATGTGGGGGTGAATGGGGGAAGGGGGAAGGGGAGTTGAGTGAATGTGGGGGTGAATGGGGGAATGGTGGAAGGGGAGCAGAGTGAATGTGGGGGTGAATGGGGAAAGGGGGAAGGGGAGCAGAGTGAATGGGGGAAAGGGGAAAGGGGAGCAGAGTGAACGTGGGGGTGAATGGGGGAAACGGGGAAGGGGAGCAGAGTGAATGTGGGGGTGAATGGGGGAAAGGCGGAAGGGGAGCAGAGTAAATGTGGGGGTGAATGGGGGGAAATTGGGAAGGGGAGCAGAGTGAATGTGGGGGTGAATGGAGGAAAGGCGGAAGGGGAGCAGAGTGAATGTGGGGGTGAATGGGGGAAAGGGGGAAGAGGAGCAGAGTGAATGTGGGGGTGAATGGAGGAAACGGGGAAGGGGAGCAGAGTGAATGTGTGGGTGAATGGGGGAAAGGGGGAAGGGGAGCAGAGTGAATGTGGGGGTGAATGGGGGAAACGGGGAAGCGGAGCAGAGTGAATGTGGGGGTGAATGGGGGAAAGGGGGAAGGGGAGCAGAGTGAATGTGGGGGTGAATGGGGGAAGGGGGAAGGGGAGTTGAGTGAATGTGGGGGTGAATGGGGGAATGGTGGAAGGGGAGCAGAGTGAATGTGGGGGTGAATGGGGAAAGGGGGAAGGGGAGCAGAGTGAATGGGGGAAAGGGGAAAGGGGAGCAGAGTGAACGTGGGGGTGAATGGGGGAAACGGGGAAGGGGAGCAGAGTGAATGGGGGAAAGGGGAAAGGGGAGCAGAGTGAACGTAGGGGTGAATGGGGGAAACGGGGAAGGGGAGCAGAGTGAATGTGGGGGTGAATGGGGGAAAGGCGGAAGGGGAGCAGAGTAAATGTGGGGGTGAATGGGGGGAAATTGGGAAGGGGAGCAGAGTGAATGTGGGGGTGAATGGAGGAAAGGCGGAAGGGGAGCAGAGTGAATGTGGGGGTGAATGGGGGAAAGGGGGAAGAGGAGCAGAGTGAATGTGGGGGTGAATGGAGGAAACGGGGAAGGGGAGCAGAGTGAATGTGGTGGTGAATGGAAGGAACGGGGAAGGGGAGCAGAGTGACTGTGGGGGTGAATGGAGGAAAGGGGGAAGGGGAGCAGAGTGAATGTGGGGGTGAATGGGGGAAAGGGGGAAGGGGAGCAGCGTGAATGTGGGGGTGAATGGGGGAAAGGGGGAAGGGGAGCAGAGTGAATGTGGGAAAGGGGGAAGGGGAGCAGAGTGAATGTGGGGGTGAATGGAGGAAAGGGGGAAGGGGAGCAGAGTGAATGTGGGGGTGAATGGGGAAAGGGGCGAGGGGAGCAGAGTGAATGTGGGGGTGAATGGAGGAAAGGGGGAAGGGGAGCAGAGTGAATGTGGGGGTGAATGGGGGAAAGGGGGAAGGGGAGCAGAGTGAATGTGGGGGTGAATGGGGGAAGGGGGAAGGGGAGCAGAGTGAATGTGGGGGTGAATGGGGGAAAGGGGGAAGGGGAGCAGAGTGAATGTGGGGGTGAATGGGGGAAAGGGGGAAGGGGAGCAGAGTGAATGTGGGGGTGAATGGGGAAAGGGGCGAGGGGAGCAGAGTGAATGTGGGGGTGAATGGAGGAAAGGGGGAAGGGGAGCAGAGTGAATGTGGTGGTGAATGGGGGAAAGGGGGAAGGGGAGCAGAGTGAATGTGGGATTGAATGGAGGAAAGGGGGAAGGGGAGCAGAGTGAATGTGGGGGTGGGTGGGACATAAATCCAGGGACAGAGCTCCTGCAATGACATCACAATTCAAAAAATGAGGTCACATTGGGTGCTTGGGGAACCAAGCCTCGCGACTGAGTGCGTCCTATCCGGGGGGAGATGGCGTGTAGAGTCCTCATTTCTTGGTTTGTCGGAAGTGAGAGTGAGAAATCTGATCAGGTGACGAGTGGGTAAGATTATGTAATCAGTTCCTAGACTAATGTTTCTTATTGATAAGGTTGACTTGATGAGGAGATGCACGCGTTGAACAAAGTCAGAAGTCACGTGACCAAAGATTATAGTCCTTTAACTGATGAAGGAACTGCACTCTGAAAGCTGGTGACTTTAAATAAAGCTGTTGGACGATAACCTGATATCATGTGACTTAGAATCCCTACAGTGTGGAAACAGGCCCTGCGGCCCAACAAGTCCACACCATCCCTCAGAGCATCCCACTCAGAACCATCTCCAAAAACCTACCTAATTTTCACTTCTCTGGACTCCACGGGCAATTTCCCATGGCCAATCCACCGAAGCTGCACATCTATGGAATGTGGGAGGAAGCCGGAGCACGCAGAGGAAACCCATGTAGACACAGGGAGAATGTGCGAACTCCACACAGGCAGTCACCCAAAGGTGACACTGTGAGGCAGCAATGCTAACCATTGAGTCACTGTGCTGCCCTAGTCTGTAACAGAAGATTCTGCCATTGATGAGGCTGATTTAGTTGATCAGGTTCGAAATGGCAAATGAACAAGGCCCCATGGAATCTTCTCCTGCAATATATGGCTCTTCCAGTTTCCACGGTGACCACATACACAGGAAGTGTGTTTAGCAGCAGCTCCCGATTTGCTTCATGAAGCTCCTGGAGCTGTGGACTCACTACGGAGCGTTCATGAAGCTGGGAATGTCGTGGTTAGCACATTTAATGAGCTGGCCACACCAACAGTAAGGGCTACACAGACAGAGAAGAGGTGGATGACCACCATAGACCATAAGACATAGGAGTGGAAGTAAGGCCATTCGGCCCATCAAGTCCACTCCGCCATTTAAATCATGACTGATGGGCATTTCAACTCCACTTCCCTGCACCAGGAAGATGAATAAGCATGGGCAGGCAGTGTAGGAGTCCCCTGTGACCGTTCTCTTCCCAAACAAGTATACTGTTTTGAATACTATTGAGTGTGGGAAATACCCTCTCAAAGGAAAGTAGCAGCTATAGCCGGATCAGTGAGACCTACTATCATTGTTGTACAGCAGGGAGGGTCACAGTGTAGGTGGGCAGCAGTGTTTGGGAACTCAACAGGTAAGGGCCATAGATGGGAGGTTTTATGGCTGCAAGTGAAATTCCAGGATAATGCATTGTCTCCCTGGTGCCAGAGTCAAGCATGGCTCTGACTGGGAACAGGATATTCGGAAAGGGAATGTGGTGGTGGTGGGCATGAGCAGCCACAGGTCATGGTCCATTTTGGTACCAGCAACAGAGGCAGAAAGAGAGGTGACGTCCTGTAAAGGAAGCTCATGGAATTAGGTAGGAAGTTGGAAAGCAGGACCTCTAGGTTGTAATCCTGGGATTACTCCCTGTGCCAGTGAGGCCAGAAATAGCAAGATCATCCAGATGAATGGAGGGCCAAAGAGCTGGTAAAGAAGGGAGAGTTTCAGATATCTGGATCATTAGGGTGTCTTCCAGGGCGGAAGCGACCTGTACAAGAAGGAGGGTTTCACCTAAACTGGAGGGGCAGCAACATCCTGGCAGAGAGGTTTGCTAGTGTCACTCAGGAGACTTTACACTCACGTGGCAGGGCAGTGGGAACCAGAGGAGTAGGTCAGCATGTGGAGTCGTTTAGGAGAAAGTCACTGTTAAGTCAAATCTAATAGGAAGAACAGGCAGGGCCTGGTTAGTTGACACATCAAGTACAGCAATCTGAAACACATTTATTTTAGTGCAAGGAATATAACAGGTAGGGCAGATGAGCTTAGAGCCTATACTGGTAAATGGGAGACTAGATGTTATAGCCACTACAAAAACTTAGTTGATTAAAGCTTAGTGGTGCACAAATCAAATCATATCTGGAACACAATGTCTTACACTTGCCTTTTTACGAAAAATAGAGTGAGGGTCCAAGTGTATTTTAGTTGGGGTCCTGGTCTGTTCCATAAAATAGTGAAGCTAACCGAGTGCAGGTAATACCATTGAGCATCACAGTCAAATTGAAGGAGAGAAGAAAGGATCTAAGACTAGCGTTTTAAACTTAAATGACAGTGATTATGAGCACATGAAGACAAAGCTGGTTAATGTGGACTGTAGAATTTGGTTGCAGGACAGGTCAGTGGAGATATTGTGGTAGACATTTAAGCAGTCATTTCTGAATACCCAGAAAGGTACATACTGCTGGAACCAGTCTTGTAAATCAGTTCTGCACCCTCTCTCCGATCTGTTCATGACTTTCCCATAATATGGCACCCCTGATACTCCAGCTGACCAGAAACTCAACTGGAGTCACCACATTAACAGAGCGGCTACAAGAGCAGGTCAGAAGCTGGGAATACTGCGACAAGTAACTTATCTCTTGACCAATCAAAGCCTGTCCACCATCAACAAGGTACAACTCAGGAGTGTGATGGAGTACTCCCCACTTGCCTGGATGGGTGCACACCCAACAACACTCAAGAAGCTTTACACCATCCAGAACAAAGCAGCTGCTTGATTGGCACCACATCCACAAACATCCACTCCCTCCATCCCCGACGCCCAGTAGCAGCAGTGTGTACTATCTACAAGATGCCCTGCAGAAACTCACCAAAGATCCTCAGGCAGCACCTTCCAAACCCATGGCCACTTCCATCCAGAAGGACAAGGGTAGCAGATGCATGGGAACACCACCCCCTGCAAGTTCCCCTCCGTGTTGCTTACCAAACTGACTTGGAAATATATTGCCGTTCCTTCACTGTCACTGGGTCAAAATCCTGGAATTCCCTCCCTAATGGCATTGTGGGTCAACCTACAGCAGGAGAAATGCAACGGTTCAAGAAGGCAGCTCACCCCCACCTTGTCAAGGTGGGAGGGGGGGGCAACAAGGAATGCTGAGCCCAGCTAGCAACGCCCACATCCCGCAAATGAATGCAAAAAAAGTTGGGGTCTGGTAAGTGCCTTGTACAAGTTCGACGTTACCCCCTTATTCTTGCACTCTGTGCCCCTAAGCAAACTCAATACATTAATTTACAATAGATTTTCAATCTCCTTACTTGGGAAAGGATGTGCTGGCACTGGAGAGGGTGCAGAGGAGGCAATCTAGGTTAATTCCTGGAAAGTTGAGAGGGTTGACTTGTGAGGAGAGATTGAGTCAACTGAGACTGTACTCATTGGAATGTAAAAGAATGAGGTGCGATCTTATGGAAATGTATGAAATTACAAAGACCAGTAAGTCTCATGTCTGTCGTCTGCAAGGTGTTAGAAAGGATTCTGAGGGATAGGATTTATGACCATCTGGAAGAGCATGGCTTGATCAAATGCAGTCAACATGGCTTTGTGAGGGGCAGGTCATGCCTCACAAACCTTATCGAGTTCTTTGACGATGTGACTAGAAAAGTTGATGAGGGTCGAGCTGTGGATGTGGTGTATATGGGCTTCAGTAAGGCATTTGATAAGGTTCCCCATGGTTGGCTCATTCAGAAGGTCAGGAGGAATGGGATACAGGGGAACTTAGCTGTCTGGATACAGAATTGGCTGGCCAACAGAAGGCAGCGAGTGGTAGTAGAAGGAAAATATTCTGCCTGGAAGTCAGTGGTGAGTGGGGTTCCACAGGGCTCTGTCCTTGGGCCTCTACTGTTTGTAATTTTTATTAATGACTTGGATGAGGGGATTGAAGGATGGGTCAGCAAGTTTGCAGACAACACAAAGGTCGGAGGTGTCGTCGACAGTATAGAGGGCTGTTGTAGGCTGCAGTGGGACATTGACGGGATGCAGAGATGGGCTGAGAGGTGGCAGATGGAGTTCAACCTGGATAAATGCGAGGTGATGCATTTTGGAAGGTCGAGTTTGAAAGCTGAGTACAGGATTAAGGATAGGATTCTTGGCAGTGTGGAGGAACAGAGGGATCTTGGTGTGCAGATACATAGATCCCTTAAAATGGCCACCCAAGTGGACAGGGTTGTTAAGAAAGCATATGGTGTTTTGGCTTTCATTAACAGGGGCATTGAGTTTAAGAGTCGTGAGATCTTGTTGCAGCTCTATAAAACTTTGGTTAGACCGCACTTGGAATACTGCGTCCAGTTCTGGTTGCCCTATTATAGGAAAGATGTGGATGCTTTGGAGAGGGTTCAGAGGAGGTTTACCAGGATGCTTCCTGGACTGGAGGGCTTATCTTATGAAGAGAGGTTGACTGAGCTCGGACTTTTTTCATTGGAGAAAAGGAGGAGGAGAGGGGACCTAATTAAGGTATACAAGATAATGAGAGGCATAGATAGAGTTGATAGCCAGAGACTATTTCCCAGGGCAGAAATGGCTAGCATGAGGGGTCATAATTTTAAGCTGGTTGGAGGAAAGTATAGAGGGGATGTCAGAGGCAGGTTCTTTACACAGAGAGTTGTGAGAGCATGGAATGCGTTGCCAGCAGCAGTTGTGAAAGCAAGGTCATTGGGGTCATTTAAGAGACTGCTGGACATGCATATGGTCACAGAAATTTGAGGGTGCATACATGAGGATCAATGGTCGGCACAACATCGTAGGCTGAAGGGCCTGTTCTGTGCTGTACTGTTCTATGTTCTATGTTCTATGTTCTATAGGACAGGACTGGCAGCTCAGCCATCTGAGATTTACATATTTCAGGTGTGATGGAGAAGGATGTAAAAAGGGTGGGGAATTGTGTTACTGATTAAGGAGAATGTCACTACTGCACTAAGAGAGGACATCTTAGGGGGCTCATCCAGCGGACCACATGGGTAGACCTCAGGAATAAGAAAGGTGCAATCATTGTTATGGTATTATATTACAGACATCCCAAAAGCCAACAGGAGATGAAGGAACAGATATGTAAGCAGAGCACTGGAAGATATAAAAACAGGGTTATTGTGGGTGGGTCATTATAATTTCTCCAACATTGACTGGGACCCTCAGTGCCAGGGGTTCGGATGGTGTAAAATTTGTTAAGTGTATCCAGGAAAGTTTCTTGAAACAATATGTAGATAGTCCAACTAGGCAAAGTACTATACTTTGTATTGGGGAATGAATCTAGCTGGGAGATCAAAGTTTCAGTGGGGAAGTATTTTGGGAACGGTGATCATAATTCTGTAAGTTTTAAGTCAGTTATGGATCAGGATAAGACTGGTCCTCTGGTGAAAATATTAAATGGGGGGAGGGAAGGATAATTCTATAAGAACTAGGCAAGAGCTGGAGAAATTAGATTGGGAGTGGCTGTTTGAGGGTAAATGCACATCTGGCATGTAGGAATCTTTTAAAAGCCAGTTGATCAGAGTTTCAGGAGCAGCGTGTCCCTCTGAGGATTTAGGATAAAGATGGCAAGACGTGGGAGTTCTGGAATGACATGGGATATTGAAAGTTTAGTCAAAAAGGCAAAAAAGGAAGCATATTCAATACTTGGGAGCCTAAAATCAGACAAAGACTGTGAGGAATATAAAAGGAGCAGAAAATAACTTCAGCAACGAATTAGAAGGGCTAAAAGGGGCCACGGAATATTCTTCACAAGTAAGAGTGAGGAGACATTGTATTTGAATATTAGGAATGAGAGGGTAGCTAGGGAAAGGGTACGTCCACTCAAGGACTCATATGCCAGAAGAAGTGGGTGAGGTCTTTAATAAGTATTTTGCATCTGTATTCAACAAGGAGAAGGATGTAGACGATGGTAAGATTAGGGAGGGGAATGTTGACATTGTAGGGCGGTTGATATTAAGAAGGAGGTGGTGTTGGATGACTTGAAAAACATTGAAGTAGAAAAGTCCCCAGGGCCTGATGAATCTATCCAAAGATACTGAGGGAGGTAAGAGAGGAGATTGCTGGGATCTTGACAGAGATTTCTGTCTCCTCTTTAGTCACAGGTGAGGTCCCAGAAGACTGGAGAATAGATGATGTGTTCCTTTGCTTAAGAAGGGTAACAGGGACAATCCAGAAAATTATGGGCCGGTGAGCCTTACATCAATGATAGGGAAACTATTGGGAACATTCTTAGGGACAGGATTTACTTGCATTTGGAAAAGAATAGGTTTATTAGATAGATGGGCAGCATGGTTTTGTGAGAGGTAGGCCTTGTCTCTCAAACTTGATCGAGTATTTTTGAGGAAGTGACAAAGATGATTGATGAAGGTAGGGCAGTAGGTATAGTCTACATGGACTTTAATAAAACGTTTGACAAAGTAGGCTGGTCCAGATATTTAAGTAATTTGGGACCACAGTGAATTGCTAAATTGGATACAAAACTGGCTTGGTCATAAAAGACAAAGGGTAATTGTGGAGGGGACAAGTGTGAAGAGATGCATTTTGGGAGGTCAAGTGCAAGAGAAGGTACACAGTAAATGGCAGGACCCTTACAAGCATTGATGAACAGAGAGGCCTTGAGGTACAACTCCATAGCTCCCTGAAAAGGTCAATATAAGTGGATAAGATGGGAAAGAATAAATACGGCATGTTTGCCTCCATTGGTTAAGGCAGTGAATATAAAAGTTGGCAAGTCATGTTGCAGCTGTATAAGACTTTAGCTAAGCCACATTTGGAGTATTGTGTGCAATTCTGGTCCACACTGTACGAAGGATGTGGAGGCTTTGGAGAGGGTGTTAAAGGGGTTCACCAGGATGTTGCCTGGATTGCAGTACTGGCTATATGGAGAGGTTGGACAAAACTTGGATTACTTTCACTAGAGTGTTGGAAGCTGTGGGACAACCTGATAAAAATACACTATGATAGACATGGATAGTCAGAGTCTTTTTTCTCTGGATGGAAATAAGGGCACAGGGTTAAGGTGAGAGGGGAAAAGTTTAAAGGAGATGGGGGAGGAAAGTGTTTTTTAATGGTAGTAGGTGCTTGAAACACACTGCCAGGGAAGTTAGTAGAAGTAGAGATGATAGCAATGTTTAAGAGCATTTAGACAGACACACGAACGGGCAGAGAATAGAGGGATGTAGGCCATGTGCAAGCACATGGGGTTAGTTTAGAATGGCTTCATAGTCAGCACAGACATGGAGGCCGAAGAGCCTGTTTTTGTGCTGTATTATTTTATGTTCTATGCGATACATCTAACTTATGTTTAAAATCAAATAAAGTTGATCCAAACTGGAAAATGCTGAAACAACATGAATAAAAATGTGTGAGTAATAATGGTAGTTCAATTGTAATAAAGTACCCTCAGCTGATATTCAGATATTATGTAAGTTTGTACATCTATGCTTGATTGACATTTGTGAGAGATATACCTGTGTGACATTTGGAATTCCTAACATAAAGGCTACAACACAGACAACCAAGACCACAAATTCTTTCCTTTTCAAATATTTCAGTATCCAACCCTGACTGGCATCCAATAGACTTGTCACCATCACTTCAACCATTGCAAACTGTAAAATAAGAGAGAAGTATAAGAAAAATGTGAAGTAATTGCATACATTTATTTTAAGTGAATCTTTGACTTCTTAGGGAACATGTATGCGCTCCTTAAAAAAAATTCCAAACATATCACTGGTTCAGTTAAATACTCAGTAGAATTATAGAATATATAATCTATTCTCAAAAAATAAAAGATGAAGAATCACTGTTTAAGATGTAAACACACGCTGGATTCCGGCAATTTCTTATAAAGAGCCTGCTAATAAAGATAATCTACCCCTTGTCATTTTAGACAGTTAGCCAGCTATATAGTTTCAGTATTTGTAAGTTATTAAAACATACTGTCACTCTTCTGTGTGGTTTAGGTTTGTTGCCTCAATTTACTGCTGTTGATCAGAGTTCTGCTGCTTTTCTTTTAAATGGTATTTTTCTATCACACAGGCCACATCATGTAAACAACTTGAGCTAAAATAATTTACCTTAGATGAGAGAAGTTTATGATGTCAAACTGGGGAATGTCATTTTGTGAATTCATTATTTGAAATAAGTTGACAACACAAGGATACTCAAGTCATATATAATTAAGCGCAAAGACAAAAAACGCACATTCTGGTTGTGCTCTTATTAAAAACTTGGAAGAATTAAAAACTGGTGGCTGGTACAATTGGCATCTGAATCAGGAAATGAAAGGTCACTGGAAAAACTTTTGCTTGGGAACAAAAACAGCTCCAAAATGAAACTGAGTAAATTGAATGGTGGACTTGGCAGAAATTGTGTATTTTTAGTATTTATCACATTTATTGATCGCGCAGAGAATTTAGCAGCCTGTTAAAATCCATCCTCATACAATGTTGCACATGTTCTTAGCCTCCCTGGTATCAGAGATACGGTATAGAGAGATTATCAGGGGATTCAACATGTGAACTGAAGGGGGTAGCTGAGGATATGAAAACAGCCTAAATAATTATTATGTAACATTTAGATAACATTTAACAAATTTAAGACCAACAGATCAAGATTGGTTTGGTACTTTATTTGGCAGGGTTTTAAAGTTTGACTCGCTAGTTATTTAAAATCCGGTTCACTCAGGAGACTCTCTTCAAAAGTACAGTATAAAAGAATTGAATCAAAGCCAGTTAAATTTTTCTTAAAGAAGGTAGCCATATGTTGGATGTTCCTTTGAGAATAGGAGACAGGAATCTAACGAGGACACAATTTGAAAAATTCAGAAGATGTGGATTATTATGCCTGGAACTGCCATGCAGTTATCAGTCATTTTTAAAAATTTAAATCAATTCCTAGAATTAAACAAAAGATAGCAGCTTTCACAACTTTAGAATCTCCAGAATTTGCTTTGCTGTTGAGGAAGTGCTTTTAAAGTTTAATCATTGTTACAGAGCAGATTACTTGTGTACAGTAATTATTATATGGTAAGTAATGAAATAAATTTCTAAATAATTGATTTTAATAGAGTCATAAACATTAGGCACCGCAATTGTAAAGCTTCCCTACGCTCCTTCAAATGTCCTAGTGGGATTTTTTGAGACACCTGCAGGAATGGTCAGGGACTTGGGGTTTAACATCTGATCCATGTGGTCATACCTCCATTTATGCCTTGAGTTGGCACTTTAGGTTATGTCTCACAGTGGAACTTGAATCTCTGTCTTTCTGATCCAGAGGTACAAATGTTATTAAGATTAGTTGAATGGTTGAAAAATAGCCCAAGCACTATTCAATTGTGGCACAAGAGGGCAGTTGAGGCTGGCTATACTTTGACTTTTTCTCCTGGCATTAGGGTTCTCATTGAACATCTGAGTGATGGTCACTATCTGCTCGCCATGAATCTTCAAGTTTGGGTGATTACTTGTCAAACGCTGGGTGAGCACAGACCTCAGAGTCAACAGTCCTAGAAAGAGTGGTGCACGATTACATTATAATCTTATTTTGGTTACTTGAGGGGTTGGTTAAAATCTACACTTCTGTAAACATTCAATTACATTATGTTAGATTGCTTCAGTGATAATGGGAACTGCAAATGCTGGAGAATCCAAGATAACAAAGTGTGGGGCTGGATGAACACAGCAGGCCAAGCAGCATCTCAGGAGCACAAAAGTTGACGTTTCGGGCCTAGACTCTTCAAGGGTCTAGGCCTGAAACATCAGCTTTTGTGCTCCTGAGATGCTGCTTGGCCTGCTGTGTTCATCCAGCCCCACACTTTGTTATGTTAGATTGCTTGTTCCTTTATGATCGGTTCAATAAATTTGTTTCAGCTCTTGAGTTGAATGTGTGAACTGTTTGTGCCAGCTGAGCTGTCTCATTTATAATACAATCCATCAATCAAAAGTGAGCCACAATTTCATTTTGAGCTCAATTACAACTGTTCTTTCAGTAAATCAACCATCTGTACTTAGATATATTTAAAGTAAGTATGCGTTTGAAAAGTTACATGAAATTGTATGTCTCGGGGGATTTTGGGTATCATCTGTACGCCAGTATTACAAGTATTTTCTTCAGAACTTTTGACTGATTTAGAATGGTTCACAGTGCAGTTTTCTTTTTTAAGCAGTCATTGCTTTTTTGGTTAAAAAAATAATAAAACAGAAAATAAACTTACACTTCCCTGCTGCGCAGCATCTTTCCACAAATATCACTATGACATGACATTGCAAAAATTTTACATTGACTCTTACCTCACTGTCAAGCCCCAAAAACAGTAACATAACGAAAAACAGAACTGCCCACAGAGGAGAAACTGGCATCGTAACAAAGGCTTCTGGGTAAACCACAAACACCAATCCTGGGCCTACAAGGATAAGAATGGTTTTAAGAGTAATAATTTCACATATTAGCAGTATAAAGAAGTGAATGCTTGCCTCAAAAATATGCCATCTTTTGTTGTAATTTTTATTTTGTCTTTTGCTCCTTTTCTATCAAAAAACCTGATTTCTTTTCAACAATTTTTCAACAGCTATTTATCATAAGTGAAGCAGCTGCCAAACTACTTGACAGGAGAGATTTCTCAGAGAGGCCCATCCCTCTCTGCACCCACAAGCCACATAAAAACAAAAGGATTTGGAATCAATGACAAGAGTTAGTTGAATTTCTTCCTTCTTACTCAGGGACACAAGGGCCAACTGTATTGAATTTCTACTGTTCCTTCTCTCAAGATCAACTCATTAGATAGAGACAACCAGATTCATTTCAAATGTGGGATCCTTGAGGGTGATGACCATTTTGCCAGAAACACTGACAACATTGTTTTTAATGCTAGCTACACTGCAATATTCTCCTCTTAGAGGAACTATCAGTGCAGCCTTACTTCACCCGACAAGCATGGTTGCTGAAAATATAAGAGATAGGATCACACTTACTTGATATAAGTGTCTTTCAGAAATCAGGTTGAAGTACATCACAGGAATTCAGGGACTACATTTTCACTCGTGAGGTGAGAGACAGGAGCGGGAAATGCTTTATCAAATCCCGACCACACTCTGGTGTGAAACAGAAGCTCACTCCAATTTTGAGCCTGGCTCATCCTTAATTGGGGCGGCACAGTGGCTCAGTGGTTAGCACTGCAGCCTCACAGCACCAGGGACCTAGGTTCAATTCCAGCTTTGGGCAACTGTCTGCGTGGAGTTTGTATATTCTCCCCGTATCTGCATAGGTTTCCTCCGGGTGCTCCGGTTTCATCCCACAATCCAAAGATATGCAGGCTAGGCGGATCGGCGATGCTAAATTGCCCGTTGTGTTCAGGGGTGTGTGGGTTATAGGGGAATGGGTCTGGGTGGGATGTTTCAAGGGGCGGTGTGGACTTGTTGGGCTGAAGGGCTTGTTTCTACACTGTAGGGAATCTAATCTAATTGGCATGGAGATGGGTTCACTGTACAATGAATGGCAACAGGCTGGCTCTCAAAGCTGGCTCTCCACCTTCAGAAGAGCAGCCATAGAATCTAAAGGTGCAACTAAGAGCCCATTTCAATGAGAACACACCTTCATCAATATGTTTACAAGTTGCAATTAAAACCTAGAGAGAGCACCCAAGCTGCCACTGTGGTGAGGATGGGCCTGGAGAGCTATACAGCCTTCCTCTGAAGGATTTAAGGTTGTCCCTTTAATGGCTGGAAATGAGAGGTCAACCAGAAAACTCTGCAAGTTTTACAAGGCTTGCAACGAGTCTAATTGGCTAGCCACCTAATGTGGCCAGGTGCCCATATTGGTCCTGAACACGTTGTTTTAAAAATGGCCAGCATTGAGAACAATGACACATTGGCAATACTATCTTTTTGGGTTATGTCCTCCTTAGGTCCAGAGATTACCCACAAATTCAGTCTCGATTCCCCATCATTGCAGCACCTTTTTGCATCAGTGCATCACTTACCATCCACAGCAATATCATCAATAGGGATATTAATCATATGGGACATGTAGCCAAACGCTGAGAAAATGACAAATCCAGAAAAGATACTTGTGGCTGCATTAGTTAACGAGATGGCCAACGTATCTCTGTGAGGAAATTAAAACATAATTGCCAAATATTGATGTACAGCTGTGAGTAATTTGTTTACAAATTATTCAAGTGCTGAGTTGATTTATAAACAGATGAGTTTCCAATTCATTATAATTAACTCTTAGATGAAGTTCTATTTAATGATTTTCCTAATCCAATGCCCAGGGAACTTCTATTGTGAGGAGGATGCACAGGGCCCAGGAACACATATTCTGCTCAATGATTCAAAAATGTTCAATACAAATCTGTTCTACTAAACACAAGACAGCCAGAAAGAACCATCAGTGGCTTATTAGCATGGAATTAGATTAGAATAGAAAACCTAACACTGCAGAGAATAGCAGTAAACCTGAGGATTACAAACATTTTTAAAACTAGCAAAAACTGATAAAAATGTTGATTTAAAAAGATAAAGTAAATTAACTGGGAAGCTAAGATTGTTGGGAGGACGCGGTGTAGCGGTAATAATACTGGACTAATAATCCAGAACACTCCAATAATATTCTGGGAACATGGGTTTGAATCCCACCAAGGCAAGTGGTTAAATTTGAGCTCAATAAAAGTATGGGATATAAAATTAGTACAATGGCAAGCATGTAACCACTGTTGATTGTCATTTTATAAAAAAAAGGATCCCTACCGAGTTCATTAATGCTATTGTGAGAAGGAAGTCTGCAATCTTTACCTGGTCTGGCTTACATGGTACTCCAGGCCCACAAAATGTAATTGACTCTTAAAAGCTCTGGGTGAGTAGGGAAGGGGAATAAATGATGGCTTAGCGAGCAATACCCATATTCCTTGAATGAATTTTTCAAAGAAAAGAATAGCTTTTACAAGTATTTGAAAAGTTTGAGAGTAGCCAAACTTAATGTTTGTCCCTTTGAGGCAGAAACTGGAGAGATTATCATGGGGAATTCAGAAATGTAGAACGAACATTTTCTGACTGTCTTCACAGTAGCAGACATCACATATATTACATAAAAGAAAAAGGGGTTAACCAAGGGGCCTAAATAATCATTGTAAATGTTCTTCCCAGCTGATATCAGGATGTCAATTAAATATACAACACAATTAGGCACATTAGCTATGACTTGATTCAAACGTGTTTGGAATGCAGCTTGGACATTTTAAAATGCAAATGGTATAACAAATATTGCCATCTCTGATAGTAATTGACAGTAATTTTCAGCATCCCTTTGATGGATCAGTCATCATAAGGTATGAAGCACTGCCAATCCCATTGACACAATCCTCTAACTAAGAAATTGTGTATGAACCTGTTTCATTGCTGCATTTATTTTCCTGTGGTCTATGCAGAATCTAGTCAACCCATCCGGTTTAGGATCAAATGCCAACAGTGAACTCTAGCTGTAATTAATATTATAGTTACTTTTTCCTTCTTAACTGTTTCTGGAAATTCCACCTTTAATTCGACTGCTAATTCCATGGTCTTAGCCTTCATTAAGTTTTGTAAATCAGTCAGGGATAATTCCTCCGTCTGCAGGATGGTTTTAAAGCTTCCCATACCATATTATTTTTACAATTATGAGAAATGCCTTGTATTTTTCCTTTAATCTTTTACCAATTAACCTTACTCCACGTGCAGCCTCACCTTCACCTGACTCAAAAATCCCATATAAAGCCCCAAACTTTTGTCATTATTCTGATGAGAATTTAAGTCCCTCTATTCCACAAGTCATCATCATTGCGAAGTGTGACCAACTTGGTCCTTGGCTAGACCATCATTTGTTGGCCATTCCTAATTATCTAGTGGGCAGTCACAAGTCAACCACATCCCTGTGGTTCTGGAGTCACATATAGGCCAGACCAGGTATGGATGTGAGTTTCAATGCCTAAAACATATTAATGAATCAGATGTGTTTTAATTGACAATGACAATGTTTTCATGGTCATAATTAGACTTTTCATTTCATATTTTTATTGAAATAAAATTCTATCATCTGTCACAACAGGATTTGAACCCAGGTCCTCAGAAACTACCTGGGTCTATGGATTAATAGTGTAGCGATTATGTCACTGAGCCATTGCTTTCCCTCCATTGCAATTTTATGTATTAAAAATTTCTGAAAGTGAGCCCACCTTGGAGTAAAATTTCACTTTCGTGACCTAGATGGCAATCTTGTGGGATTTGTAGATGACACAGTGTGGAGCTGGAGGAGCACAGCAGACCAGGCAGCATCAGCGAGACAGGAAAGTTAACGTTTCGCATTTGGAACCTTCTTCAGAAATGAAGAATGACCCATTCAAATGAATCCTTTCCGAAGTAGGGTCCCGACCCAAAACGTCGACTTTCCTGCTGCTCGATAACAAAGTGTGGGGCTGGAAGAACACAGCAGGCCAAGCAGCATCTTAGGAGCACAAAAGCTCATCAGAAGGTTCTAGGCCCGAAACGTCAGTTTTTGTGCTCCTAAGATGCTTCTTGGCCTGCTGTGTTTATCCAGCTCCACACTTTGTTATCTCGGATTCTCCAGCATCTGCAGTTCCCATTATCTCTTTCCTGCTCCTCTGATGTTGCATGACCTGCTGTGCACCTCCATCTCCACACTGTGTTCTCTCTGACTCCAGCATTGGCAGTTCTTACTATCTCCACTATTCATAGAACCCACTTCATTTTTACTCTGTTGTAACATTGGACTGTTTTTAAATGCAGTTTCTATGGCTGTTCTGCACATTACAACCAGGTGAGAAAATCCACATGGACATTCAGCTCCCTGTATCCCAACACTGCAACTGCCAGCCCACTATTTATAAAACACATTTAAATTAATAATAAGGAAAGTTAACCAATGCAATAATTTGGATTAGCTGCATTGGTCAAGTTATGCTAATACTTAATTATATATTTCAAGGCAAAAATAAACAAAACTACCTAAGAATACTGTTGTCAGGCTTGTTGTAACTTGACATGGAAATTAATGAGCCAAAGCCAATGCCAATGGAATTAAAGACCTGGACAGCAGCATAAACCCACACCTGAGAACAAAACATAGGCAGCCAAAGTGAGCAAATATGAATAACTGTAATGTGGAGAGTATCAGGCCAATAGCAGTGCAACATATCAATGAGGTAATAGGGACAAAGGTGTCATACCCTGATCGTGGTAATATAACTGTGGTGGATTACTTGTAGTTACTTTGAATTAGCTGTAAGTCCAAAACTACCCTCTGCCTATCACCCATTCTGCCTCCTCCGTGTTTTCCTTTGTTGCCCTCAACATGAAGAAGCTGGAGGACTGTCCTATAGGTGCCATTTGAAACCAACACCCAGCCTATGTATCCATTCTTTGAGTTGAACTTTAGCAATGAGTCTATTATTTGAGCTTGAAACTCCCCATAACTCAACTTTTACATAAACAGAATTTCAAATGGAAAACTATGGCTTTACCATAAACATCAGGTGCGCTGCAAGACGTCTTTCTCCCCAAATCATACACTGGAATGCATTGTTCCAAAATTTAAATTTGAATTATTCCTTACTACACTGTAAATAAAATAATAATAAATAATTGGAGAAGTAAATGGTATGGCATAAAATGAAGAAAGATTTTAAAACCTTACATGAAAGTGGTATTGGAAGCTGATATCATATGAAGTATCATTTGAAGACCATAAGTGCACAGTCATCAACTGCAACACACAGGGAAGGAATTGTTTATGCGGAGTTTTGTTGAGAAACATTTACATAGGAACAGGAGTTTAGCCCCTTGAGCATATTCCACCATTCAGTGAGATCATGGCCTAACTTCCATATACCTGCCATTTTCCCACATCCTTTAATACTTTTGCTTAACTAAATTTATCTATCAGCATTGTGTGCACTATGTGTCCTGTTGCTGTGGAAGTTCACTAACAGCAGAATAGAACAAATGGACTGACTTTCCTATGGAATTACAGGACCTTTTCTCCACCCTCTTATATATTCCACATTGTGTGAGACCCAACCAGGTGGGAGTTCCAGTTGTGCAGACTGTACACTCTCAATGGGGTGAGCTGTGAAATTGATTTTAAAACTATTTTAATTCTTTTGATGTCTATTGTCTAACTCCAGTCTTTTGGAGGCCAATACACTGCTACTTATTTGATAAATTGGATTCTGACATACACAGCTCCTGTTTTAGCCTCAGGAGGAGGAAGAGATCATTGGTGAGGAAAATCTCCTGTACCTAGGTTTTGGAAGATTTGTAAGGGATGGATGAATATTTAATCAGAGAGCTCCCAGAAATAGCTGAGACCAAGTGCAATCTGGGGGCTATGGGATGATGGGTATGGAATGCTGGGATTAGCTGGCCTCCTGCCAGTTACAGTAGTTTGACGGAATCTCACCACAGCTCATCATGTTGTAAGATCAATCCCAGTAGGTTTGTTGCTATCCTTGTCTTTCCTGGTAGGGATCTACAGAATCTGTTTGGTCTAATGTGGTAGAGGATAACCACTTAGTAGTCTAATGAGAAGAGACTCTTTCATTAAGTATGATGAAGTTTTTTTGCAAAAGAACAGATATGTGCAAGTTACATTGGCATGATAGACATTGTTACTGAAACTATGAGGGAGTCTTTATCTTTTGATATCCAAAGCTATTCCATGCCAGGGTCCATGTGAAGATATCATATTGAGTGATGCTGGATGCACTGATCAGCATTAACTCTTTCAGGCTCTTATAACCTTATAATGTGTGGTGAGGTTGGTGTAAGGAATTTTCTGGGATCGTGTTATGCCTCACAGTTTAGTGCAGGACACAATGAAGATTACCCACATCATTACTCACATGTTAACAGAGGTATCAGAGGCATGCTGCATTAGGTATAAATAGCCTGATGGAGGGGAACACCGCAGTACAGTGGCCATTTGAGAAGGCATATTGCTTCACCTGATACAGCATGGAGATGTGAAATAAAATTACTAAATTACTGATACAGTAACCAAAGTCTCCAAAATAGGATGAGCTAGATGTGAGGAAAGCACAAATTTGGGACAATCGCTGAGGAGGCTAGTGTGTGAATGGATTGGTGAGGGAGTGGAGTACAGGGTGGGGAGTAGGGTGGCAAGCGGGATGATGCAGAGAGTGATAAGGGGAGCAGAAAGCAGGGCAGTGTGGGGAACAGGGAACTCAGGCCCAACATTTAGGCAAAAGGAATGGGTGATCCACTTCTGGTTTCATTTGTAACTTCCAGTTTCAGCATGCTGCAGGAACTTAATAATGACATCAGCAGTACTAGCCTATTTTTTAGGTGTATTGGCAAGACATAAACCATACTGACAAAAAAATAGGAATCACAAATATAGTTTAGAAGCTCTTATTTGCAGTTGTTACGGCATCAATTGAACTGCTTAACAAAATAACATGGTTGCCTTCTGACTAAATGGCTGGTTAGATCAGTATGTGTAATGGAGACTAAATGTAATTTGATTAAAGTGCCTGGAAAACAAAATAAATCACATATTTGGGTGAAAATACAACAGCTCTTCCATCTGTGTCATAATTAGTTTTAAGAACATCAATGAGTTGATGTTAAAATGGAGTTTTGAGCCTGAAAAAACCACTTTCATCTTTCCATAATTAGACACTAGATAATATTAACATCTTGAGATTTGGCAGCTGACATAGAACATAGAACAGAACAGTACAGTACAGCACAGCACAGGCCCTCCACCCCCTACCTTATACTATTAACCATATGCCTATCTAATAGCCGCTTAAATGCCCCTAATGAGGCTGACTCCACTATCCTCTCCAGCAATGCATTCCATGCCCCTACCACTCTCTGAGTAAAGAACCTACCTCTGACATCTCCCCTATGTCAACCTCCACTCACTTTATTGATATTTTATTGACCTGTTATTGGTATTGGATATTTAAAAGTCAGTGAAGTAAACTCTTAGTAGAAAATTATTTGGTTATGGAGATGTTATTCAAGACACTTAGCAATGGAGATCTGTGTGTTAATGTAACCTGTAATGTGGTTATGTAATTATGTCATAACAATCATAGGCAACCACATAGATTTGTTGTAATCTAAAAACCATTTTGACCATTTGCATCATGCAGGAGATCACTAAGCCTTAAATCATTCAGCTCTCAGCATAACTAAAAGCACCTTACATCATTGTTATTAATATTGGGAAAAAATTGATTCAATATGTAGAATCGCCATTTCAAGCTACTAAGGCAGAAGCACATAAGGAATTCCAAAATCCTTACTCAGCACCTTCCAAAGACATGACCACTTCCATCCCTAAGGACACAGCAGCAGATATCACCTGCAAGTTGCCCTCCAAGTTACTCACCACCATGACTTGAAAATATTTCATCATTTCTTCACTGCAGCTGAGACAAAATCCTAATTCCCTCCCCAACAGTGTTGTGGGTTGACCTACAGCGCATGCAATGCATGGGACTGGATGAACACAGCAGGCCAAGCAGCACCTTAGGAGCACAAAAGCTGATGTTTCGGGCCTAGACCCTTCATTAGAAAGGGTCTAGGCCCTAAACGTCAGCTTTTGTGCTGCTAAGATACTGCTTGGCCTGCTGTGTTCATCCAGCCCCATACTTTGTTATCTTGGTTTCTTCAGCATCTGCAGTTCCCATTATCTCTGAACACATGCAATGCAACAGTTCAAGAAGGAAGCTCACTACCACCTTCTCAAGAGCAACCAGGGATTGACGATAAATGCTGGCCAATCAGTGAAGCCCTCATCCCAACACCTAATAAATCAAAATTAAACGTCATGTAATTTGAATTATATTTGTTAAAAGTAAAAGCTGCATTAGTTTTCATCTTGAACATTTAGATTTTGGTTCTGATCTTCAAACCGAGTTCTAGTGTATTTAGGAAAACATTATCTACACCACCAGACTAAGATACTTTAGTTGAAAACTATAGCTTTTTGGTGGATTCAAGGTATATTTAAGTTTTCAATTTCAACAGACCTTTAGCCCATGCACTTTGTGGGATGTGAGGATATACAAACATCAACACAGCTAACTTTTATTTCAGTCATGTATAACAGGAATATCATTTCTGTTGATTGAAAATGGGGATCTATCTAAAGTTTCATGTCCATTTTATCTTCCTCAACAGATCTTCTACAGCACAGAAGGTGTTCAAATATCACAATCATATAACAGTATATCATTGTCAGGTATTGTGTTTTTTCAGGTTAGACTTCCAGTTTGAGAATTAGAGAACAGGTTAATTGGATCAATGTGGCTTTTAGATGTCATGCTTCACAATGGAAGTTGAGAAATGACTCACACACTGTAGACAACATATATCAATATATAACAAAAAATTTCCTTATTTCTTCTCTCTCAATAGAGAAGAGAAATGGCTGGTACTCTTTTAAGCTAAGAGTCATGACACTTTAGGGGAGGAGAGATGTTGAGAAGGAGAGCCCTTCATGGTAACCTCGGCCAGGTGACAGAATTGAACTCATGCTGTTGGTATTATCCTGTAGTACAAACTAGCTGTTCTGCCACTTGAGCTAACTGACCCTTGTGGGCTGGCTGTCTTGTATAGAAGGTTTGGACAGACTAGGCTCCTGTACTTGCTAGAGTTTAGAAGAGTGAAAGTAAAGTTACCAAAGTCCTTCAGGACCACAGGGTTGCTCTGTCATTACAGGGAGATGAATGATTGTCAGCTTAACCTGAGGGTCACGACACCTCGGGCAAGGGATGAGGGTTGAGAAGTTGGGACGTTCATGGCAATATTAGCTAGTATAGGAACTGAACACATACTGTTGGTTTTGTTCTACATTACAAACCAGATGGCAAGCCAACTGAGCTAATGCATCCTATTACTACAATAGCCATATGATATTACAGCCAACTGTGGTAGATGCACTAACCTATTAACTGTGGTAGTCAGATTCATGTTCCTCCAGAGAGGAGGGATTGATCAGCTAAACTGGAGAATGGAAGTGACAAAACCGGTTACTGCATTAGCAGGATTACTTCCACACAGCTTCAGATTAACCTATATCCCTACACCCTAAACAGTAAGGTATTATAACTTGATAAGAAGCAGGAGGTCTGCCTGTGGTTGCATTCTGTATTGATTTTTCTGGTTAAATACTAGCAGTGTTCAATGTAAGTTTGTTGGCTCCGTGCATTGTCCCAAAGACTTGGTTCTGTCATCAAGTGCTTCAATTTTCTGGCCTTGTGAAGACTATGACTTTCAAGGACAGAGTGTAGAATCTACCTTATACCAGGGTGGGCTTCTCAGAAGCTGAATTCAGAGACATCGTAAACAGCATGATGGGTCTCTATGAATGTCAGAGCCCTGGCTGTCTAAAACAAGCTACTTTATCTATTCTAGCCAGGGGAAACAATTATACTTGAGACAGTTTCAGGTGGCCAGTTTTGTAGGTGGTTATAAATTCATTTAGAATTAAACTTTTTTCAAAAAGCAGAAGCGCAAGATTTGATTTTGATAAAACATTACCAGGACTTATGAAACAAAATAAATATTTTTATTGAAATGTAAACTCATAACTTTCCAAATTTCAAGGTCTCGACCTTTAAAATTTATCCAGAAGTCTGACAATGCTTACCTGGACTTCCTTCAATTTCTCCCACTTTGGATTAGCAAAGTAATTGATTCCGATTGTAGCTCCTGGGAGTTGCACATTGTTAATGAGGATTGCAAGCAGCACTACATAAGGGAAGAGTGCAGTGAAGTATACAACCTGGTTACAAAAATGCCAAGAAAAGATGTTTAACTATTTTGATAAATTTTAAAGATTACCAATGGGATATATTTAACCACTGATATACATTTTGTTCTGTACCCTACTAAACTCAGGTGCCTTCAACAGCTGATTGACCATAAATTTTGTTTTCAGAAAGAGTGGTGAAAAAATTTTACAGGCCACGAGTGAAGATCTTAAACTGGGTGCCATGAGGAAGTCTAATCTTTCTGTCTAACTGCAAATGGCTTGTGAGGAGACATTTGATGCAACTCAGTGAAAGTTATCACATATAGAATTAGAAGTTATCTAAAGACTTGAGTGAAAACAAATTTGGGAAATCAGAATTAAAGTGTTGACTAAATTAATGCAGACAGCCTTGTATTGGCAATTTGTGTCTCTGAAGTTGCAATGCTCGGAATCCCCTGCTTTTTGCTTTATGTGTAAAGGACTTGAATTTGACCATGTGAGTCATTGGTTCAAATTTATTTATAACATGTTTCTGGAAACTATAATAAATTATGAAACATAGAATTTAAAATTGCAAATGTCATGGTAGAACAAGCAGTTGATGAAGCCATGAAAAAAATGTAATTCATTGCAGTAAAATATGAAATAAACAACTGGGTTGTTGAGAAAACTTTAAATTGTAAAATACTACGGGTAAACAGAGGGATTTGGAATTGCAGAAAAGTGAATCATGAAAAGCTAGTACATAACACTGCTCAAGAAATGCAGTCAGAAATTTAATGGAATGCCAGACTTTGTCACAAGATGATTAGATAAAGAAGTGAGGAAATCCTACTGGAATAGGCAGGTAGAAACAAATGGTTCCTAATTTTACTCCTGAAACACCTGTATCTGTTTTTTAGGCTAACACCCCAGTCACATGCTGAGACGAATCAATTTAAATAGTTTCTTGCTATCAATCCCATCTATTCACCTTATTTGACAGTGAAGAAGGCCTTAGGTATGCTTGCCTTGATTGGTCAGTGCATTGAGCACAGGAATTGGGAGGTCATTTTGTGGCTGTAAAGGACATTGGTTAGGCCTCTGTTGGAATACTGCATCAATTCTGGTCTCCCTGATATAGAAAGGATTTTGTGAAACTTGAAAGGGATCAGAGAAGATTTACAAGGATATTGCCAGGTTTGGAGGGTTTGAGCTATAGGGAGAGGCTAAATAGGCTGCAGCTATTTTACCTGGACCATCAGAGGCAGATGAACAGCCAAGGTCTTTACCCCAGAGTAGTGAAGTCCAAGACTAGAGGGCATAGGTTTAAGGTGAGAGGGAAAAGGTTTAAAAGGGACTGAAGGGGGAACTTCTTCACACGGAGGGTGGTGCATGTGTGGAATGAGCTGCCAGAGGAAGTTACGGAGGCTGGTGCAATTACAACATTTAAAAGGCATCTGGATGGGTATATGAATACGAAGGATTTATAATGATATGGGCCAAATGCTGGGACTAGACAAATTTAGGCTATCTGGTCAGCCCACGGATGAGTTGGCCTGAAGGGCCTGTTTCCGTGCTGTACAGCTCTATGTCTCTGTGACTCTATGAATCACTCAGGAATCTCCTATATTTGAGAAACATAAAATCGAAACATGTAGTAGCCAAGACAGGCCATTTGGCCCAAGGAATCTACTCTGCTATTCAATGAGATCATGGTGATCTGATAATCCTCAATCCAGAGTAATCCTCAACTTCCTTATGAAGGTATGTTATTGTGATCACTGTTCGATAAATATTCCTGCATGTCAGGCTATTAACAAATTCTAGACATTAACAAGTCACTTATTACTAAATCTAATATGACCAATCCAATGATTTATTCTGAGACATACCACCGAAGAAAATTATTCCAAACACATACAAGAAATTCATGAACACTTTGCTATCTGCTGGTCTGTTTCTTCCAATCGACATGAAATATAACTCCACCCATCCTCATTTAAATCATTCTGCCTTTACTACATGCTTGTGAATCTCTCTGTCTATCCACCTTGCCTTATAACAGTTCTGATCACAGGAACTCCACACAACAGCCACTGTAATATTAAAGATTTTTCTATTTCTTGATTCTACCCATCCATTGTCTGCCTGTCTCTCACTGTATCTTCCATTAAAGTTGTTTCAACCTTAATTATTTAGGCTACTTCTTTTTGTTACCATTTCCCTATCTTGCCTTATAACCTGACACATTTACTTCTCAGTCAATATCTAGCAGCGATCTCTTTTAATGGCTGCCTTGTCGTAAACTCCCATTTGAATTTCTACCTACAATTCATTCAATTTGATCATTGTACTCTGCATTTGTACAAAGAATATTTATTTTGGGACTTTGCACCCTAACTGTCCTTCTGCTGCATTATTTACTAGTACTTTTAAATTTTCTTTTTGGTCTTTATTTCTTTACATCTTTTAGCTTAATCTTTACTTCTAGTGCTTAAAGCACAATTCCTGACTCTTTTTCTTTCCCCTTTCATTGATGACAGAAGCAGACAATTTCCTGAGGGGTCTTGATGGAATAGATGTGGGGAGGATATTTTCTCTTATGGGAAAATCTACAGCATGGGCCGTTTTAAAAATCAGGGATTGTTCAATTAAAACAGAACTTAGGTGATTTTTTTTTAATCTCTCAGAAGGTCATAAGTCACAGAACCCCTCCACTGTAGAAACAGGCCATTCAGTCCATCGAGTCTACACTGATCCTCCAAAGTGCATCCTACTCAGACCCACACTCCCTAACACACCCCTGTAACTTTGCATTTACTATGGCTCATCCATTTAGCCTGCACATCTCTGGGCACTATGGCGTGGCCGATCAACCTAACCTGTACTTCTTTGAACTGTTGGAGGAAACCCATACAGACATAGGGAGAATATACAAGTTCCACGCAGACAGTCACCAAGGCTGGATTCAAACCTGGGTCCCTGGTGGTGTGAAGCAGCAATGCTAATCACTGAGCCACCACACATTGAAACTTTCTTCCTAAAAGGTGATGGAAATAGTCTCCTTGAATACTTTAAAGTTACATTTTAATAGTTCCTTGTTAAGCAAGAGCTGAAAGATCATTAGGGACAGGCAGGGTTATGGATTTGAGGTTACGTCAGATCAGCCATGATCTTATTGAATAGTGGAATCATATGAGGGGCTTAGACATCATTAGTAATCTGAAATAAATGCATATAACCTTAATTAAATTAATTTTAAAACTAAAAGACAATCCAGAAAAAAAATTTACAAAGGATTGTGAGATTATGAAATATACTTTCTAGAAGGCTCTATACACAAATTCAATTGAGTTTAAACTTGTGGTTAATTGCTAATTTGCTGAAAAATAGATTTGAGAAATGATGGAAAAAGGACAAGGTACAGTGAGGAATAAGAGCAAATTTTGCCATGTTTACATTGTTTGATGACTTTATTCCTGCTACTATGGAATTTAATGTCACTGCCGCATTGTAACTTCAATGCAAATGTATATTATAATAAAAATGCAGCAGTACTTGTGGATATGAGTGTCATCACACATCATTTACAAATTAAGTGGCTGTGTAAAATGGAAGCCATGTGCTATCAGTATAAATCTTTCCTTCATTCTCTGAGCTTCTAGCTGATTCAGCAACACAACTGCTATTTGCTTCAAATGAGAGACTTTCTACTCAAATTTAATGTCATCACCCACGTAATGAAACATTCTTAGCCCATTGTTAAAACAGTAAAAATTGTTAAAAACATTGGAGGTCACTACAATACTTAGAATTCACTAATCACAGAAGAAAATCAATAAATGATCCTGCAGCGGTACAGTGCGCAGGCTATTCCAGATGAAGTTTTGATACAGCTTTAATGAAACAATGTTTATCTCTGTAATAACATTGCCCAATAGTGCATTACATAATTTCTTCAACATTCAATGGTCCTTTTTTTAATTCTTTGGATTATTGAAAATACAAATACAAAAAGTATTTTGTAAAGTAATACAAATGATCATTTTAGTGGCTGATTAAACTAAATGACCTCAAAGAGCATAATCTTTCTCCCCCTCTTTATTACACAAAATCTATTTTTTGTTTTACATTCTGCATGGCTCCTGTCCATATACTTTGTTAACTATGATATGTAATAATTTAACTGGTTTAACTAGAAAAGAATAGTAGCAATTTTTTTTCTCTTGATAATTGCTTTGTGATCACTACTTCAATGCCCATACATCTGGATGAAGTGGAACTAAGGAACATTACTTATGCATTATGTTCACTGTCATTGTATGAGGACTTTAATTCTGCAGAAGACCAGATGGGTGTTTTAAGTGTGCCAGCTGCTCCAGGAAGGGAGGAAAGCCAGTGGGACCTTCATGTTTGGAAAAGGAAAAATCAAAAACACAGCAACAAAAAAAAAACCTTAAGCCAAAAAGCAGTGAGTTGTTAATATTCTAAATTTCCACTGTTCCACCGAGTGCATGGATGAGGAACAGGGACACGTCTATTGCTGAAAGAAACATGCTTCAATGAATCTTTTGCAAAGAAGGAGAGAATCAAAAATTATGAAATAAAAGAGAGTCATGAGAGAGCATATATAAACAGGTATTTTGATTTAGGATAATAAAATGTGAGGCTGGATGAACACAGCAGGCCAAGCAGCATCTCAGGAGCACAATATTTTGATTTGTTTGGTTTATGAAATAAATTCTGAAGAAATTTATAGTAACACAGCTCTATTTTAAAATTTAAAACTTAAATTTATGTTTTTTTTCACAAATCAAACAGTATTCCAAAAAGAAGCCATCTTTATGAGACAATATAATAACTGACAGATACCTACCTTTCCAGTCCATGTTACCCCTTTAAATATGCAGAAATAAACAATCACCCATGCAAGAATCAGAAGACCAAAAAGCTCCCAGCGCATATTCCCAAGGTCATCCAGACCATTTGTCTTCTGAAGAACATTGTAACTAAACAAATGAGGCAAAGATAATGTAATCTCAGCGATCACAATTTATTCACAAGCAGTTTTTTCTTCACGATTGCAAGTAATGACAATGAATAGAAACCGGAATGAGATAAAGATAGCTGAACCAGAACAATTAAAGTGCAAGCAACAAAGGATTAGAATTGTCCAGATTTTTAAATATTTTCCTCAAAGTAACATGGACATTTAATTAATCCTGAAATGATGGATATGAGGAAAAAGCAAACAAACTGTGCAAAAGGGAAGAGATTATCTGTGATTTCTGTGCATTGCACACTATCTTTTAAATTGAATATTGAGGTATTGTGCTTTCACAAACAGCAAGTTTCATAGAATCGTCTCATGCATTGTAAATTTGCCAGCCAAAATAATGGATTTCAGATGGTGTCCCTAAGCAAATAATGATCACAAAGAAAGATTCGAGATGATGCAACTCATTGTGGCTCCTTATGGAATCCATATCGCTGAAATGCAGCAAGAAATGAATGCAAAAAACTAAATTAGATTTTTCATGTTTCAATTTGTTATTACACTTGCATCATTTGTGTCTGGATGAAACACAAAACAGATTAATATGATGCGATTAGAGGTCCACCATGGGTAACCTAATGAAGAAGAGAAGCCTGTTAGTTATAGGTATATGGAAGCAGGGCACCTATTGCATAAGGAATAGGAAGACAATCAGGTTATCTTCCTATACTTAACCACATGGAAACTGTGACTGCACATTTATGATACAACAAGTTGTAGACCTGGACAAACACAGCAGGCCAAGCAGCATCATAGGAGCAGGAAAGCTGACATATCGGACCTAGACCCTTCTTCAGAAATAGTGGAAGGGAAGGTGGATCTGAAATAAATAGGGAGAGAGTGGGAGGCAGGTAGAAGATGGATAGAGAAGATAGGTGGAGGGGAGACAGACCGGTCAAAGAGGCGGGGATGGAGCCAGTACAGGTGAGTGTAGGTGGGGAGGTAGGGAGGAGATAGGTCAGTCCAGGGAGGACAGACAGGTCAAGGGGGCGGGATGAGGTTAGTAGGTAGGAGATGGGGGTGGGGCTTGAGGTGGGAGGAGGGGATAGGTGGGAGGAAGGACAGGTTAGGGAGGCAGGGGTGAGCTGGGCTAGTTTTGAGATGTGATGGGGGAGGGGAGATTTCGAAGCTTGTGAGTCCACGTTGATACCATTGGGGCTGCAGGGTTCCCAAGCAGAATATGAGTTGTTGTTCCTGCAACCTACGGGTGGCATTGTTGTGGCACTGCAGGAGGCCCAGGATGGAGATGCCATCTGCAGAATGGGTGGGGAAGTTGAAATGGTTTGCAACTGGGAGGTGCAGTTGTTTAGTGCGAACTGAGGGTAGGTGTCTCCATCTCCAGCAACCACCTAGAAACCGATGTCCATTTCAAGCCCACCGACTCCCACAGCTACCTAGAATACACCTCCTCCCACCCACCCTCCTTCAAAAATGCCATCCCCTATTCCCAATTCCTTCGCCTCCACCGCATCTGCTCCCAGGATGAGGCATTCCACTCCAGTACACCTCAGATGTCCTTGTTGTTCAAGGACCGCAACATCCCCCCCACAGCGGTCGAGAACGCCCTCGACCGTGTCTCCCACATTTCCCGCAACTCATCCCTCACACACTCTCCCTGCAATAAAAACCAAAGCAGAACCCCCCTCGTCCTCACGTACCACCCCACCAACCTCCGGGTCCAATGCATCATGCTCCAACACTTCCACCATCTAGAATCCGACCCCACCACCAAAGACATTTTTCCTTCCCCACTCTTACCTGCCTTCCGGTGGGACCACTGTCTCAGCGACTCCCTTGTCCGCTCCACACCCGCCTCCAGCCCCACCACACCCGGCACTTTTCCCTGCAACCGCAGGAAGTGCTACACCTGCTCCTACACCTCCCCTCTCACCCCCATCCCAGGTTGCAAGATTACTTTTCACATCAAGCAGATGTTCAACTGCTTTGCTAGACACCTACACTTGGTTCGCACTAAACAACTGCACCTCCCACTTGCAAACCATTTCAACTCCCCCTCCCATTCCTCAGATGACATGTCCATCCCGGGCCTCCTGCAGTACCACAATGATGCTACCCAAAGGTTGCAGGAACAGCAACTCATATTCCACTTGGGAACCCTGCAGCCCAATGGTATCAATGCGGACTTAACAAGCTTCAAAATCTCCCCTCCCCCTACCACATCTCAAAACCAGTCCAGCTCGTTCCTGCCTACCTAACCTGTCCTTCCTCCCACCAATCCCCTCCTCCCACCTCAAGCCCCATCCCCGTCTCCTACCCACCAACCTTATCCTGCCCCCTTGACCTGATCGTCCTCCCTGGACTGACCTATCTCCTCCCTAACTCCCCACATACACTCACCTTTTCTGGCTCCATCCCCGCCTCTTTGACCGGTCTGTCTCCTCCCCACCTATCTTCTCCTCTATCCATCTTCTATCCGCCTCTCCCTCTCTCCCTATTTATTTCAGAACCCCCTTCCCCTCCCCCATTTCTGAAGTCGGGTCTAGGCTCGAAACATCAGCTTTCCTGCTCCTATGATGCTGCTTGGCCTGCTATGGTCATCCAGCTCTACACCTTGTTATCTCAGACTCTCCAGCATCTGCGGTTCCTACAACCACTGCACATTTGTGCTTTGGTGTAAAAAATACATTGTAGGTGTAACTGGATGACATCATGAAGAGTTAGGGCATTGAGTTAAAAAAACTAATGAATTAAGGAGCTATTTCTGGCTTTTTTCTAATTTATACATGATACAGTGAAAATGGGCATTTACACACAACAATCAGGGATGACTCCATTGCCAATCTCATTGAAACTGCAATATGACTTACGCACAGTTGTTTAGATAATACAAAATCTAGAAAATTGTCCGTTATCAATTAAAAGAATAATGTACTGCCGTAGTGTCTGTAGCTCAGTATGTGTCAGACCTTTGGGTGCATATTGCAATTTCATAATGTAAGATATATACACAATTGCATTGAAATTCTGAAGTTGCTGTCAGTTTTAGACGGATAATGGCAGTGAACAGCAACTCACCACTAACTAGCACCACCAGCAATACCCTGTGCATCACATCTAACTATTTGTATTCACTCCCATCTCACATCACTTTAACATGGTCTGTGAAATGTACAAGGTTGCTTCTGTATTTCCTTAAGCAAATTCTATCCCACCATGGAAGACCTATGCTCCCAAGCCTATGACTGTAAATTGCTGCTGCACTTAAAATGATCTATTTTAGTTGTGGAATCTCATCCTTAAGATTTTTTTAGATTTGTAAATGTATCAAATTTTAAAGGTTTATTTTTCTTTCTCTCTTTTCCTTACTCTTCATTCAATGTTTCTTTAATCTCTTCATGTTTCTTTGAGCAGTTCAAGTTTACATTTCTTTCTCATTGTCACTAAATATTTTCCAAATCTTCAAGCTGATTTACTAAGGAATGCACAGTGGCTTGTACCATTCACTCAAGTCCCAATTCTTGGATCCTCCTGCCTCTTGTGACAGTATCAATGCCAAACATGTTGATTACCAGTAACTGACACCTATTAGCTCACCATTACATTCACTTTACACAAGATAATTAAATATCTAATCATAGGGCTGTTGGGGTACAGTGGTATAGTATCCTTGCCTCTGGATCAGAAGACCAAGGTTCAAGTCCCATCTGCTCCTGGGCTGTGCAATACCATTCCTCAACATGCTGATTAAAAATATCTAGAATCCTAACCGAGGAAAGGCAAAGCTAGCTAACAGCAGATGCCATTGGATGTCTTGTCACAGAATATTATGGTATGTTGTGTCTTAATTTAAAGATTGCAGGCCAAGAAATGTTAAAGAGATTGAAACTGCAGGTGAATGATATGAACTGACCAACCAGTAAATTTGGCTGGTAATTTGCAAGTTACTCTCTTTGATCTTTACAGAAAAATGGTGCAGTTAATATAGTATTAAAGATAAGCTTGAAGGGCACTGGACCTTCAATCAGAAAGCCAGCTTTTAACTATTAAGTACCAGATATTAAACATTGGTTAGACAGACTCCACATACGTACTTGTCTGGTCAGAGTTTTATTTTGACTCACATCCCATAAACTTCAACAACACTCATTATTTATTCCCATTCAAGCAAATACCCAGTTGTTCCTTAATTAATATATAACCATTACCATTGCATTTTGTAATTCCCACAATGGTATTAGTTGGGATACAGCTCGATATTCTAATTTGGATGAGAATGGGGGTAATGTTCCAAAGTAAAGGACAATGACGTACTTTACATTATAGCCCAATAAACACTTTACAGCCAATTTATCCCACGGGTTATAGTCTTCTCGGAGCATCCAGGAACAGGCAATAATGTGGCCTTTGCATTCTTGGTCGGGTTCCAAAACCAAATGCATAGTCAGGAAATAACGTACCACTGGATCTACTCACCAGATGATGGTCAGGTCTACAGGGTAGAAGAGAGGGACTGATTCATCCACAGAAACCACACACCTAAAATATATGCTTTGGTTTCTTTCTCTCAGCCTCACCCCCAATTCTTACGAAAGATGCAGATTTATTTTAATACTTGCTCGTTAGCACTTAGAAAACATTGAACTTTATCTTTCATCAGTGCTCCTTTGTCTATTCGAACTGAAGGAAGATTAAATAAACAGAGGACGGCAGTGTAAACATGAGGTATTTTAAAAGACAAACACTATGCTTAGTCGAAATGCTGGGTTTTTGGAGTCGGAAGGACACTGGAGACTTTTAAAAATGATGAGTGGAATCTGATTGTGGGATTCCTGCCCACATTCCCAATGCTCAGTGGCACGGGCTAAGGGTGAGGCCAGTGAGCTTCCACTCTTCACTCCTGACCTGGTAGTCTCCTCTGCAGGGTTCAATATCCCCATACCCCTGGAACTGTCCTGGAGTTGGACCAGTTTGGAGTTCAAGGTCCCTTAGAGGAGTTTGGTTTTGGGCAAGAAGTCGGAAGCTGCAACCTTCCGCTCCCCTATCAATTGAAGATCATAAGAGATAAATTAATCTTTAATGCAGGACCACTTAAGGGATTATTCTTTCCTGGGCTGTAGTTAGTTCTGGTTTAGGTGGGATGAGAAAGAGTCAGCCGACTTCAATATTAGATCAGTATGGGCAGATTGAGGGGAAGGGGAGAAGGGTGAGGGATTGTGATTGAGATTGAGGCCCAGCAGCCATCCGAACAGTCTGTGTTTCCAATCCCACTTCCCCATAACCCTAGCCCTGGAATCACCCCCAACAGAAAGGTCTTGCTGTCATCTTGGTCCACAAACCCTCGAATCAAAGGCTAAAATGAAACTTAACTAAAAAAGACAAATAAATATCTTCCAATTTTATAAAAGACCTTTCCTGTTTTAACAGAAAAGCATCGCATTGTAATTTTATTATTTAAAAGAGCAATGGACATAATTTCCTTGTCATAAGCTATCTTTCCTGAGTTTTAGTGTGAGGTAGTCACACAGAGGACTTTAGCTGATCAGAGTTCATGATCTCTTTGCAGAACCATTTGAACAGGGGGCTTGTAAAAATGTACATATTAACGTGTTAGTAAATAATACATGGTTAAGTAGGTGGGACTTGAATGCAGGCCTTCTGGCCCAGAGGTAGGGATATTGCCACAATGCTACAAGAGCCCTCCTTCACAAGGAGATTGTATCTATCTTGCCAATTCAATCTGTCCAGTGATTTTATTAAACACCTTTAGAACAGATGGGACTTGAACCCGGATCCTACCACTGTGCCACAAGTGTCCTCCCTTACAGGGAGCTTGTAACACCTTCATAAAATCTGCTATTGAGGTGACAGATAAACAGCCTGTCAAGATTTAATTCAGACCAAATAGCCATTCATCAACATAGAGTGGAAGCAGTATCAGCTAATGGTCTGAAATGGTTGTCAATGAATGTAACCATTAAAGTTAATTGTCCCCAAGAGCTTCTTTGTTGACAGCTTTATTGAAAGACTTCTCGAGGAACATCATAGTGAGTGTGTCTGGGACTGAACTGATGAGTTACTTTAAAAGAAATACTTTCTAGGAGACAGATTTAACAGGGAAACAATCTGTTTTGCCTCAGGCAAAACATTAAAGTTGCTGATTGGGGCAGTTGCTCTATTTTTGTTTATCAATAGGAAATGAATATCTTTGGTAAACCACCAATTCTAGGCCATTCCTAGTTGCCCCAGAATAGGTGGTGCTGAGCCTTCATCTTCAGAACTGGGTGTTGTGCTACTAGGCAATTAAAAATTAACCACATTGTTGTGGGTTTGAAGTCCCATATAGGTCAGACTGGGTAAGGACAGCAGATCATTTTCCCTAAAAGGTATGCAGAAAGCAGATGGGCTTTTACAATGATCTAATCATCATTATAGATGCTGGCTTTGTACTCCTGATTTATTTTCTTGTAATTCCATGGCAGCTGTAGTGGAATGTGCATTATTTTCCAATGACTCAGAATTTCTGATTTAGTGTCTCAAGGTACAAATAGGAGCAGTGCGTGTTTGTGCTGTGGGTAATTGCAGCAATCACATAATTTACGTTTCTTTGTGAACAAAGTACTGTTATCTTGTTATATAATAGCACTGGATACTGCAGAAAAGCTTCAGATTTAAGCCCAGGGTACTCAACAACATGGTTGAAGATTGATTAGTCAGTGCTAGTGCCATTAGACAGCATACGACAGAAACCCTTGAGTAGGATGAACCAATCAATCTTTTTACCCCGATTTCCAGCTTTGAAAGCATTACTAAATGAAGTGCAAAATGCGTGCCATATTAAAGAATGCATGCTACAAATTAATACTGTAATCATTAAATTATCACATTTATGGCTTACTTCTCAAAAATAGGCAGTGGGACTGTTTTTAAAGCAAAAGCCTACAGTATTTCAAATTGATTCTATTCACATTACCAAAGACTCAGGGATCCTAAATCATTATTCTGTTACAAAAGAAACCAGTTTGACTTCTTTATGTGACCGAATTGGCAGTTGCGGAGTTCACCAGTTGTATTAAAAAGCGAATTGGAGTCATGTGGTTGCACTGAATGTGGTTGAAAGATTATCTAGAATTGGTGTTTTATCAGAAGTATTCAAAAATTCACTTACATGAATATAGCATGTGGTAGTCAGCTGTGAAAAAAATTGCAGTACCTGACCTTGTGTCTTTTTACAATGTTATTGTCTTACATTGTACAGTGGTCCTTGGAGTGTACACATAGTGAGGGGGATTAGAACTTGCAGAATAATTTTCCAAAGATGTTTTATTTTCATTGATGGAAGGGAAAAAGCATGTAGACTTGCTAAGCTCAGGTAGTGTCTTAAAAAGACATAATTATGACACTGATATCTAGAGCTTGTCTTGATTTTCAGTAGTACATAAATGCATGGGGATAAATACAATGTGACAACATAAGGCAGAATCCCAGATGGATCTAATTCTATTGTGTGATAAAGGTTTCACTATTTGCTATTTGCTTCGAGCAGGATTATCAGCTTTAGGCAGGGGTCCAAAGTGGATTTCTTAATATGGCTAAGAACTGAAAAATTGGCATCCTCTTCTTCCTTAATCTGAGAAATCTTGCAAAATCGATCAATCACTGAAGCTATTCATTCCTCCTCCTTGATCGAACTGTGAGGACTTCTTTCCAAAGCACTCTTGCTACTCCTCCACTTTCGGCATTTTTAAAGATCTTGTTGAAATCCTCTTTTCAACTAAAATCTCAGTCAAACCTCCTATTTCCTGTATCATGACCCAAAGTCAGTTCCTTATGCCTTTCATCATTCCTTTCCTGTTCTCCCCTGCAATGACTCTCTTGGAAAGTTAAGCTTTTCTTTTTTCCTTTCGCCAAGTTTCTCCACTGTTTCCTCTCCTCTAATTGTTGATACCGTACTCAGCCACATTTTCGCAAGTTGTGCGTGAGTACATTACCTGACTGACAGCTCTTTATAACTGCATAAGTGAATCATAGCTGACCAGTCCTTATTCAATGCTTTGATTTTTGCACTTTGAACAGGGGCTTTGTGCGTCACAATCAGCAAAGGGAATGTGGCATGATTTTTCTCTTTCCCACTCTGGGGCTGAGTCTAATTGTATGACATCTAGGAGTCTGCTGATTGAAATTAGTACAGCTCTTTACTGAATTAATACTCTGCCAGCAGTGAAATCCAAGCTGGAACTTTCTAGAAAATAAAACTCTCCAGATAATTGATATTTATATTTAGGTGCACACGTTTATATCGAATATATATAAAGTTCACCTTTGGTTACTTCAGAGACTGACCTTCAGGTATCCTTGTTTTAAGAGCTCTTTAAAGATTCATTTCTGCAATGAATGTTTTGAAAATCTGAAACATAGGTGCGGGGGCTTTACAAGGCTGGCTACTGGGGGAGAAGGGCTACCCACTGTAACCATGGCTCAAGACACCCTGACAAGTGCAGATTGCAAAGACAATACTGACCATCCTTCCATCAGAGTGTAGGGCTGCTGAAGATGTAGTTCTCTTATTTGGATCTATTTGAGGTCGGTGAGTTGGGGTCGATGGTGTCCTCCAGCACAGTCAGTACAGAGACTGGTGCATCATCCTGGAACGCTGCTACTTTGTACAAGTGCAGTGGAGAAGCAGCGAGGTGATGTGATTGATGCTGAGGAACAGGGGGACCTGACCAGTCTTCGAAGGAGGACGATGAGCACACTGGAGAGGAAAATGTTCTCCTTGTCGATGACAGAGCCCAGCTGTGACTTAGAGGTTGTTCAGATGGGATGTAGCTGATGAAACTAAAATACAGCCATTTTATATCAGCTTAAAGTGAAATGATTTTCTCCTAACATTTATTTGCCTGATAGGTACGTGACTACAACTTGAAATGATCTAACATCCTTTTGCAGTCGGTAACTGTGTCAAAAAAGCTAATTAAACTGCGAACAGAATTTATTAATATTTTCCATGTTTTATTCATTATTAATTAGGACAAAATATCTAATTAACAGGTCATTAGTGAAATAATGATTGATAATCCAGTACTTCAGTTTCTGCTGTGAATAGTGTTATATAATTAGGCATAGAGTTGGTAAAGTCTGCTGAGAGTCTGAATAATTTCCTGCAGATGAGAAGTGCACTAACATGGGGCTGGCCTCTTTGAACATTTTTAAACTCCTGTTTTTTCCCCTCAGTTAATCACGTCTTTATCATCAACTGGGAAATTGGGGAGACCAATTTCTCTGGTGCTTTTCATAAGGCTGCTTAATAATCAGGGCCTCTGAGAAATAGAGAAAAATTACTTAAATGTCAGCCTTGCTCCTTCGAGAGTTCTCTCCCCTCTGCATTGGATGGTTCTAGATTCAAGATCCATTCCAAAATGCGCCATGTCATCTCACCACAGCACTGATTGAGTGCGTCATTGTAAATGATGTGATCCTTCTGCATGTGATATGTTAATTTGAGTGGACATAGAAGATCCCACAGCAACTTTTGTGAACAAGAAAAGGAGAGAGTTTATCTGTGGATCCGACCAACATCCGGTGAACAGATCCAGTGGTCCTTTATCTCCTGGCAGGGTCTTCAGTTTTGGAACCTGGCCAAAAATGTTAAGACCACGTTTTTGCCTGTCCCTAGATGATCCGAGATGATTAAAACCCGAGGGATAAATTGGCTGCGCAATCTATATTGTACTATAACCTGAAGTAAGTCATTGCTGTCCTTTACTTTGGGACATTACTCCTCATCCAAACTAGAATATCTAACTGTATAAGACTCATGCCATCTTTGGGAAATTACAAAATGCAATGGTGATGGTTATATATTAATTAAGGAACAACTGGATGAGAACTGGATGTTTGTCTGTAGGGAACAGATAATGAGTATTGCTGAAGTTTGTGAGATGTGAGTCAAAATAAAACTCTGACCAGACAAGTATGCATGTGCAGTCTGTCTAACCAATGTTTAATATCTGGTACTTAATAGTTAAAAGCTGACTTTTTGATTGAAGGTCCAGTGTCCTTCAAGCAAGCCTTTCATATTATATTAACTACACCATTTTTCTGTAAAGATCAAAGAAACTATCTTGCAATTTTAAAACTCAGACAAGCCTGCTACAGGTCCCATTCACACCCGATAACAAAAGCTAATAATGAAGAACACCCAACTAACAGATATCAATGTAATTGTGTTATTTCAGAGTACTGGTAACATTGGGCAGAATAAATTCTTGTTGATTGAATCTTGGCTCGGGTTTGGTTAACAGGAAGGCATCCCTTGTAACCTCCACTGGGGGAAACCTGATGGAATTAAATGTCTACCAGGTCAACACTGAGTCTTCCCAGGGATTGAAGATCCCACAGACGGAAATTTTGTCATCCCATTCCGGAACCCCGAGAGCTATCAACTAATCAGCAGATGGTAGCAAATTGGCCATGAAGGTAGCGTCAGCACGAATAGCCACTGCTGCCTGTAAAGCCCCCTAAGGAAAGGCCTTAGGTGAGTGAGCGAGGGCTGAAGGCTGTGAGAGGTGTTGCTGGCTAGAGGGGCAGGGGGGCAAGTTTGTAGCAAGGGTCAGAGTGTAGCTTGCAACTAACAGGCTTTATTTCTCAGTCACACTCCATGAGTCCCCTGCCTGACTTGGTTACTTACCAGGGGCCTGAATTTCTTGTGTGGACATCAATTGCCCACTTAATGGCCTCAATTGGCATTCTGGTGAGAAGGCCACTTCTCATCCTGGACTTTATCGAGTGGAGGAGGGGAGATACTGTGATACCCACTGTGCAATCAAATGCCACCTTCCAAACATCCTTCCAGGAGAAGCATTACATACTGCCCTTTGTGAATGATACAGAAATCTATTGGAAATTAATATGTGTCAATGCTTGGAAAAAAATATTTGAGAAGCCTGTTGGCACAAAAATAGACTGGCGCTTTCCAGCAATTTGAATCCAGTGATAGACAGCTTTATGATTCATTGATGATCTGAAGGCTTTTCAAGCACTGCTGTGAATTACAAAATGTCAGAAGTTGTACTTTTTTGCTGCATATTGAAAGCTAACAAACATGTTCTAAGTTTCAAGCTGCAATAAAACTATCGTAGCCCTGAGGAAAATAAAATATTCACTGAAATGCAATTCTGGACCCAATACATATTTCATGCCAATGTTTAAAAACACTTACAGTTCTGGCCACCATGGGTTAGTTATTTAGTTGGATTTCTCGCTGGCTTCTTGCTTGTGCATTTTTTAAAAATTGTTCACAGGGTGTAGGTATTGCTGGCTAGACCAGTATTTATTACTCAGCAAGCTGAGTCCTTGCCCAGAAAGCAGTTAAGAGTCAGTCACATTGCTATGGGTCTGGAGTCACATATAAGTAAGGATGGCAGTTTCCTACCCCTAAAGAACATTAGTGAAGCAAATGGTTATTTTTCCCAACATTTGACTTATGGTCATTATTAATTCCAGATTTTTATTGAATTTAAATTCCACAATCTACCACAGCAGGATTTGAACCCACGTCCTCAGAATATTAGATGTAATGGGAACTGCAGATGCTGGAGAATCCAAGATAACAAAGTGTGGAGCTGGATGAACACAACAGGCCAAGCAGCATCTTAGGAGCACAAAAGCTGACGTTTCAGGCCTAGGCCCTTCATCAAAAAAGGGGGATGGGGAGAGGGTTCTGCACGTCCCAGTCGCAAACCATTTCAACTCCCCCTCCCATTCCTCAGACGACATGTCCATCCTGGGCCTCCTGCAGTGCCACAATGATGCTACCTGAAGGTTGCAGGAACAGTAACTCATATTCCGATGGGAACCCTGCAGCCCAATGGTATCAATGTGGATTTCGCGAGCTTCAAAATCTCCCCTTCCCCCATCGCATCCCAAAACCAGCCCAGCTTGTCCCCGCCTCCCTAACCTGTTCTCCTTCTCACCTAGCCCCTTCTCCCACCTTAAGCCGCACCTCCATTTCCTACCTACTAACCTCATTCCGCCCCTTTGACCTGTCCGTCCTCCCCAGACTGACCTATCCCCTCCCTACCACCCCACCTACACTCACCTCCACTGGCTCCATCCCCGCCTCTTTAACTTATTTGTCTCCTTTCCACCTATCTTCTCCTCTATCCATCTTCGATCTGCCTCCCCCTCTCTCCCTATTTATTTCAGAACCCTCTCTCCCCTCCCCCTTTTCTGGTGAAGTGTCTAGACCCAAAATGTCAGCTTTTGTGCTCCCCAGAATATTACCTGGGTCTTCTGGGTTAATAATTCAGTTATCATACTTCTACGCCATAGCCGCCCCATCACTTGGTTAACACTGGGCATAGCAGGGCTGGTGAGTGGAGAGTTCTTGCTGTTATAGTGTTAAGTTGCTTTCATGTTAGGAATGAATCCACCAACTCTATGGTTATCTCTGCTACTGTACAAATCCACCCTAGCTCAAGCTTCAAAGCTGGGTCTCCAGCTACCTGAGCAGGTCAAATGAACTGGAAACATTTCTATTGTCTATACTGAAGAGCTCTTGCAGTGTAATAAGTTTGTAATAATTCATGGGAAGACAGACCAGAAGCTGTGGAGAAGCCCCTCACAAATCGGGCAACTGTCTTCATTCTTTCAAATGCTGACCTGCCCTGTGTATATTTTCACCATTTTCTGCTTTTATATCAGAAATGATTTGCCACCAGTTGTGTTGCGAACTCAAACCTATTGAAAATTGTGCTTACGGATTAATTTTAAAGAAAAGGATATGACAAATAACAGGGTTCCTTAAGACCATAAGACATAGGAGCAGAAATTAGGCCGTTCAGCCCATCGAGTCTGCTCTGCCATTCAATCATGGCTAATAAGTTCCTCAACACCATTCTCCTGTTTTTTCCCCATAACCCTTGATAAACAAGAACCCAGCTATCTCAGTCTTAAATGTACTCAATGGCCCGAACTCCACAGCCTTCTGTGGCAGTGAATTCCATAGATTCACCACTCTCACCTTGATGAAACCATGCTGACTTGCCCTACTTTACCACATGCTGCCAAATATTCAGAAATCTCATCCTTTACAATGGACTCCAAAATCTTACCCGCGACCGAGGTCAGTCTAATTGGCCTGTGATTTTCTATGTTTAGCCTTACTCCCTTTTTAAACAGGGGTGTCTCGTTAGCGATTTTCCAGTCCTCTGGGACCCTCCCTGATTCTAGCAATTCCTGAAAGATCACCATTAACACTTCCACTATCTCCTTTAAACTCTGGGATGTAGTCCATCTGGTCCAGGTGATTAATCTATCTTCAGGCCAATCAGTTTTACTAGCACCTTTTCCTTGGTGATGGCCACCATAGTCAGCTCTGCCCCCTGGCTGTCTTGAATTTTTGGGAGATTACTCGTGTCTTCCACCATGAAGACTGACGCGGAGTAGTTATTCAGTTCCTCAACCATTTCCTTGTTCCCCACTACTATCCCTCCATCATCATTTTCCAGTGGTCCAATGCCCACTTTTGCCTCTCTTTTGCCCTTTGTATATCTAAAGAAACTTTTACAGATTTCATTTATATTACTGGCTAGCTTACCCTTATATTTAATCTTCTCCCTCCTTTTCTTGTTGCCCTCTGTTGATCTTTGTAAGCTTCCCAGCCCTCTGGTTTCCCACTGCCCTTCTCCACATTATATGCTTTATCTTTTGCCTTAATGCTATCCCTGACTTCCTTAGTCAGCCAGATTGCTTGTCTGACATAATTTTTGACTTCTCAGAAGTGCAAAGGGAAAGTTGTAAATCACTTCTTTTCATATTCCTCCGAAACTGCAGCAGGGAGCAGAGAGATTTCTGAGCAAGTAAAATTGAAATTTCACGGCAGCAGGGAGTTTTCACTGTGATCAGAGATGAAGAGAACTGGCTGCTGGCTTCTGTTTCTAATCTTTCCTTGTAAGTGCATTGCTGATAAGCTACTTGTGGATAATTCTGTATGCTCACTCTCACACTGCTATCCACTGGCTATAACTGTCAAGTTTTGCAAATCATTTTCATTGATCTTGGCTTCATTCTGCGGTTCATGCTACGCTCTTCTCATGACTAAAAGGTGCAGGCTGCACTTTGAGGCCAGTAGATGGCAGTAATATGTAAAATAAAGGTTTGTAAAACGGCTCTGAATCACTGTTGTCAATCTAAGTTATTCTGAGCCGGAAACTAACATGTCACCATTAAGAAGGGCTGAAGCCATTGCTTACTTCTTAGCAGAGCTGCATCATTGTAACATTATAATAGCCTCCGCAAGTCTGTTTTCATTCTTTTAAATTGGAATTGAAATAAGATTTCACAATATTATGAATTATGCATTCATCAGCAGGTGTTGCGGACTCTAACCAGCTAAAATGCCCAGTGAGGTGCCCGGGGCCAAGCTGGTGGAGAGCCATGCCAGTGTACCCTCTCAGCTATCCATCCACATGTACACGTTACCATGGAGACCAACCGTGGTAAAGCCACTGCTGTCTGCGGAGTACAAAGCAGAGAATGGGTCACAAATAAGGGGTGATTTTCTGGTGTGCTAAGAAAGCATTCGCCCTTGCAGGGAATAGGAACCGTTGTGGGAGGTGAGTGCAGTTGCAGAAATCATGAGCATGGGAGAGAGAAGATTGTGGCACCTACTCTGGCTGGGCGTTCCTCTGGATTGTTGAGGTGGCCCAGACCTGGTTGGCAGAGTCCAGTGTCTTGGCTTCCCCTGTCGCTGTTTGTGGCGAAGGCTGACCCCCTGCCCACCAGAACCTCCAGGTCCCTGTCTGCAAAGTGGGCTGCCTGTTTACCCTTCGCTGCCATGTCTGAGATAAATGGCACTAAACATGCAGGGCAACTTTGGACCGACAGCTCTTTACTGGGTGCGCAAGGGCTCTTTAAAGATGGCACTGGCACCAGCATTGGTGAGTACTTCAACCTACTGCATGTGGGAGAATCAGGCTGGCACTGGATGAGCAGGGTGCTATGGAGATGCAGTACATAGTTCACGAGGCACGTTTGGCAACGCACCAGGCCTCACAAAGAGAAACCCTCCATGAAACCCAATAGAATGACACAGCCATTTTTGGTAAGATTCAGGCCAATGCCCTTGCAGGTGACATCACCAATTTTGTTGAAGCCAAACTGAAACTCCTGGGTAGTCGCTGGACTGTTAATCCAGAGATTCAGATAAAGTTCTGGGGTTCAAATCCAGCCCTGGCAGTTGGAGGAATTTGACTCTAATGAATATCAGGAATTAAGAGTCTAATGATGACCATGAATCCATTGTCGATTGTTGGAAAAATCCATCTCGTTCACCAATTGTCCTTTAAGGAAGGAAACTGCCATCCTTAAACGGTCTGGTGGACATGTGAATCCAGACCCACAGCAATGTGGCTGACTCTTTACTGTCCTCTGGGCAATTAGGGATGGGCAATAAATGCTGCCTGGCCAGTGACACCCTCGTACCATGATTGAATATAAAACAAAACTCATGACATCTCATTATTTTCATCTGGACTGTCCAGGGCAGCTGTCCAAACAAACACCACATATTTATCTTTGAGAAAATGAACCAATGTATCAACCCTGCACCTCACATGTGTTGATTTAACTGTTTTGGCTTTGTCTTTCTTTCAGGTGACTTCAAATCGCAAAAGCTGACCTTGTGCATTTTTGTTTGGTTTTCTCAGAGGGCCAAGTTTTGCACCTTGCAGTGTCTCTTTCTCAAAAGGTGACTGTTTATGTGGCTCCTTACTCTTTGGTCATGCCAGATCAGGGAAAGAGGGTCTAGGCAAGCCAGGAAACTGACCTTATCCCCATAACCGTGACATTGAAACTGACCAACTGTCGACCTCTCCCAGAAACCTGGATGTTAAGAGGAAAATTGATGGTCTCAGGTGAACGGCTATCATTCTAACTAATCAAAAAGTAAAATACCAAGGATGCTGGAAATTGGAAATAAACATGGAACATATCGTAAATAGCCAGGAGATTGCATGATGATGGAAAGAGAAACACATCATCTCTCTATCTCGACAAATTCTTTCTGAACTGCCAAGTATTTCCAACACTTGCTGCTATTATCCTGGTGAATAGGCCTGAAAGACCTTAGTTTTGCTTTTCACAAGGCAGTTAGTTGTTCATTATACACATTGCCAGGCTTGCTACTTTCTTTTGGACCTGTATGGATAGCCTCTATTTTGGAAACATGTATGGCTTATTTAATTGAACCTTTTCACAAAATGTAAATTTACCCCAAACTATGAGATAAACATGAATGTACAAACTCATTGTAACTTTTTCTTTATTCATTAACAGGATGAAGGTGGGTTGACAAGGGATTGTCTATCAGGCAGTTATGAGTCCTCCACATTGCTGTGGGTCTGGAATCACATGTAGGCCAGAGCAGGGAAGGATGGCAGTTTTCTTCCCTAAAGGACATTACCAGGTTTCTGCCAGGTTTTTCAGTTTCCTCCGACGGTGCAAAGATGTACATGTTAGGTGGATTGGCCATGGGAAATGCAGGGTTACAAGGACTAGTGGGATGCTCTTCAGAGGATTAGTGTGGACTCCCTGGACCAAATGCTCATTTTCCTGCACTGTAGGGATTTTAGAATTACAGTTATCACCAGACTCTTAATTCTAGATTTATATTGGATGCAAGTTCCACCATCTGCTGTTGTGTGATTGGAATCCAGGTCCCAAGAATGTGACTTGGATCTCTGGGTTAACAGTCCAGTGATAATATCACTAGGCCATCGCCTCTTCTTCACTGTTGTATTTGGATGAAAGAGTCGGAAAGGGTTAATGCTGAGGAGTGTATGAAGCACTGCTAAATACTATGATGTCATACAGACTCGTGTGGGAGATCAGCTTTAGATCTCGAATGAGTCAAACCTAAATTGCAAGTCTCCCTCAAAGTCATAGTAATCATGTCTATCATACCAAAGCTACTCCTTACTGATTGCTATTATGGAGTAAACTATATCTTGCTTAACACAAGAATTCTTCACTTTACACTCCCTAGGGGTTCAGAGTTAACTCAGATGACTGGCTGGTTTGTACTGCAGAATGATACCAATGGTATGGGTTTGATTCCTACATCTAGTGGAGGATCTCTTCTTCTCAACCTCTGCCCTTACCGCAGGTTAAACCACTATCAGTTGTATCTCTCTCGAATGAAAGAAGCAGCTTTTTGTTTCTTAGATTCTAGGAGCAGGATTAGGTTATTTGGTCAAGAATCTATCTATTTCTGTCTTAAGTACTCACAGTGACTTGGCGTCCAGTCTTCTGTGGTGATGAGTTCCACTGATTTACCAGCCTCTGGCTGAATAAATTCCTCTTCATCCCTGTTCTAACGCCTTCACTCTGAGGCTGTGCCCTCAGGCCCTAGTCTCTCCTACTAATGGAAACATCTTCTCCATGTCCACTCTACGTAGACCTCTCAGTATACTATAAGCTTCAATGAGATCACCCCCTCATTATTCCAAACTCAACTGAGTACAGACTCAGAATCTTCAACCACTCCTCATATGACAAGTAATAGTCAACTATGTTCCAGAAGGACTCTGATGAATTTTAAAGAGTGGTTTTCCTTTGGCATTCTAGAACAGTCAGCCCTTTTAGATCCCCTCCTCTCAAAGACAAGGCAAATATACCCAGGATATCTTGCAGCAAGGAAGCTGTGGTAAGGATCCATCAGAGAACAGTAAACCAGTGAATTTTCAATGTCCTTGAGTTGAAATTACATTTTTCAAAGTCAGGTCTATTGAAAAAGGCAGCCGTCAGAATGCACACAGAAGGGATTATTGACTGCTCTGACTCAGGGTGCTCATTCCTTAAAGGCTTTGGTTTTATAATCATCCTGTAATTGGGGCAGTGCACACTCATGTCTCAGGTGAAACCACGGCCCCTAAAAATTGAACTGAATTTTGGAGTGGGATTCCGTCTTCCAGTTTCAATAAGATACTGACACCAGAAAACTCTGTTGCTCACTTTCTTCACCTCTCTTCCAGGGTTCTTCAAGACTAGTCCAAACCAAGCTGCTGATTGCACACTGTTGAAGATATTGTTTGATGTCTTGTACAAAGACACTTCTATTTCATTCGCACTGTTTTTAATGTATACGAACCATTTGGGACAATTACCATCAACGCAGATTTGACAGTTGAAGATTGATAAACAGACACTGGGGGGTTTTCTCAATGGATTTAGTAGCCATTACACAGCAGAAATTAATTCTGTTTTTTTGTGAGTTATCCTAGTGTTGTCTTTTTTAAATAATCTGGGCACATTTGCACAATAAAGGCATTGTATTGCTTCCTGTATAATGGCTACAGTTGTGCTCATGCGCATCTTTATGGCCATCTTCCAAACATTAATTGAATGGGAACTCTTTCTTTTCATAAAGGCAATGGGGTTTATATGAAACAGTTACCTCTGTAACTTGTTGCATTCAATAAAATCCACTGATAAATGCAAGGCACATGTTCCAAAATATTCATAGATTCTAAGTGCTACATGAAATAATCAAAAACATCTCACCGACTATTAAAATTGCTTATGATGGCACCAGCCCCCAATTAGAAATCTAACATGTTTTGCTCAGTAATGTAGTGTGTTTGTAACTTCTAAAGGTCTATTCATTTTCAACTTTTTTGTGAGAGATGGTGCTAAAGCCAGTAAAATCCAATAATACATCAAGTCCTCTCTTAAAGTTATGTTTACATTCCTGAATACAGCAACTATAAAGTGAAACAACTTTAAATGAATCACAGTTCCTTTTATGAGTCAATGTTAAAACTGGAGCTAAGTTTCTTTGGCCACCTCTTGCTCAGGAAAGAAAAGCAATAAACAAGTTGAAAAAATGGGTCATATCTATGCAGTGTGATGCATTCCTAGCTGTCAGAGCTTGGAAAACAAAATAAATCAGTGAATATGAAAGAAACACAGTACAATTGGATGCTTCAGGACCTATATCAGCAGAAGGAAACTTAAGACATTAAAATGGAAAGGTGTACATTTCTAAATGCTGACATATGTCAAACACTGACCTTTAACAGATAAAATAATTCAAAATGTATGAGAAATACATTGCAAATGTACATAAAAGTAAAATTCTTTACCACCCCCCATTCAGGAATGTTATTACATACCTCTAGAGCAGATGGAACTTGAACCCAGGCCTCACTGTTCAAAGTTGTGGACAATACCACTGTGCCACAAAACTCTTAAAGTAAGCCATTGTAATTTTCTAATCAACCTCTTCAGAGATATTCTTTCACACCTCTGAAGCAGGCGGCATTTGAAACAAGTCTCCTGGCTTAGAGGTAGGAACATTACCACTACACCACAAAGGCCCCTAAAATAACCGGTAGCTATTTTTAAAATCCAGAAATACCCCATACACACAACGGAATGGTGATTTTTCCCTCACCAGATCACCGATATTTTTTCATCTATTGACCATCAGCAGTAAAGCACTTGTATTTCTAACTGAATAATTTACATGCAAAGTGTAACAAATTTTTGTTAAAATTGTCCTCACCTGAACTTTTAATTGACTCAGGTCCATCCAGTCGAACTTCCTGCACTGACTAATGTCTGCCACTAGGTGAAGCTCAGATCTTCACAGTAAGTTCAGAATGAAAACTGGGGGAGACACTGACATTGATAAGAACAGAGGATAGGAACAGGAGCTGGGGAGTGGGGTTCTGAAGGAGGATTGGGGGCAAAGGCAGGAAGTGGACAAAAACCAGGGGGACTTCAGGACTGAGTGCTGAAGCAAAAGATAAGGGAATTGGTCTTGACAGCAGGCAAACCACAACTCAGGAAGCCTGTGGCGATTGATGTTAAACTGAAAATCATGTAAAACAAATATATTGTCACTGTTGATTAACGACTTTAAAATGATACAACGCTGGCTGAGTCACCTTAGTAAAATGAGGACTTAGTAAAATGACAAAAGAGATTGGTGGAGAGAACAATAACCAAAACCAACAGCAGAACAAAACCAACTAATACATGGGCAAAGATAATACAATGTGAGGCTGGATGAACACAGCAGGCCAAGCAGCATCTCAGGAGCACAAAAGCTGACGTTTCGGGCCTAGACCCTTCATCAGAGAGGGGGATGGGGAGAGGGAACTGGAATAAATAGGGAGAGAGGGGGAGGCGGACCGAAGATGGAGAGTAAAGAAGATAGGTGGAGAGAGTGTAGGTGGGGAGGTAGGGAGGGGATAGGTCAGTCCAGGGAAGACGGACAGGTCAAGGAGGTGGGATGAGGTTAGTAGGTAGTGGGGGGTGCGGCTAGGGGTGGGAGGAAGGGATGGGTGAGAGGAAGAGCCGGTTAGGGAGGCAGAGACAGGTTGGACTGGTTTTGGGATGCAGTGGGCGGGGGGGAAGAGCTGGGCTGGTTGTGTGGTGCAGTGGGGGGAGGGGACGAACTGGGCTGGTTGAGGGATGCAGTAGGGGAAGGGGAGATTTTGAAACTGGTGAAGTCCACATTGATACCATATGGCTGCAGGGTTCCCAGGCGGAATATGAGTTGCTGTTCCTGCAACCTTCGGGTGGCATCATTGTGGCACTGCAGGAGGCCCATGATGGACATGTCATCAAGAGAATGGGAGGGGGAGTGGAAATGGTTTGCGACTGGGAGGTGCAGTTGTTTTTTGCGAACTGAGCGGAGGTGTCCTGCAAAGCGGTCCCCAAGCCTCCGCTTGGTTTCCCCAATGTAGAGGAAGCCGCACCGGGTACAGTGGATGCAGTATACCACATTGGCAGATGTGCAGGTGAACCTCTGCTTGATGTGGAATGTCATCTTGGGGCCTGGGATGGGGGTGAGGGAGGAGGTGTGGGGACAAGTGTAGCATTTCCTGCGGTTGCAGGGGAAGGTGCCGGGTGTGGTGGGGTTGGAGGGCAGTGTGGAGCGAACAAGGGAGTCACGGAGAGAGTGGTCTCTCCGGAAAGCAGACAGGGGAGGGGATGGAAAAATGTCTTGGGTGGTGGGGTCGGATTGTAAATGGCGGAAGTGTCGGAGGATAATGCGTTGTATCCGGAGGTTGGTAGGGTGGTGTGTGAGATTTAGGGGGATCCTCTTGGGGCGGTTGTGGCGGGGGCGGGGTGTGAGGGATGTGTCGCGGGAAATGCGGGAGACGCGGTCAAGGGCGTTCTCGATCACCGTGGGGGGAATGTTGCGGTCCTTAAAGAACTTGGACATCTGGGATGTGCGGGAGTGGAATGTCTTGTCGTGGGAGCAGATGCGGCGGAGGCGGAGGAATTGGGAATAGGGGATGGAATTTTTGCAGGAGGGTGGGTGGGAGGAGGTGTATTCTAGGTAGCTGTGGGAGTCGGTGGGCTTGAAATGGACATCAGTTACAAGCTGGTTGCCTGAGATGGAGACTGAGAGGTCCAGGAAGGTGAGGGATGTGCTGGAGATGGCCCAGGTGAACTGAAGGTTGGGGTGGAAGGTGTTGGTGAAGTGGATGAACTGTTCGAGCTCCTCTGGGGAGCAAGAGGCGGCGCCGATACAGTCATCAATGTACCGGAGGAAGAGGTGGGGTTTAGGGCCTGTGTAGGTGCGGAAGAGGGACTGTTCCACGCTACCTAGAATACACCTCCTCCCACCCACCCTCCTGCAAAAATTCCATCCCCTATTCCCAATTCCTCCGCCTCCGCCGCATCTGCTCCCACGACAAGACATTCCACTCCCGCACATCCCAGATGTCCAAGTTCTTTAAGGACCGCAACTTTCCCCCCACGGTGATCGAGAACGCCCTTGACCGCGTCTCCCGCATTTCCCGCGACACATCCCTCACACCCCGCCCCCGCCACAACTGCCCCAAGAGGATCCCCCTCGTTCTCACACACCACCCTACCAACCTCCGGATACAACGCATTATCCTCCGACACTTCCGCCATTTACAATCCGACCCCACCACCCAAGACATTTTTCCATCCCCTCCCCTGTCTGCTTTCCGGAGAGACCACTCTCTCCGTGACTCCCTTGTTCGCTCCACACTGCCCTCCAACCCCACCACACCCGGCACCTTCCCCTGCAACCGCAGGAAATGCTACACTTGTCCCCACACCTCCTCCCTCACCCCCATCCCAGGCCCCAAGATGACATTCCACATCAAGCAGAGGTTCACCTGCACATCTGCCAATGTGGTATACTGCATCCACTGTACCCGGTGCGGCTTCCTCTACATTGGGGAAACCAAGCGGAGGCTTGGGGACCGCTTTGCAGGACACCTCCGCTCAGTTCGCAAAAAACAACTGCACCTCCCAGTCGCAAACCATTTCCACTCCCCCTCCCATTCTCTTGATGACATGTCCATCATGGGCCTCCTGCAGTGCCACAATGATGCCACCCGAAGGTTGCAGGAACAGCAACTCATATTCCGCCTGGGAACCCTGCAGCCATATGGTATCAATGTGGACTTCACCAGTTTCAAAATCTCCCCTTCCCCTAATGCATCCCTCAACCAGCCCAGTTCGTCTCCTCCCCCCACTGCACCACACAACCAGCCCAGCTCTTCCCCCCCACCCACTGCATCCCAAAACCAGTCCAACCTGTCTCTGCCTCCCTAACCGGTTCTTCCTCTCACCCATCCCTTCCTCCCACCCCAAGCCGCACCCCCCGCTACCTACTAACCTCATCCCACCTCCTTGACCTGTCCGTCTTCCCTGGACTGACCTATCCCCTCCCTACCTCCCCACCTACACTCTCTCCACCTATCTTCTTTACTCTCCATCTTCGGTCCGCCTCCCCCTCTCTCCCTATTTATTCCAGTTCCCTCCCCCCATCCCCTTCTCTGATGAAGGGTCTAGGCCCGAAACGTCAGCTTTTGTGCTCCTGAGATGCTGCTTGGCCTGCTGTGTTCATCCAGCCTCACATTTTATTATCTTGGAATCTCCAGCATCTGCAGTTCCCATTATCTCTAATACATGGGCAAAGTTCTGTAAAGGGCACATGGAATCACAAGGGCATACTCTTTCAGAGGCTTAACTGTCCTTTGACAAAGCTAGAGCTGCAGATATGTGTCTTGAATCCAGTGTTTTAAAGTTTTGTAAGTGATACTTGTGTAATGTCCAGGCTGCCCTTTTCAACACAAAAGGGTTGTCCTGGATTTTGTGATTTAAATTACAGGAAACATCTGGTTTTATGTTTTAATGGTAGAATTGTGCCTTACAGACCAACCCATTTTCTGCTTCAGAACTTGCACGTTTTTCTCCACAAATTTTCTGGTATTTACTTTTACATAGAGGACTTACTCAAAGAATTGCTGACTTGCTGAAACAGTAATGTTGTTAGTGGTAATACTGTCTGTGCAGGTCTCTTGAATATTCCAAGTATTGTTGCAGCTGTGCCAGGGCAGTGGGCTCTGAAAGGAGTGGATGAGATAATACATGGCCCAGCAGATGATAAGGTTGTAATATGTGCTCATAACAAAGGAAATAGCCACTGTTGCTAAACCAACACCTGTAGGATGAAGAACAGAAGGCACATTTGTTAATCCTGAAAACATTATTTGTCTTATGGTTTGTCTTATTGGAAGAAGAGCAAAATAATCACAACAACTATAAATGACAAGTATTGCCATCAGGTATAAAAAGTCATCCTTTCCCTAAGAGACTTCTTTCTAAGTTGGATTCCAATGTCTTACATTGTCCTTTCACTGTCATTACATGCATGAGTATTAGTTATATTCAATACAGTAAAAATAGATCCCTTTTAACTCTTTGTTTTTAGGCATTTGGCTTCTAATTAATGATTGCTGATAAAGCAGTGAGGGAATCCAGTGCACTGACCTTTGAGCAGGGGACAGATTTTGGCTAAAGATTCAACTGGTCCAGTTCTTAAATACTGTCCAATAGATATTTCCAAATAGAGAAGTGGGATTCCAAGCAGCGCAAACATAATGAAGAAGGGAATCAAAAATGCGCCTAGAGAAAATGAAATAAATTAGATTAAAATTATTAAATTCTCAAATTAGACCAGTGATTTGTGGTGTAGGGCAACAGTGACATAGATTGAAGTGTACCGGGCCTTGACACTTCACCCTGTCTTCTTTTAAATTAGATCCTTATCTTTCTTTCCCAGACCTTTCTGAGTAAAGCTGCTTTTCACACTCGAGGACATTTGCTCTCATTCAGATTGATATTTGTCTGCACATCTTCATTCCAATTTTGTTCAGACCCTACATTGGCAGAGAGTGGGGCACAGCATGCTAATACAAATGTGAAATTATCACAAAATGGTCCCTCTAGATCGTTAACGCCTATGAACAATACAGCTTGGCCACTGCCTCCCATTGGGTGAGAGGATTCGTCTTTCCTGACATAATTGTTTGAGGGACCCTTTTGCAGTCTTCCCCAGTGTCGATTGACATGTAGCCATCCTGAGATGTCATCTTGTAAACTATCTTCTGATTTTTCCATTTTGTTCCTTGATATTCCTAACTGCTCCAAATATCATTGTGCAGTAGAGGAGTGGGAAAGCTGCAGGAATTGTTCTCGCAGTGAACCAGCATGGATCCAATGAGCTACATGGCTTCCTTCTGTATTCCAAGCATTCTCTCAATCTAACTGCAAGTCAGTTTAATATGATATGAACTTTAAATAATATGTTAAGTGCTCCCTGCTGAGTAAATCAACTCAAATATTTAAATGGACTGCATATTGCCAAGTTTAAGAAAAGCTTATTTCATGTACAGGACCTGAATTTACACATTGGGCTGAACCTTGTTGTGGCATTGGGGATCTTGCCTATTTGTTTTACAACTAATGAGAAACCTGAGGTGCCTATTATTAGGAAGATCCACTGAAACCAGACTTCAAACTGGAAATGGCAAGAAAACCAATAGATCATTTTCTGGAACCTGGACTCCAAAGGTCACTGCAAGAAGTGCCAGCCAATCAGACACCGAAAACTCTTGTGTTCAGCAGTGAAACCAAGGAGGTGTAGCTGCGATCAGCAGGACAACTCCTGGAGGGCCTGGATTATGATGTGAAGGTGGGAGGGTTCTGTTGGTCAGGGAGAGGAGACCAGGGTTGTGTTAGAAACAAAGATATCTCTATTTAAATAGTTAGTGCTTTGCTGGGAACTATTTTGTTTGAATAAAATGTTATAATTAAACGTGGACTTTATTTAAAGATTGTTCTGGGATAAATAATCTTTTTGGCTTATTTTGGATTGTGAGGTGATGTGCCTTCAAAAGGGATTTGTTTTGATCTGTTTCTCTTGAAGCGGGGCATTGTAAATCTGGTGCTGAGGTGTCTGCTCCATGGAAAGCTGAGTAAGTAGCTTTTATAAAAAAAATATTAAAAGAAGCATGAGTTGGTGGAGTCAGGCTCACAGACCAGGGGTTTTCGTTTTAGCTTCACTTGTTGAAATTGGGCAATGCGAGTTGAAGCTGCTGGATATAGCTCCCTCTGCTGTTGTAAAAGCTTAAGTTCTCTGTCTGCTGCTAAATTCATTCTTTTGTTTATTTTCCCTTCTCCTGGTCCTGAGAAGATAGCAAGTGAGGAAAATCTGTTTTTCTGAATTTGCCTTTGCCAAGGGTGTGTTTATGAGATGCTGCTTAATGGAACAGTTGATGATTATTAGCTAAATAATATATTATTTTGTTTAGTGGACCATGTTAAAGTTATGCCAATTCTTCTTCTTTTGTTTGTATTTTAGCTGTAGTGTAAGAATGAAGTGTGTTTTGTTGAAAGTCTAGTTAGACCAATCAAACTACATCTGGAACCCAGTGCCTTACACTTGCCTTTAAATAAGATAAAAGTTACAGTCTAGGCTATCTCTTTGATATTTTTTGAGGGGATTTGGTCTGGTCTGCAACAGGTTTGTTAATGTTGCAGTCATGTTCTCTGGTTTTGTGCTCATGCCTTAAAATATCACTTTTCACCTGTTCTGTATGCATGCAGTTTTGATTTTGGACAATACTAGTACAGGCAGGTGTAGAAATGTGACTGCCCATTTTAGATCTGTCCCAATATGAATGAAAATGGAAATATAAATCAGAAGAGATATAACATTGGCTACCAATTCATTATCAACCATTTTACACCATTGGCTAATGTCAAAATGACTTCCTCATTGTTCTTTGCACAACACCCTCCAATCTATCAGTAGAGTTTTGATGGAAGAATATTAAAATTCCCACACAATATTGAAAACATGGACCACACAATGATCGATAAGCCCTTATAATAACTCAAGCAGGTTTATTTTTTAATTCATTCTGGTGTCACTAACTAGGCTGTCATTCATTGAACACCCTTAATTGCCCTGAGGCAGTTACAAATCAATCACATTGTTGCGAATTTGGAGTCACTTGTAGAACAAACCAGGTAATGATGACAGATTCCTTCCTGAAAGGATATTAGTGAACCAGGTCGGGTTTTCCAATAATCAACAACAGTTTATGGTCATTTTTGGACTCTTAGTTCTAGATTTTTACTAAATTGAAATGCCATCATCTGCCATGGCAGGATTTGAACCTGGGTCCCCGGAACATTACCTGGTTTTCTTGGATAATAGTGTAGGCCATCACTTCCCCTTTATACAGCATTGCAATGCACCCCATAACTGATTAGCCTCTTAAATTATAGCTTCACATTGACTGGGTAAATTATATAAATTGTCAATAACCACATTTGTTGCTTTCCATCTCTTCTTTCTTTTTTGTAAACTCACCACCAAATTAAACAACCAAACGTCAACAATGAACAAACACTGCCCACCATGGGCAGTGCAATGATATCAAAATTTGAGGAAGGCAGGGAGACAACAAGGAGATTAAATTAAAATGGAGTTGTGGGGGAGCACCAACAGTATATTTTTTCCTAATTAATGAGCTCAGACATGTTATGATGAACCTCTGGAGCAGATTGGAACATGAACCCAAGTGGGGACACTGCCACCAACACAAGAGCCACCACGGCATATTTTTTATATGCTCAGAAGTGCTATCACATACAACTGAGTGACATTGCAACCACCAAACTAACTGAGACTTCCCCCCCTTGTAATTACTATCCACCACCTGTCAAAAACACCCATGTAGCCAGTCAATATTTGCAAGCAAAGCCCGTATGGGCAATAGAAACCATCAAATATGACGGGGGATAGGGAGTAGGGAGAGAGGGAAGGGCCTAAATCAAAATGGAGTTGGAGGAGGAAACACTTTTTTTTTAGCAACTACATGTGATGTCCACCATCTGTTCACTTTTAAGTTACACCTATTCCATTGGGATGGCCAATCAAATGGTGGAGAATGTACTTTATAAGAGCACACAGTGCAAGGAATATCCATACCTTTATCGTACTAAGCCCACGAACATATCTAAAAGTGGCATTTTCAAGAATAATTTCACTATCACGGAGCAGATAAATTTAGCCTCCTGATTAGTTTATGGCTTGTGTCTAGTGGAGTAGATTAATAGGCTCTAGCTTATCCCGATAGTGTTATTTTCTGGTTGTCAACCATTGCTTATCATTCAATCACCATGCTGTGCTTATATCAGAATCATTAATCCCTCACTGCAGATGCCATTGGGAATAAGCTGAATCGAATGTCTGGTTGTCACTGTTCACACTGACAAGAAGAACTGGCAAGTAAAAATGAGTAAAACCAGAATGAAACCATCTCAATAAATTCTCATGTAACATTCAAATAAGCACATACAACAGAGAAACGAGAAACCAGTACTTATTTTTTGAATTATAATGTTATATGAACTGCTCAATTGCTTGTAATTTCATTCCTCACTGTCAGGCATTCTATATATATTATTTTAATGTTGTTTGGTGGTACTCATTATACTCTTTATTTTGTAACATACTACTCAAAGGACACTTCCTAGCTCTCTGGGATGAGGCCTCTTCTCTGTAGAAGATATTATTAATTCAGAAAGTCCCCTGCCACATCTAATGTGACAAAGAGCTCCAAGTGTACTTTGTAGGTCTGGATTAAATGTTGGCACAAAAAAGGCACCACTAGAGGTTGAATCCATGCATTCATCCACAATTCCCAACACTCGAAACTCCAGCAAGAGCTATCCTCTAGAATGAATAAAAATACACAAGGCCTTTTCTGCAGATATCCATAAATGACTCATTGCATTTTCATCAAGCAAACTGTGATAAATGTACATCTGGTACTTTCTGCAACAATGCAGGGTCTAAACTTCTATTCTTTCCATTTACATTCCATAAAGTGTATGCAGTCTTTACATTACCTTGGAGAGATAAAACACCACTTCAAAATTTGTTTAATCTCAAGGTCAACATGAAATAAATGAATGAATTTATTTCAATGAATACAATGGAACAAGTATGTAATGAAATGCAAGACAATTTATTCACCCAGAACCCAATCAACCGCACTCATACTTTTTGCAGGATTGCCCAGTCTGACCCAAAATACCAAAGAATCCCCAAACTACCGTAAACACTCCATCACTTATCCTGCCATCCTGGGCCTCGCATAGCTATCTGGCAACCAACCCTCTGCCCCCAATACTTGGCACTCTACCCTTCTAGCACTTAATTACCCAGCAGCCTACCCTCCTGGCACCCTAACGTCACACTTACCATTACGTACTCACTCATGGAATCAGAGTGTTGGAACTTGGTGGGGGGGTTGGAGGGATAGTGGTGCAGGGGAAAGGTAGTTGGGTCTGGAGATCACAGGGGTCTTGGATCTGAAGTGAAGATTGGAAGAATCAGTGGCAGAAGTGGGGATTGAATCCAGGGCAGAAAAATAGGGTTTACATCCAGAGAAAGGGAGGATTGTTCAGAGCTGGGGGAATGGTGTCTAGATCTGGAGAGGGGAAGGTTGGATTAGGAGTTTTGGTGCAAAAGAGGTATCTGGGAGTTTGGGAAGAGGGTGGTAGTGGTGCAGTGTCAAGCCTGGAGGTGTCAGGTGTCAGGAATACAGGTCAGGGGCTGAGGTTGTAAAGGGTTTGGGGAGGTATAGTTAGAGGTCAATTTATTAATTACTTAGAACTAGGCTATGTAATTAACTGTCAAACTCTTCCTGAGTAACTATTTTCTTAACTTCAGCAGAAGCCTCCAAATCCCCCAGTTTATATATAAAATGCTTTCTGAGGGCTGCAGGCATAAAGGAACTGTCCAATGGAATCTTCAATTTCCTGAGCAATCCATTCCAAGTCTGCTACGATGGGGATTCACAAATCCCACATGTAACTCCTATCTATGCTTTTGAAATGATCTGGCCATCAGGAAATCCAAGCCTAAGACTTAATCTGAATAAATCATTCTGGCTACGACTTAATTCGTAAGATTTTGGAACGGAGCAGAGGCGTTTTCAAACTCAAATGGCACAATTGAACATTGGCATAATTAGTCCAACCCCAAGCATCAACGATCATTTTAAAAGATCTGAAAAAGTCACAGTGGCTGATATTGGTTCAATTATTGATAGCCTTCAGCCTGTCAAAGGAACACTGCTGAGAAAACCATTATTGTTTGTTTCCCTAAATTCAAGAAATCACACTCAAATATCCTGTAAAATGCACACATTCCTAACACCTTATCATCTCCCCTTTAATTTGCAGTATTACCAATGATCTCCTGCTCCTCTGGCTTGGCTAAATCAGATGATGGAATAAAGCGTTTAGTTTTATGGATCAAATCAAAATCATCAGCTGTTACTGGAATAGTCAGAGCTGCAGATGCTGGAGTCAGAGATAACACAGTGTGGAGCTGGAGGAACACGGCAGGCCAGGCAGCATCAGAGGAGCAGGAAAGTTGATGTTTCAGTTCGGGACCCTTCTTCAGAAAAGAAGGGTCCTGGCCTGAAACATCAATTTTCCTGCTCCACTGATGCTGCTTGGCCTGCTGTGTTCCTCCAGCTCCACACTGTGTTATCTCATCAGCCATTATGCTGACTTTGGTCCTCATTACATATTCTTATTATGGAAGGTAGTGAATTTTTAAAAAATTCTTCCAAGGAAATAATCTCTCTAAGGACTTTGATAAGCTGTTTTTGCTTCTAACGCTTATACCCGGCTGTTAAAATTACTGTTCTTAACCCTGTCATATTTACTGTTGGTTTGCTCAGGCTGTTTATTTAAATTCCAAAGCCTTGGCCTATACACATCAGGCACTAACTCATATGCAGCCAATATAGTTTTTTAAAAAAAAAATAGAATCGTAATCTCTAGAAACCTCTTCTGAAAGTAAAGCATAATTCTCCTATGCTCTTTACCTGTCAAATTATTCTGCCAGAGCAATATTCAGATCACATTTGGGCGCTTCATTTGTTGTGCTATTTTGTCATAGGATACATCTTTTTTAAAAGTTGAATATGGCCTGCACAAACATTTCCTTACCATAATTTAGGTTATGACTCAGAATCTCCCTACCAGGACCTATCTACATTTATTGCTGAACAACTAGAGTATAAAAGTGAGAAGCATTGCTGAAATTTTATAAGGCATCACTGATTCTGCACCTGGAGGACTGCATACAATTTTGGTCCCCTTACTTGAGGAAGGATATAGTTGCATTGGAGGCAGTTCAGAGGAGTTTCACTAAATTGGTGTCAGAGACGAAGAGTTGGCTTTATAAAGAGAGATTGAGGACTTTCGGCCTATACTCTCTGGAGTTAAGAATGGGAGGAGATCTAATTGAGGTACATTAGATACTAAAGTGGATTGACACAGTAGACACGGAGAGGTTTCCCTTTTTAGCACAATCTAGAACAAAAGGTCATAGCTTTCAGAAAAGTGATAGCAGTTCTAGAACAGAGATGAGGAGAAATTATTCCATTAAAGTGTTGTAAATTTGTGAAATTCATGACCCCAGAGTGCCATGGATGTTGTGATGAGCCAAGATCTTACTATATATTGGAGCACGGCCAAGAATTGTATGTTTCTAATGCGAATGCTATCAGCCTCTGCCTCTGATGCCTTGTCTTTAAACTACAATATTTTATTCCTATATTTCTCTCTCTTTCTCTCTCTTTCACTTGTTTTTGTAATTTTAATTCTCGTCTCCTCAACTCTCTTTTGTCTCTTTCTTCCTGTACCCTTTGGAATTCCATTTCCAACTATTCTTTTAAAATTTAAGTTACTTTAATTCATCCCTTGTTCAAGTTTCTTTGATCATAACTCAATACTACCTGAATCTGATGTTTCACTCCCTGGAGTACCTGGTCCCTCTTGTATTTCTACGAAACCCAATTGCTACGTTAGTGCTTTAATTATGTCTGCCTTCCTAGCTTTAGCAGGTAAATATGAATTCTGGTAGGTGGACCTCAAAGAATATGAGTTCCCTGATTTGGGCTGTTAATCTGGTTCAAAGAGGTAGCCCTAGCTGACAGATAATGAACAGGAATGTCAGAGGTTCTGCTCAGTCTGAGAGTTGGCTCTGAGGAAGCCAGACCAGTGTCGAGTACTTTGCAACTATAAGTAAAGGGTGACTTGGTGACAGCTTCTGTGGAATTATTTCAAATATACCCCAATTTACTTGATAATTCAATCAAAGTGACCTTTGCAGTTGCCCTCAAATGTGTCAGTAACAACTCTGCCATCTGCAGGAAGGTCTTTCCAAGTTCAGTGCCATTTCTTATTTTTAGGACATAGCCTGACATTTCCTTTACCTTAATGACTTACTAATTTTACAACCAAATCCCCATTGTCTCTGCTTCAAAATAATCCTGGCCAAAAGGCCCCAGTGTATTGTTACAAACTTGTTGGGAAAGTGCTGTGATGCTGGAGCCTCCAATAAGCCTGAGGTCATCACAAAAATTAAAGATTTAATCAAAGTATATGAACCCCCAATTTACCGGCCCATTAGCTTCAAGTTGACAGAAAACATTTACCAAGTTTCTGTACTTTTCAAGAATATTTGTATTTTTTACAAGTAAGTACATTCTAAGCACAGGTAAACAACTATGTCCTATGAATATATAATTCTACTAGTCAAACCTCTAACTCCCCTTTCAAAATTGCTACAGGCAGACAGTCATGACGGGTAAAAACAAACATTATTGTTATGGGTAGAAGACAGAATACTGGGGAAGTACAGTTCAACAGCACCAGTCCAACCAGCTTTGCTGAGATGTCTGTTTTTTAATATACATGGAGCCATAGATCCACACAGCATGGAAACAGAGCCTCAATCCAACTTGTCCAAGCTGACCAGGTATCCTAAATTAATCTAGTCCCATTTGCTAACATTTAGCCCATATCCCTCTAAACCCTTCCAGTTCAAGTGCCCATCTAGCTGCCTTTAAGTGTTGTAATTGTAACAGCTTTCAACACTTCCTCTGGTAGTTTGTTCTATACATGCACTGTGCTCTGTGAATTTTCCTCCCATGACCTTCTGTTCTCTGAATGTTTGTGTCTGCAATGTTCAAACCCTACATCAGCTCTTCGGTGTCCCCAGAGCCACTCAGAACTGTCATCAGTCTGAATAACCTCTGGCATCTACAACTGGTCACAAGTGCACAAACAGCACTGCGCACTGTTGCCAGCTAAAATGCCATGCCATATTATTTTACTTCTCCTACTGCTTCCAAAGCAATAGTATAAAGATAGCTCACAATGAGGCCAACAGCGGAACAAATCCTTCCACAGACCTTGTTTTTAAAATAGCCCTTTTCCCTTTTCAGTTCACAATCAAAAATAAAGAAAAACAAGATGCAATCGTTACACAATCCATTTTGGTATACCAAAAGCTGCTATCATTTAACTCTTCTAGTTAATTTTACTTTCAGTACTCCCTTCAGTAGATCAGTCTCAGTAAGGAGTAATTGCTTTTGCTCCTGATTTACAGCATCCGGCATTCTTTCGGTTTTTACCTTCTTATGATACCTTGGGGCAGGTGGTGGCAGGTGGTGATGGGTGGTGGGGTGGGGGGGCGCTTGGTTGTTGCAGGGGAATGGCATGGTTACCACTATATGATTTCTCATCTGCAGATCTGTGTGGATGTTTCCACTTTCTCATCAGAATTCCATTTTAACATAAGAATTCTGGAATTTCTTCAGCCTGAATCAGTGTGGGCTCATTGTGCTAAGCTGTTTACCTCCAGATCTGCTTTAAGAGCTTTAGCTTACAAAGACGGACTAAACACTTGTTTTGAATTATTTTCATCCTTGAAAACATCTTCAGGTAAGGGCTGTTTTGGCACAATAATAATGCCCCTACCTCTGAACTAGGAGGTTCAAATCCCATCTATTTTGAAGGTGTGTAATAAAATTTCTGAGTAGCTTGGTTAGAATATATCGGAAATGCACTTTCAGATACACCAACGTTCGTTTGTGGTATTACTTTGATCTCCAGTGACTTGGTTTGTTTAGCTATTGCTTTGATCACCACACATAATGGAAGAGTACCTGGAGCTTGTTTCTGTAACTGTTCCATTCCTTTAAACTCTCCCAGACTTGCTGTGATTATGGGTGAAGCTGCAATTTTCATCCTGGCTAAATCATTATCCAAGAGTAAGTCATCTCCATCCACAGGCAATTTCTGAACAATTCCTACTGCCACTGTTCTGGACAACATGTCACATTGTAAGTTCAGTTTGTACAACAGAACGGGCACATACCTCTATTTATCCCATCTATTAAAACTTTGGCTTTCAATGCTCTCTCTGTAGACAAATTGTGTTCATTCCCAGCTACAGAGTTTGAGGTGCTCCTGTATTCATGAATATAGTAATGGCTTTAGCTGCATAATTTGAAGTAAAAGGAGTTACCTCCTCTTTTGACAAAAATCCTTTATATCTTTCATCCACCTTCCACACCTCTCCTACACTCACTCTAGTGTTTACCTTCAGCCTCATCGTCATAATTAATTTACAATTTGGTATTTTCCTTATGAGATCCTTTCTTGAGCTCACCGTTGCAAACCTCAATATGTTCCATGGATTTCCCACGCAACTTCCAACATTTTAAATGAAAATCACTCACTTTGTTACAATGGAAACACTTAGTCCTATGAACTTTACTTCTACCCTTAGCACCTTCCTTTCTAATTTAAAAAATTCCTTGTGCCCTTCTCACTCTCCCCTCTTTATTCTGGCTATTTGCCTTTGTTTTACTCTCCAAAATGCTTTCCTTCTCAGTTTTAGAACATAGAACATAGAACAGTACAGCACAGAACAGGCCCTTCAGCCCACGATGTTGTGCCGACCATTGATCCTCATGTATGCACCCTCAAATTTCTGTGACCATATGTATGTCCAGCAGTCTCTTAAATGACCCCAATGACCTTGCTTCCACAACTGCTGCTGGCAACGCATTCCATGCTCTCACAACTCTCTGTGTAAAGAACCCGCCTCTGACATCCCCTCTATACTTTCCACCAACCAGCTTAAAACTATGACCCCTCGTGTTAGCCATTTCTGCCCTGGGAAATAGTCTCTGGCTATCAACTCTATCTATGCCTCTCATTATCTTGTATACCTCAATTAGGTCCCCTCTCCTCCTCCTTTTCTCCAATGAAAAGAGTCCGAGCTCAGTCAACCTCTCTTCATAAGATAAGCCCTCCAGTCCAGGCAGCATCCTGGTAAACCTCCTCTGAACCCTCTCCAAAGCATCCACATCTTTCCTATAATAGGGTGACCAGAACTGGACGCAGTATTCCAAGTGTGGTCTAACCAAAGTTTTATAGAGCTGCAACAAGATCTCACGACTCTTAAACTCAATCCCCCTGTTAATGAAAGCCAAAACACCATATGCTTTCTTAACAACCCTGTCCACTTGGGTAGCCATTTTAAGGGATCTATGTATCTGCACACCAAGATCCCTCTGTTCCTCCACACTGCCAAGAATCCTATCCTTAATCCTGTACTCAGCTTTCAAATTCGACCTTCCAAAATGCATCACCTCGCATTTATCCAGGTTGAACTCCATCTGCCACCTCTCAGCCCATCTCTGCATCCTGTCAATGTCCCGCTGCAGCCTACAACAGCCCTCTATACTGTCAACTACACCTCCAACCTTTGTGTCGTCTGCAAACTTGCTGACCCATCCTTCAATCCCCTCATCCAAGTCATTAATAAAAATTACAAACAGTAGAGGCCCAAGGACAGAGCCCTGTGGAACACCACTCACCACTGACTTCCAGGCAGAATATTTTCCTTCTACTACTACTTGCTGTCTTCTGTTGGCCAGCCAATTCTGTATCCAGACATTTAAGTTCCCCTGTATCCCATTCCTCCTGACCTTCTGAATGAGCCTACCATGGGGAACCTTATCAAATGCCTTACTGAAGTCCATATACACCACATCCGCAGCTCAACCCTCATCAACTTTTCTAGTCACATCCTCAAAGATAAGGTTTATGAGGCATGACCTGCCACTCACAAAGCCGTGTTGACTGCATTTAATCAAGCCATGCTCTTCCAGATGGTCATAAATCCTATCCCTCAGAATCCTTTCTAACACCTTGCAGACGACAGACGTGAGACTTACTGGTCTGTAATTGCCAGGGATTTCCCTATTTCCTTTCTTGAAGAGAGGAATTACATTTGCCTCTCTCCAGTCCTCAGGTACGAGTCCAGTGGAGAGCAAGGATGCAAAGATCCTTGCAAGTGGCGAAGCAATTGCATTTCTCGCTTCCCAAAGCAGCCGAGGACAAATCTGGTCCGGGCCTGGCGACTTGTCAATCTTAATGTTTGACAAAATTTTCAGCACATCAGCTTCCTCTATCTCTATCCATTCCAGCATGCACACCTGCTCTTCAAAGATTTCATTCACTACAAAGTTCGTTTCTTTCGTAAAGACAGAAGCAAAAAACTCATTTAGGGCTTCCCCTACCTCCTCAGCTCATCATTGTCAGCCATTCCTGCTGCATGTCTTGCAGTTGCAGCCCTTGGGATTTCAACATAAGTATTGACTTATGTAATGGTAGTTTATAAATTTTTAAAATTCTTCTAAGAGAATAATTTCTCTCAGAACTTTATATGCGGTATTTACTCCTAATACTTGTATCCACCAATTAGAATCATTTTCTTTACCTTTTCACATATAATGTAGGTTTGCACAGGCTGTTTTCCTAAGTTTTGGAATTTTTGTATGTATGATTCAGCAACTAACTAATGCACACCAAGAATTATGGTGTCTTAATCCATAGAAACTTCCTCTAACAGTGGTGCATAAATCTCACAAGCTCTACCTGTCAATCCACTCTGTGTAGGCAATTTTACTTCTACCATTTCAGTTGTTTTGCTACATTTACAAACATCATAAAGAATGACTCTATATGCCTTTCCTCAAATTTTGGTAGGTCCTGAACAAATATAAACATTTCCTTATTTGACTTTAGATAAGGCATAGGGGTTTCTTCACCAGAGCCTTCTCTTATGTCTAAGGCTTATTTTTTTGAAAACTGTCTTCTCAGCTGGTATTCTTTAGCTGAAGTTGAATTCTCACTAACTCAAGTGACTCGCTACTTGGTGTACCCAATCCTTTTCATTATCTCCAGCTGTCCCAAATGCTATGTTGTGTCAATGCATTCATTCTCTCTGCCTTCTTACCTTTGTAGCTAATTCCACCTTTAGCCTTTTTGTCAATTCTATTGCCTTACTCTTAATGAAATCTTGTAAACAGTCAAGGATACCTCCTCTGTTTGTAGGATGGTTTTAGCTTCTTTCAATGCTATCTTGTTTTATTGTCTGAGATACCTGGCATCTATCCTTTTTATTCCTGGCCAATTGATCCTACTCTATGCCCAATTTCATGTTGACAATGTTCAAAAACTCCAGTCAATCTCCTAAGCCTCTGTCACAACACTGATGGGATTTTTTTTTATTTTATAGAATTCCCACAGAATGGAAACAAGCTATTCGCCCCAACAAGTCCACACCAACCCACCCAGATCTATCCCTCTACCATATATTTCCCATGGCTAAAGCACTTAAACAACATCTCTGAATATTATAGGTGATTTATCATGGCCAATTCACCTAATTTGCACATCTTTGGGGAAGAAAGTGGAGCACCTGGAGGAAACTCACACAGACATGGGGAGGATGTGCAAACTCCACGCAGGCAGTCACCTGAGGCGGAATCAAACCTGGGTCTCTGGCGCTGTGAGGCAAAATGAATGCTCAGATAATCAAGCCCCAATATTCCAGAAGCCGCTGCAAATGTATCAACAAGATTGCTTGGTTTTCTGACTTTGACTGCTTTCTCGGACAACAAAAAGCCTCCCAAAGGTTGAGAAAGACAGAAAACCGTCTTTGCCTGCAGGCTTTCAAAGCACCTCCACTCCTGCAGGAATGAAGCACATTTTCTAAAGGTGTTTCCTTACAAAATGGGATAAAAATTAAATTACTAGCAATCCAGGGCTCCAGGTTGGCACCTGGAGACATTGGTTTGAATCCCACTGTGGGAGGTGGTGAAATTTTAATGCAACAGCATTTTCAAATTAAAGGCTGGTCTAATGGTACTTGTGCAATCACTGTTGAATGTTGTAAACTTCGTTTGGTTCTTAAATATCCTTGAGAGAAAGAAATCTGCCATCCTTATTTGGTCTGGCGTACATGGGACTCCACAGCAATGTGGTTGGCTCTTAAATGCCTTGGTCAATTAAAACAAGAAAAAAACGCTGGTTTAGCCAGCCATAACCACATTCCATGAATGAATATTAAGGAAAAGGCAAACGTTCTGCTCTCCTGACTTCATTCCTAGTCAATCACTAACTACACAGCTACCATTTCTGGTACGTATGTGAATTGACATTGAGAAAATGGGGGAAAGGCAATTACGATGAGATTAGGCAAGATTTAGGGAGCATAGGATGGGGAAGGAAACTGCACGGGATGGGCACATTAGAAATGTGGAGCTTACTCAAGGAAAAGCTCCTGTGTGTCCTAGATAAGTATGTACCTGTCAGGCAGGGAGGAAGCTGTAGAGCGCGGGAGCCATGGTTTACGAAGGAGGTGGAATCCCTGGTCAAGAGGAAGAAGAAGGCTTATGTTAGGATGAGATGTGAAGGCTCAGTTAGGGCACTTGAGGGCTACGAGGTAGCCAGGAAAGACCTAAAGAGAGAGCTCAGAAGAGCCAGGAGGACACATGAGAAGTTGTTGGCGGATAGGATCAGGGTAAACCCTAAGGCTTTCTATAGGTATTTAAGGAATAAAAGAATGACGAAAGTAAGATGAGGGCCAATCAAGGATAGTAGTGGTAAGTTGTCTGTGGAGTCAGAGGAGATAGGGGAAGCACTAAATGAATATTTTTCAACAGTATTCGCTCTAGAAAATGACAATGTTGCCGAGGAGAATACTGAGATACAGGCTACTAGACTAGGTGGGATTGAGGTTCACAAGGAAGAGGTATTAGAAATCCTACAGAGGGTGAAGATAGATAAGTCCCCTGGGCCAGATGGGATTTATCCTAGGATCCTCTGGGAAGCCAGGGAGGAGATTGCCGAGCCTTTGGCATTGATCTTTAACTCGTCATTGTCTACAGGAATAGTGCCAGGCGACTGGAGGATAGCAAATGTGGTTCCCCTGTTCAAGAAGGGGAGTAGAGACAACCCTGGTAATTATAGACCAGTGAGCCTTACCTCATTTGTTGGTAAAGTGTTGGGAAAGGTTATAAGGGATAGGATTTATAATCATCTAGAAAAGAATAAATTGATTAGAGATAGTCAGCACAGTTTTGTGAAGGGTAGGTCGTGCCTCACAAAACTTAGTGAATTCTTTGAGAAGGTGACCACACAGGTAGATGAGAGTAAACTGGTTGATGTGGTGTATATGGATTTCAGCAAGGCGTTCGATAAGGTTCCCCACAATAGGCTATTGTACAAAATGCGGAGGAATGGAATTGTGGGAGATATAGCAGTTTGGATCGGAAATTGGCTTGCTGAAAGAAGACAGAGGGTGGTAGTTGATGGGAAATTTTCATCCTGGAGACCAGTTACTAGTGGTGTACCACAAGGGTCGGTGTTGGGTCCACTGCTGTTTGTCATTTTTAGAAATGACCTGGATGAGGGCGTAGAAGGATGGGTTAGTAAATTTGCGGACAACACTAAGGTCAGTGGAGTTGTGGATAGTGACGAAGGATGCTGTAGGTTGCAGAGAGACATAGATAAGCTGCAGAGCTGGGCTGAGAGGTGGCAAATGGAGTTTAATGCAGACAAGTGTGAGGTGATGCACTTTGGTAGGAGTAACCGGAAGACAAAGTACAGGGCTAATGGTGAGATTCTTGGTAGTGTAGATGAGCAGAGAGATCTCGGTGTCCATGTACACAGATCATTGAAAGTTGCCACCCAGGTTGACAGGGCTGTTAAGAAGGCATACAGTGTTTTAGCTTTTATTAATAGAGGGATCGAGTTCTGGAACCAAGAGGTTATGCTGCAGCTGTACAAAACTCTGGTGTGGCCGCACTTGGAGTATTGCGTACAGTTCTGGTCACCGCATTATAAGAAGGATGTGGAAGCTTTGGAAAGGGTGCAGAGGAGATTTACTAGGATGTTGCCTGGTATGGTGGGAAGGTCTTACGAGGAAAGGCTGAGGGACTTGAGGCTGTTTTCGTTAGAGAGAAGGTTGAGAGGTGACTTAATTGAAACATATAAAATAATCAGAGGGTTAGATAGGGTGGATAGGGAGAGCCTTTTTCCTAGGATGGTGATGGCGAGCACGAGGGGGCATAGCTTTAAATTGAGGGGTGAAAGATATAGGACAGATGTCAGAGGTAGTTTCTTTACTCAGAGAGTAGTAAGGGAATGGAATGCTTTGCCTGCAACGGTTGTAGATTCACCAACTTTAGGCACATTTAAGTCGTCATTGGATGAGAATATGTATGTACATGGAATAGTGTAGGTTAGATGGGCTTCAGATCGGTATGACAGGTTGGCACAACATCGAGGGCCGAAGGGCCTGTACTGTGCTGTAATGTTCTATGTTCTATGAGAATGGTTGATGTTGCTCAGTTTCTGTCATTTGCTCCTTCAAGTCCAAAGATGTGCAGGTTAGGTGGGTGGGTCATGGTTTAAAAAAAAACATGCAAGTTCTGGGACTGGAATGAGGGGCAGGTCTGGGTGGGATGCTCTTTGGAGGGTCATGCAGATTTGATGGTCGAAATGGCCTCTTTCTACACTCTGTGATTCAAATCTACAGAAGAACCCAAGAGCCAGGTGCAGGAGTTGGCCATCTTGGCCTTCAGGCCTGCTCCACCATTCAATATAATCATGGCTGATCTTTTCATGGTCTCAGTTCCACTTACACACCCTCTCACCATAACCCTTAATTCTTTTACTATTCAAACAGTGATCTGTTTTAGCTTTAAAAACATTCGATTAGGAAGCCTCAACTACTTCACTGGGCAGGCAATTCTACAGGTTCACAACCCTTTGGGTAAAGAAGTTTCTCCTCAATTCAGTCCTAAATCTGCTCCCCCTAATTTTGAGGCTATGCCCTCTTATTCTGGTTTCACCCGCCGGCGGAAACAACCTCCCTCCTTCTATCTTATCTATTCCCTTCATATGTTTCTATCCTTCTACAATATCACGCCTTATTCTTCTAAATTCCAAATATCATCCCCGTCTAATCAGCCTTTTCTTTTAAGCTAACTCTCTTAACTCTGGAATCAACCCAGTAAGTCTGTTGCCTTTGTCCTTTCATAGCCCTGACGGTGTATGGAAAAGGGGTCATAATTGTGCCCGTGAAAAATGCCACTTTACACATTGACATTTATGGATGGAATATACTTGCTTTCCACACAGTAGATTGCAATTGAGGACAAAAGTCTGATTGAGAAACTTGTCCTACAACCCTGTTCTTCAATCAAATTGTCTTTCCTTTCTCCATTCTAATGAGCTTACTACAGATAATGACCATAATAGATGTTGAATGAACTATTTTTACCTGAATTGAAGAAGCAAAGGTTAATGCATCAGAACAAAAAGAAGCTGATGTTGTGATTGCCACACTGCAGTTCTCTACCTGGAAGATAATGCAATTATTATGGTAGGAATAGAAATATGACATTGGGAAATCTAAATGTAAGCGTGGTGTTCGTTTAACACAGAAAACTAGCACAGAAACCAGGAGAATGTTAAATTAATATAAATTTATGAAAAAGAAAACATAACATTCAGAGATAACAAAGTGTGGAGCTGGATGAACACAGCAGGCCAAGCAGCATCTCAGGAGCACAAAAGCTGATGTTTTGGGCCTAGGGTCTTCATCAGAGAGGGGGATGGGGAGAGGGTTCTGAAATAAATAGGGAGAGAGGGGAGGCGGACCGAAGATGGATAGAGGAGACCCCTATTCCCAATTCCTTCGCCTCCGCCGCATCTGGTCCCAGGATGAGGCATTCCACTCCCACACATCCCAGATGTCTGCGTTCTTCAAGGACTGCAACTTTCCTCCCGCAGTGGTCAAGAACACCCTTGACTGTGTCTCCCGCATTTCCCGCAACACATCCCTCACACCCTGCCTCCGCAATAACTGCCCTAAGAGAATCCCCCTCGTCCTCACATGCCACCCCACCAACCTCTGGATACAACACATCATCCTCCAACACTTCCGCCATCTCCAATCCGACCCCACCACCCAAGACACTTTTCCATCCCCATCCTTGTCTGCCTTCTGGAGAGATCATTCTCTCCGTGACTCCCTTGTCCGCTCCACACTCCTCTCCAACCCCACCACACCCGGGACGTCCCCTGCAACCGCAGGAAGTGCTACACCTGCCCCCACACCTCCTCCCTCACCCCCATCCCAGGCCCCAAGATGACTTTCCATATTAAGCAGATGTTCACCTGCACATCTGCCAAAGTAGTATACTGTATCCACTGTACCCGGTGTGGCTTCCTCTACATTGGGGAAACCAAGCGGAGGCTTGGGGACTGCTTTGCAGAACACCTCTGCTCGGTTCGCAATAAACAACTGCACCTCCCAGTCGTGAACCATTTTAACTGCCCCTCCCATTCCTTAGATGACTTGTCCATCATGGGCCTCCTGCAGTGCCACAATGATGCCACCCGAAGGTTGCAGGAACAGCAACTCATATTCCGCTTGGGAACCCTGCAGCCCAATGGTATCAATGTGGACTTCACAAGCTTCAGAATCTCCCCCTCCCCATTGCATCCCAAAACCAGCCCAGCTCGTCCCCGCCTCCCTAACCTGTTCTTCCTCTCACATATCCCCTCCTCCCACCTCAAGCTGCACCTCCATTTCCCACCTACCAACCTCATCCCGCCTCCTTGACCTGTCCGTCCTCCCCGTACTGTCCTATCCCCTCCCCACCTCCCCACCTATACTCTCCTCTCCACCCATCTTCTTCTCCATTCATCTTCGGTCCGCCTCCCCCTCTCTCCCTACTTATTTCAGAGCACTCTCCCCATCCCCCTCTCTGATGAAGGGTCTAGGCCCAAAATGTCAGCTTTTGTGCTCCTGAGATGCTGCTTGGCCTGCTGTGTTCATCCAGATTCACACTTTGTAATCTGGGATTCTCCAGCATCTGCAGTTCCCATTATCTCTGATAACATTCAGAGATGAACATTTTGTAAGGAAAACATGCTTTAAGTGTTAGTATCCCTCTGATGGATCCTAACTTTTTTCCAGTGAATAGCTGAACTAAAGAAGCTTGCAGGCTGATCACAGTTCAGTTGACTATGCTGATCACTGGCAGGGTAGCATTGGATGAGAGCAATTTGATTGATAATACATCCTGTGTCTGTACAATATGCACTTTGAACATCTAACATTTCACCTGAATCCATATACCCTAGAAATCAACTATGTCAAACAAATGCACTAAATGAACTGCATTGCAATTAGATATGTCTACAGTTTTAAAACTGATGAATTTATGTGCTCCTTGCCTTCTCTTTTGTTTTACACATTTATTCCTTTCATTATTTAATCACCTCCAGCTAATCAGAGATGTTGTTCTTTCTTACCCATCCTCCCTTCCAATAACCCAATCCCCCTTTTCCCTAACTTCATACCTTCTTTAAAAGCTGATAAAAGGCCATCACTGTGAAAAGTTAATTATTTTACTTCTACCACTGTTACTGCCTAACCTACTGGAAGTTTCCAGCATGTTTTTATTTTATATTAATGTTCACATTCACTCCAATTTAACAGCTTAGATGTGATCTGCCTTCAGGTCAATCAACCCCATCCTCCATGCTTCACATTTCTTTGAGACTGCAATTGATGAGTCACCATCTGTAGTTGTTGTCTTCGGCCTTCTCATCCAGGCTGGCTAACCATGCAAAAATATGTGTCTCAAGTGTACCATGCTCTACGTAAACTCTCAGCGTCTGCTTGGAGAAATGAATTACTGAAATGTAAATCATTATCCTTTACATCTTTCTTATGCCAGTTCAATATTTGACTTCTATTAACCTTATAACTGCAACTCTTGAACAAAGAACTAAGAACAAAGAACATTACAGCACAGGAACAGGCCCTTTGGCCCTCCAAGCCTGCGCCAATCGAGATCCTCTGTCTAAACCTATCATCTATTTTCTAAAGATCTGTATCCCTTTGCTCCCTACCCATCTCTTGTACCTGTCCAGATACATCTTAAAAAACACTATCTTGTCTGCGCCTACCACCTCCACTAGCAACATGTTCCAGGCCCCCACTACCCTCTGTGTAAAGAACTTTTCACGCATATCTCCCAAAAACTTTCCTCCTCTCACTTTGAAGATCCTGTTGCTTTCTTCCTTTAGTTTCATGGCTCAGCTATGGTCTGCTGGTTTCTTGACTGCTTGCTTGCTTGAAGAGGGGAAACACCAGGGACTGAAATTTACTAAAAGCTGTAAGTGTTGATTAATCTAAGTGTTTCTCTCTGTGAGCTCAGGGGAGTCTAAAACTACACAGTATGGGTTGAAAGTGAGAGGGGAAAGATATAAAAGGGACCTAAGGGCAACATTTTGATTCAGAGGGAGGTGCTTGTTTGGAATGAGCTGCCAGAGGAAATGGTCGAGGCTGATACAATTACAACATTTAAAAGGCATCTGGATGGATATATGAATAGGAAAAATTTAGAGGGATATGGGCCAAATGCTGGCAAATGGGCCTAGATTTATTTTGGATATTTGGTCAGCACGGATGAGTTGGACTAAAGGGTCTGTTTCCGTGCTGTACAACTCTATGACTCTAATTGAATTGTACCCTTTTTGAAGCTTGGAAAAACAAATTGTTGTTTATTTTACAACTGAATGCATGAAACTAACTGCTAGTGGAATGGTAAGTATTTGATTTCTGATTAAAAAGACGTTTCATTCTTTGCTGAAGTGGATTTACCTCTGTCTGCTTTCTACTTGTAGGTGAGACAAAACTGAAGTACATTGATGGAATGTTGACCATGTGCCACAAATCACGAAACAGAATGTTGTGCGTGACCCCAAGTTGAAAACAGGTCAGGTGCCCTATCTGGGTTAATACATAACTTTATTAATTTGATACGGAGGAATTATCTCACTTTCTCCATAAGTCGGCCTTGTCCTTTTCCCTTTTGAACACATTCTTTTCTTTCCTCCATTGATATCTCAGAACTGAACTTCTGCACCTCTCTCCCCACATCTCTCCATTGTTTCATTCTAGTCTCTTGTTGTTAAATATCTAAAAACCACATTCAGTGCTCATTACCTCAATCCTGAGCACTTTAAATAGAAACAATGTCCAAGCAAAGAATCTCACAGCACCAGGGACCAGGGTTCGATTCTAGCCTCAGGCAACTCTCTGAATGGAGTTTGCACATTCTTCCCGTGTCTGTGTGGGTTTCTTCTGGATGCTCCAGTTTCTTCCCACAGTCCGAAGATGTGCAAGGTAGGTGGATTGGCTGTGCTAAATTGCCCCGTAATGTCCATATCTAGGTGGATTAGGCATGGTAAGTGCAAGGTAACAGAGATAGTGGAGAGGGGTAGGGTGTGGGGGAGATGCTCTTTGGAGGGTCAGTTTGGACTTGATGGGCTGAATGGCATATTTCCATACTGTAGGAATTTTATCATTCTGTTATTCAATGAAAATTAGATTGTGCAGATATTTGGACACTTTTGTGCCTCTTAGATGACTATCCCATAAAACCCATATGTCCAGCAACGATGAACCCATTCTCTCTAATTAAACTATTTCAGTGATAAAACAACAGTGTTATGCCAATGAAATTTCTGTAGCAAATAGATTATCCTGCAAAAGGGAAGCAGACATTAACTTTTCAGACTAAACTTTAATCAAAATGGTTGCTGAAGTAATCACTTTGGAACCAACAAGAGTGAAGAATTTTAGAAGCAACAATCTCAACTTAAGAATGTTCTGTGGAAACATTCCTCCAAACATTTAAATTGCAAAATGTGACAGAAAGCAAATTGAAGCACATTACATGCACAACCTGAAATTTTACCTTTTTAAAAAATGAGTTGCAAGGAAACTGTTTCTAACCAGCAGGAAAAAAAATTGGATTGGACAGTCTGATAAATAACAAAGAGACAATTAGCTTGGTATATGTTATAAAAATCTCAGTCAAGAGGTCAACTGGAAAAAGAGTTTAGGAAAATATACAGTGTGAAAATTATATCAACCGTCTTTATGTAGATAATCTAATGACAGCAGTCAAAGCTTCTGAGGAGGAGGATTTCAAATCCCCACATACAAGGCCTGTATTCAGTTTAAATTGAGGAAGAGAATAAATAGCGAAGAATGACTGAAATCTTTCATTTGTGAAACAAATACCTTTGAATGAACAGCCTTTATTTTTTCTCTCCCATCTTACCAAAAAACATCTCTCAGTCCCCATTCCATTTGACAACGTGACAATATATCAGCCCTTATTGCCCACATTATAGTGTGGCAACAATCCTGATCTGAATAAACGGCATGTAAGTGCGTTGCATAGTAGAGTCATTTTGTTGAAATTTTTTGTCTTGCAGTCATCAAGATAAATGCAACAATGCCCAATTTCAAGCAATCGAAACAATTTACATCACATAAGAGAAAGGTCAGTGATTGGTATGTTGATTAATTGGCTGAAGAATTGCCATGGAAACATTTCTGAACTATAGGCCTCTGTTCTTCCAGGTACACATGGATTAAATACATTCCTTTTGTTCACAGAGAATGGATCCCTGTGTACGAATTTATGTTGCACTGAGCAAGAATAAATAAACTCAGAGCTTAATAAATAAACAAGAGCTTAACTACGAGTTTAACTGATACTTTAAATATGATAACTGTTAGTGCACTTGGGATTGGTCAGCAAGAGAATTGCATCTACCTTATAAACATTTTGTTTTGGATTTTGCAAGTGTAGGCTCGTACTAGCAGGATATCAGAAACGCAAACAATCCATTTGGTTTTGGCAATGGGCAGAATACAGACTGTACTCAAGATGCACTTGCAAAACGTCAAACAATATATTTACAGGTTAGTTACAAATCCATGTTGGCACAGCATTTGCTGCATAGCGTATCAGTCACCTCAGAATGCATTGAACTGTAATGGAAACAAGTTAACCTGGATTTCACGTGAAATGGAGAAGACACTTGCCTCACTTTTAAATCAATTCTCAATTTGACACCACTAAGTTCAAATGGGTAAAAAAAATTCCATTCCTTCACCATGGTCAGAGTGCAAATTACAAATCTGAGCACAATGATCTGCAATTAATTCATTCAAGTTAACATAGGGATGACAGTGAGCCAGAAAACTCCATCATTACATTCCATCTGGCATTAGTGATGGTCTTTTGTGAGACATCAGGCATAACTTAAGAGTAATTTCATATTCTAGCTAGTAAAACATTGTCACATTCTGGCAACAAATGCAGAACTGGTATGGCACTGGACTAGATATAGAACCTGTTAGCTCCTCCCAGAAGCAGTCCTTTATATCCTGATTATGGGAGACTAACTATATTATACAGTAGCTAGCACATCTCTCATCCCTTCTGCTGCTTGTTTGTAATTCTGCATGAGCATTAATTTCCTTGAATTAAATATTAGGACGATCACAGCCATTGTCTTCAGTATCTGTGGCAAACTCCATTTCCCAGTCACTAACTTTTGCCCTCTGTCTGGCAGTTCTCTTAGGCTGAATGAGACTGTAGACATGGTGTTATGTTCAATCCTGAGATAAACTTCCAGTCCCATATTGCTCCGACTGCCCATTTTTCCACCTCCGTAACATTGTCCTACTCTGTCACTGCATTAGCCCATCTGTTACTGAAACCTTTATCTGTGACCCTGTTACTTTTACAGTTAACTATTCCAATGCGTTCCAGCTGGCATCTCACATTCTATGCTCCAAAATCTTGAGGGCATTCATAAGAGCCATCCCTGTCCTTACTTGGACCTAATCCATTTCACTCATCATTGCAATGTGTGCTGTGTGACACCAGCCCCTGTTTATACTTGTACCTAGGTACTGATACTGCTGGTGGGATGGAGGTATATACTACATAATGCTTTTACGTGTGTGAAAACTTTGCCCAGTTGTATCCACCACTGTCTGTCTTTCTTAGTTGTAACATTAATCTTGTGATCACATCCACTCCTATTTTCTGAGACATTCTGAGTTCCTTTAATTCTGGTTTATTGAGTCCCCCTGATATTCATTGGCTGTGATATCCCAAACTGTGTGATTCTCTCTTTAATTTTTCCCTCCTTTGAGATGTTGCTTAAGACCAACATCTTTGACCACGCTTTTGGTCACTATTCCAATAATCCCCTGTGTGATCAGTGTTAAATTTTATTTATAACGCTCCTGTGAAGCATTTTTGGATATATTGTGATGCAGTAGGTGCTGTAAAAATCTAAGTTGTTGTTTATTTCAGCTGTTGGTTCATTGTATTTTTAATTCAAAAGGGATTTTCAATGAAAGTGGTGGATGAATGTCTGTCATCAGTGTAACTGAAGAATAGTTCAAACAAACAAAATTGATTATTAAGTCCTTAAGGAACTGTATTTAAGTAAATAGTAATTACAGGGCTTTCATGCCCATAATATCCGAAAAGTTAATTGCTCAACATCACAAAGGAAATCTCAGAATCACATATTAAACACATCATCATTAAAGTAGAATTACCTCCTCCACTCCTATAGCACAAGAAGGGGAATCTCCAGACATTGCCCAAACCCACTGAATAGCCGATTCCAGCCAATGTAAACTCAATCTTTCGAGTCCAAGTCACTCTAGTTTGGGCATTTTCATTCTTATTAGCATTTTCAACAATTTGTGCAGTGATATCACATGCTTTTCTTGTCTTCACTGAGTTTATCTTTTCCATGGAGTTGGACATCTCACTATTCTTCTTCCTTATTTTAAAGTATCTGAAAGAGCTATTTACTAGGAGGTAGAACAAAACTGTTAATATATTTCAAAAGATACTTCCATTAATCATTACCACAGCCAGATGACAGAAGCAGTAGGTAAACATTCACTTCTTCTGCTTATGCAATTGACGAAATTCTTGCCTTTAATGATTAACTTTTAATGATGTACCATCCATTTGATGCATCTGATTTTTTTTGGGTACAATTTTAGATTAGTCAGTATGAACTATTTGGCTAAAAGGTGAACACAAAACAGAATAAGCTGCAGGTGACTTTAGCAAGTATTCAAGGTTTTGAATAAACTTTAGCTGCCAGCCACAAATTAAATCTTTTGTTTGAAATCAATTATTGTAACCTCCGAATCATACTGAGTTTGATTTAATCCCTCTTTCCACCACCAGGAAGATAAGTTTTCAAGCAGTCATTTGGTAGTACTCAACTTGAGAATTGCTGAATAAAGACACATTTTGCCAAAGCTTTTCATCTTGCACTCACCAGGACAATTCACAAGAGATGGCAATACAAAGAAAAAAATAAAATTTTATCCTATACGAGAAAAGAGCGTGAATAGTTGACAAGTGGACTCTGATTGTTAGAGGTGTTGCCATGGAGAATGTTGCCCAATCACAAAATCACATCGAATGTTGAACAATTTGTATGAGTTATCCAAGTGTGGGGTGATTCAGTACACTCCGTACCCTGCTTATTGCAAACAGCTGAAGAGACAACCTGCTTGATATGATTCGTCATTCTTTGGGACGAACAGGTAGTCTCTGGGTTGCAAACGAGTTCCATTTTTGAGTCTGTTCGCAAATCACTTTGCATAAAATTCGGAGCACGATATAAAATAGATATTCGTAAGTACGAAAAATCCTTCATTTGTTGGATTTTTTAAAAATTAACGCATTCTAGTGTGGATTGCGCTCGTACGTCGGCTGCTCATAAACCCTCCCTGTGTTGCCTATATGCCTCACAACATTTTGACACTGAAATTCATATACGTGTTCGCCAGTATCGTGCAGCATCCCATCCAGGGTAATCTGAAGTGTATTGGGTCCTTTTCAGGAGCAAAGTTCTTAGATACACTTATGAGTCTGCAAGACACATAGTGAGAAATAATCAGATCGAGGTTATCCTTATCGTGCAGAGTTTGATGTGCTCTATTTTAGTTTCAAACTTGCATTGTGAACAATTGGATTAGTTCCTAGTTATGAGATTGCGCGGATCTGTAAAAAAATTCCTTCACACGTATTGAAGCTAGTTCAATACACACACCGGTGATGGTAGTTTTGGCAGTTAATTATGAATTAGCTTCCAACTGGTGCATTTTACTCGGCAACGCTTCTAACATTCAAAGTCCACTGGCCAACCAATCATCACTCTTGTAGTTATTAAGTGATTGTTTTTGTTTATACATTTCATTGGGGTTATTATTGTGTCCTGATGTGTGATGGGCCAGATTTTCCTATCAGGATTGGGAGCACTGGGTGCCTCTGGCAGTCTATTAGCATAGTTCAGTCCCCTATGTTTCTGTGAAAATAGCTGCCCTTGCAAACATAATCTTGGGTTATGTAAGCATGTAATCCTGCAAAACTTTGTAACGATAATCTGGCCAAGAAACTCAACAGAAGTTTACAGTACAAAGGAAACAAATTCAGAAATGACCAATGTCTGTCAGAGTCTCTTCCTAGTTACTTCTATGAAACAAGAATTCTCTTCAAGGCAGGACCACCAGATTTGGCTAATAATTCCCTCCTCCACAAATGTTCATACAAAGTAAATTCAGCCTCCAACCTAGTCCTTATCAGATTTTTGCAGACCTGTCCATCTTGTCTCACTACTGCCCCAACTTCCTCAGTATCCTCATTATCAATATTGGCTTCATCAGCATCTCAATCAGACTCTACTACAGCATTGCTTAAAAAGTCAGGTGACTGGCCCATCTGCATTTCCTCAATGTTCTCCTTATTGTTAAGCAGGTTTGTGAAGGGTGTTCAGGAGGGAGACCCTGTCTGGCAAGGAGTGGAGTGCTGTTCTTCAGCAATCCAGGCAATGGACATTAATGCATCTTCAGTAGGCCAGTTGGCTGTTCAGTGATGGGCTGGGTAGATGCAGGGGGAGCATTGTAGCAGAGTTCAACATCAATCTGAAGGTTTCACATTGAAGTGATTAGCTGAATCTTCTACGGATACCCCTATCGCTCATGGGTCAGTGGGAGTGAAATTCCTTCCTGTTCAGGAATCTGACTGGATGATGCCAGGGAACTCTGAGCACCTGATGTGTGCAGTCTATGGCTCCATGTACCTGAGGGAACACAGCAACAGCTGCAAATTCAGACACTTCAGATGTCAAGGTCAATAGTAAATGGCACAAACTACAAATTTTATAGCATCTGGCTCTTGAAATGTAGAAGGAATTCTCAAGGATATAGACTATATGGCATCTCCCAGTGTACCTGGTACTGACTTCTAAGGTTCTGAAAATCACAGATGACCTTGAGACAGACTATTAATAAGAGTAGTTGCATTTTGGTCTTAATGCAAGTCCATAGTGCTATACATCTGGAGTGCTCCAGCAGATGATAGCAACCTGTGAAGAGATAACATGGGTGGTTCAGTGGTTAGCACTGCTGCCTCACAGCCCTAGGGACCCGGGTTCGATTCCACCCTTGGGCAACTGTCTGTGTATAGTTTGCACATTCTTCCCATGTCTGCGTGAGTTTCTTTCGGGTGCTCAGATTTCCTCGCAGAGTCCAAAGATGCGCAGGGATGTGTAGATTAGGTGGGTTGTAGGAGAATGGGGCAGAATGGGATGCTCCAAGAGTTGGTGTGGACTTGTTGGGCCAAAGAGCTTGTTTCCACATTGTAGGGATTCTATGAACATGAGGGATAATAGACTCTGAGCCTCCAGTGCCCCCTCCACATCCTGAGGGGAGCTTTGCCTGTGGCCACTTCACATGGAGGTAGTTTGGCATCTGGAGATTTGTGGCCTTGATCTTACTGACACAGGTGTTCTGTGTTAATTTCTCAGTGTTATCATCATGTAGTGGGCATAGGGACAGTAACCAACCCCACTGTAGCTGAATCCATTGACAGTTCTAATGAGACTATCAGAACGGCTCCTTACTAATGTAAGCAGCATGCAGTCAATGGTGCACACGTGCAATTGATAGTTTCCCATAGTCCTTCACACAGTGCGGTTGGGACCCCCCTGAAAAACAGGGCCAGGGGATGCATTTTTACACTGTAGACCTTATTCTAATGTGTGCACCATAAGCTAAATTGCACAATCATAGTAGGAGATTGTAAGTACAGTAGAATTACTGGGATGTTATCCCGATTCCCTCCATCCTCCACATCACACAAGTATAATAAATTAACACACAAACCTGGAGCAGGAGTTTGCCATTCATCATGTTGGTGGATACAGCCATTTTTCTATTTCCACTGGACAGTTGAGAATTGAGTGGAGATGAAAGGTTTTACAGATGACTCTCAAGTCAGTGATACTTTTTTCTTTATTCATTCGTTAGATCAGGACATTGCTGGCGAGGCAGCATTTAACTGTTTTATGTTCTAATGCAGTTATTTGAGAAGCTTGACTCATTTGATGCTGCTGTTGAAGACTGGGTCCAGTATGTGGAAAGAATGAGCTGTTTTTTTCTGGGGGCAAAAAACACTGGGGCAGATGAAAAGCAATGAGTAATTCTCCTGACAACTTGTGGACCCACAGCTTTTTTAGATAGTAGGAGCCTAATGTTTCCTGAGGCACCACATACTAAAACCTTTCAAGAGTTGACATATTTAATTAAGGAATGTTATGACCCGTAGCCTCCTCTAATTCTGAGATGCTATTGGTTTTATTTAGCTGCTAGAGAACCAGAGGAATCCATTTCGGGATTTTTGACTAGGTTAAGATGGCCGGCAGAGGCATGTGACTTCGGTTTAACCCTTAATGAGATGCTGAAGGGCCATTTGGTATGTGAGATTAATGGTGTAACCACGCAAAAGTGCTTACTAGCTGAAGCCCAACAGGACTTCAAACAGGCACTACAACTGGCTTTCTCATTGGAAAATGCAGCAAGTGGAGCATATGAGTTGCAGGGTATTCCGATAGAAGTGGACACCCTCACCAGTCTGACTGAGCTTGGGGGATATTACTTGAGTGAAGGTAATTGCATAGCCTCATTCAGGACACACCCTGAACAGATGGACTCCAGGTCAGCCCACAGCAAAACCTCAAAACAAAGCCAAGACTTGGCCAAATGGTTAAAACTTTCTTCAGGATCCAGGCCAGCAAGCCATTATATTTTCTGCCAGTATGTGGATTCAACACAGCAAAAGAGTTCTACTTGATCTAAATGGAGTAAGAGAATTTGTAGCTGGTATACACCCTGGACAGTCCACCTACATGCTGCATGCTGCAACTGTACAAAACGCTAGTGCGGCCTCATTTGGAATATTGCGTGCAGTTCTGGTCGCCCGATTACAGGAAGGATGTGGAAGCATTGGAAAAGGTGCAGAGGAGATTTACCAGGATGTTGCCTGGTCTGGAGCGCAGGCCCTGTGAAGAAAGGCTGAGGGATCTGGGTCTGTTCTCATTGGAGAGAAGGAGGCTAAGAGGGGATTTAATAGAGACATACAAGTTGATCAGAGGATTAGATAGGGTGGACAGTGAGAGTCTTTTTCTGAGGATGATGACTTCAGCTTGTACAAGGGGGCATCGCTACAAATTGAGGGGTGATAGATTTAAGACAGATGTCAGAGGCAGGTTCTTTACTCAGAGAGTGGGAAGAGTGTGGAACGCCCTGCCTGCCAATGTAGTGAACTCAGCCACATTAGGGGCATTTAAACAATCCTTGGATAAGCATATGGATGATGATGGGATAGTGTAGGGGGAGGGGCTTAGATTAGTTCACAGGTCGGTGCAACATCGCGGGCCGAAGGGCCTGTTCTGCGCTGTATTGTTCTATGTTCTATGTTTCTGATTTCAGATGTAGAACAATCAAAGTAAACGTCTGTTTAGCTAGTCACCCAGTTCTAATAGAAGTCTAACTTCTAAGTCGTCTTCTAATGCCAGCACGGTTGCTTCTTGAGTGATTGTCCTGAGCAATTGTCACCCCCAGGGGTGTAGTACCTATCCAAACTTTAAATGTCACTGGACTTGACCTTGTGGTGACCATGCCTCCTATCCTTCCAGGACCGTTCCTGTGGTCCCTACACCAAACCTCATCCCCTAAAGTAAATTATCCACCAGGGTGATCATAGGGTTTTCAAAATGAAGGTGTTGGCAAGTAGTAATGCCTGGTGGCCAGCCTTGAATACAAACATAACCGCATTGGGGGCATTGCCCAGAGTGCCAACAGGAACAAAATTTACTGCCAGCAGCTCTCCCACATTTGCAGGAATGACCCTGGACACAGTTACATATTGGCAATGCAGGCTCTTTCATGGGCTTAATGTTCTTAGTCGTTGTGGACACCCACTCAAAGTGGCTCATTCATCAAACACGGGGACGATAATAGAAAAATTGTCTGCATCTTGTCCAATATGCCAACTCCCGGAAGTGTTGGCCAGAGAACGCAGGCCATTGTTTACCAGCAAGGAATTTGAGTATTTCCTAAAGCTGAATAGTATTCGACATTAAGGACCACTCCATACCATCTATCATCCTTTAGCCTGGCAGAAAGTGCAGTCCAAACTCTGAAGGCAGGCTTCATGGAACAGCCTACAGCTTCACAAACTCACCCAGTTCCTATTTGATTATGGCACCACCCCTCATGCAACTACAGGGATAGCTCCAGCAGAGTTGCTAATGAGGAAAAGGTTCCATACCAGGTTAAATCTGATTTTCTCTGTCCTGGGGGTGGGGGTGAAATGGCATCAGGAATGTCATTGCCAGGCAGAAGAGTCCTCTAAGCAAGAGAGAGACAATTTACTTTAGGGGATGAAGTTTGGTGTAGGGACCACAGGAATGGTTCCAAAAGGATAAGAGACATGGTCACCACAAGGTCAGGTCCAGTGACACAGAAAGCTTGGTCAGGACTGTTGTACCTATCCAAACAAGTGGACTATATGAAAGTTGCGAACTTGCAAACCGTGTGGGAGCAAAACATGTCCAGTTCCTTGATAACCTTTCCAATTGTTCCAGAACCCATGGGATCTCCCTTTCTGTCAGCCCCGAAGATACCTCGGAATCTGAACAAAAACAAGGTTGCTGGAAAAGCTCAGCAGGTCTGGCAGCATCTGTGAAGTAGAAAAGTGTTAACGTTTTAGGTCTGTTGACCCTCAGAACTGATGTTTCCCCAGCCACCATCAGTTTATTTGCAGAAAATAGGGAGGTGGGTGGGGGGTGGTTGTCGGGGGTAGGGAGTAAATGATAAGATAGAGCCCAAAAAGACAGAAAAACAGTTGGACAGACAAAAGAGTTGCTAATGATCAGGCTGGGAGGGTGAATAGTTGTTAATGGGGACTGTTAGTGACTAACAACAGGGGGTGTGTAATGGCAGGCTATGTGGTAACAAGGCCTGGCGTGTGGGGTGGGAGGCTGGGACATGGGAGAGTGTACGCCCTAAAATTATTGAAATCAGTATTAAGTCTGGAGGGCTGTAGGGTCCCCAAGCGGAAAATGAGGTGTTGTTCCTCCAGCTTGTTATGGGCTTCACTGGAACACTGCTCCTGGTACACCTCGGAATCTGAGATGGACATGGTGGATATCACTGTCTCGATGCCTTTACCACCTGAAGAAGTGAATGGATTTCTTCCAAGATGCTTCGAGCACAAGAAGTGAGTTACTGTGCCTTGCATGCAGCCCGTATCAGAGGCAGAGTTGGAGGATCCTGACCCGGTGTTAAAACACCCCAGAAAGAGCTACCAAAAAGGATTGGCTGATGTCCTTGGACTCACAGGGAGGGAGTTGTAGTGATTGTAATGAGATCAGCTAGGTGGACATCATAGATTATGAATTCCCTGATTGGGGCTGCTAACCTGGTCCAATCAGGGAGCCCTGGCTGACAGATACAAACAGGAGTGTCAGATGTTCTGTTCACTCAGCTGACTCTGATGGAACTGGATCAGTGTAATGTACTATGGATATGTAAATAAAGAGTGACTTGGTGATGGGATACCATCATGATCTGGAGTTACTTGAGTCTACACCCCATTAGGTTTGAGTGATTCCACATTCCTACCCAACTGTCCTATTTCGCTGTTTGTAACCTCAATCCAGCCCCTTAGCTCCACGTTCTTAGTAATATTCACCATTGTCACTCACTAACAGTGCCCATCAATGTCAAAAGGTGGTGGCCACCGATGAGATTCCCCCCTGAAGGATGTCATGCCCTCCACACTGTGCAGTCTTTGCACTTAAAGGCAGAGGGGCCCATTTTCAAGGATTGTCCCCACTCTATTCCAGCACACTGCCTTCAAACCCATGTTTTGAATGCTGCAACTTCGCCAACACAGGCCTGACTCCTGATTAAACCCCCTCTTGATCAGTTTGTACACAACTCAGAGGACTGATCCTGGTCCATCCTCTGACAGATTTGATTCAGCAATGACATCTGTGCACCTTCCTGTCTGACTGACCAGTAACCCCTGGATTGGTTGATCTTGACCTACAGGACTGACTGTGGCCCAATTGCTGAAATAGTGGGACACAGAAGCTGAGACCCTGGTCACCCTAAGCGACTGTGGTGGGACCCCCGACTGACTTTTGACTGGACTAGGGGCTACACGCTTTAGACTTTCAGACCTGGCCACCTGGTCAAAGTGGTGATGTAATGTGTTTACCCTCATAAACTACTCGTACATGGTGTTTCATTGACTTGACAACAAGCCATACAGTAACACATCCAATCCATTGACTGTTCATTACTGCCAAACATAATAAGCTGTCTGGCTTTGTATCTGTGGTAAAAGGGCAAAGCAAGACAGAAATAGTGCAAGCCTGTTCGCTCTGAATGAAGTGGCAATCTGCAAAAAGGCAAGGTAGAGCTGTTGGGTACAGTGTGAGTGAGAACAAGAAAAGCAGGCTATGAGCTAGATATACACCCTGTTTCAATGAGATGGGGTGCCTGTTCCTGCTCACAGAGTGGCTGGGCAGCAGCATTACAAAGTGCATTGTTGAACTGCTAAGCTATATTATTAGTGATTCTGAGGTGTTCCTTTACGCAGGGAGGCTGGTGCTCTGCAGTGCCAACCTCAGGGGACGCAGTGTGCAGTCAGTCATGGAGCATGCCCTGAAATGTTGGGGAACCTGGCCACGATGAATGCTGGGAAAAGATGCCAGTGAGCCGCAGGTGCCAGGTAACCAATCTGACATTCTAATCGGGTAACAATGTTGTCTAAATTCTCTGGTACCTGGGGAACGTAGCAACCTGCACGCAAATGAGTTGAGATTTGGTAGTAACGAGCTGATCATGCATGCATTTAGGCCAAATACATGCTCGGCTCCATGCTCACCAGCAAGGTTCTCATCTGCTGTTAAAACCTTAAGTGGAAAATAGGCCTTTTTGATCTCAAAATTTGATCTCTTTCTGTTTTTCCTAACTTTCCATTGTCCACATCATTCAGAGGCTATGAACATTCAGCCCCAGGAATGAACAGAATTGGTTTCAGCCCAAGAGGGAACTGACATAGGAGGCTGTAAGGATAAAGTTTGAATTCCTGATGGGAAGAAGTAAACATTAAAAAACAGCATAGAGCTGCAAGCTGCAAAGCAACACTTAATAGATGTACTTACAGCTCAATTTCAGACTAGGTGTTGTAGCAAGGGAGAGCCATGACGCATGGCTACAGTAAAGGAAATCAAGTGTCACAGAAGCAATTTAAAAGGTGGGTATAGACCTGGAAGTTTGCAATGTCAGAATTAAAGCCATAAAGTGCATTTTAGAACTTTAAGCATTCCAAGGCTAATAGAAGAAAAAATTAGGAGTGCTTTGCGGCTGCTAAAAAGGCAGGTAGCATTTATTTAAAAATATGGGCAGCAGGAATCATCTCAGAAGAAAAAATTAAAGGAACGAGATTTATCTTATGAAACCAGAAATGGTGGGAGGCATTTACTGAAACCCTACTTGGAATGGAATTGCTTTACTTTTTTTTTCGTTCATTCGTGAATGTGGGCATCACTGGCTGAGCTGATGTTTATAGTTTATCTATGGTGGCCCTTGTGATGGTGGTGGTGGTGAGTTACTGTCCATGAGCTGTCAGTAGACCCACTTGCTGTTAGGGAAGGAGATCCAGGATTTTGACCCAACGATGGTGAAGAAATGTTGATTATATTCTCAAGTCAGGATGGTGAGTGGCTAGGAAGGGCATTTCTAAGATGTTCCCATGTCCTTGTCCTTCTGGATGGCATTGGTCGTGGATTTGGAAAGCGATTGCCTCAGGATCTCTAGTTAGTTTATACAGTGCATCTTGTGGATCAAACACATTGTTGTTACTGAACATTGGCAGTGGAGAGAGTGAATGTTTGTGGATGTGGTGGGCTGTTTTGTCCTGGATGGTGCCAAGTTTCTTCAGTGCTGTTATAGCTGCATGCATGAGGCAAGTGGGAAGCACTCCATCACCATCCTGATTTGTGCCTTGTAAAAGGTGAGTCGGGAGATGCGGGATTCTTAGTCTATGAGTTTCTCTTGCAGACACGAAATTTATACCATTAGGCGAGTTCACTTTCTGGCCAATGTTAACCCTTAGGATGTTGATAGTTTCAGTCGTGGTGACTCCATTGAATGTCAAAGGGAAATGGTTAGATTCTCTTTTTGGAGATGGCCATTGCCTGGCATTTGTGTGGTGTGAATGCCACTTGCCTAAGCCTGGATATTTAGATCTTTCTGTATTTAGACATGCGCTATTTTAGTGACTCGAGAGTCATGAATAACCATTAGCCTATAAGACACGAGTAACATAGACCATTCAGCCCATTGTTTCTGCTCCACCATTCAATGACAACATGGCTGACCTGATAATCCTCCACTCCATTTTGCCTCTAACCCTCGATTCCCTTACTAATTAAAAACTGCCTGCCTAACTCATGAATATTTTTAATCAGCCACACTCCACAGTTCTAAAGAATTTCACAGACTCATGACCCTTTGGAGAGAAGAAATTCTTCCTGTCTTCTGTCTTAACTTCTCACTCAGGGGAAACAATCCTTCCACATCTACTCTGTCAAGCCTCCTAAAAATCTTGTTTCATTAAGGACGCTTCCCATTCTTCTAAATGTACTCAACGTACTCAATCTTGCCTCATATGAAAATCCTTCGCATCTGGGAACATTGTAAATAACCTACTTTGGAGATTCTCCTCATTGAATGCCATTTTATCTTCACAGTATACTATATATGATCTAGGTACTGTGTTACATAGTTTCAGCAAGACTTCCCTATTTTTATATTCCATGTCCTTTGAAATAAAGCCTAACATTCCATTTGCTTTCACTATTCCCCACTGAACCTGAATGCTGTGATTCATGGACAGAGACTGTCCGAAACCACCTGTGCTGTATCTTTCTGCAGTCTTTCTCCATTTAAGTCCTATTCAGTTCCTCTATTCTTCCTAACAAAGTACATGGCCTCACATTGCCCCACATTTTATTGCAGAAGCCAGGATTTTGCAGGCTCACTTGATCTGTCTGTACCTTTTTTGTAAGCTCTTTGGCCAGAATCTTCTTACAGTTTGAAGGAAGTTGAGATTTGCAGCAGAACTGCACAAGAGTTTGGCAAAGCCACGAGTATCTCACTCCACCCGTTGTGCTCTTGACAAGTGGCATGGTGAACGTCTCACTAGGAAGTGGTGTGTTGCTAATTAAGGAGGAATATTGGTCATTAAATGCTTTGTTGATGGGCAAACTCACCTCGTTAATGGTCAGCTTCCTTTCTTATCAAATGCGCCATACAAACTGCATGTTGAGAAAGCTTGAGACAGAACCAGAGCTGGAACTTGGCAGATTCCGCTCATGCTAGAATAGAATATCATAGAATCGCTACAGTGCAGAAATGGGCCATTTGGCTCAGCGCCTACACTAATCGTCTAAGCAGCATCCAACCCACCCCCAGCCACCCCCTCCTCCGCAACCTTATCCCCAATACCCTGCATTTATCATGGCTAATTCAAATGGCCTGCACAGCATGGAACAATTTGGTGTGGCCAATCCACTTAACCTGCATATCTTTGGGCTGCCGGAGGAAACCAGAGCACCTGGAGGAAACCCACACAGACACAGGGAGAAACTCCACACAGACAGTCACCTGCAGCTGGAATCAAATCCAGGCCCTTGGTGTTGTGAGGCAGCAGTGCTAACCACTTAGCCACCAGGTTAGACACTGGACAAACACATGTCAGGGCATATTGCTTAGGCTTTGGCCGCGTATATCCCCACATCCGTATGCGTTGGCAGCCAACATGTGGGGATCAATCTCTAAGAATACTCATGGCTCATCTCCAATCCACCTACAGGACACTTTTGCACTTCAATGCTTCATCAGTAGCTACCAATGTAATACTGCAGTAAGGACACGGTGCATTCTGGGACGCACATCCAGCTCATGGACTGGACCAGGCTGTATGTTTGGGCTGTTTGCCTACTGCAATTGTACTCACTCACTCTGAACTTATCTGGTTGCTCACAACATTTTCTTTCCTTTTGTGCACTTTACATCTTCAGCCAGAGCTACAAAGCTGGCATGACATTTAGCACAGACACAAAAGCAGGAAGTTTTGTCATGATTGTCAGCAGTTGTCAGTCAAGTCAAGGTGGATAGCTTTTTGTCAGAGCATCCCTTCACAGTAAGTCAAGAACTGCCTCACGCACCAGTCCAGGAGTTTGAGCAGGGTCAGTCAGGTGCTCAGAGCCAGGGTCCTCTCCTGGGTTGAGGACCTGAATGTCAAGTAGCCAACACACATCTTTACTCATTCTGCCTGTTGGCTGTTTTGTACCTGGAATATTAGAGTGGAAGGTATTATGGAGATAAAAGTTGGTGCCATAGCATAGATGTTACATTTGGTGCAGGTGAAAGATACTCTGAGTGAGTAGGTGGGCAGAGGGCAGGTGTAGGGGGTTTGGGTGGGTGTTGGTAAGTGAGGGAAGATGTTGCTGCTGACAGTAGTGAAGTATGAGCCTTGGTGGAAGGTACAGATAATAACAGAAATAGAGGGACTGTGAGATTTTGGAGAGAAGATGGTGAGGCTTGAACTAGTGGTGTGGAGAAAGGACACAGCTGGTATTTCTCCAAACTGCTGGGAGTGTTTGTAGCCTAGTGGCAAGGTTGGAGCAGGCTGGTGTGGTGTCGTCACCTCCACTGCTGGTCCTGAAGGAGAGGACATCCCACGTGTGCATACACTGTCCAGCAGGATCTCCAGAAGTGCTAGTTCTCATAACCCATCCCTCCCATCTCTCATGTCCAGGGCAAGTGTCAGGTCCAGACTGACAGCACTACTCCAGGAACTCAACAGGCCTTTAAAGATGGCATATGTTTAACAGCTGCTGGTCAATCCCAGATATTCTGGCAGAGGCAAGCTTTTCTGGGAATAGTATATAGCAAGATGGGACTGGATTGTGATGTAAGGGGCACCACAGGGTTGGGACAGCCGGTTGATGAGATGAATTCAGGAAGATATGGTGAGAAAACTCAGTTGGCTTCATGGTGAAAATCCCTCTAAAATAACTTAAGATTCTGCCCATAGTCTTGTTGTCACTACTTGCTTTTCCATCCTTTTTTTAAATCATCTGCAAACTCTGTGATAATGTATTCACAGCTGTCATTCAAGCCATAAATATATATAGGAAATACTTGCAGCCCCAACACTGATCCTTGTAGCATTCCACAATTTACAGGTTGCTATCCTGAAAATGTCCCCTTTTAATCCAACTCCCTATCTTCCATTTATTAACTAATTATTTATCCATGTTAATGTATCACCCCCAACATTTAATAAGAAGCCTTATGTGTGGCACTTTATCAAATGACTTTTAGAAATCCAAATACATTACATCTACTGGTTCCCCTTAATCTATTCTGCTTTTCAGTGCCTCAAAAAATAAGTTTGTTGAGCATGATTTCTTCTTCATGCAACAGTACTAAATCTGCTTGATCATATTTTGTATTTGTCAATGATTTCCTTTGTAATGGACTCTCATGCTTTCCCATGAACAGATGTTGAGCTAACTGGCCTATAATTTCCTGTTTCACTATCTTCCTTGCTTCTTGAATAGGGTTGTTACTGTGACAGTTTTCTAATCCTCTGGGACTTTTCCAGAATCTAAGGATTTTCGGAAGGTTATTACCAGTGCATCCATTATCTGTCATTGTTTCCTCTTTTATCGGTGGATGCAACACACCATCTCCTGGAAACTTATCTGCTTTTAGCCCCATTTGTTGACTAATCATTTTTTTCCACTCAAATGATAGATATTTTGTATATTTCCTTTATTCATTCACGGAATGAGGGTATCGTTGGCTAGGCTGCATTTGTTGTTCAGAGCCAACCACATTGCTTTGGGACTGGAGTCACAAGTAGGCCAGATCAGGTAAGAATGGCAGTTTCTTTCCCTAAAGGACATTAGTAAACCAGATGCGTTTTTCCAACAATCAGCAATGGATTCGCTGTCATCATTACACTCTTAATTCCAGATTTTTTATAAAATTGAATTCAAATTTCACCATCTGCCATGGTGGGATTCGAGCCTGAGTCCCGAGAACATTATCTGGGTCTCTGGATTAACAGATATCAAATGATAATACCACTCGGCCATTGCCTCCCCCTATACTTTCTTATCACCTTGTGCTCTTTGATTTTATTATTTTTGTAATTATATTACTGTTCTGTTTGTAATATATTGTTTGTGACATGTATATAAACAATTTGAAGGAGAATGTCGGTGGCCTGAGTAACAAGTTTGTGGATGACACAAAGATTGGGAGGGATGTGGAGTGGTGAGGAAGTATCTAGTAGGAGAAATAGCAGATGGAATTTTTAATCCAGACAAGTGCGAGGTGATACATTTTGGAAAGTCTAATGCAGGGAAGTTTACAGTAAATGGAAGAACCCTTAGAAGCATTAACGTACAGAGGGAACGAGGCATACAGGTTCACAGTTCCCTGAAGTGGCGACGCAAGTGGATAAGGTGGCTTAGAAGGCATATGGCACGCTTGCCTTTGTTGGTTGGGTCATAGGGTATAAGAATTGGCAATTCATTTGGCAGTTGTACGGAACTTTAGTCAGGCCAGATGTGGAATATTGTGTGCAGCTCTGCTGATCACACTACCAGAAAGATGTGGAGATTCTGGAAAGGGTACAGAAATGGTTTACTAGGATGTTGCCTGGTTATGAGGAGAGATTGGATAAACTTGGCTTGTTTTCACTTGAACATGAAAGGACAAGGGGGGACCTGATAGAACTTTATAAAATTCTAAGAGGCAGAGATAGACTTTCACCATCCATCCTTTCTCCTAGGGTAGAAATGTGAATTACTAGGGGACATAGGTTTAATGTAAAAGGGGATAAAGTTTAAAGGAGATGTCAGTTTTTTTTAATACAGAGGGTGGTAAGAACCTAGAATGCACTGCAAGAAGAGATGGTGGCGGCGGATACAATAGCAACATTTAAAAGGCATCTTGACCGCTATATGAATAGGCAGGGAATAAACAAATACAGACAGCAGAATATTTTTAGTTTAGAAAGGCATCATATGTTAGTGCCAAGATAACAAAGTGTGGAGCTGGATGAACACAGCAGGCCAAGCAGCATCTCAGGAGCACAAAAGCTGACGTTTCGGGCCTAGACCCTTCATACATGGGTGAAGGGTCTAGGCCCGAAACATCAGCTTTTATGCTCCTGAGATGCTGCTTGGCCTGCTGTGTTCATCCAGTTCCACACTTTGTTATCTTGGAACTGCAGATGCTGGAGAATCCCATTATCTCTGGTATGTTAGTGCCATTTTGGTAGGCTAAAGGGCCTGTTCCTGTGATTTCTTTGTTCTTTGTCCTCTACTGTGAAGACTGATGAAAAGTATTTATGCAACTCCTCTAGTATTTCCTGGATATTATTTCTCCAGCTCATCCTCTAAAGAGCCTATGTTCACTTTGGCCTCTGTCTTCCTTGGAATATATTTTAAAAAGGTCTTCCTGTCCATTTTTATATTATTGCTAGATTATGCTTATAGTTATAGTCCTCTTGTAATTATTGTCATTTTTTTCTATTGGATTTCAATACTTTCCAATCCTCTAGTTTATCAATATTCATTGCCACATTGTATGTTTCTTCTCTAAATTTGATATTATCCTTAACTTCCTTGGCTAACAATGGTAAGTTTATCTTCTTTCCAAATTCCTTCTTTACTGGGATACATTTTTGTTTTGAGTCATGAACCACTTTTTAAATATCTGTCATTGTTCATCAAACATCTTTGCTGCTAAAATCTTTTCCCAGTCCATTCCAGTGAACTCTGCCATCATTCTTTTGTAATTACCTTTGTTTAAGTTTATCATAGTTGCTTCTGACTCTGGTTTCTCACTCTAAGAATCAGTGCTAATACCATGTTATGATGACTGCTTCCTAGAGAATCTTCTATTAAGATATCATCGATTAAACTTATTACCATAGTCACATTGCCAGATCCAAAATAGCCTGATTCCTGATTGGAACCATGTTATATAGTTCGAGGAAACTGTTACAAATATACTTGATGAATTCTTCCATGCAAATACTTTTACCAATGTAGTTCCCATATTCTACATAAATATTAATGTCAGGAAGTTAAAGAACAGTGCTGAATATTCTGACAACATTGTTATAAGGTCAGAAGCATAGCGACTCTGTGTAGAACCCAACCTGAATAGTGAACAGGTTACTGCTGAGCAAATATTGTTTGGCCCCTTCTATCACTTTATGAATGATTTGAAAGTAGACTGATGGAGTGCCAATGGATAGGTTGGATTTGTCCACTTTTTGCGTAGAGGTCATACCTGGGTAATTTTCCACATCATTGAATAAATGTCACTATTGGCATCAGGCAGCAAGATTAATTTGGTTAAAGAAATGGGAATCATTTATTAAGTGCACATAAGGAGATTCATCCAGGAAAAAATGTAGATAATGCATGATTCTTCCACTTTATTCACAAATGTTGAGAATGGCCCATTTTACTTCAGAAGGCGGGAATCCTCTATTTTCATTGATGTATTCAGCAGCAGCAACATTGTTTTATTGCAAACTTAGAAGCATTTAAAAGAATAAAAGATAAACAATTGCATTAAGAAGACTTGGCAACATAATGAATATTGCCAGGAATGGCAATTTGATGATAAATTTGAAAGCTGAACAGTAAATAAGCTTCTATATAAAATTGTAATCTAGCTGTGGACATTAGAACTTTTCAAGAAGGGGTTTATAACATTTAAGGCTGATGGTGAGATGGTGCGAGTTGGATATTTAGCTATGAATATATTGAATGGAGGAGCAGGAGTGAAGGACTGAATGACCTCTAACTACTTCTATTTTCTACTTTTCTCAAAGTGGAAAAGAAGCAATGGATATTTTGAGGAACTGAAAGTGTTTGATAATTGCTTTCACATACAACAAATAAGATTCATGAAAGATTCACCTGTTGGTAGAGTTCAGCATTCAAGGGAATCTATAGCTTGCTTATTTAACGATGTCTGCAAATTATGGAAAAGTGTTACTCGGTGATTGTAAGTGAGGTTTATAGGAGCTAGAATTATTTCAGGAATCGTCTTGGCGCATCTTCTTTGTAAAGAACAGAATCCATTGAGATCGGTTATGTGACAGAAGAAATTTATCAACAATATGAAGTAAATTGGAAACCTGCAATGAAACTGGAATGACTGAAATGTTTTTCACTCCTATCAATGCTGAAGATTGCAAGAATCAGCAAGGTTTTCAAAAAAAAAGAGGAATTTGATAGCCAATGAGAAGTAAATGCTGTTTCAGCTAACTAACAGATCTCTCATCAGTACAGGTCAGAGTGTAGCACAGCATGATGGACATAAGTATTGTCAGATTTAAATTTGATATCAGATGCTGAGATGATTTGGAACACCATAAAATCAAACAGAGAATTTAATTTTTTAAAAAATCTTTTCCTTGTGTTCAGAAGAACCTTCAGTGCCGGTGGCAAAGATCATGTCAGGCAAGAAGCAATCTTGAAATAGTATAAGTTTAGAAGCAAGCATGTTGGATTCACCATTACTGCAATCGCCAAGAGCAAATTAAAGCATACAACTTAAGCAGTAAGTTGAAGTAAAGAGTCATACACTTCTGCACAGTTTTATTGGCAGATTGAGAATAAAAATCTATTGACACAGGTCAAAGATGGTGCCTACTACTCTAAGGAAGCTATTACAGAGAAAGCACATCAAATGTCCAAAGATTCATGACATGACCAACTACAAACAGCCTGATTCTGTTGTTCAGGAAGCTGCAAAACAAAAAATGACCTTTTAACACAGCAGCAATCCTCCACAAAGGAACTTAATAAGATTAGAGATTATCCAGATACTGCAATGGAGCAATTCCATATTTCAACCGGAAATATGTTCTCCATGAATGTAATTTGAGAGAAAAGATCCCCCAATATAAACAGGCTTTATCATCTTGGCCTATCAGAAATAGAATCAAAGTTAATAGTTTTTACCTCAGAAACATACCAGCCTTCCAAGGCTGAAGCAAACCCATTCTTTGGGAGTAGTGAAACCTCCAGACTGTCTGACCTCTTGAAATGAGAGATTTGGGGCAGATGGAACAGTGTTGAAAGTAATTAAAAACATAAATGTGTAAATACTCATAATGAAAAGTAAAGCTTGGGGAGATATAGTTTAAGGGAGCAAGGGTCAGAAGGGTAGATGCTGAAGAGTGTCTTCAACACCACCCACTATGAGGATGTTATAGAGGCTTGGTGAGAGAATAGGTTAGGACCTCAACGGACTCAGACCCACCATATGATGTTTATCACTGAAATGTAATTTGTACATAATTCTTATCATGCAATGAACTACATATAGTTTAAGAGAAAAGCCTCATCTTGCTAGATTAAGAAGTGATTTTGTTCTAACATACTTGACCAAACAGATCCTGTTCATCTCTACCCTGAAAGCAATGGTGATAGCAGTCTACATGAAAGTGTGCAATAGTACAGAAAGCTCATACAATATAATGAGCAGTGGTATGGATTAATACATATACACTGCCCTATTGACTCTGTGTTCTGGCCAACAGTGAAATCAGAGACTACTGAGTTGCACTAGATCACCCCTTACACATCCAATATTCCTTTAACATGTACTTGCAGTGTGTTTGCTGTTTGAATGTAGAAGTGAAGAAAAATAAACAAACCCAAATGCTCAAGGTCTCAGTCTCCATTATGCTGCTTGTTACCTGTTACTGATCGCTGCATAGAAACAATGTTCTGTTTTTTTTGGGAAATTAACAGTCCACTCAACATTATCTTTATGAATCTCATTGATTAAGCATTCAACTGCATCTGGAAAATGTCACTATACCACTCTCAAATTCAATTAATTTCTTCTTCATTCTTTTCCTTCTCTAAATGAATGCTTGCTTATATACGTTTAACAAAATGTTCTTTTCCCCATATCAGTCTCTGACATATTGGATACATTTGGTTTGGTGATCCACAACTATACAAAAGCTCATGATCCACAATGATCAGCCCATCCGCCTTCTCCTTTGCTAGTGTGTATCTGCTGTATATTAAGGAGTTCTATTGGCTTCTACTGCATTGCAAATAGGAACTGCATTTTGTAGGTATGGATTTGTTTTCTTATTCTGTTCTATTTTATTCATTATAATTCTGTTTTTAAATGAGACTGTGACTCATGAGGATTCAGCACTCAAAGCTTTGGCCTTTGAACTTGCAAATCTGTTACATATATTAAACAATGTTTTCTCTTTGAATATGAAAATTGGCATTCTACTTCCAATCCATTTTTGACTCCGTGTGATCATTTGCTGTCTATACTGAAGTGGTATTTGCAGCATTTCTCAAATCCAAAATGCCATTGTTGCTTTCAAGGCATGTTTAGAGTTTTTTTTTAACCTGAATCACACTTTGATCATTGGATGTCTTCATTTAAATTTACACGCATGATTGCAGGGCTGATTTATACCCTTATACTCTGCAGAAGAAAAAATGCCACAGTATACAGGAAATGATGGATGAGGCTGAATACATTTATTTTAATGGTAGAAATAGGGCAAATGCTTTAGAGTAATTTTTCCCTCTGGAGAAAACCACTGATTATTAGATAAAAAGGTAGTGAATATAATATGAAGTACAGCCATTTGAGACACGTTTACACCAGTTTTAGATAAAAGGTTGGTGATGGAGAATAAAATGCAATTAAACAATAATAATGAGGTATTGAAATCCATTTAAATCTTTATTTTAAATACTTTGCAAATATGTCAAAATAAGGTTGCAATTTTGCCATATGTATTACCCAAACAATTTCTGTTCTGAAGTTAATTGCCTACCAGTTAATATAAACATTTTGTGTATCTATTTCTCATAGTTATAAATGTTGACCTGTAAACGCTAAAATTTTAATTAGGTACACCTGAATGATAATTTTTAAAAATGTCAGGGATTAACAAGTGCCGTGTTTCACGAAGACATTTAGTTGAGAAGGTATACATGCAGGGTAGGCAATGAAATAAATTTAAATAGGATACATGCTAAAATATATCACTGGAAATTTAAAAACAATATTGAGTCATACAGCACGGAGCCAACCAGTCCTTACCAAATATAATCCCAAACTAAACTGGTCCTCACCTGCCTGATCCTGGCCCATATCCTTTTCAAGCCTTTCCTATTTGTGTACTTATCCAGATGTCTTTTAGACAATGAAACTATGCCTATGTCCACCATTTCCTTAGGAAGCTCATTCCACATGTGAACCACCCTCTGTTTTTAAAAAAACAATTGCCTTCTTATCTTATTTTTTAAAATCTCTCTCCTCTCACCTTAAACATGTAACTGCTGGTCTTGAAATCCCCCATCCTAGCGAAAGGATAATGCTATCTATGCTCCTCACAATTTTATAAACATCAATAATGTCACCTTTCAACCTCCTATCCTCCGTTGAACAAAGTCCCAGACTATCCAGCCTTTCTTTATAACTCAAATTGTGCACATCCAGCAACACCCTGGTAAATCTCTTCTGAACCCTCTCCAGCTTAATGATATCCTCCTATAACTGGGCGACCAGAACGGGACACAGTCATTTGAGATGATCACCTGAGCCTAGTCCCACAGTGACAGCACCTAATGATTCTCATCGGTGATCATGTTGAGAGACAGTCAGCTCCAGGGAACTTTTGAAGCACTTCCTGCAGGCTGAATGTTTACAAGGTCTCGCCTCAATGTGAACACAGTGATGGACCTTTAGGTCTGCAGAGCAATTAAAGCACTTCCCACAGTTGGGAATTCAAAAGGTCTCTTATCAGACTGAACTTGCCTGTACAACTTGAGATGGCTCATTGAATCCCTACCTATATTCAGATCAGATGAACGGCCTCTCTTCAGTGTGAACTCACTGGTGTACAGTCTGTTGCTTCCCAGAATTTTGAGTCACAGCCAGCCCTGGCAAGAAGTAACTATCTTACTTGATGCCAACTAGTGATTACTGAAATAAATCCACAGAGGTTAGTATCTCATCACCATTTATTTACATGTGGTGAGTCCTTGACACAAATGCAGCTCTCTGAGTGAACAGAATCTCTGACACTCCTCTGTATATCTGTTAGCCAGGACTTCTTGAATGGGCCAGATTAACAGCATCAATCAGGGATCTCATTCTATGAGGTCCACCTGGATGACCTCGTTACAATTGTTACATCCCTCTGCCTCCGTGTCCAAGGACATAGATGAGTTCATTTATTTGTATAGCTCCTCCTGGGGTGTTTTAGCGCTGGGTCAGGTTCCTTCAACTCTGTCTATGATGTGGGTAGCACGTAACATACAGTAGCCTGCCTCTGGTACCTGAAGCATCTCAGAAATTAGACCCCACCACTGAATTTGGCCTAAAGCCATGGGCAGCACTGCCTTGTCCTCTTTAAGTCAATCTAGCAGGGGCTTGTGTTCTATTATTATTACAAATTTAAGTTGGTAAAAGTATAGATGGAATTTCCTGTCTCCAAAGTAACTGCTGAACTACCTCCTCTATTTGGGCATATTTATAGTCTGCATTAGCCAATGTCCTGGATGCATATGTTAATGGGGGTTCCTCTCCATTGGGCCACCTATGAGTTAATACTAGCTTGATGCTACACAAAGAGGAATGATGTGTTAATACCAGATCTCACTTGGGATCACAGTGTCGCCAAGGATGATGGCCATTTCTTCACTTTGCTGAAAGCTATAGCTTGGATATGCGACCATTTTCAAAGCTCACCCCCTTTTTAAGGTTGATGCAAAGGTCCCAGAATGGGAGCCAGATTATATAGGAACTTTCTGTAATAATATGCTTATGGGCATTAATTGTAGCATACTTCTGGGAATCCTTATCTAATCACTACTGCAAGTTGGAATAGCTTATGTCCAGCCTTATGAAGGACAACCTCCTTCCCAGCTTTACACACACATTCTCTATGCACAAAGCTGGATTGACTATTCATTCAGCTGTAAAAAGAGGTTTACCATTTGTTTAAAATCTTTATAAAGGTAAGCCGACCTGTCAGGCTTCACAGTCGGTATGACCGGTGCTGCCCATCCAGCAAACTGTATCGGTTTGATGATACCTTTGCTTTCCAGCCTTCTGATATCTGCCTCTACTTTTGCTCATAATGCAAATGGCACTGGGCGAGCCTTTCAGAAATATGGAATTGTTTCCTGGTCAACTTACAAGTTGGCCTTGGCTCCTCTGACGGTCTTTAGACCTTCTGGAAAAAACTTCCGGGTATGTAATTAGGCAGCCATTTTCTGACTGAAAAATGTTGAGCTAATCTAGGTGATTCTTTCTCAACCAATTTTGCCCCATCAAACTTGAGCTCAAACCTTTTACTACAATTAGAGCTCCTCATTAAAGACTGTAACCAAAATTGTATCCTTAATCTGTAAAGGTTCCCAGGTGTAGGTTCTCAATCTAGCCGAGGCCTTTCACAAACGTAAAGGCCGGATTCCAGAGCAAATCTTGATTTAAAAATTGATTCTGCGATCACTGAAATGGCCATGTCAGTATCAACCTCCATTAGAACCAGGTGACCATTTAATCAGACATTTATTTTGGTTATGATTTGGATGTTGCTAAGCAACTTAACTGTTCCAAGCTAGACATAGGTGGTCTGTCTAGGGTGTGCACTCTCCTGGATGCCGATCAATGAGTTCTCTTACTGTATTTAGGTCTAGTAAGACTCCACTTCTGTCTCAAGTCCGTGTACCGGCAGCAACTACTATGGCTTGCTGGCCCAGGACTTGAAGAAAGTTTTAACCATTTGGCCAAGTCTTGGCTTTGTTTTGAGGTTTTGCTGTGGGCTGACCTGGAGTCCCTCTGTTCAGGGTGTGTCGTGAGTGAGGCTGTGCAATTGCCTTCACTCAAGTTGTGTTCCCCAAGTTCAGTCACACTGGTGACGATGTCCACTTCCATCAGAATACCCTGCAACTCAAATGCTCCACTTGCTGCATTTTCCAATGACAAAGCCAGTTGTAGTGCCTGTTTGAAGTACAGTTCAGCTTTGACTAGTAGACACTTTTGCACGGTTACATCATTAATCCCTTTCCCGTTGCCACTGAAAATAACTACACAGAAGCCAATACCACACCACTAAATCACCCCTATTTACATGGAGAGTCTTGACACTGATTTCGCTCCCTCAGAGCCATCTCTGAGTGAACAGAGATTCTGTTCTTATTGGTCAGCCTGGGCTCCCTGATTGCGGCTGTTAATCTGATCCAACCAGGAAACTCATTGTATGAAGTCCACCTGGCTGACCTTCAGTACAATTATATGTCATCCTTTTAAAAAAAATCACAAGGCAATAAATTCATGTTCAAATATCACAGTTTAATTTTTATAGACAGGCTGAGATACAAAAGTCAGTTATTGTGAGAAGCAATAAAAGATACTTTCAAAGTTGACGTTGCATTCCCCACATTGTAGTAAAACATGATTAGAAACATTCATTGTAAAGGTGATTTACGATATTTATCTGCATGCATTCCATACAGTTACATGAAAAATCTGGTAAACTAGAAAGAGAAAAATGTAAAAAAAATCAAATTGATATTTTGTACTTTTAATCAACTGATCAATTTCTAGTCAGAGATTTTACCATGAGTGGAACACAAGACCACTGTTTGTGTATTTTGTAGTGTACTGTTATTTAATTTCAGCACTTAAATGATACTGTCAAATCCTGGCAGGTTTTCACCTTAAATTCTCAAAGTAAACTGGATCTGTAGAAACAAATGTTTTTGTTTGTAACCCTATTTTTTTTAAAAAAAGAGAAGCGCCTTGGAGTGTTTTATTACATTAATGTTACTTCACAAATCTAAATTATTGATGTTGTCAATTCAAAGTAATAAGAATTCAGAGACCATTTCAAAGGTGGAAATAAAAAAAAAACTTCTTTCAAAACGGAATCGAACTTAAAACAAACACAAAAAAGCCTTTTGTTGTATTCTTTGGTCTATTTGATGAGTATTTTTTGTAAATAGATGAATATGTTTTTCTCTAAACAGTTCTGAAAATAACTATTTAATTGAGATCAACCCTTGAATTCGGCTGCAAAAAGTTAACCTGTATTGACAACTGTGACTACCTTCTAATACACCCTTCATTCTGTTAGGGTTTGTGCTTGTAACACATGGTTACAAAGTACAATAAATCCTGTTCCATTTTGGTATCTTATAATCCTACTCAGCTGTGAACAGCACAGAATGCAAAAAAAAGAGAAAATATGGCTGTGTTCTTTATTGATTAGGCATTTTTAAATAAATTCAACATTCAGGAATTATGTTTTAAGATTCTTTAAAAAGTTATAACAAGTTATAACAGAGTTGGGCAATAGAGAGTAGATGCAAGTCATTGTCCTTTTTTGCTCCATTACATGGTCACTTGTTCCACACAAGGTTAAACTGAATAACTGCACACAATCAAGGAACTTTATGTCACAGATAATAGAGCAAGTTAAAATGAACCTTTGGCATAATATGTATCTCTTCCTATTTAAGGGAGGTTGGTTGATTGATTATGAACAAAGTAGATAATGTGCATCATAGAACAATAATCTGTAGTGCAAGGCTCATTTACAGAAAATATATGATCAACTGCTAAACATTTTTAAGGGCATAAGGAAATTAACACTTCATGCAGAGTGTAATGTTGCGAACGTTACTCTAAACATGTTATTGGTTTTAAAATCCACAAAATTTTTCGAATTGGAATGTTTGTTGCATGTTGCATTTCAAGTTAGTACAATAATAGCAGCCAGTCAAGCTTCATGCACAATAATTGAAATCCATACAAAATTCAGATTCTTAAAAAGCATAAAGAATTCATCCTCAAAGTGGGTTTTGCACATTCAACATGGTTTTGTTGTTATTAATTACGCAAGTAGGTTGTATATAAAAGTCCAAATATTTAAATATCATTTTTGACACTTAAGGTTTTGTGATGTGACTTTCATTGAGATGTCAAAAATGTCAAACTCTGTAATGTTTTATCTTGTATACACAGAGTTAGCTTAAAGTACTGAGCAGTATGTATCATAACACTTTTAAACAGCCATACATTTTGACACAGAGTGCTAGTTATTAATGCTGCACAAACAACAATGCACTCAAGTGAAATCTCCTGAAATTAAATTTGATGTAACTGTTTACCATTCCTTCTGACTAATAATTTGATATGGCCGTAGTATTTTCACAGTAGAATCAGGCAAACTGCAATATTTCCACGGTCAATTACTATCACAAAAGAACCTGGACCCAGAGCCCTGCAGGTAGATCTAGTGTGTTTTACTGAAGGGAATGAAAGAGGCACAAACGTGGCCCATTAACTGGTCAATGTCATGAATTTTTTTTCCAATTTTTAATTGCATTAAAGTGAATTATTGCAGCATTAAAAAAAAATAATGTGCTTTTGATACAAGCAGTGTACAAGGAAGAAAGCAATGAATGATTAAATTGAATTGGTTCATTTTCCTTCTACAAACTGGTTTAAAGATGGTTTTACAAGAATATGTATACTTTATTTATTAGCCTGAAACTGTATTGACAATTGGATTTCTTGAAAACTTCATCTGTAGTATTCCAGTATTTAGAAGAATTCTTAAATTCTTTTTCCTACTCTTCCGCCCCGGCCACCAATCCTTTTCATTAATGAAGATCAGCGTGCCAGTAATATTTTAAATCTTGAGGTGGAATCTTTTGATTGGGGCTGAACCAAAATATTCGCTGTACTGTGGTTACATTTTTTTTTCCTGAGATTACATCTGATTACTAGATTTTTAAAAAAAAATGTTTTCTATGCATTCCTGCAAGACCATTTTTGTAAAAAATTATCCATTACAAAGGAAATGGAGCTTATTTTCATGTTGTGGTATTACTCAGTTTTAAATTGTCAATAACTAGTACAAATCATACACTACTCATTTAATGATTTATAATTTGCAAAATACTAACAGCTGTTCATTCTCTTGGTATGCTAATTTGCATATAGTGCTGTTGGTGCATTGTTTGCTGGGTTAGAGATCTTGCTAACAGTGGGAATGAGAAATTCCAAAGGTGTGATGACAATTAAAAGTCATGTATATGCCATCTTCACAAGGTGTCATTCCATTTTGATAGCCTGCTCCATTCATCAATCAATGCAACACTCTATCCCTTTTCCTTGGAAGCTTTCCATCCCAATGTAACACCTATTCTTTACCTATACTTTCCTCACTATCCAAGACTCCAAACATTCCTTCCACGTGAAGCAGTGTTTTACATGAATTTCTTTCAGTCCAGTTCACCGTGTTTGCAGTTTGCCCTTGCAGAATCCCCAATATTTTGGAAACCAAACATCTCTTCTTAGCCCACAAGCATGACCCTTCCTGTGGCCTGTCATTTTAATTCCCTGTCTTGCTCTAGGCCCCTAGTCTGCTGCACTTTTTCAATGAAGCTCAATATGAGTTTGAGGAATGATACCTTACCTTTCGAAAAAGCAATTTTCAGCCTTCCCAATTCAACGATACATTCATTGGTTTTACTCCAATGTTGTGCTTGCACACATCATCAGCACACCTGTGCCCGGTGTATTGTTCATGTTTTGTTTCTTTTCTTGGTTGATCTTCATTCCCCTTGATCCAGATAGTCTAATTCTTCTGTCATTCAATTCCTCTCCTGTCTTTCATCCCAATAAAAACATTCCTATTGTTCTTGATTCACCCACCTTTGCTTCAAGTTTATTACATTTCTATTACATTTATTACTTTTCCCACTGCTGATGAATGGTCATTGATCAGAAACAATAAGTTTTTGTCTTTTCCACGTTAGTAAAGCTGATGAGTAGTTCCAGTATTTTCTGCTTTTATTCCAGATCTTTGAAATCTACAGCATTCTATTTTTTGATGAGGTGAGACCTGTTTCTGCATGATAATAATTCTATAATTCTCTTTTGGTAGCTCTTTTTCCTCCATCTTTCATTAGATCACAAAAATACATGATTTCAAGGATGCTCGAACCAAGGTAGTAACCTTGTGGGCTTTCAGGTACTGACATTGTTTTCTCTGGGAAGCTTCTATGGGCAAAATATCAAAAACTGTTTGAAAGATACAGCAGTTCAATTAGGCTCTAAAAGAGGAAAAGGGCAGCTTCACTTTTAGGAGTGACTTGGAGTTAGAGTTCAGTTATGAGGTTTTGTTTTGATTATATCAATACGTGATTTTACCTTCTGTAGGTGGTAAAAATAAAATATTCCAAATGATTAAATTAGCACATGCATAATTGATGTAATTGTCGCAATTCTGTGCCTGATGTTGGGCGGTCATGCTTAAAACTACTTTGATTTTCTTACTAAATTAATGGTTGTCCTTATTCGTAATTATTTTGGGCTTGGAAGATGGAACAGAGCACAGTGTCAAAATGTCAGAAAACACATTGAGATCAATTTTTTTGTTGGAAGTGTCTAAAATTTTTTCTAGAAAATAAATTGTTTCTACATGACTGTGTAGACTGTAATTCGTGCCTGTTCTATTTCTTGGGCAGAATTATCTCATACATCTCACTCCTTTTACCCTTGTCCTGCAAATGTGAACTGTTATGTTTCAAACAATGGGGCTATTAATTACTTTTCTACCCCCTGACATTTTTTGATTCCACTTTTTCAACTAAGGACTTGAGATACAACAAATACTAATTGAAAGCTGTTTTGTGGATTTACATTGATTCATTAAAGATTCATAAAGTGACCCATTAATTGTGAAAATCTGAATGAAGGAATATTACAGAATTCGTCACTCCCACAGCTCAATTTTAATCTAGGTCTTTAAAAAGAGAAACAGTATGTATTGTTGTGATAAAAGGAAGATAATTAAAATCTGAACCACGCAGCAATTATTTTCTGTGTGCTACCTTTAGCTTTGCTTGAACCTTGTCAATTTGTTTCTGGAATATTGACAGGCTTCTCTGAAAACACATTACTTTATTTGAAGTTTTATTCTTTATTTAATCTAAGCCTGTGGAAAATTTGCCACTACTATGTCCATAGTACTCCAGATCTGTATCAAAAGTAATTTATTTCTCCAAAATAACACTAAACACAGAACAGGTCCCATTCCTTTGTACAACTTATTTTGGAATAGGGTCACTTCTGCTATAGAGAGCAGAGATATAACTAAATACTTCAGAGACCTTTTTCACTTTTGTAGCAATAAAAATTAAACACCCCAAAACGGTCAATAATCTGCTTGGCCTGGGTCACTACAAGTATCAATCATCAAAAATGGATAATTCTTGTTGTTACACCAATTATAAAAAAATCATCCAAAGGTACAGCTCTGATATTTATCCCAAGTGCTCAGATACACAAATGCATGTAAACATTTACAGAAGCCATTATGTAAGCCACAAGATTACCAGGCAAAGTTAGGTATCTGTGAAGAGGTCTAGAGAGCGTTGGTTCTGAAACAAAAAGTGCAAGAGGCCCAACCTATCTGTGACAGTTCTTTATGCGTGCTCTCGGAGAACCACTTGTCGCGTGCTGACTTGCGAAGCAAGATTCTGAATGGACACGTGGCATCAATCACTGAGAATAGATCCTGGGAGTTCATTGGTCAATGTGTGCCAGCGCTCTATTTTCTTGTCCTTGCTCTTCAGACAGTCAAACCAATGTTTTAAACGTTCACCTTTTGCATTAATTCCAAGCGTTACCCCACCTAAGCAGAAACAGTTGTTAGGCACGCTCTGTGCTCTGGAAAATGAATGTGTTAAGGAAAATATACTAAATGAAAATCTTGGCATCAGAGGAATTTGAAGTGAAAATATGTGCAAGATTCAAACCCATTTCATCAACCTCTGAATAAGCTAAAATGTAAAGACTCCTTTCTACACGGAAGAGATAAATACAAAATGATACTGCCAGTAGAATCGATTTTTAAAGATGAGATTTTTAAATTAATAAATCAGCATCATCCAATAACTCTTGGAGAACTGCTTGCTTTTCTTATCTATTCAAATACTTACCATTAATTGGGATTCATGTATGCTACTTTAAATAGGAGCAAATGGAAACTATGATTGTGGAATTAAGAACTGCATATTTGTAATGTCCATCTCTCTAAATAAAAGTTGAAAAAACCCATCTCTGCAAATAAAAGCTTACAAAAATGTAAAGATTGACTCCAGTTATATCCTTCACTATAAGAATCTCAACAGTAGAACAACAGCCTACTGCAAATTACAGTGAAACTATGAATAATTACAGAAAGCAGTTATTAACTAAAGTGCTTAATTGTATTAACATATTTAGTTATCTAGCAGAAAATTGACAAGCTACTTATACACAAAGCAAGTCTTACAAGGATCCAAATCAATATATTAATTGCATTGGATGCACAAATATGACTTCCAACATTGTAGAGGAGCACAAGTACTTGACTAAGCAATGTTACGGGGAAGGGAGGAAGAAGGGGAGGAAAAAAACTGGAAAACAAATATCTAATATCAATACTGCATCTGGAATAAAAAGGAAGAATGACAGAATGAGATGAATTGAATCTTGCTGAAACTTTAATTGGCCATGTGTCTTCGACACAACATCTTACTTTTCAGAAGTAATGAACAAGTTACTAAGTCAATTTCACTCACCAATGAAGTCATTTGATTTTCCAATATCATAATCCCAAACTGTTACTTCCAGAGTCTTTTTTGCCAAATCTGCTTGCTTGATTTCATAGCAAAATTCCTATATTAAAAGAAAGAGTAATAAACATGCTTATCGTTTGCTAATTACCCTGTTTGTAATTCATGGTTATATTTTCATTGTGATCATCTGGTTGATAACCAGGCTGAACAATTCGATTTTTCTGATGTTAAACCTGTCAATGTTCATTCAAAGCCGGGTGGGGGGACACCCTACTGTGAAATGAATGAATTTGGAAATACAACTCAATCTTTCGTCAACTTGATCATACTTATGAATATTCAATATTTCTCTAGTTTAAGCTTCTTTAAAATACAAAATCATGTTCTCATTATCCTGTTGCAAGATGGCAGCATTCAAACTATCTGCTATTCACTGTTGTGAAATAATTCTGGGTCACTTTATTTGCAGTTAGTTAAATTATCACTCACTTACATTTACAAGGGAATCGATCACAAGGATCTGCAATTAAAAAGTATTTGTGTAATGGATCACACAGCCTCCAACCATGCAACTGTCATGTACAGATTGAATTGAGAAAATAAATTTATAGCAAATTGATACATATTTGCTAACTATTAGTCAATTTGAAACATCTCCTAGTTCTTCTAAACTACACTTTATTGTGCTTCTAAACTACTGTTCCAAATTAAACACACAAAAGTTCTGAAAATTCATCTGCCAATATTCCAATGTGATAACTAAGATCAAATTTTCACCTTAGTAAAAAAAAAGCTTCAGTCTGACTCCTTTGCATTTTCTGAGCACAGTTATCACACGATTATTCATAATTAGATCTATAACTAACAAAGGGTGAAAAGAATTATTGATTTCTAACAGGAAAAATTCCATAGTGTCCCAGAACAAATTATTCAGTCATTTGTAAATACAAGAAAGGTATTTGACAGCCCTTATATACTTATTTTGGCTATTCTTCAGTTTTTTACAGATCTGCTACCTATTGATCTCACCAAGGCCTCAGTTACACAAGGTTTCAAAGGATATAACGGGGATTTACAGTCATGCTTCCTTGTGGATGGGGATGTGGCTAGTTGATCTTGCCCACCTCTTTAACATAGGCACAGGAAGCTTGTGTTTGTTTTGAGCGGACGAGACTGCCGGCATCCTCAGACTTTACTGGAAGACAAGGTGGTCCCGAAACAGGAGAAATCCATTAGAAAGAACTGATCTCTAATGTATTTCCAAGGCAACAATTGGTCCCATTGTTGTGACAGCTTACAGGAAGATACTGAGATAACAAGGTGTACAGCTGAATGAACACAGCAGGCCAAGCAGCATCAAAGGAGCAGGAAGGCTGATGTTTTGGGCCAAGACATCTAGGCCCGAGACGTCGGGCTGACGTTTCGGGCCTAGATGTCTTGGCCCAAAACATCAGCCTTCCTGCTCCTTTGATGCTGCATGGCCTGCTGTGTTCATTCAGCTGTACACCTTGTTATCTCAGATTCTCCAGCATCTGCAGTTCCTACTATCACAGGAAGATACTGAGGCAGGTTAGTGAAATATCTCCAGAGGGACACTTTATTTACACAAAGAGAGTCCTGGACACTGATCCAGCTTCCTCAGAGCCAGCTCTAAAATGAATTGAATCTCTGGCACTCCTGTTAATATCTGTAAGCCAGGGCTCTCTGTTTGGACCAGATAAACAACCCTTATCAGGGAACTCTTATTCAATGAGGTCCTTCTGGCTGACATCTTTAAATTAATACAGTTAGCATGGAGGGTGTAAGGGCCAAGGGTGGAGGTTGGGTTAGAGTTGACAAGGGGGTCAGAAGGGACCATGCACTGGCATGAGTTGGAATGGGGCCATAACAGGCTGTAGAGATGGGTGGCAGCATGGGTTGTAAACGTTGTCATGAAAGGGAAATTGAGAGTAATTAGAGGATAACAAGAAGACTACAGGGTAGATTTTTAAGAAAGCAGCTAGGATGAAGCCCTGGGGAACTAAGACAGGTCTTTAAAGTGGTTGCCTTGGCATTGAGCCCACATTTTATCTGTAACTATGAGCAGCAGACTTGATTCCACCCTGTACCCACTTATTTACCCCTCCCCCAAGAATGTAGATCGTGCTATTCATGGATTGCTGAGGGTGCTGCAGGTGTGGGAAATCTCCTGACTCAAGTTGTCCACCTCAGGATCAAAATTTGGGATCTAGGTATCTCCAACTCCCAACATTTCTGCTTGTATACTAAATGCAAAGAATATCAGTGTAAAGGTTGCTCACAATTATCTCTGTGGCTGCTAGGAGTTCAGGAAAATGAGAAGGACTGACCTACATTTTCCCTTCTATTTCTTTCTGAAAAATGTGCTCTCTTACTCCTTGGGAAAACCATTGTACCTTTCAATTCAGCATAACTGTGCTCCAATGCATTATGCAGTGCCTTGTTACTCTTGCAGCATCTTTCTGAGAATTGTTTTCTTTAAGCCAAACATACCATGAAGTGGAGTTATTTAAATTACGTTTGTAAATACCTCATTAAATTCTGGATTAAGTGTTTTCTTTTTCACAGCTGTCTTATGTTTTGATTTCTTGTCCACATCTGGCTTCAAATAGCTGGAAGAAAGATGTATTTAAAAGTTATGTGATAGCTGTAGCATTACTAAAACTCAATACTTCACTAAACAAAAGCAGGGAAGTTCTCCTTGGTTCTGGACCAATATTTGTTCGACAACATATTCGCTGGTCAGTCTCCTTTTTTGAATCCCCATTCTCTGACTACCTCCCTAATTCTAGGTACACGTAATTACTCCTATCCTCCGACCTCACAACTTTCTCTCCCTCCCCTCTCATTGACATCAGTTTGACGTTTTAGGGAAATCACTCACCAGGAGTGGGTGCATGAGAAAGTTACCAAAAACTGGGATCCCTGCACACGCTGCAGAGCTGTCTATTGGTTCCAGGTCCAGAGCTTAGCCCGATTGTCAAACTTGGTGGTTCGATGCGAGCTGGTCATTAAAGGTCACAGGGCAGCACAGTCTGTGCCTGCACTGGGGATAGGGAGGGATTTATCAGATGTTGGGGAGGGATTGTTGGAGAGGGGACTGCTTGGGATGGGGTGGTAGGAGGTGTCAAATGGACAGAAGGTGGAAGTGTATTGGTTGGGATGCTGATTTTGGGAAATTTGCCAGCCTTCAATGGTAGTGGAGAGGAGGTTCAGGACTCATTTCCCTATAAGGGATTAATTACTTGCCCACCTCAGTTAAAGCCACAAATAGTCAGGTAGGGGTCAGGGAAAGGCAGGCTTTTCAGACTTTAACATCCTACCTTTTACCCTAGCCTGCCTTTCTAAAGTTGAAACTCCCCCAACCAACAGGACATGGCTTCTGGAAGGAGGCTTGTCTTAGCCTAGCTAAATATTTGAATAGGAACTAAATTTGGTGTTAATACCATTACTTCTCACAAACATCATTAATTATCTGCACAAAATCATCACACAAACACTCTGCAAGTTCATGCCATAAAAAAAACTTGAAAATATTACAAACTGTGAGGAGGATAGTTTTAAGACAGACAGACTGGTAAATGACCACATCCAATTTAATGCAAGTAAATACAGACTGGCAAACATTGTTAACAAGACAAGGAAAGCATAATAAAGAATACAGTTATAGAGGGGATGCAAGAGCAGAGACATCTGGTGGGTATATCTGCACAAATCATTGAAGGTGTCTGTGCAGGTTGAGAAAGTGGGATTCTAGGCTTTATAAGTATCAAATAGAGTGCAACATTAAGTAAGTTACAATGAAGATTTATACATTGAAGATTTGCTTTCAACTACAGTATTGTGTCCAATTTTAGGATAGATTTCAGAAGGAGAGCTGTTTTTTGGTGAAGAAAGTGTTGAGATGAGATTTATGAAATGTTTTCAAATCTTGAAGCATTTCGACAGACTCGGTGGGGACAAACTGTTCTCACAGGCAGAAATGTTACAATCTAGACGACACTGATTTAGGGTGACTGACAAAAGAATAGGAACAATATGACAAAAAATCTTTTTATGTAAAGCATGGTTAAGGTCTGAAATACACAGGGTGTGGTGGAGGCAGATTCAAAAGTGGCTTTGTAAAGGATACTGGGTTAATTATCTTAAGAGAAAAGCAAACAGCAGGACTACAGGGAAGAAAAGGTGAGGGAGTGGAACTAGCTGAGTTGCTGTCATAGAGGTAGTTAGGACATACGGGCTGAATGTATTCCATCTATAATGGAACCATTCTGTGAATGTAGAGACACTTGTTTGGGCCTAAGGACCTTATACATGAGAGGTGATGGGCTGGTGATGGGCAGAAATTTAGAAATAGATAAATAGGAAGATGCAGTGCTCAAGGACTTGCCTTTTCAGTAGAAAAGAAAATTGAAAATAGGCTTCCCATTTCTTATCACCTATTTGCACTCTGTAAAAACTAACTTCACAGTGATTATTCTTTCTTGAATAATGTCTTAGTCAAACTGTATTTATCAATAATCTATCCAACATCAGTGTTCACATAAAGCAGGCCCTAGAAATGATTTGCCACATGATCGGTGGATTGAAAGGTTAAAGGTTCTCAGCTACCACATTAGATTTAGGCAACTTTAAACTCTAGAAAAGCACTGACTTCACAGAGATTTAAGTGAAATATGAAAGGATGAGATTTGGTTCAAGACAGATTATTCAAATTCAAACATGTTGGGAGTGCTGGGAGCTTAGCTGTAAGTTTCTTGAGCACAGACTTGGCATTGATACCAGGAAAGTCACAGAATCTTGTTGATTCTTGAGCAATTTGCCAGCCTGCAACAGGCTTGTCCAGACTTGTAAGTCCTCATGAAAATTCTGATATCAGCGATATGTCATCACATAACCCCGGAAATCTGTTTGGCTGCCTTCAGGAGTTAGAAAAGAATTTTCTTGATTTCTAGCCTCAACTGAGGTAAATTTTCCTTCAGCTCTCCCAGGATTATAGCCGGCATCATGGGCTGGAGGAGACAGAGTGGGCTGCTGATATCCAAGCATTAGATCATAGATCTTAGAATGCCTACAGTGTGGAAACAGGACCTTTGTCCCAACAAGTCCACACCGACTCTCAGAATATCCCACCAAGATGCATCCCCCTATGACCCATCAATCTGTGGACAATTTTGCATGTCCAATTCACCTAGCCTGCGCATCAGTGGACTGTGGGAGGAAACCACAGCACCCAGAGGAAACCCACACAGACACAGGGAGAATGTGCAAACTCCACACAGACCAAAGGTGGAATCAAACCCGGGTCCCTGGCGCTGTGAGGCAGCAGTGCTAACCACTGAGCCATCCACATTCTACCGCGTGAAAATAAAGGCTAGGTGCAATTGACCAGCTGGTCCTTGCACGAAACCATGTTAGTTGTAATATAAGGCTCCTCACCATTTCTTACTCTCTCTGTCTTTGTTTTCCTCCTTTACGTTCCTCAAATTACCTCTGTCACATTCTCTCTTTCTTCCAAGCTTCTCCCTCTCTTTGATCCCATCCTGCTACCTGTCCATTTGCTCTTTACTCACTTACTCCTTCTGTTTAGCTGTGGGTCCAGAGCTAGCAGGATTTAAAGCACCCCGGAAAACCTTGAGACCACTTAGTAAGATGACAGAGATTGCAAGCAGCGGAAATTTAAGGCAAGGGAAAGTGTTTCCCCAGCATCAGACGGTAAAGTTTAACATAAATCAAGCATTCAACAATTGTGAGAACTTGGTCTAACTTGCTTAAACTACAAATTGCCAGAAAGAACACAGGAAGTCTGACCCTGCCAGCAACATTCTGATTCAGCCGATTTTTCAGTGAAGGGCATTCATGCTGCACATTGCAAAACTGCATTTTAAAGTTGCTTTAAAACAAAAGCAGCCATAAGACTGTTATTGGTTACTTCAGAAAGAGTTTGGCATTCCCATTTTCACACAAACCCCAGGAGAGAAACATGTTTGTGACTAATGTCAACAAAATTTGAATGAAATTAAAAGAACATGCAACTTTTCAAAGCGTGCTTTGAGAGAAAGACGTTTCATCAGTGGCACCAACAAAAATCTACAGGCAATCACAGCGATCCTTCAATACCACACAGGGTGAGCAAAAATCAATCATCCATTGCTGGAGTGCACAATGGTTTCAAGAAAATGTTCGAACACCAAGAGGAGATTTAAAAAATTAAAAGGCACAGTAATAGAATAAAATACATGGGGGGAAAAGGATAACCTATTATGTGAAGAAAGTAGGTCTGGAAAAAGCCTCTTGACTTAAAACAACCCAAAAATACACCAGAACATTGTCATAAAAGGAACAGGAAAGGACATTTATAGGTTTGAATGTTCCATGGCTCTTTGACTAAGACAGGAGGTGGGTAGAGAAAATTGCAGGCAAATACCCATCAGCTGTGTCCATAACACATTTGTGTCTCCATGGGGTTATGGAACAGTTTGACTGATTTAAACAACAGCAGCTTGGTCACAGGGGGTAAGCAATTCTGCCCCTCAAATATGGGCATGCTCTGAAAACTGACTGATTGTACATCTGTTGCACAGGTTGCCATTGCATTTGGGATGGTGGGGCTGCTGTCCGTGAAGCCATGCAATGCCACAGTGACAAGGCCTGCAGCTGTTAAAGCCAGAGGCTGCAATCTCTTTGCACTCATCCAGTCTGAAAATTGACAGTAGCTAAGGCAGTGCCTGCTTCTATGGGGAGGGTCTACCCAATTTGTAAAGACCCCAACTAGTTTGGCCTCCTTACTAGCCTGATTGGAGGCTATAGGAACGGGAGAACCCTCACTCTTCCCAGCATACATCAGCAATTCCTACTTCTAGATCTGCTGATCTTTGACTCCTGGAAGGTCTCTTCTTTGCCCTCAGTCCTTGACAGAATGCAGCTCTTGCAGGATAGCACTTCTTTTAAAACCACCCTACTGCTGGTATTTGTGTGCTCTGGACCAAAACTTCATCCCCAGGAACAAAGTTCCATAATGAAAGTTCAGTCCAATGAGATTGTGAGAAAAGAGTAATTCAAGATACACACAGAAGATATAATGCTGGTTGACAATTAAATAAGCAAGAATACAACAGATTTTATGTGAATTACATGATGTGCCAGGAATTTTTAATGTTTTTACATCAATCTGTTACTGAATATTCCTAAAAAGGCGAAACTGCCACAGTCTTGAGCCTGCATGTAGAATTCACGCCCAAGTTTAACATCATTGGTTTAATGTATCAGAGCATGGATGTATTTATTGTACCAACAAATCCAGCTGCACTGGAAGTATGACAGACACAGCATGTAATGGCAACGGGTCTTCGAATATTAATGACATAAAGTTGAAGATATAATTAAACATGGTGTTAGTGTATTGTGACAACTATGTAGCCTTTCCTTGACAGTCTTCCCAGTACAGTTGTTGTTCTGTTATTGCAATGCTGAAAAGAAATCTTTTTATTGACAGCTTCCATCTCACTGAGCAGACTTCAGGCCAATCCCCATCCAACTAGCTGCTCTGAAAACTCTGCTTGTATTTTGACAGCTGTGACAAACGCACAACAGGTGAGATGATTCACAACACCCTTAAACACAATCAACATCATTCTAAGTAAAACAATCTACCACATTCTAAAACATATAACTGTCAATTTGTTCCACCTGCCAATGTTTACACATCCTGAAAAAAATTTTGGGTCTGCATTTAGATACACATCTTTTCCAAAAACAAATCTGTTCTTCCTTAGGCCATACCCCATCTGTACCAAGTTTCATTGAAATCTATCCTACAGTGGTAGAGGTAAATCTTATTGAGAAAGCATAGAGAAAGTACTATAATTGTGCAGATTAACAGAAAATGCAAGACTAGTGAGATGTACAATCTTCTAGAAATATATTGTTCCTCTGCTATACTATTCTATGTACATATTACTTGATGATTGTCTGTCACGATTATTTGAATTGGTCAGTTTAAGACATGTGCCTGGTGGTGGATTTATTTGGTGGCAAGTTACCTGCCATCTGTTTCAATGCAGTGTCATCTGCAGAGAATCTGTGATGTCAAAAGGAAAAGCACTTTCTCAAATTGGGCTTGTGCAGACAGACAACAAAAGAAAAACACAAGGAAAAAATACACGCAAACTGTAGCATAAAAGGTGAGGAAAATGAGCAGACATATACAAGGAATCAAGGAGCAAATAGTAAATAGATAAACAGAAAATAATTACTTCGTTCACTTTTTGAAAACTTGAAAGAGTACATTTTCCTCTGACAAAATGAAATTATACACTTGTAAATTTCAGAGCAGTTGTTCAGTAGTAAATATCACTTCTTAAGGCCAGTTAAAATGCAGTTACTCTAGATTATGCAAGCTCCAACTTTTCCTTGGCTAGAATGTTCTGAAGTCGTACCACCAAGTTTGGAAGCAGGATCTCTGTAAAACTCTGAGGGTGCTTTTATTGCTGCCAACCCACCTGCCCTGACTGAACTGCAATTGTATTGGCAATGGGTGAAGTCCACCCTAAACTCCAACTAAGTCTGGTAAGAGGTCAATTAACAGCCAAATATTTGACCCAACCATCAGACCAGCCAGAACATGTTAGAGATGTGAGAAAGCCTAGCGTGTTATTTTGGTCATGCCTTAAGTGGCAAAGGGGAGGGAACGCATTCTTCATGGTCCCCAATTTTTGTGCAAGGGGCTCACCCAAGGTTTTCCTTGCCTGGGTTCTCTGTCCACTCTCGCCCTGCCACTAAGACCACCACAGATTTCTAATCATACCAACCATTTGGCCCAATTTTCCGTCCCTAGCATGCCAACCCCGACACCTAACACCATCCTGTATCCAGGACTGTCCGGTTGCACTACGTGTAGTTTCAGCAGTGACCACCAATATGGGTGGCACTGCTGGGCCAAAGAGCTTCCAGCAAACAGATTGGTCTAGAGGTTATTCTCATAGCATTAAATAGCTAGAATGGAAAACTCTTACACAGATTAAATTCTATCCTACTTGTAATTGAAGCAAGGATTTTACCAAGTGCTAACAGTGAGTGCTGACAGACGTGCTGTGATTAGTTCAGGTATACTAAAATCTAGGTCATAATTGTGTGTGAGATGGCAATACGGTGCTCAAGTGAATACTTATGTCCTCATAGCTCATTACCCACTCAATTCAGAAAGCAAAGAGAACCCAAGCAGTAACCTCACGCACTGAGCACTAGGAACAGCCCTACCTATTAAAGTATGGACCAGCAAAGGTACATGCACAGAGGTAAATCAGCATAAGGTCTGTCATTAGCACAGACATTAAACTGATTTCTCCCTTGCATTTCACTTTAGATTTTCAAACATTTTCCAGGATTGTGCTTCTTGTGAATACATATGACTTATCTGTTGAGATTTTCTCACAATTTTTCTTCATTCCAGTGGTGTGCAGTATTTAACTTTAATAATATAGACTCAATAATTCCAAACCCTTTGATATTTGTGATCCAGAATTTCATGGCCCTTGGGCCGTCTGCTTGAAGTTTTTATATTGTATCCAATAAAAGAAAACCTTTAGTAATCCCCCTCAGCTTGAAGTTTGCTCTGCTAATGAAATACAGAGCCTACATGTCGCTATAGAAACCAGTGCCTACCTCTCCATTGGTGATGCTTTCCTTCACACTCTGTTGGAACTAGCATCTCCCGGTCAAAATAACTTCAATTTTTTAAAAAGTAATTATGGTTGTTGAAGTAGATACGTGTAGTATGTCACATTGAAATGCTAATTCTGGCAAACATTTTGCACATAATTCACTTATAAATGCCCCGCATGAACTGTGGAGTCATTCTGAAAAGTAAAACAGGAAATATATTTCACTGTGGCCCACCAAGCTCAGTCAATTCATGTGCCTAAACAGCTTCAACTGTGATATTAACGACCCAAACATCCTTAGTATTGTGGAGGTGGGTGTGTATGTGTGTGTGTGGAGTTTGGGCGCAAGAGTTTCAGGGTGAGATAGAGAGAGAGAAGAATTAAGCAGTCCTGATCCTAACGAAAAATGGACATTTGAAACAGCTATGTTCTTTGTCCTCAGAAATATTATCTGACTAGTTCCATTCAAGAATACAGTTCTATTCAAGAATGAGTGGCACAGTGGCTCAGTGGTAGTACCATTACAGTACCAGGGACCCAGGTTTGATTCCATCCTTGGGCGACCAAATGTATGGAGTTTGTACATTCTCCCCATGTCTGCGTGGCTTTCCTCTGGGTGTTCCAGTTTCGTCCCACAGTCCAAGGATGTACAGGTTAGGTGCATTGGTCATGCTAAATTACCCTCGTGTCTAGGAATGTGCCAGTTAGGCAGATTAGCCTTGGGGGTTACAGCAATAGGGTAGGGGGCTGGCTCTGGATGGGATGATCTTCAGAACGTCAGTGTGGACTTGATGCACCAAATAGCCTGCTTTCACATTGTAGGGATTCTATAAGAATATGGCTTGTAATATTTAAGTTATAGCTACAGTCAATCTTTCCCACTGTTAAAAGTTCACCACACTTCAATTTTCATGAGCAATGCTTCGGATGAATTCAGCTGAATGAATCATAGTAAAATCAGTCCTGACTGTTTTAGAATTTCTAATTCCTAAATGCCTGGTGAAAAGTGATAAAGACCAAGTCTTAGCAGAGGCCTCTGCTAACCTTATCGAACTGTAATTCAGCTGTGCTCGAAAACAGAAAGCATATGGGTAAATATTCGACTATGCTGGAGGCTGTAACCTCCTGTATGCTGATATCAGATGAAATAACTTTCAGATACATAAGGTGTATATGTGAAGATAGGTTGCCAAGGATAATTGGTATACTGACCTCTTTGGCTCAGCTGTTTGAATTTATCCAACTGCTGCGAAATAAGAACTATGCCGAGCGTGTCCTGAGCAATCACATTTTTTGGAACGCACTTCAAGCTAAAATGTGCAACCGTGTAATATTATAATATAGCATTATAGATGTAGAATAACATTTAAGATTAAAATTAAGATTGATGGTTAACTGTCATCACTGCATCTCCATGCCAATGATTGGCCCAATCAATCAGCATTCTCTTCACATTCTGTATAAAACAGTGTCTCTTTTCTTCCAAGTCTGTCTTTTGCATTCTAGTTTTGATCAGTGCAAAATGAAAAGCTTTGACTTCGAGTCTTCTTTTCATGGTGTTAATGTATTTCAATCTGAAATGGTTCTGAAATCTAAACAAAGGCAATTATGAGGGTATGAACACTGATCTGGGAAAGCATATTCTGAAGTTTGATGTCAGATAGGCAACGGCTAGCATTTAAAGAATTAATGCATGGTTTTCAAAAACAAAACATAAATGCTTTTAAGGTAAAAACACCTAACAGTGAAAGTGAGGCAGGGATAGCTAACATGGGAAGTTAAAGATAGCATTAGCTCCTAGGAGGAGGCTTATAATTTTGCCATAAAATTGGGGATTGGGAGAACTTTAGAATTTAGCAGAAGATGGACAACAAAATTGATAAAGAAAGGAAAAATACAATGTGTATATAAAATAACAAAGACTTAAAAATCAACTGTGAAAGCTTTTACATCTAGGGATTCAACATAAGAGCTTATATCAAAAGGAAAGGATGATCACGGACAAATGTGGATTCACAGCAGGCAGAGACAATAAAAAAATTATCAGGAAGCAGGGAAATGGCAGAAAATCTAAATATGTACTTTGTGTTACATTCACAGAAAAAAAAACACACACAAGTCACTCTAAAATATTTAAGAGCTGAGGGGCTAGTAAGACAGTGGAACTGAGATAAATTTGTATTAGTAAAAATGTACCCTTGGAGAAAGTATTGAACTTGAAGTTGACAAATCCTGTGACCTAATGACTTTCACCCTAGAGTATTGAAATGGTAGCTACAGAGATGGAATAGTGATCATCTTTCAAAATTCTATTAAAGGAGGGAAGAGAGAAAATGGGGAAGTACAGACCTGTCAGCCCAATGTCAATTATGAGCCATATTCTTATCCCTCAGTGCACTCTGCTGACTGGGAGAGAAGAGAATGCCAACCTCTTTCCCCACAAATAGGTGTCTAGCTCGTCAGTTTGCTGGGGAAACGTGCATGTGCATCATGGCAGCTTGCCCAATAATCAGTCTTTTGTTGAACATTGATAAGAAACAAGCCAATACATTCAGCCACTAGCAACAGATTACAACCTTACCATTTTCCTGGCCCAAGCCTCAGATACAGCAGGCTCCTTATAATCACGGTGTTATAGCCGACCCTGATTTGAATTTCTGACGTTTTACACACTGTAGTAAAAAGACTGCACTCCGACAACATTACCTACTGTAATACTGATTCAGCACTTATGCCAGTGAAACCCTGGAACATGTTGTCATCACTTTCAGTTTTGATTACTTCCTGGCTGATCGCTCATAGTTTGTCCTCTGTAAACAAAGCTCAACTGCAACTCTGCTTAACAAACCCAATCCTCTCTCATATTCTGCTCACCCATCATTCTTGTCTTCAATGCCCCAGAGTGGATCTTGACATTCTTCTAGCTCAGACTTCAAATTCCCTATTGTTTAAATACCTCTTTGGTCTTATTTGTCCCCTATTTCTGCAAACTTCTCCAGTCCTACAAGACCTTTATAGAAATCAGCATTCCTTTAACTCCAGAGATAACAAGGTGTAGCGCTGGATGAACACAACAGACCAAGCAGCATCAGAGGAGCAGGAAAGCTGACATTTCGGGTTGAGACCCTTCTTCAGACCTGAAACATCAGCTTTCCTGTTCCTTTAATGCTGCTTGCCCTGCTGTGTTCATCCAGCTCTACACCTTGTTATCCCAGATTCTCCAGCATCTGCAATTCCTACTAGCTCTTCCTTTAACTCCAGTCCTTTTGGGCTTCACCACTTTCTTTTACCCGACAACTGATGGCACAGCTTTCTGTTGTCTATGTTCCACAGGGTTCCTCCCACAAATCTCTCTGCCTCTCCACCTTCCATCTGTTTTTAAACTCTTTGAAAAGCTTCTCCTTCAGCAAGATTTTGTTCCCTCTGATAATCTTTTTATTGGATCAGCATTTTTTTTAAGGCTGTGTGAATCGACTCTTTGAAGAATACTGTACACAAACAAGACACTGTTTTTGACAATTTATATTAACATTGAAGGATTAAAATAGCCCAATATAGTAGGTTACTGATACTAGAAGTTGGAATGATGTGATAATTTATAGCCTCTCTTATGCTGTTGTAATCAAAGGAAACGGAAATTGGTGCATGGGAACCACCTCAGACGTATAACTACCCTAAAGTAAAGACAAAGTTACCAAAGAGCCAAAGATCCAGTTACTCGTGGTGTACCACAAGGGTCGGTGTTGGGCCAGTTACTAGTGGTGTACCACAAGGGTCGGTGTTGGGGCCACTGCTGTTTGTCATTTTTATAAATGACCTGGATGAGGGCGTAGAAGGATGGGTTAGTAAATTTGCAGACGACACTAAGGTCAGTGGAGTTGTGGATAGTGACGAAGGATGCTGTAGGTTGCAGAGAGACATAGATAAGCTGCAGAGCTGGGCTGAGAGGTGGCAAATGGAGTTTAATGCAGACAAGTGTGAGGTGATGCACTTTGGTAGGAGTAACCAGAAGGCAAAGTACAGGGCTAATGGTAAGATTCTTGGTAGTGTAGATGAGCAGAGAGATCTCAGTGTCCATGTACACAGATCATTGAAAGTTGCCACCCAGGTTGACAGGGCTGTTAAGAAGGCATACAGTGTTTTAGCTTTTATTAATAGAGGGATCGAGTTCTGGAACCAAGAGGTTATGCTGCAGCTGTACAAAACTCTGGTGTGGCTGCACTTGGAGTATTGTGTACAGTTCTGGTCACCGCATTATAAGAAGGATGTGGAAGCTTTGGAAAGGGTACAGAGGAGATTTACTAGGATGTTGCCTGGTATGGTGGGAAGGTCTTATAAGGAAAGGCTGAGGGACTTGAGGCTGTTTTTGTTAGAGAGAAGAAGGTTGAGAGGTGACTTAATTGAAACATATAAAATAATCAGAGGGTTAGATAGGGTGGATAGGGAGAGCCTTTTTCCTAGGATGGTGACGGCGAGCACGAGGGGGCATAGCTTTAAATTGAGGGGTGAAAGATATAGGACAGATGTCAGAGGTAGTTTCTTTACTCAGAGAGTAGTATGGGAATGGAACGCTTTGCCTGCAACGGTTGTAGATTCGCCAACTTTAGGTACATTTAAGTCGTCATTGGATAAGCATATGGATGTACATGGAACAGTGTAGGTTAGATGGGCTTCAGATCGGTATGACAGGTCGGCACAACATGGAGGGCCGAAGGACCTGTACTGTGCTGTAATGTTCTATGTTCTATGTTAAAGACCCAGAGGAAAGCTCTGTCATTATAGAGAGAGATGACTTGTAGTTGAGTTTAATCAGGAGGTTACCACACCTCAGGCAAGGGGCAAGGTTGAGTTGGTGGGACCTTCATGGTGTGTGAAATTGAACCTATGCTATTGGCATCAGTCTGCATTGCAGACCAGCTATCTAGGCTAATCAGCTGCTCACTACCATATAAAGTTATCTGCTAATGCTAGAATATTCTGGCAGTAGTTGTGATTTAAATTTTTGCGTCAGTGTTATTCTATTCACTGTCATGTAAGTCTACTAACTTAAGTACCACTAATCTCCAAAACATTTTTCCTTCCCTCCTGCAAAACCGAATTCCGATCCACACGACATTCCTGTGTTCAATGAGTCAACAGAAACAAACTGTTTGCAAGGCCTTTTTAGAACTGGAATATTTGTGAGCAGCTGGCCGTGGGTCCACACTATTACACAGAAGCTAAAATATTGAGGGCAAAGGGTTAAAAGGCAATATTCAAAAGCTAATACTCAATATGATATTGTTTACGGCATTTTTTGAAATGACTATTATATTCTGGCTGACATCTGAAATACTTCGCTGCACTGTAATCTGCAATGTCATTGGCTTATCACAATTGTGGGAGATAGAATAGATTAGGTGATAGTAATCACACAAAAGTCAACAGATGTGATATTCCATAAGTAAATGAAAGCTCCACAACGGAGATATTACCATTTGCACTAGAATTATGTTTGTCTAGTGCAATATTTCTCTCTACCGCCTTTCTTAAGCTCTCTGAGTCGTGGTCTCACATCAACAAACTCAGTTGATAGAACACATTGCAGCTCAACACAGAAAGTTATAACACAGTGAGAAAGTAGCCATTTATGAAATAAACTTTTGATGATAGTTGTGGGAAATTACACTTTAGAGCTCACAGTCAAAAGATATACTATTTGTAGAATCACATTCAAAAGCATCATATTTTGACTAGTTTTAAGACATCTATATCCTGATTGATCTGATTTTTAGTTCCATTCACATACTAGTCAAGATGGAAAAGGAAGCAGAGTACCTTGAAAGATTAAAAGTCCTAGATAACAAAATGTGAGGCTGGACGAACACAGCAGGCCCAGCAGCACCTCAGGAGCACAAAAGCTGACGTTTTGGGCCTAGACCCTTCACCAGAGAGGGGGATGGGGTGAGGGTTCTGGAATAAATAGGGAGAGAGGGGGAGGCGGACCGAAGATGGAGAGAAAAGAAGATAGGTAGAGAGGAGAGTATAGGTGGAGAGGAGAGTATAGGTGGGGAGGTAGGGAGGGGATAGGTCAGTCCAGGGAAGACGGATAGGTCAAGGAGGTGGGATGAGGTTGGTAGGTAGGAGATGGAGGTGCGGCTTGGGGTGGGAGGAAGGGATGGGTGAGAGGAAGAGCAGGTTAGGGAAGCAGAGACAGGTTGGACTGGTTTTGGGATGCACTGGGTGGAGGGGAAGAGCTGGGCTGGTTGTGTGGTGCAGTGGGGAGAGGGGACGAACTGGGCTGGTTTTGGGATGTGGTGGGGGAAGGGGAGATTTTGAAGCTGGTGAAGTCCACATTGATACCATTGGGCTGCAGGGTTCCCAAGCGGAATATGAGTTGCTGTTCCTGCAACCTTCGGGTGGCATCATTGTGGCACTGCAGGAGGCCCATGATGGACATGTCATCTAAAGAATGGTTTGCGACTGGGAGGTGGAGTTGTTTATTGCAAACCGAGCGGAGGTGTTCTGCAAAGCGGTCCCCAAGCCTCCGCTTGGTTTCCCCAATGTAGAGGAAGCCACACCGGGTACAGTGGATGCAGTATACCACATTGGCAGATGTGCAGGTGAACCTCTGCTTAATGTGGAAAGTCATCTTGGGGCCTGGGATAGGGGTGAGGGAGGAGGTGTGGGGGCAAGTGTAGCATTTCCTGCGGTTGCAGGGGAAGGTGCCGGGTGTGGTGGGGTTGGAGGGCAGTGTGGAGCAAACAAGGGAGTCACGGAGAGAGTGGTCTCTCCGGAAAGCAGACAGGGGTGGGGATGGAAAAATGTCTTGGGTGGTGGGGTCGGATTGTAGATGGCGGAAGTGTCGGAGGATGATGCGTTTAAAAGTCCTGTTGTTTTATCTCTGGACTTTGAATTGCTTTATGTCTCAATGATTAAAAAAAACTACAAAACAGCCAAGGGAGTCAACATAAGAGCTTAGCACAAAAGGCAATTACCATCAAAGTACATTTCTATTGCATTCATACTACACGCCTGGCTCTCTTACATCACATTTAGTCAAAGTACATGCAACAGGTAATGAAAGTGGAATCTCATGCTGCAGAATGGCTAACAAACCATGATCATTGTGTAAAAGATGTGCTACAAATGCCTCAACATTCCATATTAAAATGCATCTTTTTGTTCAGCTGAGGTTTGTACTCTTGGCTATGTGTGCATTTCTGCCTATGATGGGCGTGTGTTGAATCTCCAGGGCTTACTCTGAATCAAGCAGGCTGTCAGGACTATGCTAGCAAAGCTTTTAAACCAGATGATAATTTGGTACATTCATCTAATGATTATTTATATCTCATATAAAATAAAATCTTGCTTACATCACATGCTTTGTTCATTACACTTGCTCTTGATAATATCATACCTTTGTTGTTACACTTTGATTACTTCAAAGTAGCAAATTGAAGTTGAAGAGCTGGAGGACAATTGAAAGTGAGCAAAATGGTCTTTAAAATATATAGGAGGAACTACTAAGGATTTATATGAAAAAAAATCCATGTGGAAAGACCGATAAAAAGGTGCCAAATTAGTCACTCCAAATACATTGAGCTAGATCTTCTTGTTGGTGTGACTTGCATTTTTTCTGCACCATTAAACTCGAACATTTTGTACATATGTTGAGGCAAATGTATTCGGCTCACAATGTGGTGACAGCAATAGGACAGTAAAGATCTCAGTAAACAATGGGGCCAGCAGTATATCTTCTTAACCAATGAGTTGCAAGAGCTGGGAAAGAAAAAAAAATTACAAGAACGGGTGAATTAGGAGTGAACTAGTTCCAAATCAGTTTGGTAAAATAGACAGGAAGATGGGATTAAGATAGAAAATTGATACAGGGAAATTTTTAAAAAGACTTTTATCGTTATAAAGAATTTAGCATCTGATGGTCCATGACTGCACAGTTTAACCTGTTCTTTTAAAGCTAGAGAGTTTATTGGCATTGCATTAAAATGAATACCTTATTAAAAAGATAATTCCTGGGTTAAATACTAGTTTTAGCTTTCTGTGACAAATTAAATGGGTGATTAATTAAACAACGCTTAAAAATAACAGGGAAATGGTCGGTGCAATAATGTATAAAGATCAACCAATAAGGGTTTGTGTGATGTAATGGTACAGTCCTTGCCTTTGGACCAGGACAACTGGATTCAAGTTCCACCTGACCCAGGCATACATCATAACATATCTGAACAGACTGATTAAAAATATCCAAAATTGGTAATTGATTTCTGGAAATGCAAACTGCAATGAATCCTTTTAACATACCCCATGCAGTTTATTGAAAACAAAATAACACTTTAGTTTATCTGTTAGATTAAAGTGGTTGGTGATAGGGTTGTTATTTAGTGTGAAATTGGGAATCAGTTGTTTGGTCAGTTCTAGTGCTTAAAGGGTTGCTTTGCACTGTTCTCTTAAAATATGGTCAGGGAGAGGGATTTTGCAGTGTTGGAGATCCACTGACGTCTGTATTCAAGAATCTAGATATTGTACTCTAGATAATTCAAATACAGCTACTGGTTCTAATTACTCAGCAAATATTGATTCCTTTTCATCCAGGGCACCTGCTTTGATGGATTGATATTGGCTTTTTTGCTCCCCAACATCATGTTTAAAAATGTTCTCATTCTCAAAGTTAAACTGCTTCCCATTATGGCCCAAAAACCAATCTCTGCCCTCCCCATTCACACAGCTACTTCTTCGCCATCTAGAAACATAGAAAATAGGAGCAAGGACAGGCCATTCAACTCACTGAGCTCACACTGCCACTCAACATGATCATGGCTGATCCCTTATCTCAACACCATATGCGTACACTCTTCCTATACCTCTTGACACCTCTTGCCTCTAGAAATCTGTTTTTTCCTTAAATACATTCAGTGATCCGATCTCCAAAACTTGTGTAATTTGTTTGAATCACTTGCTTGGATAGTCCAAGAAATAATTCATGGATCCCTAGAGTATGAAAGCAGGCTATTCAGCCTATTGGGTTCATTCACCCTCCAAACACTTATCCCTGTAACCATGCATTTCCCATGGCTAATCCACTTAGCTTGCACAGCCTTGAACACTTTGGGCAATTCAGCATGGCCAATCCACCTAACCTGCACATCTTTAGACTGTGGGAGGAAACCAGAGAACTTGGAGAAAATCCACAGGGAAAGCATGTAAACTCCACAAAAATAGTCACCTGAGGCTGGAATCAAACCTGGATAACTGGTGCTGAGAGGCAACAGTACAAACCACTGAGTCACTGTGCTGCCCTTGCAAAGGGAAAGTGACCAGATAAATTACTCTGCCAGTTACCGTTCTTCATTATTCTTCCTTGCCTTCACAGCAAACACTGCTAAAGTTGACCATATCACCCTCTCATGGCATCTCTACACCAATGATCTGGAGACTGGTACCACCCTCACACTGTCCCTGATTACAGGTAGAACACCTCCAGCAATAGTAGGAATTGTCGATGCTGGAGAATCTGAGATAACAAGGTGTAGAGCTGGAAGAACACACAGGCCAAGCAGCATCAGAGGAGCAGGAAGGCTGACGATGCGGGTCTAGACCTTTCTTCAGAAATGGGAGAGGGGAAAGAGATTCTAAAATAAATAGGGAGAAAGGGGGAGGCAGATAGAAGATGGATAAAGGAGAAGATAGATGGAGAGGAGACAGCAAGGTCAAGAAGGCGGGGTTGCACACAGTAAAGGTGAGTGTAGGCGGGGAGTTAGGGAGGGGATAGGTTGGTCCAGGGAGGACAGACAGGTAAAGGAGGCGGGATGAGGCTAGTAGGTATGAGATTGGGGTGGGGCTTGAGGTGGGAGGAGGGGATAGGTGGGAGGAAGGACAGGTTAGGGAGGACAGCGGATATAGTATACCACATTAGCAGATGTGCAGGTGAACATCTGTTTGATGTGGAAAGTATTCTTAGGGCCTGGATCCAACACATCATCCTCCGACACTTTCACCATCTGCAATCCAACCCCACCACCAAAGACATTGTTCCCTTCCCACCCTTATCTGCTTTCCAGAGGGACCACTCTCTCCGTGACTCCCTTGTCTGCTCCACACTCCACACCAGCCTCACCACCCCCGGCACTTTTCCCTGCAACCCCAGGAAGTGCTACACCTGCCCCCACACCTCCCCCATCCCAGGCCCTAAGAAGACCTTCTACATCAAACAGATGTTCAGCTGCACATATGCTAATGTGGTATACTGTATCTGCTATTCCTGTTGTGGCCTCCTCTACATTGGGGAAACCAAGCAGAGGCTTGGAGACCGCTTTGCAGAACACCTACGCTTGGTTCACAACAAACAACTGCACCTCCCAGTTGCGATCCATTTCAAATCCCCCTCCCACTCCTTGGATGACATGTCTATCCTGGGCCTCCTGCAGTGCCACAACGATGCCACCCAAAGGTTGCAGGAACAGCACCTGATGTTTTAAGTCCCATTAGGTGCTCAGATGCAAAGCCATTGATCTGAAATGTGCACTCTCACCTGCAAATATAATTTAACCTGCTGACAATTTTCAGTATTATTCTTTGTTTTTATTTCTAGCATCGGCGTGATTTTATTTTAAAAATGTTCCATTTCCTTTATGTGATCCTTTGCTGATCCTGGCTGTAGCTTCCAGCTGAGGTTACTGCTTCAGTCCGCAGTCAGTGCATTCATAATCCGGAACTTCAAGCTAATGTTCTTGGAACGTGGGTTTGAATCCCACCATGGCAGATGGTGAAATCTGAATTCAATAAAATCTGGAATTAAAAGCTGGTCTAATGATGACCAGTAACCATTGTTGATTGTCATTAAAAACCCATCTAGTTCACGAATTTCCTTTAGGGAAGGAAATTTGGCCTTACCTGGCCTAACTCACATGTGACTCCAGATCCACAGCAATGTGGCTGACTCAAATGAAATCCCTTCAGTTTAAAACCAATTAGCGATGGGCAACACATGCTGACCTTGCCAGTAACTCCCACATTCCATGTTCAAATAGGAAAAAAACTCTCACAAGACCATCATTAAAATGGCAATAAAATCAGAGTGATATCATTCATGTTCTCTTTCCCCAATTTAAATGAAAACAGAGCCAAGATCTATCTCTCCATTACAAAATCTGGTTTTGTAGTTGGTACAGGGACATGACGGTACCTTTCTCTATATTACCCCATGTTTACAAGGATGCTATGCCTCTCCTCTTCATCTTCAATTTGTACTGGCATTCTTTAATACCTCATCTCCGCAAACTACACTGACTGTCTTCTATCCTCCACAATGCATGAGACTCTCTTCAATTCCCCACAGACTGTGCTGGCACACTCCTTCGCCCTCATTTCAAAATTTAATTGTTGGTTTCCTGTGTCTTGAATCTACATTGACACATTTCTTCCTCATCGCATTTCCTGCTCTTTCTGTTTTGCTGGCATGGCGTTCCTTCACTCTTCTTTAGGTTATGATGATATTCTTCTTCCTCCCCAGCTAATGATGTCTTGTCTTCTCCCATTCCTAGTCTATGTAGGTGCCACAAAAATGAAACATTGCTGAGTTTTATTTTGGTTTTGTAGAGGTAATTTTAATCATTAGGAGTTAAACATTTATCATAAAATTATGGAATCTGACAACACAGACAAGCCATGCAACTCATCTTACTTTGCCAGATTTGGGAGGAGATATCTAATTGGTTCCACTCACCAGTTCCTTTCTTTTCAAATATATATTAAAGTTCCTCCTGAAAGTTATTGTTGAATTGGCTTTTAACACCTTTTCTCAATCATAACAATTTGTGAGATAAAATGATGTCTCTCAGTCTACCCTTTCATCAGTGATTTTCAAAGCACCATGATGTTGTTCATTCCACTGACTGCAAAGTTGGATTGAGAACCTAATTTACTTTTAAAACACTGCAGAGTAATTTATTCAGTTTATGTGTAAGACAGTCAGTTATTTTAAAATGTGACGGTTAGTCAAGTCCAGGAAGTCTTCATTGCTATTTTTGGAATATTTAAGCAGTGGTTGGTTGATGCACTGAGTCATCAGGCAATGTATACTTTAAAGAGATATAGATCAAATTACCATAGTAGCCACAAGATAGAGACAGTGAGATTTTCATTTTATTAATTGAATTGAAACATGAGGTGGAATCTAACACCTCTTCATGGCAGGTTTGGGGTTGGGGGCGGGAGAAGAATCCTATTGGCTGGGAGGGTGTCAGCGGTGGGTGCTGCCACCCTTCCAGCTCCACCCCAGTGAAGACTGTGCTAGGGAGGATCATGGAGGATCTGCATATTAACATAGTGGCAGGTGGCAAAATCGCCTTGTAAGAAGCCAGACAGGCAAACCCAAGTGTGCTGTGGTAGGAAATAATAGCTGATGATCTTCAAACATCGGGCTGTGATACTTCTTTTAATCCCCATGACATACAAATGAGACGCAGGTCAGGTACACTGAAGAATTCAATGAACTTTTATTACAGCTCACGGTATCTTCATATGTACATTACAGTCACAGACTCTGGGCTCAAGCTGAGCATTTGGATGTAGTGTAGCACACATCCCTCAGCACATCATGCTCAAAGAGGACTCAGTAAGATGGAGACTGAGAACTTTATAACATGACGGCACATGCCATGATACAGTGTTGGCATCATGAGCATGTCTCTTAAAGATATATTAGATTAGATTCTCTACAGTGTGGAAACAGAACTTTCAGCCCAACAAGTCCACACCGTCCCTTGCAGCATCCTACCCAGATTCAACCCCTCAAAACCCACACAGCCCTGAACACTACAGGCAATTTAGCATCGCTAATCCACCTAGCCTGCACATCTTTGGACTGAGAGAGGAAACCGGAGCACCTGGAGGAAACCCACGCAGACAGGGGGAGAATGTGCAAACTCCACACAGGCAGTCACCCGAGGCTGGAATCGAACCTGCGTCCCTCGTACTGTGAGGCTGCAGTGCTAACCACTGAGCCACAGTGCTGCCCTACTATAAGACATATCACACACCTGCTGCGAAACAATAACACTGCAGTGTAGGGTGAATGCAGGAATCTTCATCAGGCACTTGGACCTTGCAAAACTATCCCAAATTCCCACAGCAGGATTTGACCCTCCCACCCCATCTGAATAGCAGGAAGCAAACAACTGATGTCATGTCAACTGGTGTCTCATCCACACACTAGTCTCAACCCTCAGATGCCTATTCTAAACATGAGTATTGATACAATTGCTTAGAACAGGATATTTGACATGCTTCTTATTATGAATCAAATAAACATGCAAGATAGAAGGGAAGGGCCAAATATTCAAACAAAATCAAGACCAATATTAATATCAGTGATAATGGGAACTGCAGATGCTGTAGAATCCAAGATAACAAAGTGTGGAGCTGGATGAGCACAGCAGGCCAAGCAGCATCTCAGGAGCACAAAAGCTGACGTTTCGGGCCTAGACCCTTCATCTGATGAAGGGTCTGGGCCCGGAATGTCAGCTTTTGTGCTCCTGAGATGCTGCTTGGCCTGCTGTGCTCATCCAGCTCCACACTTTGTTAACCAATATTAATATGTTTTCTTTACTTTAAGCATCAATTTTTTTTTTCATGACTTTTCATTTAAATGGAATGTGTTTTTAACTTAGGCATTAGTTTTTTTTAATAAGTAATAATGCTATGGTATTTTCAACTAGCTTTGAAATATTTTCTTGTGAATTATTGTAATTTGCATAATCAGTGTTCAGCTTGGCCCAGCATGTTTAATATTCACCAGTTGAAGCCTTGCTGGTGATCCATTTCGAATAAATCTCTCTAATAGTTGGACTGGAACACACACTGCAATACCCCAAGGGTAGATTTTTGAAAGTGTTTTATCATAAATTATGTAGGAGCCATTAATCCCAGAAATCATTCCCACATCTGTCACTTCAAGTAAATGGCCCTAATTTATGTCCAGAGAGGGAAACAATCCATTTCTTAACTGACATGGAATACAAATTAGTGTTGGCAGGGCTACAATCTACAGATATATTGCAAGACAAAGAGTTATTGAAAGCTCATAAGCAACAGAAAACATTTGCCATAGATTCATTTCCATAATTTTCTATATTGAATGTATCAAATTAAAAAACATTTGTTGGGGAAAATACATACTGCCCCTTCTGCTCTTTAATTCCCTTTATTTACCTGGCAGTGGAGATGCCCATCAACAGCAGGGAAACCTGCAAAAAGGCAGACCATGGAGATCTTGCAGCAGTTAACAGAAGTGCCTCATGGGATTTTACATTTTCTTTCTCCCAGCTGGCAGTCAGCCAGATTGTGAAGCTGACTAGCTGCCAAGTGGGAAAGCCTGCGGTAAGCAATAGCATAGAATTGCAGCTCATCCCTTGTACAGAGCAAAAATCTTGGATGCTGAACTGTGGGTGAAGGTTTGGAGATGTTGTAGATGATGACAGGGAAATTGTGGAGGAAAGAATGGTCATGGGAGAGGAATGAAGACATTGAAGGGTAATTGGGAGATTACAGAGATATGGTAGATTTCTGGCTTTGCAATCAATGTAATTATCAGGTTAGAAAAAGTTTATGGGAGATTATAAGGTCACAAGGGATATTGGACAGATCATTAGGGATCATAATCTCACATAGGAGACTGTGACAGGAAAATCATCAAAGAAATCACCAGCAGATCAGGAGATTCATGGGTGCTCTGAGGCAGTTCTCAGGGGCAAGAAGTATATATGGAATAGGAATCTTATAGAGTCTCGAGGGGAGTTCAAGGGAGGTGTAAGGGTAATTGCAAGGATTCTAACTGAGATTATAAAGATCTCCGGGGAGAAAGCAGGAATTAGGTTGTTAGACTGGGTCTGTTGACCAAGTCAACAAGAGAAAAAGAACTCACTTGACCTTGTCCTCACCAATCTACTGAAAGCCAATGCACCTGTCCATAACTAAACTGAGAGGGGTAGCTACTGCACAGTTCTTGTGGAAATGAATTCCTGACTCCACATTGAGTCTATTCTCCATTGTGCTTTGTCACACTAGCACTGTGCTAAATAGGATAGATTTTGAAGTGCTATTGTTAGGATGCCATCAGGGCCCATTGCCTTTACAGTATTCAAAGACTTCAGCCCTTTCTTGGTACTTTGTGGAGTGAATCAAATTGGCTGATGAGTGGCATGTGATGTTCAGGAGCTCTGGATCATCCACCTGACACATCAGGCTGAAGATTGCTGCAAATGCTTCAGCCTTGTTTTTTGCATTGGGCCCATTGTTGAATATAGGGATAAACATCTTCAGCGAGTGGCTTACTTGTCCACCATTGCAATAACTCCTACAAGATCGATGGGAATCACCAATTAATCTACCTGTTGAATATGAGCTCCCTTGGTAGTAGGCAAAAGCCTACCTAGCTGGAACTCATCATCTGTGTCCTTTATCAAGCACCCCCAAAAAATAAGGTAATGATGGCATAATGGTTGTCAGTGGGCTAGTAGTCCAAACTGCTAAGTTAATGTCCTGTGGAACATGGATTCAAATGCCACGATGGTGAGATTTCATTTTGGGTCCTACTTGTAGAACAGCGATAGTGTCCCTACTCCTGGACCCAGATTCAAATGCCACCTGCTTGAGATGTGTACAATAAGATTTCTGAACAAGAATGATTAGAAAAATTGAACAGTAAGAAATAAAAGAAAATAATGCAGACCCAGATGGCATGCATTGCCCATAACAGACTTTGTTTGTAAATACTTGATTGGCTAAATGAGTGATTAGAGTCATACAGCTGTACAGCATGGAAACAGACCCTTCGGTCCAACTTGTCCATGCTGACCAGATGTCCCAAATAAATCCAGTCCCATTTTCCAGCATTTGACCCATATCCCTCTAAACCCTTCCAATTCAAATGCCCATCCAGGTGTTTTTTAAATGTTGTAATTGGACCAGCCTCCAACACATCCCTTGGGAGCTCATTCCATACATGCACCAAGCTCTGCATGAAAAAGTTGCCCCTTTGGCCCCTTTTAAATCTCTCCCCTCTCACCTTAAACCTCAGTCCTCTAGTTTTGGATTCTCCACCCCAGGAAAAAGACCTTAGCTATGCACCATGTCCCTTAAGATTTTATAAACTTCTGTAAGATCACCCCTCAGCGTCTAACACTCCAGGGAAAATAGCTCCAGCCTATTCAGCCTCTCTCTATAGCTCAAACTCTCTAACCCTGGCAACATTCTTGTCAACCTTTTCTGAACCCTTTCAAGTTTCACAACATCCTTCCTATAGCAGGGAGAACAGCAGTGAACGCAGTATTCCAAAAGTAGCCGAACCAATGTCCTGTGTATCCACAACATGTCATTGAAATTCCTATACACAATGCACTGATCAATAAAGGCAAGCATACCAAATGCCTTATAAAAACAGAAGTTGCTGGAAAAGCTCAGCAGGTCTGCTAGCATCTGTGAAGAAAACAATCAGAGTTAACGCTTTGGGTCTGGTGGTGACCCTTCCTCAGAACTTAGATTTTTCTCAGATTTACAGCATCCACAATTCTTTTGGCTTTTATACCAACCGCCTTCTTCACTATCCTGTCTACCTGGGATTCCATTTTCGAGGAACTGTGAATCCGCACTGCAAGGTCTCTTTGTTCAGCAACACTCCCCAGGACCCTTATCATTCTCCACCTGCCTTACCTTGGCCCATTGGCCCATCTGATCAAGGTGGATCAAGATAGTTTTTTTAAAAAATGGGGGAAAAGGTAACTGTGTTTTAGTGTGGGGGTTGGTTGTTAAGTTGTGCACTTCAGAGCACAAAAAAATGCGGCTCTGCAGAACTGCTTGCCCCAGGCTGGGACTAGCCTACGTACACCACAATACTAGTCCCATTTTGGTGCGCCAAAATAAACAATGTTCTTTTCTGAGCAGGTTTCCTGAGTTATTACAGATTCATGATTGGATGTGGCAGGACTGCAGAGTTTGGATCTGATATAAACAGAAGGTGCTTGAGAAACTCAGCAGAGAGAAACAGAGTTAAACATCGCGAGTCTGGTATGTCTCTTTATGTCAATGAGTTACACCAGACTCCTGTTCTGAAGAAGTCATTCTGGACTCAAGATGTAAATTCTATTTCTCTGTCCACAGACACTGCCAGGCCTGCTGGGTTTCTCTAGCACTCCCTATGTTTGCTTCAATGAATTACCTTAAATGGCTGCCCATGTCTGCTCAGTGACTGCTGCTTCTCCTGCCTTTAGGAACATCACACCCCAGTGGGAATGTGTCAGCTTCTCTTTCAGCGCCTTCCACCATTGTTTAACCACCTCTGCCATTTCCCAGCCTACTGCCAAATCCAGTTGATTGCCTCACACTTTGGACAGGTCAAGAGAGGTGATGGGGAGGTCAGTGTATATATGGAGCTGAAACAAAGTTGCTGGAAAAGCTGAGCAGGTCTGGCAGCATCTGTGGAGGAGAAAACAGAGTTAACATTTTGGATCCGGTGACCCTTCCTCAGAATCCTCCCCTTCTGAGGAAGGGTCACTGGACCAGAAATGTTAACTCTGTTTTCTCCTCCACAGATACTGCCAGACCTGCTGAGCTTTTCTAGCAACTTTGTTTTTGTTCCTGATTTACAGCACCCCCTGTTCTTTTGGTTTTTATATATGGAGCTGTTTGAGGGGCAGCACGTCAATGTGAAATATGCCAAGTATGGAGTCTTTGTGGGGTTTGTGGGCAGAGGGAACAGTGCAGGAACTGGAGAACAAGCAATCACAGGTGATCCTCTGGCAATGACTAGATGGGAAAGAATGGAACACGATTAGTGAAACCCCACCCAATTGGACAGTGGGGAAGAAATGCGGGAAGGGTCCTATAGTCAACTGTATCAAAGCTGCAGACAGGTTAAGAATGGTGAGAAGGGTTAGTTACCATGGCTACAAACAGTGGATGTCACTTAAGACTTATTGAATTGCCTCTTTTCTCCAGTATATTGTTTCAGAGAAATGAAAGAATGATCCATATGAAAAGAAATATTGTCTGCAACTCAACTGGATGCTATTATTATATCCTGGAGCCATTTTATTATGGAAGTTAATTCAGGATAATGTAAATCCAAAATAAAATAAACAAAATACTCATGGGATGAACCTATGAAGATATCTGTGGCAGATGGGAATGTAATTCACTTGTATTTAGGTTTCCAGTGACTGAAATGTATTTAGGCATAAAATGTTTCTAGAAATAACCATTTGCAGACACATGGCTTCAGAATGATGCAAGGATTGGCTACAGGTAACGTTCCCTCTAAGCTATTTAGTCATGTGTGGAACTGCTCAGAGGTTCCGCACACTCTGATCAATATGAAAATGCATTGGCTTCTGGTTCTGGAAGCTACTTCCATCTATGGGCCTTGAAGATCTGTGAAGAAAAATTAATGAGAGAGAATGTAGCCTGCTTGGTGTTGATTTGCCCTTGATATGTAGAGGATGCAGGGCATTGGGAAGGGCAGGCAGTTCAGAAATGGTTCTGTTAACTCATGAACTAATAGCACAACAGCGAGGGATGACCTAAGTTGAGGAAACTGTTTGGGTTAGATGAGCAATTAGAGACACAAGGTCATGCAAGAGAGCTTGCCAGATAGGCATGGTGATAATTCCGGGAGTTTGTAACATACATACAGATGGAAAATCAGATGGGTGAAAGTAACCTAGATGAACAGCTCATACAATGTTTTCAGAATGGTTTCTCTAAAACAGAATGTTCTAGAGCCAGACTGCAGGCAATACTAGACTAGTTACTGCAAAATTAGATCAGATTAATTAATGATCTGGCAGTGAAGCTAGCCCTGGATAGTAGCAACCATAATATGATTAAATTTTACATTCCAGTTGAGGAAGAGCGGAATGAGTCTGACGTTACTTTTCTCAAATTTAAACACGGTCAATTGATAACGGCACAAAAACAGAGTTGGCTGAAGTTAATTATTAGATTAGGTTAGGTCAATATAGAAGCACCTGAGATAGAATATAAAAAAAAGCAAAGAATGATGCAAGAGTTAAGGAGGGAGTACGAGAGAATGTTAAACGTAAATATAAAAACAGGTAAGATTTTCTACAACCATCTTAAAGAGAAAAGAACTAATGAAGTGAATGTTATATCTATAGAAAGTGAGAGTCAATAATGGAAAAATAAGGAGACAGCAGATGAACCGAACAGCTATTTTGTCTTGATCTCCACGATTGCAAAAACAAGTAACATCTCAAAAAATAGCTATAAATCAGGAAATGGAGTCAGGGAGGAACTCGGAAAAATTAGAATTACCAGACAAGCTGTACTGAGTAAATTGCTGAAACTGTGGGCTAAGAAGTGCCCGGGTCTTCCTGGACTTCACCCTATGGTCTTAAAAAAAGTGGCTCATAAGATAGTTGATGCATTATTTTTAATTTTCTGAACCTCCCAAGATTCAAGCAAGGTCCCAATAGATTGGAAGAGATGTCACTCCTTTATTCAAAAAGGAGGCAGGGAGAAAGCTGGGAAAGGCCAGCTGACTTAACATCTGTCATAGGGAAAATGTTAAAAGCTATCACTAAAGAAGGTAGAGCAGGGCACTAAAATAATTGCAAGCTAATCAGACAGACAGTTTTGTGAATGGGAAATCATGATTAATCAATCTATTGGAATTATTTGAAGAAGTAACATGTTGTGGAGGACAACTAGTGGATGCAGTGAAGTTAGAATTTCAAAAGGCAATTGGTAAAATTCTATGTCAATGGTTATTGTGGAAAATAAACATTCACAGCTAACACATCGGCGTGGTTAGAAGGTTGGATAACCGCAAGAAACAGAGAGTAGGCATAAATTGGTCTTTTCCAGGTTGACATGATATAATGAATGGTGTGCCACAGGGGTCAGTGCCAGGATATGAACCGTTTACAATTTACATAAATGATTTGGAGGAAGGTACGGAAGAACTGACTGGTAAAATTGACAGAGGAGGCCAAGATAGGCCAGAAAGAGATATAGAAAGGTTAAGTGAGTAGACAAACATGTATCAAATGGAGTGTAATATGAGAACAAGTAGAATTGTTCATTGACAAAATTAAACATATTATCTAAATAGTGAGAGGTGCAGAACTTAGATATTTAGAGGGATCTGGGTATCCTAGTATGTGAATCACAAACAGTTTGTATTTCAGATACAGAGATAGTAGGAACTGCCAATTCTGGAGAATCTGAGATTCCCCAGAGGAGCTCGAACAGTTCATCCACTTCACCAACACCTTCCACCCCAACCTCAAGTTCACCTGGGCCATCTCCAACACATCCCTCACCTTCCTGGACCTCTCAGTCTCCAGCTCAGGTAAACAGCTAGAAACTGATGTCCATTTCAAGCCCACTGACTCCCACAGCTACCTAGAATACACCTCCTACCGCCCACCCTTCCGCAAAAATTCCATCCCCTATTCCCAATTCCTCTGCCTCCACCACATCTGCTCCCAGGATGAGGCATTCCACCCCCGCACATCCCAGATGTCCACGTTCTTCCAGGACCGCAAATTTCCCCCCGCAGTGGTCGGGAACGCCCTCAACCGTGTCTCCTGCATTTCCCACAACACGTCCCTCACACCCCGCCCCTGCCACAACCGCCCCAGAGGATCCCCCTCGTTCTCACATACCACCCCACCAACCTCCGGATACAACGCATCATCCTCCGACACTTCCGCCATTTACAATCTGACCCCACCACCCAAGACAGTTTTCCATCCCCACCCTTGTCTGCCTTCCGGAGAGACCACTCTCTCCGCGACTCCCTTGTCCGCTCCACACTCCCCTCCAATCCCACCACACCCAGCACCTTCCCCTGCAACCGCAGGAAGTGCTACACTTGCCCCCGACACCTCCTCCCTCACCCCCATCCCAGGCCCCAAGATGACTTTCCATATTAAGCAGAGGTTCACCTGCACATCTGCCAATGTGGTATATTGTACCCATTGTACCCGGTGTGGCTTCCTCTACATTGGGGAAACCAAGCGGAGGCTTGGGGACCGCTTTGCAGAACACCTCCGCTCGGTTCGCAATAAACAACTGCACCTCCCAGTCGCCAACCATTTCCACTCCCCCTCCCATTCTTTAGATGACATGTCCATCATGGGCCTCCTGCAGTGCCACAATGATGCCACCTGAAGGTTGCAAAAACAGCAACTCATATTCCGCTTGGGAACCCTGCAGCCCAATGGTATCAATGTGGACTTCACAAGCTTCAAAATCTCCCCTTCCCCAACTGCATCCCAAAACCAGCCCAGTTCATCCCCTCCCCCCACTGCACCACACAACCAGCCCAGGTCTTCCCCTCCACCCACTGCATCCCAAAACCAGTCCAACCTGTCTCTGCTTCCCTAACCTGTTCTTCCTCTCACCCATCCCTTCCTCCCACTTTAAGCCGCACCTCCATTTCCTACCTACCACCTCATCCTGCCTCCTTGACCTGTCCATTTTCCCTGGACTGACCTATCCCCTCCCTACCTCCTCACCTATACTCTCCTCCCTAACTATCTTCTTTTCTCTCTATCTTCGGTCCGCCTCTCCCCTCTCTCCCTATTTATTCCAGTTTCCTCTCCCCATCTCCCTCTCTGATGAAGAGTCTAGGCCCGAAATGTCAGCTTTTGTGCTCCTGAGATGCTGCTTGGCCTGCTGTGTTCATCCAGCTCCACACTGTGTTATCTTGGATTCTACAGCATCTGCAGTTCCCATTATCACTAACACGGTGTGAAGCTGGATGAACACAGCAGGCCAAATAGCATCAGAGCAGCAGGAAAATTTGACGTTTCGGGTCGGGCCCCTTTTCCTGAAGAAGGGTCCCGACTCGAAACATCAAACTTTCCTGCTCCTCTGACGTTGCTTGGCCTGCTGCATTCATCCAGCTTCACTCTGTATTTCAGATACAGTAGGTACTGGGTAAAGCTAATAGAATGTGATCATTTATCATGAAGGGGAATTAAGTGGAAAAGTTAATGTGTTTCTTCATTTATACTGGGCACTAATGAGATCACACCTGGAGTACCACCTACATTATTGGTCACTTACTTTTAAGGGTGTATTGGAAACAGCTCAGAGAAAGTTTACTGAACTAATACCTGAAATAGGCTTGTTTGAGGAAAAGTTAGATGGCCTAGGTATGTATCCACTGGAGTCTAGACAAGAGTAAAGGATGACTTGATTGAAAGATGTAAAATTCTGATAGGTCTTGACAGCAGAGATGTGGAGAGGATGTTTCCTCATGTCAGAGAATCTACAAGTAGGAGTCTCTATTTAAAAATCAGAGCCTTTCATTTAAAACAGTAATGATGCTGTTCTTTTTCAAAGGGACGTGAGGTTTTGGAACTTTCACCCTGAAAAGATGATAGAAGCAGGCTGCATATTTTTAAAGCAGAGGTTGATAGATTCTTGTTCAGTAGTGAGTCAAAACATCATCGAGGTAGGCAGGAATATGGATTTGACTTTACAATCAGATCAGCAATGATTTTACGCAATAGTGGAACAGTCTCAAAAGGCTGAATGGCTTAACTCTGGTCTTTGTTTGTTAATTTGTGTTTTCAAGAAACTGATTGAGTCAGTCAGTATCAACAATGTGTAACATATTTACTTCTTGTTATTCATGTAAAAGTACTTCCATAGCTTATCTGTACTTTAGCAAAATGTAAATTATGTTTTAGGTGGGCCATAATCAGCATCAGAAACTAGGATAATTGAGGATTCTTGCTTGTTAATGACCTTATTAACTACAAATGTCATCTCATCAATGTGCAGCGTCCTAGTCTACTAGCTGCCATGGGCAAACTGGATGCTGGGAACTCTCGACATGCAAGTTACTGCAGGTACTGGGTGACTTCAGCTCATTCTGGGTTATTCACAACACAACCACATCTCGGGAGACTCTCCATCAGCACTGGCCACATGAACTCCACATCCATGGAAACTGGCATCCGACATGTGCCAGCCTCTATGAACCTTTTCAGGGCATCTCCGATCCACTTATAAGGCAATTCTGCACTTCAATGCTGCACTTCAAGTTGCATTGACAGCTATCAATATAATACTACGGCAAGGACAGTGAGTGCTCGGGAACATGCACTCAACTCAAGTTGCATCTCTGGGCTGTTTGCTTGCTGTCTCAGTGCAGTCTCATTTTGAGCTCACCTGAATGCTCTTGTCTTTTTCACCTGGCCCCTCAACCAGAGATACCAAGCTCACAGTATTTCTGTCTATCCTTGTTGTTTAGCACAGACACAAAGCCAAGAAGCTTGTCATTGCTGTCAGCAGCCCTCAATCAAGTCAAGGGGAAAGGCCTTCTGCCAAAGGGTTCTGGTACAGTAAGTCAAGGAGAGTCACTGACACCAGTCCAGGACCTTGGAAGTAGTTAGTCCTTTCTTCAAGGGATGAGGAACTGAATGCTGGGCAGCCCACCACATGTCTGAACTCTTTCAGCCCCATTGAGGGCTACTTTCCTACTGGCATGACAAGCGATACTAAGGAGGATGAAACTGATTGGCACAGCATGTACTTTTGTTGCAGCTTGGTAGGTGACCCAGACAAATGAGTAAGCAGCACAGAGAGCATGCAGGTCAAGTGGCATCAGGGTTTTGGGTAAGGTGTGATGTGGCAGGCTATTGTGTAAGTGGTAGAATGTGAGTCTTTGTGAATGAAGGGTATAGTAGCAGTGAAAGGAGTAAGTGTAGATATTGGGGAGATGATGATTTTACTTACACTGACAGAGTGGAGAAGGTCATTGACTTTCTTCCTACAGTATGGGCCCTTCTTCCTGGCAGCTGAGACTGCACTGAACTGGGTAACAACCTTGGGCCTGGCTGGCATGGCCTGGTGTCATGGCTTCTTCTGATGGTCCTAGGAAAGGGGGCAACCTGCCTTTTTGCCATCCTGTCCATCAGGACTTCTGGGTCCTTGCTTGCAAAGCGAGACACCAATGCTCCCTTCTCTGTCATGTCTGGGACAAGTCAGCCACTACGCAGGGCAGGTACAGGAAACACCACTTTTCCAGGTTCAGAAAGGCCCTTTGAAACTGTTGTGTGCACCATGGATTCTGGTCCCTTTCTAATATCCTGGCAGTGGTGAGTTGCTCGGAGTATGGGGAATGGTAGAAATGGGGCTGGAATTGGAGGAAAGGGACACTGTAGGTGTAGGGTAGTCAGTTATGAGGTGAATTTGGTAAGACACAGCGAGAGATCTCACCAGACTTCGCAACAAGAACCCTTCCATGAAACTTGATGAAACCTATTCATAGCCAAAAAAATTCAAGATTCAGACCATTCCCTTTTATTGTCTGAAAGAAAGTATTCATTGTACCTCACACAGCGATTTTATTTTTGGCAAAGTTTAGAAGTACCAAAAAGTTCTTTCCTAGTTACATTTTTATTAAAAGCCATCAATCTCATAATTGCTCTTTCAACTCTTCCCTCTCAGAATGATATTTCAAATTACTATGCTATTAGGTCAAATTACATATAAGAAATGTTCCCATTCACTGAAAAAATAGGTATTTTATCTTAAAATCACCAACAAACAAACTTATCACCAGCCATCTTATCACAGTTTTAGAATTTCATACAATTCTTGTCATATAAATTCAGACTAGCATTAAGCAGCTACAAAAGTCATTAACTGACTGTGGCTCTAATCAACAAGGATTTCACGGATGAAATAGTGCAGTGAATATTTCTGTACAATTTTGATTTGAAGTAAAGTTTCTTTCACTTTGTTTAGAGAAACCAATTGATTAAAAAGTTTGCTACTTGGAATCCCTTTTGGTTTCTTATTTTCCTCTTCTGCTCAATATTGTTGAATAATTTGTAAAATTGCCACAGATGACATATGAATAAAAACAGCTTCACATATTGCTAAATGCCAAACAAATTAATCTTGTACTGAATACATGTCTCATTGCGTTTACCTCAAGAGCCACGGCTGGTTAAACATTGATTCAGTTTTGTGATTCTCTCCATGAGTAAAATATCAGAACCGTATAGGGCACTGGCTAGGCTATGTCTGTTGTTCCGTCTGCAGTTCTGGTCACCACATTACAAGGAAGATGTAATTGCACTCAAGAGAGTGCAGAGGAAGCTCTGGGCTATGTGGAGGCATTGGATAAGCTGGGGTTGTTTTCTTTGGAGCAACTACAACAATTGAGAGGAAACCTGACAGACATATAAGATCCTGAGGGTATAGATAGAGTGGACAGGAAGGTACATTTGCTATTAGTAGGAGGATCAATAACAAGGGTCATGGATTTAAGATAAGAGATCGAAGGCTAAAGGGAAAGTTGAGGAAAAATGTTTTCAATCAGTAGGACATGGGAGTTTGGCACTCATTGCCTGAAAGGGAGGTTGAGGGAGAAACGCTTGAAAAATTTAGGTAAGTATTTAGATATTCATTTGCATAGCCATTACCTGTAGGACTATAGGTCAAGATCTGGGAAGTTAAATCAGTGTATTAAGAACTTTGACATGATGGGATGAATGGACTCTTTCTGTGCTGGCAATATCTATGACTCTGTCTTAATAACTGCACCCAAGCAGTAAAAATAGTGCTGATCTAAATAGTGCAATCTACTTCCAACACTTGTAAGGACGGTAATTATGCCTGAGAGGACATAGCCCTGACAACTGTGCCAACATGACAAATCAGTCCTCAAAATTCTGAAAGATGTTTAGCATTTTATCACTGTGTAACATTTAACAAATATTGGCAAATTGGAGAGCTGTTGCCTCTTCCTTACAGTATAAATCATTTTAATTCTTGATGTATTCTATTGATCAATGTTTCCTTTCACAACTTTCCAAAGGTGATTTGGAGATGTGCTCATTACACTGAGTCGACTCAAACTGTCTATCTTGAAAGTATAAGTCATGAGGGGGATTTTCCTTGGTCTATGTGCAGCTAAGTATAAAATATTGGAATTTCAACGAGTTTGGAATGTAGACCTTTAAATGGAGCCACCCAGACAATCCAACGCACTGCACACACTTTATTAAGTCAACCTGTCAGATAATGTGTAGCTCCCTGGGCTGATCTTTTCATTAGTCATTCAATTGCGATAAGGAAATTAAAAACAACAGCCGAGGCAATAAAACTATGCAAAAAAAAATCAAGAATTTTTGTTCTTCCTCTAATATTAACTTTAATTACAAATGCAAACCATTATAAAATCATAGAATCGCCAACACTGGGAAAGCCCAGCACGGTAGTTCAAAAGACAAGGCTGCAGCATTCACATTCAATCTTCAGCCAGAAGTGAGAGGAATGGAGAATTGCAAGCTGAATATCAATGAGGCAATTCAGGGTATTAATGGGATGAAAATACGTGGAAATAAGGTGGTTGTTGTTTATCAGAAAGATTCAGATCTCGCCTTTGTAACTTTGAGGGGAAAACTAGAAATTATTTTATTTATGTAAAAGCTTCATTATGTAAAAGTAGTATCAGAGATAAAGGGAACTGCAGATGCTGGAGAATTCCAGGATAATAAAATGTGAGGCTGGATGAACACAGCAGGCCAAGCAGCATCTCAGGAGCACAAAAGTTGACGTTTCGGGCTTAGACCCTTCATCAGAGAGGGGGATGGGGTGAGGGTTCTGGAATAAATAGGAAGAGAGCGGGAGGCGGACCGAAGATGGAGAGAAAAGAAGATAGGTGGAGAGGAGAGTATAGGTGGGGAGGTAGGGAGGGGATAGGTCAGTCCAGGGAAGACGGACAGGTCAAGGAGGTGGGAAGAGGTTAGTAGGTAGATGGGGGTGCGGCTTGGGGTGGGAGGAAGGGATGGGTGGGAGGAAGAACAGGTTAGGGAGGCAGAGACAGGTTGGACTGGTTTTGGGATGCAGTGGGTGGAGGGGAGGAGCTGGGCTGGTTGTGTGGTGCAGTGGGGGGAGGGGACGAACTGGGCTGGTTTAGGGATGCAGTTGGGGAAGGGGAGATTTTGAAACTGGTGAAGTCCACATTGATACCATTGGGCTGCAGGGTTCCCAGGCAGAATATGAGTTGCTGTTCCTGCAACCTTCGGGTGGCATCATTGTGGCACTGCAGGAGGCCCATGATGGACATGTCATCTAAAGAATGGGAGGGGGAGTGGAAATGGTTGGCGACTGGGAGGTGCAGTTGTTTATTGCGAACTGAGCGGCGGTGTTCTGCAAAGCGGTCTCCAAGCCTCCGCTTGGTTTCCCCAATGTAGAGGAAGCCACACCGGGTACAGTGGATGCAGTATACCACATTGGCAGATGTGCAGGTGAACCTCTGCTTAATGTGGAATGTCATCTTGGGTCCTGGGATAGGGGTGAGGGAGGAGGTGTGGGAGCAAGTGTAGCATTTCCTGCAGTTGCAGGGGAAGGTGCCGGGTGTGGTGGGGTTGGAGGGCAGTGTGGAGCGAACAAGGGAGTCACGGAGAGAGTGGTCTCTCCGGAAAGCAGACAGGGGTGGGGATGGAAAAATGTCTTGGGTGGTGGGGTTGGATTGTAGATGGCGGAAGTGTCGGAGGATGATGCGTTGTATCCGGAGGTTGGTGGGGTGGTGTGTGAGAATGAGGGGGATCCTCTTGGGTCGGTCATGGTGGGGGCGGGGTGTAAGGGATGTGTTGCGGGAAATACGGGAGACGCGGTCAAGGGCGTTCTCTATCACTGTGAGGGGAAAGTTGCGGTCCTTGAAGAACTTGGACATCTGGGATGTGCGGGAGTGGAATGTTGGAATGCTGCTTGGTCTGCTGTGTTAATCCAGCCTCACATTTTATTATTATGTAAAAGTATACCATATTTCCCCACATTTCTAGCTATTGCCTGCATTGCTTAAGGCATAGGAAAATCCATCTTGAAGTGTCCACCCATTGATTGCTGCGCATCTACTGGGATTATTGACTGCTGTTAGTTTTAATGACTTTTAGGGGTGGGTTATCTTCTGCTAGTCCATGTGAAATAAGCTGAAAAGCTTGGTCATCATCAAACTACCACCTCCTCCTACGCACCTTCCTACAAAAATTCCATCCCCTATTCCCAATTCCTTCGCCTCTGCCTCATCTGCTCCCAGGATGAGGCATTCCACTCCTGTACATCCCAGATGTCCACGTTCTTCCAGGACCGCAACATCCCCCCCACCGCCCCCGCAGTGGTCGGGAATGCCCTCAACTATGTCTCCCGCATTTCCCGCGACTCATCCCTCACACCCCACCCCCGCAATAACCGCCAAAAGAAAATCCCCCTCGTCCTCACATACCACCCCACCAACCTGCGGATACAACGCAACATCCTCCAACACTTCCACCATCTACAATCCGGCCCTACCACTAAAGACATTTTTCCATCCCCACCCTCGTCTGCCTTCCGGAGAGACCACTCTCTCCGGGGCTCCCTTGTCCACTCCACACTCCCCTCCAACCCCACCACACCTGGCACTTTCCCCTGCAACCGCAGGAAGTGCTACACCTGCCCCCACACCTCCTCCCTCACCCCCATCCCAGGCCCCAAGATGACTTTCCACGTCAAGCAGAGGTTCACCTGCACATCTGCCAATGTGGTATACTGCGTTCGCTGTACCCATTGTGGCTTCCTCTACATCGGGGAAACCAAGCAGAGGCTTGGGGACCACTTTGCAGAAGACCTCCGCCTGGTTTGCAATAAACAACTGCACCTCCCAGTCGCGAACCATTTTAACTCCCCCTCCTATTCCTTAGACGACATGTCCATCCTGGGCCTCCTGCAGTGCCATAATGATGCCACCCGTAGGTTGCAGGAACAGCAACTCATATTCCGCTTGGGAACCCTGCAGCCCAATGGTATCAATGTGGATTTCACAAGCTTCAAAATCTCCCCTCCCGCCATTGCATCCCAAAACCAGCCCAGCTCGTCCCCACCTCCCGAACCTGTTCTTTCCTCTCACCTATCCCCTCCTCCCACCTCAAGCTGCACCTCCATTTCCTACCTCCTCCCCTCATCCCGCCCCCTTGACCTGTCCGTCCTCCCTGGACTGACCTATCCCTCCCTATCTTTACTCTCCTCTCAACCTATCTTCTCCTCTACCTATCTTCAGTCCGCCTCCCCCTCTCTCCCTATTTATTTCAGAACCCTCTTCCCCTCCCCCTTTTCTGATGAAGGGTCTAGGCCCAAAACGTCAGCTTTTGTGCTCCTAAGATGCTTTTTGGCCTGCTGTGTTCATCCAGCTCCACACTTTGTTACCCCATTTTCAATTTGCCTCTGACACACACTCCCATTCTCAACTATGTAGAAAAAATTTACATGTCAGTATAACTCATTATAATAAAGAAGAAAAACTGCCACAGTATCAGTATTCTGACACCCAATTAAAGACATGTTTATATTGCACTCTAAGGTCTTTTATAAATTAAGAAGTAAATGAACGAAGCAAGAGCGGGCACATTTCATTAGGTTAACAGGTGGACTCAGCAACATCCTGGCTTAGAGATTATAATATTCATTTCTAATGGTGAAAGAAAAATTATCCATTAGGAACTGCATATTTTATTTCCTGAAGGTAATTAAAAATCACAGGCTGTCTTCTTTAACAGTGCTAAACAGAGATTTGAATCTTCCTGGGCAGGCCACCAAACGGGCTCTTTAATTCTCCAGCATGTTTCTCCCCAGCCAACACTGCAGACCATCAACAGGAGCACAAATGCAAAGCATCCACATACAACAGAAATACAAAGCTTAGCTTTTGTCACCAAATGTTACAGTATTGTAAAAACTGGCAGCTATTTCTGGTTTGGACTAATCTCTTGTCTTTTTGTCTTTTGTTGCTATTCCAAGAGAATGACAATTACTTTTGTTTACATCTGCTCCTCACAAGGGAGTGTCTCCTAGCAACACGCTCACACTGCGCATCTACAGTCACACACTTGTGCACAGTTCTCAGGCTGATCGTAGAAACCTCAAAAGAGTTCGAACAGACAATAAATAAACAATGAACCCATTTCCATCTCTTGAATGTTTTCCAGTAAAAGCGAACTTAAGTAAAATTAATATGCAGATAATATGATAACTATTTTATCTGGGTGTATTCTGCCAAGTCATTAAAACAAAATGCATTTTACTCGGTCTGACATTTACAAACAACCTGTAGATAAGAAATTGATCTTGCAGCAAGGGATTTGAATTGCACTCACGCAAGTTTTTATTTATACAAATGAACTGATAATGTACCAAATATAACATGATATTATTGCCTGAACTGAACAGAAGCATTCAATGGCATATACATTTTCCAAGTTTTGCATCTTTTCCAATATCCATTTTCCCCATTCCTGTTATTAATGGCAGACGATAGCATTGCAATCATCAGATTAGCAATTGTAAGGGGCATCAGGTGGATGTCTGTCTGTGATTGGGCTGTAATTAGAGTCACAGAGTCATATGGTAACAGGATATTCAGTTCAACCCGTCCTTGCCGACCAGACATCCAACCTGACCTAGTCCCATTGGCCAGCATTTGGCCCATGAAATAACTCCGCAGAGGTCAGTATCCCATCACCAAGTCACCCTTTATTTACAAGTGGCAAGTCCTTGATGCTGATCCAGCTCCCTCAGCGCCAGCTGTCAGAGTGTCAGAATGCCTGACACACCTGTTTATTCAGCCAGGGCTCCCTGATTAGACCAGCTTAACAGCCCCAATATTCTATGACATCCAACTGGCTGACCTCGTTACACTCACTACATTCCTCCTCCTCTGAGTTCGAAGACATCGGCTAGTCCTTTGTCTTGAAGAATCTTCTGAGGCGATTTAGCACTGGATCAGATTCCTCAGGCAGTGTCAAACACGGGCTGCACAGGAGCTCACCTCTTGCGCCCAGAGTGTCTGGGGAGAAAGTCATTCTCTTCTTCTGGCAGTAGAGGCATTGAGCAGCAAAACCTGCTGTGTCCATCCCAGGTTCAGGAAGATCAGATTTAACTTGGTGCGGAGCTATCTCTGTAGTTGCGTGAGGTGTAGTCATATAATCAAATAGGAACTGGAACAGTTTGGTAATGAGTGAAGCTGTCGGTTGTTTCTTTAAGCCTGCCTTCAAAACTTCAACTTCTGTTCTGCCAGACCATCGGATGTTGGATGGCATGGAGCTGTCCTTACACGCTGAATGCCATTCAGCTTTAGGAAATATGCAAATTTCCTGTAGGTAAACGGTGAATATTATCTGTAACCAACACTTTCAGGAGTCTTTGTATTGCAAAAGATGTGCACTGTTTCTCTATTGTCATCCCCATGTTTGATGAAAGAACTCTATGCATGTCCAGCCACTTTGAATAGGTGTCCACAATGACTAAGAACATTGTGCCCATGCAATGACCTGCATAGTCGACATGTAACTGAGTCCAGGGTTTACCTGGCCTTTCCCATGAATGTGGCGGAGCTGCTGGAACTCCGGGCATTATGTCACCAACATGGCTATGTCTGGATCCAAGCCTGGCCACCAGACATACTTCTCATCAGCATCTTCATCTTGGGAAACCCCTGGGTGACCCTGGCGGAGTTCAGCCAGTATCGAGTGATGACCTCTACTCAGGACAATCATTCTAACGCTCCATAATATGCCGTCCTCTACTGTGATCTGGTCTCTCCGGTTCCAAAGAAGTTTCAATTCTGGTTTTGCTGGCCCTTTGGTTTCCCCCATCACCACCAGCTATTTCACTTTTGCCCGGACTGGATCATTCTGCATCCAAAGTCTGATTTAGCTGTGACTGGAAGTGTACCCAGAAATTTTAAAACCATTATGGACTCTTCCAGTGGCAGTATCACCAGTGGTTCTCTGCCTGTGGGACATGACTCAATGCATCCGCATTTGATACTTAGCCTCCTAGATGGTGTTCCAACTTGTAATATATGCACTAAGTATTATAGTCTACCACTGAATTTGGCCTGAAGCCATGGGTAACACTGCCCTGTATTCCTTAAGTATTCCTTAAGGCTTTGTGGTCTGTTATTATTACAAATTTGCATCCATAAAGTGGAATTTCCTGACTCCAAATATAACCATCAAACCGCTTTTCTCAATCTGTGCATATCTACGCCCTGCATTAGCCAAAGTCCTGGATGCTTATGTTATTGGGCGTTCCTCTCTATTGGGCCACCTCTGAGCTAATACACCAATGCCACATGGGGAGGCATCGCGTGTCAATACCAGATCTCACTTGGAATCATAGTGTGCCAACACCTTAGAAGATGATAGCTGTTTCTTCACTTCCCTGAAAGCTATGGCTTGGATACGTGACCATTTCCAAGGATGACCCCAATTTGAAGAGTTGATGCAAAAGGTGTCAAGATGGAGGCCAGGTTATGTACAAACTTTCCGTAATAATTCACCAGCCCAAGGAAAAAGCTAAACTCTGGAATCACGTGACAGCAGGGCACGTTTGATCGCTGTCATTTTATCTTGCAATGGGTGTGACCCGGTGTTCCTGACTCTGTCAAGTAGGTCATTTGAGGTGCCTGGAACACACATTTTTCCATTCTTAGACAATATGCTCATCTGGGAGAAATTATGTCCAAGTCTTCTAAGTGTTCTTTATTGGTCTTCCCTGTTATTAGCATGTCATCTAGATAAATGGTGATCTGGGGTGGACCTTGCAAACTGTTTTCCACTGTCCACTGAAAAATTGAATAGGCTGATGATAACCCAAATGGCAGTCTCGTACTTTGGTACAAACTCGTATGGCTATTAATTGTAGCTTACTTCCGGGAATCCTCATCCAATCGCAATTACAGTATGCATGGCTCATGCCCAGCTTTGCCAACCTGTCAGTTTTGCATAAAGGTCCTCTTTGCAAGAGATTAGGTATTTATCCTGCTCAAAAAAAAACTTTGCTGTTTATTTAAAACCCACACAAAGATGAACTGACAAGCCGGGCTTCAAAACCAGTACAACTGGTGCTGCCCATTTTGTAAACTAGGCTGGTTTGATGATTCTTTCGCTTTCCAGTCTTCTGATTTCTGTGTCTACAGCAAATGGCATTGGGTGGGCCTTACAGAATCATGGCATTGCTTCCTGATCAGCATCCAAGGTTCCTTGGATAGTCCCTAGAGCTTCCTGAAAAACATCCAGGTGTTTAATTAGGAACTCACTCAGGCAGCCACTTTCTAATCGTAAAATATCGAGCCAATCAAGGAAATCTTCTTCTACCAGTTTCACCCCATCAGGCTTGGGCTCAAGCCTGTTGCTATAATCAGTGGTAACCGAACCAGATGTTTCTCATAAGAGACTGGAACCAAAGTTACACCCTGAATTTGTAAGGAGCTCACTCTTGTCAAGGTCTTGCACAAATTTAAGGGATGGATTCCAGAGTGAATTTTGTTAAAGACAGATTCTGCGATCACTGAACCGGCCATGCCAATATCGACCTCCATTAGAACCAGATGACCGTTTAACCAGACCTTTATTTTGATTGGTTCTGATTTAGATGTTGCTAAGCAACTTAACTGTTCCATCCACAGGGTGCGCATTCTCCTGGATAACAGCCTACAAGTTCTCTTATTTAATTTAGGTCTAGTAGGACTCCTCTGCTGACTCGAGTCTGGATACTAGCAGCAACTACAGTGGCTTGCCAGCCCAGATCCTGAAAAAAATTTTAACCGTTTGGTCAAGGCTTGACTTTGCTTTGGGGTTTTGCTGCAGGCTGGCCTGCGGACCTTCTGTTCAGGATGTATCCAAAGTGAGGCCATAAAATTACCTTCACTCAAGTAATATTCCCTAAGCTCAGTCAGCCTGGCGAGGGTATCCACTCCCATCAGAATTCTCTGCAACTCATATTCTCCACTTGCCACACTTTTAATGGTAAAGTTACTTGTAGTGCCTGTTTGAACTCCAGTTGTGCTTCAGCTAGTAGGTGCTTTTGCATGGTTACATCATTAATCATACATACCAAACAAACAGTCTCTCAGCATCTCATTAAGGGTCAGGCCAAAGTCATATGCCTCTGCCAGTCATCTTAACCTTGTCAAAAATCTTGATATGGATTCTCCTCACTCTTGAATTTGCGACAGCTGCTCAGAATTAGAGGAAGCTTGGGATCGCAGTATTCCTTAACTAAATCCATCAACTCTTGAAAGGTTTTAGTATCTAGTGCCTCAGGAAACATTAAGCTCCTAATAAGAGAAAAAACTGTGGGTCCACAAGCTGTGGGGAGAATTACTAGATAATAAAATGTGAGGCTGGATGAACACAGCAGGCCAAGCAGCATCTCAGGAGCACAAAAGCTGACGTTTCGGGCCTAGACCCTTCATCAGAGAGGGGGATGGGGGGAGGGAACTGGAATAAATTACTGTTTGCTTTTCATCTGTCCCAATGTCTGTAAAAAAAACAATGCATTCTTTCCATATGCTAGGCTCCGTTTTCAATGGCATTGTCAAATGAGTCAAGCTTCCCAAATAACAGCACGATGCCAGAAAGGCTTACCTCAACTCAAAGACAACTGTTGTGAGCATGTTTCTTCAGGAACGCACTTCACTCTTGTCGCCACTGAAATAGCTCCGCAGGGGCTGTTATCCCAATACCAAGTCACTCTTTATTTACACATGGAAAGTCTTTGACACTGGTCCAGCTCCCTCAGGGCCAGCTCTCCGAGTGAAAGGACATCTGATACTCCTCTTTTTAATCTGTCAGCCAGGGCTCCCTGACTGAACCAGCCCCATTCAGGGAACTCATATTCTATGATATCCACCTGGCTAACCTCATTACAATCACTACAGCCCATATCCTTCTAAACCCTGTTGATTGGATTTCGATTTTGATTTTGTCACGTGCGCCGCAAATACAGTGAAAAGTTTTGTTTACGAGCTGCACAAGCAGCTCACAGCCAGCAAAGGATGTAGAGATCAAAAAGACCTAGAAACATACAGATTACATTGCGGGGTTACATTATTTGAGGCTAGAGTCCATTCAACAGTCTGATAATGGCCAGAAAGAAGCTACTCCTGAACTTGCTTTTTAAGAGTGTTCAGATGTCTGTATCTTGCACCTGACTGAAGAGGTTATAAGAGAGCATTACTAGGGTGCGATGGGTCTTTGATGATGTTGGCTGCCTTTCCATGACAGCAAGCTGTGTAAGTAGAGTCCATGGATAGAAGGTTGGCTTCCATGATGGTCTGGGCTGTGCACACCACCTTCGATAGTTTCTTACTGTCCTGGGCAGAGCAGTTGCCAGACCAGACTGTTATGCACCCGAACAGAATGCTTTAAATGGGGCATCTGTAATATTTCCTATTTATATACCCTTCCAGATGCCTGTTAAATGCTGTAATTATACCCACCGCCACCAATCCCTCTGCAGCTTGTTCCATAGACACAGCACCCTCTGAATGAAAATGTTACCACTCAGGTCCTTTTTAAAACCTTTCTCCTCTCAATTTAAACCTATGCCCTTTAGTTTTAGACACCCTGCACTAGGAAAAAGCCCTTGGCTATTTACCTTATCCATGCTGCTTATGATTTTATAAACCTGTATTAAGGTCACCCTCAGTCTCCAACACTCCATGCAGGAGGACCCCAGCCTCTTTAGCCACTCACTATAGCTCAAACACTCCAGTTCCTGCCAACTGTGTCTATACAGAATGGATGAGGCTTTGGGAGATTCCATATGCCACTTAGATATTGCTGAAAGGTGTTCATGATATTTATAGCTGGAAAGGGGGAATTATATGTATATTTGTAGTGTCTTTGCTGTAACCACTGCGATCAACGAGACAGCTAATATATATAGGTTCTTGTCTGCCATCTGACCAGCAGCCAATGTGACTCAGAGGCAGCTACAGATGGTAGGTACACTGGCATCTCCTCTGTTGCCAGCCGCTGTTGGTATGTGTGCTCCATCACAGCCCAAAGTATTAGGAGCATTGTTTAAGGTCCTCCCATGTCTCTATTGGGCCAATTTCACAAGACACAATCATGTAATACTGGACAGAATTTTTCTGCTCCATCAACATTCGTGGAAAATGACAAGTCAGTTAGGAAAATATGGCAACAGTTAAACTATCAGATTTTCAACATTAAGAATAAAAGTCCAACTTTCCACTCAAGATGTTACCAGTGAGATGAGATTCTTGCTAGTGAGTGGTGAGGGGCCTATTGGTATGCATTAACATCTAATGATTACCTAATCTCACCTCATTTATACATAATAACACAGTGTGGAGCTGGAGGAATGCAGCAGGCCAGGCAGCATCAGAGGACTCTTTCTGAAGAAGGCTCCCAACCTGAAACATCAGCTTTCCTGCTCTTCTGATGCTGCCTGGCCTTCTGTGTTTCTCTAGCTCCACACTTATCTTGGTCTCCAGCACCTGCAGTTCTTGCTATCTCATTTATATGTAAGTTGCTACTTTTTCAAGCAGTGGAAAGAAACTAAACTATGCCAGTTCCCAATGCGAAAGTCCAAATGGATACCTGATGGCTGCAGCTTGCTGGCATCTACTCTGGGCCTCATTCTTGGCAGCAATCCCCAATCTCAGACTGTACTCCATGGGCAAAGTCTGCTCCCACCACCCAGCCCACAGAGGCTGGCATCAGACAAGCACCAACCTCATCACATCATCACGGCACATCTCGAACACAATTAAAATAAGGGTTCCCCCTTCAATGCTGCAATTTGGAGCTCCGGGACACCTTACACCACAATGCTGCTACCAGGACACTTTGAGCGCATGGATTAATAGTCACTACATGTATCAGACCAGAGCACATCTCCCGGCTCGTCACTTGCTTTCTGAGCGCTCACGCACGGTGCACTTATTTAAAGGCTCAAAGCATCTTTGCTTTGGTTTGCCTTTTTGTGCATTGCCATCTCATTCAGGAGTTAAAGCCTACAATAGTTCCGTCTTACCCCTTAAGGCAAATACATAGCCAAGCAGCCTGTCAACATCTGCCAGCAATGATCCATTAAGTGTGCAGATGTATGCCACCATGTCACAGCAATGTCACACTCACTGCATCTTTTGCAGCAAACACACTGCATGTGCATACACCAAATGTCTCAAAGTCTGTGGGGAGAAGGGAAGAAGTCCTTAGTTAAGTTCAAGGGGTAATGCCACAGTCAACGAATGGCATCATGCAATTTCAGTCCAGTAGCTCACACATGTTCAGTTGGCTGCTTAGACACTTTAGAGTCAGGGAAGTGGGCTACAGTTAGTCCTGCAGGTTCACCGAAACTAGTCTGGGATTAGCAGCAAGTCAGTCACAGACATGTACAAAGATCGGGCAAGATTCTGATCGCTCATCAGCTTGGGATGTCCTTCTAGTTCAACCAGAGAGGGGGGCCCTGGTCACTCCTAACAATCTGCTTACTGAAGGCCAAGGGTGATTATCATGGGGTCATTGCTGTGTTGGGCAAGTTGGGGGAAGGCAATTGTGGGGCTTAGAGGATGGGAGGTAGAGGAGACAATAATTGCGAAGAGGGACAACTACGTACATGGAGCAGAATACAATACAACATCAGGAGCACAGGTTTCTGAATGGGGGTGGTCACTAAAACTGGAGTACTGGTGCCTGTCAGTGGAGTGGGATGCTGGGGGAAATGATATAATCATAATGATGTTTGGCATAACTAAGATGTATGCGTGGGGCTTGGGAGTAAAGTGGAAGGATGAAGACTTAAGAGTTGTTGGGAACATGTGGAAGCTCAAAGGTTTTAGGATTAACAGGGGATACAAGCCTGGAAGGAACATGAAAGTTTTGGGAGGGCTGCACCTAAAATGAACAGGTTGTAACAGCTCACTAATGTCCTCGTAAATTATGTCTGACCTAAATGTAGTTGTATTTACTGCTGTTGTGAAATTAATCTTCTTGTTATCCAAGGCCAGTGCCTCTTCCACAGATAGTGTCTGTAGCGTATTCTCTACCACTAACCACTAGATGGGCTCAAGACAAAGGACAATCAGTGGCAGCCAACTACTGGAAACAACCCTTACACCACATGTGGTAGATGTGTCAAATACTACAAGGTGCCAGCAGTGGGCTTCGAGAAAAATACCACAGTAAGAATGGCTGAGTTTCTTCCCCAAAGGAAGCTCATGAACCAGATGAGCTATCATGCCAATTCATAATCATTTCATGACCACCATTAAGGAGACTAGCCTTCAAATTCAAATTTGATTAAATTCATTGAACTGCTATTGAGTGATCTGAACCCACGTCAGCAGAAGGACTGGTCCTCAAGTTGACATTATGTCTAGACAACAATCTTCCCACATTATGCAGTAAATCTGGAATTGTTCTAACAGCAAATGTGAATGAACACTAACAGAAGGAAGTTTTCAAGTAGAAAATTGTTTATTTGTCAGCAAGTTGCTAATGTAAACCAATTGTGCCGTATAAAATATTAACAGCGTATTTCAATACTGCAGCCAGGAGAATAGCATAATGTTCGAATGTACAAATTTCTATTCCTGTAAAAACAGGTGCTGAAATCTTTCTTTTATTTTTACTTATAAGCCTTTTAAGTGTAGGAGAGTTACAGTATCACCTTTATGGTGTTTCGGAAAGTAACATACATAAGACTTAAAACATCAGATCATAGTCTAAAAACTAAGGCACATGCTTAGTGGGGACAGTCATTAAATCAAGCAAAGATCAAAGATTAGCCCGAATAAAATAAATTGGTTTTCCTTCTGATAATCATTCACTTGCTGATGCAGAATGGAAAGGGCAACACATCACAATAATTCTCCTGGTGGCTCAAGACGAAAAACCACGGGCAGAATTTCAAAAGGAGAGCACAGCCTGCTACTGCAGAGCTGAAAGTGAGCACCAACCCAACTTGTGTCAGGATCTACCACATGTCCAATTGCAACTTCAATTGTCAATTGTCAGCACGAGCAGCGGGCACACATCCAACATACAATCACTTGGAGGGGTGGGCAAGAAATGCCAGCCTTTATCATCAAGTGAATTAATTCAAGTCTAGAGGCAGGTGATATAAAGTCTGCTTCTGCAAACACTCAATTTGTTTGAGACCTGGTGCTGACTGGGAGAAGTGCTCATCTGCCTGCAGCGCATCATCAAAATGTTACTTGATTATTTATTATTGAATTATTTATTATTTGTTTTGACTTGCTGCCTTCATCAGTCCCTCTTTCATCTATGTTATCCTTAACCTTTCTGGATACCCATCACTGCTTTTTAACTGCCTCATATTTTCAGAGCCGCTATTAACTTAAGGGAAACAAACATAGAAAAATGGAAAAATCAGTGCAGGAGTAGGCTATTTGGCCCTTCAAGCCTGCATCACCGGTCAATACGATCATGGCCGATCATGCCTGATCATGCAATCTCAGTATCCCATTCCCATCCTCTCTCCATACTCCTTGATCCTTTTAGCCACAAGGGCAACATCCAGGCTCCTCTTGAATATATCTAATGAACTGGCCCCTAGGGGAGAGAATTCCATAGGGGCACAACTCAGTGAAGAAATTCTTCCTCATCTGAGTCTTGAATTACCTACCCTTTATTCTTGGGCCGTGACCTCTTGTTCTGGACTTCACAACATTAAGATCAGTCTTCCCACATCTAACCTGTCCAGTCTCATCAGGATTTTATACGTTTCTATGAGACCCCCCTTATTCTTCTAAAATCCAGTGAGTACAAGTCCAGTCTTTCCTCATATGTCAGTCCTGCCATCCTGGGAATCAGTCCAGTGAACCTTTGCTGGACTCCCTCAGTAGCAAGAATATCCTCCCTCAGACTAGGAAACTAAAACTGCACACAATACTCAAGGTGTGGCTTTACTAAGGCCCTGTATAACTGCAGCAAGACATCCTCTGATACTCAAATCCTCTTGCTATGAAGCTCAGCATGCCATTAGGTTTCCTCACTGCCTGCTGTACCCACATGCCAACCTTCAGCGACTGTCCACCATGACACCTGGGTCTCGTTGCACCTCACCTTTTCCTAAACCGCCACCACTCAGACAATAATCTGCCTTCCTGTTTTTGCCACCAAAGTGGATAACCTCACATTTATCCACATTATATTGCATTTACCTAGTACTTGCCCACTCAGCCAGTCTGTCCAAGTCATTGTGCAGCCTCTTACTATCCTCCTCACAGCACACACTGCCACCCAGCCTAATGTCATCTGCAAATCTGGAGATATTACATTCAACTCCTTTGTCCAAATTGTTAATGTATATTGTGAACAGGTGTGGTCCCAGGACTGAACCCTGCAGTACCCCATCCACCACTACCTGTCACTCTGAAAAGGACAGATTCTCTGCTTCCTGTCTGCCAACCCGTTCTCGACCCACATCAATACATTACCTCTGATACAATGAGCATTAATTTTCCTTAGTAATCTCTTGTGTGGAACCTTGTCAAAAGCCTTCTGATAGCCCAGTTACACAACATCTACTGATTCACCATTGTCTACTCTACTGGCCACACCCTCAAACATTTCCAGATTTGTCAAGCATGATTGCCCTACTGCGAATCCATGCTGACTAGGGCTGATTCTGTCACTGCTTTCCAAACGATCAGTTATTTTATCCTTAATGATTGACTCCTGCATTTTCCCCACCACTGATGTCAGGTTGACCAGACACTGGAAATAACAGTACTCACCAAAACGGTCAGGACAGTATAAATTTCATGAGGAGTAGAATAATATCACTCCATCGGAGGCTCCACTGATGATGTCACATAGAATGGTGATGAAATGTCTGAACAAAATCAAGCCAGCTTGGCGAGCAAGTCAACAACCTCATTGCGTTGACCAGCCTACAATTCCCTATTTTCTCTCTCCCTCCATTTTTACAGTGTGGAGTCCCCCCCAGTCCATTTGAATTCTTCCAGAGTCTACAGAATGCTGGAAAATGATCACCAATGCATTCGCTATTTCTGTGGCCACTTCTTTAAGCACTTAGGGATGCAAAGCATCAGGCACCAGGGACTTACTGTCTTTTAATCCTATCAATTTCCACAAAACATTTCCTGACTAATAAAGATTTCCTTTAGTTCTTCTTTCATGCTGGACTCTGTGCCCTAGCATTTCTGGAAGATTATTTGGGTCTCCTTAGTGAAGACAGATCCGAAATATTTGTTCAACTGGTCTGCTATCTCTGTTTTCCATATAAATTCACCTGATTTTAATAACAAGGGACCCACATTTATCTTCAGTCTTTCTCACTTCACATATTTATAGAGGCTTTAGAAGTCAGCTGTGTTTTCTGCAAGCTTACTTTCATATTCTATCTTCCTTTTATGAATGAAACCCTTTGTCCTCCACTGCTGAATTTTAAATTTCTCCAAGTCCTCAAGGCTGTTTTTCTGGCCAATTTCTATGCCTCCTATTTGGCTTTAACACCCTCACCCTGATTTCCCTTGTTAGCCACAGTTGAGCAACCCTCCCTGTTTTACTCTTCTGCCGGTTAGAGAAGTACAATTGTTGAAATTCATCCATTGTTTTTTAAATGTGTGCCTACACCTATTTATCTACCATCAACCCCTGAAGTATCCTTGGCCAGCTTATCCTAGCTGATGCATGCCTCATACCATCGAAGAACTCTCCAGTTCTCCAAATTTAAAGCATTTTTGACAAGGGTTCCAAGCACAGGGAATTGCTTAACAGAATTTCAATGGCCCAGGCAACTCACATGCTGCCAACTGAGTCTGGAATTTGACAGTGTCTGAATGTGTAACTCCAGTCTGTGCTGCAGAAGGGATATTCTGGTCAATAAAATGTCCAATGCATAGGTTCTAAGTTTAAAATGTTTGTATATTTTTAGCGACATTATTTTACAGAGATGGTAATTAATGGAGGAAAGATGAAAATGCATTCAATTTCTATCTAATTTTTCGAAGCTTCTGGTGATTGGTTATAAAATCGTAGTTGCCAAAGCAAATAAAGGGTTATACTCCCACTTTATAACATACAATGAAACGTAGCAGAAATGAACTTAAGTGTGACATCTGGCCAAAATAAATGCACTTGTCCACTTGTTACCTTCTCAGATGTTAATCAAAAGCATTTCATTATTTTTGGGAATTCCCTTGCACTTCTTTTTGAATTCTAGCCCTAACCCTAATCCTAATCCCACAAACGCTGCAACAGCAAAATCCTGACTCACTTTGAACAATGTCATGGGAAGCCTACTGGCATTCATAACATACATTGCAGGTTACCAAGCTGTTTCAGTCCATTGAAAATGAGATTTTGTAGAAGACCCTTCAGACCAAAAGGAATAATGCTGATCACATTATGAGTACTTCAGCATCTCCAATGTATAAACCCTTACAAAAATATTCTGATTTTCATTGAAATGTTTTCAATTTTTATCCTTATACAACTGAATTATTTGATGTTGCCAAAAGGCTGACCTTGTTTAATGATTCCAGCTTCCCTACACATGCTTTCGGATAGTCAACACATGGTATGTTTGAGCTTGTGCTGAGAGATTTGCCAAACTCTTAATTTGTCACTGGATTTGAAATATTGAGAGTTTGAAAATATTGGTAGCAAAAATTGGCCAGATGATATTATAGGAGGCTGGAGTTTCCTGTAAGTTTCAGAACCTTGCCGTCAAGATCAAATGGTGTTTAGAAGCTTTCGTTAGGGAGGATTGAATGGCCATTTCTGGGCATCTCAATGCAAGTGCATTTATCATTAGGCAGTCAGCTGCCCACTGTCAGGGGCTTCTATCCAATTACAGGCAGAAGCTCTGCCTCCAAGGCCTGTAGGCCAATTGAACCGGTAGTTAATTGCCTGCGTATGGAATGATGTCAATTGGGGTCACTGTCTTGGGTTGACTGTAGGAAACTGTCGTACCTCTCCAAATTCCAATTTTATTATCTTTCTGAAACTGCTGACAAGGGTAACAAAGAAAAGACAATATAAAAGTATGAAATAATAAAAGACAATTTGGAGGGAGCACAGCTACAGAGAAAAATTCAACATTAGAGAACTTTTTACAAGACAACTGTAGCTTTAAGGCAAAATTTCACCCTTTGAAATTGATGGCAGCACTTTGAGGTTCGAAGCTATCAGCATCTGTTATATATTAAAGTCAACAGAAATCAATAAGATATTGTGAAGACTACTCAGCCTGTTAGACTTTAAAAAGAATTGCATGTGTATGTGCACTTTTCTGCCTCAATTGTCTTGCTGTTTATGATCAGTAAACGGAAAATAAAAAGAAAATCTATAAATTCAGAACATCTGGAATATTTACAGACAGCTAATAAATCAGTTGCTTATAATCATAGTCCAATTCCAACATTGCCAGTTTCTATTATGCACACAATTTGGTTCTGAAAAGGTTGTGCAAATGGAAATGTAATCTTGAGACATGCAGAAATATGGGAGCCACTAAACAGCCTTACATATAGTGAGTTAAGCCTATGGTGGGAATTTAAAATCCAACCAGGGAGTGATGGTTGAGTTGTGGGGGCATTTGATAGGACAGGAGTGCACGGGTGGACACCTTCTAATTGTAGCGTGGGAAGACTTGTTGCTGGTTTTCCTGCCTGGATTGAGCAAATTGAGCCCCTTAAGGCAGCAGTTAAGGCTCACTGAAGGGCCTCATTCCATCTTACTGATATGTAAATAGCAGTGGTGGGAGAAAGGGGTGGGAACCAATGAGCGCATACCAATGGGTTTGTTTGCGTGTGGGGAGGCACTCGGTCTGAGTGGGGACCCAGCATCATAAAGAGAATTCCACCCTCCTTTCCTTTCCTCTAACATCCCTCTATGTTCCCCACTTTGCAACTCCATCCTGCTGTTACATTTCTGCAGAGAGCCCTGGTGGAGGCTGAAGTGAATTATCAATGGCAATGATAATTGCTAATGGAAAGTTGCAGCCTCTGATTGTCCAGTCAGAGACAGGGTGGGTTACTACCCTCATGGGGATGGGAAGTGCTGGAATTAGTTATTCCCATGGAGACAGGCTCCCTAGGCAGCACTATTCATGTCACTAACTGGGGACTTGAATCCCCCTCGGGCTCCTTGAAAGTGGATTAATTGGTGTCGCACTAGATTTAGTGGTGAATATTGAAACTTCTCTCATTAAATTTCATCCCATGTGTGGTTTTCAGGGTTAAAAGATGGGTCATATTTACAGCAGGATCTGTAGACATAAATCAGTCCCATTTTCAGTTCACCTTTAGCATTCCATTAGAAATACATCTCTACACTTATAAATGACAACTGCCACAGTTAATTTTATCTTCTATATGTGGTGGCAATGCAGCATAAAAAAACTGTAAAATTCAACCATAGTACGGCAGATTTACACAGGTAGTTCCCATTATAAATATAGGACTTTATAATCCAAAAAGAATCCAATGCTTATAAATATTTTTGATCAAATCATTTTGATCAGTGTTTGAAATAACTCCACGGAGGCTGTTATCCCTTCACTAAATCACCCTTTACTTACACGTGCATTGCATTTGACACTGATCCAGTCCTGTCAGAGTCGGCTGTCATAATGAGCTGAACCTCTGACACTCCGGATTATATCTGTTAGCCAGGGCTCCCTGACTGGGGCTGTTAATTGCGTCCAAATAACTCGGATTCTATGAGGGCCACCGGCTGACCACATTACAAACACTGCACCCTTCCTCTCCACACCTGGGGACGTTGACATGTTCTTTCTCTTGGAGCCTCTCCTGAGGCGTTTTTGCACTGGGTGTAGATCCACCAACTCAACCTCAGATCCAGGCAGCATGTACCAGACATGGTCCACCTCTTGCACTCAGAGCATCTCAGAAGAAATTCATCCTCTTCTTCAGGTGGTAAGGGCAGAGGTGGTGACATCTGCCACATCCATCTCTGACACAGATGTTTTCTCGGCACTAGGCAGAGGGGGATAACCCATGAGTTCCCTCAACCTTTCCAGCTGTTCTGAGGGGCCAGGTATGTTTCGCCGTTGCCCCGTTTATGGGTTTGCAGCTTTCTGGTGGTCCACATGCTTGTTCAGGACCACCTCGCCTTCCGGAACATGATATGTCACGGGACCCGACATCAAACATGTCTCTTACCCATACAAGGCTAGTTCTGTGGTTTCAGCACCAAACTTCATCCAATGAGGTAAACTATCCCTCTCACTGTGAGGAGTTGTGTGCCTAGCATTACTCTTGATGCCATTTCATCCTCCTACCAGGTCTGGCAAGATCAGATTTAACCTAGTGCAGAGTCTTCTCCCCATCAGTAACTCTGCTGGAAGTATCCCTGTAGTTGGATGAGGGTTGGTCCCATAAATCAGATAGGAACCAGAACAATTTGCTATCTAGTGAAGCTGTCGGCTGTTTCTTTAAGCCTGCCTTCAAAGTTTTGACTGCTCTTTCTGCCAGACAATCGGACGTGGATGGTATGGAGCTGTCCTTATATTCAACTACCAGTCGACTTTAGGAAGTACCCAAATTTCGTGCTGGTAAATGGTGGCCTGTTGTCTGTGACCAACACTTCCGGGAGCCCGTGTATTGCAAAAGATCCTTGCAGCTTTGTTTGACAACGTAACTCTATGCACATCCAACCACTTTGACAGGTGTCTACAATGACTAAACAGGGAGCCCGTGAAAGGACCTACACAGTCAATGTGCAACCGAGTCCAGGGTTTACTCAGCCATTCCCATGAATGAGGGAGCTGCTGGCAGTAATTTTTGTCCTTGATGGCATTGCTTCACCAACACAGCTATGTCTGTATCCAATCCTGGCCACCATCATTTCTCACCAAAGTCTTCATTTTGGACACCCGTGAATGACCTTCATGGAGTTCAGCCAGTATCTAACGGTGCCCCTTGTGAGGGACAATCACTCTTGCTCACCATAGTAAAATGCTGCCTTCTACAGTGGTATGGTCTCGCTGGGCTCAGAAAAGTTTCAATTATAATTGTGATGGCCCTTTGGTTTCCCTCATCACCACCAGCTGTTCCAGTTTTTCCAGGAATGGATCTTTTTGTGTCTAAAGTCTAAGATTGTCAGTAGCGAGGGACCAGAAAGTTTAAAACCAGAACAGACTCTTCCAGTGGCAGCACCTCAGGTGGTGTATCTCCAGGAGGCTCAAGGCATCCACATTTGCTACGTGGCCTCCCAGTTGGTGTTCCAACTTGCAATTGTATGCCGCTTAGAATGACAGCCCACCGCTGAATTCGACATGAAGCTATGGGCAGTGCACCCTTGTCCTCAGAGTAGCTTTATCAAAGGTTTGTGGTTTCTTACTGTTACAAACTTGCCCGTAAATATATTGTGGAACTTTTATACACCAAAGATGACTGCTAAGCCTTCCTTCTCTGTCTGGGTATGTTTGCGCTCTGCATTCACCAATACCTGGGAAGGATACACTGTTGGGCATTATACTCAATTGGGCCATCTGTGAGCCAACACTACTCTGATACCATACAGGATTGGTGGTGCTTGGGGTGGGGAGGGGGAGCGGGTGGGACTCTTTTGCCACCTCTAGTCCACATACCAGCAGCAACTACAATGGCTTGGCAGCCTGGGTCCGGAAGAAAATGTGAATATAGCATGTATGTTCATTAAGTTTGCAGATGACACCAAAATTGGTGGTGTACTGAACAGCAAAGGAGGTTATCTCAGACTACAACTGGACGTCGATCAGATGGACTAATGGGTTGAGGAGTGGCAGATGGAGTTTAATTGAGATAAATGTGAGGTGTTGCATTTTGGAAAGGCAAATCAGGGCGGGATTTAGACACTTTATGGTAAAGTCCTGGGGAGTGTTGCCAAACAGACTTTGGGTGCAGGTTCATAGTCCCTTGAAAACGGAGTCACAGCTGGACAGGGCAGTGAAGAAGGCAATTAGTGGTCAGCGCTATTGTAGTTGAGAAGTCATGTTGCGGCTGTACAGACAATGGTTAGGTCTCCCTGCTATTGGAAAGATATTGTTAAACACAAGGGTTCAGAAAGGGTTGAAGGATGTTGCTGGGATGGAGGGGTTGAGCCATAAGGACAGGCTGAATAACCTGCAGTTATTTCTCAGCTGGGACATGGATAGAGTGAATAAACAAAGTATGTTTCCCAGGGTAAGGGAGTCCAAAACTAGATGGCATAGCTTTAAGGTGAGGGGAAAAGATGTAAAAGTGACCCAAGGGGCAATCTTTTCCTGCAGAGCGTGTATGGAATGAGCATTCTTGGGGTTGGGTTATTGGTGCTGGAGACTGGTATAATTACACCATTCAAAAGGCATTTGGATAGGTATATGAGTAGAAAGGGGTTAGAGATATGGGCCAAGTGGAACTAGATTAATTTAGAATATCTGGTCAGCATGGACAAGTTGAATCATAGGGTCTGTTTCTGTGCTGTACATCTTTAAGACTTTAAAATGTTATCTGTTTGACAGAGCCTTGGCTTTGTCTTGTGGTTTTTCTGTGGGCTGACCTAGGGTACCTCTGTTCAGGATATGTCCTAAGTGATGCTGTGCAATTACCTTTACTCAAGGGACAGCCCCCAAGCTCAGTTAGAATGGTGAGGATGTCCACTTCTATTAGCATTCTCTAACTCATGCCATACTTGCTGCATTTCTTAATGACAAAGCAGGTCATACGTCAGCAAGTAGGTGCATTTGCATGGTTACAGCATTAATCCCATATTCCAAACAGTCTCTCAGGATCTCATTAAGGATTAAATAGAAGTCATATGCCTCTGTCAGTCATCCTATCATCAAAAATCCCAACACAGATTCATCTAGTTCTCAAACTGATGAGTAAAACTGATAGCATGTCAGAATCAAAAGAGGCTTGAGGTCAGAATATTCATTAATTAAATCCATCAATTCTTAAAAGGTTTTAGTATCTGGTGCCTCTGGAAATGTTGGGCTCCCAATAGTCAATAAAACTGCAGGTCCACAGCTAGCAGGAGAATTACCCATTGCCTTTCAGCTGTCCCAACATCAGATGCCCAAAGCAAAAAAATGCATTCTTTCCACAGACTGGGCCCAGCCTTTGACAGCAGGATCAAATGAATCAAACTTCCCAAATTACAGCATGCTGCCAGAAATACTTACCCCAACTTAAAGACAACTGCTACCTGTAAACATTTTTTCTCTCGTCACCACTGAAATAACTCCACAGAGAACAGTATCCTGTCACCGAGTCACCCTTTATTTACACATGGGAAGTCCTTGACACTGATCCAGCTCTCAGAGTGAGCAGAGCCTCTGATACTCCTGTTTATATCTATCAGCCAGGGCTCCCTGTTTGGACCAGGTTAACAACCCCAGTCAGGGAGATAATATTCTATGAGGTCCATTTGATCGGCCTCATTGCAATCATTACAATGTTAATGAAATAATCAATTAATGAATCTGCCTTATATTTTATTTGAGCATCAGTGACAGATTAATTCTTCTCTCGCATCTAGGCAATGAACTCCAATTAACAACAAGCCCTGGGGCTTGATACTGTCACACATTTTTAGTTCAAATGAAATAACTGAATTTGCTTAGAACAGATAAAGTGAACGGGAAGCAGTTGGCAAAAGAACATATTGAAAGTGGCTCATTTATTTTGAAAATAAACATAGTGTCTCAAGAATCTTAATTTCAACAAAACCTTGGCTTGATCAAAGAAACAAATTGCAGCAATGATAAGTTTAGGAGTCAAGCGGGAGTGTTGGGGGGTGGGAGCTGTTGCTCAGAGGTGGGGGCAAGATTTGTTCACGGGGACGGTTGGTTGGGGGGTAGAGATGTGTCAGTTGGGGAGGTGGGGGAAGTCAGTCAGGGGGATTGAGGGGAGTTGGCCTTGGGGGGAGGAATGAGGAGTCAACCAGAGGGGAGGCAGGAGTAGGTAGGACGAAGGGGCGAGTCAGTCAAGGGGGAAGCAAGGGTTTGGTCGGGGGGGGGTGTAAGGGAAAAGTCAGTCGGGGAGAAGAGAAGAGTCAGTCAGGGAGATGGGGGTAGTTAGTCAAGGGGGAGGGTGGAGTCAGTTGGGGGTAGAATGGGGGGGGATCACTGGGGGAAAGGGGGAGACAGTTGGGGGGAAGAGGGGAGGGAGGCAGTCGGGGGTAGGGGGAGGCAGTCAGGATGGGAGGGGTTGTCAGTCAGGGTGGGAGGGGGAAGTCGGTTGGGATGGGAGGGAGAAAGGGTAGGAGTTGGTTAGGAGGAAGTGGCTCTCACCTAAGGGCTGGGATGGGAAATCACTGAGGGGGAAGGGAGGAGCCAGGTAGTAATTTTACTGACTGAGAAGTATTTTGGGGTGTTATGTAAGAGGCTGATGTATAAATGCACATTTTCTCCTTCCCTCACCATGACTCTCAAATCTGTTTGTTAGCCAGAAGGTCATAACAGTGCATTGCATCTCTTAATATCGTCGTTTTTCAAATTTCTCCCTCCAGCAAGGTTAAACTAATATTCATGAAGAGAACACATTCTTCCACAAGTCATTAAGCAAATGGAATAAATCAAACCTTTTACATTTCCAGTCAATATGCCCCATTTAATTCATGAGTTTCTCTCCAATCATAACACATTCTCACGTTTCTTTTCTTCCTGTACTTTTAAGTGACCTCTCTACTTTTTCCCTCATCACAAACTTTGTATTCTTCTTTCCACCTGCATAAAGTGATTGACCAATATACTATGAATGAAGGGGACTTTGGTTTATACAAGCAGGACCTTGACCAATTTTCTGATACACACAGAACCTGGGGAGGTTCTGATCTTTTCTTGACTCTAACCTACTTGCACGTTGTGGTAGTAAAAACTGGAAACCCACCATATTTTTAAAAAATTAATACAAATCCATTTCCTGAGCAGGATGTCCAGTTATGCTTACTTAATGGGACATCGATCATTTTGACTCTCTATGCCCTTAAGGCAAACGTTTAGTCGTTTATTTCTAGACCAGTCTGTGACAGACAGAGGCTGGGAGTCTCCTCTTGCTTCTTTGCCTTCCTTGGCAGCAAGTGAACTGTGGCCATTGGCCACGAGGAGACATTATGGGCGTGCTACCTCTACCCTTGCTTTTATGGTCACCAGGACCCAACCACCACAGCCAAACATCACCTCCCAACACCACCCACCTGAATCCCAGGCCAAAGTATCATTGTTTTATTTCGTAAAAGTTGGCAAAACATGTATACACACAAAAGTGTCATTTTCAAGCAATTTAAATTTGATGGCTAGGTAATTTTTGCTTGTCCCTTTTCAAAAGAAAAATTCAGCGGTAGTTACAACTAGACTAGTGATCCAGAAGTTAGACAGGAATAGTTCTGAAATGTTCAATACAACACAGTATGATGTATATTAAGGGTTGAATATTACATGCCCCCTGCTGGGAGTGTTTTGGGCAGGGATCACGCAATAAAGGGTTCCCCGCCCACCATATTCTCACCTACCCCCACATTCACCCTCTTAAAGGGTGAGCAGACCTCAAAACTGACAACCCAGCGGCTATACATAAATAAACAATCAAAGATCAGTGGGAGCTTGTTAGAAGTTCAATTAGTTATCCGGTTCTCCGCTCCAATATGGCCTCCTGCCTGGGCATGCCTGGATTGTAGAATCCCTACTGTGTGGAAACAAACCATTTAGCCCATCATCACCACACCAACTCTCCAAAGACATCCCACTTAAAATCCACTCCCTACCCTATGCCTGTAAGCCTGCATTTCCCATGGCTAATTCATCTAATCTACACATCTTTGGAATGTGGGGGGAAAACTGGAACATCTAGAGGAAAGCAACACAGATACATGGAGAACTTGCAACCTCCAGACAGACAGTCACCGGAGTCCGGAATCAAACCCGGGTTTCTAGTGCTGTATGGAAGCAGTGTTTACCACTGAGCCACTGTGCTGCCCGTATGCTGTAGATGTGGTAGTGCCCAATCTGCAACTCTGCCACTACAGGGGCTGTTGGAGAGGGTAAGGTAGCATCCCAGTGAGGAGTGGGTAAGCTAGTCTAGCATCACTCTTCCCACCTAGCACTTTCTGGCTGAGGTGGAGCATGCTTCTAACTGTCCCAGTGGCTGGCTGATAGCCTTTCCTTCATGGGTATTAGTTGGAACCATCAACACCATCTCAGCTTCCCTTTCTAATTTCCACCCCGACATTCTCCTTATCTTTAAATTACACAGGAGTATATAGTATTGTTGGAATATTGGCTGAAATTCCTATTGGACACAGCCTGCCATATATTGAGCGTTTACATCACAATGTCAAAAGCACGCGAAGCATGGATAGATTTCTGCTCTTATTGTATCATGAAAGGTCGTCTATTTTTCAGGAAAAATGCATTTGCATTGTTTACATTATAATAATATTTAATAGTTCTCCATTAATTTAAATATACCCACGAGTGGCCTGCTGGAAGAACCATCGGTATGAGCATGATTTCCTTTCATTTATTTACACTAAGCTGGTATTTAGAAGCCAAGGAAAAACCTTGAATGAGGCTAACACTTGAATTTAGAGGCAACATTAAATAGTAACATTGAAGCTTCAAAGTGAAATATTGAGCTGTAGGGCCCTCAACTTGAATTAGCACTGCATTCCACTTCTGCATTTGAAATGCTACAGGTATAATTAACTGTAATCGTTTTGGATAAGACTTCACTGTTTATAACTTCATCTGCATCCTCTGGTCAATTACTGTGGTACCCAATATTCACTGAGAGGCTGTTTGTACACTCTACAGCATAGAAATTATGCAACTGAACCACCAATGCAGAACTTTGCTCAGTGCAGGCTTGGGGCACAGAATCATGTCGTAGTCTTATCTCCAAACCTTTCTGAAATCTCGCAAGGTTCCATATGAGCAACAGTGCCTTGTGTTTTCTGTTTTTGCTTCATTGCAGGAATTTTATTGTTGGGTTCAGTTATAAATAATGCTTTTTAGGAAGACTATTTCTAAGGCTTTACAATGTGTCAACCATCTCTGCTGGCTACAAGCTGCGAAGCGAATATTTTATTCAAATGAATGATATTGCTCAATGGAATTACTGCAGTTCTCTTTTGTCGATTCAGCTGCCACTGTTAATGAATTTGCTCTGTGACTGATAATTAGCTCTGACAGTGGAGTTGGCACAGTGCAATCATAACTTCAACATTAGATCAATTTTACATTCAAACTGTAAAACCAAAGGTCAAATGCGAGGTAATGATCCTCATTTCCAAGCTGGGGTGGGTGCAGTTTTCTTGATGGTCAAGTCTAGAATTGTATTGTCAAAACATTTGTACTAAAGGACGCTACCACCAATGAGAACTTATTGTTTTAAGCAGGGATGCCAAACTCAAATTTTTAACAAGGAAACTATTCTAAGGTGCAATTCCTACCAAGATGGGTTATGCTGCATATTGAAGGAGAAATAAAGAGACTGCAAAAGTAGGTTGCCATTAGACAAGACAAAGTGAAGGGATTGGGAATATTAGGGCCAAAGAGACAGATGTGTGGAGGGAAGGGGGCATTGGTGAAAACACCAGTTAACGTACTGAGCAAGTGACAATAAATATTGAGACTCAGGCTGGAGACTGCAGGGCTCAATGTACTTGCCCAGATTTTCTGCTAACAGCAATGGTAAGTCTGTCAATGCTATGTTATGGGATAAATCTGGAAGAAATTTTTAGAATCTGCATCAATGTACACAGGTATACGTGGACAGCAAAAGACTCTCAGCAATACCCCACTCTTCCACAGAATGTGATTCTGACAGCCCTCACTGATAGACCAGGTACTGGAGTGATTATGACAAATGGACTTTCATGCTCATCCACTAGTTCCTCTGATAAAAGTCAGTGCTGGTGCTTTCAGAAGCAAATATTTAACTGTGCTAAGTGACTACTGTTGAGTGGTCTTTGCCGCCTTGAAAAAAATATTTTCACCCTAGTGGAGAGTCATTCACTTAGAAGAAATTTTGCATTGCTAATTTTAAATAATAATTTTATTTTTATTTTGCTCTGTTGCCCTTTATATCTATTGCCCTTAATCACATCTATGTTCCCCATCTTTCAGTTTACTTTCCAAACATTATTTAAATGTAATTTTTATTGACTGCTTTGAAGCTTCTGGTTTAGACTCTGCACATCTCAATAAGGAATCTTGAATCTGACAGATTTAAAAGCTTTACTATTTCTTGCTGGACTCATAGACACCACAAATTTCTCACAAAGGGCTGCATGTTGCAATAGTGTTTATGATCTAAAGGCATTTAAAGCTTTGTGGGCAGCTATCAGCAAGAAGAATAGTGAGATACCACATGCAGAATTATTTCTTACATTTTAATACTCGTCCACTTTGTGTTCAGAGTAATTCACTTTCCTACAACTCAAAATTAGATATTACAGAAACCTGATTGCTCATCTCCATCAAATCAAGGAATTGCAAACAATATGTACAAAGATGTACTTACATATAAAATATAAAATATAAAGGGCTGCATGTTGCAATAGTGTTTATGATATAAAGGCATTTAAAGCTTTGTGGGCAGCTATCAGCAAGAAGAATAGTGAGATACCACATGCAGAATTATTTCTTACATTTTAATACTCGCCCACTTTGTGTTCAGAGTAATTCACTTTCCTACAACTCAAAATTAGATATTACAGAAACCTGATTGCTCATCTCCATCAAATCAAGGAATTGCAAACAATATGTACAAAGATGTACATACATATAAAATATAAACAATATGTGCTGCAATTCATTTTAGTGCAATTTTCAAAAGAGATACGTCACATGTATAGAAATGGAGTAATATACTTTGTTGTGAACAAACTAAACATGGAGGAAAATTGAGTTTTATAGTATCAATTATGACTTTTTAGAAGTCCTTCAAATATATTTGGAGCTCAATAGGCTTAACCAAACAAGCTGTCCAGTTGATAAACAATTGTTGGGACAATGAGAGGAGGGGTCTGAAGACCTGAAGGCTGAAAGTTACAATAAATATGCTGAAAAACTACTGAACTAATTTAAACCATGTTACTTTATTTTATTGCAAAACCCCCACCTTTGCAGCTAAGGGAAGAAATACACTTTTTATCTTGTGGTTCCCATTGGATTTAGAACCAGACATCCCATCAGTTTAAGGTTCTTGTGAAAATTTGTAGTTCTGGTTGTAGCTGAGGTAGTTGGCTTGCTCGCCAAGCTGGCTGGTTATCATACAGACGTTTTGTAATCATGCCAGGTAATATCATCAGTACCGCCTCCGATGAAGTGGTGTTGTTCTACTCCGCTTGTTATTTATATGATCTGGTCTGTTAAGTTAGGTTGTGTCATTTCCGGTTCTGCATGGGTTTGTATATGAGGTCTAATTCCACATGTTTGCTGAATGCATTACGGGTTGAAAACCAGGCCTCTACGAATTCCCATGCATGTCTGTGGTTGGCTTGAGCTAAGATGGTCACATTGTCCTAGTTAAATTGATGGCCTTCATTGTTCGAGTGCACTGAAATGAGGGAGAGTTTGTCGTGTCGTTCTGCTGTTAGCTGGTGTTTGTGTATTCTGATGACTAGTTTCCTTCAAGTCTGGCCGATGTAGTGCTTCATTAAACATTACATGTAAACAATACATTGGCCTGACTAGAAGGAAACTAGCCGTCAGGATACACGAAAATCATCTAACAGCAAAATGACACAACGAGCTTTCCGTCATCTCAGTGCACCCAAACAATGAAGGCCATCAATTTAACTGGGACAATGTGACCATCCTAGCTTAAGCCAACCACAGACATGCATGGGAATTCCTAGAGACCTAGTTTTCAACCCTTAATGCAATCAATAAACATGTGGAGTTAGACTCCATATACAACCCCAAGCAGAACCAGAAATGACACAACCCAACCTAGCAGACTAGATCATATAAATTCCACACGGAGTAGAACGACATTCCTTCTTTGGAGGTCGTGCTGATGACATTACCTAGCATGGTGACGAAACATCTGTATGATAACCAGCCAGCCCGGCGAGCAAACCAACAACCTCATCCCTTCAGTGACTGTTCAACAGTGCATGACTGAAGTTACTCCTCAAAAATGTTAGTTGCAAGTAGTTATAATGGCTTTTCATGCATCTGGAGAAATGTCAGTAATATACCGTTGATTATGCACTATTCTGAGTGCTTCATTCTTCAGATTTAAACATGTTCTGAAACTGCACAGCAGCAACATTTCTGAAGAAGCAAGCATGATTCTAAGTTGGTCTAATAATACCAGAGTATCATCAACAAACTTGCAGTCTTTTACAACAACCTATGACCAGTACAACAGGACATACACAAAAGCTTTTTTGTCAACTGAGCTCCAATTTCTCGAATGAACTTTTCCAATGTCAGAAATTCCCAACATGTCCTCTAGTCTGTTACTTACATTTTTACGTAAGGATCTGAGTAGCCATTTGCATCCATAGCTGCTAAATGTGCACATCTTGCAATTCCAACGACAAGCCCAGTCTTCTGTGAGCTATACTTTAAAGAGATGAGAATCCGACCACGCTCTTCCAGTGATTTGTCCTCTGTTTTGTCTATCTGAAAGAAGTTACAGTATTAAATTTATTATACACTGAAAATCAGAGAAATACCAAGTGTTCAGATTTGCAGAAGAACAGGATACAGATGCTCAATAATCTGAGTTATTGGTCAAATAATCAACACACTGCCTGTAACCATAGCTTGTCACAAAATTGCTTTGTATCAGACCGAGGCACAATCTTTTTATATTGACATGGTAATGATAGTCCAATGCTTCCCTCTCCTTATATCCTGGATTTGAGCCCACTTTGTAGTTTTCACGCTATTAACACAGATATTGGAAACTTCGTAGCCATCTTCAGGGGTCAGAGGGAATGGAGGCAAACAGTTGTCCACTCAGTGCTTTCAGACTTTTTCTTGCGAATGCACACAAGCAAGACCAGCTTAAAATAATTTTTGATCTTTGCACAATCAATAATATTATGTTTAGGAGACATACAATTTGAAAGAACCAGAATCAAAATACCCGGCACTATAGGGGCCCCAGAAGGTAAGGCTTTTCTTTATATATAGAGTGTTCAACAGAGAGATGGTTTGAATGCCGACCACATAAACATCAATTTTACTTATTTTCTCATTCAGCAGGAAATGACTGTTCAAGAAACTTGAGATCATTAAGCTTTTTGACTTGAACAGATGAAACCCCTGAGATGGAGTGGAGGCGCAATCAGTCAAGTACCCTGAAAATAGTAATGGCGGAGCATTTCACAATCCTGTCACAATCCAAGGGGGATTTACAGAGAGAATGAACGGAGTAAATGACACTTAATGATGTGAAACTGATTGATGTGCAAAGGTTAGGAATCCTAATGTGGCATACAGTGGGAAATTGAGATGATGGAGCCATTTTGATCGTGCTGCAAACAGCATAACCAGCTCTTTTGGTTCAAGCTTCTGAGGGAGAAGCAGGAGCGCACAATAAAGGAACAGCATTTGTTGCATTGTTACAAATTTTCCTTGATTATTTTGAAATGGAAACAAGGATTAACATCACACAGGACGTATGAACATGTCCACATTCTAGTACATAGTTCATGCCTAGCCCAGGCAGACGTGTATGGATGATTGTAGTTTCATGCCTTGCAAACGAAAAAGTGATCACCATATAAAACTGACCTAAATGAGAAATAAAATTAACATAGTCATGAAAGTATGTTATTAATTGTATTTGACCATCTTGTTACAAACTTCATCTTCATATTCAAAATTCACCACCAGGTTCATTCAGCAGGGGTCTGTAGTTAAAACTGGTCTCTCTCAAAAATGCAAAATGGGCCCTGACAAATTGGTATTCTTTGTCACACTGCACCTAGTTTTCTTTTCCACTGAAATCCAGGTTGGAAGAGCAAGTTGCAAGTTTGTTATTATGTGTTTTTATGAAATACCAATTCAACCCCAAGTCATTAAACATTAGTCCTGAAATTCTTCAGATTTGAGGATGAATAAATCCTACTTGGAGATGAAACCAGAATGGGACTCACTTGTGCAAAATTCTAACCATTTTTTGCTCCTGTCACAATTTACTTCAAAACTAGAACTGCTGGCTAAAGTTGTCTCACCATAACTACATCTGCGGCTTTGTACTTGTGCTGGTTTGGATCTCTTGAACACCCAAATTATTTCACAGACCTCTTGCTTTATAGATAAAAGATTCATCTTTACAGAATGCCTTATTTCTTTTGACATTTCATGACCTTAAGCTGAATGTTAACTATCAGAGAGATGATTGGCAGGTGCACTGCTAGCAGACTACCCAGCTGTTTTGGCTTGGTCCATTTTGAAGAGCCAGCTTCAGTGCTGTGCAGTGTCAGGTAACAGGCGCTAAGTGACCTGCTCCTGCTGCTGCCTGCTGGATCTGGGCCAGTGTCATATCAAGTAGCCCAAAAGTGGTCCTTCATCAACCAGAGGGTCGATGTGGGGAAGTCTCCCACTCCTTTTAGCCCGACAGAAGTAATTCCTAATTAAACAATTCTACCTAACTTTGGCTATATTGCCAAGTAAAAATTCCATATTACAAGAGCCTGTTGCCTGCAAGAAGGAGGCATTCCGGCCTTGTCGTAGTGATCTTTCAGGACAACACAGTCAGATAGAAGTAGGTAGGAAATGCTGATGATGGAGAATCTGAGATAACAAGTTGTAGAGCTGGATGAACACAGCAGGGCAAGCAACATTAGAGGAGCAGGAAAGCTGACATTTCAGTTCCAGGAAGGGTCCAGACCAAAAGCATCAGCTTTCCTGCTCCTCTGATGCTGCTTGGCCTGCTGTGTTCATCCAGCTCTACATCTTGTCCAGCTGGGAGCTGGTAAGCCTTCCTCTGCAACTTTCCCACTATTGCTGCCCATTTTTAGCTGGTAGAAACTGGGCGGTGCATTGACACAAATGTTCTTGAAACTAACAGCTAATGAAAAGTGAAACACTCAATGCAACATACAGCAAGCTCTCAGATTAGCTTCTTTAACACATGGAAGAATTCTTGTCCAATAGTTCCATTTCGCTTAGTATAAACCATTCTTCCCTGCATTACAGACAGAGATGATCGATTATCTCAGTGGGTGAAGTATTTGTTGTGGGCTCTATTGAGAGACTTGAAAGAGGTAAACTACAAAACCAGCAGTGACATCTGAGAATGTACTTGTCACATGTAACTAGTTCATTAAGTGTCAAACAGTTTTCAGCTCACTGATGTTGGATGCATATAGGCAGATAAATGCTGGGAACACTAGACTGAGGTTGGAATTAATTGTGCACAAAGCTTTTGAATGAAGCAAATGAAACAAAAAATATGAAGAACAGCACGACTGTAAAAAATAGCAATCTACTCTTAGTGAATTTGAAAGCAAAAACTCAAACAAATCCTTTACATTAGTATTGTTGAAAAGCCCTGGCAGATTGATTACTTAAATTGAAAGTTTTGCAATCTTGCATCCTATTTTCTGATACTTGTTTGTAAGTGAGCCCACAGAAAATAGCAATCTAATTACTTTTCTTATTTTAGATTACACTTAAACTACAAATGTAGCATTGGCAAAATCAAAAATTGACATTGGTGTAAATGTAGCCTAATTCCAGTCAGATTTAGGCCAGTCACTGGAGTGAAGAGGGCTCTGAACCCATGTCATTTGAGAACCTGTTCACAGTTTGACATCTAATTTACACAACACAAGCAACAGCAAAAATGAAATTGCTTCATACCAATGTTATGATTATAACAGGCTTTCATTGCTAAGTGCTCGATTGGCAGGGTTACAAATTGATTTAATAATGGTCATCCTTCATTTGCTAGATTGAAATCATCTGCCAACAATGTTTACTATTCGAGGATCAACCTAGAATGCAAAACTGACCCACAGCTTCTCTTCTTCATGATAAATCCTCTTCTTTAGTCCATCTTCTCTGCTTGTCCCATCCTGACTTCAAACTAAGTGGGAACAGCTCACATAAATCTTTGACAGATTGAGGCTATTCAACTTCCTTCAACCCTCAACCAAAACTGACTGAGGACCATAGAATCCCAACAGTGCAGAGAGAGGCCACCTGGCACATTAAGTCTGTACCAATCCACCAAAAAAAATCTCACCTCAACGCACTCCTCCTCCTATTCTATCCCTGTAACCTGACATTTCCCATGGTCAATCCACCTAGACCGCACATCTTTGGACTGTGGAAGGAAACTGCAGCACCCAGTGGAAACCCATGCAGAGAGGGGGAAGAATGTGCAAACTCCACCAAGACAGTCCACCCGAGGCTAAGATTGAATCCGGATCCCTGGTGTCGGGAGGCAGCAAGGCGAACCATTGAGCCACTGTGTAAAGGTTTCCCTCTACCCTTGCTCTATGTGTGTATCTCTCCCTAGCTTTTCTTGTATCTCTCCTTACACCCTTTCTGAGCATACCTTGTCTCAGAAACTCACCTCATCTGTTTTTCCACTAAACTAATCATCAACCAACATCCCCTCCAGTTAATTGACATTGTTAAGAGGCGTTGTCCTCAAACTGTCATCACCCCCCTTAAAAAGAAACACCTTTACACCTCTTTCTCATTTAAAGTAACGGGCTCCATTTTCAGTCTCCCTTATATTTCCAAAATCTTTGAACGTGTTGCCTCCTTCAAAATCTGTGCTTGACAATCTTGCAATTCAACATTTGAATTACCCCACCACATTTCCAGCCTGAACCAACACCACCCACTGGCTTTATCAAAGTTACAAGTTAAATCATTTGTGATTGTACAGTGATAAGCTATCGCTCCTTGTCCTTCTGAAACAGTTTGCAACCTTGGGCACGGTTTACCATACCATTTTTAACAATGACTCTGCTCCATTGTTGAGTTGGGTGAGCACACCTACACCTGATTCCATTATTGTCCCTCCATTCATGGCCAAGGAAGCACCTGGATCACCTTCTCTTCCCATTACATCATTATTAACTCTGGGTTCTCCCCAGGATCCATAATTTCTCCCACAGCACCCAGTATTCATCTACACGGTTGTCTACAGTGACATCATCCAAAACCATGTCAAGCTCCACATGTACACTGATAACACCAAACTCCACCTCACCTACTTCTCTCTCAAACCTTCGGCTTTATCAGACAACTTGTCCGAGCTAGCTGCAAGCTCCTTCCACAAAATACCGGGAAAACCATAACCGTGTGTCTAGTGCCCATTACAAATTTCATTTGCCAGCCACAGACCCCACCTCTTTCTCAGGCCATTGTCTGTGCTTGAACCAGATTGTTCACAACCTCTTTTACCCTGAGTTGAGTTTTGACCCACTTACATTTTTCATTGTCAAACTTGCATCTTTGCAACATTCCCTGATTCTGATCCTCCCTCAGCACATCTACTGTTGATACCTCCTCTGTACTCTTGCTTCCTCTGGACTTGATTCTTCCAATGATCTCCTAGCCAGGATCACCCTTCCATCACACTCAAATTGTAGCTGATCAAAACAGCTAAGTCATACTCATCTATTACACTTATGTTTACTCACCTATATTTTTTATGGCCAGCATTTATTGCCAATCCCTAGTTGCCCTTGAAAAAATAGTGGTGAACTTTCTTCTTGAATTGCTACATCCACCTGCTGTGGGTTACCCACAATGCCATCAGGGAGGGAATTCCAGGATTTTGACCCAATGGCATAAAGGAGTGGTGATATGTTCCCAAGTCAGGCTGGTGAGTGACTTGGAGGGGAACTTGAAGATGATGGAGTTCCCATACATTTACTGCCCTTGACCTTCTGTATAGGAGTAGTAGCGAGTGTGGAAGGTGCTGCCTGAGGATTTTTGGTGAATTTCTGCAGTGCATCTTGTAGATAGTACACACTGCTGCTACTGAGCATCGGTGGTGGAGGGAGTGGATGCTTGAGTATGTCCTGCCAATCAGGTGGGCTGCTTTGTTCTGAATGGTGCCAGGCTTCTTGAACTTGGCAGGAACTGCACATCCAGGCAAGTCGGGAGTATTCCATGAAGTAGATGATGGACTGGCTTTGGGGAATCAAGAGGTGAGTTATTCTCTGCAGTATTCCTATCCACTGACCTGCTCTTGTAGCCACTATGCTTATGTGTGGAGACCTGTTGAGTTTCCTGTCGATGATAATCCCCAAGATGTTGACAGTGACGGATTCAGTGATGGCAACAGTATTGAATGCCAAGAGGCAGTGGTTAGACTGTCTCTAACAGCGATCGTCATAGCTTGGAATTTATGCAATGCCAGTGTTACTTGCCATATGTCATCCCAAGCCAGATATTGTCCAGATCTTCTTGTATTTGATCACAGACTACCTGAGCATCAGAATGGTGCTGAATATTGTGCAATTATCGGCAAACATCCCCACTTCTGACTTTATGATGAATGGAAGGTCATTGATAAAGCAGCTGAAAATGGTTGGGCCTTGGAGATTACCCTGAGGAACTCACATAGAGATGTCCTGGAGCAGATATGACTGACCTCCAATAACCGCAACCATCTTCCTATGTGCCAGGTGTGGTGTCTCCAACCATCCGACAGGTATTCTCAATGCGAAGGCGGGACTTTCTCTCCAGAAGAACTGCGTGGTGGTCTCTTTTACTGATACTATCATGTACAGATGTATCTGCAGCTGATGAATTGGTAAGGACCAGGTTTTTGGTCTTGTTGGTTCCCTCACCACCTGCTGCAGACGCAATCTAGCAGCTACGTCCTTTAGGACCTGACCAGCTCGATCAGTATTGCTGCTGCTGAGCCACTTTTGGTGGTGGACATTGAAATCCCTCACCCAGAGTACATTTTGTGCCCTTGCAACCTCTGTGCTTCCTCCAAGTTTTGTTCAACATTGAGGAGTATCGATTCATCAGCCAAGGGAGGATTGTATGTGGTAATCTGCAGGCGGGTTTCCTTGCCCATGTTTAACCTGAAGCCATGAGACTTCTTGAGGTCCAGAGCCAATGTTGAGGACTCCCATACAACACCCTCATGACTTTATACCACTGTGCTGCCACCTCTGCTGGGTCTGTCCTTTAATCATTTTCTGCCTCGACTCTAATTCCCACTATAGACCCCTCTGCCTCTTTCTGTCATTAAAACAAACTTCTTTGTTTAGGGTTACCTGTCCTAATATCCCCATGTCATTAGCTGTTAAAATGTTGTTTGATTATAGTCCGTGAAGCACCTTGTAATCCTTTCCTATTTTAAAACAGCAGTAAAAGCGTGAATTATGGTTGTTCTCTCGGGTAATTAGAGGCAATTTAATAATTCATTGAATCCTCTCATCCCAACAAAATGATGCAATCAAATATATTTGTCTGTGACGTCCACGTGCTGTTAAATTGCTCTAAGTTTCCCGTTTTTCTTCTATACTCTTTAAAATGTCATCTTCTTTATTGGGCTGCTAACACAGAACTTGATGTCTGTTGAGATGCCCAGGATGGACTTCCTCCAATGTCACAACGCCACCCAGAAACTGAAGGAGCAGCACCTCATATTTTGCCTTGGAAACCTATAAGCCAATGGTCTCAACGTGGACTTTACTAGCTTCAAAATCTTCCCACTCCTGGCCTCATCCCAAGACCAACACTCCCTCTCATCCCTGCCTCCTTGTCCTGTCCGTCTTCTCTCCCACTTATCTACTCCTCCCATTTCACTAATCCCTACCACTACCTATGTACTACCACCATCCCACCTACCTTTCCCAGCCCAATGTCCACCCCTCTCTATTTATTTCACAGCCCCCTTCCCCTCACCCATTTCTGAGGAAGGGTCCCAACCCAAAACGTCAGCTTTCCTGCTCCTCTGATGTTGCCTGGCCAGCTGTGTTCCCCTAGCTCCACACTGTGTTATCTCAGACTCCAGCACAACAGTCCTTATTATCTCTGACCTCATCTTCTTTACTCTGCTATCAAAATACTTTTCCTTTATCTACTGTTGTTGCTTTCTTGAGTTTCTCTCTGATTATCCCCCATGCCCTCACCAGGTTTGTCTGTATCTACTAGGCTCCTTTGGCCTGAAATCTACTAAGCAATGGACTATCAAACCTTCCTGCTGGCCTTTGTTTTACAGAGGAAATGGCATCCTTTGATCTTGTGCTGTCTTTTACTGTAAAAACTGACATCATCTGCCTCTCTCATCAAAAGGCTATCCTTCAACTGCTCTTGTCATTGCAAACTAACAGCCAACTTCAACCCTCTATTTCCTCTGCAAAGTCTTTAAACCCACCGGCACATCCCACATTTGGACCAATCTTTTCCAGAACGTCCTGTCTGAATCTGGACAAATCAATTTGCACCCTGCCAGAGCAACTGACTCTAAACCAGTCACAAATCACATTTTGTGACCGTGACTGTCATGCACTATTCTGTCTCATCCTTCTCAATCTCTCAGCATCATTTCGACTACTTACCACCTCACTCCCCCCAAATGCCCCTCCTCCACTGTCTAGTTCAATAGATCCATTCTGCCTTAGCTTCACTCCCATGTATCTGAATGGAAGCATCTCTACCCCTTCTATGTTGTGAACTCTGGGATTCTTCTAAAATCTGCTGTTGGCCCCTTCCTCCTCCTCATACTTATCTGCACTTTGCAATGGAATCAATTTACATAGAGTCAGCTTCGGCTAATGACATCTAATTTTATTCCCCGCTAGCTTTCTGGGCTCGTTGTTAAATTGCTGGTCCATCGCCTTGTCCTGTATGAGGCATTTCTTCCTTCAGTTAAATATTGGGAAACCAAAGTCCTCATCTACATCTCCTCGTTACAAAATCCATTTCCTTCATTCCCACAATTAAATTGCTTTGTGTGCTATGACTAAACTGAGAAAAATTATATCAACAGAATTAACCTCTATTTTTGGCAATGCAGCTTGATATTTAAGGATTTTGAGATAAGTGCCAATACAAAACAAACATCTGTACACGACCACTAAGGAAAGGATCAGCCTTTTTCCATTATAACCTGAATGAAAAACTGCTGCAGAGAAAATAGGACATCTGTTGCACCATTGTTGAAATATCCAAAATCTAGTGCTTCTATAATTCCATTGCATTCTCCATGCATTTCCTGACCAAACACCTCTGCAGTATAAATTGTTGTGATAGCTTGAAATTGGGGATTTTTGATTCAGTCTGATTTATAATTGTCACCTACAATGAAAAGTTTTGTTTTGTGTGCTGTGCAGTATAAGCAGATCATACCATACAAAGTGCATGGGGTAATAGAACCGAGCAAAGAATATAATGTTAAAGCTGCAGAACTGGTGTATAGTGAGCAAGAGTCACACTAAATTTGAAATTTGACAGGTCCATTCAGAAGCCTGATAACAGCAGGGAGGAAGCTGTCCTGAATCTAGTAGGACGTGAATACAAATCTTTATATATTCTGCCCAATGAAAGAGAGTGGAAAAGAATATAACCAGGGTGGGAGAGATCTTTGATTATGTTCGTCACTTTCCTAAGGCAGCGGGAAATACAGATGGAGTCAACGGATTGTGTGATGGACTGGGCTGTGATCACAACTCTCTGTAGTTTCTTGCAGTCTTGGGAACAGCAGTTGCCAAACCATGATGTGATGCATCCAGATAAGATGTTTTCTATGGTGTGCCTATAAAAATTGGTAAGAGTCCTTGAGGACATGTCAAATTTCCTTAGCCTTCTGAGGAAGTCGAGTAGTTCTTGTATTTGACTTGATGACTGCAAGATGAAAAGTGCCGGCAATGTCATGTTTTCTTAAACAATACCTTTTGATTGTAATGCATCCATAATTTCCCACAGTACAGACCACAACGTTGCACCTCCCTGGGAATCAAATCCTATACTACTACATTCTGGGAGGATTAAGGGCACCCAAGTGTATGAGTAACCTGAAGGGAAAGTGAATATCCAGCTGGTTAATGACCACGAAGATCTAACACTTTTGGTTGTCAAGTGAAAAATCAATGCAAATAGGATTAACACTTACTGGCAGCTGTTTCTCCAGGCAAATGTTGAAGGTCTTCGTTTGATTTGGCTTTAATTTTTTCAGTGGAATTCTTGTTTCGCCAATGAACTCATTATGACGGAATTTATCTTCATCACATACCGAAATTCTGCAACAATAAAATGGCAAACATTGCCAACAATTACTTTGGTACCAATGACATGAATGTACATGTACTGGCAAGAAAACTGCCTGACACATACCTTGAACATTTAAAACATGTCTGTAATCAACAAACAACTGGAAGTGCTAATAATGAAACAACTAATTCCTCTAATCAATGCATAAGCAACAAAAAATCCAGGAGAAGATAAGATGGTTATGGTTTGCATGATGTTTAGAAGCCAATAAAGGAATGCTTATTTAGTTTATGCTGGACTTTCATGCAAAGAACACGGAGACAATCTTGCTAAACTTAATTATATGGAAGAAGAAATGCATGGAAAGCAGCAAGAAAGAATGTACAAGACTGCAGAAAAGCAGATAGTTGTCAGATTTAGGAAGATAAATGGCAGACACAACCTAATGTTCATTAATGTGAGCTAGGTTTTATAACAAAGGAAGAAAATCTAGGTCTGAGGATACACCATTAATGGGAACCGGCTCAAGGGTGAAACTGAAACGAGAGATGTAAAAGTTCAAATACATTACTTGTTGAGAGGACGATTTCTGTTGTTAGTTGTATAAACAGCAATATATTTTTGGGCTTTATATGTGACAGGCATTAAGTGCAAACATGTCAGAGAACTTAATATTGGGACACTATGGGATGTATTTTGGCTCCTGAGATGAGTTGCTTGTGTCAGGAAATTTTATGACACGTCAGGCTTGCCTTTTGAATAAGTGCTTAATCAAGCAGTTAATAGTTTAGCTGTCAAAATGAAATCCCCTGTTGAATAAATGCTTTTATTAATCAGAGCTCACAGGAAAGATTGATTAATATCCTATAGTGGTTAAGCCATATTGTTCTTTCTGTGATCACTTTTGACAATGTCTCAATGTTTATTTGGATGAGATTAAAGACGTAAAGCTTTTGAAACCTCTGTTACTAATACTTTCTGTCACATTTACAAGATTGTGGCTTTATTTCAAAGAGGATTTGTGAATAAGATTGTTAGAGATAGTAGGAACTGCCGATGCTGGTGAATCTGAGACAACATGGTATGAAGCGGAATGAACAAAGCAGGCCAAGCAGCATCAAAGGAGCAGGAAAGCTTGACGTTTCGGGTCAGGACCCTTCTGCAGAAAAATTCTGAATAAAACTTTTCTTTCCAGCAACTTTTCTCTTTATTTTGTTAGTTAATGACTCATTGATTATATGCATAGTAGATAGTGGGTGAATGAGTATAGAAGGTGCACGAATTAGCATCAACAATATGGATGTGGGATGGGGGCGGGGCAGGGATGGGGGCATCAATAGGACCTTGAGTTGATTGCCAAATTGATTTTGAATCTCTTTAAGAAGATGAAAACTACTATTGCAGTATGTTTCTAGTGTCCTTACTGGCCATACTCTTAACATTCAGCTCCCCCACTGGAATTTTATTGCATATGGTGACTCCGTGTGGGCCACATTGGACACAGCCTTGTATCTTTGATGATGTTGATTCCCAACTTTCTGCAGGCTTTTTGAAGCCTAACTATCTGTTCTGTACTGGTACCATCCCCAATGCTCTGGCCTATTTGGGGCCCTGATTTATGTTCGCACAGTAAATTGTTCCAACATTAAATTCTCCTCAGATTGAAGAAAGTCTGATAACCTTTCCCTCGCATTGACTACCATTATCTTATTAATTGATTCCTTAAAGTTCTCAACATCTTTCTAAATTATACTGATCGCTTGAAAAGATTTCTAATGATTCATCAAATGTTGAGTTCACTGTTGGATCTCACTTATCCTATCAAAAAATTTCACCTGCAGCTAAAATACATGTCAAATGCTTTAATCAATGTATCATAGCCCACAGTACTTTCTTCTGTGCTATGTCTTACCAGAACATTTTTTAAAAATTATTCATTTCTGGGATGCGGGTGTCGCTGGCTGGGCCAGCATTTAGTGCCCGTCCCTAGTTACCCTTGAGGAGGTGGTGCTGAGCTGCCTTCTTGAACCGCTGCAGTCCACCCGCTGTGGGTTGACCCACAGGTATGACTCCAACCACTGGAGAGCTTGCCCCCGATACCTATTGATTCCTGTTTTGCTCGGGCTCCCTGATGCCATACTCAGTTGAATGCAACCCGGATATCAAAGGCTGTAACTCTCATCTCGCCTCTGGAATTCAACTCTTTTATCCATGTTTGAACCAAGGCTGTAATGAGGTCAGGAGCTGAGTGCCCTGTCAGAACCCAAACTGGGTGTCACTGAGCAGGCTATTGCTGAGAAGGTGCTGCTTGATAGCACAGTTGATGACACCTTCCATCACTTTACTGATGGTCGAGAGTAGGCTGATGGAGTTGTAATTGGCTGGGTTGGATTTGTCCTGCTTTTTGTGTACAGGACATATTTGGGCAATTTTCTACACTGATGGGTAGATACCAGTGTTGTAACTGTTCTGGAACAGCTTGACGAGGGGAGTGGCAAGTTCCGAAGCACAATTCTTCAGTACTATTGCCAGAATGTTGTCAGATCCTGTATCCTTTGCAGTATCCAGTGTTTCCAACCATTTCTTGATATCACGTGGAGTGAATCGAATTGGCTGAAGTTGGTATCTGTAATGCTGGGGACCACTGGAGGTGGCTGCGATGGATCAGCCACTCGGCACTTCTGGCTAAAGGTTGCTGCAAATTCTTTAGCCTCATCTTTTGCACTGATGGGCTGGGCCCTTCAGTCATTGAGAATGGGGATATTTGTGGAGCCTCCTCCTCCAGTGAGTTGTTTAATTATCCACCACCATTTACTACTGGAAGTGATGGGACTGCAGAGCTTAGATCTGATCCATTGGTTGTGGGTCGCTTAGCTCTGTCTATCACTGGCTGCTTATCCTGTTTGGCGTGCAAGTAGTCCTATTTGGTGCCTTCACCAGGTTGACACTTCACCTACAGGTATGCCTGGTGCTGCTCCTGGCATAACCTCCTGCACTCTCCATTACACCAGGGTTGATCCTCTGGCTTGATGGTAATGGTTGACTGGTGGGTATGCCATGCCATGAGATTACAGATTGTGCTGGAGTACAGTTCTGCTGTTGATGGTCCACAGCGCCTCATGGATATGCAGTCTTGAGTTGCTACATCTGTGTGAAGTCTGTCCCCTTTAGCACGATGATAGTGCCACACAATACATGGAAGTTATTCTCAACGTGAAGGTGGAACTTCCCCTACCCGGAATTTTTTTTTTGCCCTTGCCTTCCTCAGTGCTTCCGCTAAGTGTTCTTCAACATGGAGGAGTACTGAGTCATCAGCTGAGAGAGGACGGTATGTGGTAATCAGCAGGAGGCTTCCTTGTCCATGTTTAAACTGAAGCCATGACGCTTCATGGGGTGCGGAGTCAATGTCGAAGACTCCCAGAGCAACTTCTTCCCGACTGTATATCACCGTGCCGTGACAGTGGTGTGTGTGACACTGCTTGTAAGGTATAATACTGTGAGCATGACTATGTCTGGCTGTTGCTTACCTAGTCTGTGAGACAGCTCTCCCAGTTTTGACACTAACCTCCAGGTTTAGCGAGGAGGACTTTGCACAGGGCTGTTTCTGCCAGTGTTTTCTGGTGCCTAGGTCAAAGCCAGGTGATCTGTCCGGTTTCATTTCTTTGAGAATTTCTAGCAATTGGCACAATTGAATGGCTTGCTAAGCCATTTCAGAGGGCAAATGAGAGTCAACCACATCAACAGCCATTAGAGCTGCAGCATATATGAATATGTGGCTCCCACTCTTGGCTTGTTCAGGGCCTTCTAATTATCGAAAGATTGCTGTAATGGCAAAATCTCTATCAGCGCTGCTTTCTCTATAAAACCGGGAGCATGGCTATCCTGGGTGAGAACTCTGTTTCTTCTTCCTGTCGAAACTGTCTAAGCCAGTGCACTGCTGGTTCATGACTTGGCTTTGAAGTCTTGCAAGTATCTTCTTCCTACCCTTTGGAGCAGTCGTGCTCTGTAGTTCAGGATTCAAAGTCTTCTGAGGTCCTTTCCTCGCCTTCAGAACCTTCTTTACTAACTCCTTTCTGAAAGTCTTCTATGGTCCTGCCTTTCTTTTGGAATCTCCCCTTTTCTGTGTATCCCTTGGTCCATGTTTAAACCTCAGAGCGTGACTATGCAGCTTTGTTCCCATAGCTGACACCATGCTGCATTTTATGCTGTAAGCCAATACTGCTCCTAGAGAAACAGGTCAGGGGTATCTCAGGGTGTGGGTACCTATACATACACCATCCGTGAGGCTGCTTGCTCCTCATCCCTAAGCAATGCTCTTCAACACTTCATCCAATGAAGCACTCCTTATTCACATCTGAACAGAGGTTTTCAGATATAACTTTCCAGTGTAGTCTCTAATATCACTCTCTTCACATGCTCATTCTAACTGGTGTCTTCTATTATGGATGTCAATATCAGATGAACAGTTGCTTCTTCATGATTAATATGAATCTCATTAGCTCAGTCAGCTGGACAGCCAGTGAGTGATGCCAACAAGGGGGGTTCAATTCCCACACTGACTGGGATTACCCTGAAGGGCTGTCCTTCACAACGTTGACATTGCCTGAGGTGCAGTGACCCTCAGGTTAAACCACCACCAGTCATCTCCCTGATAAGACAGCAGCTCTATGGTCTCATAAGACTGTGGTGACACTTTCCATTTCTGTGAATCTCTTCATAACACATTTTGTTAGGTTAAATAAAGAGAGGCCATTTCTTCTACTGGGGTGTGAGTTGACAAGGGTCATCGATTTTAAATCATCAAGAAGTGTTCAAAGCATTGTTGTTTTAGTCTGAGTTATTAACAACATTAAACACTTTATCAGGGGAATTAGTTGAAGGTGTTGACATTGTTTTTATGAAGGATCAGTGCAAATATTTAAAATGAATAATGTGGAAAAATGGGTACAGCCAAACAACTAGATTAGTTTTCAATTGTTTTTACAAAGAACAAAGGTAATTTGATCAGAAATATTGCTTTCTTTTGTGCGGTACTTCCATGTTTTCCCCCTTTCAACGTAGAAGGTTGCATCAGCTTCTGCAGAAGTGTAATATTGAAAACAGGAATGCATTTATTTTTGTTGATGTGATCATTTTAAAACAATAATTGAAGCACATTATAACTGGAGCCTTCAATGTGACAAGAAAGAACACACCCAATTTGAAAGCAGCAAAAACATTCCAGTTCAAGCTGGTGACCACTTTAGATGCTTTATTTCCTCTGCACACAAATCTAATTTTTTAAGTACACAACTATAAGCTCAAACATGCAACAAATCATGATATTTATGTAAAAGTCAGGTTAAAAGTGCCAACAACAGTATTTTAGTTTTACCATCGCAGCAAGCTACAAAGCCTTAGTCATCTATTTTAAGATTTCAGATCAATACCAGTGATCATTTCCCTATAGTCAATTCTTTTTTTCCTTGTTAAATGTCAAGTTCATTTCATTAAAAAAATCCCAAGAATTGAACAGGATCTTGAAAGAGAATTGAGAAATAGTTAACAATGTATGATTGTAATCAACAATGAGTCAACTAACAATCCAACTTCCTATACGACATCAGCAGACCGGGCAAGGTTTCTTGATCTGAAAACAATATAAACAAGAGATAAATGCCTTTTCTGCAATAGCAACAGCAAATTCAATTACATCTGCGTTGCAACAATTTAATAGAATTATCGCGAAAATGTAATGCATCAAAATTGGATTTCCAGTTGTGTCAGAGTTGTCAACCATCCCCCTGCAGAATACCCACTCCAATAGAATAAGTCATGTGCTAAGACAAAGATCCAGACTGGCAACTCTGGAATGATCAAATTTGTATAAACTGGTCATTTGACCGCGCACAATTAATTGGAGCAAAGTTAAGCTATACTAGAACATGAAAACATGGAGCTGTAGAAAAGATATCATTTGACATCAAGATCACTCTGTGACATCATATTCAAACCTTCCAAGCATTGCTAAGCTTGTGAGAAAGTTAGAAGTGTAGTAGATCAGACAGGAAGTGAAGTTGATAAAACAAGTGGACAACTATGATGTGAAGCAAAAAGAGAGTAAGAATCCACTAGTGAGTTTGTCATCTACTCTGAAACATAAGACAATCATCTTGGGACAGTTTGACAAGCAGGCATTTTCTCCAGCAAGGAAGAGGATGAGACTGGCTGCCTTTCCCCTTGTCGAAGAAGCTCTGGTAATGTGGTTCAAGGCTGCTCGAGCTGCAAATGATCCCCGCTCCGGTCCAATCCCGCAGGAAAAGGGGAGTCATCCTGCACATAGGCTGGACTGCTAGGAGGTCACCTGCAGTGATCGAAGGATGGGTCAACTGAAGATAATGTATGGTGTCACCTCCGTATGGTAAGCAGTAATGGCGGCAATAACAGATAATGACTACAAAATCATCTCAATCACATCCTGAACAAGTTTGTGGACAAGAAATGTTTTTAATACAGAAACAATTGAACGTCTTTGATTTTAAGACAAAACATGCAATAGCTGGAAAATGAAGCAAGGAAAGTGTTACTGATATAGTCTGCACCAGCATGGAGGCAACAGAAAGCTATTGCTTCCTGTATGAACAAGTCCAAGAGGACATGTTGCCTTGTGAGTATCAAAAAACAACCCAGACAGTGCAAGGCTAAAAAACCACCTGTACGTACAGTCCATTGAACTCTTGAGCCAAGGTTCTCAATGACCTTGGAAAGTTTTATGAATGCCAGCCTGCTTTCCCACCTGTTTCCTAAGCTGAAGCTGTAAAGGCCAGACAGAAGCTTCGTGATCTCGTAATGCAACATGAAAACACCAAAAACAGTTTTGACTGCATTGACAATATGGCAGAATGTATCGCACTTGATGCAAGACAATGGACTAAGCAGAAAACGATTACTGAGCTTTTCTGGAGATAACTTCTAACAATTTTCAAACCCTTTCTCTATACAAGGTCAGGCCAAGGTAAGGCGAGAATACATTGAAAATAAAAACAATTTTCACGTATTTATTGCGTCAGTGTATTTTCATTTGGCCTTTTGCTTGAGATAGTGAGTGCTGTAGGCAATCAGGTCAGACTATATATGTGCTTCCTCAGCCACTTCAAACCTCCACTTAACACAACTTTTCAACAAAAATTGCTGTGGTTCAACTCATTGCAATTTCACTAGATTATCCTTCATGGTCACATGTATTCAATTTAAAATACAGTGAAAAGTGTGCACTGTTGCCCTTACATAGATGCCATTCACATTAACTTCAAATAAAATTTTTAAAAACTCAAAATGGAATCCAACTTTTTCTTCTCGACTGCTACAGCATGCCACCAGTGTCCCACTCTGGCCTTCCCAGACTGTGTCACGCCACCAGTGTTCTGTTCTGGCCCTTCCCAAACCACGGCATGCCACCAGTGCCCCACTCCGGCCTTCCCAGATTGCGTCATGCCACCAGTGTCCCGCTCTGGCCTTTCCAGACCATGCCATGCCACCAGTGTGCCATTCTGGCCCTTCCCAAACCACGTCATGCTACCGGTACCCCACTCCAGCCTTCCCAGACTGTGCCATGCTGCCAGTGTGCCACTCCAGCCTTCCCAGACTGCGCCATGCCACCAGTGGCCCACTCTGGCCTTCTCAGACTGCGCCATGCTGCCAGCATCCCACTCCAGCCTTACCAGACTGTGCCATGCTGCCAGTGTTCCACTCCGGCCTTCCCTGACCACGCCATGCCACCAGTGTTCCACTCCAGCCTTACCAGACCGCGCCATGCCATCAGTGTCGTGGTCCAGCCTTCCCAGGCTGCGTCACGCCGCCGCCACTATCCTGTTCTGGTCTTCACAGACCGTGAGATGCCCACTCTATGACAGCAGCTACAGAGTCAGTCTCTCGGCCTGTGAGGCCTAGAATGGGATTCCATGCGGAGTGGGCATCGCATGGTCTGTGAAGCCCTGAGCAGGATAGTGGTGGCAGCGTGACGCGGTCTGGAAAGGCCTCAGAAGGCGCTGCTGCTGCTCCAGACCCCGTTGGAGCCGCCTCCTGCTGAAAAAGTCTCTTTATCAGGTATGCTTGAGAGAAAAGAAGGGGTAGAAGGAAAACAAAAAGAAAAGAGAACGCAGAAGAAGAGGACAAGCCCAGGCAAGGAGTCTGTACACTGCCTGCTCCACTGCCAGTATCTTGATTTTCAGATGATCAGTTTTACTTGTCCTATGGAATTTGCAGGTCAGCAACAATAATACGATTAATTAATATTTTAACCAAACATCCCAGGGATCATACAGAGGCAGAAATAACCAGAACTGAGAAATGCAGGAGTTGTGTCCTCAATCAAAAAAATAGGTTCTGGCAATGATTTTGAAGGAAGCTGAAGAGGTATCAAGGTTGAGCATGAATGCTTCAGGAGTACAGCAGCTGAATAGCTCGTCCCTGGAGCCGAGCACAAGGCAGTAGAAAATATAATGTAAGGGACTGAAATATAAAATAAGTGGAGGCTGCAAACATGTCATTGGAACCGAAAAATACCTCAAAGTTTGTGAGGTGAAAGGCCAGAAATAGAGTTGTAAATATTCACAATGATTTTTAAACTCATGTGTGTGTAGATAAAGCAACAAATGAACATTGGCTAGCACAGACATAGGGGAGTAAGAGTAGAGTAATGAGACTTTGGTCCTTGAAGTTTTGATGAATAACAATTTGTGAAAGGGAGAACTCAAGGATGTGGCAATAAAGGAGATTTTGTACATGATAAAGATATGGATAAAAGTTGCAATAATATTTGAGATGTGATAGATGCAGAGGTCTTCAACTTTAGCTCAAATTAGCTTTGCTCAAATTCAAAGAAGACAACAGGAATTGGTTTACAGTTCAGCATTGGTCTAAGGGAGCAATTAGCAAGGGGGTCAGTTAGGAGCGTAGTGCAGAGATTGAAGCAGGAACGTTTCATATTGCTTTGTCCTTGCTGCTTTTGAGCTCAAGTAAATGATTGAATAATCAAAGGTGTTGGCATAGAGATAAATCGAATGCTGTCACCATGTACCTGAAAAATGGTAATGTGACTACAAGGCATCACCAAGGGAAACAGGCAGATGAGAAAAAGAACAGGACCAAGGATGAAGTCTTGAAGGACACCTAACCTTTAGGGCAGGTTAGAAAACCAACACAGGAGATGCACTGGTTTTACTGTGACAAGCAGAAATGGAACCAATATTTACAACATCAGCTGTGTTGAACATCACAGAGGCTGAAGAGCAGGAGGAGGATACAGTACCACAGTCACTTGCAGATGTCATCATTAGTTGTTTCCATAGGGAAAGGATGGAACTAGAATGAACAATTCACAAAGGGAACAAGGAGAAAGGTGGTTACAAAGCCTTATTATGAAAACATGTGTGAAAAATTTAGATAACAAGATGCAGAGCCGGATGAACACAGCAGGCTGAACAGCATCAGAGGAGCAGGAAGCCTGACATTTCGGGCCTAGATCCTTCTTCAGAAATGGAGCATCTGGAGAAATCCAGCATCAGCAGTTCCTGCTATCTTTGAAACAATTTTAACCCTACTGCGAAGCCTCTTTTAAGGATGCCTACCCTGAAGAATTTATCCTCCTCCCTCTGAAACAACCTCGGTGGATCTCTCTCCCACTACAACTCGCTCCCATTTCTGAAGAAGGGACTAGGCCCGAAAGGTCAGCCTTCCTGCTCCTCTGACGCTGCTTGGCCAGCTGTGTTCATCCAGTTCTACACCTTGTTATTGGTACTGAAGAATTTTAGAATTTATTTTTTACAGAACTTCAACAATGTTGGCGCGTTCATGAGAAAGAATATTTTCCAGCCCTGCAGAACTTGACAATGATCAACAACTATGCTAAGACTCTGAAGAAATCAATTTACAACCAAACAATATACACTTTAGTGCAGCTATTTTTCAAGGAGAAGTGTTGTGTACATCAATAATATTGAATACAAGGCCACAGTCCAGCTACATCACTTCATCTTTGTCACATTCACTGCAATTAATTGTTTAAAAGAAGGATCTGATGGATTGAAAATTGAATAAGGGAAAGGATGATGCTATTAAAAGTATCGTCTGTGTGGCCTGATTATTAACTTCTTCTAATTTTGCCAAAAAAACACTCTGATAATTCTACATTTGCCTGCTCAAACATTTGAATAAATTATTTTCTCCCAGTTCTAGTTACTAAAGTTGCCTATGTGTTTACATGGCACTTCTGTCCAGCATAAGCAAATATGCAATTGAAATTTTTGCCATAAGTAGAATTGAAAATATATTCCTGTACAATTAAGAACCGAGTCACAGCAAACACTGGAAATGATCAAATGTAACTGCAGAGAAAGGCTCAAATATTAGAAAAGTAATTGACAGAAAATGGACTTCCATATGTTTGTTAAAAAAAGTAGAGTACCAGACATATCAGTTGAATCTGATAATAAAAGTATTAAAAAGACCTGCATTTGTCTCAGTTCAGGCAACAGATATTGAATTTGCAGCTGTCAGATACTGACTGAGATTTATATGAAACTACATCTTTTATCCCTTCAAAATTTCAATGCGGTTTTATATTATTTGAAGTAAAGACCAAAGTGGTTAGCTCAATTTATTTAGCACCATAGTCTTAATTTCAGGTAATAAAAAGCCAGATGGCCAATGGCATGTACAATCACAGCTACATTAGTTAAGCCTCTGAACAATTACCTAAGACAGCAAACCTCCTCCAAAGACCACTGTGTTAACATATTTATATACATACATACGAATTAGCAAGAATGGGTCATTCAGTCCTTTATGTTTGCTCTGCTATTCAGTAGGATCATAGCTGATCTGCTCAATATTCCACCTAAACGCTCCCCACTAATCTGCAACCACCCCCCACCCCACCTACCAATAATCTTAGATACACTTGTTAGTCAAGAATCTACTGTAACCTTAAAAAAATTCATTTGCCCCCCTCCATCACTCTGCAGGGAAGAGAATTCCAGATTCAAGATCCCTCTGAAAGACAAAATGCATCTCCTTAGATATTAAACCTTGTATTTTTAAATTGTGCCCCAAGATCTAGTCTCTCCTACAAGGGGAAGAATCTTTTCAGCACCCACCCTTTCAAGCCCACCTCACACCTGGATTTGGTAGGAATCAATCAGATTTTAAAGTGAAATGCAGGAGGTTTAGAGGACATTTGAGGAAAAACCTTTTTCACCCAGAGGGTGATGAGGTTCTGGAATGCACTGCCAGGGAGGGTCAGTAGGCAGGAAGCCTCACCACCTTTAAACAGTATATGGGTGAGCACTTGACGTGTCATAACATTCAAGACTACGGGCCTAATGTGGGAAAGTGGGACTAGTGTAGGTAGCAGGATATTTTTGGTGGTATAGATCTGATGGGCCAAAGGACCTCTTCTGTACTGAATGTTTCTATATCCTTGGACCTCTGGGTCCCCTGGAGCTAAGAGTTCTGAATTTCTCTCAATTTAAATAACATATGACTTAGCTATTCTTCCTGTCAAAATGGACAATTTCACACAATTTCCCACATTATTTTCCATCTAACAATTCTATGTCCATTTCCAGATTCTTTACGGACCCTTTTCCTGCTTATTTTCAGGTTACCAACAAATTTAGCTACCATACACTCAATCACTTCATCTAAGTAATTGAGAGATTATAAATAGTTGATGTCCAACTGGTTCAGATCTAAAAATGTACAGATAATCAAGTTCAGGGTTTAATTCCTGGCACTGGGATTCAGGTAGTATCACACTTGGATAGGATCTGTACCTGCTCTTGTGACATGTCATATCTTTTACAACAAAAACTCTTCTGGGGTAGTGGTAGTGTCCTTATCTCTGAGCCAGGATGCCTGGGTACAAGTCCAACTTGTTTCAGAGGCGTGCAATAACATACATGAGCAGGTTGATTAGAAAATACCTATATTTTACAATGTTAAAGGCATTCCTCAACAACTTTGAAAATACCAAGGGTAGCAGGAGGGAGATTTTCCACAGAAAATCCTTAAATCATCCAGAGAAATCCACTCATGGGCAGAGTGGAGGGTTGCTGACCAATTGGACAGAAATCAGGGAAGGACAAGGAGGGGCAAAGAATTACAAGGGGTTTGGGGTGTGGAAGGAGATAAGAGCTGCCAGAGAAAAAAATGAGGCTGCAAGAGGTCTGATGGGGTAAAGCGGGCTTCACAAAAAGAGGTATTTGGGGAGAGGGAGGTTTCAATTATAGGAGAGGCAGGCTGCAAAGGAGAGAGAAGAGCTTTAAGATTGCCAACAAAGGAATACTCTGCTAACTCGGATCCAGGGAAATTACAAATCACTGAGACAATGAATTCATTGTAAATGAATGTGGAATCTCAAGTTAAAAGCTGTGCAAGTTCAGATCTACTATACTTCAAAAATCCATTGGATCACACTGGATTGAATATAGACAATTATTAAATTTAAATCTGAAATTGAGATCTGAGATACAATAAATGGGATTGCAGCTGCCTGGTTAAAGTGTCCCAGTTTTACACATGTATGATGGAAATGTTTTAGTTGGGACTACACCAGTCTTTGGAAGATGTGTTTAAAGTGATGGATTTTCACGCGTGTAAGTGTGTGTCTGTTTTTTTTTGAGACAAAAATTTGTTCATTTGTGCGTGTTATCTTTTAATCAACTAAAACCTCTAGTGACAGGAAATTAATGCTTTCCTTGTGTGCTGTGACTTTAAATTTAGTGGAGAGTTGACAGTTATTAATTATTCTAATTCCACTTGTGCACAAGTGCAATTTTCTGACATGTCAACACAAATGCAGAGGTATTATTTTTTACACAACAGGCATTGCCTAATCGATGAGGTAATGAGAATGAAAAAGCAGCGCTCAAAAATTAAAAAGTAACCCTCATGATCTCAAGAAGTGAACTTGAGAAAAAGAAATTATTTTAGCTCTTCTCAGAGATCAGCAAATTGTAGTTTTGAACGTAATTATATACAGAGAATGATAACAAAAACATCTTAACTGGAGCCGGGCTACAGTACCATATTTTCCAATATTTGACTAAGAACATCACCATCACCCCATTCCACACCACCCCCCTAACAACACCACTCCCCCAACAACAACCCCCACCCCCCAAAAAAACTTACAAAGTTCTTGCGTTTGAGAGAAATAAGCTCCCTTGCCATCTCCTATTTCTATCGCTCGCACATTGGCGGCGAGGCAATGACAGCTCATGACAACAACTGATTTGTTGGGCTGATAAGGCTGCTGTAAAGTTGAGCTTTGCTGATAGTTTATTCCTCACAGCCTGCAACCGCCATCTATGCAGATCAACAGTTTCTGCTCACTGAACATCAACACGCTTCACTTTTGAACACTTTAAAATCTTCTCTTTCCCTCTGGTATAACATCTTAAAAACTACCTGAAGCTGTTATACTTCTTTCTGGTGGGCATTTTCTAAGAATTAGTTCTGATTTAAACATGTAAAGCTGATACTGATGTTCTCTGTGCATCACTGCAAAGATTTGTTACATTGGTTGGCTTCAGTCTGTACAGGTGTGGCACTATCCATGATCTCGAATTTGTTTTGAACGTCTTATTTCCTTGCACATATGCTTGAAGATCTCTTCCTAACTCCATAATTCTTGATATCTTCAATCCTGTGGTCACATTACTGGATGGAGAAATTGTTGAAGCTTCGCTTACTTTCATAAAAGGTTAAATAAATACACGGTTACTTTCTTGCTTTCTAATAGTGATCTGGCTACCTACTTGGGGAGTAACTTCTTCTTCAAACTGCAGTTGCTGTTGCTGTATCACCCAGGCAGGTTCTGTACAGTAGACAACTTTACTTCTTTTTTATCTTCTTCAAGAAAGAACTGACATTCTTCAAAAGAGATAACTGGGTCTTCAGAAACAGTGCGCCTTATAGGAATGTCCAAAGTTTCTGATTCAAGTCAATCAATGACATTTTTACTTGTTTCTTTCTCTGTAACTAATTTCTTTAAGAAAAAAACATTGCCCAGAATGCTCTCTGTTGGCGGACCACTATCATCTTTGGTAAATGCTATTTCTGCTGTTTTCACTTTCTGTTTCAAGAGAAATAGAGTGTCTGCACCACTCTCCATAATGTTTCAACTTAAGTGTCCTCAGGTGTCTGTCAACCAAAGAAAGTATAGAGATAGACAAGCAACTCTGCTTGATAAAGAAACAAACTGGTTAAGAATTATATAAAATATTTCCATAACTTTTTTCCGCCTTAATAAATTTTTAATCATGTATGATCTTTAACTGATTCCTGAAGTTTCTGAGCTGTAAATTGTAATGGAGAACAGTCTGAGGATTCCTGGCCTCAACTGTGGTAAACCACCTGAACGATTCGGCACCATCTCTCTGGTATCTACTTTAGAACTAGCTCCTCTGTTATTTTATTTTAAAATCTGTGTACCAAAACACAGGTGCGACACTTCAACCAAGAAGAATGCATCCAGTTCACCTTTAGCCTAAAAGCTATCAACTTTGTGCACCTCAGGAGGATGAAGTTGTATATCTATAGACTTTTGAGCAATAGGCAGGAATCCATAATTTCTGCTTCGGCAAACCCACCTGAACATGACCTATTTGATGGCATGCATGAATTTCTGCATTTGTGGATGAGCAGGATAAAGATCGAAGTCAGTTTTTCCACTTATAATACGGGAAAGAACCAACGGTGGTATGTGCACGTCTTCCCATTGTGTTTGCTGCCTTGCTGGCCCATTCATCATTTTATGATTAACAAAGTGAACTCAGTCAGTGTCAATGGTCTGAGTCCAAAAACAATCTCAGGCATCTTGAATAAAACCCTGTTTTGCTTACAATGCTCGCTCTTCTTGGCACACTGCATTATATTCTTTGGAATGAAAGTTCTTTAGACTTTAAAAACTCTGACATGGTTTCATCCTGTACCCACAGATGTAAGTTCCAGTTCTGTGTGGTCAGACGCAACTACTGAGTATATTTAAAAGAGATCGATGTCCACAGTAAAGGTACAAATCCTTTTACTCCACATTACCTAACCTGTCAAGATGCATGGGTGATGTTTTGCAAAAGGATATCTTCAGCTCAGTAACGGTTTCCACACACACACACACACACACACACACACACACACACACACACACACACACACACACACACACACACACACACACACACACAATCTGAAATTACAGGAACAATATTAAAATTTGATGAAACCTAGTTGGAGCTAATAGCAGCAGGAGAGGTAGCTCAATGTAAAAAATTTAAATCATACATTTAGAAGGGAGACTAAAATATGAAAATCTTGTTGGTAAAAGATATTTTAGATGCTTTGGGAAGCGAGAAATGAAATTGCTTCGCCACTTGTGAACATCTTTGCATCCTCGCTCTCCACTGGAGTCGTACCTGAGGACTGGAGAGAGGCAAATGTAATTCCTCTCTTCAAGAAAGGAAATAGGGAAATCCCTGGCAATTAAAGACCAGTAAGTCTCACGTCTGTCGTCTGCAAGGTGTTAGAAAGGATTCTGAGGGATAGGATTTATGACCATCTGGAGGAGCATGGCTTGATCAAATACAGTCAACACGGCCTTGTGAGGGGTAGGTCATGCCTCACAAACCTTATCAAGTTTTTTGAGGATGTGACTAGAAAAGTTGATGAGGGTTGAGCTGTGGATGTGGTGTATATGGACTTCAGTAAGGCATTTGATAAGGTTCCCCATGGTAGGCTCATTCAGAAGGTCAGGAGGAATGGGATACAGGGGAACTTAGCTGCTTGGATACAGAATTGGCTGGCCAACAGAAGACAGCGAGTGGTAGTAGAAGGAAAATAATCTGCCTGGAAGTCAGTGGTGAGTGGGGTTCCACAGGGCTCTGTCCTTGGGCCTCTACTGTTTGTAATTTTTATTAATGACTTGGATGAGGGGATTGAAGGATGGGTCAGCAAGTTTGCAGACGACACAAAGGTCGGAGGAGTCATTGACAGTATAGAGGGCTGTTGTAGGCTGCAGCGGGACATTGACAGGATGCAGAGATGGGCTGAGAGGTGGCAGATGGAGTTCAACCTGGATAAATGCGAGGTGATGCATTTTGGAAGGTCGAATTTGAAAGCTGAGTACAGGATTAAGGATAGGATTCTTGGCAGTGTGGAGGAACAGAGGGATCTTGGTGTGCAGATACATAGATCCCTTAAAATGGCCACCCAAGTGGACAGGGTTGTTAAGAAAGCATATGGTGTTTTGGCTTTCATTAACAGGGGGATTGAGTTTAAGAGTCGTGAGATCTTGTTGCAGCTCTATAAAGCTTTGGTTAGACCGCACTTGGAATACTGCGTCCAGTTCTGGTCGCCGTATTATAGGAAAGATGTGGATGCTTTGGAGAGGGTTCAGAGGAGGTTTACCAGGATGCTGCCTGGACTGGAGGGCTTATCTTATGAAGAGAGGTTGACTGAGCTTGGTCTCTTTTCATTGGAGAAAAGGAGGAGGAGAGGGGACCTAATTGAGGTATACAAGATAATGAGAGGCATAGATAGAGTTGATAGCCGGAGACTATTTCCCAGGGCAGAAATGGCTAGCACGAGGGGTCATAGTTTTAATTTGGTTGGTGGAAAATATAGAGGGGATGTCAGAGGCGGGTTCTTTACACAGAGAGTTGTGAGAGCATGGAATGCGTTGCCAGCCGCAGTTGTGGAAGCAAGGTCATTGGGGTCATTTAAGAGACTGCTGGACATGCATATGGTCACAGAAATTTGAGGGTGCATACATGAGGATCAATGGTCGGCACAACATTGTGGGCTGAAGGGCCTGTTCTGTGCTGTACTGTTCTATGTTCTATGTTCTATATATGTACCTTGTTATGTAGATGTAGTGACCATTGAAAATCAAAGTTTAAGTAAATATGAAATAAAATGATTGAAATCCTTGGCCCTAGATGGAATACAGAGGTAATTATTAATTTGAGTAACATCCTAAACATGAAACAAAGAAAAACAAAAGAACTGTGGATGCTCAAAATCAGAAACAAACTGCGAGAGAAACTCATCAGTTCTGGCAGCATCTGTGGAGAGAAATCAGAATTAATGTTTTGGGTCCAGTGACCCTTGGTTAGAACAGATCCTTCGGGCGGTGTCCTTTCACTGTAGGTGACATACCAAGTAATTCTAGTTGACTTTGTGGTATCCACAACCAGATGTCTTGTTCTTGGTGAGCTCTGAGAGAGTTTGGAGATCTGAATCGATCAGGTTATAAATATTTATCTTGCTGCCTTTTGGGTATAGCACATATTGACATATTTATAATTCTACACAATTGTTAAAGTTTGCACAGACCTTTCTAAGTGGTTCAGTTGCTCACTTTTATTTTTCACCAATGTGCACCAATGGGAATGCTTTTTAAGTTCTGTGTAGGATCTCTCTGCAGTTCATGTGCTGAAAAATAATCATCATGGCCTTCACTAAAATTATCACCAGTTGCATGTTTTTAACACACTTAGAATCATAGGATCAGTACAAAAGGAGGCTATTCAATTCATTGTGACTGAAGCAGCTCCCAAAAGGCTACCCAGCTGGTCCCATTCTCCAGCCCTATCTCCGTAGCCCTCTAAATTCATCTTTCAAATATATCTTCAACTGTCTTTTGAAACATCTTATAAAATCTGCCTCACCATTCTCCCAGGCAGCAAAACATTGCACTCAGCCACAAAGAAAATCTGGCTATACACCAGTTACTCAAACCACACTTCTCTGTGCCAATTATTCACTCGCTAATTTACCATTAGGAGTGGAAGAAAACTATTGAGTGATGTCAGCAGCCACCAGACACAGTATTACATTCAGGCTCACATCTGTTTCATTGGATATACATTCAACAAAGTTCTTTTTTAAACTCAGGTGTCAGATTCTTGAAGAAGTGTTCAGAAATGACTCATAACATCTTCTTTGTCTGATTCCATCAAACCTTTGAAGATGAGTGTTCTCCAACGTTTTAGCTTATAATATACATTTCTCACACATTTCACACTTTAAATACAACTAAAGACTAGTTTTAACTAATGAGATTTTAAATTTATTCAATAACAAAATATACCAACTTAAGTTGTTTAGCAGCACTTCATACATATTATCCGTGGATAATCCTGAACAGCATTACCAATCTTTTCTACTTTATCACTGAATATCACACCCATGACCAGCTTGCTACGACCGTGATTGAAACTCATTGCACATCAATGCTATAGATTTAAGTTCTTGCAGAGCTTCATGTCAGAATATGCCAGATATGTGATTAAGTTTCAGTCTTTTTTTCCACTAGAGCGCACAACACAAAGCCCTCGGCAAGTAGACAAAACTGACAGGTCATCCAAATTGCTCCAAGTTACTGAGAAGCATTGAAGCCAATTGCTTCAGTTGAATGAATAGTTCATCATTCTCACTATGGAAAGAATTGACTAAGATTGATGCTACATACAAAATAGTCACTGAACTGCAAAAGTGCATGGCTCTGAATGCTTTAAACCTTAATATGTTATCCAAATATTAACAATGGATAGCATCTAATAATAGTATTTTTTCACAATCTCCTATTCACAAATTGTTGTAATTCACTCCCTTATGATTTGAAGTCTTACAGAAGTGCTGACTTTGTCCATCGCTGTTTTTAAAAATTTATTCATTAATGGGGTGAGAGCATCACTGGCTAAGCAGCATTTATTGCCCCTTCCTAATTGTCCAGAGGGCAGTTCAGAGTCAACCACATTGCTGTCAGTCTGGAGTCACATGTTGGCCAGACGAGGTAAAGATGGCAGTTTCCTTCCATAAAGGATATTAGTGAAACAGATGGGTTTTTCTGACAATTGACAATGGGTCATCATTAGATTCTTAATTACAGATTCTTTATTGAATTCAAATTCAACAACTGAGTTGCTTAAAATGTTTTAAAAGTCACAATTAATACACAAGATTTTTAAAACAGAACACTGAAGAGGGATCGCTCTTCAGAGGTTTGAGAAGGGTGGGAGCAAAGATTAATATTGTTGGAGAAAAGGAATAATGCAGAGATGCCAGTGTTGCACTGATGTGGACAAAGTCAGAAATCACACAACACCAGGTTATAGTCCAACAGGGATGGCAATGGCCTAGTGGAATTATTGCTACACTATTAACCAGAGACCAAGATAATGTTCTGGGGACCCAGGTTCAAATCATGCCACAGCTTGAATTCAATAAAAAAAATCTGGAATTAGGAATCTACCAATGACCACGAAACCATTGTCGATGGTCAGGAAATCTGCCATCCTCCCCTGGTCTAGCCTACATGTGACTCCAGACACACAGCAATGGGTCTCAACTGCTCTCTGAAATGGCCTACCAAGCCATTCAGTTTTACCAATCACTATAAGGTCTCAAAGAAATGATACCATACAAATCACCAGGTACCAACCTAGGCAACGGAATTGACAACAGCAGAAACAGCCTTGTCAACCCTGCAAAGTCCTCCTCACTAACATCTGGGAGCTAGTGTAATAATAGGGAGAGCTGTCTCACAGACTATTCCAGCAACAGCCTGACACAGTCACACCCATGAAAATATACCTTGCAGACACAGTCACACCCATGAAAATATACCTTGCAGACACAGTCACACCCATGAAAATATACCTTGCAGACACAGTCACACCCATGAAAATATACCTTGCAGACACAGTCACACCCATGAAAATATACCTTGCAGACAATGTCCCAGGCACCACAACCACTGTCCCTGGATATGTCCTGTCCCACCCTCAGGACAGATCCAGCAGAGGGGATGGCACATTGGTATGCAGTCGGGAGGGAGTTGCTCTGGGAGTCCTCAACATTGATTCTGGGCTCCATGAAGTCTCATGGCTTCAGGTTAAACATGGGCAAGGAAACATCCTGCTGATTATCATGGATCGTCCTCCCTCAGCTGATGAATCGATACTCCTCAATGTTGAACAACACTTAGAGGAAACAGTGAGGATGGCAAGGGCACAAAACGTACTCTGAGTGGGGAATTTCAATGTCCACCACCAAAATTGGCTCGTCAGCAGTACTATTGATCGAGCTGGTCGTGTCCTAAAATACATAGCTGCTAGACTGGGTCAGCGGCATGTGGTGAGGGAACCAACAAAAAGGAAAAAAGTGCCTGACCTGATCGTTACCAATCTGCCAGTTGCAGATGCATCAGTTGATGACAGTATCGGTAAGAGCAAACACCGCACAGTCCTTGTGGAGACAAAGTACTGCCTTCACATTGAGAACAACCTCCATCGTGTTGTGTGGCACCATCACTGTACTAAATGGGATAGACTTCAGATACTGAAGTAGTCCATGTCCAAATGCAACAAGATCTGGACAATATCCAGGCTTGGGCTCACAAGTGGCTAGTAACACTTGAGCCACGCAAATGCCAGACTATGACCATCACCAACAACAGACAGTCTAACCACCACCCCTTGACATAAAATGATGTTATCATCACTCAATTTCCTGTCTATCAACATCCTCAGAGTTATCATTGATCAGAAAGTCAACTGGACTCAGATGCAATGGCTAGAAGAGCAGGCCAGAAGCTAGGAATACTGCAGCGAGTAACTGACATCCTGACTCCCCAAAGACTGTCCACCATCTACAAGGTACAAGTCAGGAGTGTGATGGAATACTCCCCACTTGCCTGGATGAGTACATCCCCCACAACACTCAGGAAGCTTGACACCATTTGGGACAGAGCAGCCTGTTTAATTGGCACTACATCCACAAGCATTCACTCCCTCCACCACCAACGCTCAGTACCAGCAATGTGTATGGTCTACTAGATGCTCTGAAGAAATTCGCCAAAGAACCTCAGACAATACCCTCCAAACCCACGACCACTTCCATCTAGTAGAACAGGGGCAGCAGATATATGGGACCACCACCACCTTCACGTTTCCCTCCAAGCTACTCACAGTCCTGACTTGGAAAAATATCACCATTCTTTCACTGTTGCTGGGTCAAAATCCCGGAATTCCCTCCGTAAAAGACAATGTGACTCAACCCACAGCAGGAGGACTGCAGCAGTTCAAGAAGGCAGCTCACCACCACCTTCCCAAGGGCATGTAGGGACAGACAATAAATCCTGGCTAGCCAGCAACACCCATATCCCACAAAACGAATAAATAAATAAAAACAGTTTACTTGAATTCACAAGCTTTCAGATCGCTGCTCCTTCATCAGGTGAAGTGGAGCGAAGCACACAAGCACAGCATATGTATGCAGATTTAATTCAGGGTGTCAAAACATAGTACAGATGGTGTGAGTGAAGTGTTAACAGGCTGAATAGCAAGTGAAGGAATGGCCTATGATTAAATTAATTAAGGCAGAGAGATAATTACAAAAAGATTAATAATGAGGTAGCACTAGAGACAAACCAAATGGCTGGAAATAACATGATAGGTTTAACAGTCACATGATGAGGGTCTAACTAAAATTAAAGGCATTCTGAAACTGTACAAACTAATTAAGTTATCGAGGTGATGGTGTCAAAACAGAACAGTAAGAAAGGTTTTACACAGAACAGAGTGGTGGGCTCACATGTAGTGATCACTGTTGAGACTATCTTCATGGGTACGCAACTTGGCCATCAGTTTCCGCTCAGCAATTCTGCATTGTTGTATACCTCAAAGGCCACCCTGGAGGAAGCTTACCCGAAGATCGGAGGCTGAATGTCTTTGACATCTGAAAATATTCCCTGACTGGAAGAGAGCATTCCTGCCTGGTGCTTGTTGCGCTGTGTCCATTCGCCCATTGTCATAGCATCCACACGGTCTCACCAATATACCATGCCTCGGGGAGGAAAGGAACTACAAAGTCCCTGAGAGGTTTATGTCACTGTGAAAAACTTATATTGAAGGATTTTAGAAATGCATCCCTCAGAGGAGAATTCTGCTGTCCCCTCAACCACAAATACTGCCAGCAATGCAGATCGAAGCAAATTACATTAGAATATATTCAATAGTTCTTCTCAGTTCTCATGAGTTTTGAAACCCTTTCACCAGCTATTTAATAAACAACTCCAAAGTGCACGATTTTGTTCAAGCTTGGACATCAAAGCTGAGGCAATCTTAAACAACAATGAGATCTAAAATCTGTAATTCTAATGCCTTTACCTTATTATTTTGGGAAAAGTATGAATCGAGAAGATGAAAAGTCATTCAAATATGGATTATTTTGTCAATGGTGTCAAAGCCAAGACTTTTGTTTTATTTTGTTGCAAAAACCACCACTTCCAGCCTTGCTTTGCTGCTTAACATTTTCCACTTGGCAGTATTTGAAGTCTTAACAAGAAAATAAAAATGCTGATAATACACATGTAAAGAACTCAGTTATTTTACACTTACAGCTGAGCAAAGCCAAGAAACGTCAACGTATTGGTGGTGATTGTAAATCATAGGCTGGTTTATCACTGCACGGTGTCATTAACTTCAGTGAGCATTGATCTGTAAAGGAGTTTCCTATGAGCAACAGGAAAATCTGCAGTTTCGATGGCAACAGAGTTGCATTTTTACATATGGTCAACTTTGCAAATTAGATCCAAATCGGGTTTTGTTCAAACAACGTTGGCTTTCTAATGTCCACCAATTTTTAATTCTTTTTTTCAACAAAACAACCCCAATGAATATGACAGATGCACACATCAAGTGCAGAATTAGCATGCGCACATTACCTGGCCATACTGAATAATTAGGTGTCTCTTTCATGTCTGTATCACTGATGTTGTGACAATTAATTTCCATTCCCAAATATGATAAGATCAAATACTGATAAACTACTTCCTGAGATCAAATAGGAGGATAATTTGATGGTAGGCAGAAGAGCCAAGACTGATCTGAATGGATTTTGCTGTCAACGTCAAGGGAATAATATTAGCAATTCACCTTGAGGAATTGCCACAGATTTGTTGCAAGCTTCTCAAAGGAGATTTCTTCCAATCTGATGCCTACCCCAGCATATTTTGATGGAATGAAACTCCACACTCGTAAATTTGTTTTTTCAGGATCATAAATATTGTTCAGCAGTAATTAGTACTTATCATTCCATTAAAAACTTACATATGCTTGAATACAGTATGCCTTTACAGAGGGCGATTGACTACTGTGAGAATGACAAGACACAGCAAGGCTTTTCAACCCTCTTCAACCATCTGGAATGAGAAATCTAAACCAGGAACTACAAGTTTAAATTATGCGCAGGAAGAGAAGAAAGGCTGCGAAACATATTTGGGGTGAAAGCAGACAGACTAGAGAGACAATCAGAATTTTATTTTAAAATATTTTTGTTTCCAACACTAATTTTAGTTTGAGGGAATGAAACGCCACACTTCTACATTTCTTTTTCAGGATCATAAATATTGTTCAGTGGTACTTATCATTCCAATAAAAACTGACATATCTTGAATGCAGCATGCCAAACGTACTCATCCTTTTGCAATTTGGAAAATTTACTTTGTTCTAGTTATTTCAACACATTGTCTATCAGCATGATCCATGACAGTGTGTCCTGTGAAGTAATCGGACTCTGCTGACAGCAAACTTTGGGTTTCCACATTTAAATGTGGACAAGGGTAGACACCAGAAGTTGCTGTTACATTTAAACACTGATAGCCTCAACATTAGGATTACCTCAAAATCCTTTGTCTGTACCTGAATGACCACACATATGAATATTGCAGCACAGAACTGTAGTCATTCACAGGAACCATGTTTTTTTTTCTACCTTCCCTAGCCCAGGTAGAGAGGCCAAAGTTCACAGGTCTGTATATAATTTGCTAATTTCAGATAAAATGGCAGTTGAGTAAAGTTAGCCTCAGTTAGTAAGGCCTAAAAAATAATTGGTGTTTCCACTCAGTATCACCCAGTTTATGCTCTTGGCAAATAACATCGAGCATATATGTGTGAATGTGTGCATTGATATATGTGCACATGTGGGCATATCAAGGGAAGGGGCAGAATCAGGCTCAGCTTGATGTCATCTCACTGCCTAGTGACATTCACAATATTCACTATAGTACAGAAACACTTGCCCAGGGTCAATCATAACCTTCAGGAGAAGGCAGAGAATCCATCAGAGCCCAATGAACCCTGTCCCAAGAATAGCACATCAGTCGACCTGGCACACTGCCACCTTGTCAAGAAGACAAGTAGATTTCTTTATTCATACATCAAATAAGGGAGTTAATGTTTAGTACATTCACTGTTGTTTGAGATTGACACTAAATTGCTGCACGGCACAGATTTATTTCTCATTTGACGTGGTTTAATGGTGCATTGATTTTTAAGGTGTTTTCTCGGAACCAACAGAGTAGTAAACAATGGGTTTTTTTAAGACAGTGATTCATTGATCTACATTTGAAATTCCTCGCTCTAGGTAATGCAGTTGTTGACTCATTGTGACAATAAAACCCAGCACAGTCATTAGATTATCTTGAAGTTACACAAAACCACCATTGTACTGATATTTAGTTGTGTTTTGTTTTCCAATTATTCACTCAGTAATCAGTTATTGCTTAATTACAACACTTTAATGCTTAAATCAGTAAATGCTTGGAATTGGAATCATTAGAACAAAATTGAATCAAAGTGATGAATGTTTACCGAATTTTCTTACAATTTATCCCTACAATGTGTCACCCTGTACAGAAACAGCAATTTGGCATTTATAGAAGGTTCACTGTGAGAAATCTTGTGGAGTAGTACAAAACAACTCCACAGAGGTCGATATCTCATCACTCCAGACAGATCTCAAAGCTGCATGACCTGGGTCTTGGCTCTGCCCTCTGAAATTGGACCCTCAGCTTTCTGACCCACAGACCACAGTGAGGATAGGTAACTGCACCTCCTCCACAATAACAGTCAACAGTAGAGTCCCCCAGGAATGTGTCCTTAGCCCCCACCATACTCCTTATACACCTAAAACTGCGTTGCCAAATTCTGAATGAATGCCAACTACTAGTTCGCTGATGACACCACCATAGTGAGACAGATATCGAACAATGAGTCAAAATACTGAGGGGAGATAGCGGGCTTGGTGATATGGTATGGGATGTGACGTGAAAACAGTCTGCATCAATGTTGGCAAAACTAAAGAACTGATCATCGACTTCAGAAAAAAAGGAGAACATGCCCCCATCTACATCAATGGAACTGAGGTTGGCAGAGTGAAGAACATCAAGTTGCTTGGAGTGATGATAAACGACAACCTGTCCTGGACTTGCCACATAGATGTTACAGTCAAGAAGGCACAAGAACAACTCTTCTTCGTCAGGTGGCCCAGGAAATTTACTATGTCTGTAAGGACCATTACCAACTTCTAGAGATGTAACATTGAAAGCATATTGTCTGTGTGTATAATGGCCTGGTATGGCAACTGTTCTACCCAGGACCGTATGAAACTACAGAAGGTGGTGTGCACAGCCTAGAAAATCATGGAAACCAACCTTCCAGCCATGGACTCTAACTATATGGCTTGCTGCTGCGGAAAGGCGGCCGACATCATCAAAGATCCACCATTCCCTGCTACTGATCTCCGACAACCTCATCATCAGCTAGAAGATATAGAAGCCTGAGTACAGGCACGAGCAGGTTCAGGAACAGCTTCTTTCCGGCCATTATCAGACTGTTGAACAGACTCTAACCTCAAGTAATGTAACTTCCAATGTAACAGGTATGCTTCTAAGTCTTTTTGATCTTTGCATCCTTTGCTTGCTGTGATCTGCCTGTACAGCTCATAAATAAAGCTTTTCACTGTATTTCGAAACACAACAATATAATCAATGAATCCATCAAAAAAAATCACCCTTCATTTATACCTTCATAGTGCTTGACACTGGTCCAGCTCCCTCAGAGCCCACTCACAAAGTGAACAGAGCCTCTGACACTTCTGTTTCTATCTGTCAACCAGGGCTCCCCGATTGAACACAAATAACAGCCACAATCAGCGAACTCAAAGATCATGAGGTCTACCTGGCTACCTCATCATAATCACTATATCTCTCCCCTCCTAGGTCCAGGGATGTAGGCCTTTTTTCTTCTTTGAACCACTTCTGGGACATTTTTGCATCAAGTTCTCTGACTCAGCCTTGCACACAGGCAGTGTGTACCAGGCTGTAGCTCGCTTCTTGCACCCACAGTGCCTCAGAAGAAATTCATCCTCTTCTTCAGGAGGTAAAAACATTGAAGCAGCAACGTCCACTGTATCCATCCCAGACAAGGAGTGGGAGAACCCATGGGTTCCCACAGCCTGTCCAGCTGTTCCGCGGGGCCAGGTATGTTTTGCTCCTGCCCCGTTTGTGAGTTTGCAATTTCCATGTGGTCCACGTGCTTGTTCAGGACTGTCTCACCCACCCAAATCTTGTACGCCACTGACCCTGACCTCGAGTCGACCATGCCAATTACCCATGCAGAGCCATTCCTGTGAGTCTTCTAACTGACATTGGCATTCCTGAAGCCATTTTATCCTCCCTCTCCCAGATCTGGGAAGATGAGATTTAACCTGGGTCTTCTTAATTGCAACTCTGCTGGAACTATCCATGCAGCTGCATGAGGGATGGTCTCATTATCAAATAGGAACCAGGACAGATTGGTATTGAGTGAAAATGCAAGCTGTTTCTTTAAGTTGGCCTTCAAAGTTTGGACTGCTGTTTCCACCAGACCTTTGGACAATGGATAGCATGGAATTGTCCTTCTATGTCAAATGCCATTTGACTTTAGGAAATATTTCCCTCTGGAAAATGATGGCCCGTTTTCTGTGACCAACACTTGCGGGAGCCCATGCAAAAGATGGTTGCAACTGTTCTATCATTGTTCCCGTGATTCACAAATGAACTCTATGCATATTCAACCACTTTGAATAGGCATCCAAAACGACTAAGAATATTGAGCCCAGCGGGAGGTGGCTCAAGGCATCCACATTTACTCCTTGCCCACATGGACAGTGTTTCGACTTGTAATTGCACACACTCAACCGAGAGCCCACCACTGAATTCAATCTGAAGTTATGGCCAACGCGCCCTCGTCGCCTTTGAGTAGCTGCTACTAATTTACATCCATAAAGGTATTGGTGGGACTTCCTCACACCAAAGATGTTCGCCAAACCTTCCTTCTCCATGTGGGCTATTTGAGCTCTGCATCAGCTGAGAAGCATATCTTATTGAGTGCAACTCCCCATTGGGCCATCTATGAACCAATCCTACCCTGATAATGTCTGGGGAGGCAGCACAAGTTAGCTCTATGTCACGCTTGGGATCATAGTGTGCTGATGCCTTAGATGGTGATAGCTGCTTCTCTAAAAGCTTGGTGATGAGACCATTTCCAATGCTACCTCTTTTTCAATAGCAGATGTAAGGGTTTCTTGGGATGCCTGGAACACACATTCTTCCCTTCAAAGGAGTACATACAACTTGGAGAAACGTCTAAGCACCATGTCCAAGTTCTTCTTGGTCTTCCAGGTTATTCGCACACCATCCAAATAAATAGCAAACTGGGATAGTAGCCCTGTAAAACGCTCCCTGTCATCTGCTAAGCAACGGCACTGGCCAATGATACTGCAAATGGCTATCTTGTATATTGGTACAAACCCTTAACAATATTAATTGCAGCAGAGTTCTGGAAATCCTCACCTAACTGCAATTGCAGGTGTATGTGGCTTATGTTCAGCTTTGTGAAGAAAGCCCAGCCCCCCGCACCAGCTTTGTGTAGAAGTCTTCTACGTGAGGGATTAGATGTTCATTCAGCTGCAAGAAGCAGTTTACCATTTGTTTAAAATCCCACAACGGTGAACCTACTCATCAGGCTTTACAATCAGCATGACCGGTGGTGCCCATTCAGCAAACTGGAATGGTCTGATGGTTCCTTCATTTTCTGGGCTCCTTATTTCTGCCTCTTCTTTTGCCTATAAGGCAAATGGCACTGGGCGGGCCTTGCAGTTTCATGCAATTGCTTCCTGCACAACATGCAAGGTGGCTTTGGCTCCTTTGATAGTCCCTAGACCTTGCTGGAAACTTCTGGGTACTTCATTAGGAATTCACTCAAGTAGCCACTGTCTGATTGAAAAATGTTGAGCCAAGCTCGCTGGATATTTCTCAACCAATTTTGCAATGTCAAAGTTGGGCCCGAGACTTTTACTACAATCAGTGGGAACTGAACCAGTTGCTTCTTATACTGAAGTTGTACTCTTAATCTGTAAATGTTCACTGGTATGGGTTCTCAGTCCAGCTGAGATTTTACACAAACTTAAGGGTTGGAATCCACAGCTGATTTTGTTAAAGACTAGTTCTTTAATCACTAATACAGGTATGCAGGTATCAATTTCCATTAGAAACATTTATGTTTATTTTGATTGTTTCTGATTTGTATGTTGCCAAGCAATTTAACTGTTCCAAATCAGATGCAGGTGGACTTTCGAGGGTGCAAACTGCTCTGGATACCAGTTAATGAGTTCTCTTACTCAATTTAGGTCTAGTAGGACTCCTTTACTGTCTCAAGTTTGTCTACTAGCAGCCAGTACAATGGCTTGCCAGCCCAAATCCTGAAGAAAATTTGAACTGTTTGGCCAAGGCTTAGGTTTGTTTTGGGGTTTCAGCTGACCTGGAGTCCCTCTGTTCAGGGCTATGCCTTCACTTAAGTGGTGTTCGCCAGCTTGGCAAGGGCCTCCACATGCTGCATTTGCCAATGATAAAGCCAGTTTATAGTGCCTGTTTGAAGTTCAGTTGGGTTTCGGCTAGTAGGCATTTCGGCACAGTTACATCATTAATCTCACTCTTGTCGCCGCTGAAATAGCTCCATGGAGGCCAATATCCCATCATTAAGTCACTCTTTACTTACATGTGCATAACACTTAACATTGACCCAAATCATTCAGAGCTGGCCCTCAAAGTGAACAGAATATCTGATACTCCTGTTTATATCTATCAGCCAGGACTCCCTGGTTGGACCAGGTTAACAGCCCCAACCAGGGAACTCATATTCTATGAGGTCCCCCTGTCTGACTTCATTACAATCACCACACAATGTTCCAGGTTTGACCACCAGCCCAGCACCAGATAAGGTGCATGTAGTACAAAACCAAGAGAATTGGTATTAATCTGTAAATCCTTCTCATACACAACAAATGAAAGGGGGAGCAGCAGCAGAAATTCCTCAACGAATACCAGTCACGGTTGGACGTAGAACAGTTTTTCCGCCACCTTCGCCTCCACACCTACTTCTTCAACCGGGAACCTAACCCTCCCTCCACTGACCCCTTCACCCGCTTCCAACACAGGTCCTCCTCCTGGACACCACCCCCAGGCCTCCTACCTTCCCTCGACCTCTTCATCTCTAACTGCCATCGAGACATTAACCGCCTCAACCTCTCCACCCCTCTCACCCACTCCAACCTCTCCCCTGCAGAACGGGCAGCCCTCCGCTCCCACCCCAACCTCACCATCAAACCCGCAGACAAGGGTGGCGCAGTGGTAGCACGGCGCATTGACCTCTACATCGCCGAGGCCAAATGCCAACTCTCCGACACCACCTCCTACCGCCCCCTCGATCATGACCCCACACCCGAGCACCAAACCATCATCTCCAACACCATTCATGACCTCATCACCTCAGGGGACCTCCCACCCACAGCCTCCAACCTCATTGTTCCCCAACCCCGCACAGCCCGTTTCTATCTCCTTCCCAAAATCCACAAACCTGCCTGCCCTGGTCGACCCATTGTCTCAGCCTGCTCCTGCCACACCGAACTCATCTCCACCTATCTGGACTCCATTTTCTCCCCTTTGGTCCAGGAACTCCCGAACTACGTCCGTGACACCACCCACACTCTCCACCTCCTCCAGGACTTCCAATTCCCTGGCCCCCAACACCTCATTTTCACCATAGACGTCCAGTCCCTTTACACCTGAATTCCGCATGTAGATGGCCTCAAGGCCCTCCACTTCTTCCTGTCCCACAGGCCCGACCAGTCCCCCTCCACCGACACCCTCATCTGCCTAGCCGAACTCGTCCTCACCCTCAACAACTTCACTTTCGATTCCTCCCACTTCCTACAGACTAAGGGGGTGGCCATGGGCACCCACATGGGCCCCAGCTATGCCTGCCTCTTTGTAGGTTACGTGGAACAGTCCCTCTTCCGCACCTACACAGGCCCCAAACCCCACCTCTTCCTCCGTTACATTGATGACTGTATCGGCGCTGCCTCTTGCTCCCCAGAGGAGCTCGAACAGTTCATCCACTTCATCAACACCTACCACCCCAACCTTCAGTTCACCTGGGCCATCTCCAGCACATCCCTCACCTTCCTGGACCTCTCAGTCTCCATCTCAGGCAGCCAGCTTGTAACTGATGTCCATTTCAAGCCCACTGACTCCCACAGCTACCTAGAATACACCTCCTCCCACCCACCCTCCTGCAAAACTTCCATCCCCTATTCCCAATTCCTCCGCCTCTGCCGCATCTGCTCCCACGATGAGGCATTCCACTCCCGCACATCCCAGATGTCCAAGTTCTTCAAGGACCGCAACTTTTCCCCCACAGTGGTTGAGAACGCCCTTGACCGCGTCTCCCGCATTTCCTGCAACACATCCCTCACACCCCGCCCCCGCCACATCCGCCCAAAGAGGATCCCGCTCGTTCTCACACCCCACCCCACCAACCTCCGGATACAACGCATCATCCTCCGACACTTCTGCCATCTACAATCCGACCACACCACCCAAGACATTTTTCCATCCCCACCCTTGTCTGCTTTCCGGAGAGACCGCTCTCTCCGTGACTCCCTTGTTCACTCCACACTGCCCTCCAACCCCACCACACCCGGCACCTTCCCCTGCAACCGCAGGAAATGCTACACTTGCCCCCACAACTCCTCCCTCACCCCTATCCCAGGCCCCAACATGACTTTCCACATTAAGCAGAGATTCACCTGCACATCTGCCAATGTGGTATACTGCATCCATTGTACCCGGTGTGGCTTCCTCTACATTGGGGAAACAAAGCGGAGGCTTGGGGACCGCTTTGCAGAACACCTCCGCTCGGTTCGCAAAACAACTGCACCTCCCAGTCGCAAACCATTTCCACTCCCCCTCCCATTCTTTAGATGACATGTCCATCATGGGCCTCCTGCACTGCCACAATGATGCCACCCGAAGGTTGCAGGAACAGCAACTCATATTCCGCTTGGGAACCCTGCAGCTCAATGGTATCAATGTGGACTTCACCAGTTTCAAAATCTCCCCTTCCCCCACCGCATCCCAAAACCAGCCCAGTTCGTCCCCTCCCCCCACTGCACCACACAACCAGCCCAGCTCTTCCCCTCCACCCACTGCATCCCAAAACCAGTCCAGCCTGTCTCTGCCTCCCTAACCTGTTCTTCCTCTCACCCATCCCTTCCTCCCACCCCAAGCCGCACCTCCATCTCCAACCTACTAACCTCATCCCACCTCCTTGACCTGTCCGTCTTCGCTGGACTGACCTATCCCCTCCCTACCTCTCCAACTCCCCACCTATACTCTCCTCTCCACCTATCTTCTTTTCTCTCCATCTTCGGTCCGCCTCCCCCTCTCTCCCTATTTATTCCAGAACCCTCACCCCATCCCCCTCTCTGATGAAGGGTCTAGGCCCGAAACGTCAGCTTTTGTGCTCCTGAGATGCTGCTGGGCCTGCTGTGTTCATCCAGCCTCACATTTTATTATCATGGAAAGGATATTGAAGCCTCTATTGTCACTCTCCAGTCTAAGTCATTTTGCCATAACAACTTGGACTCCAATGAACTGTAACACATCACAAGGCTTTTGTGAAAATTAGAATCAATTTCATGAATGAAGATCCTCCAGTGGTTAAGTATCTGTCATAGCAATGAAGGTAAAGCCCATATTGTAAAGCATCAGTGCTATACCCATGTCACAAGTTAAGGCAGGATGCTGTAAAGAAAGACAAAGCTCCAGTGTTAAATTTTGGCTTTTCATGCAATTGTTTTGGGGGTCAGTTACCTCAATTGGCTGGATAGCTGGTTTGCTGTGTAGTGTGATGCCAATAGTGTGGGTTCAATTCTTGCACCAACTGGGACTGCCAATGAAGGACTCTCACAGAATCCATATAGTGTGGAAGCAGGCCATTCAGTTCAGAGTCCACACCGACTCTCCAAAGAGCATCCCAACCAGACCCATCCCTGTCTAACCTGCATCCCTTTGGACTGTGGGAGGAAACCGGAGCACCTACAGCAAACCCATGCAGACACGGGGAGAACATGCGAACTTCACACAGACAGTCGCCCCAGGCTGGAATCAAACCAGGGTCCCTGGCACTGTGAGGCTGCAGTGCTAACCATCAAGCCACCTTGCCACCACAACCCTCTCAAACTCTCCCTTTGCTTGTGGGGTGATGACCCTCAGGTTGAACCATCACCAGTTATTTCCCTCTGATGATAAAGCGGCTCCATGGGTCTGGTAAAACTACAGTGATTTTGGAAGGATTTTACAGTCAGACATTATTGGGCTTTCTAATACCAGAGAAAATTCCTCTGTCGGAGAATAGATCAGTGTTGAGGTAAAACCAGAAATGTGTTCTGACAGCTGCCTCCTGGAACCCAAGGAGAATTCAGCCCATTTGTCCTCGTTATTCTAAGAATTTACCTTGGTGAGTTTTGGGCACCTTTATCTTAAACAATAAATTTTCAAACAGAAAACAGCTTATTGAGTGGAAAACATGTGAACATTTAATAAGTCGGACACAATACCATGGATTTTCTACACAAGTAAAGTGGATGGAGGGGTGGGTGAGCTTCTCTGATGTCACAAAGCTGACCTGACCGCAGTTTCAAGCCTCAGTCTAAATTTGATCACTTGGATAGGCCCAAGAATCCAGATCGCTACTCACTGGTTCAGCTTGAGATGCACTCAAGCATCCCACTTGACTTCATTAGTCTTGTAAACCTCGCTCTATCACAAATTGGTATCTTTGTAGACATCGTAGACAGCAGAGGGGGCATAGAAGACTTGGGCACGAATTGCTTTGAGTGAAGATGAAGCCATAACAAGGCACTATGTAAATGCAAACTCTTTATTAAATAACACTGAGTTAAAAATCGCATCATCCTCAGGAAAATGTAATTCAAATTTAGTCCAAAACTTCAGTTTAAGCAAACTACTCTGCGTCATGGATGTAGATAGATTGTTTCCCTCAGGATCAGGGAACATTTGGTTGGAGGGTTCAGAAATTTGTAAGGTGGATCAAAAAGCAATGAACAATAGCTAGAAGTTCAAATGGTTAAAGCTGGAGGCGTAAACTTAAGACCATAAGACCATAAGGCATAGGAGTGGAAGTAAGGCTATTCGGCCCATCAAGTACACTCCGCCATTTAAATCATGGCTGATGGGCATTTCAACACTACTTCCCTGCACTCTCCCCGTAGCCCTTGATTCCTTCTGAGATCAAGAATTTGTCGATCTCTGCCTTGAAGGCATCCAACGTCCCGGCCTCCACTGCACTCTGCGGCAATGAATTCCACAAGCCCACCACTCTCTGGCTGAAGAAATGTCATCTCATTTCAGTTTTAAATTTACCCCCTCTAATTTTAAGGCTGTGGCCACGGGTCCTAGTCTCCCCGCCTAACGGAAACAACCTCCTAGCATCCACCCCTTCTAAACCATACATTATCTTGTAAGTTCCTATTAGATCTCCCCTGAACCTTCTAAACTGTAATGAGTACAATCCCAGGATCCTTAGCCGTTCATCATACGTTAAACCTACCATTCCAGGGATCATCCGTGTGAATCTCCGCTGGACATGCTCCAGGGCTAGTATGTCCTTCCTGAGGTGTGGGGCCCAAAATTAGACACAGTATTCTAAATGGGGCCTAACTAGAGCCTTATAATGTCTCAGAAGCACATCACTGCTTTTATATTCCAATCCTCTTGAGATAAATGACATTACATTTGCTTTCTTAATTACGGACTCTACCTGCAAGTTAATCTTTAGAGAATCCTGGACCAACACTCCCAGATCCCTTTGCACTTCTGATTTGTGAATTTTCTCACCGTTTAGAAAATAGTCTATGCCTGTATTCTTTTTTCCAAAGTGCAAAACCTCATATTTACTCACATTGAATTTCATCAGCCATTTCCTGGACCACTCTCCTAAACTGTCTAAATCTTTCTGCCGCTTCTCCACCTCCTCAGTACTACAAGGCAAACATGAGAATTTTATCAAAGATAATGGGAACTGCAGATGCTGGAGAATCCAAGATAACAAAGTGTGAAGCTGGATGAACACAGCAGGCCAAGCTGCATCTCAGGAGCACAAAAGCTGATGTTTCGGGCCTAGACCCTTCATCAGAAACCTCTCTGATGAAGGGTCTAGGTCCGAAACGTCAGCTTTTGTGCTCCTGTGATGCTGCTTGGCCTGCTGCGCTCATCCAGCTTCAAACTTTGTTATCTAGAATTTTATCAATGTCAGTTCTGGGAAGTGGAAACATTTGAGAAAGGAAGGCGCAGCATGGACTCTTTATAACATTGGCATTGACTGCACTACAAGCTAATAATGACCTCTGAAAGGTCTTTAGTTCAGAAACTGCTAATAGTTGGAATTCTGCAGAGTATGCTGTAAATTCCTTGTATATCTATGTCAATGTTGATTATTGTCCAAACTTGACAACAAGTTGTACTTCAATGTTATGAAGCTAAACAGAGTGATTCTGATCCAGAGATAATGGGAACTGCAGAACTGCAGAATCCGAGATAACAAAGTGTGGAGCTGGATGAACACAGCAGGCCAAGCAGCATCATAGGAGCAGGAAAGCTGACGTTTCGGGAGGGCCTAGGCCCGAAACGTCAGCTTTTGTGGTCCTAAGAAGTTGCTTGGCCTGCTGTGTTCATCCAGCTCCACGCTTTGTTGACTCTGATCCAGAGTTGGCAGCGTAGAGTGCAGTTGGCAGAGTAGGCTCCAACATTATAGTAAAACACACAGACATGTAATCATTGCAGGTCTTTGTTTTATTCAGTGTAAAATTAGAACAGCTTCTAAGCAGAGAACAGAATTAGTAAGGTAGACAGACAAAGGGCAATTTTATATACTGCCAGAGCAGAACATAACCCACAACAACAAATATTAAAAACACAGCCACACAGTGTTTACATTTCTCACAGAACTGCTTTGGAAATTCGAAAGCACATACCCATTGCAAGTCCACATTTCTGGGATGTGCTTTCCACGAATGGGTGGGCTTCCTCATGGGTGTAAAAATTAAAAAAGAACCTCAATAGAGCTTGGAGGAAGAGGAATATATTAAGCATAAAAGGGATGGATTGATACAAATGAAAAAACTCTACTCAACCTGTTCAAAGATGTTATTACAGTCCACCGAAGGTGGTGGGAAGTGAACCCAGACGTTCTGGCTCACAGGCAGGGACTCTACTAATGTACTCCAACAGCAAGGCAGTCAAATTACAACTAACATCTATCTAATAATCATAAAATATTACTTAGTGCTGTTTTGATATCCTACTTAAAACATTCATGTGACAGTACAACTAAAACTCAGGGAGAGATGACAACAAGAACCATCTTAAAAGGTCGAATGATTGAACTCAAGAATAACCAGTGAGTAAGCATCTAGTGTTAGTGTGACCAAAAAGGGCAACTGTACTAAACTATAATTTCTCAACAGTGAACTGTATTACTTTGACTAAGTTCCCTGTGCTACAAATAGTTTCTGTAGCTTCAAGGAGACTATTTTTCACAGGAATGTTATTCTGAGCTTTTGTTGAAATAACATCTGCAGGGAATTCTGCAAAGTTTGTCAATCTTCAGAATAACAATTCTTTACCATGAACTGGACCAGCACTGGAATATAAATTAGAACTGTTGCTTTCCTTAGACGCCTGCAAATGTTCTTGTCGGCCAATGACTGGTTGATATTGTGATATTAAATGTTAAACTTAACTCATACATGCATGCAGCCTGCATTTCTTATCTTTGGGCATGCTAAGAAATATTTATCTTCTGAAGTCAGACATGTAGATGATTCTAACAGGCTTGTCAGATTGCTCTTCTCATCGGCTAAGAGTAGACGTCAGCTTTTCCTTCCCCATTGTGTCAGGCGTCAGTTGCAGTTTATGTTCCTTGAATCATCTGTTAATTGCTTCCCCCCTCACAAAAATGAACTTTAATTCATCAAGGTGTTAAAAAGCAACAATATTGTAAGTCTTTAAAACCTGGTAAAATTTAAGCTGAAATGTATTTTAATTTGTTCACTATTTTTATTTGATCTTGCAAGGGGAGATATCACAGGGGTGAGTGGACAGGGATGAGGACAGAGACAGGGTGGGAGGGCCTGGATGGTGGTGTTTAGATCGTGACTTGCTTATGTAAAGCGTCCATTGTCTATTTCAGGCATGGACCTTAGGTATCTCTGTTCTCTGTTTCTGCCTGTACATAGCACATGATACATTTCCAATGACAGTAAGCACATATATCTTGATAAGTTCAGCATGTCAGAGATGAGAGACATCACCCACAATTATCAAGCTTGAAAAAATGGAACTCAGACACTGGGATACATGAACAAACTATATTTCAAGGAACTACTTTTCGGGAGTGGATATAGATTTGAAATTGAAACCAACTTTAGGAAGTGCTCTCTTAGCCTCTCAAGAAGGAAAAGTGACACAGCTGATTAAAAGAAAACATCAGAACTTAAAGGACTTCTGAAATATTCACTACGGTTGAGGATCAAGACATTTAAACACCACATCTCAAATGAAAAAACAAGTGTCTGAAGTGTAGGTTCCTTTCATTTCCCTTTCAAATTAGATACCTACCCTTTTCAATTTTGTCCTGTGTCATATTGGGTGTATTTTTATTATTTTTCTCTGAGTTGGCAGATCGTAAAACTTTTTTTTTTATATTTATTTCACTCAAGAAAATATTAAAATTGGCTCCTTGTTCTTTCTGTGTGTTCCTGTGAAACATCATTGCCACTAACAGAAGATGTGTGGTTCACATGTGAAATGATATGGGTACAATTACAACCTTTAAAAGACATTGGATAAGTGCATGAATAGGAAAGTTTTGGAAGGATATGGGCCGGGAGCAGGCAGGTGGGGCCAGTTTAGTTTGAGATTATATTCCATCGAGCATGGAATAGTTGGACCGAAGGGTCTGTTTCTGTGCTGTATAACTCTATGTAATGATGTGAAATATTTATATGTGCATCATTGTTATTTGCTGAGGAACTAGCTTAGCTAGAGATCTACAAGTATTGGCAGACATTGATGATGAGGTGGAACTTTTTATTTCCAAGAAACAGCGTTATGTTTTCACAGTCACTCTTTACAGCCAGTGCCCAGCTATTAAAATGAATGCTTTTTTAATAATACAATAGCTCAGTTTCTCGCTTTCTGTGACTCCATCATACTTCAGCACAATTTTGAAAGTCAAGTTATTACTCACACAAAGAGGTTAATGAAGTAGAAAAGTCTACAACAGAAGAAAAATCTAAGGTGCTCGCCAGGAGCAATAAGTGATCCAGACCTGGCCTTCTACAGAAGAAATTTATGTCAATGGGCATCTCACTAATTTCAATCTTGACCCAGGGGCCAGTGTCACTATATTATCAGATAGTGAACCATGGTTGAAAATTCAGTCTACACCAGAAAAAAGTGCAACTACATGGTTCAGGAGATATCATCACTATAGTCCAAGGGAACCAAAGAGCTGCTCTCTCATTAGACAGAGAGAGACAACTGAAGGCATGATTAACCTAAGGCAAAGGGCAAGGTTGAGAAGGCAGGGCCTTCATATTGGCCTCTGATGGTATAGAAATTGAATGCATGCTTTCGCTATCACCGTGTGTCTCAAATCAGTTGTCCAGCCAATTGAGCTACCTTGAACGCATTGTCAAGTGGTGATAGGATAATCGTAGATCCGCAGAAAACCAAAACCATTAAGGACCTTCCCACTCCAAAGTCAGTTCATAATTTGCAAACATTTTTTGGCTTGTGGACCAGTTGGCGTCATTTTTGTGTATCACTTGGTCATGATGCCAAACTCTTTTTCAAAGCCTCCAGAAGAGGATGCAAAGATGTATTGGAACAGGTATGAGATGTTTTCAATGGATCAAAGACATGCTGATGTCCACAGATGCGCTGTAAAATCCGTCATTTCCTTTATTCATTCTTTATTCATTCACAGGATTAAGGCATTACTGACAGGGCCAACATTTATTGCCCATCCCTAATTGCTCAGCAGGCAGTTAAGAGTCAACCACATTGCTGTGGGTCTGGAGTCACATGTAGGCCAGGCCAGGTAAGGATGGCAGCTTCCTTCCCTAAAGGACATTAGTGAACCAGATGGGTTTTTCCTGACAATCGGCAATGGATTCATGGTCATCATTAGATTCTTAATTCCAGATATTTATTGAATTCAAATTTCACTATGTGCTGTGGCAGGATTCAAACCCAGGTCCCCAGAACGTTATCTGGGTCTCTGGATTAACAGTCCAGCGATAATACCATGAAGCTGTCGCCTCTCCGAACACACTTGAGCTACAGGCTTAGGATTAGTGCACTTCCAGAAGCAATCAGAGCAGTGTCATTAACTGTCGACTGTGTACCATACGGAATGTAGAACACCGAAACGTGATATGGTGTAATTCAGAAGGAGATTGTGTTGGTTACATGGACTTGAGAGATTTTCAAAATACAACAGTCTGAAAGTACTGATGGAGCTATACTATAAACCCTTGGTCTCACTACTACAGGAGAAAAAATTAGCAAGGATTCTTCTACAAATTCAAAGATCTTCATTCTACCTTATGAGGTTCACCTATGAAAACTCCAGAGTGACAGTAAACAGGGTTACAAGGGATGATATTGAGTCTGTTGATGAAATCGAGTGATATACTGGAACCCACATTAGCACAGCGGCTAGCAGCTCATAACTAGCTCAGCCAGAAACAATACAAGCAGGAGATAGACTATCTGTTAGTGTTTCAGCAAAGGTTTGCCAGTGTTAAAGGTTTGCCATGTAAACAGCTTTTAAAGCACTGACAACATTTTAGATTGTGGATAACTCACTCAGCTGGTTGTTCCAGCTTCACTTCATGAATATGTCCTAAAGAAGCTCCTCCAGACATCACTTCAGTGACCTTGGATTCTCGAAGAGATTGAAGATCTGATGGCTGGCTATGCTACTATGCCATTCCCAGACCAGAGCAATGGGAGTCACTGATACCTGCCATTTTTCCCTATCTGAATACGGAAATGTGAGGGCACAGACTTATTTAATTTTGATAGTAAGTCCTACCTTATGTCTTTGACTAGTTTTCACAATGGATAGAGGTGAAGACGTTACATACTACCAGTAGAGACAAGGTTATCAGGTCTTACAGGAAGTATTTGCAATGCATAATATCCTTAATGACAAGGTCACATTTTGCTAAGTCAGTGACTTAGCCACTTTGCAGCCAGTTCTGGATTATAACAGCTTGCAAGCTCACTGAGATATGCTCAAATGGGGAAACTGAGAGTGGGCTCCAGACAGTGTAGTCATTTTTGAAGAAAAATGCTGACTTTGATATAGCATTTCTAAATGACAGAGCCACCTTACTCTAATACGGTCTCTTACTGTTAAGAGTTGCTGAGAGTAGAAAGAGGTTCACTTCACAGTTCTATGCATGAAACTATCAGAATACATACAAGAAGGAGCAGCCCCACCATATGCAGCAGGTCACACACTAGAATAGCATCACCATGCGATCTGGTGGAAACATTTAGGCAAATGAACTGAATATGAACCTGGGGCCATGATAGCAAAGGTATGGACATTCAAGGAGCTGCAGACCAGCAGTGACGCTACATTGGTCTTACAGCAGAAGGAATGGAACAAAGGAACCACTAAAGTCTCATTCCTTTGCAGGTTAATGGTCCACATCACTAGACTGGGACCAATTCAGTGGGACCTTCATAACAGAGGGAACTTCCCTTATCAGGAATAGAATCCAAGTCTTCAACCCACAGACCATTTAATCTTCCATGTCAAAAGAGAACACCCTCTGAGACAATAGGGAAACCTCCACACCAGTTGAATTTCTGAAATTAGAGACTTTGATGGGGTCACAACAAATGTAGTTATGTACTTAAATGTATAATATTAAAAATGAAAAATAGTTTGGGGTAAATGTTGTGTAAGGGTTAATACTGAGGCGTGCCTTAAGAATCATCCACTTATAGAGGGACAGCTTTGGATATTGAAGGAGGATAACCTACCATCTAACACCTCCTCACAGTCTCTGTCACAGTGTATTTCATATCAGTGTAACTTGTACTTAGTTGCATTAAACCACTCTTGTCATTAGACTAGCAAATGGTTTTCCTCCACCACATTAGACTAAGTGGGCCCTGTAGGTCCTTACTATAAAAGGCGACGGTTACAACAAATCTACCCACAGCAATAGTACGGATAACCACATACATCATGATGGTCAGCAGTGACAATTGCTCTTACAACCACCATACTGTCCATGTTTAATACATCATTCCCACCTTTCAAGTTACAGTTGACCAAATACATTTTTGAAATTAAAATGCATCACATCCACTGGTACTCCTTTATGCACACATTGCTTGTGACATCCTCAAACAAAAATAAATTTAGCAACATAGGAGCAGGAATAGACCATTCAGCCCATCAAACCTGGTCTGCAATTCAATCAGAACATTCTTGATCATCTACCTCAGTGCCACTTTCCCATGCAACCCCGAAACCACTTGTTGTTGTTGGTATCTGGAAATCATTAGTGTTAAGAAACTTCCACCTTGACCATGCTTCCACAGCTCCCTGGGGTAGAAAATTCAAAAGATTCATCAGCCTCCGAGTGAAGCAATTCCTCTTCTCAGTCTTAAGTGGCCTGTTCCATCTGCATTGCCACAGCTTGAAAGGATTTTGTAAGTTATCAGGGCTCATTCTTTCAAACTCTAGAGAATACAGGCCCAGTTTCCTCAATATCTCCTCATAAAATAATTCCACTATTCTAGGAATTTGTCTAGTGAACCACTGTTGCGCTGTCTCTCTGGCAATATATCCTTCTTTAGAAAAGGTGACCAAAACTGTACATGATACACCAGATCAGGCCCACAAATGTTCTGTACAATTGCAACAAGATATCTTTATCCCTGGTCTCAAATCCCTTGCAATAAGATTAACATGCCATGTGCCTTCCTAATTGTTTGTTGCACCTTCATGAATTTAGTGACTTGTCAGCAAGGACACACAGGTCATATTGGACATCAACAGTTCCCAACCTCTCAACTTTTCGGAAATACTCTTTACCAAAGTGGATACTTCACACACACTCACTTAGAGACCTCTGCTCTGCTCTTGTCAATTCACTTAGTCAGTTTAAGTCCCCTTGAAGCCTCCTTGCATCATCCTCACAATTTACATTCTTATCTAGTTTAGCATTAGCAAATTTGGAAGTAGTACATTTGGCCCCATGTCCAAATCAATTACATAGACCATGAACAACTGTGGTCTCAGCAATGACCCTTGTGCTTCTCCACTAGGAACAGTCTGCCATCTAGTCAATAACCTGTTTATTCCTACTGTCTGTTTATCAATTCTTAATCCATACCAGTAGTTCAGCTCCAATCCTATGTATTCTAGTTTTGTTTACTAACTTCTGTGCTGGACCTTATGAGAAGACTTCTGAAAATTTATCGTTCACCATCTTTCTTTTACAAAGCCACGTTATCTCTGCCCAACTATTTTCTACACATCCTGCTCTTACCTTCTTAGTGATTCTATCATCGTTAGGATTCTAGCATTTCCCAGTGACATAATTAGGTGGACTAGCCTATAGCTTCCTGCTTTTTGTCTCCTCCCTTTATTGAGTAAAGGTGTTACATTTGTAGGTTTCCAGCCCACTAGGATCTTTCCAGAATGAATCAATGATCGAGAGTTCAGCTGACTCGAATTGTCCCTGTAGAATATTCCATTGCATGGTCATCTCCGTCCTCTCCTTTAAAAGCACCTTCATGATGTCCTGTTTGATGGTGAACATTATAGTCTACCCTAACACTGCTTGGTGTCCGTATCTGTTTTTGCCAAGTTTTGGGATGCTTCCCTATGTTAAGTTCATCAGGTCAGCATGGCCAAACTTTCAAAGCTAATGAACTGTTGAAAAAACAGTTCACTTGACAAGCAGCTGCACAAATTATATCTCTTTAACTTTATAGCTCCGGGCCAGAAAGAAAAACATTGAGAGAATTTGTCAGCTTTACAGAGGTCTAGAAATGTATATTCAACAGGCTGTGGATGACAGAAAGAAAGCAACTCACTATCAGCTTACAACACTCTACTACTAGTAAAATATCTTAATTAACATTTACTGTTAGTCTCATGTGACCCAGAACATAGTCTTATTGTGTGCAGTTATGGTAACAAGATGCCCAGAAATTATTTTCTGACATTGAAGTTATTAGCTCCCAGAAATAATCCAGCACCAACACAATGATGTAAGAATCAAAGTTCATTCACCTTTGGAAATACTATCAGCAGAAAGTAGGAGGCCCAAAATGACTGAACTCCATCACTGATAAAAACAGCAGCAGACAAATGGAATGTACAAGAGGCCGTGTCAGAGAACTGGCATAGAGAATGCAAGGCTATAGACCTAAGACAGGGCAAATTTATGAAGCGATTCGTAGTCAAAGTAACAAATTTGAAATTTAATCCCCTGGGGATGGGAGTTGTTATAGATGAGCATGTTCAGAGAGAGTGCTAAACATGTGAACTTAGTGCCAGACAGGCAGGCAGGCATTCGGGAAAATCAGAACCTATATGAGATGGAATTTGGGAATGCTCCTGCAGAGTAGCAATGTCAACTGGGAATAGAATGGAAGTTTCAGTCAGGTTTTTGCCTCTTTGTCACTGTGACGAGAACTACTGCTGGGTACAGACAGGCACTTGTTTTTATTCTCTAGTGTGATGTGGAGGTTACTGACTGGGCCAGCATTTATTGCTCATCCCTCATTGCACTTATGAAGGTGGTAGTGAGCTTCCTTTCTGAATATCTTCAGTCTATCCAATCATCCTGGTGTGAAGGTGTCTGGTTGATCCTCAGCTTGTCCAATACCCTCATTATTTATATCTAATACACGATAATAACCTGTGATAAATAACTGCTGTTCAAATTTGGGACACCCCATTGAAAGTGGAGATGGAAATGAAAGAAATATATCACTAGCCGTTCTCTATCCATGATCCAACCGCTATGAAATACCAACAGAAGCATGATCAGGCACTTCAATAGGAGTGGTAGGGCCAAATCAAAGTATTCGCATCACCCTATTCCTAAATTTTGAGTGGTTTTGTTGCTACAAACTAGGCTAGTCCAATCATATTGCAAAGGGGAGGGCTGGGATGTGAGTGGAGAACATTCCAATTGTCTCTCACTTGGGATGGGGTCTAAGCAAGTTTAGACTAAATATGGTTTGCCACAACAGTTATTATGAATTTCAGAAAAAAAATTCCAAAGCTGTGAAGTTATAACTTAAATAAATAATTCATAAAAATGACCGTTACTAAGTATGGAGCTGAGCAGCTAACTAATAAAACCTTTGTCTTTTTAATTAAAAAGCTGAACTAGGGAGAGAAAATGATAGGTCCATAGTCCTGATCACCAGAGAAGATGGTGTGCACCGTGGCCTAGCTAAGGAGTTTGAGTCTAATTAGCGACAAACTGGGTCCTCCTCGGTTGGAGCACGTTCTGAGCTGGCCCTGGCAGAACACACAAAGTGGGGCTTGGATACAGCTTGCCTTTCAACCCGTGTTTTCCTCCTTTCCTGGCCTGATATGCCAATCATTTTATTGGGGGAAGCGGATTGCCAAAGGAGAGTGTATGTGCATCTCTGTGCCAGTCACTCACTCATTTGCTCACCGATACCCCCAATCACTTAACCACTCGCTCTGACTTAAAATCACTCTCACCCACTAAACACAGACACATCCCCACTCAGCCTTTCAGCAGCCCCACACCCTTCTAGCTACACACTGGCTGACTACATCTACTCTCTTAACAGCCCACCATATTCCCACATACCCATGCCCCTCCCCACACTGCCTCGGAGGACATTGCTCTCCACCCCCATTTCACAAATGGGACAAGTCCGGCCTCTGATTGGAGTCTTCCAGTTACAGCTAGCTACATTGTAGATAACAGCATAGCAGGCAGGACAGGACTCCTAGGGAGGCCAGGCAGGACCCCCAACCCCTCAACCCCTCAACAAGCAGCACACAACCCCTTGAATTGAATTAGCTTAATTGTCACGTTCTCAAATGAGTAGAGTGAAAAGTTTACAAGTTGTCACTTACAGCACCATCTTGGGTTAAAGATACCTAGGTACAGATTCTTCAGTGCAGGCTCTTAAGAAAATAAATTGGAAAAATAAATAGAGTGCAGCGTACAGATTGTAGGAACAAATTGGAAAATAGTGAAATATAATATTTAGAATAAGCCACATAAGGCCCCTGGTCGGGCCAGACAGGACCCTCCCCACACCTCGACAGACAGGTCAGAACCCCTGGGCAGGCAACACCGGACCCCTCAGCAGGAATGGACAGGACCCCACTGCAGGGAGGACAGGGCTGGACAGATCCCCTGGGCAGGCCTCCTTTTAGACAAGCCTTCTCTAAGCCTCCTACTAGGTTTGGTGAGGGAAGAGGGTGATGGGCAGGGGGGTAGCCCTTCTATTTGGGGTATTTTTAAATCCACACAGAGATCTTCTGATAGCAAAGGCCACCCCACAGCAAATACAATGGCTGGTATCACGATAGCACTGTCCCACACCCCTGCCAAGTGTTTGCCAAAGCCTGCCAGGATGGCATCACCACCCTGAACCCCACCTATGGACATCCTTCCCAGCAACTTCTTGTTGCAGTTGCAGTCCCAACACTGGTCACTGGTTGCTGTGGCATTGCTGAGACTGCTGACTGGTGGCTGTTCAATTAGCCAGCAACTCCTGGATGTAGGGGAGGAGGGGCATGGGGACCAGGAAGCAGTCCTTAATAGAGAAGGAAGCTCTGCTCTCAACCAGTTAGTAGCCCAAGCCCAATTAAATGCTGCTTTTTGTTCTGCAAAGGGTCAAGACAGAAACATTCCCCAGCTTTTGGGCACTTCATTAGTACTCCCACCACAAGAATAAAATTCTAGCCAATGTGTGTAATCTAGTTCAGCCTGAGCAAACAGTCTGGGATGGAGGAGAAGCTAAGAGTTAGAATTCTTGGCACAGGTTGAAATTGATGGCTGAAGTTTTCCTGAACTTATTCCTTGAGTGTTACCTTTAGCAGCTTTTACCTTAATCCCTAGTGCAATAATATTACTTAAATAGAACTCAGCATCTCAGAACATCCCAACATTTTAGTGTTATTATGTCTAAGTTTCACAATCTGAAATTATCAACAAATTACACCTCTGAAGGTCAAATCATCTCGACCTTGAATCATATCATCACCAGAATCCACTAACCATACAAGCTACTTCTCTCTCTCATTAACAAGCCCTCCTTGGAGTTTTTTTCCCTATCAAGATATTGACTACCTTGCTCTAATTGCAAACATTGACCCTGCTCCTCTAAGCTCTGACCTCACTTCTCGAAATACAGTATCACAGTTTGCCAAATGCTGTGTGGAGTCCCTTAAAAATCCAATCCCTAAACCCATTCCAGTTTTGTAAATGTTGGCCCAAATCCTTTGTTAATGCCAGTCCTGCTCTATTGAAAACTCATCTTCTAATGTCAATGGCACTTCTGTCTCCAATGTGACTGAAGTTGGTCCTCAACTAAACAGCTGTATTGCTATCAATCACATTGTAAGGTTAAAAAGCAGCAAATGATTTGTAAGTTGGAAATAATGTATTGTATAAGTGTAAATTGTTGCTGCTGATTCCCATGAATGTTCAAAACAGTGTCCAAAATGTTATCCAACATCTGACTTCAATCACTGTCATTTTGGCTTATTTATTTGCAATGTTTTCTAAGTCAAAACGCTATGGTTTCAATATCCACTCCAATAATTAACCTAGGCTGATGCTGCATGACAATACTGACTGAGTGCCACATTGCTGCCAATGCTATCTTTTGGTTGGGCTCGATTCATCAAGGATCCCATAGACCCACTGGAAGAACAGCACAAAGTTTCTCTGGTTGTCCTGGACAAAATTCTGTTTTCAACTAACATTCCCAGAAAATACTAACTGGCAATCCGTACTGTCTGGTTATGTGTATGGGGTCCAACTCCATTCAGTCTCTGAAAGGACTATTTCTCAAGTCCATGGAACTTCCCACAGGAACCGTATATTTACAGTCACAACACAATTTCTGTTTAGAGCAGAGAGATCTAATACATCTCTCTACTTAAGACACATGTCAGACCTCAGCTGGAGTACTGTATACACTTGTAGGCTCCACACTCCTGTAAAGTTAGGAAAGCATTGGAGAGACTGCAGGACAATGCACAAGAATGATTCAGGAATGAGAAACTTCAGTTATGAGGATAGACTGAAGAAGTTGCAACCATTCTCCTTGGAGAGAGGAAGGCTGAGATGAGATTTGAGAAAGGTATTTATTTATTTATTTGTCACCTGTACTAACTATAGGAATACATAAGTACAGCAAAAAGTGCACCAAGGTGCCCTTCACCGGTGCCCACTTGGTTACTAAAACCAGAATTAAAAGATTTTAACAGAGCCAAAAGGTCCCAAGTCCCATTTCCACAATGGTGCAGGTGCCGCGCCAAATGCTAGTACGGCCAGGAGGCCACCGCCGCTGCCATGCGAAGGGCCCACTCTGGCTGCCATCTTTGCCTCACCGGCCCATTCTCACCACTTCACCTGCCTGCTCTCACCGCTTCACTCCCCGTTCTCACCGCTTCACTGCCTCACCTGCCCGTTCTCACCGCCTCACCTGCCCAGTCTCACAGCCTCGTTCTCACCACCTCATTCTCACCATCTCACCACCCTGTTCTCACCACCGCACCTGCCCATTCTCACCGCTTCACCTGCCCAGTCTCACAGCCTCGTTCTCACCACCTCATTCTCACCATCTCACCGCCCCGTTCTCACCATTGTCACTCCAGCCCACACTCAATCTTCTGTCGCTGCAGGACATCGTCCACACATTCAGCTCCCACAATGCAGTTCCCAGTCGCAATCCAACTCCTCCCCAACTCCTTAAATAAGTGGTTAAAAGGGTAGCAGATGGGTGGAATACAAATACTGCAGAGGAGAGAGAAAAAGAAAGGAAAAGGAAAGGGAAAGGGAACTGGTAGGCAGAGTGGAGCTCCAAATGGAGCAACTTACCTTGCTGCCATCTTGCTTTCTCTAAGTTACCAGCGGGTTGGACACAGTAGATAGGGTGAGGCTAGTCCCGTTTGTAAAAGAAACAAGAACGAGAGTACATACGTTTTAAGTGATGAACAAACAAAGTGAGAGCGATGTAACAAAATAACTTCCTCACTTAGTGAGTATTTAAGGATGGAAATGTGGAAGAGGCAGATTCAATTGAGGCAGTCAAAAGGGCACTGGAAGGTTATTTAGGTAGCAATAATATGTAGAAATTTGGAGAAAAGCCAAGAGACTAACATTAGGTAATACAACTGACGCAGAAAAAATGGGTGGAAATGGACTCCTTCATGTTCCCTAACAATTTGGTGATTCTGTAATGGTTCATTAACATTATCATTTTATTCATTCTGATGTTATTCCCAGTTCTTTCCTGATGTAATTGCTGTGGATAGGGCCTTGCTGTGTGCATACTGGCTACAGTATTTGTTTACAAAAGAATATAAGAAATAGGAGTAGGTGCATTTTGGTCCCTTAAGCCTGCTTCGCTATTTGAGTAGCATTAACTGATCCACATCAACTCAACCTTCCTGCTTGATTCCAAATGAATTCTCTTAGTGCCTAAGATCAGTCAACCTCAGAACATGATGTACACAATGTTCCACGGGCCTATAGCAGAGACAGAATCCTGAAAATTCACAATCTTTTGAACGACAAGAAACAGTGACAACAATCAAAAGCTACTTAGTTAGCAGTGAAGAACTTTGGAATGATACCTTGAGGACACGGGAAGACACTATCAAGTGAGTTGTTTCTCAGTCATCCCTTATGTCAAACATCAACAGGAAACTAATGTAATGCAGTACATTATGCAGCGCAACATTTTCAGACAATCCTTAACCAAGAATCATGAGTATCTTCTTTATTTTATCGGTGAACATCACTTGGAAAGAGTCAAATTGTATGTCTTTGATAGGCATCTGATAAGCAAGGAAACACGTGACAATTTTTGTTTAAATATTTGACAGTTCAGTAACACTGCAGCTATTTAGAATTGCCCAAGGCTTCTGGAGTAGAAATAGAATTCTACGCACAAAATGGATTTGCATGCAGAAAGTCTTAATAATGGGAACTTATCTTCAAAGTATGCGTGCCTGGTCTGAATAAAAACCAACCAATTATTAACATGATATGTTTCTCATGGGAAGATTTGTTTACCAATATTAACCAGGAGAAGATTTACATCCAATTAAGACAAACAATAACAATTCCATTGATTCTAAAGTAATTGTTTCATGTAATAAAAACACAGCCAATACATGTCGAGGAATCTCAGCATTATTTGCTATGATCACTGACATGAGATTAAAAATTGAATTGAATCTATTGCAAAAGTCTTAGAAAACTCAGCTATATGGGAGACTGTCTATTTCTGTTAAGCAGCAGCAGTCTCAGGAATTGTTAGTGTAACCAGGTATTGATTTCACTCCATTAATTGAGGTGATCAGAAAATTAGGGCTGTAACATCGCAATTCATTTCTAGTATAACTTTGATCACCCAATCAGGACATCAGCCTTCTTAGTCACATTTTACTTCTCCTAAATCTACTTTCATCTAAGGTCAATGCCAACAGCAGAGACAATAGGAACTGCAGATGCTGGAGAATCCGACATAACAAAGTGTGAAGCTGGATGAACACAGCTGGCCAAGCAGCATCTTAGAAGCACAAAAGCTGACCAGCAGTTGCCTCCAAAATCGCCTGAGAATCTTTCTAGCGTACTACATACCATAATATCAAAACTGGCATCAAGTCACTAGAACCCTACACGTACTGACCGTATGCCATTGCCTTAGTAGCCAATTTTGATAGAATCCACCAAACTTCCAGTGATGCACATTAGCAGAAGCTGCTTGAAATGCATGTATTTGTGTCCAAAGACAAGTACAAGCAAAGCACAAAGAAAATGTGCAGATTTTATAAAAACATGATTCACACAAATAGGCCCGGGTCTCCCAGATGCTGGCCATGGATAGCTGAAATTGCTGGAAAGAGTCAAACTGCTACAAGCTGGGCACTGAAAGGTGAAAACAGTGTCCTGGATTGATTCTCCCAACATTTTTCTTCCTTAGATAACAAGGTGTCGAGCTGGATGAACATAGCAGGCCAAGCAGCATCAGAGGAGCAGGAAGGCTGACATTTCAGGCCAAGACCCTTCTTCAGAAATGCATCAAGCACCCATCATTTTAATCTGTATAAGCGCATGAATCAGAAGCATTATACAATAAAATTACAGTTAAAGCCATGCAAAATGGCCTGCGGGCAGGATTGCAATAATCACTTATTCAAAACCTGGTGGTGAATATTCATTAAAATGCACAAAGAAATGAGCCATGAGAAGGTACTCACATTGGCCTGGATTCACTTGCTTCAGGAATCATTGGTCTATGATTGCACACACCACACTTCCCCAGCCACTTTACTGGGCAGTAGCATCACAAGTTCATGATGGCAGAAGGAAACATTCAGCCGAATAGTCCAGGCTATCATCCTGGAGCACAACATGACAGGCGGGTGTAGGGATAAAGGCAAGGTCATCATAATCCCAAGGAACCAATAGAGTGCTCTCACATTACAAAGAGATAACTGATAGTGGTTTAATCACCATAGCTCAGTCAAGGCAGGTTGAGGAGGAGAGTCCTTCATGGTAACCTCAAGAATCAAACCCATATGCCATTCTGCGTTGCAAACCAGACTGAGCTAACCAATCCCTAGAGGATTGATCTATGAATGGTGGAGGGGACCCCATTATGGTGGAGAATATTATAGTCCTGAAGCAGGAGAATGCGTAAGAGAAGTCAAGGGTAGCGTGTACTTGGTCAGAATTAAGAAATAATGGAGCCACCATTGGATCACTAGCTGGATCTTATAGGCACTTGACAAATTGCAAGGATACATCAGTAAATTAGCAAGGAAATTAAAGGCTGGCTATCATGGGGAATCATAATTATTCCAGAATTAGCAGTGAGCAGCAAAACATTTGCTGATGAAGCCCATTGAATTATCATAGCAATGCTTCCTTAAATGCCTATTCCATCCTCCACAGGACATACATCACTTTCCTTTCATCACTCTCATATCATCCCCATCCCATCCCCTTTCCTATTCCACCCTTCCCATGTTGTCACCTCACGACATGCCTTATCTCCCATTGAAACCTCCATGCTGTCCCTTCTTGTCTTGCTCCACTAATGTGATGCCATCTTCACGTCAAAGGAGGTGCCCTCTCCATTGCCATTCTTTCTGCCCCACCACTGACTTATGGCTCTCTCCATGTGCTGTTCCATCTCCCTCTACAACTGCCCCCCTTCCATCTCTCCTCTACAATTCCCTCCCACCCAGGGCAAATATTGCTGGGGCTTCCCTTGCTTTCTGCAATTGGTCTTCTCCCACCATCTCACAAACCCTGCCCTACTTACTGTTTAACAATTCATGCAGGAAATGCCTGTCAAGGTTTGTGTTTACAAATGTACTTTTTGAGGTGGGGAATAGAATGTGTTGAGTTTCAGTCTTCAGACTCTGTGCATTGGGAGGATGAAAGGAGACTTTGTGGAGCAGTTGTAGGGATGGGACACTTCAACTGACCTTACACTGTGGAGAGAAAGGCTCAGCATCTCAGCTGGCTACAGCCAGAAAGAGAAAGCATTGTTGCTGCCTTACCTGGCCATATGTGGGAAGTTACCTTGCCCTGGTCATTTTCTTATTGTTAACAATCATTTCCCTGATGTAATCATTTTACAAATTTGTTGTGCCTCTCATCCCACTAAAATATATCTCATTTCCCCTACTCATCTCCATGCCCCCAAAAAATTAATGTTCCATGCGTAAATGACATTGTAATATCTCTTAGCTAAATTTAATGCAATCAGCAGAGCTGGCCACAAACTTCTAAACTTCCTTCAAAACACAGGTAGTGTGAGAGGACTTGGAGAATTACAAATATTTCATCCTTGTTCAAAGAGAAAGGATGCAAAAATAAATAACAGGCCAGTCAGTTTAACAATGATGGCAAAGAAACTTTCAAAAAAAGATAATCTGGAACAAAACTAACAGTCATTTGGATAAACATGAACAAGTTATGGGAAGTCTACACGGATTTGTTAATTAACCTGATTGAGATATTTGTGGTGAGATAACAGACTGGGTTGATGAGTGTAATGCTGTTGGTGCAGGTAAAATGCAGGTCTTCCTGACAGCTTTCAATATTCTGTAAGTCTTGTTACTAAAGTTAAAATTCATGATTTAAAAAAAACTTATATTTGCATAATGATAGTACGTCAGACTTCTGAAAGTCCTTGACAGCTAATGAAGTACTTTTTGAAGATGTGATGCAGGTAACACGGCACTCAGCAAAGTTCAATACATAGCATTAGGAAAATTAACCAATAATGTGTTATCTGGATTGATGTTGAGGTGCCTCATCCCCATCTCGTCATGTCATTGATGCCGATCACTCGTTGCTACAGCAATGGAATGTAGGCCTGAGTGCATATCTAGCACCCACTTAACTTTCTGCTGGATCTGAGTATCTAAGGTGCCCACCACCCCTTCCATGGAAGCAGCAAAGCATTTGTGTACAGGAGCCATCACAGTGGATGAATGCATTCCACTATCCTTTTGCTTCAGACGAGGAGGACATCCTGCATTCCTGCTGGATGCAGAGGCAGGCAAGTGAACATCTGAGTACAAAAACAGGCCTTCTGTACGAGATTTAGCAACCCCATTGTCTCCAGCATTCCTGTAAGTGTTAGAGACTTAGACATTTCTTCCTCCACATTCTGGGGAACAGAATCCAGTGATGGGCTCACCCACTCCTGAATCTGTTCTAGCCAAGATATTCAAGGTGCTGAAACAGTCAGCGTTTGAGGAAGCTGCAGCTGGTCACGTTGTCTATGGCTCCCTTGGGCTGTCAGGCGCATCAGTGTCAGTGGAATGTGGTGGGGCAGGGGGGTGTAGCCACTGTACCTGCTTTCATTTGGTTGCCCATTGATCACTTATACCAGTGGGAAAGAATTTGTTAGTGAAGAAACACAACACATTCTGTAGAAGAATGTATGTGAGAGAGGTTGCGCTTCTGGGAAGAGCAGACAGCAAGGCTGTTCAGTGGCTTGTGCCATTTGCACAGGACCAGTGCTGGTCCTTCATCAGCTGCACCACTCCTTGAATGCAGTGAAAATCTGGGGATCAGGTCTCTGTCCATCTGGGCCTTCTCCTTCCTGTTGTGTGCCAGCTCATGCTGCAATAAGAGAAAGGAAAATGATGGTGGGAATGTGTGCATGAGACTTTTCCAGGTGCTGATCCCTCTCTAGTGAGTGAGGGAGTAAGACATGCAGGGCCGGGGAGCACTGCAACACTGTCACAATAAGATGGACGTTTGCCTTCCAGGACATATCCTGTCTATCTCCCAGCAAGTTGGGCATACCAATGTGAATGGCTGTGCTGCGGCACAGTTAAACTGACTGATGGCCCTTTGAGTATGAGTTTGCATAGAGAAGATGGCAGTATTTATCCTTGCAAGACACAGGGCATCATTTATTCACTTTCTGTGCCAGGTCCCACTTCACTGATGTCAACTTGAGGTAAAGACCTCCAGAATGACCTGAACTTAGGCTGCCCACATTGCACGGACAGCTTCTTCCCCGTCTTAAAGGGGAAGAGGCCCTCCATTCTGGCTCCAATGACCTGGACCAGATTTTCTAATGATGTATAATTGAAGTCAGGAACTACCTTTTGACACTTTAGACATATCTCTAGGGCATGAGTGGGAGCAAAGACCACTGTCCACTGTCGAGTTCCTGACTTGCAACAGGTGAAGGGGTGCCCAGTGCTCTTCAGTGGTGTACCAGAGCCTGGAACCACGGAAGTGGTTCAGTGGTGAGGCTTTACTCCCGCTATCTGCAAAGGATTTGATGTTTATTTTGTGATAAAATTTGCTTGCATACAAGATGAGCTAAAAAGTTAATGGATCATGTGAGAAAAGTCATCTTGGGCTATGGGGGGGTATGATGCTAAGAAACTATTGCTATACTTTTAACTCCAAAATGGAAAGCCGCAGTCTAGGAGTCTATCTTTCAATCATAGATAATCTGTCCCAGGTGCATAACTTTAGAGTTTACCCTAACCACATGTACAGATTGTACAGAAAATAGGATTCTTTTTAAAACATCACAATGGATACATCCTGCCAATCCATCATTGTATTTCGATCTGTTTGGAAAACAAAGGAGCAAATCTGCCCACTAGCTAACAATTATAACTGGAAGCCCAGTGACTCAACCCTTCCTGTATATCATTGCTTTTGGCATCAACTTTTTAAATCTGGAAATGGGCTCTCAATAATAAGTAGCTAATTGGGTCAGTTGCTTAGAGACAGTTCCTGAAAGTGACAGCTCAAATTGAAGCTACCTCATAATGTGCACAACTTTTCCTGAAAGAAGTTATTTGATCTTCTTTTGGGTGGGGGTGGAAGGACGTGAAATCATCTACTCATCAACCTTAAAGATGGCCCTAACGGTCAGAGTGTCAAAGCATGAGTCAGAGTTTTACAGTAAGATTCACATAACAGATATAGTTTTGACGTAAAGTGACTTGAGCTTCACACCCAGGACGGGATTCAATGCCTTCCATCTAGGGTTAGTATAGAAGTGGCGCACGGCAAAGATCCCAATGCCTTCCTGCCCTTACCCCAAGTTAAGTCTACGAAGAGAAGGCCAATGGATGATTTTTCTGATCCACTGCCAATCAAGTTCCTTAAGTCAAAATCAGCCACATGATTTGAAATGGAATGTCGAAGTTCAAACTTATTCCAAACAAAGCAGGGCTTTCTCAATGCCTCACTCCAGTGTTGAGGAATTATGACTTCAAACTTGCAGCTAATTTACAACAGTACAATAAGGTATCACTGTAAACAAATAAAATACCGATTTGACAATTGTAGCCTGGAGGAGTAGGGCTTTTTAGGGCCGACTTGTTGAGTCTGGTGCTTAATAACATTGATGGTGTGGGTTCAATTCCTGTACTAGCTGAGGGAAAACTTGAGGTCCACTCCTTCCACTTGCCCCAGTGTGATGTCACGGCATCACTGCACCATGATTAGCAACCATCGGACAAATTCTGAGGGGACTTGACCAAGTGGATGTCGAAAGGACATTTCCTCCTATGAGAGAAACTAGAACTAGTGGTCATTGTTCAAAAATAAGAGGTCGCCCACTTAAGACATAGATGAGGAAAGAAAAATGTTTTCTCAGATGGTTCAAAGTCTTTTGAAATCCCTTCCTCAAAAGGCAGTGGATGCAGAATCTTTAAATACTTTTAAGGTCGAGGTAGATGGATTCTTGATTACCAAGGAGATGGAAGGTTTTGGGGAGTGTGCAGGAAGATACAGCTGAGGTTAAAATCTGATCAGCTATGGTCTTCCTAAATGGCAAAGTGGGCTTGAAGGGCCAAGTGGCCTCCTCTTGCTCCTTGCTTGTCACTGAAGATGCGACATGAAGAGAAACTGAATGAATCCTTGGGCTCCATAAACAAAACTGCAGGAAGTCTAGCAGTTAGATTTTTGATGCAGACTCCATGGTAAACACTACCGTCCCACTTAGCATTGTGATACCAAATAAAAACAAGGTCTAGAAATATGAAGTCAGACCTGCATTCTGGCAGTTCTCTCACGGTGCATGACTGTCAGAGAAAGGCACACCATCTCACTTTTCAGACCAGTCAGTTGTCATATTCTGAAATTTACAGGTTTTGATAGACACTGTTGCAGCTTCTGTTCAGCAGTAAGTAGATAAGACAAGTGTGAGGTGAACGTATTGGGAGGGTACAGCGCCAGGGGGGTGGTCAGAGAGTGTACCAGATAAATAGGATGCCAGACAAGTAGGCTATCAGGTGTGGAGAAGTAGTATGCCAGGGCAGGAAGCCACATGAGTAGGGTTAGGGTGCCAGTCGAGTAGGGTGACACTAAGGTAGGGCACCAGCTGGGTAGGGTGCCAGGATCCAAGGTGGCAAGAGGACTGAGTAAGTGATGCAGCATTTAGGGTGACCAGGGTAGGTGAGGGGGATTAGGCCTGGCAAGGGTGCAGATACTGGGAGTTGGGTCTGGGTGGTTAGGGAGGTCTGGTCCAACAAGAGTCTTAGTTTGACGGGGATATTGGGTCAGGTCTGGTGGTTGTGCCAGGTCCGGTGTGGAGACCACTGTTTGGAACAGGTCAGAAGGGTGTGGGGGGTATAGTTATGAGACAGATCCAATCCAGGAGGGTTCAGGTTGGCGGGAAAGAAGTCGGGGGGGGGGGGGGGGGGGGGGGAGGTGTCAAGGACAGAGTGGGGCGAGCATGGTCAAGTACCAGGCAATGTCTAGTCATGGTCTGTGGCGTTTAAGTGTTTGGGGAACAGGAGCTTGGGGTTTGAGAAGTAATCATGGGGTCAGTTGAATAGCTGCTCAGGAGTTAGATTATATATTCAATTATGTATTTAATGCTTTTACTTAATTTTACTGGAACCCTCTGGTCTCCAGTTTAAATGGAGATTTTTGGACCATTCCAAATGTAGAGGAATTGCCCATCTTAATTTTCAATGTCCCAGGTAATTCCTTCGGAGTCTGCTGCAATGTGGATTCTACAGGGTGTTCATATGGAACTCCAATTGCACCGTAATAGGGACTTGCTGGCTGCCAGCAAATCTAGGACATCATTGCTAAGATGACTGGGGGGGGTTGGGGGGTCTGTAGGTATAGGTCTTCATTCTACAGGGTCCTAAGATTTCTACAAAAATGACCTCCAGCCCAGGCCACACACCCTCACCAGAATAGACTATCTCTCTCTCTCTCTCTCAAAATGACACTATCTCCTGACTTGACTACAAACTTACCATCTCATCCCTTCACCCATTCACTTACATTCAAACTGAACCTTAAAATTTGCCACATGGCAGCTAACGTCTAAAAAGGGGTTGTATCCCATCTTCTCCAATTCTCCCAACCCTAATGCATTTCCTCAGTGGACATTGTGGGTCAGAAGGTCTCTGAAGAAACACACAGCAATCTGACTACCATTGCAGGTGCTGTCCAGGCCGAGTCAATATTTTAATGAGGTTGCATACTTCATATTTTAGCCGTTTTAGATTTAACACCATGAGCTGTGTTTCCTATCCCTCAGGTGATCTGACCACAGAAAAGTACCTCCCTCTGGCCTCTAGCAGTGACTGGGCTAGAGAAGAGGAGTACCTCTGTTTGGCCTCCACTCACCATTAACCTCAGCTCTTCAAAGCTTTTCTGTTTGTACAATGACTCAGACCAAGTCCTTATCATTTGCACTCAGTGACCTTTCTTGGCTTAAGACCTCAAATTTAAAATTCACAACATAATGTTCAAATCCATTCATGACTTCAACGCTCCCCATTTCTGGAATGTCGTCCAGCTAATATTCTGTGATCATTTAACTTGAATGTATTTACTATAAAATAGGCAGCTGGGCCTTCAGCCATTTCAGTCCAAACTCTGGAATTGTCATTTCCTCACTCACGTTACTCTCTTCTCCACGTTAATTAGTTATTATTCGCAAAGAGAATAGCATAAAAGCATTGAACAAAATAATGTTCAAAATACACCAATACATCAGGCTTCCTAGCACTTTGATTATTTCTGTCACAACAGACATTTAAACAGTATTTATAATGCACCTATTGATTTAATTGGCTCATTGAATCAAAGAAAATGTTTGTTGCCAAATGATGGAATGAAAAAGAGACAAATACATATGTTAACTTTTTATAATAATATGGCTAATAGAGTTCAACCAAAATGTCCCTCTTTCCATGGCCTGATCATTGTCATAATAATTTGTCTATTATGATGAATGCACAAAATGGAATCATTTTACTTGACACTTGATGGCTTCAGAACTATTTAGCCGGTATCCATTGGTTCTTTAAACTGGAACATTCATGAACATATATATGCAAAATTCTGCAAAACAAGGCGTTTTTGCATGAAATTTCCATAAGCAAATTATGACATTTAGAACATCGCGAAAGTAGTCAAAGCATTTCTATTTGGGCAAAAAAATGTTTGCTTTTGAATTTATCGTGACCCACTAAAATTAATTTTTAAATGACAAGGGTATTTTCAGTAGAATTTAGAATAGATTCAGAGCCTCTTAACACAGGGCAGTTACACAAGATTTACTCCCTGAAAATCTGTGAATTCCACAGCTTATCTTCAACAAACAGTTCTTGGATATAATGCCAAAATGAGTATCTGTAATGCTTCACTGCTATCAGGTTAAGTATGAAGAGCTGTTACTGTAATGATAGTCGACTGCACCACTAAGAACTGGTCAGTGGCAAATGCTGGGCTGCAGTTAAACCGCCAGGTCACCTCCAAAATAAATGGGGAAGGTTTCAGCCAACCTGGGGCTTAAAGGAAATGAACAGGCCTATCCACGAAGAAATGCCACTGAAAAACAAGAGATCATCCTCGAGCTAGCCATCGGTATTCAGAACCTACAAATGTTGATGCAGCTGCAATACCGAGTGTGTTAATGAAAAAGATTCGATGGACAGTACAAAACATAGCGTGCATGGTCAGGATATTGTAGGGTACTCGTTTCCCTGATAATAGAAATACTAGGCAAGGAACTACGCGATGTCTTCTTTCTGCAGAAACATGGCAGTTAATCAATGGTATATGACGACTGCATGGATGATATAAAGTAACTGCAGGCTGCCCGAGCACGGCTCACATTCTGATAGCCGTTCAATAATCGCAGTTAGTCACGTAAACTAAATGTTCCAACAATACATTTAGTAGTTGTTATTTCCTTCTCACTTAGCCTCGGTATGCTCCACTTCCTTATTTTGCAGCTTTGGTTCGCATTTATCTTGAATATTTTGCCTTTCTCATGATTTTTTAAACAGGTGTTTCTCACAACTACCTGTTTAACTCTTCATCTTATGCTCGCTACAATGTAGTCTGTTTCCTAGCCTTTATCCCCGTATGGTCGCCTTGCTTCCGTCTTAAAAACGTCCCTATTGTCCTCTTTACTGATTACTACTTACACAGGCTAATCGCCAAGAACAAAATAGCCCCTTACGTTATCAGATTGTTTTAACCCTTTCGCTACTATTTTAAAATATTAAGTTGTTATCTATGCGTCCCACATGTATGAAGTTCACAGGAACACTGACAATAATCTAGCAATGATGTTGAATATTTAATAGGTTCTATTTCAAAATTAAGTGAAGATGTGCTGCAAAGTCTTATTTTAATGTAATAGAGTATACTATCTCATGATAGTGCTTCCCAATCGTTTGAACTGAGACATTATGCATAACTTTCAGAAGTCTGACAATGACGTTTGCTTTTAAATGTCATAAAATGTAGAAGTCCTTGATTACAAACTGCAGGTTCTTTGTATATTAGAAAGAAAATAAAATTCTGCCATTTGTCCATTGATGATTCTAGTCATGTTTAATGATACCTAAGAGAAATCCTTTGAAATCAATAAAATATTACAGAATGTCTAAATAGTACCACTGGCTTTTAGCAAGGTGTATTAAATATCGCAATTTACCAACAGAAATTCACTTCCTTGTTAATGCATAATGTTTTGTTTCCAGCATTTTCCACAGTTCTATTCATGAGAATCTATGCTATATAATGAAGGAATACTCGTTAAATAGTTATACAGCAAGCCAGAAGGGACTGAAAAAAACACACACTGATTGTTATTTATGACTTCAAATAAAGAATAAACAGGCATTTTCTTTATCATTTAGAATTAGAGATTCCTAAAGATATAGGACAGATGTCAGAGGTAGTTTCTTTACTCAGAGTAGTAAGGCAATGGAACACTTTGCCCGCAACAGTAGTAGATTCGCCAACTTTAGGTACAGTTAAGTCGTCATTGGACAAGCATATGGACGTACATGGAATAGCGTAGGTTAGATGGGCTTGAGATCGGTATGACAGGTCGGCACAACATCGAGGGCCGAAGGGCCTGTACTGTGCTGTAATGTTCTATGTTCTATGTTCTATAATTGTCTTTGTCTCTCAACACTCAACTAACTCATGAAAACAGTGGCCTGTTGTTTATTGCAGTTGTCATTTGCTGGTTTACTAAGTACAAAAAGAATATTTCAACATAGGAAAACAGTAAATTTGGAAAAGATGAATGCCAGTTTAATCAAATTTTGCATTGACCGATTAGTCAAATGTTTACTAAGTACAAAAAGAATATTTCAACATAGGAAAACAGTAAATTTGGAAAAGATGAATGCCAGTTTAATCAAATTTTGCATTGACCGATTAGTCAAATTTAAAATATTGCCATTTAGTACATTTCAAGTTTCTATCTAACAATAGATTTGGGGACTCAGATATGGATTTAAACTTTTAAAAGAATCAAAAACATCAATTCAAAAATATTTGTTTCCTGCCAATAAAATCTTTCCCATAAATTTCTTCTAGAATCACCTCAAAAACACATACCATGTGGTCCATTACATCTCAGGTGGTATTTTTTTCTGCATGAGCCATATCTGGATCCCATCCTCCAAATGACTTCCTACCACTATGGCACATTTTGTTTTTCAAACAACTATGTATTCATCTTCTTTTAAAAAACTAGATTTTGCTTTGACAGTGGTTTGTGGCTGAAAGTTCCACTTAATAGTAATGTTATCTCATTTCTACAGCACAGAATGACAACATTCAGCCCAGTTGGTCTATGTCTGCAGTTGTGTTCCATGTGAAACACCACCTATCCCTCTTCACAGACTGCAGTGCCACATCGTTCGATTATTTTCTCCTCCAAATTACCATTGAACTGCCACTTAAATACAGTTCTGTTAGTTGGTTCAACTACTCCTTCTGGTTGCATCTTCCACATTCTCAACATTGCCATTTTTATATGTGCATCTTTAATTCTTCAATATCTTTTGAATCTTAAATTCATAAACTATCTTACTGCTGTCTCAACCTGTGGAAATAATCCATCATCTAATCATAACTGTCAGTGTTTTCAATTCTTTTGCACTTGATATCCTTTCCAGTTCAATTTTACCAGAAACCCTCATTAGCAGATGATCTAGAATGCACTGTCTACTGCCCAATATGTAGCTGGATGAACACACGATACATGGTGCAGATAATATGCCAGGTGCTAACAGCTATTACACACCATGTGATTTCTCCAGTCTTTATGGAATGTAGTTGTAGTGACTCATTAACAAGACAAGATACAGTTCACAAACATCAACAGGTTGACTCCAAACTAATTGGCTGATTGAATAGCGTAACATTTTCCCAGAGAACAATTTTCTTGTGTTCTTTAGTTGTGAAAAATAATAACGATGCAAATTCTTGACATTGTTAACATTAACCCATGTGGCATTATTTTAAACTTCTGGAAGCTACATTATCTCCGCTATTTGAAACAGTCCTTGAGATTACAATTACCTTGTTCTAGAGAGAGAGATTCCTCCATGTCTTCAGAATGGAGCTGTTCCCTAAGTACTTGATTAGCCAACAGCCTGCATGTGATAAATAACTCATTGGACACCCTCTTTCCAAATGACTGTTCAGTAACCATTGAACTGATCTGTATGACCAATTGAAAATCTTACGAAAAGGCCTGCCTTTGTTCCTCAGAGTCATTTAATGTAACTGATATTTTGGACCTATCAAATGTAGCAACTCCTTGGAACTGCCTGTTCTTTGAATGTTACAATTTTCACGGACTGCTGACTTGCACAAAACAACGTATATAGAAAAAGAGGATTTCATCTAACATCAAAATCTTTTATAAGGTTAATTAAGTCTTTCAGAAATGTATTCTGACCAGGCCAGATTAACTCATGTTTCTTCGAGCACTTATTCATTTCCTTTCCTTAAACATTATGAGATCTTCCCTCCTCCATATCAAAAAGTTTTAAACTGCTTCAAAATTTTCAAGACATTTAAATTTTATTTTACCTTAATGTCTTCCGTACCATGTCTTCATCAGTAATCCCATAGTAAGTGAGAGTCTCGTTCCAGATTGGATTCAACGTATTCCGTAAAGTTTTTGTCCTTAGCTTGTTGGCCTAAAACCAAACAATACAAAATAGCTTAATGTTATCGTAGATATTTAATGTGTCTTCAAATCTGATTTATTCACACAGAGGTAGATAACTTATCATTTGAAAATTTATTCTTGTCATGTTGAGGTTGCTGTCAGTGAATCTTTGTTTCTGAAGAGATTCTACTGCCGAGGCCCCAGCATGCAATCAATTTAAATTCATTAAATGGACGAGAACCTTCACTCCTACAACCTTTGCCTTGTTGTAAAATCCTTTAATAAAACTAAATCTTGATGAATGAGAGGTAACTGTCTTTCTGACATCAAACTAAATCATAACTGCTTCTGAACAGTCTGAGTGGCCCAGAAACAGTAATGTTAACATATGGTGATAATCAAAGAACTCCATTATGATAAATTCCACATATTTGATTTTTTAAACAAAATACTTTAGGGTGGTTAAGGTGTTTAGCATGCTTGGCCTCACCACTCAGACCTTCGAGTATAGGAGTTGAAACGTCACGTTGAGTTTCCACAGGATGTTGAGGAGGCTTGTTCTGGAGTACTGTGTCCTATTCTGGGTGCTCTGTTACAGGAGGGATATTATTAAACTGGAGAGGGTTCAGAAAAGACTTAGCAGAATGTTGCTGGGAATTAAGAGTTGGAGTTATAAGGATAGGCTGAAAATGCTGAGTCTCTTTTCAATGGAGCGTGGGAGGTTGAGGGGTGACCTTATAGAGATTTTTAAAATCATGAGGGGTATCGATAATAGCAACTGGTTTTTTTCCCTAAGGAGGGGGAATTCATGGTTAGAGGAGAAAGATTTAAAAAGGACATGAGGGGCAACTTTATTTTTATACCGAGGGTGGTTTGTATGTGGAATGAACTGCCAGAGAAATGGTGGATACGGTACAACATTTAAAAACATTTGGATAGGTACATGAATAGGAAAGGTTTGGAGGGATACGGGCCATGAGCAGGCAGTTGGGACTAGTTTAGTTTGGGAAAAATGGTCTGTGTGAACTGGTTGGACCGAAGGGTCTGTTTCCGTGCTGTATGACTCTATGACCCACTTATTGTGTTTTATCTTCTATCTTAATGTGTAGTTTCCAATCAACTAATTTGCCACCTGGAAGATGTATGTTTTAAGGAAAGGAATTCAATTTATTTTTTACTTTCTGGTTTGCTGTCTGTGAAAGTATGTCAATGATACTTAACTTTGTTTGATGCCATTGTTGTCACCTGAAGCTTGTGTTGCCTTGATGCCAGAAGCAAACTGATGTTATAACAGAGCCTGCACTGCAGAGATCATTAAAACATTGTGGTCAAATTTCTTTGAAGTTATTGGCAAATGCAGTTGCTTTGCCACTGACCACAAAATCCAGCTCACCAACTTGATTCGCATACAGTTGTTCACTAGTTTCCTTGTTTGTTAATCACTGTAAATTATACTTGACTGTCATTCTGCCTTCACTACATGCACCACTCCAAAAAACTCTCATATCCATATTGAGGGACATCACTAGATTCTGCTGCAGATATGATATAACTGTGCCTGAGAAGTGCACTTATTTTACTATGAACATTGGACTTACATTAAATACTTATGGTTTAAATTGTCCCCTTTAGGGCAAGATAAAATTGAGCAGGCTGAAGAGGGTTTGTGTCCTCCTACAAAAACTGCCAGGAGACAAGATCCTCGGGCAATATAGTGGCACAGTTTTTCCTCTCACCCATCCCTTCCCCCCACCCCAAGCTGCACCCCCATCTACCTACTAACCTCATCCCACCTCCTTGACCTGTCCATCTTCCCTGGACTGACCTATCCCCTCCCTACCTCCCCACCTATACTCTCTCCACCTATCTTCTTTACTCTCCATCTTCGGTCCGCCTCCCCCTCTCTCCCTATTTATTCCAGTTCCCTCTCCCCATCCCCCTCTCTGATGAAGGGTCTAGGCCCGAAACGTCAGCTTTTGTGCTCCTGAGATGCTGCTTGGCCTGCTGTGTTCATCCAGCCTCACATTTTATTATAGTGGCACAGTAGTTAGCAATGTTGACTCACAGTGCCGGGGCCCAGGTTTGAATCCACGCTTGGTTGACTTTCGGTGTGAAGTTTGCATATTCTGCACGAGTTTCCTCCGGTTGCTCCAGTTTCCTCCCATAGTCCAAAGATGTACAGGTTAGGTGGATTAGCCAAGGGTACAGCAAGGTTACAGGGATAGGGTGGGTTTGGGTGGGATGCTCTTCAGAAGGTTGGGTGTGGGCTCAATGGGCTGAATGGCTTGCTTACATAATGCAAGGTTTCCATGATTCTATGTGAACAGGTAGGGATAGGGGCCCAGGTCAGAACTTACAAATAATAAAGAGCAAGATTTGCCAACTGAAGTAAAATAGGGTGCAGCTGTTTTTACTGCATATAGACTCACAGACAGTTCGAAACAGTCAGCGAGGTTTTGGGGAAGACCCACAGCCCGCAAAACGTCATGTACTTGCAGCTGGAAAAAGGGCAGTTTCTGGATTCACCTCTAATCACAGTGAGGCTGGATCCCCCTTTTCTAAAGGCACAAAGCTTGTGGAAAGTTAATGACCCAGTAGTCAGCAGTTGCTACTAGTAGTCCATTCATACATGCCCAGAAGACAATGAAAAGTAGCTTTTGTTGAAAAGGACAGTGGTACATTCACCCAGGCGAGGGAGGGAGAGGAAATGCCGTTATTGCTGGGAGGAACAAGACCTTCCTACCGAGAGTACATAAATCTCCAGGCCATATTTAATTTGTAGTAAGAAATAATAGGGAATACCTTTTCTGTTACTTAGTGAGCTGGTCATCGACACAATCATGCTTAGTTAAAGTTGATTTACATTCATTTATTACAGTTGACACCTTAAAACTTAAAATCTTGTTATGTGATTTTATTTGTGTTAGTCACTGAAAAGCTCATATCTTTTTAAAAGAGATCCGTCCCTAACGCTATCCTTTGCTAACATTCAAGGATCTCACTTCAAACCTGTGCATACTATGAGCACATCAGGCCTTCTCCTTCCTGGCCTCCTTAAAGGACTAAGTGTGGTTGCACAGGCCTCCTCTGGGTTACTGCACCTGTGCCTTGGTTTCATCACAAAGAGCAAAGATTGATCAAAATCATGCCCCTTCAATTGGGAAAACCATGCAAACAAAAAAGACTGAATGCTGAGAAATGGCAAAAAGTTAACATAGTCAGAAGAAAAATCCTTTTCTTTCAATTTTTAAGGCAGATGTTTGCAGGGGTCTGGCCTTTCCAGTGGCATTTAACATTTCCATCAGCATTGGTAGATATGCTTTGTCATTAATGATCACCAACATAACATTAGTAAAAATGTCATTGGCATCCAAATGATGTTATAAGACCAAAACTGCTATCCCGGATATGGCTTGCAAGCATTTCTGATGCAATCTCGACCACCTATCTCTGAGGCTCGGACAGATGTGGAGGCAGATGTAACAGTAGAAGCAATCGGTAGATAACTAATTCATTACCATTTAAATTGCATTATTGTCCTATTCTTAACCATAAACAAGGAACTAAATTGCTCCTAGACACAGGCAACCATTGGCGATGAGGAAGATTGAATTGTTTAATCTCCTATCAGCCTCTATTTGCAAGGCAACAGGAGTACCTTGCAATTTAGGACCTCCTGGCTAGATCGGGATTTTCCCTACTTTCATTTCGACATTCAGCACAAGACATGTACACGTCACAGCTGGATTGACACATATTCATGAATAGGTAGAATTTTACTGAACAAGTGTTTAAAAAAGCACTCTCACAGGTGTATATTGAAAATTCTCTTTTGCAGATTTAAAAGTAAACGTCTCATTTGGCCCTGTAGCTCTGTTAATGCTAATTTTTGATTCCCACAAATAAAATCACATTCTCAGGAAGCACACATTTGAAAACAGCCTGTTATCTATTCTCAACAGCACAACACAACACAACACCAAAAATTACCAGAGCAAAATATAACTCTAATTAATACAAATAAGATATTTACAAGTGAAACCATTAGGTCGTAACCACAGAGTCTTAGAATCATAGAGATCTGCAGCATAGAAATGGCCCTTTGGCCTATTTTGTCAGCACTGGTCAAACACCACCACCTAACTATTTTAATTCCATTTTCCAGCAGTTGGCCCATAGCCTTGGCATCACAAGAGCAAATCTAATTACTAAATACTAATACTGCAGTACATACTAAATGCTCAAAAAAGGCATTAATACGGTCTTGACGAGGGTCATTTACTCATTTGCTTTCACATCTTAATGGCTAAAGTCCCATAGTCAGATCTATGAAGGGGCTACTTACAACAAAATAGGTTAAAATCTTTGATTAGCGCTCAATCTGTGATCTGGGTGCAAATTACACTTTGTTTGAGAAGATCATTTCCTTGGGTTTCACTTAAATTATTTACATATTAACAACTACAAAAACTGCCATTAGCTGGCAGTATGATAAAAGGTTTTTCTTTTAAATTCAAAAAGCTAGCACAGAAAATTCTTAAGTCTGAATGAGATATAATATATTTGAAATCCCTCAATTTTCTGGGCGACTTTACACCAAGTGTGACCAAAGGATCTCTTTAGCTTCTGGCGTCTAAAAACTGAAGGCATGTCTCAAAGGCATATATCTACCAGAAATGACATATCTCAAATTGTTGTACAGATCATGGTTAAAATTGCATTTCATTTGATTATCTTAATTCTAATCTTAGAGAGCCAGGAATTATAACTGATAGGGTACGGTACTTATCTTGAACAATTAGTGGAAGAAAGTTAGTTTTCTTACTTTAACTGAGGGAAAGATCTATAAAAAGCCAGCAATACTTGGAAATGAATGTCTTGATTACACTGGCCCTCCATTTTGAAGTTATTTAAGAGCAGTCAAACTGGTATGTCTCATTCGCCATCTTTACTTGCTTCACGCATGTGCCTTTATTTTCTTGAAGTGCAATTTTGGATTTACAAACTGCACTAAACTGGAGGAGATAGCTGGAAATGCTCTTGGCGGCAGAATGGTATGGACCAGGTCTTACTGCCTACTGAAGGAAATGTCCCTCATTCAGTCCCATGGTTGTAGTGAATTGTACAATGAGAGCAGCACTGCTGCAATGTCTTCTCTATCCAGTAGTGAGAATAAACAATGCTATGGCATCTTGCCTCAGTTTAACAGAACTACAGAGCCAAATGAGAAGTTTACTTTTAAATCTGCAAATCCTCTTTCCAAACCACCATTTCACATTCTTTGTGGCATGCGACATCTAATGCTGACTTGCAATGCTCATATGCAACATTTAAGTGCATTCACTACTGTGGTTTACAGGAAGAGTGTGGGTCTAGAGAAAATTTGAGTGGGCAGTGCCAGTTTAATCTCTTCAGCTGTATTGTGGGTATGTGGGCAGGTGCCGGGTGAAGAAACGACAGAATCTATTGTTATCTTCTTCAGAAGAATTTGAATACATTCGCAAAGCAGGGTACAGACCCAGCAGAACGAGGTCCCACATCAATTCTCTACGTGCCAACCAATATAATGGTGGCTTTTGCCAGCAGCCATGAGCTACAGCGTGCTAAACAGTCCTGAACAACGAATGTTAGATTCCAATAAACCTCAGGACATTGCTTTGTAGCCAATTTAAAACAGAACCTCACCTTGACAAGAGAAAATGCTTCTTAATGAAATTCCCCTTGACCATTAGGAACCTGATAAAGATGTAAAATGTTCCCTCATTATTTATAATGCTGTGCCTGTTTTATACGGTAACGTCACTGTCTTTCAAATCTATTGATTTGCCATGAGCAACCCACACAAAATCCATTTGTGTTAATAGTCGCTGCTACAAAATCTGAAGATTATTATAGAATTACCATAGATCACAATGTATAAATCAACCCAATGTATAAGACAACTCAGAAGGCCTAGAATGGCATGGGTGAGAAATCTGGGAGGACCCCATGAAATGTCAAACAAGACCTTTCTTGATGTTGGGAGCAACAAGTGCATTTACCTACAGAGCTTTGGGGATTAAGATAGGATTCTTGCTACGGATTAGCAAGTTCTTTCAGCATCAGCGAGTGGTAGAATTCAGCTAACACCGGAGAAGAGGGATGCAACTGGGGCAGGCTAGGTAGCTAATGAGGTGTGTTACAAAACTCACTAGGCCTCATGGAGAGAAATACTCAGTGGAATTCAATAGAAATGACACTTTGCTGAAATATTGTAAAATCCAGCTCTTTTAATTTGGATACTCACTTTGTAAGCTTACATTGTCAGCTATGATATAATTATGCTTACATTAACAGTCTGCCTCAACTTTTCAACCCATAAATGCAGGTTTTATCTAACGACTGGGTGCAAGTAGTTAAGCAGGCAACATGGACTGTGCTGTGAAGGTGCACGGGAATTTAAGATATGTATTTACAGAACTGACCCAGAATGGAGAAGGGCTACCTTCAATACTACTACTTTTATAGCTTATGTATAAGTTAACCATTGTATCTGGAAGGATTTTGCAAGGCTTCAATGTTCGGCTTATACTCCAACATTTACAGTAGCACCTGACACTAACTTTTAAGGTGTCTGCCAAGCACATACATACAGATGGCTTTTCTATTCAGTTTTAGAACATTGGTTTCCTTCCAAGAGATAATACTGTAAGGAAATCAAATCACATTTTTTCTGGTCTGCATTACCTTACTAGATAATAGTCAAATAATCTATAAAATTATCCTATCTCCTCCTACCTCTTTCTCAGTTCCTCCTATTAGTCCATATCGTTTTTTTCCAAATCAGCACCAATCACTGAACAGCTAGATCACAAAAAACAAAATTCAATCCCTGGTAATTTGCTAAACATTTTCTTTGTGGTTTACCTTTGACCAAACTAATAACATGGAAATTGTAGTCTTTACAGCCAAATGTTACATTTGCAACCTTCAAACACTTGGCAGTGATGAGACATAATGACAGAAAGAAGTGATTGACATCAAACAAGTTTAATTTCTATCCATAGATAGCAAGGTGTAGAGCTGGATGAACGCAGCAGGCCAAGCAGCATCAGAGAAGCAAGATGACTGACATTTCAGGCCTAGACCCTTCTTCAGCCAGATAATGTTGCGGGGGCCTGGGTTCAAATCCCGTCACGGCAGATGGTGGAATTTGAATTCAGTAAAATATCCGGAATCCTGGAATTCCATATCTAGCGTGAATAATTAGCAAAACGTTGTTGCTAGAAAAATTACAGGGATTTGAAGAGAAAGCCCACAAATACATTTTAAGTATAAATACAGGCCAGCAATAAATCCAGTCTTGCTGGCAACAACCACATTCCAGAACCAAATAAAAAATGCATGAGGCTTTGCTTGGATTGAAAGAGAACCTTTAATTATTTATTGTTTGTAATCTAAATGTACAAGTGTTATCGAAGGTTACAGTACCATTGTGACATTGCTCTTTGCATGTAATGCTACACACATAACTCTGTTCGTTGACTCAGGCAATTCTAGTCTAAATCATTCTCTTGCAACTGCTGAAAGGTTACATTTTCTTTTGAGTCCGTGGTGTTGAAGGATCGATAATTTACTATTTCTATCATCATCTCCAACTCAGAGTTTTCACGACACCAGTTTGAGCTTTTCCTGTAGTATTCAGTTGTTGGAGAGGCTGTTGCTTGTGCTGTAATAGAAGTTGCAAAATTGACCACATGAGCGGCTGCATCACGGTTGTGTTCACAAGTGTGTGAGTGGAGTCCATCACCAATTTCATCCTGAAAGCGATGGGTTTTCAACAAACAAATCCATGAGCCATTTTAGTCCAACACTCCCCCATGCTTACTGCTACCACTGAAGGCTAGCGACAGCCCAATGCGCCAAGCATTTCACTGTGTACAACCTTAAATGTCCTCTTCTAGCTGGTCCTAAAGCCACATTTGAGTCATCTACAACAGAACTCATACACAACCTTACCCTTGTTATCCCTGCGCTTTCATCTGCCAGCCAGTGTGCAGATGATGCCTCTAATCCATCCTTTCAGATATGTGGAGTGTCAGTGTTGGAGATGAGGGTTGCAAGGGTGAAATCTAATAGTGGTGCTGTGTGTTCATCTTCACTATCTTCTTACTGCTTCTTTGCTGCCTGGCCAGGTCACACCTACTAGGTATCTGAACGTCAAAAGGGAATGAGCATTGGCTACGGAAGGAGAGGGGCAGAGGTGGTTAGTGGGAAGGTCAGGAAAGTAAGAACCACATACTTCCACCATCTACAGCTTGCAGCTCACAGGAATATGTCATGAGGGGAAAATGGCAAGTGACATAGAATTTTATAGAGATGGGGGATACCATCATGTCTAATGATTTAATTACCATTAATGGCCATTTCCTCAGCATTGGATGTCCCTGTAATAGCCTGCACAATGATGTAGCATGCAGCTGCTGCATTCCCCTTCCAATAGGGGGAGGCGAAGGCCTAGTGGTATTATCGCTGGACTATTAATGCAGAGACCCAGATAATGTTGCGGGGGCCTGGGTTCAAATCCCATCACGGCAGATGGTGGAATTTGAATTCAGTAAAATATCTGGAATTAAGAATCTAACAATGACTGTGAATCCGTTGTTGATTGTTGGAAAAACCCATCTGGTTCACTAATGCCCTTTAGGGAAGGAAACTGTCATCCTCACCTGGTCTGGCCTACATGTGGCTCCAGACCCACAGCAATGTGGTTCATTCTCAACTGCCCTCTTGGCAATTATGGATGAGTAATAAATGCTGCCTAGCCAGTGATGCCCTCATCCCATGAATGAATGAAGGAAAAAGAAACGTCAGTTTGTAACCCCTTCCAACTAGCTCCTATGTACTTTGAATCTGTCTCAATTTATCCCGCCAAAGAGGGAGTAAGGTCAGTGAGTGTGGTGCAAACTGTTTGGCTGATGCGACTGTCAGAGTTGAATAGCTGGTAATGTGTGTGAGAGAGATATGGGCAGCCCAGAGGAGTGCTAAACGTGTGAGAATATGGTGAAGCACAAGAATGTCAGGTATAAGGCCTGATTGGCTTGTGATTGACAAGACTGTGGTGACTTGCGAAGAGGTCAAGGCCGCTGGTTTTGTGGATTGGATCTGGTATTATTTCAGGTGCAGTCACTGACTTTGACTCCCTCTGTGCTGTCAGTGAAGTTCTTTGGCACTGCATCCAGATCCTCAGCATTTATCTCTTGGCACTGAACTCCATGCTTATCTGCTCCCACTGGCAACTCAGTGTGTGTCTGGAGGACTTTGTAGCCTCCTCCAAATCGGTAGTCTCTCTCCATCTTTCCACTTTCCTTGTCAAGGTCTCTAGTGCATCAAAGGGGGTCAGTTAGCTTATTTGGCTGGACGGCTGGTTTGTGATGCACAGTGACACCAATAGCATGGGTTCAATTCCTGGCTTTCCCAACCTCTCCCCTCGCTTGTGGTGACTCTCAGGTTAAACCATAACCAGCCATTTCTCTATGTGACAATGATCAATTTACCTTAGTGCTTCAAAAACCTTAGATTCCCCTTTCAAGATTCCTCATATCTTCACAAGTCAGACTTTCTTCAACCATTATTTTTAGCACCTTCTCCAACACAATGAAGCTACCTGTTCAGATGTGCAAGCTGGACAATCTTGCACTTTGTCAAGATTGTGTAGAGTTCATGCAGGCTAGATACAGATTTAATTGAAGTGAGCAGTATGCATGAAGTTGGCATGCTGCCTAATACTTGCCAGTTTTTGGGGTCTATCCAATTTAATCCTTGATCTCTTTCCCTCTAACAATCCAATTATGCTAAAGCCTGAATGTGTCTTTCAGCACAGTCCAGCTAATAGTCCTCTTTCTCAATTCCTAGCTGGTATTATCTGTCTCATTTACATATTCAAGCTTTCACTTCTGTGACACTCAAAAATAGGCACTGCGTGCCCATGTAATTCAAGATTTAACTAACACCATGCACAGGGAGAAGTAGCATTCATCTTCAGTGAAAAGAAAATGTGTTATCAATGCCATTCATAAAAATTATTTGATGGACATTAAGTACTAGAAGTGGTTGCATCTTTTCTCTCCAGAGTCAAGTACAAATTAGAAGATGAACCACACTAATAGGAGAAAAAAGTTTGTATATTTACCAAACACTTCACGCACGATAGATAAAAGCCAATCTTCCTTTAAGCAGCTGGTGATTTTAATCCTAACCAGCTGTCCTTTACTAATTGAACAGAATTATGTTGTATCTCCAACATTCACTTCAAAAGAAGTCAGCAGGTTTACTGCACACAAATCTTCCTTTCCGTCTCCTTCCTCCTTCCTGGAATGATTTGTTGCCTTTACCTTGGATGGTTATCAAGTGGCAGAATACTTTGCCTTCCTAGACATCCTAGCAAGCTGGAGCTACCAGTTCCAACTTTATTCATGAGGGATACATCTTCCCTCTGATTATTTAATTCAAATGATTCCCACCTGACAGATCAACATCATCGTGCTGTTTTGCTCTGTAAACAGCTTCTGTTCAAAAAATAAACATCATAATAATATTATCTGTTCTGTTCATGGCTCATAACTGTTGCTTCACGAGGCTGAATGTGTGTTTCACTGAGGCACCACTGGATGAAAGCACTGTATTGTAAGTTCTCAGCTCACCTCCATGGGGTGATGCAATGGTTTAATGGGAAAGCAGCCAGCCACTGTTTTCATATTATTTACATGAGCAGAGACTGTTCAGCTCGTTTGTCTGATTATACCATTCTGAGTGAAATTGCAAAGTAGGTACCATACAGAGCAAGGTCATTCAACCCAACTGGGTCATACTGGCCTTTATAATCCACACAAGTTCCCTCCCAACCCTCAACATGACATTCTTGAGCAATGATTGATTAAATCATTCAGCACTCTGCTCTACATTAGCATCCGTTTCTTTCACTCAACCCTTGGTCGTACTGTTTCTTGGTTCTTATTTTCTTTACTGCTTTTCCCCTTCAACATTGGATGTGATTTTGCCTCCAGCCTCATACAGCAATGCTGATGTTATCTCCAATAATATAAAGGAACTGGGCTATTTCAGTAGTGAAGAATCCTACAGGCATTTATTACAGCTAACCATCATATTCAAACATTATACTCCCCTGGTACAAGAGAGGAACATGCTTTCAGTGGAGGGTTATGCTTTAAATGGTGGTAAGATGGATTATGAGATCTTTGTACCTTCGGGTCATATAATTTAATATAGTGATGATATCAATAATATGTCCTTTCAAGCTGTACTGTCATACTAGTAATCGCTATAGTCCCAGAGGACCACAGGCTGCTCTCTCTAGAGATGGTTGGCACTAGGTTTGACCTGAGGGTCACCATGCCTTAGCTGAAGGATGTGCGTAAGAAGGCAGAGATTTTGTGGTACACTGAGTTGTTATGAGAATTGAATCCACACTGTTGGTGTCACTGCATCACAAACCAGCCATCCAATCACTTGAACTAACCAATCCCCAGCATGTCATAGTAACTATGGAGATAAAAATAAAGATTAAGAGTTGGAGGTTGAAAATGAATAATGTGACTTCCTTAATTTAAATTAATGTAAAACTTTATACAGCCCAATATAATGCATGATATCATCAAAATCATATAAGAATGACAAAAGAGCTAAATACCTACAGAATTTTACAACAATAGAGAACCTAACCATCTAATAACATTTAATAGCATTAACATTGTTGAAACCCCCTACTCTGAACATCCTGGTGCTTACCAAAGACCAGAAACTGAACTAAACTAACCATATAAGTACTGTAGTCAGAAGAACAGGTCAGAGGCTAGGAATTCTGAAGCAAGTAACTCACCTCCTAACTCCCCAGAGTCTGTCCACCAACTACAAGGCACAATTCAGGAGTGTAAATGAATGCTCCCCACTTGCCTGGATGGTGCAGCTTTAACACTCAAGAAGCTTGACATCATCCAGGATGAATCAGTCTACTTGATTGGCAACACATCTACAAATATTCACTCCCTCCACCATCAACACACGATGGCAGCACTGTGTACTATCTACAAGATGCAATACCACAATTCATCAAGATTCCTTGGAAAACACCTTACAAACCTACAGTGATTATCACCTAGAAGGACGAAGGTGACAGATATATGCCTGTGAGTTCCTCCCTAAGCCACACACCAATCTGACATGGAAATATATCATCAACTTTCCACTGTCACTGGTCAAAATCATGGGACTCCCTCCCTATGAGCACTGTGGGTACGTCCACTCAGCATGGATTGTGGTGGTTCAAGGTGACCATCACCTGCTCAAGGCCCCATAGGGATGAGACAATCCATGCTGGCTCATCCAGTGATGCCCTCATCTCCTAAATAAAAAACAAAATCCGATTTCTTTTCAAGATTCAGTTTGAGTTTTTTCGTACGAAGTGTTGTACATAATTTTCATTTTCCAACTCCTTCCACCCATTAATCAGTTTGAACCTGTCTAATAGCTAGCTGGCATGTTCATGGTACACTAGTCACCGGAGAAATGTGCAAGTTGTTTGAAGTGATTCAACCTCTGGTTGCTGACCTCAAGCTAAGTGTTTGTTTTGCACCTTCTGATTCATTGTGCAGTAGATTACAGGCACAAACCTGCTTCTTAAATGTTGGATAATATTAATGTATCCACCACTTCATTCTATCTCTAGAAATGCAGGTCAGAAAGCAGGACACACTATTTGCTTTCCTGCAATTTTATCAAATTCAAAAAGAGAACACTTCAAGTTGCCATGAGAGTAGCAGTGCATCAGCAATAAGAAATGATAAATGGCCTCATACTTCAGTTAGTTTGAAATATTCAGTGGTTTATATAAGCTCCAGAGACAAATTAAAATCTTTGTCTTGATTCCTGAAAGAATCCCAAACAACATTTGCAGGCAATTGAGTGAAACAAGATATTATGACCATTATATATTTTACTATGTTATAAGAATTTACAGTGCCCAGTCATAAATGGGATAGACTGCTGGTAAGTATCATTTCAAGCTCTTCATGTATTTGAAATTGTTTCTGATCCTTTCATTTTTCACCATCAACTTGAGGCTGCATGTAGCTGCCATGCTCCAGTTCATTGTCCCAGTGAGGAATAAAGGAACAGGTTTACATCAATGACTTGAGCCTAGGGTTGCAGTACACAATTTTCAAATTTATAGACAAAAGTAAATTTGGAAGTGAAGAAAACTGTGCTAGAATTCAATAGGACATAGGCAGACCGGTAGAAAGGAAGATCTTTAGTAAAAATGATCAAGCAATTGAAGGTAGAATGAGAAGCAGGTCAAGCTGTTGTGAGCTACGGCAGATAAAATGCAACACAGAATAGAATGAGGTGATGCATTTTGATAGGAACTGGAGGAGAAAACTTACACACCAAATGGTAGAATTTTAAAGTGATGCTATCACAATTTTTAAAAAAAATTCAGTCAAGGGATGGAGACATTGCACATCAGTCCATCATTTATTGCCTGTCTGTAATAGTCCTGGAGAAGATGGTGGTGAGCTGCCTTCTTGAATTGTTGTCCATTGTATACAGGGATATCTACAGCGCTGTTAGGGAAGGAGTTCCCAGGATTTTAACCCAGTGACAGTGAAAGAATAACAATTTAGTTTCAGAATGGTGTGTGGCTTGGAGGAGAATTTTCTGGTCATGGTGTCCTATCTATCTGTTGTCCTTGTCCTTCCGAATAGTGCAGGTTGTGGATTTTGAAGTTGCTGTCAAAGGAAGCATAGGGATTGCTGGCAAAGCTCAGCAGGTCTGGCAGCATCTGTTAAGAGAAATCAGAGTTAATGTTTCAGGTGACCCTTCCTCAGAACCGATGAAAGCCAGGAAAGTTTTGGTTTATATGCAGAAAATAGGGTTGGGGGAGGGGGCCAAGAGTAAACGATAGGTGGGAATAGAGCCCAAAATGATAGAAGAACAGCTGGACAGGCAAAGGATTGGATGATGATTGGCTAGGAGAGTGAATATTTGTTAATGGAGACTGTTAGTGGCTAAAAATGTGTAGTGCGTAATGGTTGACAATGTGATAGGAAGGCCTGATATGTGGGGTTGGGGGCTAGGACATGGGAGAGTATGGGCTCCAAAATAATTGAACACGATTTAAGTCAAAAAGGGTGTAGGGTCCCCGAGCAGAAAATAAGGTGGTGTTTTTTCATCTTACGCTGAGCTTCGCTGGAACACAGCAGCAAGCCAGAGACAGAAATGTCAGGCAGGGAACAGGGTGGTCTGTTAACATGTGAGCAACTGAAAGCACAGGGTCTTTTCTGCAGGCGGAATGTAGATATTCTTTTAAGGAACCATAATGAGTTGCTGCAACGCATCTTGTAGAAGGTAAACACTGCTGTCCTTGTGCATTAGTGGTGAAGGGAGTGAAGGTGGTGAATGGGATGCCCATAAAATGGGTTGCTTTGTCTTTGATGGTGTCAAACCCCTTTAGTGTAGTTTAACTGCAATCGTCCAGGTAAGTGAGGGAACGTTCCATCACACCTCACATGAACCTTGTGGCTGGCTTTGCAGACGTAGCCATTGTCTATGAGAAAGTCAACACCTTATTCTAACCAGGGATCATGGGAACAGCAGATGCTGGAGAATCCAAGATAATAAAGTGTGAAGCTGGATGAACACAGCAAGCCAAGCAGCATCTCAGGAGCACAAAAGCTGACGTTTCGGGCCTAGACCCTTCATCAGAGAGGGGGATGGGGAGAGGGTGCTGGAATAAATAGGGAGAGAGGGGGAGGCGGACCGAAGGTGGAGAGAAAAGAAGATAGGTGGAGAGGAGAGTATAGGTGGGGAGGTGGGGAGGGGATAGGTCAGTCCAGGGAAGATGGACAGGTCAAGGAGGTGGGATGAGGTTAGTAGGTAGGAGATGGAGGTGCGGCTTGGGGTGGGAGGAAGGGATGGGTGAGAGGAAGAACAGGTTAGGGAGGCAGAGACAGGCTGGACTGGTTTTGGGATGCAGTGGGTGGAGGGAAAGAGCTGGGATGGTTTTGGGATGCAGTGGGGGAAGGGGAGATTTTGAAGCTGGTGAAGTCCACATTGATACCATTGGGCTGCAGGGTTCCTAAGCGGAATATGAATTGCTGTTCCTGCAACCTTCGGGTGGCATCATTGTGGCACTGCAGGAGGCCCATGATGGACATGTCATCTAGAGACTGGGAGGGGGAGTGGAAATGGTTTGCGACTGGGAGGTGCAGTTGTTTGTTGCGAACTGAGCGGAGGTGTTCTGCAAAGCGGTCTCCAAGCCTCCGCTTGGTTTCCCCAGTGTAGAGGAAGCCACACCGGGTACAATGGATGCAGTATACCACATTGGCAGATGTACAGGTGAACCTCTGCTTAATATGGAAAGTCATGTTGGGGCCTGGGATAGGGGTGAGGGAGGAGGTGTGGGGGCAAGTGTAGCATTTCCTGCGGTTGCAGGGGAAGGTGCCAGGTGTGGTGGGGTTGGAGGGCAGTGTGGAGCGAACAAGGGAGTCACGGAGAGAGGGGTCTCTCCAGAAAGCAGACAAGGATGGGGATGGAAAAATGTCTTTTCCATGATCAATGTGGACTTCACCAGCTTCAAAATCTCCCCTTCCCCCACCGCATCCCAAAACCAGCCCAGTTCGTCCCCTCCCCCCACTGTACCACACAACCAGCCCAGCTCTTCCCCTCCGCCCGATGCATCCCAAAATCAGTCCAGCCTGTCTCTGCCTCCCTAACCTGTTCTTCCTCTCACCCATCCCTTCCTCCCACCCCAAGCTGCACCTCCATCTCCTACCTACTAACCTCATCCCACCTCCCCACCTATACTCTCCTCTCCACCTATCTTCTTTTCTCTCCACCTTCGGTCCGCCTCCCCCTCTCTCCCTATTTATTCCAGAACCCTCACCCCAACCCCTCTCTGAAGAAGGGTCTAGGCCCGAAACGTCAGCTTTTGTGTTCCTGAGATGCTGCTTGGCCTGCTGTGTTCATCCAGCTTCACACTTTATTACCTTATTCTAACCATGCTGTTTTTGTGATATGTTTCTTGATCTAGAAATTTATTCATCCTTACAATCACTTCGCTATTTGCAGGATGACTGCACTCAACTGATTGATGTGTTCCTCATTCTACCTTCCATTGCTTGATCATTTTTACTGAAAATCCTCATTTCTGCTACAGCACTTCTTACACTTCAGTATAACTGCACAGGATGCCTAATGAGCAGTAGTCTTGGCATAACAGAATCAGACTCAATGTCTGAAACTTCCTAATTGACCTTATCAATCATATTTCAAAAGAAAAGAAACAACACTAGAATTTTAAATTAGAACCTAAATGACAATTAAGACACTCATTAAATGACCAATTGTTTACTTAACAGCAATTAGTTTTTGAGCTCTCAAAGGAACGCAGATTCACCTCAGCATCAGAGTACAACATACTGTTACTATCATAATGAAATATTACACAATTTGCCTGATAATGCAATGCTCCCCGTGATCTATTACCAATTAAAAAACATGGGTCTAACTCACATTTGTTTATTAAATTTCATACTTCAAAGTTTCAGATATATTTTCCAAAAGGGAAGAAAATGTTATTTCTGACCTTGATATCCATGTTACAGACAAGATATTTACCAGCAGCATGTAATTAACTTCTACTTGACCCTAGTGGCTTGTTAGCAAATACACTTACCTATTTTATACATTTCGCTCATCCCTCAGAGGAAGTATTCGGGCAGCAGTCCTAAACAGACAGGCCAGGATAAGAACAGTTCCATAGAAGCTTCAGTGACACAATTAATCAGTCATAAGCTGCTGTAAGATGCTGTATTAAATTTATTTAGATGTTTCCAATCCATTTTCTAATGAGATTGGGCCTGCAATAAAAGCTGCTCACATGGAAGTGATTTAAATTTGTACCCATGAAGCAAAATTGTTCCAACAAAGCAGAAAGTCTCCAGACTAAGAAACTCTTGTTTTTCTAATAGAATGATTCATCTTTCTGGTGAGGTAGGATGACCAATGGAGAAAGCTTTCACTGAAATTCTGGAACTCTCAGACGTAAAAAGTTTTACCCAATAAATACAGCTGAAAATTTGAGTGCTCGAATTTAATCACATTGCATATAATGTCTTTTGTGCTTTTGATTCTCATACAAAATCAGAAAACGTGCAAAACTGAAAGACCAACACATATGCAACGGTTTATAGGCTGACCAAAATTTCATGATGGCAGCTAAAGTTGAAAACAGTCATAGCACACAATGCCATCTATTTGAAGATCTGCCAAAAGAATTATTGTTAACTCACGGCATCTGCTGCTTTAAGTGTCAGTAGCATCTACATTTTTGAATTAGATGTTCTGCTGTTCAACCAAAGCAAACCTATCAATACATATGGAGGATCTTCAATTCGTTAAGGCCAAAAAAAGGTCGATCTATTCTCTTGGATTTTCCAGATTCTCCATAGATTGTGAGAAAAATTTCAATAATTCCTGACAATGGTATGCAAAAGGTCAAAACAGAATGACATTTTTTCCTGAAGAAGGGCCCTGACCTGAAACTTCAGCTTTCCTGCCCGTCTGATGCTGCCTGGCCTCCTGTGTTTCTCCACACTGTGTTATATCTGACACCAGCATCGGCAGTTCTTACTATCTCAGAATGACAGAGGTGATGTGGTGCAAATGTCAGCCATTTGGCCCATCATGTCTACACCAGATCCCTGACTATTTTAACTCAGTGTCAATCTCATGCCTCTTGCCGTAACAATGAACATGATTTTTGATATGTCGTTGCTTCAGTTGGAACCATGAATTTCACCACAAAGTAGACAAATGGTATAGAGAGAGAGAGAGAGAGAGAGAGAGAGAGAGAGAGTTAAGGGTCCCGACACAAAATGTCGATTTTCCTGTTCCTCTGATGCTGCCTGACCTGCTGTGTTCCTCCAGCTCCACGCTGTGTTGACGTAGACAAATAGTAAATCTGAACAAGACCACTTTATTGATGATGTTCATGCCTCCACAGCAGGTTCTGGACTGAAGCCAAGCTCTGTCCCTCACGATTACCTGACCAGCTCACTTAAAGGGGCAGCATCCCTAACTACTTAACTATTTTTTATTTAACTATTTATTCAATGATCTCTTGAATGCCTCAACTGAATGTGCTTCCACCACACTTCCAGGCAATGCATTCCATATGTTAACTACTCACTGCATGAAAGGGTTTTCTTTTATCAACTAGTACTTGCATCTTTTGCAAAACACTTGAACCTGTGTCCCCTGGTTTTTGATCTTTTTATGAGCAGGAACAGTTTCTCCCAAACTACTTTGTCCAGAACCCACACAGTTTTGAAAACTTCTTTCAAATCTTTTCCTTGCCTTCTCATCTCCAAGGAAAAAAGCCCTAATTTTCGTATAACTGAAGACTCTCATATCTCTGGGACCATTCTTGTAAACTTCTCCACTCTCTCTAATTGATTCACATCCATCTGACATTGTGTTTCCCAGAACAAAGTCTGTGCTTCCCATGGGCTGCACATCCGTTTGGGGCTTTGGAGAGGAGCACATCTTCTTCTTTAACACTATCTAAAAGCAGCCAATAGCTCTTAAATGGGAAGTGCACTCTGATGCCCACTCCAGTGAATACAGAGGAAGACTGGAAGTGTCAGAGATAATGGGAACTGCAGATGCTGGAGATTCCAAGATAATAAAATGTGAGGCTGGATGAACACAGCAGGCCAAGCAGCATCTCAGGAGCACAAAAGCTGACGTTTCGGGCCTAGACCCTTCATCAGAGAGGGGCATGGGGGGAGGGAACTGGAATAAATAGGGAGAGAGGGGGAGGCGGACCGAAGATGGAGAGTAAAGAAGATAGGTGGAGAGAGTGTAGGTGGGGAGGTAGGGAGGGGATAGGTCAGTCCAGGGAAGACGGACAGGTCAAGGAGGTGGGATGAGGTTAGTAGGTAGCTGGGGGTGCGGCTTGGGGTGGGAAAAGGGATAGGTGAGAGGAAGAACCGGTTAGGGAGGCAGAGACAGGTTGGACTGGTTTTGGGATGCAGTGGGTGGGGGGGAAGAGCTGGGCTGGTTGTGTGGTGCAGTGGGGGGAGGGGACCACTCTCTCCGTGACTCCCTTGTTTGCTCCACACTGCCCTCCAACCCCACCACACCCAGCACCTTCCCCTGCAACTGCAGGAAATGCTACACTTGTCCCCACACCTCCTCCCTCACCCCCATCCCAGGCCCCAAGATGACATTCCACATTAAGCAGAGGTTCACCTGCACATCTGCCAATGTGGTATACTGCATCCACTGTACCCGGTGCGGCTTCCTCTACATTGGGGAAACCAAGCGGAGGCTTGGGGACCGCTTTGCAGAACACCTCCGCTCAGTTCGCAACAAACAACTGCACCTCCCAGTCGCAAACCATTTCCACTCCCACTCCCATTCTCTTGATGACATGTCCATCATGGGCCTCCTGCACTGCCACAATGATGCCACCCGAAGGTTGCAGGAACAGCAACTCATATTCCGCCTGGGAACCCTGCAGCCATATGGTATCAATGTGGACTTCACCAGTTTCAAAATCTCCCCTTCCCCTACTGCATCCCTAAACCAGCCCAGTTCATCCCCTCCCCCCACTGCACCACACAACCAGCCCAGCTCTTCCTCCCCACCCACTGCATCCCAAAACCAGTCCAACCTGTCTCTGCCTCCCTAACCGGTTCTTCCTCTCACCTATCCCTTCCTCCCACCCCAAGCCGCACCCCCAGCTACCTACTAACCTCATCCCACCTCCTTGACCTGTCCGTCTTCCCTGGACTGACCTATCCCCTCCCTACCTCCCCACCTACACTCTCTCCACCTATCTTCTTTACTCTCCATCTTCGGTCCGCCTCCCCCTCTCTCCCTATTTATTCCAGTTCCCTCCCCCCATCCCCCTCTCTGATGAAGGGTCTAGGCCCGAAACGTCAGCTTTTGTGCTCCTGAGAAGACTGGAAGTGTACTTGGTTGATGATTTCTCCTAAAAGACTCTGCTCCAGCATTCAACAGATGAATACATATCTGGGTCCAGTCTTTCCTCCCAATCCACGAGAGTTCTGTTCCCAACAACCCCCACAAGTGATAACATTGGCAAGTACGGAGATCACTAAAAATGGGTTAAAAATCATGGCCACACAATTTTTGCCCACAGATGTTCATTTTGTTGTTACTTATTTTTGGTGCAGATAGGCAAATTTGTGATTCATGAACTTGCAAACACAGAGGATTTACTGTAGCTGTTCAAGGCTGCACTGACGAAAATCTTCACCACAGTCCAGGCTGCAGAAGCATTACTTAAGGCCTTATTAAAAGGTAATGGCAAACAGGAGATGACACTGGACTAGGAATGTCATGTCCATGCAACTGCCCTGGGGACAAGAGCTCAAATCCCATCACAGCAGATGGTGGAATTCAAATTTAATTGATAAATTCGGACAACAAAAGCTACAACAAAATTGAAAGCAAGTCTCAGTAATGGTGACCATGGGCTGAATCTCACACTTTTTTGGCTAAATTGTAAGTTGTAATAGGATTTTCTGAATGTTTTTTGCATTAGTCCTAGCTAGATTTCTTACCCTAAGTTACTAAACTAACCTCACAATGACCTACCCTCCCTCAATGGTGTCCCTCCCATCGTAGCACACACTATTTCTGGAATAACTCACCACTTACTGGATATTTGCAGAAAGACCAGCTTCTGTGGTCCTGTGCCATGGATACAAGGTGACTGTGCACCAGGTGAGCACTTGTATTTGGAAACTGCCCTGCTTGGTGTTGGACACAAGGCAAAGATGTCAGGGAAGGGGAAGCTGGCACGGTGATTTCCCCCACATAGACCTAGAGGTCCTAGGGCAAAGGAGGGGTATCAACTCCTTGGAGGATTCGCAGAGGGGTCTGCACCACCAGATCCAAGCAGCCTGCTCTGAAGTCACCACCTGGGTCCACGCAGTCTCAATGATGTGGAAGATTAAGCCCCCAGGAATACTCACTGTCGATTTAGGCTCATGCTTGGCCTCTCCTACTATTGGCTCAATCACTCAAGCTCCCCTCAGCCTCCCACTAAACCTGCACTGGCTTCTGTGCTGTCTCAAAGCACCTCGACACCTTTCTCCTCCTGCAACTGCACTAATAGTGATGCCACCCACATTCAGTTCAATCCCTTGCTTTCTCTCATTACAGGAGACGATAGCTCACTACAGGGCACAAAGGGTCCAAATGGGTGAAGACGTGCCTGCCATCAGACACCTATTGGTTGAAAACTGTGGACCTCACAGAAGATTGCGATTGGTTCTAAAGGGAGGCCAAGAATTTAATGTCCTGCAAAGTGAATAACACACTTCATTCCACTGTAAATCTCACAATAACTTCCCTATAAGTCTCGGTATTGCACAGCACTTTGAACTACTGACTGCAATACCTTCTCTCTCATGTCCTGCACATACCAATGGGATTCTGTGGAAAAAAATAATCTGCTCTGCCATTGGCCACCACCTCAACCTCTGAGGACACAGGTACTGAGGGCTCAGAGGAAGCACTGGGAAGGCTGCCTCCTGCACTTCTCACCAGCTCCAGTACTAGTACCTCAGTGGAACGTTAGTGTTAGAAAGTTTGAAAGCACAAACTGGTAACACTTTCGTGGCTGGCCAAGAAAAAATGCACCAGCTTACTGTCACTTGGCAGACTTTTGAAGATTGGGCACCCTCTCAGATCCAGGCATGGAGGAGTCTGTGGAGTGACCTTTGTCCACATGCACTCACAATCCAGGTGCCCCTTCCTCATAAGGAGGCAGGGCAATGCTAGGAGGTACCCAGCTAGAGCACGTACCACACACAGGCCCTTCAGCCGTCTCCTCTCAGGACATCAGATGTTAACAAGGTTGCACCCTCCACCCTGCCTAACCCCATCTGACCTGCAGAAGTTCAAACTAAGGAAGATCCAAGAGCCTAAGCATGTCTGGGCCAATCACCTCTGCCTCTAGATGTCAGTGAGGCGCCTAACATCCAAATCCCCTTCCTGATAGGTTTCACACCTCCTCAAGTCCCCATCTGATCTGTTTGTATAACTCTGTACTTGCCCACCTTTATCCCCCTCTTCCCCAAGCTCCTAGCTTTTGGTGTAGCCTTGCTTGGTGTGGTCATACATTTTGCCCACTCTAAAAGCCAGGCTACTGCTTACCATGGACGAACAGTCCTCTCACTTTACCTCGTTCCCACCTATACTTTGCTGTGTTACCCTTTACAAATACAGCTGTGCCCTATTGAAGTTTTCTTCGCCCCTTCACTTTTGCCCAGCTTGCAGCCCAATGAATAGATTCCTCAGTTTCCTTCCTCTCCCCATCCCACCCCCAAACCGTTTTCCCCTGCCTTCTTGGGGTGAACCTGATGAACCCACTGTGTACCCCTCCCCCACTTCCAGATAACCCGAGACGCTCAGACCCCTGACTGGTGCCTGTGGATTTCCCCAAAATCGCATTCGCCCTAACCTCTGGATTGGCCACTATAGAGCCATAGAACTGGCTGTGACCAACTGAGGCACAAATCTCTTGATGGAGAACAACCCAACCAGATACCAGACTGGACAGGTATTAGAGATTGCTCTTGACTGACAGCACTGGGAATGTCTGACTGAGCAGTGAGACTGCTCCTGTAAGACTATGAGACCTGGCTGCCTGCTTGCTGCACATGCAGTGTGTTTACTGTGAAAGCTGCTAACACATGTAGGTTTGAATTGATGCAACACACTGTTGAAGAACAAGTTTGGTTTTCTCAATTTTTCTCTTATTTTCACTGTCAGCCAGCTCCACAGCTGATCTATGACACTTTTTGTTCCTTTTTTAAAACCTTCTTACCTCATCACCATTTCCTATAAGGCTAACTCCTGTATCATTCCTGTCTTTTACCCCACCACATTCTCTTTGTCCCGTGTACTATCAAACCCTGCTCAAAACCTCTGCACTGCAAACTCAGTTTCTCAGTTCTGATGAAAGGTCATTGACCTGAAACATTCACTCTGTTCTTTCTCCATACACATAGGCTTGGGGGTCCTTGTGGCACACTCTGTTTTTATTGCTGCATTATGCTGCTTTGCTTTGGCTTTAGTTAAGAAACGTAAATGTTCCTCCTGGTGTAAATCTATGGCTGATAGTGCCTGTACAACCTGGCAGGAACCTGACAAGGCTGAAGCTGATGATATGGCTTGGTAGTAGCATCCTTTTACAAAGGGATATCATCTCATGCATTGGTCCTCAAAGTGATCAAAGCACAGGAGTGCTCCCTAAAGACCTGCTGTGGGCATGGCGGTTGCACTTTTTTCTTTTCCCAACTTCTCTAGCTTTCTACTGCTCCCTTTCATGGTCTACATCCAAAGATCACCCATGACTGCAAGAGAGGAAATGGACTCAAAGACCAAGATGCAGAGCTTCTGAAAATGATTTGAACTCTTGATAATCTAAATTGGCTGTTTTTATGATCAAAGGGAATTGATCTAGATGTATCATGAACTGTGTTCGAATTTGCTTTTTCTTACCTCCGCCACTAATAGTCAATTTCAGCGTCAAAATACACCAGAACCAATAGTGTCAACATATTAAACTTATCACTATTGATTCAGTCTTAAGATTCTGTGAGGGAAACTCCTTATGTTTTCACAGTGAGTGTGATATTCCTGACACACACCACAAACCTGTACGATGCAGGCAGTGCTGAAATACGCTGGAAACAGATGCAAGTGTAAATTCATAGTTGCTATATTTACCAAGGCAGCACTGCTGAAAGCTTTATCCCCTTATCCTCACATACGCTCGGTCACAACATTTCAATTCCGGTTTGCTTTTCATTTTCAGTACTGCAATTAATTACATTATATTTTAAACGATTTCCTCTCCTCGTTATGAAGCATTAGACACCAATCAATAAAACTGGAGATAGTTAATATCTAATATTCTGTCTGCGTGTAATATTATGACCAGCTAACTGATATATGGGCAAAGCCAACACATATTTGGCAAGTCACATTGGTTCATATGATGAAAAATGAAATATTATACAAGACCCACAAGATAATTTGTTACACAAAATCTATTTGTGTATGTTATGTGGACTAACTTAACAACTCCCCATGGGGGAGTGGAAACATCAGTGGTGGTTTTTAAATTACTTAAATCATACACCTCTTAATAATTAAGCAACACGCTGTGGCCTCGAATGCTTGCGGGAAACAAAATCCAACTAATAGCAGGAGGTGGGATGTGTGAATTATAATAAATTTACTGCTTCAAAGCATTAAGACTGTACAGTTTAGTGGCTGCATCATAAATGATTTGAAAGCTTTTTAAATCAACCATTTGCAACATGAAACAGAAGCTTCTACGTGCTAGTTTATTAAAGCAATCGGTTTACTTTTTCAACCTTACACACTCCAACAATAGAAGTAGCCAGACCAATTAGCAATTAACTTTCTTTGCAGAGTCCTGCTGAATTTAAACGAAAAACCACACACAGAGAAACAGGTACATCACTGTATGTATAATAATAAAAAAATCTACAGCATTATTCATAACGCACCGAAGAAAACAGTGTTTGGAACTGCATTGCAAAGCTGCAATACAATTGAGGCAAATTTTACAATAGCATGAGCTCAGAGTGTGACGCTTAAGCTGTTCAAGCTGTTGTTCAAATCTTAAGAGCTTTAAGAGCACCTTAGATTTTTTAAATACTACTTGATCTCCAAAAACATCGCTCAAGGACAGTATTCTGGACAAGCAAGGTTAGAAAGCGAGCTGATAATTGGGCCAAAGTGATGGTAATAGTGGAAAAGTAGGAGGAAATGGGAAATGGAGCTGAAAGAAGGGGAGGGTGGCAGTGAGGCTGGAGACAGAAAAGGACAGGAGCTTTGGAGAAGGACAGCTAGGATGACGCAAGCAAGGTGATTGTTGAAGGCAGACGTGGGAAAATAAAGATGAAAGGTGTAATTGGAGGAGAGGAAGAGATCACGATTGCTGGAGTGGGACAGCAGAGAGTCAGTGGAGGAGTGGGAAATCTGCAGGAATGAAAATGGTAAAGACTGAAGGGAGAGACACAATTGATGAGCTTCTCTGAGTAAATGGGGAAAATATATGGGAATGACTGGGACATGAATAGCTTGCGATATTATTGATCAGAGCTGGAAGGGGAGAGGATGAGACAGTGAACATAGAACATAGAACATAGAACATAGAACAGTACAGCACAGAACAGGCCCTTCAGCCCACAATGTTGTGCCGACCATTGATCCTCATGTATGCACCCTCAAATTTCTGTGACCATATACATGTCCAGCAGTCTCTTAAATGGCCCCAATGACCTTGCTTCCACAACTGCTGCTGGCAACGCATTCCATGCTCTCACAACTCTCTGCGTAAAGAACCTGCCTCTGACATCCCCTCTATACTTTCCACCAACCAGCTTAAAACTATGACCCCTCATGCTAGCCATTTCTGCCCTGGGAAATAGTCTCTGGCTATCAACTCTATCTATGCCTCTCATTATCTTGTATACCTCAATTAGGTCCCGTCTCCTCCTCCTTTTCTCCAATGAAAAGAGACCGAGCTCAGTCAGCCTCTCTTCATAAGATAAGCCCTCCAGTCCAGGCAGCATCCTGGTAAACCTCCTCTGAACCCTCTCCAAAGCATCCACATCTTTCCTATAATAGGGCACCCAGAACTGGACGCAGTATTCCAAGTGCGGTCTAACCAAAGTTTTATAGAGCTGCAACAAGATCTCACGACTCTTAAACTCAATCCCCCTGTTAATGAAAGCCAAAACACCATATGCTTTCTTAACAACCCTGTCCACTTGGGTGGCCATTTTAAGAGATCTATGTATCTGCACACCAAGATCCCTCTGTTCCTCCACGCTGCCAAGAATCCTATCCTTAATCCTGTACTCAGCTTTCAAATTCGACCTTCCAAAATGCATCACCTCGCATTTATCCAGGTTGAACTCCATCTGCCACCTCTCAGCCCATCTCTGCATCCTGTCAATGTCCCGCTGCAGCCTACAACAGCCCTCTACACTGTCAACGACACCTCCGACCTTTGTGTCGTCTGCAAACTTGCTGACCCATCCTTCAATTCCCTCGTCCAAGTCATTAATAAAAATTACAAACAGTAGAGGCCCAAGGACAGAGCCCTGTGGAACTCCACTCACCACTGACTTCCAGGCAGAATATTTTCCTTCTACTACCACTCGCTGTCTTCTGTTGGCCAGCCAATTCTGTATCCAAGCAGCTAAGTTCCCCTGTATCCCATTCCTCCTGACCTTCTGAATGAGCCTACCATGGGGAACCTTATCAAATGCCTTACTGAAGTCCATATACACCACATCCACAGCTCGACCCTCATCAACTTTTCTAGTCACATCCTCAAAAAACTCGATAAGGTTTGTAAGGCATGACCTACCCCTCACAAAGCCGTGTTGACTGTATTTGATCAAGCCATGCTCTTCCAGATGGTCATAAATCATATCCCTCAGAATCCTTTCTAACACCTTGCAGATGACAGACGTGAGACTTACCGGTCTATAATTGCCGGGGATTTCCCTATTTCCTTTCTTGAAGAGAGGAATTACATTTGCCTCTCTCCAGTCCTCAGGTACGACTCCAGTGGAGAGCGAGGATGCAAAGATCTTCGCAAGTGGCGAAGCAATTGCCTTTCTCGCTTCCCAAAGCAGCCGAGGACAAATCTGATCCGGGCCTGGCGACTTGTCAATCTTAATGTTTGACAAAATTTTCAGCACATCAGCTTCGTCTATCTCTATCCATTCCAGCATGCACACCTGCTCTTCAAAGGTTTCATTCACTACAAAGTTCGTTTCTTTCGTAAAGACAGAAGCAAGAAGAAGTAGGTAACTGTCGTGGTTTCCTGAGGAAAGAGAGTTGAGGAAGTTTCAAAGTTGCGAAATTGCTGTTGATTACAGACTGGAATGTGAGGGTATAGATTTGTGAAGTAGACAGAGCTGAGGTGTATAGGAATTCCATAACTGTCAAAGGAGGGTGAAAGAACCATAAAGAAAGGAGTGAGCAAAATCAGGCCTGGTATAAAACAAAACCAAACTTAGATATGAAACATAGATAATGGGAACTACAGATGCTGCAGAATCCAAGATAACAAAGTGTGGAGCTGGATGAACACCAAGCAGCATCTTAGGAGCACAAAAGCTGATGTTTTGGGCCCAGGCCCTTCATCAGAAAAGGTGATGAAGGGTCTGGGCCCAAAACATCAGCTTTTGTGTTCCTAAGATGCTGCTTGGCTTGCTGTGTTCATCCAGCTCCACACTTAGATATGGAACATTCTCTGTTTTCCATGTACCAACATGGTTGATGACATAAGCAAAGCAAAGACAGTGAAGCTCAGAGATGTAGCTTGCTCTGCAGCACAACAGTACTGGATTTCATCAGGAATTCTCCCGAATGACTACTGTTTATACACATATTAAGGGCATTGACAAATTTTTCGACAACATTATGGTCACAAAAACAAGAACATTCTGAGGACCAAAACAGAAATTGGTGGAAAAGCTCAGCAGATCTGGCAGCATCTGTGAAGAGAAATCAGAATTAACCTTTCAGGTCCAGTGACTCTTCCTCAGAACCTTCTGAGGGACTTTGTGGCTTGACTGTCCAAAACTTGCAACAGCAAATAGACTTGACCTGTTTTTTGTAAACATTACATTTTTGTTGCAGCAATCATATTTATTAGCCAATGTTGCACGCCACTCAAAGGTGAAAACTTTAATCAAAGTGGCTTTAGGATCCCTTCAAAATGGGTTTCCTACTCTCAGGGAGTTTTCCAAGTACTGTTGAATTTCCAACTCTCCAGGGATTATCCAGTGATGAAAGATGAATTTGATCATTGTAATGAATGTCCCAGAAGAAAAAAAAGAACGTTAGAAAAAACTTTTTTTTCCATTTTCTTTGAATACTTTGGTCCCTTGAATATCCAAATATCGAAGATGGACAAAGTTGTGTTTTACTTGACAGAGAGATTGGAGTAGCAAGTTATGTAATATAGCATCCAAGATGTTCATCCAGTCTAAGCTGGTGAAAGTGAAAGGTAATATTTTGATGATGACAGCATTAGGTGTATAATCGATATATATAGAATGATACTTTCAATAGAAAATTGTGAAAAGATCAGCTTGTTTGAAAGAAAGTGAAGCTAATGCTTTAGTATAACCCATCGGAGATGAAACGTTGACTTCTCTTTTGATACTTCCTGTACATAAACATTGCTTTCTGCTTATGTTTCTCATTTCCACCATTGCCAGTTATATTTGTCCTTTAGGTTTCAGACAAAAAGGCAAAACTTGTCTTTTAAATAATGCAATTATAGAGATGATTATTTCCTTTATATCATGTTGGAAATGCTCAGTACTCAGGTAGAGAGAGAATGAAAAAGGAATGACAGATTCCTGTATTAGACTTGCATCCCAATGCACAGTGTAACAATTTTGTCAGCATTCCTAACGAGCAGTCCCAGTCCTATGTTTGGAGTAAGTATAAGGCTGGTACCTAAAAATGACAGTTGAGGTTGTCGCCTTAGTCCCACCTCATTTGGTTGTTCATAAGACCAATGTTTGCTCCATTTGAAGTGAGTTCAGGAAAGTAGACACTGGGGGTTGTGCCAAGATGTCAATGGAATGGAATATCTGCAGAGGCTCTGAGGTGCTTGAGAAAAACATTAAATGCAAATAATCTTTCAGTTTGGAGTTTGGAAACCAACCTCAGATGATTTTCAGGCAGGAGTATCAGTAGCCAGGAGCTTACTGTCAGACGTCTGGGACATTCAAAACTCTCATGTCATTGGAGGAACAGTTGAGGACTCTGGGTCTGTACTTGATAGAGTTTAGATGGATGAGGCGGGATCTGATTGAAGCTTGCAAATTATTAAGAGGCCTGGAAACAGTGGATGTGCAGAAATTGTTTCCACTCACAGGGGAAATTAGGACCTGAGGACAAAGCCTCAGTGAAGTGATGACCCTTCAGAACTGAGATAAGGAGGAATATCTTCAGCCAGACAGTGGTTAATCTGTGGAGATCATTGCCACAGAAGTCTCTGGAGATCTAGTCATTCAGTGTATTTAAGACTGAGATGCATTGGTTCTTCATTAGTAAGGGGATCAACGGTCACGGGGAGGAGGCAAGAGAATGGGGTTGAGAAACATATCAGCCATGATTGAATGGCAAAGCAGACCCAATGGGCTAAATGGCCTAATTCTGCTCCTTTAATTTATGGTAATAGGGTCTAAATCCTTCAGCTCTTATCCCACCTCCTTCCCTCATAACGGAGAGCTGCATATCTACATACTCATTCCTCATGCTGTGGAATTCCCTCCATAAACTCACTTGCCTATTCATTACCTTCTCCTCATTGTAAGAAACTCCCTTAAAAAGCTATCTTTTTGATCAAGCCTCATCTCATTTCTCCCTTTTACTTTATTCTTTAATTCACCCCTGCAAATGTTGTTGTCACCTTTTTTTATGGTAAAAGTGCTGCATGCATCCAAATTGTTGTGTTATTTGGAATTCCTTTCCTCACAGCTGTAGAATATGTCAGGGTATATTGTGCCCATTGGAGAATCTACCTTACCAATTAATGTTATTAGTTCAACAAATGTGGGCTTTTTCATTCTTGGATAGATTTTTTAAAAAAAGATATCTTTGTTTGTCCTGCCCTATTGTAATTCATTTCATCCCAGCTGGAAATGTACAGTTCTATTTGCAGAATACAAATTGATATGTAATGGAGAAACCCTGTTGACAAAATTCAGAATGGTTCGCATTGATTGCCCAATGGGAATTATTTAGTTCCATCATAAATGGAAAAAGTTTTGATTTTATTCTTTAATTCCACATGTGAACAAAAAAACTTAAGTTCAGCAAGTTATGTTTATTATGCTCAACTCCAAATGCATGAATGGTTTCTATTGAGTCTTTATAAGGATGAATCATGGTAGAACTCTTACTGAAAAAGTAAGAAATTGGTTAAACTTCATTCCCAATTCCAGAACAATATGCTATTCAATATATTAATATTTTATTGAAAATCAACAATTCTCCCTTTAAGTGATTATTCATGCTGTCCTTGTACTGTGACTCCATCATAGAAAGCTTATATTCAATCTCCCGCTGTATCTGCGTCAGCTCATATACTGAGACTTCATAACTAACTATCACTGAATGCTGGTCTTAATTCAGACTGTATGCTCTTGCTCCATCTCTCCTGTAATTCTTATCCCCTGGCTCATCAATTTGCTTGGCTTGCTCACTCAACATACGTATTGAGGGTCATTGAGGTTCATGATTTTCCACCTCTTAACACAAAGATACTAGCTGCCCATAAGTGTCTGTCAGTGAAAAGCCAGTGTTCAATCTTCAGTGATTCTGGTATTTCACTATCTTTAATTCAATCATATTGAACGGTGAGACTCTTGCTGACTCAGTATGGTTTAAACATTCTGCTTACGATTAGAGCAGAAATGATCAGCATTATGCTTAAACACCCAAAAAGGAAGACTCAAAACTAAATTTTCCAAGGTACAGAAGAATCATGCTCCAATATTTGTTTATTCATTCCTCATATGTATTATTTTTATTGTCAGTATTTTGTTTTCCACCCACATCATACACAATTGTCCTCTGGCATTACTTAATCACAACACATAAAATTGCTCTTGATCCAATTATCTAACATCTCATTCATGCAATATGATAATACATTCAGATACTTAGAGCAAGTTATTTGGGTAGAGGCCGAATGGTCAATAAACTTCACCTTTGGTAGAAATAATGGCTGTACTTTGGAACAACTCATCTGCTGCTAAAACACTTCATCCATCATTTTGTTACCTCTTCACTTGACTGTTAAAATTTACCCTTGACTGGCCTCTTCATATTCTAACCTCAGCAAACCTAATTTGATCTATATGTCTCCTGTGTGCATCTTAAATTGTGAAAGTCCCATTCACTCACAAACCCCCTCCTCTCTGACCTGTAGAGGCTCGCACTTAGGCAGTGATTTTGGAACTTTTATGCTTGTTTACAAATCCTTCACTGCCTCATCCCTTCTTATCTCTAAGTATTGCAACCTTCTCAGATAGTTGCACACCCACAATTCTGGCCTCCAATTGCTCATTTTAATAGCAATTGTTATAGATCTTGTTAATGCTTATCACTTGTTCCACAGGAACATAGGCATCAATATAAAACAGTTCTCACTTATATTTAAATTATATTAGCCATTTATATCAAATATTATGGCCTACTGGGGTAGCACACTGTAAATGTACATACAGTACCCCAACTTACCTGACATTCAGACAGAGGTTGATCAAAAACATGAACCAGGTTTCTATACTAAGCGAGAATTATTTTGAATAATTACACTATTGCTACAAGTAAACAACTCTAAACATTGGCACATAACACAAGTTACAAAAACTCTAATCCCCTGATAAACTACCACTTACTCGTGCATTCCACCAAACAAACAGGGAATATAGATTTCTGGCTGAGATACAAAAAGAACTGGAATGTCAGCTTGGCTTCTAGTTTCTGGTAAGATGATCCTAATTCAGCTAGCCAACCTCCACGTGTCCAGTGTCTTTCTCTGGAAGCCCCCAATGGTTTGCAAGAAGTACACAGCAATTGATATACGTGGGAAATGTCTCAATCAAAAGTCACAGCTCATAGGACTCCCGCAGGAAAAGCTACTGGCTTTCTTCAAGTTTAGAATATAGAACATAGAACATAGAACAGTACAGCACAGTACAGGATCTTTGGCCCAAGATGTTGTGCCAAACTTTTACCCTAAAGCTAAGGTCTATCTAACCTCTACCCCTACCTTATACTATCATCCATATGCCTATCTAACAGCCGCTTAAATGCCCCTAAAATGAGGCTGACTCCACTACCCTCTCCGGCAATGCATTCCACGCCCCTACCACTCTCTAAATAAAGAATCTACCTCTGACGTCTCCCCAATATCTACCTCCACTCACTTTAAAACTATGCCCCCTCGTAATATCTACCTCCATCCTAGGAAAAGGTCTCTGGCTATCCACTCTATCTATATATCTGATCATTTTGCACACCTCTATCAAGTCAACTCTTATCCGTCGTCATTCTAAAGAGAAAAGCACCTGACTCTCTCAACCTTTCCTCATAAGACCTTCCCTCCATTCCAGGCAACATCCTGGTAAATCTCCTCTGCGCATTTTCCAACGCATCACATCTTTCCTGTAATGAGGTGAACAGAACTGGACACAATACTCCAGATGTGGCCGAACCAGGATTTTGAACAGCTGGAGGATAACTTCACGGCTCTTGAATTCAATCCTTCTATTAATGAAAACTAACACACCATACACCTTCTTAACAACTCTATCCACCTCGGTGGCAGCTTTCCGGGAACTGTGGACATGAATCCCAAGATCCCTCTGCTCCTCCACACTGCCAAGAATCTTGTATTCTGCTTTCAAATTTGTCCTTTCGAAATGAATCAACTCACACTCTAATTGCCACTTCTCAGCCGAGCTCTGCATCCTATCAATTTTACATCCCTTTGTAAATTAGAATAGCCCTCCGTACTATCCACAATTCGACCCACCTTCGTATCATCACAAATTTATGAATCCACCCTTCCACTCCTACATCCAGATCATCTACAAAAATCACAAATAGAAGAGGACCTAGAACAGATCCTTGTGGTACACCACTTGTAACTGAGCACCGTGTTGAATATTTTCCATCCACTACCACCCTTTGTCTTCTAAGGGTCAGCCAATTCTGAATCCAATCTGCCACATTTCCCCCATCCCATACCTTCTGCACGAGCCCACCATGGGGAACCTTATCTAACACCTTACCTGAATCCATTTATACCAGATCCACTGCTCTATCTTCATCCACGTGTTCGGCCACCTCTTCAAAGAATTCAATAAGGTTTGTGAGGCTTGATCTACTCCTCACAAGTCCATGCTGACTATCACAAAACAAACTGTGCCTATCCAAGTGATTATAAATCCTATCTCTCAGAGCCCTTTCCAATAATTTGCCTATCACTGACGCAAGATGAACTGGCCTGTAATTTCTGGGGTTATCCTTATTTCATTTTTTGAACAAGGGAATGACATTTGCATTTCCCCAATCTTCTGACATTATACCCATGGACAGTGAAGACAAAAAGATCATCACCAAAGGCCCCATGTTTTCTTTCCTCGTTCCCTTTGCACATTGCAAGAACCAACAGCTACAAACAGAAGTATGCTACCAGTATCAAATTTTTTGCTGTGAAATTATGCAACCACCCTGGCAAGTCCTTGCTTCATTTTACAAACAGTTCTTTCTCCTTGTAGCACATTGTGTTTTTAAAAACACAAAAATTAAAAGACATGGTTCTGACATACATTGATGAATATGTTGAGGGAGTAGAAAACCAAATATTTAAGAAGTTATTCTAGTTTTGATTACTGTATTCCAGTTTTGTGGTGTTTGCCACAGCACATAGAACTTTCCCATGCATTTGTTATGCAAGGACATGATTATAAAACCAAAAATTCAGAATGTAACTACGTATAGCTTATTTCCTGATACAGCAAAATGAGTGGGTGCATGTACATGCCTGTGTGTATGGATAGAGGGGAATATTGGCCTGGATCTTCCAATGGTTAGACACTCCTTTTTCCAGCATCAAAGAGAGCTATGCACCTTCAAAATCCTTTTTATTACAGACTCCAAAGGGTTTGACAGATAATGGAATACTTCATTGGGCAATTCCCTTGTGCTCAGAATGCTCCAAAAGTCTGCACTTAAATCAGAGCATTTGGAGGATTCTGATGAAATTAAGTAAACAGTTACGAGGAAAAGTTAGACAATTAAATATATAGTTAACTCTGGGCTAATGCTTAACTGACCCTATACATCCTCACATACACCCAGCTATGCCAATCCTAGATCACTTACACCTCTGAGCACCAACAGCCATCCCAACCACATCCAACTCCCATTGACCTAGGACTGATCTCCAACAAACCCCAGATGCTATCACCAGATCCAAACCCTGCCATCCCTATTATCAGACCTGAATCCTGACATTGACCACTACTGCTCCTCAACCTAATATCTGCTCTCCCCAACCCCTGTCAGATCCAATTGCTCACACTCTATCCCATCATTTACTTGGTTCCCTTCTTTCCTGGCTCATGGAATCATAGAGTCCCTGCAGAATCGAAGCAGGCCATTCAGCCTATTGAGTCACAACCGACCCTCCAAAGAGCATCCCACCCAAAACCCGCCCCCTACGCTATCCCTGCAACTTTGCATTTCCCATGCCTAGCCCCCTCAACCTACACATGCCTGGATGCTATGGGCAATTTAGCGTGGCCAATCCACCTAGCCTGCACATCTTTGAACTGTGGGAGGAAACTGGAGCACCAGGAGAAAACCTACACAGACACAGTGAGAATGCGCAAACTCCACACAAACAGTTGCCCGAGGGTGGGATCGAACCTAGGTCCCTGGCACTGTAAGGCAGCAGTGCTAACCACTGAGCCACCATGCTGCCTTGCCATGACTCCGCACCAACCCGGCACCTTACCTCCTTCCCACTTGGCAGTCTACTCAACTAGCAACCTACCTCTGCCCAGCTGGGACCTTACTATCCTGGCATCCTACTCCCTAGCCAGCTGGTACCCTATGTACCTTCTACCCTTCCAACCTGGCATCCTACTTACTTGACCAGCATATTACCCACCCAGCACTCTTTAATGATCACCTTATGTGCTTACTGCTTGATAGAATTGTCACAGTGGTTGTCTGAACACTTAAATTGTTGAACACACAGCTGTGAATAGGAATGTGGTTTACCTTCCCATAACAATTCCACAAAAGAACCATCAAAATGGAAGTATGAAGGAGCCCTCCCTCATTGGAATCTCCTCTTAGAAACGTGGAACTCTATTTTTGGGGAAAAAATGGGCTGGAATAGCAATCTGTTTGAGATTGTTGCTCCTCAGAAAATCTGGTCCATCTATTCTCAAATATGAAATAAACTATTATTGGCTACCCCGGAATTTTAAACAAAGTCCAATTAAGTGAAAGACGGTTACCACTGCTTATACTGGGCATGTGCATGAGAACAGAATGTTCCTGCTATGCACAGTGGCAGTATTATATATGCAAGACTTTAATGATGGAAATTTACTGAAGAGGCAAAAATTTAAAATATTGACATATTTAAAACAACTTCAAATGATAGAACAGGAATTCTGAACTATACCATGTGACAACAGAGGTTGGGCCAACAATTACACTTAAAATATCAAGCCAGTCTTCAGAGTTCACTCCATATTTAAGGTTATAATTAACGAGCCCCAGTTGTGCCTCTCTCATTTTTACTGTCGGCTTGACCGAGTTCCAAAGTTATGCTCTAACTACAGGAAGTTTCATTAATCGCACAAATGTGCCCCACATGTCAAAGATAATATTACCTCAGAGACTGCATCAAAATAGTGTATATTTATAAAAGTGACTGAGTTTAGATCATTATTGTAGCTGCTACTTTCTAGAGTAATTGCCCAATCAAAAATGAAAAAAAATTATATTAAACATTTTTAATGTAACAAGCTCATGTAGACATTTGGCTATCTGTCTCAGTTTTATGCCATTTCATGACTTGGTAGAATACTAAAGCCACACTTGGAACACCGTGAATAGTTCTGTTATCCATGTCAGAAAAGGACATCAAGGCACTGGAGAGGGCACAATGAGGGTTTTCTACAGTGATTTAGAACAGAGAAGCTGTAACAATATGAGGAAAAATTAAACAGGCTGTTATTTGTACAGAAGACACAGGAGTGACCCGGTGGAATCCTTTCAAATTATGAATGACTTTGATGTGTCGTACACAGAAATTATGTTTGCACTTCTAGATAAGATGTGAACAAGGGCCCTTTTTTTTCAAAAAGTCACTGACAAATCCACCAGGGAATTCAGCAGCAATGTCTTCATCCAGAAAATGGATAGGGTGTGAGACTTGCTAATTCAAAAGAAGATAGGTAGTGGTGCTAATAATCATTATAGTTAACCTGGAGGTACCAAGGGAAGCTAGATATGCATGAGAAAGAAGGGAGTAAAGGAGTATGCTGATGGGGCTGGCTAAAGAAACTTGGGAGAAGGTTCATGTGGAGCACATAGGCCTACTGGCTCGAATGTTTCTGTGCTACAAATAGCCAGAATCTCTGTGGCTCTGTACAATGTATGTTTCATTTCACCTTAATTACCATCAATTTGAAGCAGTGGCTGTTTATGTAGCTCCACCACTTTAATTTTGTTTGAAGGAATGAACAAAACCATCACTGAGTTGCTCGCATTTCTGCCAAATGACCTACTGTGGTTAAAATGACTAGAGCTGGACAAGCGGACTGACTACTGACTGTGGAAATGAACTAATGAATGCAACCGCTTCTGCCAGAAATAAATAGAGCACTTAAGATTTCATAACTGGAAACTTTGAAAACGATGTCCTGATAAGTGGATAATGGTTCTCTCTTTATGGACAATATCACTGCAATCACTTTCTCCAAGCTGGGTGTACCTGGTAGCATGGCTCCCTTCAGCAACCTGGGGGAAACAGCACTGCCCTTCTCTCAAGCTCCTCACCCACCAGCACCTCCAGGTCTCTCTCAGTAAAATGGGGTGCCGTTATTCCTTCCTACACTAGTAGCAATGGTGCAGGATCACAGGGTGAAGGCCAGCTTCTGGCTTGCAGCTTCTGAAGCAGAGCAGGGGTTTAAATACAAGGCCAGTGGTATCCCAGCAAGAGCAAGCACCTCCACCATTCCTGCTGCATCATCACATAGGAGGGGTGTCAAGTGTCTAATTATTGAGCAGAACAATAGAGAATTGTGCAATAGGAGCCTCCGTCTGCAACCCACCATGAATGTTCCTGACAAAAGCTTCCAATAAAAGAGGAAAATTCAGGCCTTTGCACTTGTCTTCCTTGAAGGAGGCACAAGAAATCATCCCGAAGGAGAAATTCAAGGGATAAGGGAGAATGTGGAAATGTTTGAAATTGGAAATTAATGGGACAGAAGGCTGATAAATTCATAGGACCTGATATTCTACATTCCAAAGTGTTGGAAGTGGTAGCTATGGCAATAATGCGTACATTGATAGGGAAAATAGCGACCAGCAGATCTGTCAGGCTTAGGGGAGTTGATGGCTTAGTGGTATTGTCAGTAGACTACTAATTCAGAGACAAAAACATAAAGCGCTGGAGAAACTCAGCAAGTCTGGCAGCATCTGTGCAGAGAAAGCAGAGTTAACATTTCAGGTCCTGTGACTCTTCTTCAGAAATATAAATGGAAGCAGACAAAGGGTTTGCTTTCGTGAGCGAGGAAGAACTAAATGCTGTATAGGTGATACTGGGAACTGTGAACTGTTGAAAACGGATTGGTTGTGCTGGGAGCAACCCGTGCAGAACAAGGGGTGAATGGTTGTAGACAACAAACATGGAGGGAGGCGGCACAGCAGCTCAGTGGTTAGCACTGCTGCCTCATCGCACCAGGGACCTGGGTTCAATTCCAGCCTCAAGCAACTGTCTGTGTTTGCATATTCTCTCCATGTCTCCATGGGTTTCCTCAGGGTGCTCCAGTTTCCTCCCACAGTCCAAAGATGTGCAGGGTAGGTGAAGTGGCCATAGTGCCCAGGGATGTTTAGGTTAGGTGGGTTAGACATGAGGAACTGGGGAATGGGTCTGGGTGGGATGCACTTCGGCGGGGCAGTGTGAACTTGTTGGGCAAAATGACTTGTTCCCACACTGTAGGGATTCTATGTTTCAATAATCTATGAGGTGTATGTGCTCACAATTCAAAAGTAATTAGTACATGTTGGCCTAGCCAGTGAAGCATACATCCTCAGTATTAATAAGAAGAAAATCAGAAATAGGGGAAATGCTCTGATTTTTTTAAAGGATATTATAAATATGACCTAATTGGACATAGTCAGCTTGTTTATGAATGGGAAATCATATTTGATTAATCCATTGGAACCTTTGTGCTTGTTATTAACAGAATTTATAAAGGAGTTGGTGGCCATTGTTTATTTGGATTTTTAGAAGGTTTTGTTAAAATCCCCTGCAGGTGTCTGGTTAGCAAAATTAAAGTAATTGGGATTGCTGGTAATGTACTGGCATGATTAGGGATTGTAAAAATGGCAAAACTGAAGACAAATGAATGCATATTTCTCATATTGACAGACTGAGAATAGTGGGGTATCACAAGGATCATTACTTGGGTCCCAGCTATTCAGAATATATATCAATGTGGGACCATTTCTGATATATCCAATTTTGTGGATAGTACAAAGCTAGGTGAGAGTGTGTTGTATGAAGACAATGCGAAGCTGTTTCAAAAGGATTTGAACAGGCTTAGTGAGGGTGCAAGAACATAGCAGCAAATAACTAATATGAAAAAAATGTGAGGTTATCCAGTTTGGTAAAAGGAACCAGAGTTGTGAAGAATAAGATGTGATCACATTGAAACTTAGCAAATGCTTGAATAGATAAGAAGGGTACATGCAGAGAAGATGTTTACCCTGATTGGGCAATTCAGCACCATAAGACAGAGAAGCAGAAGTAGGCCATTTAGGCCATCAAGTCTGCCCCTCCAGTCAATGATATCATGGCTGATCCGATAATCCTCAATGCTATGTTCTTTCCCTACAACCCTTGATTCTCTTTCTGATTAAATACCTCTCTCAGCCTGGAATATAATTAATGCCTCAATGGCCCTCTATGGTTAAAAAAAATCTACCTGCTTGTTCATATTACGTATTGCTAAATGTTCTGCTATGACATTCTTTATGATAGACTCTAACATTTTTATAATAACCAACATTAAGTTAACTGGCCTGTCATTACCTTTTAGTGCGTCCTTTCCTTTTTTTAAATAACAGGTGTTAAATTGGCAGTTTTCCAATTTTCTCCAACTTCTCTAGAATCTAAGGATTCCTGGAAGATAACTACCAGCATATCCATATCTCTGTAGCTACTTCTTTTAATATCCCAGGATGCATCCTTTCAAATCAAGGGGCCTATTGCTCTTCAAGCCCATTAGGTTCTCTACTACTTCTTCTCCAGTGGTAGTTATTGTATTCATTTCCTCTTCTCCTTTTATCCCTTGATTATTTAGCAATTTTGGGGCATTATTAATGTCTGCCACTGTGAAGACTGATGCAAATTACTGCATCAACTGTTCTGCCATTTCCTGGCTCTCCTTTATTAGTTCCCCAGCCTCACTCTCTGAGGGGCCAACGCTAACTTTGGGAGCGCAATTTAAAAGCAAGGGGGATGCCACTTGGTCCGAGATGAAGAGAAGCTTGTTTTGAGTTCAGTCATGGACTATGTTTAAAATAGAGATTGACAGATTTCTGATTACTGGTAGCATACAGGGCTGAGGGGTTGAGGTAAATGTTCAATCATCCATGATCATATCAAATGACACAGCAGGCTAGATGGGCTGAATTGCCTTCTCTTGTTCTTATTTTTCTATATTCCTATGAGTGAGGGCTTAGGAGAGAGGGAAAATGAGGAAGGGAGCAAAAGGGGCTATGAGATGGAGGATCAGTGAGGACAGTGGCAAGAGGGAGGTTCAGTGAGGGAGCAGATGGCGAGCAATGTTTTCATTGATTGCTCACAGTAATGGAGCCAATGTGGAAAACTGGAGGCAGAAAGAAAGCAGATCTTGAGGCTGACATTGGTCCAACTAATGTTCTGGAGTGAGAGCCAAAGGCTTTGGGAGTATGTCACCTCGTTGTTTAGTTTTAGGGAATCAGGCATTGTGCATTATTTAGGCTGAGTGATAGTTTTTGGCATCAGAAACTTCCGTCAGAGAACGCTGACTGCTAATTCCACCTGATGAATCATGTCAAGCTTTATTCTCGTCCATTCATGGAGAAGTCTACCAGGACTGTTGTAATGGTCCACAGTGGCAGTAACATCATTTAATGATTAGGCTGTGGCTCTCAGTCCAGTTGAGAGGGATTACTGTTCAACATGTAGAAACATTGCTCACACAATTTTTTTTAAAAATCTAGAGCTGGTAAGATGATATTGTACTCAACCACTCTTAGGGCATTGGGTATGTGAAGAAAGAAAATGAGAAGATCACTATCCTTGAATTTAGCAAATATTGTCCCTACTCTGCCTATTTATCCTATGTCGTGGCTTCTTTCAGTGCGGTGATGCCCTTTATGGTATACTGCTGTCCTGCTGGATATGTGTTCTATGTATACTTTATCCTGAAAATAAACAAGCAGTGTTGAATATAGGAAATTGTTATATGCAAAGTATAAGATGTTAAAAGCTGTGTAAGAATAGCAACCTGCTGGGCAGAGGGGCTGTTCATAACCCTTCACAGTTAGAGAATAAGCTATCTGTCGTGAGCATACATCATGCAGCTAGATTTTACTTGAAGGGATTTATTGGTGAAAACTTTCTAACTCGTCAGTATGTCAAGATTTTCAAGTAGCAAATACAATGCGTACCATTTCGCAGAATGGACATGCATAGTAAGCATTCAAAATGCTACAGGAAAGTCTCTGTGGGATGAAATAGTACATGGCATGCAAACTACACTGGTTTCCTGATAGCAGCAGTTAATTTTTTCAAGTTTCGATTTTTTTCACGGATGTAGTCAAATCCTCTGAACAATGAAAGCAGCGCTGACAAAGAGCGTTAGTTCCTTCTGAAAATTCTGGGGAACAGAATGCCTGATAGAGCTAAACAGGTTAGTTCGTGAAAAACCTCTTCAAGTCGCACTTCCACTGCTGCATCAAGAATTCTCTTACTCTAACAATCTGTTGATCCATTCTTGTAGTGTGTGTAACATGATGGAAAATGGCTTTCCACTAAGAGCTGCTGTACACATTAAAACAGAAGCAGACATTTTGCCCTCTATAGCAAAAGACTGGTGAATTACACACTGTAAGCTCAGTCTGAATGGCAACTGAGATCTGACAAGAAGATTTGTTGGGGTTTCTCCATGTATACGCTACACAGACGCAACGTTCGCACTATAATGTTCCTTTCTGGTTCATATCCATAATAGAAATCTTAGTTTAATTGTAAACTTGTGTAGAATAAAATAAGTTACTCAGCTAAAACAGGATGCAATTCCTTGAAAATAAGCTTTTATAGTGGTATGAGTACACAAATGAATTGTTTCCGTCGATTCTGACATTCACTTAACGAGCAAAAGTCAAAGAAGCAATAGTTTTTACATTGACATTGCATATGACTGTGTAGTCATTCTCCACAAAAATGAGGAATACATGACATTAAATTAATAGTATATAGAGAAAGAGAGTTTATTGGTGCTAATAACATGAAAAGGAAAACAAATTATTATTGCAATAATCTTAAAAGTTCAAAACAATTTTATGTACATGTATAGAAGATGTACGCTTTATGATATGAAGGACATTTGACCATACAACATATTTCAGAAAATATCAAGATACAAATGTATTTTAGTACTGTGTTGCTCTATCTACATAATCTCTATTCATGTGATATTTTTTTCCAGGTTTTCAAAATATTGTAAGCATTCTTTCATCAAACATGCATATGAATAATCATGCAGTATTGAGCTAAGGGTGGGTGATGTGTTAGCAAATGGAATACTTAATTTGATCATCAGTTTTACCATCTAACACTCCAACCGATGTCAAATGAAGCCCTATTTACACAACCAGCTACTTTTCTCCTCATATATGTCACTGTTGATTAACTTTGCCCAACAAGTTGTACATCAGAGAATCCTGAATGCCCTGGCCATGATTGTCCAGTTATGTCTTGTGATATTTGAGTAATCTCACTCCCAGTTTTCAGAAAGGTATACTGTGTAATTTCAACTTAACTCACAAGTTACTGTTACTTTACAATAATGCTACATTTGCAGCCTTATCTCAAGATCATAAACCAGTCTGACCCTAGAGAAAATTGGTGAGAGACCTCTTGGAGGAGAATAATTCATCACTGCTTCAGTTTGTTCCTCCATAGAGTGCTCCAGTCTCAAGTTAAATCAAAACATAAAAATATCTGCAGTTGATTCTGAAAATCTTCTGGATACTTCAAAACCTAACAAAATTTAAACTCAAGTTAATACCAGATGTTTCTAACTGTTTCACATGCTTGCATGGCACTTGGCTTATGCACCCAGGCATACACAAACTTCTTTCTTGACCAGGCAATCAATGCTCCAGCCAAGTAGAATTAATGGAATACTGCCTCCACAGAATCCATGCAGTCATAGCTGTTCTCAAGAGTTGTAGCTACAGTAGAAAAAGCAGCATCTGATGAAGTGTTGCATGAATTATTCTCTCCACAAACCATCTACAACCTTTGTGTCAAGTTGTCAATTTAATATCAGTCACTGCTGTTCTATAGCTATTTTTTTCTTTTCGCAGTGGATGTCCATCATTAATAATCCACTTATTTCATAACAGTCCTTCCAGTCACTAAACAGGACACACTTTCATCACTAATGCAGAGCTGGATTTCAGAACAATAAGTTACATCTCAAATTATGTTCATGGAAATATCACAACTGAAGTTTTTTATCTTAAACAATCGAAAAACATTTCTTACTTTAAACTGGGAACCTTACCTTACTGGCTCCAGGGAGTAAGTGTAATTTGACATATGGATCAGCAAGTCCGTTGTGGTCCATTGGCTTAAGGCCCTTTGGGAAACAAAAAAGAATACTTATTGTAATTATTGATGATTACATCCACGAACACATCAGGTGAATCAATAACTAATAGTTACTGTCCCAAAGCAACTTCCCTTATGTTATTATTCTTAGACCACTTTTTGCAAGACATGCATGACTGTGTAGATCTTAACAACTAAGCTGGAGAAGATACATGAACTTCAAACAGCATATTGCTTTTGAACAGTGCCTCTACATTAAAATTCAATGAATTGCAGGATATCAACCATAAAATGATACAGAGTCGGACCTGCTGACCATGTCTAAAGAATGGGCAAATGGGGAAAGACTACACAACATTACCATTGTGCTAATCCAAATGCAACATTCGTCCTACCTTTATCGCCAGAATTTCAGAAACACAATTAAACATAAGACTCATGTTGACTGCTGGTTATCAAAGAAAAACTCATATATTCTACATAAAGAAAACTAATGGCATAATTCACTGGGCAAACATACGTGTAAGCCTTTGGGCAATGGCAAATATGTAATTCCAAACAAGTGTAAAATACTACTGATCAGAAATCCTTCTGAAGGAGCTAAAATTCAAAACATATTTTCTTAACATATTAATTAGAATGCTACTTTGGTTTATCAATTTTACTTTTACTAACTACATGTTCCACTCAGTAACTTTTATGTGCAGAATTATTAAAGTAATGAAAATTTAATAGAAATGGCTGTGCAATGTGTTCTTACAATAAACTTCCCAGTTCAGTTGTCTTTTGTGAAACTGCAGACAATGATTGTGGAATACACAATCCTCAAAGAAAGAGAGTCTCGCTGGCTATACACATTCTGAAGGCTACAGAATTCTACTAAATGATTGAATTTTATTTTGTCATTCATGTAAAAATCTTGTGTTGCGTTGTCTTATATAAGATTTTACGGTGTTCTCACAATATTGGCTTCCCACCAATGCATGGAACCTAAGATCATTGTGGTTTGCCCTTGCTGGACACAGAGTTATTTTAAATAAGCTACAGCATGAGGTGAGATTGTCCTGCATTGCAGTCAACTTGCAAAGATTAATTGTGCCTTGTGCTGTCCATGCCTTGATTTGAGGGTTCTCAATCTTACCACCTGAATGAATATTCAAAGCTTGAAATTTGTTTGTGATGAATGAACTGATATCAGTGTGGGAGGACAAAAACAGAACTTGAAAATCAGTCTAAATTTCCTGCTCTGATTTTTCTCCAGCCATTCCATTTTGGAATGAGAAGGCATATGGGATGCTTTTTAAGTACAGGAGTTCGCTTCCCTCTGGTGATCCTCAGTTCATGTACCAAGTTTGCCGGTTTATCTGCTGACAGTGTCCATTGGAACACAAGCAAGGAAGAAGGATAAGAGGGAAGGCCAGTAAAAATGACAATCACAAAATTAGTATAAGGAGCAGGTGGAAATTCCAAAAGCAAACAGCAATAAAGATCATTTTTGACAATGCGCATTACTCATAATACAACAGGGTCTGAAGAGTACGATTTCCATTTGTTGGCAGGACATTTTTAACTCACTGCAATTCAATTACAGCAACAACAGAAATGTCACCACTTCTCAGTCTGACAAATGAATAAGAAACAGTTTGTGCAATCTGACTGAATGTAGAAGGAGCAATTGCATTTCACGTCCATGGGTACATTGATTAAACTATTTAAGTTTGAATAATTTCAGCAACATTAAATTTGTCTATATTTTAGTTACTGTTTCAGTTAAGTTCAATTAAAATCAGATTTGCCATCATTCACTCGCCACATAACTAAAATCACCTTGATGAGTAATGAAACAGTTAATGTACAACTCAAAAGTCACATCATTGATGCTACAGCAATATTGCTGTTGGGAACATTGTAATATATAAATGAGGTGGCTCTGTTAGCTGCAATGGCAGAATACTTCCTGCAGATTGTTTCTCTGTGCTGCATTTGAAGTAGAGTAATGCTGGTGACAAGCAAAGCTACAACCAAAGTCTGAACCTGTATCCTGGCCTTTAAGGACTTTCATCACTTTTGGAGATGGCATTCAAATGCACAGGTCAACTAATCACAAGTTGCAGCCAGTGCACTGAAATTTGCACCACAATTTAGAAGGAAAACTGTGGTGTTAATGGGGATTAAGCTATTATTAAAAATAATGCTAACCATTGTATTGAAAGGAAAACTTCAGCCTTCATAAATGCTCCTCCATTATTTAGTCGCTGGCACTGTAATCATTACTCCTACACAAGCATATTTCCAAACAAATGTTTCCCACTGCTATACTAATGCATTGAAATCAACCATTTAGCGCATTGAAGAGATTGTTAGCTGTCTTTTCTCACCAGACAATTATGTCGTTCATTACCGCTGAGCGAACAACATACCTGAGCCCTTTAATTGAAAGATTTCAGAAAAAGAGGCTGGTACCACTGAGTAGTGGAAAAGGAATTCCTTTTATTGACAGGCAAAGGAGACACACAAACTAAATGTACTGAGTGCTTGGATTTCAGTATGAATTAAGTCACCAGTGAGCAGAGGGAAAATAATATATTTATTTTAAAATGCTGCTTAAAACATCGTGACCTTCAGAGAGGATAAAATCAAGATGCCTGGGTGGTCAAACAGCATAATTCACATGCAAAGGATGGCCAGTTGGGAGAAATACTATGGGCTGTCAAAGTGTGTGGAGGAAGACCCTCACATTCAAAAACTTTCAAAAACAGATTGAAGGTTGGGGAAACAAAAAGAAAGATGAACGGAAGCAGTAAAAAATTGTTAGTGAGAATGAAATGCTTTATAACACTATCTCCGTCCCCAAAGTATGGCATCTCCCTACTTGTTAATGAGTGTGACTTGAAAAATTTGCTTTCAATGCATATCAACTTCTTTACTTAGTATTAGCAAATGAAGGGAAAGATATCTCACTGTCTACCACGACTAAGTCCATTTGTGCTGAACTTCAATCCAAACAGCAAACATTAACCAGGCCACAACAAATTCTCAAATTAAATTTTAAACTTGATAGAAGACCTGGGAAAACTCAGCAACATGTGGTGTGTGCATAGGTGGATCATGGTCACCATTTTTGCATTGGGAACAGACACCCTGAAATTCAAAACAAATAAAACAAGTAGTTAAATTTCCTCTGCTTTGGGTCAGGGAATTCTCAGTACCTGCATGAAAGGAGAAGGACCCAATGTCCAAGGCCCACAGCTGTGGGTCTCTGAATGTTGCTGGATATTTCATGAAAATTCACCTGGGTTGGAATGATTAATTGACAGAATGATGACCCTCCTAACAGGAAGGGCCACATTTCCAACCTCATTTTTCTCATTGAATGAGTAAAATAATCCATTTTCAGAATTCTGAAAGGAATGGCCTTAGAACATCTTCTCATCCTCCTTCTGTTGGCAAGATCAGCAAAGGATCACTAAAGAGATTGTTGCAAAACAAAAGCTGTGTTACTTCCTGACACTCGTACGTTTGCATAAACCTGAGGCAAAATTGTTTTCAGACGAGCTGATGGTTTCTGTGAATTGTAATCACAGATATTTGCTTGTTGCTTATAAGCATGCTGCCAAGTTAGCTTTAAAATATGCTCAAAGGAATTTTCATCTATGGCAGAAACCTGTCAGTCTCCTGTGAAGCTTTATTTTCTTCAAGATTAGTAGTAGCTGCTGTTGAGATAAGGCAGATGTTCCTGCTGCGTGTACAGTTATTGGCTTTACCAAAATGCTTTCTCACTGCATTTGCGGAACTGCCTGTGTCTGGAAATATATTAGGGAGTGGAATTTTAATCACAATATCTTTACGTATTAAAAAAAATTGCACTGAATTTCTCATGTTTAGGGTTTTATTAAGTCTGTCATGTATGATGCATTCTACTGGGAGATGGATTAGGGCAGCAAATTACGTCCTATAAATTTCGATAGAAGTTCACAATTTGTTTACACACTCATCACGGGAGATCAATTAGTTACTGTGTGGCAACCAGGGTAAATATCCCAATGATTCCCATTAGAGTGGCAAACACCCACAGGGAAATGCCAAGAGTTACACTAGTAGTATGTAAGAATAGATTGGAAACTTTAGAATGAAAAACTGTTATGCTATTGCTGCTGACATATAGGAAAAGAATGATTTGCACTTTCAAATGAATTTTGGGGCATTATATTCCCAATTATTAAAATAATAGAGGGTTGTTTTCATGGCACAAAACATTGACTTGCTTAAAGCTGAAACAGTAATTTCTAGTTTCATATCAGAAATCATTTGAAATACATTGCAGTTTGATCGGTATCTAAAAGAAGGAAAGGTTCAAGTTTGGCCATTAGACTCTAGATGAAAGGTGTTTTATTGTGCAAGCTACCAACTCCTACTTCTCCCTTCTGCAATGATTTAAAATTAAAGTTATCAGTGTCAGCTAATTACATCATTAACTAAATTAATATAATCTTCTGCTTGCAGCTCGATTGTCATGAGGTTAAATACTAAGGTAGATATTAATGAGTTAACATTATCTCTCACATAGCATTACTGCTCAGGATTATTACAGATGAATTGGAGGGCTTTTGTGATGTAGTGGTAATGTGCCTACCCCTGAACCAAGAGACAAGGTTCAAGTTCCACCTGCTCCAAAGATCTGTAATGATATCTCTCAACAAGTTGATTAGAAAAATAGGTTAGATTTTTAAAAAAGTTATACGTGCATCTGACAAAACATTTCAGTAATTACTAACATGATGGTCTACAGTTAGATTTAACCTTCCTCTAAAGGTGGATATTTTTAAAGAATTGTCTGACAGGTAGGAGGATCAGGCACTTGAATGGTCATTCTCCAGTCTCGGATGAAGACCTCGTGAGTCCACAGAGAGGTTCATTCCAACAAAGTGCTGTGGGAGATGTGGGAGAATCTCCAAATGGATCAACAACTGCCTTCTCCAAGGGACTCTTCAACAGGTATGTAAGGTGAGGTGCTGTTTGACATGATAGATTGTTCAAGTTTACAGCCAGACCAACATTCATAGGGATTGGCCGACCTAATACGAAACTGACATTCTTTGCATTTGCTTAGGTACCACGCTTACCAATTTTTACTCCTGGATTTAGGTCTACATCCAGCTACTAGTGGAACATCTGCTCTGGGTTCAAAACACTAAAGCAATCACCACAGCAAATAATCACGGGCATAGTAAGTTTAAACCGAGGAACAAATGATCCTGAGCACATTATCCGCTGGCATGTCCGACACCATGAATTCTCAGGGAAATGCTAAACAAATGCAAAAGCAGTTTCTAATACATTGGGCAGTGTTTTCCCAACCCCTGGGCACTGTGGACATTGATAAGTCCATTAGGAAAATAGAATAGGATTGACAGAAATGAGGTTCTCAATGTCAAGAGGAAAATGTCTGATTCTGCAGCAGTAAGTTTAACAGCCAGGCGAGACTTTCACTAGCAAGTGGTGAGAGGCTTATTTATAACTATTTGCATGAATTAGCATACTGGTATTACCTAATCACAATGACATGCAGTTTTCCATTTTTCAACATGCTGGATCAAAATTATGCAGCAACAATTCTCAACATGAGAATCAGACTGGGTATCTGGTAACTTCAGCTACTATTTTGTAGCTCCATCTTGGACAGCAGTCATCAACATCTCAGGGCACGCTCCATGGGCAATGGCTGCCTGTGCCACCAGTACAGACAGGTTGGCATCAGACACATGCCAGCCTCTCCATGCCATTGTGGAGCATCATCGACATATAAGACAGCTTTGCATCTCAGTGCTGTATGTTGAAGTTCAGCGGCACCTGTCATTTTACTGCTGCTGCTAGGATACATTGTCACAGGGACAAGCACACGCCGAATGGATGGGAACAGGGTGCACCTCGTGTCCTCATCTGCTCGCTTCCTGCTGTGTCAATTTGTATTTTCTATGATGCTCTTAGCCTCTCTATCATGTCTTTTTGCACTTTGCTTTTTCAGCTAGGGCTGAAAGGCTCAGAGTACACTGCCTTGACTTGCTGTTTAGAGCAGACAAAAGCCAGGCAGCTTGTCATGCTTATCAACAATCATCAGTCCAGGGAGGCAGACATGTTGCTGTACAACACTGTGTGCGTCAATCTCACATCCGCAGTGAGTGCCAGCACTGTACACAGCAGACAAACGGAATATGCTTCATCACAAGGCCCTGTGTTGATGTCTGCAGAAAATAGTCCTCAGTCAGGCCAAGGGCCACACCCTTCAGAGCCGACACAGTAAGTCAAGGACTGGGCACCCTAGTCGGTCTGAGGAGGTGGGCTGCAGTCAGCTCAATCAAAGTCAAGATGGGAAGAGAGAATGGTTATCAGCAGCTACTATTGCAGTCGAAGCTTTGGGGTTTGGAGGCAGCACAATTGGATGTAGGGGGGACCGTGAGTGCAAATGGGGACACACAATATGTAAGATAGGCAGAGGATAGTGCATCGGAGAATATGGATTACTGCAGGTGGGAATGCTTAAATCAATACTGACAACTACCCTTTGACAGAAAATCAGTGCAGCATGATAGTTGAGTTGACTAACTGTAGGTTGTGCCGCACTTTGGTGGAAGAGGTTATAAACAGGATGAGGATATAGATGGTGACAAAGTGTGGAGCTGGATGAACACAGCAGGCCAAGCAGCATCTCAGGAGCACAAAAGCTGATGTTTTGAGCCTAGACCCTTCATCAGAGAGGTCTAGGCCCGAAACGTCAGCTTTTGAGCTTCTGAGATGCTGCTTGGCCTGCTGTGTTCATCCAGCTTCACACCTGTTATCTTGGATTCTCCAGCATCTGCAAGTTCCCATTATCTCTGAGGTTAGAATTAAACTTTGTTCCAACTGTTTGCCAGACAAAAGGAATGTGCAGATGTTTTGTTTGGAGTGTCAACCTGCTAAGCCTGAAAGGCATTGGAAACGAGATGTATGTCGGTTTGGATTCTATAGGAGCATTCCTAGTTACGAACTAGAACATGAGCTGAGCACGTAAATATGTTTATCACGGGCAAAAGCTTATTTTAAAACCTGAAGAATGAATTCTATTTCCCTTAAGTTTAGCATCCATCAGGCTTATATTATTCTACATGTCACCAGACCAATTGGCTTTGGTCATGCTAATTTAATAATGCTACATACTCCATGCCCTTATACAGAAGTGATCTAATTTCTCAGCCCATATCCTACAGACAAGCATGACAAGTCAAGTTGCCCTAGTCTTACCAGACCACAGGGCTCATCTCTCATTAGAGGCAGACATGACTGGGTGGTGATTTAACTGGAAGGCTATCACAGCTCAGGTGAGTGGAAGGGTTGAGAAGGACAGTCCTTCATGGCAACCTCAGCCAATGCAGGGACTGAACCCATCAACAGCATCACACTGCTTTGCACACCAGCCAACTTGAGCTAAACTGACCCTCACAAACACAACAGTATCACTGTCCTGAAGTGCTCTGTCCAAGAACGCACAAAAGATTTTGGGGTCAAACTCTATTCAATAACTGGAACCCTGGGCTCACCTCTCAGTGCAACAGTGAGGGATTACCACATTGGAACAGATATTGTCATCTCTAGAAAATTTGATAACTAATGCATGGTCCCAACACAAGAGCACATAACGAAACTGTGAGCATACCTCAATGCTTTTCCAATAGCTAATCTTAAGGTCAAAAGATTAGTAGGTATACGCACAAACTCCCAGTACACACTCCCAGACGGCAAGGCTCAATGCCCGCAGCATTCATTTGACAAAACCTACTTTGGCAGAATGCAAGTTCCTTCCATGTGATCCAGGCAGAGACGTGCTGATGGGCATTTCAAACAAGTATGATAGGGAACTTTGGGCGTTCTTTATTCAGACAGTATGCAGAATTAAATTGTTAATGCTCATTATCTGAACATATTATAAAATACACGAATGTCAGTCATGTTACCAGTCTCCATCCAAGCCGTTATTCTGTTTGCGATAATACGTTGGAAGGCTCATTCTAACTATTAGTTGTCATTGACAATTATTTAGTTGGAATTGCTAAGCCATGCCATTTTAGTTTTTCTTTTCTCCACTTTTCAGTTCAAAGTGATTTTGCCTAAAATGTTACGGAAGTACATGTTTATGATGATATGACGGGTGCAACAAAATAGCTGGAACAGTATTACTTTTTCATTACAGCAATTTCAGAATTAAAAAAAGAGAGAGAAACAATTGAAAAGCATGAAAACAATAGCAAATCAGGGAGAGAAAAAGAAATAAAAAGAGGAAAATAACATTTAGATTGAGAGAGAAAAAGATCAGAAAGATATTTTTAAAATTAAATATTAAATTCGACATATTTAAAATCTCCATCCACGATGCACAACCATATGTTTAAATTTCTCATTTTCTGGGTCAAAGGGATTGAAGAAAGTAATTGACAATAATCACATCATTAAATGGGCACATAAGCTATTAATTACTCAAATTAATTTTCTGTGGTGAGTTTAATAGGAATTATTGCACAAATGTAATAGCCTTCCAGTGAATTTCCTGAACTCATGAATAAGATACTGTAATAGTGGAGTGGTGCAAATTGTTCAAGAACTTGTGATTTGCAAATTCACGATGCATCGCCCTCACTGCATGTTACTGGCGGACTGCATACTACCAATCATTCATTACTTGTACACCTTTACAGCTTATGAAAATTTCAGGCCCTTCTGTTTTCCCTATGAAAATAGGGTTTCACCCTGTATCATTGTCCACACAGCACATCGACTGAAACAAATGGTGGAATGAATTATTGGTCACTGTCAATTTAATAATAGTGTTACACTTCATGGATTTTCCCTGAACTCCTTATTCAAATCTGCAACAAAATAGCAGTTTCTGTAATTAGATCTACAGCTTCCATGAAGTGAAATGTAAAATTTTATGCATGAAATGTAGGAATATTTGGAAACTAAACATTAACCTTTTGTGAGATTGAATCCTTCAAGTCAGAACAGGTAAGGAGATAGTAATACAATATTTAACTTCTGCAATATTCTAAACTAATCTGAAAATAATGAACTCAAAACACTAACATGCTTTTTGGAATTGCATAACTGTAGAGAGCAATTAAGACTAATAGACTATTTCTGTGCTGTCTTCTATGGGCGAAACCTTATAGGGGTCCGAGCAACATGGGCAAAGGCACGTGATAATGGGAACTGCAGATGCTGGAGAATCCAAGATAACAAAGTGTGGAGTTGGATGAACACAGCAGGCCAAGCAGCCAAAAGCTTTTGTACTCCTGAGATGCTGCTTGGCCTGCTCCACACTTTGTTATCATGGGCAAAGGCAAGACTTGTTGCAGAATGGGATGAAAAGTCCAGTGAGGGCTATCAATGTCAGGAGATCTCACTCTACCTTTAGGCTTTTGTCAAGCAGCAAGTTACATTTCTCGCTATGCAACAGCAAGTTGCCAGTTAAGGGGGATTATTGATGGTTAAACATTTTATTAACAGCCCAACCTACCTTATTAACATTCAGCTTTCTACCTTATCAAACATGCCAAACAAGCTAGACATCAAGAAATCTCAGAATGAAAACCAAAGCAGGCACCTGGTGATTTCAGTTTGCCACTTGGTCTGAAGGACATCCAGTTTGGACACTGAGCACCAAAATCTCATAGCATGCTCCATAGGCACTGGCCACACCAGCCGCCGTCCACAGACACTGGCATCTGCCATGTGCCAACATCTAAGAACCCTCATGGTGCAGCTCCAAGCCACTCACGGGACACTTCTGCACTTCAATGCTGCACCTCAGGCTGCACCAGCAACTGTGGTTGTAACACTACAGCAACGACACTGTGTGTTCATACACACCCAGCTCATGGACAGGACCAGGCTACAGCTCCAGGTCCTACATACACTGTCACAGCACTCCCTCACTCTTAGACTACCTGGATATTCACAGCATCCTTGTCCCATATTGCTTTGCCATTGTGTGCTTTTAACCTTCAGCCAGAGCTCCCCAGCTCATATTCCTGCTGCCTTGACTTGCCATTTAATGTAGACACAAGGCAGGGAAGCTTGTTATGGTTATCCAGCAAGTGTCAGTCAGGTCAATGGAAATTGCCTTTGCTCAATAGGTCCAGACACAGCAAGTCAAGAGCAACCTTCAAGACCAGTCCAGAGGTTTGAACACAGTCAGTCAGTGTCAGAATGCTCTTCACTTATACAGCAGAGAACAGTACAGCGCAGGAACAGTCCCTTCAGCCCACCATGTCTGTGCTGGCCAAGATGCCATTCTAAATTAACTCCATTTGTCTTCACACTGTCCATATCCCTCCATTCCATGCATGTTCATGTGTCTGTCTAAATTCCCCCTAAATGTTGTTATGGTACTTTCTTTGACAGGTACAGGTCACAATTTTGGAAAGCACTTTCAAAGGAGCCACAATGATATAGTGCGTCATATGGATGGCATACCACGTTGGCACTGTTCATCTGTGGTGAAGGGAGTAAATGTTCAAAGTGGCAGATAGGGAGCTGATCAATTGGGCTGCTTCATCCTGGATTGTGTCAAAGTTCTCAAGGGTTGATCCATCAGGCAAGTGGAGAGCATTCCACCTCATCCTGACTTGTGCCTTACAGATGGTGGAAAAGTAGGCTTTGACGAGTCATGAGGTGAGTTATTGGCTGCAGAATTCCCAGCTTATGACTTCTTTTGTAACTACTGTGTTTATATGACATTTTTCTTTCTCCCAATTCAGTTTCAGGTCAAGGATAATCCTGAGGAGATTCAGTGATGGTAATGCCATTGAATACCAAAGTCACGTCAACAGTGTTAGCCTGAATGCCCATCAAGAAACAGAAGAGATCAAGTTGAATGTTCATTTTATATCTCAACTTCATGAAGGATAAAATTGAGTGTAGTATACCTTAACCAACTGACCAGTGGAGCAGGGAATCATAGAGGGAATGAAATGAAATGCGAAAAGGGGAACGAGACAGGTCAGTTTTGTGCTAACATCACAACTGAAGGGATAGAAATGGCAGAGGAAGCTGGCTGGGTAAAAGGTGGACAGAGGTCATGTGGCATAGGAAGAAAGGGAAGAGTGAAAGGAGAAGCAGGAAAAAAGCAACATACATGGTCAAAGGCCTCATCAACCAGAGTTAACGGGAATCGTCAGCTGAGGAAAAGGGATGAAATATCTGAAGCACTGGTATCAACGGAAAATCTTCTGGGAACACAGAATGCAATCCTGACAAGAAATAATATAGGAAGGGATGTAGACAAGGTAGATTTTGGGAATCTAGTAGATCATACGGCTATGGATCCTGCGCCATAGGCTGCTAAAATGTCAACGGGAAGGCCCCCGATGATCTTGATGGTAGGCTTGCAGTAATTAGCCCTGTAAGTGGTGCTTTAAGATGAGACTTCCACTTCTGTATCACAAGGAAGCCCCAACTTAGAGAGCTGCTGTAAATCCAATAGCAGATAGTTCCATAATCATAGCAGTGCCAGTTAAGACAGGTACCACAACTGGGACGACCTGCACTCTCTCCTGTTGTGGAGCTAGGTCAGGTGAGTCCAGGGTGGGAACACAGAATGCAATCCTTACAAGAAATAAGATAGGAAGAGATGTAGATAAGGTAGATGTTGGGAATCTAGTAGATCATACAGCTATGGATCCTGCCCCATAGGCTGCTAAAATGTCAACGGGAAGGCCCCCGATGATCTTGATGGTAGGCTGGGAATTCTGCAGCCAATAACTCACCTCATGACTCCTCAAAGACCTTCAAAAAGTATTTACCACAATTAACCCTTCACCACCTTTTGTAGGTACAGCTGCTGTGTTTCCACATTGTGCCAGCAGTGAGATGAGGTCCTCAACTGACCTTTAATAAAACACAGATTGGCTTTAATAGGGCCAAGGATGGGTGAGCTCCCCAATACCTCCCCTTTCACCCACTCTCTGTCTGTGTAAACTTTCAAGGGAATGTGCAGAGGCAGCAGGAGGCCACTTGATGGACTCTAATGCTTGCCATTCCACTGGGCAGGCTCCCATTGTGAATATTGGCTGATACCCACCCTTAGAAATAGAGTTCAAACACTCCTTCCAAGTGAATCGCCATTTACCTGTACTTGTGTTAATGGGAACTGCAGATGCTGGAGAATCCAAGATAACAAAGTGTGGAGCTGGATGAGCACAGCAGGCCAAGCAGCATCTCAGGAGCACAAAAGATGACGTTTCGGGCCTAGACCCTTCATCAGAGAGGAGGATGGGGTGAGGGTTCTGGAATAAATAGGGAGAGAGGGGGAGGTGGACCGAAGATGGAGAGAAAAGAAGATAGGTAGAGAGGAGAGTATAGGTGAGGAGGTAGGGAGGGGATAGGTCAGTCCAGGAAAGACGGACAGGTCAAGGAGGTGGGATGAGGTGGTAGGTAAGAAATGGAGGCGCGGCTTGAGGTGGGAGGAAGGGATGGGTGATAGGAAGAACAGGTTAAGGAAGCGGAGACAGGCTGGGCTGGTTTTGGGATGCAGTGGGGGGAGGGGAAGATTTTGAAGCTTGTGAAGTCCACATTGATACCATTGGGCTGCAGGGTTCCCAAGCGGAGTATGAGTTGCTGTTCTTGCAACCTTCGGGTGGCAACATTGTGGCACTGCAGGAGGCCCATGATGGACATGTCGTCTAAAGAATGGGAGGGGGGAGTTAAAATGGTTCGTGACTGGGAGGTGCAGATGTTTGTTGCGAACCGAGCAGAGGCATTCTGCAAAGCGGTCCCCAAGCCTCCACTTGGTTTCCCCAATGTAGAGGAGGCCACAACGGGTACAGCGGATACAGTATACCACATTGGCAGATGTGCAGGTGAACATCTGCTTAATATGGAAGGTCTTCTTGGGGCCTGGGATGGGGGTGAGGGAGGAGGTGTGGGGGCAACTGTAGCACTTCCTGTGGTTGCAGGGTAAGGTGCCGGGAGTGATGGGGTTGGAGGGGAGTGTGGAGTGGTCAAGGGAGTCGCGGAGAGAGTAGTCTCTCCGGAAGGCAGACAACGGTGGGGATGGAAAAATGGCTTGGATGGTGGGGTCGGATTGTAGATGGCAGAAGAGTCGGAGGATGATGCGTTGTATCCGGAGTTTGGTGGGGTGGTATGTGAGAACAAGGGAGATCCTCTGAGGGCGGCTGTGGCGGGGGCGGGGTGTGAAGGATGTGTTGCGGGAAATGCGAGAGACGCGGTCAAGGGCGTTCTCGACCACTGTGAGGGGAAAGTTGCAGTTCTTGAAGAACTTGGACATCTGGGATGTGCGGGAGTGGAATGCCTCATCGTGGGAGCAGATGCGGCGGAGGCGGAGGAATTGGGAATAGGGGATGGAATTTTTGCAGGAGGGTGGGTGGGAGGAGGTGTATTCTAGGTAGCTGTGGGAGTCAGTGGGCTTGAAATGGACATCAGTTTCCAGCTGGTTACCTGAGATGGAGACTGAGAGGTCCAGGAAGGTGAGAGATGTTGGAGATGGCCCAGATGAACTTGAGGTTGGGGTGGAAGGCGTTGGTGAAGTGGATGAACTGTTCAAGCTCCTCTGGGGAGCAAGAGGCGGCGCCGATACAGTCATCAATGTAACGGAGGAAGAGGTGGGTTTGGGGCCTGTGTAGGTGCAGAAGAGGGACTGTTCCACGTAACCTGTTACCCATTACCTGTACTTGTTACCAGGCTACATTTTTCACTGTTCAGAAGGTAGTCTCTTTTACACAGGAAATAGCAAACCCAGGCTGGTACCCTCTTTGTTGGACACCTGTATTCAGTCCACACCTGTGACTCTAAGCTTCTGGTCACCTGTCAGTTTAAGTCTCCACTCTGATCTCTGTTCTCGATCTCCAACTCAGTCCCAATGGAGTTCAACATAATCTCCAGGACCAGCACCTTCTCTTTCAATTATCAGTCTGCAGCTTCTGATAATTTTGTGATTACGAAGATACAAACAAGGAATAAGAATAGGCCACTGGCCTATTTCATAGCTGATCAGATTTTAACCTCAACTTTACTCAATTCCTTCACATCTCCCATAATTTACTTCTCCTTGGCAATCTAGAAGCTACCTACCTCTGACTTAAGAATATTTAAAGATTCTGCATTCACTACCTTTTGTGAAGGCAATTTCAAAGACTCACAACACTAAGAGAAAATGTTTCTTCATCTCTGTTTGAAATGGGTGCCCCCTTATTTTAAAAACTACAATCCTAATTCTAGATTCTCCCACAAGAGGAAATATCCTTTTAACACTGATGCAGTCAAGTCCCCTCAGGATCTGGTATGTTTCAATCAAGTGACATCTGACTCTTCAAAGCTCCATAGGATACTGGCCTGCCCTATCTAGTCTTTCCTTATTATGCAATAAAGTTATTATACATACTGGTCTAGGAAACCTTCTCTAAACTGTTTTCAATGCATCAACAGCCTTCCAGAGATATAGTGACCAGAACTGTACACAGTACTCCAAATTCAGTCTTTCCAACATCCTGTATAAGTGAAGCATAATCTCCTTACACTTGCATTCAATATACCTCACATTAAGCCACTACATTCTAATCAGAGATATTGGGAACTGCAGATGCTGGGGATAACAAGGTGTAGAGCTGGATTAACACAGCAGGCCAAGCAGCGTCTTAGGAGCACAAAAGCTGACGGTTCGGGCCTAGGCCCAACAACATTCTGCTAGTTTTCTTGATTACTAGCTGTACCTGTATTTTAACCTTCTGCAATTTTTGCACTAGAACATCCAGATTTCTCTCAAAAACAGAAGTAACTGGGAAAGCTCAGCAGCTCTGACAGAATCTGTGAAGAAAACATCACAGTTAACGTTTTGGGTCCGGTGACCCTTCTTCAGAGCTGAGGGAGTTTTGAGGAAGGGTCACCGGACCTGAACCAATTAACTCTGATGCTTTCTTCACAGACGCTGCCAAACTTGCTGAGCTTTTCCAGCTACTTCTGTTTTTGTTCCTGATTTACAGCATCCACAGTTCTTTTGGTTTTTGTCCAGGTGTCTCTGCAGCTTTCTTTAGACCCATTTTGTGCTTCATTATTTGTTCCAGTAACATCTCCTTTTGTCTGGCACCACCAGCCCTTTTACCAGTTAACCTCTTCCAACTTCCACTCTATCCTGTTTTTCCCTTTTGTTCTTTTCCCTTACATTCTTTCTCTGCCTCTGTTCTAGCCTAAAATGCATACTGGCTGTAACCAAACGTCAGCTTTTGTGCTCCTGAGATGCTGCTTGGCCTGCTGTGTTCATCCAGCTCCACATTTCATTATCTCAGATTCTCCAGCATCTGCAGTTCCCATTATCTCTGACTGTAACCTTTCTGGTTCTGATGACAGGTCATCAGCCTCAAATGTTAATTTTGATTCTCTGTGCAGTTGCTGCCTGAGTAGCGTTTTTAGCTGCTCCATCATTTGTTTTTTTTTAATAAGAGAGCCAGCCCCATAGTATTTTGCTTTTGTACGAGGCTGTGTTGATGGATATAGATGAAAACAAAAATGAGAGGAGACTCATATGGAGCATGAACACACCAACATCACCCCACTGGTCACAATGCACATTTTCTGTTCTGCAGTATTCTATAAAGCCATTCCCCATGGTTGCACTTTAATTACACAGAGTCTGAAATAATTCCAGAGAGAGGCCGGTATCCCATCACCAAGTCACCCTGTATTTACACATGGATGCTTGACACTCCTATTCTAATCTGTCAGCCAGTGCTCCCTGACTGGACCAGATTAATAGCCCCAATCAGGGAACTCAAATTCTATGAGGTTCACCTGGCTGTCCTTGTTACAATCACTACAATTTCAAAACTGGTAAAACCTGAGGATATTGCCTCAGGCAATATTTGCAGGTATACACAATCTAGCAAGGGTTACTGGGCTCTGATCAGTGTTAGGAACTCTAACTGATTCTATTCCTCTATAACTCAGAACAATTGTACTCACCAAACTTTAGCAGATAATAACAAACAAGGATTGAAATAGGGTTCTTTTTTAATCCCCAGTGCATGCAAAGATATTCACTCATAAAACAAAATTACATTCAAGAATACCAGAAACAGTACAGTTCTGATCCATTAATTGTTTGAAATTAAAAGACAATGTTGCAGATTTTTAATGTTGCAGTTGTGACAACAAACAAATTCTTTAGTGAGCAAGCTAATGCAACTGGAAGTCTGTAACAATAAACAACTGGCATGGGAACACTTCTTACATAGTTTATTATTAGCACATCATCAGGCCATCACAGACACAGCAATCATTACCTGACACTGCCATTCCTTCACTTGAAACAGAGGACCAGTGAATAGAATATGTCCTTATGAAAACTCTGAGGAATTTTTAATGAAACTAATATTCTAATTAAACTGCAAAAATGAATTGGAATACATATTAAGCTTGATAATGCCTTAGACAATAAAACTGATGAACTGCAGGATTCTGGAATTTTTTTTTCTTCCCTCCACTGTTCGAAGAGGGATATTTATGACAAAAGAAAAACTGGGCCACATTTTCAGTTGGGGATGGAGGAGGAGGAAGAGGACTGGCAAAGTGACAAGGGGAAGCGGGGAGATTGACAATTCCCTGCTACCACGGCACACTGACACCAGCAGTAAAATTGACAACTCCTGAGCACCATTGGAAAGCCAGGTGAGCTCTTTAACTGACCAATTTAAGGCCATCTCCTACCTCTCTGGTGTCTTGTGGCTCCTTTTAATAAGGTTAGGTGCCACATTAGCACACTGCCAGTTGGAATTAGCAGACTCTCAGTGGATTATGAGGGTGTTGGCTCGTGGGGGTGGGGTGCGCAGTTTAGTGCTCCTTTTTGGGCATGTTATAATTGAGGGAGCTGTCACCCAGGGACTCATTACTGGTCAAAGTAGGGTCACCTTCTGCTTTCAGACCCAGTAGTAGCATTCCAATGTTACACAATACTCAGTTCATTATTTCTGAATTACAAATTTACCACAGGAAGCTTCACATCAATCAAAATATTCTGAATTTAGAAAAAAAATCCAGTTATTTTTCATTTCTGTTTTGGAGAGTGGTTTTGTGGATGAAAATTGTAATGTAAAAATATTGCCTTAGAATACCTACTTTTCTATTGCAACTGCATGTGAAGCAGATTTCCTGGAGGCAAGTCATATCAGTATTTGAAACTTAGCTGCCTCATGATTTGAATTCTTAAACATGTGAAAAAATTTGCATGTGCTTGTTAGATACTTCGTCATGCTTAAAACCAAAATGATTTACCCACAACCCATATATCAACAGAAGTTGTCTCTTAAAAAATTGAGCAATTCTAGCCTATGCTGGCTGCCTCAGTCATCTCCAACAGTTTGTCTAAGTCCCAGGAAAGCATAAGAGTTGTAGCATCTGCTTTTTTACTCCTCTCTTGCCACTAATCTCAAGAACTCCAAACATACATTTCACATGAAACAGGAATAGCTTGTATTTCTTTCACCAAAACCTATTGCATTTGCTGTTTACGATGCACAGTTTTCTACATCAGGAAGATCACAAGCTGCTTTGTGGAATGCTTTCATTCCGCTGTCTAGCCATTTTAATTCTCTACCTACTCTAATTTTGATTTCTTTTTCTTTGGCCTTCTACGTTATTCTAATGTAAGCTTGAGGAGCAACATCTGATCTTTTAACTAGCTGTTTCACAACGTCTCAAAGACAACACTGCGTTCAGCACTTTACAATGGTAGCCTCAATGCTCATTTTCCAGAGGGCACCTGCTGATGATTCTACTCGCTTCTTCTAGGATCTACCTTTATTCTTATCATTTGGTCAGCTACAGTCTCCTTTTGGCTTGCCACATAACTTGTTTTTTTTTAAATCATTTAAACTCTCTTTCCTTTCCTCTTGTTGCATCCTCTTCCCCTCATTCTCTGTCCGTGTATTTGTTTAATACTTGTTAAATTTCTAGCCATGATAATAAAATGTGAGGCTGGATGAACACAGCAGGCCAAGCAGCATCTCAGGAGCACAAAAGCTGACGTTTCGGGCCTAGACCCTTCATCAGAGAGCTGCGGCGGAGGCGGAGGAATTGGGAATAGGGGATGGAATTTTTGCAGGAGGGTGGGTGGGAGGAGGTGTATTCTAGGTAGCTGTGGGAGTCGGTGGGCTTGAAATGGACATCAGTTACAAGCTGGTTGCCTGAGATGGAGACTGAGAGGTCCAGGAAGGTGAGGGATGTGCTGGAGATGGCCCAGGTGAACTGAAGGTTGGGGTGGAAGGTGTTGGTGAAGTGGATGAACTAGCCATTTCTAGTTCTAACAAGCAGACAGTCATCTGCAGTATTAATCCTTTTTTTTTGCCTACTGAGACAGCCTGATTTACTGTATTTATCTCCCTCTATTCCTTTATCCTTCATTTTTTAAAACATTTAGTTTCTCATTAAAGGCATCAATATTGATTGTCTCAACTGTTCCCTGCAGTAGTGAGTTCTACTTTCTTTACAGGCCTTCACACAAATCAACACCCTCTTGATTTATGGCACCTCTTGGCACTATGTTTCCAAATTTCACACAATAAGCTTGGTCACTGAGGCAAAAGACTGGCACACAAAAACTGCAGAATCAACTCTTGACACAAGTTGACGGAGGTAACATTCTGTTTAGATACATTGGTGCTGGGTAGGGAGTTCAGGGCATAGGCGAGAATTATGAATTATGGTTTGCAGGGACATCAATATTGAGCAGTGTGCCAACCAACTTGCAACTACTGGATTTCTAATCAATTATTGCCAGCCTGACAATTATCCTGTGCCACTGGAAGAAGTGGGCAGAAAAACTGTGAAACTAAATAAATATTCATACTGAAGGTTTTCCAATTATTCACCTGCTAAGTCACACAACAAATCAGTCATTATTTCCATCCAGCCTCTGTCTACTATTCAGGCTGAAAGGGCAATTTCTATTACATATGCACTGTCCACCTTACAGCAGTAATGGCCAAATATTTGGGCTGAATTGAAGTTTAATTTTATTTCCATGATTGCTTGCTTTTTGAACAAAGAGGTATAATTTATAAATGTACGTTTAGATAACATGTCAGACAAATGCTTTGTTTTCAACATGTTAGCACATTATAGGTAATGCAAGCATTACAGATAGTTTATCCTGCGGTCAGTCAGGGGTTTAAAAGCAATGAAAAAGAAAATTTTCCTGACTAAGCTCAATAATAGTTTTTAGCAGTGAATAGTTCATGGAGAATTTACACAACTTATTGTTAAAGGAACCCATTTTTAATTTCAAATATTACGATTCCTGTTATTTCTTCTATGTCCTCTTCCTAAATCTGAAATTTTAACCACACCCTGCTTTGGCTTACTGCACAGATTGCTTTTGGTACTGGGATCTTGTAACAAAGGCATTCCTTAGGATTACAATAAAACAGTCAAGTCTCATCTGTCAAACCCTGGATGCTCAACTTCAACCCAAAAAGATTACAATTTTCAATCTTAAGCCTATCCACTCATCATGGCTGAATGATTAATTTTCTAGTTTCTGATTGTGTATCTGGCCTATTAAGATACCTGGACTCAGTCAATATGAGGAGTAGCAAACATTTCCAAGAGAACCCCGCTTTGAATCTATTCAATTAAAAATGGACAATTGGATAGATTGCCCTATTTTGAACTGTACGGGATGGGACAGAATTTGCTACATTCAGGAGTTAGGAGAAAAAATATTGCCCCTTAGAACTCTTCCATTGGATTCAATTCTCCTCACAGACAGCTCTAAAATCCCATGAGAGGCAATTGCCAATCCTCTTGCCTCACACTAGATTAAATTGGAAGGTGAGTGAAACAAAGGAGAAAACAAATCAAAGAACAAAGGCTCATTGAACTCATTGAATTTCATTTGTAATTCTATAGTCAGTAATTATAGTACCATAATTTTTTGCTTTAAAAATGCAGAATTCAAAAGTACCTTAAGAAAAAAAAAGGCCAAATAGAAAGATTACGTTACAGATTATCGAATGAAGATACATTGTTTCAGTCAACATGCTGGCAATGGAAGTGCTTGGATGTACAACAGATGCTGGCCCCAATTACTTTCCCAGTGTGTGTTTAGAATATATTTGTAATTGGTAGATTTTTTGCAATATGATTGCAGGAAATCATTTGCAATGTAAAGATGCGTAATTTATGCAGCACCATATTTTGTTTCCTGGATGGTAGGTCTCCCTATTTGCTCATTGGCAATTTTATCACATACTTCAAAAGACCAGCTGCTTCTGCCCACTGGCCCCTATTTAACAAAAGAGAGGAGCTTGCTTCATGGTTAAACATGCTTGTTGGAAAACTGGAAATTGAATCAAACTGAGATACTCCTTTTTACAATTCCTATTTATCTACTGCATTTTATCCTTGCCCTTGCTGTACGAAGTAACATTAAATGGTCTGATCAAAGGTATAATTTATGAATTGGGTATCGTTTTTACTGTTGGTCTCTTTGGGGGTTCTCATACTAATAGACAAGTCAGGTGTATATATGCAATTCTGCCAAAAATATTTGCAGCTAGCCAACAATTACATTGAGCATCTGCATTGATACAGATCCTTATGGCCTTATCTTAGTAGTAAATTACATTTTAAATTTATTTCAATTCATAAAACAAACCTGTGCTTTTATATAGCAGCTTTAACCATAATAGAACACATCAAGTAATTCACAGGAGCAAAATGAAGCCAAATTTAGCAACGAGTCACAGAAGGACGCTATTAGGGCAGATGGAGAATTAAGGTACTTACTGGGTATTTTGAAAGAGAAGGGAATAGAGACACAAGTTTAAGAGAGGGGATTCCAGAGTTTGAATACTTGATAGTTGAAGATCTGACAAGCAATGATGGACTGATTAAAATTAGTGAAGTTCTAAAGGTCAAATTAGGAGCGTCTCAAAGGATTGTAGCTCTGAAGAAGATTAGGGAGGATGGGAGGAATGAGACATTGGAGCAATAATAAAATAAGGATGAGATTTTTACAGTTAAGCCAATGCAGGTCAGCAAGCAGGGGAATAATACATCAGGACTAGGAGCAGAAGTAGGCAATTCAGGCTCTCAAACCTGCTCTGCTATTTACTACAATCATGGCTGATTGCATCTTGGCTCAACTCCACTTTCCTGCCCATTTTCCAAAACCCTTCAACCTGTTACCAAATAAAAATCTGTCTAGATTCTCCTTAAACCTACTCAACATTCCAGCATCTACCACACTCTGGGGTAATGAATTCCACAGATTCACGATCACTTGAGAGAAGCAATTTCTGCTTGTCTCTCTTCTATATCTGCTATCTTTTATCTTAAAACTACAACCCATTGTTCTAGATTGCCCTGGTCAGTAGAGTTCTGGATTATAGAAGGTTAGAGGCCAACCAGGAATGCTTTGGAACTACGATGTCTAGAGGTAATAAAGGCACTGATGGAAGTTATAGCAAGATATGCTCAGAGGCCATCTTACAAGCAATAAAGGTTCTACGATGGTGCAAATGGAGTGAAGGGGCTTCAGTTTCCCACTAATTAACACCAATAGTACTGGCTGCCAGATGAGCAGCCTAAGAGCCTAAGAGTGTGGTAGATGCTGGAATGTTGAGTAGGTTTAAGGAGAAGCTAGACAGAGCTGTGTGTGGAAGATGATATTAAGAGGTGACAGGTAGCTGAGCGCCATCTCAGCAGGAAGTCAAGCACTGATCCCTGGGAACATCCAGATCAGAAGTTCATTGAACAATTTTGACAGAGTTTGTCAGAGCAGCACTCTATCAAGCCACTTTTTGACCCCAGATATCAGGAGTTATACTCAACACAGAATTGTCTAACATGACAAGGTTAATGAAACAGTCTCAGAATAAAGATATCCCTTGATAGTAGCAACCATAATAAGATTGAATGTCACAGCCAGTTTGAAAAGCAGAAGAGTAGATCAAAGACTAGCATTTTAAACTTAAATAAGGACAATTATGTGAGCATGAAAGCTGAGTGAGCTGAAGTCAACTGGGGATACTTGGCAAGGGAATAGATCAAGAGAAGCAGCGACAGATAATTAAGGGGATATTTCAGAATATGCAGAATAAGCACACTCTTACTGAAAAGAATTTTTTAAGGGGAGGACCAACTATCTGCGGTTAACTAAAAAAATTAAGGAAAGCACTAAATTAAGAAAGAAACATATAACTGGGTAAAGGCAAGTGGCAGGTCTGATAACTGTACAGAATATGAAGTGGATGCCTGCGTTTTTTTTCCTCATAACTAACAAAATTTGGGAAGGTTCCATCAGATTGTAAAGTAGAAAATATAACTTCGCTATTGAAGAAGTAAAGGCGGCAAAATAGGGAAACTAAAGGTTTGTCATCTGTCTCAGGAAATGTACTGGAATTGATCATTAAGGAGGGTACAACTGGGCATATGGGAAAATACAAGATAACCAGGAAGAATAAAAAAAACGAAGGAACTGTGGATGCTGTGAATCAGGAACAAAAACAAAGTTGCTGGAAAACAAGGAAGAATTGTTCTCAAAAGGAAATCATGGTTAACCAATTTGCTGGAGTTCTTGGAAGGACTAACTTGCACTATAGATAAAATATACATATATTGTTCTTGGATTCCAGAAGGCATTTGACAAGGTGCCACATTAAATGTCATTGCAGAAAGTCGGAGCTCATGGTGCAAGGTCTGAAGTCTTATCAAAGATAGAAGGTTGCCTGGTTGACGAATGGAGTTCCAGAGGTGTTTGTACTGGGTCCTCAGCTTTTTGCATTTATATAAATGAGTTAGATGAGGAAGCTAAGTGAAGGTAGCCACATGAACAAAGATAGGTAGAAATGTTTATTATAACGAGGATGTAAGGAGGTTGCAGATGGATTTCGATACATACGGTGAGTGGATAAAAATCTGGCAGAAGGAGTGCAATGTGGGAACATGGAGTTATTCACATGCTATGATTGGCAGAAAGGACAAAAAAATCAGAGTATTATTTAAATGAAGAATAACTGCAGAACTCAGTGACACAGGGATATGTGTGTGTTCGAGTGCACCAGTCATAAAATGATTAGAATGCAGGTACAGCAATTGATTAATAAGGCTAATGGGATGCTGTTCTTTATCACAAGAGGGATTAAGCGTAAAAGTAAGGATATTATCCTTCAATTATAAAGGCTATTAATGGGACCACATCTCAAATGCTACATGCAGTTTTGGTCTCGTTATTTAAGGAAGGATGGGAGAAAAGTGGGAGGTGACTTGATTGAAGTATACAATACCCTTAATGATCTTGCCAAGGTGCATGTGGAAAAGATGTTTCCATTGTGGTTGTCTAGAACTAGGGGGCATTGATTTAAAATCAGGTGTCATCCTTTTCAGAAAGAGATAAATTCTTTCGTGAGCGAGTTGCACACTTTGGAAATCTCACCCAGATGGCAATGGAGGTGGAGTGAATAAAACCAAGATGGGAAGATTCTAGTCAATTAAGGGAAATAACATTGTTGGGGTTGGAGCCTAGACAGCTTAAGGCAGGGTCATCACTGGTAGAGTATCAGATCACAGAACTGCTAGAATAGGAGGAATGTAGAGATCTTAGAAACTTCCAAGTCTGGAGACAATAATAGAGTAAGAGGGGTGAGGCCAAGGAGTGAGTTGAACACCATGATGAGAGTTTTAAGTTTGAGACATTTCTGAACTGGGGAGCCAATGCAGGTGGAAGCACAAAAGGTGGGAGGTGATCAGGATCTGACATGATTACACTCCCCCACACTTTGATTTATTTCTAGATTTTAAACAGGCATCACTGCATTGCAAAGACAGATTGCTGATCTTAAGACTATATTGTTGATTCAAACAAAAACATGGTCTACTCATATTTTCTGTTCCTTGACACATAGCACAGCTATTAAACTATAGGATCTGAATCAATTTATTCCTTGAACAAATACCAAATATGACAGTAAACTGAAATACCACAGACATTTTCCAAAAACTATTTATTGAGACAAATTCCTTTAATATTAAATAGATATGCTATCATAGATAAAGATAGCCAAGAAAAATAATATTTTGTAATTAGTAATTTGAAAGGCTTTGCTTTTGCCTGATGTGAACATTTTTGACCTGAACTTCAAAAATTACATTGAAGGCATGACAGCAATATATTTCAAAAACTGCCACAGCAGTTTTAAGCTTACGTGGGCTCAGTCAAAAACATAGCAAGTCAGAATAGTCAATATGGCAGAAACTTAAAACATATAATTTTACAGTCAAGGAGGAGGCCATTCAACCCATGGTGTCAGTTCCGGCTCCTGCAAGAGCTGCCCAGCCATTCTCCAGCCTTATCTCTGAGGGCCTCTAAATTCATCACTTTCTAACATATACCCAACTGTCGTTTGAAACATTCTATGGAATCATTCTCCCAGGCAGTGTATACCAAATCCTAATAACCCACTGAGTAAAGAAGTTTATTTTTATCTCACTCCTAGCTCCCTTGTTTATAAACTTGAAATCAACACCCCTAGATACTGACATACCAACTAGTAAAAAGAGAACATCCATCTTCATCATTTAAAGATTGTTTCTAGTTTTGAATGCTTCAATAAGGTCACCTCTTAATCTTCACTGCTGCAAACAGAATAAGTCCAATTTCTTTCATCTTTCCTGGTATCATTCTAGAAAATCACTGTTATGCTCTTTCCAGGGCTAAAGCATCCTTTCTTAAATAAAGTGCCCACAATTGAATATGATACTCCAGATGTGGTCTAAGTAATGGTTTGAACAGATGTGGCATCACTTTCTTCCTTATATGGCTCTATTTATAAATCCAAGGATCCTATAAGCCTTCTTCACAACTCTTTCAACTTACCTGGCTACCATCACAGATTTGTGTATTCGAACTGTGAAGTTCCTCTGCTCCTGAGCTCCTCTCAAAGTTGTACCATTGGGCTTGTATTTTTTTCTTCTTCCAAAATGCATTACCTCACATTTCTCTGCATTGAAATTCATCTGCCACGTGTCTGCCCATTCAGGCAACTTGTCAATGTCCCTTTGAAGTCACTCAACATTATCCTCACAATTCACTATTCTGCCTAGTTTAGTAACATCTGCAAATTTAGACAACACAAACCTCCAAATCATTTATATAATTCCAAAAAAAGGGTCCCAACACCGATCCCTGGGGAATACCACTTTCAATTTGACTCCAGTCTGAGAAATGCCTATATGTACTACCTTCCGTTTCCTATGTTTTAGCTAACTTCTCATCCATGCTGTCCATTAATCCCAAACATTTCTAATTCGATAACAAACCTATCATGTGGCATTGTATCAAATGCTTTCTAAAAGACCAATCATATAGCTTTTGTAGCACTACTCTCATCCACTGCCTGTGTCACCTTGTGAAGGACCTCAAATAAATTTGTCAGACATGACCTGCCCTTGACAAAGTCATGTTGACTGTCTAGTATCAACTTATTTTTCTCGAAGTACATATTATCTTATCCCATATTATGGCCTCCATCCTTTTTCCCACTATTAAAATCAAGTTGACAGGTCTCTGTTTTCCTGCATTATCGTTTACCCTTTTCTTAAATAAGAATATCAGGTCCCCATTCCTCCAGCCCCGGCACTAATCCTGTGTGCAGGGAGGCCTGGAAAATTTCTGTGAATTTCTAAATATTGCACTAAAAAAGTGGAATTTCTGATGTTTGTTGGGTAATTAATCAAAACTGTCAACGGAACTGGAAATTAAAAAAAAATCTATGAAATAACATTTCACAATAATTTTAACTCTAACTCAGAAATGCCTACAAAATAAAAATACAATTCACCGATTAAAACTGCATTGCCAGCGCACTCTGAATTCATGGGAAAAACTCTCATTACTCTACTATGCCTAAAGCATCCGCAAATAGTAGGGCTTTCACTTTCAGCAAGGAACAGCAATTTTTAGTAATAAACGTGACATTCTACTTGTATCCTCACACAGAGCTTTTCTTTACATTTTCTTTTGATGTGGCCACTCACGTCTGCCAATGTGCTGGGCTTGCTGCAGTGACCACTATAATACACTCTCTCCATATTGAGGACAGACACACTTGTGTGTTAGCAATTTCAGTTTCTCTTCGTAATGGAACACTGGGTTATCAGTAAATGGCCATACTTTACAGGCTAACCATTAAATGATATTTCTTTTTAAACAGGTTCTGGAAGGGGCAACGAAAATAAAAGTTTATCAAAAGTGACCATGCATTTAGCAGAGGCTATTCCTTTCCACTTATTAGTTATCTGTACCTCCAGTAAATATAACTAGCACTAACTGGCAAAGGTCTATCACATCTTTTCACATACAAGAACACTGGCCTAGAAACTTGATTCACAGCATGTGTTTTTTGGGCAAGAAATAAAGGTGAAGAATGCATTTACTAATTAGGGGTTGGAGGTGACTAAAAAGGTATCATGTTTACAACCTGTAGCACTACAAGCTATGATGACTGAGCAGTCATTGGCTCTTTGCCTACTCCAATCTCTTTGTAAAGGTGGATCATGATATTCAGCCGTTAGAGCAGTGATCCCTAAAGAGATGCCTAGAGGGTGGCACAAGGAAGGTGAGCAGACAATTTAATACATGGCTGAAAATATAGAAATGCTCCTTCTGGCTCTGTATTCCCACTCCCCTCCTGTTCACCTCACCATCTGCAGATTTAAGTGTTGCTCTCAGCTGGCCAACTCACCTCTCCAACCAACGGCCAACAAGTTGGCCCTCATACTCACAGTTTGCCAGGGATTTGTAAATGAGGGCGGCCAACTAATTTCCCATACTTCAGCCACTTTCAGTCCAAATTTTTATGCAATCTAATTTTTAGGCCTTTGTTGTAATTTATCAAAATGGACATGGTATTGCTTCTATTAGCAGCTATAAGATATACTCACTGTAGCAGGAAGGGGCAATAAGCCTTACCTTCTTGTGCCAAAGCTTTGGTACCTTTCCTCAAAAAAGCATGCAGTGAAAGAAAATGAGCAGATGAAAAACAAAAATAAGTATGAGACAGAAAAGCTATATCATTAATGGAACGCTGTACTGAATCTATGATTTCATATGCATAGCTGTTATCCTTAACATATATATTAACAAAGGTACACTCAGTATAAAATTGACTGATCTTTAAAAAAAAGCCAAAATAATTTATTATTTTCTCTACGATTGATAATATTTGATATCTGACTGGTTCGTAATGGTAAAAGTTCGCAATTCAGGTTTTCAGAGAAAACGTTTGTACTGTGTTAGTTTACACTTTCAAGGTGGACTGGACAACCCTTGAGTGGCGACCGGATTTGATGTCTTATTCATGGTGTAGGCCAAGAAGATCAGAAAGCAAGATAATGAAGTGTGAGGCTGGAAGAACACAGCAGGCCCAGCAGCATCTCAGGAGCACAAAAGCTGACGTTTCGGGCCTAGACCCTTCTTCAGAGAGGGGGATGGGGTGAGGGTTCTGGAATAAATAGGGAGAGAGGGGGAGTCGGACCGAAGATGGAGAGAAAAGAAGATAGGTGGAGAGGAGAGTATAGGTGGGGAGGTAGGGAGGGGATAGGTCAGTCCAGGGAAGACGGACAGGTCAAGGAGGTAGGATGAGGTTGGTAGGTAGGAGATGGAGGTGCAGCTTGGGGTGGGATGAAGGGATGGGTGAGAGGAAGAACAGGCCATTTCCACTCCCCCTCCCATTCTTTACATGACATGTCCATCATGGGCCTCCTGCACTGCCACAATGATGCCACCCGAAGGTTGCAGGAACAGCAACTCATATTCCGCTTGGGAACCCTGCAGCCCAATGGTATCAATGTGGACTTCACCAGCTTCAAAATCTCCCCTTCCCCCATCACATCCCAAAACCAGCCCACTTCGTACCCTCTCCCCACTGCACCACACAACCAGCCCAGCTCTTCCCCTCCACCCACTGCATCCCAAAACCAGTCCAACCTGTCTCTGCCTCCCTAACCTGTTCTTCCTCTCACCCATCCCTTCCTCCCACCCGAAGCCACACCTCCATCTCCTACCTACTAACCTCATCCCACCTCCTTGACCTGTCCTTCTTCCCTGGACTGACCTATCCCCTCCCTACCTCCCCACCTATACTCTCCTCTCCACCTATCTTCTTTTCTCTCCATCTTCGGTCCGCCTCCCCCTCTCTCCCTATTTATTCCAGTTCCCTCTCCCCATCCCCCTCTCTGATGAAGGGTCTAGGCCCGAAACGTCAGCTTTTGTGCTCCTGAGATGCTGCTTGGCCTGCTGTGTTCATCCAGCCTCACATTTTATTATCTTGGATTCTCCAGCATCTGCAGTTCCCATTATCACTGATACAAGATCAGAAAGCACTTTGCTTCCTGGGCCAGTGGATTGGACAAAATGAACAAATATGGATTTGTTTTGGCTCTTTTCACAATTCAAAGCACTTTACAGGCAATGCTATAATTTTGAACCATAATCAATCTTGTAGCTTGAGTAATGCAGCAGCAATTTTCTGTTTCTGGGGGCTTAAGGGCAATGTAATACGGGAGCTGATAGTGGGTTTTGGTGTTTTTCTTTAAGATAAGTATTTGTCACGACATTGGGAGAACTCTCTTATCCAATGTCATGGGATCTTTTATACTAATTTGAAGCAGCTCTAAATATCTCAAATGAAGGAAGACAGTGCCAACAGTGTGTGAGCTACCAAAGCAGTTTATGCCATAATGTTCAGGCTTACACTGAAAACAGGCACTAGTATTCATGCCAGATAGGTCCCAGGCAATGACCATCTTCATAAACAGATGGCTGTCTTGGTATTCAATGGCATTATTTAACATAAATATAAGAAGTCCACTTGATCAGTACCCAATCCATTACCTCAAATATTTAGTCAAGGAAAGAAAATAAGAGAATTTTGAATGATCAGAGAGGCACTAATCCTCATGAAACTAAACCCTTCCCCCCCCCCCCTCAATTGTGCTTCACTGCCAAAGCCCTCCCTCAGGTTCTCTCCTCTCTAAGCAGCCAACCCGTCCATTTACAGTGACCGGGTGGGTTCTGCACACGAACTGCTGTGTTTTTGATCAGGACGCCTCCTCCCCGAACCTACCACCACCAATCAGCATATAGCTCCATTCACAGCTAGTTGCCTGATGGAATGACGATGAGACTCTCAGGAAAATCGGCCAGCTCTCAGATCACTTCCATCGGGGCAGGTTCCATCCATCCCACCCCACTCCCATAGTCAAGCAAAAGTACATGCCAAAAACAATCTCAAAAACATTGTGGGTTGTAAGTCAAAATGGTGTGAAAGTGGTATAACTGAAATAAAATTGTTAGAACAGGAAGACAAAATTCTTTCAACCTTTGAGGAGTCTTAAAAAGGCACTTCCATTAGTAAATAGCCTTTGCTGAAGGTGAGTTGTGATAGTATAGGCTTCAGAACTTTAATAACTGTTCATGGATTGGATGAATCACAAGGATAAACTGTTATACTCAAAAGCAGCAGCAATAATTCTGTCTGGAACAAACTATTAAAGGACAAGGACAAACTTATACAGGAATTGAAAGTAATTAGTCATGTCTGGGAGCGGAGGCATAGACAGAACTGTTATGGCTCCTGCTTGGTAAGTTTTATTGCTGTGAAGACAACTGATTGCCCTGGAGAAGAATTTAAAGGGTTAATCACAGGAAAACTGTATCTTTTAACTCATTCAGTGCCAAATGTAACAAGAAACATAGAAATTACTTCTGACAGAATCACAGAATCCCTACAATGTGGAAACAGGCCCTTTGGTCCAACAAGTCCACACTGACCCTTGGAGCATCCCACCCAGACCCATCCTCCATAACCCACTTAATCGACACACCCTTGAACACTACGGGCAATTTAGCATGGCCAATCCACCTATCCTCCACATCTTTGGACTGTGGGATGAAACCAGAGCACTTGAAGGAAATCCACGCAGACACGGGGAGAATGTGCAAACTTCACACAGACAGTTGCCGGATGGTGGAATCGAACTTGGGTCCCTGGCACTGTGAGGCAGCAGTGCTAACCACTGAGCCACCGTGCCGCCCCAAGGAAGCTAGCTGTGGTCTCGCAGTAAGTTGCATGAAAATGACTCTAAGGAAATCATCAATATCACCTCAGAGGCTAATGACAAAACTCTATATAAGAATCCAACATCAGAACAACTCAACAGCAGAACATTGAAGAACAACAGTTCAGAAGGACCAAACTCTGAAAACTTCTAGAGACAGATTACTATTGGTTGAAGCCTTGGTCAGATGTCACCAGTAATCAGGCAATAGCTAAGTTGAATTACAGGCTTATACTTGCTTACTTGAGAGGTCTTACATTTCATTGCTACATGCAATAAAAGTTGAATTATTGGTTCAGTATTTGATTATCTGAGATTTCTTAATAAGTAGCCGAATTAAATGTAACCTGTGGTGAGTTACCTACAACAGCAGGGACTGGAAAGCAGATCCGAGAAACAAGCCAAGCAAATCAGTGTCGAAATGCCTGCTCAATGGCTGCCAAAAGCAATGCAGAGCTGCATGAATTGCTGGTGAGGCAGGTTGCTGCTGTGCTACTCCATCATACCATCTGTCAGCCTGTTTGCAAAGGGATGCAGTGAGGCTTCGAGTTACACTGACCATGACTGCCTCTGCAAATCCCAGCCCAGGTTACATAAGAGCTACAAATGGCTTTTGAAGCAGATGGTAGAATTATACATCAGCCTTTCTATTAACCCAATCCCTGAGGAAGGCAGGTCTCCACAGTCCAAGCCAACTCGATATTTTAGGGCTTACAGAAGCAGAAGGAAGGCAGTGGTGTGAGGGGTGGGTAGCGCAGCCAACTCAGGTAATCTGCACCTGTTTTTCTCATCCAGTGACATATAAAACATAACACGTGGCTGCCTCTGAAGAAATGTTCAGCGTAGCAAGCTTTTGCCCATCTCACTGATCCCAGCTGTTCTGCTAGTTTCTACAAGCACAGCAGATACTGAAGTGGCACCATTTCAAAGTTAAAATGACAGTGTGACCTGTCTGACATTTCCATCATAGGTTCTCCTTTTGCTAATAGAACAAGTCAAAGAGAAAGTAACTGAAGCCAGTAATTACTGGGAGAAAGGCAATTATAGTTAAGAACAACTGGCATATCAACTTACTGCTACCGGAACTAGAAAACAAAATGAACAGAGGAAGACCTAAAACACTTAAAATCTGTGCTCATGAAATGACTCCTCAACCATCTGTAAAATCCAAGTTCCAACTCAGCTGTGCCAGACCCAGATCCTGGAATTCTGTGAAGTTTTGACTAATTCTACCATAACCTGGAAAACCAATGTGAACTCACTGTCCTACATACCCTGGGGATTTTGCTGGTCTGTCAGAGTTACTGTTGGAGATGAGTGGACATACACAGAAGATGTTTTTAAATGTTTATTCACCCAATGTGAGCATCATGGGCAAGGCCAGTACTTGTTGCCCATTGCTAATTGTAATTAGTGCCTTCTTTCAAATAGATTCATGTGTTGCAGGCATACCCAAGGTGCTGTTCAGTCAGACGTTCCAGCATTTTGACCCACCGGACATATAGTTCCAACTCAAACTGCTGTACGGCTAGAAGGGAAATTTACTGATGTTCCCACTCATCTCTGCTCTTGTGCAGTTGCACAGCGAATATCATTGGTTTGGAAGATACTATGAAGAGGACACAGTACGTCTTTTAGATGCTACATTCTGTAGCCACACAGCACCAGTGGTGGAGGCAGTAAATGTTTAAGGTGGCGCATGGAGTGCTAAACAATTGGATCACTTTACTCTGAATATGAAAAAGTTCCTTGCTGGACTGCCCATATGCAGGCTGAAGATGACTGGGCAATTCCTACGTCGATGCCTTTGGGCTCAGATGATCAGCCTCCAGCAACTACAGCCATTATCTTTCGTGCAAAATATGATGTGAGCCAGTGAAGAATGTCACCATCCCACAACTCACATCATCTTCAATTTTACCAAGTGTTTTTGATGTTATACTCAGTCAAACGCTGCCTTGATGTAAAAGAAAATCACTCCCACCTCATCTCTGGAATTCAGCTCAGACTATCTTTCAAGAAAGTCTGCAAAGAGGAGGTGGCATAATCCAAATGATCATTGATAGAGAGGTTATTGCTGAGGGCATGCCACCTAATTCCTGCTGATGACTCCTTCTAGTTTCTTTTTTCTGATGATTGAGGACAAACTGGTGGAATGATAATTGACAGGTTTGGATTTGTGCTTATGCTTGTGAGCCAGACATATCCAGGCACATTTACACATTCTATAGTAGAGGATAGTTGCCAGTTTTAGAAGTGTACAGTTAGTTCTAGAGCATAAGTCCTCAGCACTGCAATTGGGATGTTATCAGACCTTTAACCTTTACTGTACCTAACTCAGCCGTTGCTCAATATCAAATGCCAGGAAGCAAATTGGCTGAAGATTGACATGTACGTTGCTGGAGACTGCAGGAGTTGGAGGGATGGATCTTCCACTTCGCACTTCAAGCTGAAGATGGTTTCAGTAAGCCATTTGCAGAAAATAGGTGATGCTACTTCTGTAGAAAGGTGATTTTAGTAATTTCACAGAAAGATCTTATGTGACACCAGGGTCACGAGCTGTCTGGCTCAGCCTCAAACTGTTGCCAGGGTGAGTAATGGAGTAGGTACTGCTGAATGGTGTTTATTGCTGGTGCCAAATACATTAGTTTTGGCCTTCCACGATTTAATTGGATTTCATTTCAGCTGATCTAGTTAGACAAGCAGCCTCCCAAGACATTGGTAGGTGACAGGTAGAATGAGGCTGAGCTAGATACCATTAATAGGGACTTTGATTCAACAGATCAATTTGATACAGAAGTTGTTGAGTGTGTGTTCCTTTAAGGTGAACAGAGACTAGTCTATAATCCATGTGTCTAGGCAAAACAATCTCAACTCTGCACTCAGGAAAACTTACAACGTTAGAGTGAAAAGTCACATCTTAGCATCATGATACATAATTATGCTATCCATGCATGCGACTGGCAGTATTTAATAGAGGCAACAGGGGCTAGTCTAAATTCAAACAGTAAGAGATATGAAAAGCATATAAAACGCACCAATGACATCAGAAAAATCCAGTTTAAATAAGATTTTGCAACAGCAATTGTGTGATCGGTAGCTTTAAGTATTCACAAAGGAGACATTCAAGCTAAGTTTTGTTTGTAATAATTGACAGTTTTGAGTCTTTGAGGGCTATCACTTCACAAGTCAAAAATCTTTCACGGAAGTGAGGCACTTATGCATCAATTAACAGAACAGAGGAGGAGTTTTCATTGAAAGGAATAAAAGTTAAATTTTATTTGCTCATATTCACAGAAACAGAAGATAGGAGTAGGATGAGGCTATTTGGCCCTTCAAGCCTGCTCCGTCATTCTTCACGATCATGGCTGATTGTCCAACTCAATAGGCTAATCCTGTTTTCTCCCCATAACCTTTGATCCCATTCGCCCAAAGTGCTATATCTAATTGCCTCTCGAATACATTCAATGTTTTGGCATCAATTACTTCCTGTGGTAATGAATTCCACAGGCTCACCACTCTTTGGATGAAGAAATGAATCTTCATCTCCATCCTAAATGGTCTACCCCGAATCGTCAGACTGTGACACCTCGTTCTGGATACACCCACCATCGGGAATATCCTCTCTGCATCGACCCTTTCTAGTCCTGTTAGAATTTTATAAGTCTCTACTAGATTCCCTTTATTCATCTGAACTGCAGGAAAAACAATCCTAAACTAGTCAATCTGTCTTTACTCATCAGTCCCGTCAATCCCAGAATGGGCCTGATAAACCTTTGCTGCAGTCCCTCAAGAGCAAGGTGATGTATTTCCAAGGCAGGATGGTGAGTGACTTGGAGGGAACTTGCAGGCGGTGGGACTCCCATGTACAGTATCTGCACCCCTTGTCCTTCTAGATGATTGGGATTGAGAGTTTAGAAGGTGCTGACTAAGGATCTTTGGTGAATTTCTACAGTTCATCTTGTAGATAACACACACTGCTACTACTGCAATTAGAGATGGAAGGACTAAACGTTTGTGCATGTGGTGCCAATTATGGGGGCTGCTTTGACCCTGAGTGTGAAACTTCGATTGTTGTTGGAGCTGCACCCATCCAGCTAAGTGAAGAATATTCCAACATACTCTTGACTTGCACCTCCCAAATGGTGGACAGGCTTTGGGGAGTCAGGAGGTGAGTTACTCACTACTGTATTCCTGTCCTCTGACCTGCTCTTGTAGCCACTGGAATTACATGGCAGTCCAATTCAATTCTCAAATATTGACAGTAGTAGTTTGAATGTCATGTGGTGATAGAACCTCCTTTGTTGGAGACAGTCATTGTTTGGCACTTGTATGATGTAGATGTTACTTGCCACTCATCATCCCAAACCTGGATTTTGTTCAGGAATTGTTGCATTTGGACATGGACTGCTTCAGTATCTGAGGAGTCAGTAATGGTGCTAAACATTGAGCAATCAGTGAACATTCCACTTCTGACCTTATGGAGGGAAGGTCATAGATAAAACAACCAAAGATGGTTGCACTTGGGACACTACCTTGTGGAACTCCTGTTGTGATGTACTGGAGCTGAGCTGACTGACCTCCACCATCACACCCTTCTTATTGGCACTGGATATGACTCCAAAGAGCGGAGAGTATTTCCTCCGATTCCCATTCACTCTGGATTTGCTAGGGCTCCTTGATGCCACACATGGTCAAACGCAGGGTTGATGCTAAGGCCAGTTACTCTCAACACACTACTGAAAGTGAACTCTTTTCTCCACGTTTGGAACAAAGCTGTGAGAAGGTCAGGAGCTTAGTAATCCTGGCAGAATCCAAACTGAGCACTAGTAAGCAGGTTGTTGTGAAGCAGGTGCTGCCTGAAGCACTGTTAATGATATCTTCCATCACTTTATTAACACTTGAGAGTTAGACTGATGGGCATTAATTGGCTGGGTTGAATTTATCCTGCCTTTTATATGGACAGGACGTATCTGGGCAATTTTCCATATTGTCATTCAGTACTGTAATTGCACTAGAACAATTTGCCTAGGGACATTAGTAGCTCTGGAGCACTAGACATCAGTACTACAGCTGGAATATGGTCAGGGCCCATAGCCTTTCCTGTATCCAGTGCCTCCGGCCATTTCCTTATATCACATGGAGTGAATCAAATTGGCTAAAGACTTCCATCTCAAATGCTGGAGATTTTGTGAGAAGGCTGAGATAGGAACACAGGAAAGGTTGAGCCTGCCCCGCCATTCAATTCAATCATGACTGATCGAACACTTCAACACCTTTTATCTATACCATCTTGTATGCTGGTTGATCATCCACTTGGCACTGCTGGTTGAAGACTGTTGCAAATGATTCAGCCTTATCTCTTGCACTGTTGTGTTGGCTTCCCCGTCATTCAGAATGAAAACATAAGCAGAGCCTCCTCCTTCAAAATCTCCCCTCCCCCCCACTGCATCCCAAAACCAGCCCAGCTTGTCCCCGCCTCCCTAACCTGTTCTTCCTCTCGCCTATCCCCTCCTCCCACCTCATGCCGCACCTCCATTTCCTACCTACTAACCTCATCCCGTCTCCTTGACCTGTCCATCCTCCCTGAACTGACCTATCCGCTACCACCTCCTCCAGTGAGTTGTTTGATCATCCACTACCATCCACAACTAGATATGGTGAGACTACAGAGGTTAGATTTGATACATTGGTTATGGAATCACTTAGTTCTATCCATCACTTGGCTCTTTATGTTGTTTGGCAGCTTCACCAGGTTGACACCTAATTTTTAGGCTTGCCTGTGCTGATCTTGGTATATTCTCATTCATTCTTCATTAAAACAATGGTAATGGACGAATGGGAGATCTGCAGGACCATGAAATTGCAGATTATGAGTGAACATAACTGTCCTTGCTGATGAGCCACTGCTTCATATCAATCATCAGTCCTTGGGGGCTAAACAGTTTAGACTGGTACAGTCAGAAACAGATGCATCTGCAGCAGGATGGTGGGGATGAGGTCAAAATTAATTTTCCTTCTTTTTGGTTCCCTCGCAATCTAGCACAGACCTAGTCAAGCAGCTAGCTTTGTCCTCTAGGGCTCATTCAGCTTGGTCAGCAGTAGTGCTGCCAAGCCATTCTTGGTGATGCACATATAAGTTCCCACCCAGAGTGTACTCTATGCTTCCTCCAAGTGGTGTTCAACATGGAGGTGGGGGAGGAGGGGGTGGGTAACTGAGAGGGGAGGGGGGTGCTTGCTGGTGGTATATGGCAGTCAGCAGGAGGTTTCCTTGTCCATGTTTGACTTGATGCAATGAGACTTCATGGGGTCCACAGTCAGGGTCAATGTTGAAGACTCCCAGGGCAATTCCCTCTTAACTGTGCTGCCACCTCTGCTGAGTCTGACCTTCCAGTGAAACAAAATGTACCCAAGCACAGTGTTGGTGATGGTGATCTCTGGGACAGTCTGTAAGGCAAGATTCCATGTGTATGACTATACCAGACTCTTGCTTATCTAGTCTAGGAGACAGCTCTTCAAACTTTGGCATTAGCTCCCTGATATTAGATCGGAGGACACTGCAGGGTTGATAGGGCTGGTTTGTTTTACTGTTTCTGGTGTCTAGGTTGATTTTGGGTAATCTGGCCACCTTCCTTCCTTTGAGACATTTTAGCTGTTTTGATACAACTGAGTAGCTTGTGAGGTCATTTCAAAGGTCAGTTATGAATCAAGCATATAGCTGAGAATCTGGAATCACGTAGTCTAGTCCTGGTAAGGATGACAGATTGCCTTCCCTTAAGAACATCAGTGAACCAGATTGATTCTCATGATAACTATTTCATGGACATCATTAGACTTCTAATTTCAGATTTTTTTTTGCATTTCAAATTGCACCATCTGCCGTGGTGGAATCCATGTAGTGCAGGGTTGACTTTGCAGGCTAACTCTAATCAGGTCACCTTTCTCCAGATACCATATGCTTTTAATTGCAAGGCAACATTCCTCATTACAGAATGGCTTTCAATTTAAATAAAATTTCTATTTTGCAGATGCTAAGCTTTTTTTATAAGTTGGTTGGTGAAAACATTTGCTGTACAGATCACTACTTTTGGAAATAATGTAGGTAAAACACAATATTAAGTGTCCAAAGAATGGAATTTAATTGGCCTTCCTATCTGTTCCTTGAATGTGGAATTTGTCCGAATTCTTAAGCCTTGATCACATTTGATGATGGAAGATCATTGCAAACTTTATAGTGCCTCAGCTTTCCTTTCTTCAAAAAATTGATCAAACTGATTCTTGTCAGATTCTTTGATTAAAACAGAACCAAAGGAACAGATGTTGCTAAGCAACAGAAAGACAGACAGACAGACAGACAAAGGTCTAGTGTATTTTCTAATACGCCATAAAAATTCAAGGCTATGTCACAAAATAAGATTTTCAGTACCAATTAGAAACAGTTTTTTATTGGGAATTGTGACAATTAAAACAACATTTTCCTAATCTATTTTAATGCAATTTCTTAATTACTCAGCTGACATCTCAACATTCCCAATTTCATGTTGGTTTCTCACATTCCAGGAAAACAGTAGCAGTTATGCTGCTGGACTAAAAATCTAGAGCCCTAGAGAAATGATCTAGAGACTTGCACTAAAGTCCCATTTAGCAGCTAGGAAAGTTAATGAAATAAATTTGGAATACAAAGCCATGAAATCACAGGGCTGCAACAAATACCCATCTGATTAACTAAGGTCAAGTGGGAAAGAAAGTCTGCCATCCTTATCTATTTGATTCTAGACTCACAAAAGTGTAATTGAATCTTAAATGCCTTCTGAAGTAGTCTAGAGAGTCATTCAGTTGCACCAAACCAAATACAAGAATAAAAGTAGAAATGTACCTTGCATCAAACTGAACACTAAATATGACTAAGGCACACCCAGTCAGTTCTATAGTTTTGCGCATTAGCACTTTGATGTACGCAGTCAGGAGAGAGTGCTCCTAAGAGTTCTCCATATTACCTCATTCCCAAAAAGTCTCATAGCATTAGGTCTAACATGGATAAGGAAACTTCTTGCTTGCAATTACCCTCTACCTTCCTTTACAGACATATTGATTCATCAGCTAAGTTGAACACTGACTGAAATAGATACTGATGGTATTAAGGCACAGAGTGTACTCTGAGTGAAGGAATTTTTAGTCTATCATGCAGATTGACTCAGAAGTACCACCACTGATCATGCTCTCACAGACAAAACAGCCTGACACCAGGCAGTAAGACAATACAAGGAAAAGTCCGCTCTCTGTCATTTTCCCAATCTCAATTGCCCATCCATGTCACTATTAGGACATCAGAGAAGGTCTTGTGAAAATAAGGTCCTGATCTTCACACAGAGGATAACTACCATAATTTTACATGCACAGAGAGCTAAATGAGATAGATTCATTACAGATTTAGCAACTCAAAACTGGGCATCCACAAGGCTAAAGCAATAGAATTGCATTCAAAGACAACCTGTAACAACACGTCCTGGCATATCACTCACTGCATGATTGCCATCAAATCACTGTTACAACCATGGCAGGATTGTACGTCTGGAGCAGGCACCAGGCATACCTACAAATGAAGGAGCCAGCTACAACACAGAACCATAGGAATGCCAAACAGTGGGACCAGCCTCCTAGGGAGGGAAAACATTCTACAATTAAAGGAGATGATCTAAAGGCCTGCCACAACCAATCCAGAATTGTGATGGACAACTAAAAAACAATCCAGAGGATAAGGTCCCATGAATAGCTTCAGTCACATTAAGGGTTTGTGAGGAGAACTTTGACTAGGTATGTCTTTGCGCTGTTGGGTGACTAGCTCTACCCTGGGTGGCTCATCTGGTTCTACTCTTGTAAAATATTCTAATAATGCTTACATAATATTAAGTAACTTTCTGTACCATTTCAGAGGCAGTTGAAAGTTAACGAACTTTCTGTGCATCAAAAGTTACATCCAGACCAGACCGAGGAAGGAGAGTACATTTCTTGTCTCAAATGACCTCTTTTAATCAAACAGGTTTGAACAAAAATCCTGTGGTTTAATGGATTTTTATTCCAGATTTATCTTGTTTACTGATGTCAAAGTCCAGTGCATGAGTATAAAATGACAAAGCTGAAAAACTTGATACTTCTGGCTGAGGATGGTTTTCATTGGATCATTAATTTCAGCCTTCTCTGGAGATTCCCACCATCACTGATACCTCACCAGCCAATTGGATTCAGTTCACATGACACCAAAAACAGATGATGCGTACACAGAACGCAGCTAGGGCTATGGGCTCTGACAACAGTTTGGCCATAGTACTGAAGCTAACTGCATCTTCAGCCAAGCTATTGCAAATACAGCTATAATACTAGCATCCATCCAACAGTGCATTAACTTGACTAGGTACGTTTTGGCACCAAATTTAGGACAAATCCAATCTGGCCAATTGCTGCTCCATCAACCTAATGTCAGGCACTAGCAATGTGATGGAAGGTGTTGACGTTGGTGCTACAAATTATATTCACTCAACAATAACCTGCTCATAATGTCAAAATCATATCCTAGAAGAACCATTTATCTACAGACTTCATTACAGCCTTTATCCAAAATTGGCCCAAGGGCTGAATATTAGAGATGAGGTGATAATGACTGTCTCTAACTACCAAGAAGCTTTTGATTAAGGTACATCAAGGAGCTCTAGGAAAACTAGAATAAACAGAATCGGGGCAAAAGACTTCACTATCTGGAAAGATAACTCACAAAAGAGAGGACGGCTGCATCTGTTGGAGGCCAATCACCTCAGTTCCAGGATATTGCTGCATGAGCACCTCGGCTATTCACCATCTTGATTGGAACTATATCACCATTTCTTCACTGTTTCTCGGTCAAAAACTTGGAACTCCTTGCTTTTGGCACTGTGAGCTGTAAGCAGTACCTGGACTAGAGCAGTTCAAGTTGGCAGCTCGCCACTACCTTTTCAAGTGTAATTAGGGATAGATTAAAAAAATTCTGGCCTTACTTACAACCCTCATACAAATTTTTAAAAAAGGAAAGTGTATGCCCACTATGGACTATTGTATAAATAGGAATACCTACGTGTAGACTACTATAGTAAAAAGGTAATTGCATTTCTTGAAAAAACGACCAAGGTGAGACCATTAAGTATTTTAAACAGCATTGTGAGTATATTGCTTTCTGAGATTTTGAAGTTAAATGGACAAAGCAATTGATATTTTGATCCTACTACTTAAATACACAGAGAATGTCTCATAGCACTGAGCAAGTGGTCTACAGGGAAAGAAAGAAAACTAATTTGGAAAGCTCAAAGCATGGTCAGAAGGAACAGCCCTCAGGAAATGCCACATTTCGTGTTTTGGGCATTAGAGGAATTTCAGTTATTTTACATTCAGGTAATGTTGTTGAACTCAATTCACAAGGTTCAAATCACAACTATATTCAGACAATAGAATCTGTTTTGACTGATGACTCCCCCATCTCACATCACTTTGAAACAAGGAGTTTAATTTGATTAAAATCAGTTACAGATGGTTTCCAAGCAAAATAACACTTCAGAAATGAGTAGTTGATTTGTTTTGCAGATCAGCTAGTTAACTGTCCGCAGTGAGGAGCTGTGGTGGGATGGCAAACAGATCTTTGCCCTCGTGATTAGTTAAGGCTAGTTGGAAAGTCAGTCCATCTAAAGTAATGTGGGATAGAAGTCAAGGGAGGGTAAATTTTAAGGTCAGGCACAAAACAGCCAGTAACTAAGATAACCGGGAGGAGTAAGACAGAGGAGGAATTTCAAGTTCAAGGCCCTAAGAAACAATGTCAAATTTTTGGATGCAAGGGGACAAAGAGGTTTGGCAAGGATAGGATGATCGTAATGGCAGCATTATTTCCTTGGTGAAGATGCAGTACATTGTATTCTCGATAAGCTGTAGTTTAGGAATAACTCAAAGAGCTGCGGATACTAGAAATCTGAAACAAAGAGATAAATTGCTGGGGAAACTCAGCAGATCTGGCCGCATTTATGGAGTTGGACTGTGGCACTGTTTTCTCTCCACAGATGCTGTCAGGCCTGCTGAGCTTCTTCAGCAATTTCTGTTTTGTCTGTAGTCTAGGAAGACTGGAAGCAGAAAAGCCATCAAAGGGAGCAATTCAGTGGTCTAGCTTGGAGATAATATGTGAAATAATAATGGATTAGGTAAATGAAAGATGCTAATTTGGGGCTGGCAGGATATCAAAGAGAAAAAAGTCAAGAAAAATAAATTCTGGCATTCTTAATACCTAGGAAGTGAAGAATGACACATAAGCTGTTAGGTCGATCGGCACAATATTCAGGAATTCCATTCATTCTTGGCTTATTGAACAACTGCTCTTTCTAGATTCATATTACTCTGTCAATAAAGTTCACAATTGTCAATTGAATTATCTGGCATATTATATGCATAAACAATTTTCATCCACATAGCATAACAAAATCAATAGACACAGACACCTACAAACAGATTCGTTGTTATTTGTGACATATTAAGGTTACATACCTTCGCTTTATTTATTGAGCAATGGAGAGCATTGTTTTCTTGGTCGTACAGCAAACTGAAATCTAATGTACCCAGGGTGGCTGGAAAAGGAAAGGAGATGGCTTTACCATCTACGCAAACAGATTGAATAAAAACAAACATAATTTAGCAACCACCCATAAAGTGATTATCTCATGGTGAAAGAAATACATAACATGTAATTCTAACAGATAAAACAATACACAGTCAAATAGAAGGGGATACCCAGTTACCGTTAAGCAATTCCGTTCTACTTGTCATGTAGCTCATGTCCAGTTTCTGTAAATTGAATGTGGCATTTTAATACATTTAAAAAAACCTTGTATTTTCTCTTCAGTTATAAACTGCCTCATTTCTAATCTGAGTACTTGCTTTGGATAAATGGTTTGCACTAAAGGAACTGAGCTGATATAATGAAAACCAGCATAATGCTATCTACTATTGCATTCCTTTACTAAAGCATAGATCAAAGGTGGTGGTTTAAACTTAAAAAGGGGCAGCACAGCAGAACGAGAAATTAACGGCTGAAAGAAGGTGAACAAAATCACACTATAATTTCGGTGAGTCTGGTGGAAAACCCAGAAATAGGCAGAAGTGTTTTTGAATAAAGGGACCTCGGGTGGGGGGTGGGGGGTGGCGGGCAGGTGCATAGCTCCTTGAAAGTGGAGTCACATGTAGACAGCATGGTGAAGGTGTCATTTGGCATGCTTGCCTTCATTGATCAGTGTTTTGAGTGTCGGAGTTGAGACATCATCAAGAAGGACAAGACATTGGAGAGGCCAATTCTAGAACTGCGTTCAATTCTGGTCTCCCTGCTACTGAAAAGATGTGGTTAAACTGGAAAGGGCTCAGAAAAGACTAACAAGGATGTTGCCACGGTTGGAGGGTTTGAGCTACAGGGAGAGGCTGAATAGGCTGGGGCTACTTTCCCTGGAGTTGAGGGTGTGATCTTATAGAGGATTATAAAATCACGAGGAGCATGGATAGGGTGAATAGCAGAAGTCTTTTTCCCAGGATTGGAGAGTCCAAAATTTGAGGGTTTAGGTTTAAGGTAAAAGGGGAAAGGTTTAGAAGGGACCTGAGGGGCAACTTTTTCATCCAGAGGCTAGTGCCTATATAGAATGAACTGCCAGTGGAAGTTCTCGAGGCTGGTACAATTACAACATTTAAAAGGCATCTGGACAGGTACATGATTAGGAATGGTTTAGAGGGATATGGGCCAAATGCTGGCAAATTGGAACAGATTTATTTGGGATTTGGTCAGCAAGGACAAGTAGCACTGAAGGGTCTGCTTCTGTGCTATATGACTTTATGCTGATATTTATTAATTCTGTGTGACTCCTATTTGTTTTGTGTAAGTGGAACACAATTTGCATCTTATCTGGGCAAAAATACAGAGGATGTTGCGCGGGAGTTGGGGGGGGTGGTGGTGGTGTTGGTGGAGAGGGGTTGGTTTGGTTGATCCAAGGCAAAGTTGCCCAGGATAGGAGAGATGAAGTCTATTGGCTTCCAGAAGGGTGACACAGTATGCTGTGGTTGGCTGGCTTGCCTGCCGAGCCAGTTTGTTGTTTCGTTACTATGCTTGATAACATCCTCAGTGCAGCCTCCTATGAAGCTTTGATCAGAGATAATGGGAACTGCAGATACTGGAGAATCCAAGATAACAAAGTGTGGAGCTGGATGAACACAGCAGGCCGAGCAGCATCTCAGGAGCACAAAAGCTGACGTTTCGGGCCTAGACCCTACATCAGAGAGGGGGATGGGGAGAGGGTTCTGAAATAAATAGGGAGAGAGGGGGAGGCGGACCAAAGAAGGATAAAGGAGAAGATAGGTGGAGAGGAGAGTATAGGTGGGGAGTTGGGGAGGGGATAAGTCAGTCCGGGGAAGATGGACAGGTCAAGGAGGCGGGATGAGACTACTAACAAAGAGACTACTAACCTCATCCCACCTCCTGGACCTGTCCGTCTTCCCCGGACTGACCTATCCCCTCCCCACCTATACTCTCCTCTCCACCTATCTTCTCCTCTATCCATCTTCAGTCCGCCTCCCCCTCTCTCCCTATTTATTTCAGAACCCTCGCCCCAGCCCCTCTCTGATGAAGGGTCTAGGCTCGAAACATCAGCTTTTGTGCTCCTAAGATGCTCCTTGGCCTGCTGTGTTCATCCAGCTCCACACTTTGTTATCTTGGATTCTCCAGCATCTGCAGTTCCCATTATCCATGTTTTAACACAGTTTGTCACCAAATCCCAATTAATATGTCAGGAGTTTAATTCTGATTCTTGTTGGGAGAAAGGGACATATACCTGAACATGAAAACTGGTAAAGTTTGCTGAAAAAGCAGGTGATTGCGATAAATTGGACAGTTCTTCAGAGAGTTGGCATAGACACAGAGCTGAATGGCTTTCTTCTGTGCCACGTGATTCCAAGCATATAATACCATACAGTATCACTAGAAGAGGTACTGTTCTTAGATAACAACAAGATATATTACATGATAGCCAATCAGTACTACATTTGGTCAAATAAATAAAACAAAGAACTGCAAATGCCAATGATCTGAAACAACAACAACAGAAAATGCTGTAGTTTCTCCAGCATTTTGTTTTTGTTTATATTTCATAGAAAAATAGAATCCCTACAATGGGGAATCAGGCCATTCGGTCCATCGAGTCTACCCTGACCCCCAGGTCATCATGCTGCCCTAGACGTAATTACAAGAATTTTCAGGAGCTGGTATAGATGCATGTGCTTCCTCTGAAACCTGTTTCAACTGAGCCGGAAGCATCTTTTTTATTAAATGTGAACATGTCTATGAATTTTGCACTGACTAAAAAGAGTCCCGTTTTCCATATTTTCCCTTGTATTGTTTATCATGTCTCTATTTCATCAGATTAGGAGCATTCTGGTGAATTTATACTCACTCTCATGCTAAAGTCCTGCACGGGAATCTTTAATTGCCTTAAGGGTAGGTATGCAAGGAACGAGTCCAGGAATGAATAGATCTCATGTAATCATTCTCTGGCTACTTCTGATAAAAAATAGTGAGACACACACTGAGTGACATATTCTTTTCAATTGAAATTTCCTAAATATAATAATAATGAAACTTCCAAAGCCATCATCCATTAGCATGGATATATTATAGGCAAGTTAAACTAACTCACGCTACCGAAATAAAATCAATTTTAAAAGAATATCATTACACAGGGACACGTATGCACAACAGACAAAAAAAATTTCATCAATTCATCAATATGTATGTCACTTTTGTTGCTGCCAATAAATCATAAAATAAGGTTTCAGGCAGCAAATGAAATCCCTCCTTTTTTTTGAATGCTGAGTGAGTGCACCAATTCTTAAATGGAATTTATAGATGCTTACATTCTTCTGCAAAGAAAATAAATTTTATATGTTTCATCTTAGAATGCCTGCAACTGTTAAAAAGCATTTTGCTAAGATTGTAACACGTGTTTAAATTATAGCAGTACATGACATATTTCAATAGATCAAAACACTCAGCTGTGACTAAAGTTAAATTAAAGACAGAGTTTTTTGAACATATAGGCAAATTATATATCAGCGCTACACTGATTATGTCTGTGTATAATTTTACTAGGACAGTTTTATTAAGTATGGTCTTATTATTTTCATCCTTACTATGCTGTAGAAAATATGGCTGCCATCCTGCATTTGGCTTCCATGGGGAATTTAACAGCAAAACAGAGTTGGTGAGCAGTCATTGTTGGTGATAAAGTGTGGAGAATGCAGCTGCCTTCCAAGCAATTGGCCTGTGTTCAACTCCCAGCTGTCACATATTGAAAGTTTTATATTGTACATCAAACTCTATAAACTCACAACTAGGAAGGAACTTGTGATGTAGTGGTTATGTCCCTATCTCTGAGCCAGGAGACTTGGGTTCAAGTCTCACCTGCTTCAGAGGTGTGTCATTACATCTCTGAATAGGTTGATTAGAAAATAACTATTAAAATATCTAGCATTAAGATTGCAAACATCAAGTAGTAGATGTGAAATTTGAACAGTGCTTCTCGCTAACATGATCCTTAATCCATTTTTCACACATCTTTAGGATTCTGACAGACATGACCACTCTGTGGATTTTCAAAATTATTATTCATTCATGGAATGTAAGCTTTCCTGGCTGAACTAGTATTTATTGCTCATTCTTAAATGCCTTTGAGGAGGCAGCACGGTGGCTCAGTGGTTAGCATTGTTGCCTCACAGCACCAGGGACCCAGGTTCAATTCCGCCCTCGGGCAGCTGTCTGTGTGGAGTTTGCACATTCTCCCCGTGTCTGCGTGGGTTTCCTCCCGGTGCTCTGGTTTCCTCGCACAGTCCAAAGATGTGCCATGCTGAATTGTCCATAGCGTCGAGGGTGGGAAATGCGTAGATAGAGTAACAGGTGGGTCTGGTTGGGATGCTTTTCAGAGGATTAATGTGGACTCGATGGGCCAAACAGCTTGCTTCCGAACTGTGGGGATTCCATGAAGGTGGTGGTGAGTTGACTTCTAGCTTAGTGATTGCAAGGTGCGGTTAAGTAGCCTTGTTGAATTTCTGCTATGCATGTTGTAAACAAAACTCACTGCTGCTACTAAGCCTCCATGGTGGAGGGAATGGATGTGTTGCTAATAAAGTGGGTTGCTTTGTCCTGAATGGTGTCAAGCTTCTTCAGAGTTGTTGGAGTTCCACTCATTCAAACTAGTGGGGATATTCCAACACACTCCCAACTTGGGCCTCATAGATAAAAGGGGGAGGGGAGGGTAGTGAGTTACTCACTGTGGGATTCCTAGCCTCTGACCTTCTCTTTAGGCCAGTGTTTATGTGGCTAGTCTAGTTCGGTTTCTGGTCAATGACAACCACCAAGCTGTTGATCTATCACTATATGATGGTGCAACTGGCTTTTAACTCTGTGCATCGAGATGATTAAACAAATAGAACTGGCTTAAAACACTGAGAATAGAATTTAATAAGAATTACCTGTCAGATAGCCTCATTGTTTTAGGGCTTTTGTCCAGAAAAAATTGTAAAGGTCAATAAAAAGACTTCCAGTGAATACAATGAAACCTTAAATGGCTGAGTCACTTTGAAATTATTTTACATTGCATACACTTTCCAATAGTTAATATACAATCCTATTTTGTCAAGCTTTCTTATGCCTATGGAACATTAAGTTATGACACGCTATAAATCAGAAAAAATGCACACAACTTCGAAATTTGCTGCCACACACAGGATTCTCTGGCTTACATTCAAGCCCATGGGGCATTCTATAGAATCCTTACAGTGTGGAAGCAGGCCATTTGGCCTATCGAGTCCACACTGACCCTCTGAAGATCAGCCCATCCAAATCCATTCCTCTATCCTAAACCTTGCACTTCCCACAACTAATCCAGCTAGCGTGCACATCCCTGGACGCTATGAGCAATTTAGCATGGCAAATCCACGTAACCTGCATATTTTTGGAAAGTGAGAGGAAACCAGAGCAGGAAAGGCATGCAGACACAGAGAGAATGTAAAACTGCAATCAGTTGCACAAGGCAGCAATGCTAACCACTGAGGCACTGTGCTGCCTCCTTTCCACAACCGTCCTTTGGTCTTGGTTTTAGATTCTCTGCTTCATTCAGAGAGGTTTCCATAATGCAGCTCTTGCTGCAAACTACTGCCTTCCTTTTCCTTCCTTCACTTTCTCTTATCCTACAGATCTCAACATAGTTGTATTCATTATGTACTTTTTTCAAAACGCTTGCCTTTCTTCTTTGCTTTGTTCCAAGAACTTTCGAGCTTTTCTCTTTATCTGCTGGCACCACCTCAATGTAGTTTATTAACACATTTCAAACATTTGCACTGTACAATCAAGGACTTTCTCTTTTCTCTTTTGCTTGCTGACTTTAGGAGGATTAGCACTAGCTAACCTGCAGAGAGGTGACATGGATATGATGGGTCAAATGGCCTCCACCAGTACTGTAAATGATTCTATGATTACTCTGCCTTCTTAATGTGCTACATTGTTCTTTCACTTGTGTACTGCAGAAGGAAGTCCAAAGCAAATGGCTTGTGCCCAAGGAATAGAGAAAGTTTTGTTAGGAAGCAACAGTTTTCCCTAGCCAAGTAAGAAGCCATAACAACCATTCATATTTATAAAGTTCCCTTAAGGAGGCAAAATGTACCAAGGCACTTTACAGAAGCATGACCAAATAAAATGTGTCATGTGCCATGTAAACAATATTAGATCAGGTAACCAAAAACCTTGTCAAATCAGAGGGCAGTAAACTCCCTTGTGCTGGGGAAATGAAAAGTGGAAGGTTTAAGGATGGAAGTTCAGAATTTGTGATCTCTGCAGTTAAAGGGACATCCAGCAATGCTGAAGCAATTCAATTCGGGGATATGTACCAGGCAGAGGAGCAGAGGGTTGCAGGGCTGGAGGAGACTATAGACATAGAAGCAGTGAATATGTCAGCAGCGACACGTGTTTGCAACTTTGAACGAAATCATTTTGCTCGTCAGGCCAGCTCTTTGCTGTAACAAATAAAATCAGTTCCAGTATTTGTGTATCATCATCTGATAGAACAATAAACATAGAAAAGTTGCACATATGTATAATGTAGACACTTACTACCATTGCTGCTGCTAAACAGGTATTCTTTGCACTTGCATTCCTATCAACACAAAGTGAGGATTATTCCATTCCTTATTAAACTCAACACAGTTTACTGCGCATGTCAAAGTCAAAAGTACAGCTGATGCCATGCAGAATGATATAAGATTGCTACAAGCCTGTAGTAGATGCAGTGATTAATTTGTTACGACTTAAGTGACATTCAGGTAATTGTTGAATAGAACATTTCCTACCCAAGGAAAAACATTCTCTAATCTTCGTACCAATTATATTAAGGCAAACACATTCTCTTTATATCCATGTACAACAATCACAGCTTAACCAAACTGCTAATTTAGTTGGAATTTAACATGTATAGTTGCATCCCATTTAGTCAGTGACTAGATATAAACATTATTGATAGCCATCATTTTCCAACAACGTCATGCAACAAAATACGTTGTCAATACAAGGGGCCATCCAGCCCACCACGTCTGCATTGCCTTTTCATTACAGCAATCAAAAACTAATTCCTGTGCCTAGTTCTCCTTGAGGCATATGCTTGGTTTCAATTCTTTTTTCTTTATTTCTCTGATATAAAGGAATATTCCCTGTCTTAAACATTCCCAATGGCTAAACATTTCAAGGCCCAATAATTCTTGCAGTAAAAAAAATCTGTAATCTCTTCCACACTCTGGGTGATGTTTTTTCAAAAATCACCATTGCTTGCCATAACTTCTCCCACCATGGAAACAGCCTTTCCCAAATCACTCTGATCACAATCTTAAGGAACTTTTAAAATCTCTATGACGTGGTCTCTTAGGTATTTCTGTCCTAATGGATTTTGTCCAAATATCTCAAGTATCTCCTCAACAATAATTTTCCTAGCCCAGACTTCATTCTGGTGGAACTATGCCAGACATCCTCTATAGACTAGACGTTGTTTTTATAATGGTACACCCAAACTGCACACACAATACCAACTAATGCCCATTCACTGCCGTCCACAACGTTGTTACCATGTGCCAAACCTTCCCAGGCACTGAAGGACATGGACATTGGTGAAAAAGTTGGACATGGACATTGGTGAAAAAGTTGGAAAATCGTGCAAAGTGGCTAGCAGAGACCTTCTTGATAACAAAAGCAAAATGTCCCATTTCCCAACCAAGTGTTGAACATTAAGATGGGATTCTCAGAAGTGAGCGACAAGAGTCCTATCTGCTATATTAGCATACATTTATCACCCTCATTATTATGTTAACTCATGTCATTGTTAAGCAGTTTCCCATCCCCCAGCTACTGGACAGAAAAGAGACCGTGACAGATTCTAACATGAAAGTCACAGCAGTTACCAGGCAACAAGCTCACTGCTTTGTTCGTCTGTTACCAACATTTCAGGGCAAGTTCCAAGGGCAGTAAATCACACATTCCGTACTGTCCAGAAGGACCAGGGCAGGATGCCAGTTACCCTCTGACTGACATGTCCAGGGTAAACAAAACGAATTATTCAGAGCAGCTAGAGACTGCCAGTGTTTGATTAGATGCACGGCTGGTCTTTAAAATTGGACCCAGTGCCAGGAATTCCAGGAGATCCCAGAAATGACTTGTACCTTTTCCTGTGGCAAGTGTGAATGTATAAAAAGCTTTAGGGGTGTGATACATAGATCAGGAAGCGAGTTATGGAAGATAGCTCTTGCAAGTTTCAATTTGAAAATTACAGCCAGGCTATTTTTCCCTATTAGGAAGCACTTCAGATAGGGTGGTTATAAAGAGACTGTTTTCAATAGGTGATGGATCAATAGCCAGGGGACACAGGTTTAAAGCAAGAGGTAGAAGTCTAAGAGGGAAGTGGAGATGAAATCTTTCTACCCAAAGGAGACTGGGAATCTGGAGTGCATTGCCTGAAAGGATGTTTGAGTCAGTAAATTCAAAATATTTAAGCAGTACTGAGTTGTTCACTTGCATTGCCATAGCCTCCAGGACTATGGGCAGTTGACCATTACAGACACGATGGGCCAAATGACTTTCTTCTGTATTATAAATGTCCATCAGTCTATAAGGAAGATTAAAGATCTGGATTTATCTCCCTGCTCTCTCCCTCAAAAGGATATGGTGGTGGAAGAATTGGAGTTATTGGTACAATCAAGACAGAAGGAGTGCAATGTCTCTCTCTAGTCCCATTATTCCATGGGTCACAACATAAACATTATTGTTTTACTCAGTTCCCTATATGATAGGTCATTCAATTTCTCTATTATAGACTAGGCTTTTTTAATAGTGCAATAATTTTGTGCTTATTATAAGACAAAACTTATTCAATAATGGTCCAAAATGGGCTAATACATATAGTATGTGATACGAAAATACAAATATTTATCACTTTAAATAACCCAAAATATACACATACAAGCAAATGCACTACATAAAGGGTAAATGTGAACAGTTCTTTCTCTGCAGAAATTCATTTTGGGAAAGAAATATTTTTGGCCAATAGTGGTCAGTTCTTGAAGGTAACAAAGGAACAAAAGGCGTGGAATGTTCAGATGGCTGTTAATCTGGTGTCTTGCACATGTAGACAACTCAGACGACATGGCAGTTGTCTCTGGGGTCTTGGCAGACATAGTTTGCTGAGGAAACACAATATCAAGAAATCTTCCAGTCACCCTCCAACAATATTGGATTCACCACAAGGGTACTTCAGAAACAGGAGAGATGACCCTATTCTTCAGCAGGCTTTGTGCCAACTGAGCACTAAAATAAATATCAACTTCCAGCAAAATACTGTTCCAAAGAGGTGGCCATTAAAAAGGCTCAGGCGGCAAATAAATCCAGTATTTCGCTAAAACTAAGGTTTATGAGAAATGTCTTGTTAAAACAAAAGGTTTCAAAATATGTCTTTTAATCGAGCTTTTAAAAAGAAAACAATCAAGGTCTTTTAAAACTGTCAAATATGAAGTCTCCAGAGCATTATAAAGACTGAAATTTGAAATTTTTTGTTCAGTAGCAGCATCAAGGGACATTGAGTCAAAGTGGGTAAATGGAGTCAAAATGAACATCAGTCACAATCTTCATGCAGACAGGAACAGTAACTTGCCTTACACTTTATTATAAATCACATACTTATAGATAATTTAGCTTCTCATCATTATTTTGAGTGACTTGACTAAAGATAAGAGCAGTCTGCTCTACAGTTTGCACCATAACCTAGATTACCATCTTTTGCAAATAACATAATATTGAAATATCAATCCAAGTGAGTTGTTCCAAATTATCCAATAATAAAAATAAATCAGTACGGTCAGTTTCCTGCCTCGGAGTATGTGGGTCAGGAGAAGATGATACAATTATTGGCTCTGGAGTGGGGTGGAGCTCTGGGCACAGGATAGAGTCAGATCCACTGCCTCAGATGTAGAGGACAGGAAACCACTAGGGCTGCTGAGAGTTGAGATAAGCTATTTAAAAGATCCACCCTCCGACTGTGCTAAATATTAGACGCTGCAACCCTCAACCTTCAGACCTATAATATCTCCCATTCACCCACCCCATGCCTCCTCATATCCTACATGCTAAGTCATGCCACCCCATGACCCGTTATTGCTCCTACTCAGCTCATGCCCCACTATAACCTCCATGGCTCCTTATAGCCTTTATGCCACATCAAAGCCAGTTCATGCATCTCATTTGCTCATAGCCTTTTATAGCCTTATGTCAACCCACATGTTCTGGCTTCATCCCTTATCCTTCATGTCAACTCACCCAGTATCTACCATGGTCATACTTTGGGGCAATTTAAAACAAAGATCTAATTATATAGCTTTAGCTATAATAAAGAAATCCTGTTGTTTATGAATGCCCATTCAATACTCAAAAATGCCCTCAAGTATTTAAACACTTGTCAAAAGAAACAGACTTGCATTCATAACCCCAAAAGACACGGTTCTTTTATAATCTTTGAGCCATCAATCAAATTCTGAGCTGACAATTCTGTCACCAGCTGGGAAACTTGTAAATTGCGGAAAGCAGTCAGCCATGAATAATACTGTAAAGATAATCTCTGATGTCAACAAATAGATATTAGAATTGTAGAATCCCTATAGTACAGAAACAGGTCATTTGGCCAAACAAGTCCACATTGCCCCTCCAAAGAGCATCCCACCCAGACCCAAACCCTTACCTCTTGCCCATAAGCCTGCATTTCACATGGCTAATCCACCTAATTTACACACCACTAGATATTACAGGTAATTTAACATGCCAATCTAACTAATCCGCACATCTTTGAACTGTGGGAGAAAACCAGAGCACCCAGAGGAAGCCCATGCAGACATGGCAAGAATGTGCAAACTCCACAAGACAGTCGCCCAAGGTTGGAATTGAACCTGGGTCCTCGGCACTATGAGGCAGCTGTGCTAACCACTGAGCCACCATGTTTTCAACACTCAGTCAAACAGACATACTGGAACTTTTCAAATTTTAAAGGGGCTGGGAATTTAAATAATTTCACAGCTTCAGGCTTTCCATCTCTCATGGATGCAAGCAAGCTGTATTATTTATTTTTATTCGACAAGGTCAAGGACTTGAACAACCTCACAGTTTGGCAGCTCTACACCTTCATGGAGGATTAATGTCTTCACTATAAACTAATGATACCCACATTAAAAGGATAAAAGCCCTTGCCATAGTAAAAATTGGGACGTGTCTGTTCTCTGTACTGAGTTTCAATGGCTCTTCTTCACAATTTGTTTCCTTCCAGATCTAAGTCCAATCCGCCATTTCTAAATGTTCATAGAATCTCTACAATTCTGTGAAAGTCTGACCCACACAGTCTCATTCATAGTGATCTAATTGCGTTGACTAGTCTTGAAGGTTGCAACCATAAAATTATACATATGATAAGTAAATGGAAAACAGATGCCTCAGATTTACGGCTACTACTTTCTAGTTTCACAAAAAACAGAGATCCCAAAAATCTTCAGGCTTTGTCATTTCCATAAACAGCCAACAAGACGGCGCAATTTGTAGATGCTTAACAAAAATGAATTGATGCAGTACTTTACATATCATCATACATTAGCCAATAAATAACACAGACAGACTGGAAACTTGGTATGAGAACATTTAAATAGAAGCATAATTGAAAGTTCAGTGAAGACAGATTTGGCTAATACCCTCGTAACTCAGTTACAAGTAATGCATTGTAGACTTTAAATCAATGTCTGAATGTATCAAGGAGCACATAAATTCAATATATTTGACAGGCCTTTGCAGTTCAATTTCCTTACTGTTGTTGAAAGCACTACCCAGAGCGTTTGAATTCAGTGTTAAGCCAATATTACAGAATACGGATTTGTTTGCTGGTTAGAGTCAAACTCCAATGTTTGTTTGTTTCTGCATATGCTATTGTACAGAACCAAACTGCAACAGTGTCTGTGATGTATATAAAAATATTTTTATGAATAAAATATGGTTTTAGAATTTAAAACAAAATTAGAGTTCTAATTCCCTGCCTCAGCAAGATGGCTGGGCTCATCAGAATAGCCAGGCTTCACTAGAATGCTCCTTACCAACTTTCTGCCAAATTGGCAAGGGGGAGCAGTAGGAGTCAGGTGAGAAACCATGCCTTGTGAAAGAGAGGGATCAGCCACCAGTAAGAGGAGAGTGCCCCAGAAAGCGAAGGCCATCCTGATCAGAGGAAAATGAAAAGCTGAGACCACAGGAAGATCCAAGGTATTTCTTTTAAAGAAAAGAGGTTCCCAGAACAGCACTTCAATAGGAAGCTGAAATAAAATGAGTGGAAAAAAGAAAGGCCCGTCCCCTTCTGACCCTGGTTGCCAATCCCTGCAGCTTCGGCCTTGTACAGAAGCCATCTCTTCTGGCCAGTGTAGTTCTCAGGTTAAAGCAGCATGTCTGTCCCTGTTGATGTTATCTGATCCTTGTCTGTGAACTTATACCTGCAAGTTTGAGATGGGTACCCTTGCTACCTTCATTCCAACACTGCAGCAGCTTAGGCTCAAGTTTAACTGCCCCATGCCCGCTATTGTTCCGAATTGACAAAGTGGGGATGGAACAAGATTAATTCATTTGTAATTAGTTGGGTCAAACATTGAATACATTTCTGAATATACCGAAATGGGTGCCTGCCTGCTGGAGGTCTCTGTGGCAGTCCATTTCACTGCTTATTTATGCAGAAATTATGTGCTGATCAGGCTGCTTACATGACAATGACTAGGAACATCGCATTTACTAGTCGGAAAAAGTATAACATGAAAATTTTATATGCCTTTCATTCCTATTAACTCAGCACTATCTTCTTTAAATTACACTGTGGAAATGTTAACATACGACTGCTTGAAATTGATTTTCAAATTTCTTTGTTAATTATTTTAATGGCAACATTAATCTATTTATTATGAATGAATTAATATCTGCAAATTAAATCAAAGACAAAGCAACTTTGAATGGACACACATTATCTATCCCCATGCTAATATTCAGTCATTTCAAGGCTTGTGAGACGTTAAACTGTGATTAATTTTTTTTACCCTTTTGTAAAAATGATCATAAAATGTGAGGCTGGATGAACACAGCAGGCCAAGCAGCATCTCAGGAGCACAAAAGCTGACGTTTCGGGCCTAGACCCTTCATCAGAGAGGGGGATGGGGGGAGGGAACTGGAATAAATAGGGAGAGAGGGGGAGGCGGACCGAAGATGGAGAGCAAAGAAGATAGGTGGAGAGGGTGTAGGTGGGGAGGTAGGGAGGGGATAGGTCAGTCCAGGGAAGACGGACAGGTCAAGGAGGTGGGATGAGGTTAGTAGGTAGCTGGGGGTGCGGCTGGGGGTGGGAGGAAGGGATGGGTGAGAGGAAGAACCGGTTAGGGAGGCAGAGACAGGTTGGACTGGTTTTGGGATGCAGTGGGTGGGGGGGAAGAGCTGGGCTGGTTGTGTGGTGCAGTGGGGGGAGGGGATGAACTGGGCTGGTTTAGGGATACAGTGGGGGAAGGGGAGATTTTGAAACTGGTGAAGTCCACATTGATACCATATGGCTGTAGGGTTCCCAGGCGGAACATGAGTTGCTGCTCCTGCAACCTTCGGGTGGCATCATTGTGGCAGTGCAGGAGGCCCATGATGGACACGCCATCAAGAGAATGTGAGGGGGAGTGGAAATGGTTTGCGACTGGGAGGTGCAGCTGTTTGTTGCGAACCGAGCGGAGGTGTTCTGCAAAGCGGTCCCCAAGCCTCCGCTTGGTTTCCCCAATGTAGAGAAAGCCGCACCGGGTACAGTGGATGCAGTATACCACATTGGCAGATGTGCAGGTGAACCTCTGCTTAATGTGGAATGTCATCTTGGGGCCTGGGATGGGGGTGAGGGAGGAGGTGTGGGGACAAGTGTAGCATTTCCTGCGGTTGCAGGGGAAGGTGCCGGGTGTGGTGGGGTTGGAGGGCAGTGTGGAGCGAACAAGGGAGTCACGGAGAGAGTGGTCTCTCCGGAAAGCAGACAGGGGTGGGGATGGAAAAATGTCTTGGGTGGTGGGGTCGGATTGTAAATGGCGGAAGTGTCGGAGGATAATGCGTTGTATCCGGAGGTTGGTAGGGTGGTGTGTGAGAACGAGGGGGATCCTCTTGGGGCGGTTGTGGCGGGGGCGGGGTGTGAGGGATGTGTCGCGGGAAATGCGGGAGACGCGGTCAAGGGCGTTCTCAATCACCGTGGGGGGGAAGTTGCGGTCCTTAAAGAACTTGGACATCTGGGATGTGCGGGAGTGGAATGTCTTATCATGGGAGCAGATGCGGCGGAGGCGGAGGAATTGGGAATAGGGGATGGAGTTTTTGCAGGAGGGTGGGTGGGAGGAGGTGTATTCTAGGTAGCTGTGGGAGTCGGTGGGCTTGAAATGGACATCAGTTACAAGCTGGTTGCCTGAGATGGAGACTGAGAGGTCCAGGAAGGTGAGGGATGTGCTGGAGATGGCCCAGGTGAACTGAAGGTTGGGGTGGAAGGTGTTGGTGAAGTGGATGAACTGTTCGAGCTCCTCTGGGGAGCAAGAGGCGGCGCCGATACAGTCATCAATGTACCGGAGGAAGAGGTGGGGTTTGGGGCCTGTGTAGGTGCGGAAGATGGACTGTTCCACGTAACCTACAAAGAGGCAGGCATAGCTGGGGCCCATGCGGGTGCCCATGGCCACCCCCTTAGTCTGTAGGAAGTGGGAGGAGTCAAAAGAGAAGTTGTTGAGTGTGAGGACGAGTTCCGCTAGGCGGATGAGAGTGTCGGTGGAGGGGGCCTGGTCGGGCCTGCGGGACAGGAAGAAGCGGAGGGCCTTGAGGCCATCTCCATGCAGAATGCAGGTGTACAGGGACTGGACGTCCATGGTGAATATGAGGTGTTGGGGGCCAGGGAATTGGAAGTCCTGGAGGAGGTGGAGGGCGTGGGTGGTGTCACGGACATAGGTGGGGAGTTCCTGGACCAAAGGGGAGAAAATGGAGTCCAGATAGGTGGAGATGAGTTCGGTGGGGCAGGAGCAGGCTGAGACGATGGGTCGACCAGGGCAGGCAGGTTTGTGGATTTTGGGAAGGAGATAGAAACGGGCCGTGCGGGGTTGGGGAACAATGAGGTTGGAGGCTGTGGGTGGGAGGTCCCCTGAGGTGATGAGGTCATGAATGGTGTTGGAGATGATGGTTTGGTGCTCGGGTGTGGGGTCATGATCGAGGAGGCGGTAGGAGGTGGTGTCGGAGAGTTGGCGTCTGGCCTCGGCGATGTAGAGGTCAGTACGCCATACTACCACTGCGCCACCCTTGTCTGCGGGTTTGATGGTGAGGTTGGGGTTGGAGCGGAGGGAGCGGAGGGCTGCCCGTTCTGCGGGGGAGAGGTTGGAGTGGGTGAGAGGGGTGGAGAGGTTGAGGCGGTTAATGTCTCGACGGCAGTTGGTTTCTCTACATTGGGGAAACCAAGCGGAGGCTTGGGGACCGCTTTGCAGAACACCTCCGCTCGGTTCGCAACAAACAGCTGCACCTCCCAGTCGCAAACCATTTCCACTCCCCCTCACATTCTCTTGATGGCGTGTCCATCATGGGCCTCCTGCACTGCCACAATGATGCCACCCGAAGGTTGCAGGAGCAGCAACTCATGTTCCGCCTGGGAACCCTGCAGCCATATGGTATCAATGTGGACTTCACCAGTTTCAAAATCTCCCCTTCCCCCACTGCATCCCTAAACCAGCCCAGTTCATCCCCTCCCCCCACTGCACCACACAACCAGCCCAGCTCTTCCCCCCCACCCACTGCATCCCAAAACCAGTCCAACCTGTCTCTGCCTCCCTAACCGGTTCTTCCTCTCACCCATCCCTTCCTCCCACCCCCAGCCGCACCCCCAGCTACCTACTAACCTCATCCCACCTCCTTGACCTGTCCGTCTTCCCTGGACTGACCTATCCCCTCCCTACCTCCCCACCTACACCCTCTCCACCTATCTTCTTTGCTCTCCATCTTCGGTCCGCCTCCCCCTCTCTCCCTATTTATTCCAGTTCCCTCCCCCCATCCCCCTCTCTGATGAAGGGTCTAGGCCCGAAACGTCAGCTTTTGTGCTCCTGAGATGCTGCTTGGCCTGCTGTGTTCATCCAGCCTCACATTTTATTATCTTGGAATCTCCAGCATCTGCAGTTCCCATTATCTCTGTAAAAATGATCAATTTACTTAGAATAATAAGCAACATGGTTATAAATATCCTCAGGAGTAAATCTACGGTTACTTTCCATTACTAATTACAGCATATATGAAGATTGTGATTTCTCAATGTCTGCAATTTGATAATCATTAGTAGTGATGTAAACTGGAATTTTAAAATTACTAAATTTGAAATTTGCAATTCAATAATATAATGAACAATTATAGACATTCAAACCACTTGCTGCACTAAACTGAGCAATCGAAAAAATACATTTAAAATTTCACTCTGCATCTTCATTTTTTTAAAATTCATGGTATGTAGGTGTCGCTGGCTAGACCAGCATTTACTGCTCATCCCTAATTGCCCAGAGGGCAGTTAAGAGTCAACCACATTGCTGTGAGTCTGCGGTCACATATAGGTTAGACCAGGTAAGGACAGCAGTTTCCTTCCCTAAAGCACATTAATGAATCAGAAGGGATTTTCTCAACAATCGGCAATGACTTCATGGTCACCATTAGAGTCATAATTCCTGATAATTATTGGATATAAATTCCACCATCTGCCATGGCGGGATTTGAACCCAGGCCCCCAAAACATTACTTGGGTCTCCAGATTAATAGTCAAGCAATAATACGACTAGGCTGTCATCTACCCATTCATACTGGCCTTGGTATTGCGAACACTACAGCCTGATCACTAACCCAGTGGGTGGTGTTGATTTCAGGGAATTTCATGGAGACTTTCCCTTCATAAGCCCTATTAACTTCTGACACACAACTTTACATGGCCCACCTTGTGAAGTATGCCTACACAGCATCAATCACACAAAATCCTGTGCTCAACAGAGGTGGTAGTGACCACTAGTATCAGGGCTTTATGATGTTTCTGCCAGAAATGCCATATTTACACATCAACTGCACACCATGTCCAACACTGCGAGCCTGCCAGTGCTGTGGGGTGTTCACTTTGGGGAGAGCATGTAGCAGTGCGCTGCAAGGTTCACATCCTTCTGTGTTCAAAATGGGTGAAAGCTAGTATCTTCTCTCTGCTACCTCACATTCAAACTCTGCCATTTCATTCACCTTAGGCAAGGCTCAAGAGTCTACCACTCAATATTGCCCGCAGCATCTTTGCTCAATGGCTCCCCACTCACCCTGTGCCCCAAACACTTTGTGACCTCTGCACTTCCTATTCATTCACTTGGAACACCATATTTCCCTGGAAGACCAGGCCTTGACTGACCAGTGATCGCCAACTGCACTCCCCACCACACCCACTTCTCACCTTGGCTGTTCATTGCTGCCAAACATCAAAAACTTCCCAGCTTTCTGTCTGCAGTCAAAGGCAAGATAGGCATGGCAGAAAGATGGTGATCATCCAGGTAAGTGCAAAGCCAGTGACTGCTAAGAGACCAAGATAGAAACCATAAGATCCAACTGCAATGCAACATGAAGTGTTGCTGAGCTCCAAAGTGCAGTACAAGAGTGCTAAAATATATTGGAATTGAATCAAAGGTGTGCCACAATGACATGGTGAGATTGGTACTTGGCCAATGTCCAACCTCCATGGATGTAGGTTGTAGGTAATCACTGCCCAAGAAGTGCGTCCTGGGATATTAGGAATGTTAGCCAGGATCAATGCCTGGAGGAAATGCCAGGAGCCTCCAGGTTACTGTTTTGACATTCATTTTACAAATTGTTGCCTTCTAGTTTCTCCTCATTGCCTGGGAAAATTGCAAACTGCATATAAATGAGGTGAGATTAACTATTAATGAGATATTAATAAATGTAAATAGATCCCTTGCCAATCTCTAATGAGATTCTGCTTTAGTTGTTGAAACTTCAACTGGAAAATTAGTCTTTTTCTTCTCACATTATTTCCCAAAATCTGCGTCATTATCTATGCACTGTCTATGGTGTCCCATCATCCCATTCTTCCTCTCAACAGAGGTGGAAATCCTCCCAGGATTCCCGCGTTCAGCACCATTTTTACAGCCCAGTGATGTAGCAGGTCAAGCTCCAGCAGCCAGGAGCTGCCCTTCACTGTAAGAGGGGAACCACTTCTCATGGTGCATAGGCACTTTATTGCAAATATAAGTGCACACTCATAAATCCATTGCTATTTGAGAAACACGCTACACAGTTTATCCATCTTTAATATCATCCCATCTTTGAACCTTGCCTAAAGCAGCACTGCTGTTTTCCCAGTGCCCAGTATAGCCTACCGTCATCTCATTGTTTAATGTAGAAGCACCACACACTGGAAAGACTTTCATTTACTCAGCAGCAGCACAAATGAAAGGGCAAAAAAAAAACAAACAAAAGCTGCTTTTGCTTCTGGGGACAGGGTCTGCTTGCATTTTGAGTAGCAACAAATTTATAGTTAATGAATCACTGAACCCAGCTCACAATTGGTAGAACTGGATGGCAATTAAATTCGGCCTGACTTCTTGTGCTTGATGCTGCAGTGCCTTTATCATGCAGAAAGTGATGTTCCTCCTGCACAACATTTTCAACTTCCTCCTCAGAAGATTGCTGCCATTCTCTCAGCTGCCAGTGTCTGTCACATCCCCTCTGCCTGCTCTGTTTGCATTGGGCGCAGAGCTGCATTAAAACATTATGTCGAATGCTCTGCCCAGACTGTACCACAAAGCTCCCAAGCACAGGAGGCATATCATCTGCTTCATCATGGTCCTGGTTGAAGAATGACCTGCATTGTGTCTACGTAGCCTCAGTCGGGGGATTATGAAATGGATTCATCAGCTATCATTGCAAAAGATAGCCCTTTTCTTCCAGTAATCATCCTTGTAAGGCACCCATATTTTGAAACAAAGCAGGAGCCTGAGCGTTCTCAAGGATATAGGGCATCATGGCAGCTCCCAGAGTATTAGAATGGTCCTCTAAGATGTGCTACCAATGCTCACAGATGACAGATAAAAAGATGAAATGGGACCCTTTTCTTTTGACGAACACAGCTCCATTATGATATGGCCCTCTCAATGTGACATGTGTATAGCCTGAAGAGCCTGTACCTGAGAGAAGCCAGCCAGGAATGAGCACAGCTTATTGCCTGGGCCTGCAGTACTGATTGTGGTAGGGAAGTGAATAGAAGCAGTGTGATCTGGCACAAACTGCATTGGTAGTAGCCTTAATGTGATTGAGAGATCCTACACAGATCCCCAGTAGCTCTCTGGAAGCAGTTGCATTATAATTTAGCACAGCTTTCTCCTTGGCAGCCACTTGGATAGGATGGTCACCCAGTCCTTCTGGCTGCAGGCCCATCTCGAGCAGCTGGTATAATTCACCAACAGTGTTCCAGGATGCCCTCAGCCTGCACTTCATTCATCTGAAGGAAATGGAATCAGGCACAATAGACTCGGCTTCCTGAACCTCCTGTGTGCCCTGAGCAGGCCTTCACGTAGAGACTGGAAGTTGCTGCTGATCCTGGGTTTGCTGATACATTTGTTTTTCTCCCTTTCTCTGTGCCTTCATGACACTGCAGCAATAGACCCATCGGTCACAGTCCCATTGAACCAGTGTGGGGAAAACCAGAAAGAGAGCAGTCAGTTTTCACATCACTTACAAATGATGGCTTTGCATATGCCTCCATATGGTGGGACATGGAGTACTCTGACAGGAGGGCCATGGAACATCTCCATATGGACCTTTGACAGAGGGAGCTCACACTGATGAATCAGAACAAGCCATAAAACCTTGCGGCACAAATACAGTAGCACAATAGCAAATGCTTATAAATAAAGGAGAGGGAAAATGAATTGAGTGCCCTTGTACAGCCTGTGGGATTGTGGATTTTATTTGTCATTGGGACCGCAGATGTCACTTTTAAGACGGCCTTTGATTACTTTAGAAGATAGACATTTCTGTAAACTAATCTTCAATGACCAATGATATGGTCAAGATCACTTGGGACCAGGGTTTGTATTCCACACGATTGGAAACCACAATCATTTCACATGCAGGGCACTATGGTTAAAGATGACTTCAACCTGTACTGTAAAAATGCCTGATTAATACAATTTCCCATTGAAAGCCTCACATCACTCACAGGTAAAGTCAACATACTCCGACACTGAGTGAAGTCACAGCCATGTTGCACTCCCAGCACGTATTTACAATTAACATTACAATATCCTGAAAACAATGCAGATCATGCATAGGGCAGTGAGTCACAGGTTCACCATTATAACCAAGACCCCACCCCCACCCCCCTGCCGCCCCTCAAGTCTCCATGTTACTTCCTTTCTGGCACTCCATATTGAGCCCATCAGGACCAAGCTTCCATGTATTGCCACACACTCTTTGAATTAGAGCTTCAACTCCCAACATTATCTCTGCAACCCAACATGCTGCCTTCAATCCCCAGAATGGTTTTGGCCAACTTCCCTCCTATAGCAGTAGCCCCTGAAACCCTCCTCTGACTTTCACTGAGCTAATCCCCAACCAACCAGAATTGGTGGTGGCTGTGTTCGCTCACTGATTTGGACATACAGCCCTGACTGATGACTAGCCAAACCTCGACTGATGTCTCTGCAGTAGCTGACTTATCATGACTCTGCAGACTGGTTACACAGGACCTGCAGGACTGACCGTGGCCCACTCCCTGAACAGTAATAATTGACAGCCTTGATCCTAGATGCCTCAAGTGGCTAGCAGCCCATGTCCAAGCCCTGAATAATATGGGATACTGTGCTTGGACATAGTCTGCTAGGACTCCCTGATGGAAGGTTGTCTCCCTTGGCCTGACTGAGGATTATTTCCTTTAGATTTGAGACATGGTCATTTGATTGGAGTACAATGTGTTTGCCATTCCTGCTGCTGACACATGGTGCAGATCTGAGATTGAGGCAGCAAGGTACCGCACAGCAACATGTCCACCCTCTGGACTGACCACCACTGACAATCAGGAAATGCTCTGAGTCTATGCAAAAAGGCACGTCAAAACAAAATTATTGTAAGCCTTTAAGCTCCAACTGAGAGGGTAAAGTGCACATCAGCACGACAAGTCAGAGATGTTGTGAGCGGCCAAGTAGGTACAAAGTGTATGAGTGCTAAAGAGAACAAGGGAGAATCCCAGAGATGCACCTGGGACATTTCTGAGTTGGATGGCCTAACACAATGTCCTGACAGCAACATTACAATGAAGGGCTCACCAAACAAAGAACTGCAGATGTTGGAAATCAGAAACAAAATCAAAACTTTCCAGAAAACCTCAGCAGGTCTGGCAGCATCTATGGACAGAAATCAGAGTTAACTTTTCATTAACTAGTGAATGAGTTAACTAGCCTATATTAACTGATGCTGAAGGAGAGTCACTGGGCCTGAAACATCAGTGCTGCTTTCTTGCCACAAATGCTGCCAGACCTGCTGAGCTTTTCCACAATTTCAGATTTTGATTACAATGAAGGATGCCAGTGTGCTCCTAAGTCCAGCACTGATTTGCAAACCATTATTGTAAGTTAATTGGAGATGTGCCATGAGGGCACAGTGAGGGTGGTACATAATCAATGCCAACATCCATGGTCAGGTGGGGTGTGATAGGTCTTTGCCCATGTAGCATGCGCTGAAATCATGGTGACTGCCATCCAAGATGGAGGTCCAAAGGGGGAAGCAGTGTGCTGGAATCACGAGGTTTTCAGACTGACGTTCATGATGGGAATCATCACTGTCTAGTTTCTATCCAGTAAAAGGGAGATAGAGAAACGGTGCATAACTGGGATGAGATTAGGTAATAATTGTACGCTATTGTTTGCAAATGGTGGAAACCAGCCTCTTGTTATTCACCGGTGAGATTCTCTTCTCATCGTTTAGCACTTTGTTCAAGAAACCATCTTCTTCCAATCACATCGAGAACCTCATTAGTGCAAATCTCTCTCTATTTTCTCAACTGACTTGTGGATGCCCTCAGCATTGAGAGGCTGGAAAAAATTGTTTCATTAGCCCAAATGAATGTCTCACAATGTACATCATCCTCTTACCAGTCCTTTCCTGTTGTTTTTGCTTTAAAGAATATTTAATTCTTAGAAAATACAGTGGCATAACTGTAGATTGCCGTTTATACTGTTTGTATCAGGGATGCTCATACTATGACTGCAGTATTTATGAACTCAGTCCAGGTGCATGCTCGCCACCTGGTATTTTCTCACTTATGACTGTGCTCTCAGTGCTGCTTCTTCAATGAGTCATGCTGCCAATGTTAGGGAATGTCAAACAGAGTCCATGAAAAGAACAGATGAGTATACAGTGAAAACTGCAATCTCATAGGCCACGTGACCTGAAAGGATGAGAGATTTATATATATTTGTAGTGGGTAAGAATCAAGCGTCCCTCATTTTGCCTGACATTTCCTCATTCTGTTGCGAACGGCAATGAGTGAAACATTGAACTTCATAGATGTCAGGAGTGTGATGGAATATTCCCCATTTGTCTGTAAGAATGCAGCTGCAACAGTACTCAACATGCTTGACACTATCCAGGATGAAGTAGCTCACATGCTTAGCATCACATCCAAAAACATCCACTCCCTCTTCACTGACACTCAGTAGCAGCAACGCATACCATATACGAGATGTACTGCAGAAATTCACCAAACCTTTTTCCAACCCCCCTGACCGCTTCTATCTGGAAAAGCAATGAATGCAGATTCCTGAGAGCACTGCTACCTGCAAGTTCTCCTCCAAAACATTCACCATCCTGAAATAGAAATACATCGCTGTTACTTCATTGACATTGAGTCAATATCCTAGAACTCCCTCCCTAATCGCATTGTGGGTCTGCCTATAGCACATGGACTGCAGTGTTTCAAGGAGACAGCTCAACACCACTATTTTACGGACAACTAGGGACTGGCATCTCACAAGCACAGGCATCAATGGATCCTCACATCTGGTCCAGCCAGCAATACACTCATCGTGCGAATAAATTAAGGGCAGCATAGTGGCTCAGTGGTTAGCAATGCTGCCTCACAGCACCAGGGGCCTGGGTTCAATTCCATTCTTGGATGACTGTCTGTGTGGAGTTTGCACATTCTCCCTGTGCATGTATGGGTTTCCCCTGGGTGCTCCAGTTTTCTCCCACAGTCCAAAGATATGCAGGCTAGGTGGATTGGTCACGCTAAATGTTGAACTAAGAATCTAATGATGGCCATGATTCTATTGTCAATTGTTGGGAAAACGCATTTGGTTCACTAATGCCCTTTAGGGAAAGCAACTGCCATCTTTACCTGGTCTGGACTATATCTGACTCCAGACCCATAGCAATGTGGTTGGTTCTGAACTGCCCTCTGAGCAATTAGGGATGGGCAATAAATACTGTCCAGTCAACAATGCCCTCATCCCATTAATGAATATTATTTTTCAAAAATCGCCCATAATGTTCAGGGATATGTAGATTCAGTGGGTTACAGGGAAAGGATAGGGGGATGGGTCTGGGTGGACTTGTTGGGATGCTATCATCTGATCCGGAAGGGTGACACTGGGTGCACAGCATGGCACCAATGAGCCGGAGGAGGCAAATGACTCATAGGCATATAGGGTTACACTCCTGGGGAAGTGATGGTGATGTTGGGATCTGGTCCATTCTGGTGGGGGCAGGATTTGGTTGGGTCACAATTTTGGTATGGGGGAAGTTTACTGTGAGCTAAGTATAGACCCAGTTTAATAGTTACTCAGCAGTTGGAATATGTATTTAATAATCTAACTTTTCCTGAGCAACTATTAAAGTTTATACCATCGGAGCCCTTCAAGGTCTCAGATTTAATAGAAAATTCAATTTCCCAAGTATCAGCTTCAGCTTGTGCTATGATGGGGATTATGCAGGGTCTCCATGTGTAACTTCTATTTCTGCTGGAATATCTACTCTTTGGCCATTGGAAAACCTGTCATTCTAGACTTATAACAGCTCATGAGCAAATCATCATTTGAGATTGTATCTCTCAATCAAAAAGTTGCCATGAGCCCCAATCAAAATGAAAAGAAGATACAGATGAATTTCATAAAGTATAACTTTACGACAATGAATTTGGCCAAAAGCCAAATTCTCCTCTCCCCACTCTCTGCTCCCCAGTTCCCCTCCCACCCCACTCCACACCCACCATACCCCACTCACAACCCCACCCCACCCCCCATGTCAACCTCCCAAACAGCCCTGGGCAGAATTCCATCGCTTTGGCTAGCCTCTATTGTAGCTCCTTCTTGGCTAATTGCCGAGACCTAATGATACTCACTGATCCCACTGTTAGACTATGTAACAGAAGCAGAAGGAAGCCATTTGCACCATTCATGCCTGATCTGAGAATCCTCAACTTCATGTTCCTGCTTTTTTCCCATAAACTTTGATTCCCTTACTGATTAAAAAATCTATCCCAGCCTTGAATATACTAAATGACCCAGTCTCGCAGCACTCTGCAATAAAGAATTCTACAAACTGCCCATCCTCTCAGAAGAAATTCCTCGTCATCTCCATCCTAACCATGCAACCCTTAATCTGACAGATTGCCTATAGTCCTAGACTCTCCCAGGAGGGAAGACAACCTCACTGCAACTACCCTGTCTGGCCCCTAAGAATCTTGCGTGTTTCAGTAATGTGACCTGACCTACTCAACTCCTCTTCATAAGAAAATCCCTTCATTATAAGGATCGGAGTTCCCGCTGTCGCTTCCCTTCCCTCCCCTTTCATAGACTTTTGGTAAAACCCACTTCTTCAACCTTTGTTAACACTCCTTATATTTTCACCTGTAACCTGTGGCGCTACTGTGAGCAGCTCCAGAGAAAACTCACCAGGCTACTTCTTAAAAAGTATGTTTTCTTTGAATTCTTTATTAGTCATTTTTGGAAATTGGTAAAGCAAAAAAGACTGCTTGACATAGGATGAAACCTCTAGGAATATGTCCAACTACAGTTGGCAACCTTACCTGGCAACTCATCACTTGATATGGCACTCATTGCCTCTTTACAGTTCTGTAAAATGCTTGGCTTGTTTTCTCTCCACCAAAGGCACCAAATAAATGCAACAATTGTTGTTTATGGTACATGAGAAATAAGAATGGAAGGCCTGGTGAATGCATGTTGAATAATATGTTCTAGGCTTTTGATTCTATTCAATTTTTCAATACCCTCCCTTGATGCCTCCCTCTTAAAGTTAATGACTCGAACTGCAGTATGGAGTGGAAGGAGGTCATCAGTTATGTCATAGAATTGCAATTGTGTTTCCTGAATTTGAGTTTATAACTTCATGACAAAAAACAGAGGGCACTTTCCTGGACACAGTCAACAACCACAATTCTCAACTACCTTACTGTTAGTGCTCATACGAGAGAACTGAAAGCCATGGCAAACTATTCAAAGGTAGCATCTTCGTCTGACTCTGGCCTGAAAAGACACTCACACAATGTCTAGACATTAAATTGAAGCCATAAATGGCATGTGGCTGTTCAGGATCGTGTTACCACGGTCTTACTAATCCACAGTGTTTTTTTTTGCTTTGCAGTCTCTACACGTAATAGCATCAACAGAGCAGACAGATTGTTTTATCAGGTGAAACACAGCACAGAATGCCATCCCACAATGTTTGTGTTCTTTATAGAGAATGGCACTGGCACAAAATAAACAGAAAGCTGTTTGTGACACAATATATAAATCTACATCATAAAAAAGCAAGAAGAGCCGGCTGTCAGAAGGAATCACAGCATAATACCTTTGCTTAATAACTAGGGAAGACGATGAAGATACACATCAGACAGAAAAATTAAAAATCATCGACAAATGCCCATTGTCATTTTGTTTTGTAGCTGGGCTTACATGTGCAATATTATGTGAAATAAATGTTCAACACGTGGTGATTCATTGCAGATGCCTTCGAGTGAACAGCCTAGTTATACACAGCAAATAACTAAATACCACTCTTATTTTCCCCTATTATCCTTGTTCAATTGACAGCCACTGCATCACGATGTTACTATGAGAAAAAATGTAAACAAAGATGAAACAAGGGCGATAAATTATAACAATGTTATTTCAGAACCACCTTCTCTTTTAACAATATGACTGTAGGTTCTATAATCAGATCTTTCCCTGATAATCTTGAAGCTGTACTACATATACATAAATGTCCACTTGGCATCCATCATACTGCAGATGTCATATGCCATCTCAGATATAAAACTATATTTTTTAAAAGAAAAGCCTGGCATTTCTGACCTGGAGCCTGGAAGTTACACATTGCTTCCTGACCAATTATTGATCGAAGGAATTTCCAAGCAACTGTAATTACCCAGATTGCCATAGAATATTGAACTGTCACTTCCATGTAGAGAAAACTCATTCATTCAAAGCATTCACCAGCTGAAAATAAAAGATATGCTCCAGAACCAGATATCCATGAACAACTTCATGGGACATACAACAATAGAGACCAAAACAAACAAAGTGTACGTGATGGCCTAGTGGTATTATCGTCAGACAATTAATCCAGTCACTCAGCTAATACACTTGGGACCTGGGTGCAAATCTTGCCACAGGTGGTGGAATTTGAATTCAATTAAAAAGAAGAGCATCTGGAATTAAGAATTCACTCATTCATTGCTGATTGTCAAAAAAACCCCCATAATGTCCTTCAGGGAAGGAAATCTGCCTTTCTTGCCTGGTTTGACATGTGACTCTAAACCCACAGCAATGTGGTTGTCTATCAATTGCCCTCTGAAATGGCCAGGCAAGCCACTTCATTGTATCAATCACCTAGAAGTCTCAACAAAGAAATGAAACCGGATAGGCCACTTGGCATTGACTGAAAAGTCAATGAAAAACAATCTTGTCAACCCTGCAAAGTCCTCCTTACTAACATGTGATGACTAGTGCCAGAAGTGGGAGAACTGTCTCACAGACAAAGCAACAATAGTCATACTTATATAATCATAGCTTATACACGATGTCCCAAAACCATTCCTGGATATATCCTGTCCCACCAACATCCTTTATGTTGAACACCACTTGGAGAAAGCACGGCAGGTGCAAGGGAGAAAAATGCATTCTGGCTGGGGGATTTCAATAGTGGCTCAGCAGCAGTCCTACTGATCTCACTGGTGGGGTCCTAAAGAACATAACTGCAACACTGGGTCTGCAGCAAGTGGTGAGGGAACCAACGAGAGGGAAACATGTACTTGACTTCACTTTTACCAACCTACTAACTGCAAATGCATCTGTGCATGACAGTATCAGTAAGAGTGACACCACACAGTCTTTGTAGAGACAAAGTCCTGCCCTCACAAGAATACTCTCCATTGTAATAGAGATGGTAAGAACTGCCAAAGCTGGAGTCAGACATAATACAGTGTGGAACTGGAGGAACACAGTCGACCAGGCAGCATCAGAGGAGCAGGAAAGCTGACATTTCAGGTTGGCACACCTTCAGAAATACCCTCCACTGCATTGTGTGACACTATCAACATGCTAAATGGGACAGACTTCAAACAGATCTATGGACTCAAAACTGGGCATTCATGAGGTGCTGTGGGCCATCTGCACCAGCAGCATAGAACACCAGCACAATCTGCAACCACCCAAGTGCAGCATCAAACAGCCCTAACAAAATTGGAATCAATGAGTATCCGGGTCAAACTCTCTGCTGGTTGGAGTCATACCTGGCCCATTGGAAAATGGTTTGGTTTTGAGGTCAGTCATCTCAGCTCCAGGATATTTCTGCAGGGGTTCCTCAGAGTAGCGTCCTAGGCCCAAGCATCTGCAGTTGCTTCAATGATCTTTCATCCATCATAATGTCATAAGTGGGGATGTTCACTGATGATTGCATAATGTTTGCAACTTCTCAGGTACTGAAGCAGTCCATGTTCGAATCTGTGGAAAATATCCAGTCCTGGTCTGAAAAGTGGCAAGTAACATTAGCACCACACAAATGCCAGGCAATGACCATCTCCATGAAAAGGATAGTCTAATACCGTTCTTTGACATTCAATGGCATTATCACCACTAAATCCCCCACTATTAACATCCCGGGGGCTACCATTGACCAGAAACCCAACTGAACTCACCACATAAATATAGTAGCTACAAGTGCCAGTCAGACGTTAGGAATACTGTGATAAGTAACTCACCTCCTGATTCCCCAAAGCCTGTCCACTATTTGCAACGCACAAGTCAGGAGTGTGATGGAATACTCCCCACCTGCCTGGATGGGTACAGGTCCAACAACATTCAAGAAGCTTGACACCATCCAGGACAAAGTAGCCCATTTGACTGGCACCACATTCACGAATAATCACTCCCTCCACCACTGATATTCAGTAGCAGCAGTGTACCATTTACAAGATGCAGTGCAGAAATTCACCAAAGATCCTTAGATAGCATCTTACAAATCCACAGCACTTCCATCAGAAAGAAAAGAGCAGCAGATATATGAGAACGCCATCACCCGCAAGTTCCCCTCCAGGACATTTACCATATTGACTTGGAAATATATCTCCATTCCTTCAACGTCGCTAGGTCAAAATTCTGAAAATCCCTCCCTAAGGACATTGTGACTCTGCACACAGCATGTGGATTGTAACAGTTCAAGAAGGAAACTCATCACCACCTTCTCAAGGACAACTAGAGATGGGCAAGAAATGCTGGCCAGCAGCAATGCTCACATTCTAGCAGAGAATGAAAAAAAACATGCTATATGAAAGTCCACAAGAGAAGCATTCCCTTTTTTTAAAAAACTGCACATTTTCTACAAGAGTCTCAATAACACCAATAATTAAAAGTCTATTTCTAAACTATTTACTTTTCCTTCTCACAAATTTTAATGTGTTCCTCAAGTAAGGAATGACATATTATTCAGAGCACATTGGGAAGACAAACAACAGAGTTGCATACGTCAAAGCTGTATCCCAGCAGTTTCACAGCAGTAGTAATGAAACCAGTAATGCTTTATAATGGAACATGTGATTAATAAACAATTAAAGCATAATGCACAGGCTTGGGAGAGGACACTGAAGAAAGAATGTGAGAAGCAACAGAAGGACAAAGAGAATAATAAAATCAGGAAATCAGAAACAACAGATAAACAAAGAGAAGGAAAAGATGAAGACAATAAATAAAAAGTAGAAATGCAAGAGAAAGGAAGAAGTGAAACTGAAACTAAAAAGTATAAATTGGAAGAGAGAACTGGAAAACAAAACGTCATGTAGCTGAAACGGGAGTAAAAAGAGATAAATAATGATAAACAATACAGAATCTGTTGGGAACACAGTTAGTGCTTGCGATGAAGAGAAAGTGTGAAAAAACATGAGCGTCTCTGATACAGGTGTGGTTAGGGTCAAAGTCACCGTACCTTGTGAGGAATTGTTATGGTAACTTACACTTTCATCCTTATCCATAAGATCACAGAGTGAAACATGAATGTTTATAGTGGTAATAATATTGAATTAACTTCCATATGTTTTCCTTCATTGCTGGCAAGCACAATATTTGTTGTCCATCTCTAGCTGATTTCGAAGAGGCTGTGATGAACAGTCTTCATGAACAGTTCCAGTTCTTGGGGTGTAGGTACAACCATAGTTTTGTTCGTGAGGTCATTCCGAGATTTTGACCTAGCAATAGTGAAGGAACAGCAATATGGTTCCAACTCAAAAAGATGTATGACTTGGAGGAGAATTTGCAGGTGATCTTGATCTCATGTGTTCACTACTCTTGTTCTAGAAAATAGAAGTCAAAGGTCTAGAAAGTGATGTCAAAGGAACTCTGGAGAGACTTCCTGCAATGTAGCATTTAGAATGGTACTCAACACTGTCACTACATGCCTCTGATGGAGAGGTGAATCTTTAAGATAGTGGACAGGGTGGCAGGTCAGCTGCTTTCTGCTGGATGGTACTGAGCCTCTTGAGTAAGGTTGGAGCTGCACTCATTGTGGAGAGTACAAGTGGAAAGTGGAAAGTGCTCAATCACATTGCAGAGTTGTGACTTGGAGTTGGTGAAAGAATCTGGAGAGTCAGGATCTAAGTTGCTCACCACTGAGCTCCACTCTCAATACCTGCTCTTACAATCACAGTAGTTATATTACTGGGCTAAGAAGGTGTAGAGCTCGATGAACACAGTAGGCCAAGCAACATCAGAGGAGCAGGAAAGCTGACGTTTCTGATCTAGGCCCTTTTTCAGAAAAATTCACTAAATTAAAATTTTGCCTTCGCCTCCTAATGTTTATTTAACATCCTGACATCCACTGCACTCTGGAACAGTGAATTCCACAGATTCATGATTCCTTTGACAGAAGTAATTTCCCTTCATCCCTGTGCTAAATATTAACCCTGTCCTGAATCAATGACAGTAGTCTGCCCGTCCACAGGGCATATCCTCTCTGCACTTACTTTTGTCAACATTCTCTAGCACCTTGTGTTGACTGTGTAGTCACAATTGACTGTTACGGCAACCCCCGGTTTGTTCACTAGTGTCCTTGAGGGAAAAAAAGGAAGCTACCATCCTCATCCTCATCCAGAACATTTTTTCTGAAGAAGGGTCTAGGCCCGAAATGTCAGCTTTCCTGCTCCTCTGATGCTGCTTAGCCCGCTGCGTTCATCCAGGTCTACACCTTGTTATCTCAGATTCTCCAACATCAGCTGTTCCTTCTGTCTCTGTAACAATTACATTACTGGCCAATGAGCATCTCAGGAAGTCGATGGTAGGGGATTCTGCCATGATAGTGAAAAAACATGAGAGATGGTTCTCGTCTAGCATTTGTACAGTAAGTGTGTTATTTGCCATTGATCAGCCCAAACTTGAACCTTGTGCACATTTTGCTGAAAGCAACTACAGGCTACCTCACTATCTGAAGAATCATAAATACCAATGATTTGTGATCAACCCTAATTCTGATATTATGGTGGAAGGAAGATCATTGCTGAGGGTGACAAGATTGGACATAAGATGCTCCTCTGAGGAGCATTGATAACCTCAAGCTGAGATGACTGACCTTAGAAAAAGGTGATTGTACTTGTCAAAGTATGACTCTAAACAATGGAAAGCTTTATACTTAAATCCCATTGATTTCACATGGGATCCTCAGTGCCCTACTCGGTCAAATCCTGCACCAATGTCAAAGGTGGCCTACTCTTGCCTCCGCTTTAGTATTCAGCTGTTTAATCCCATGTTTGAACCAATGTTATAATTAGGTCAGGAACTGAGTGAGATAAGATTCTCCGAACAACTGTGACGGAAGAAAGATTTTTGAAATTATATTTTTGCGGTACTATTCTATTTCTTACATATGTAAATACTGCACTCATGATGAAGTCTAGCACTCACCAAGCCTTCATGATAATACATTGCTTCTGCAGATTGGTTTTTAATAGCTGTTCAGCCATGAAACTTATCTCCTTTTGTTCATCAGTACTTTTGACTCCTTGCCCATTTGCTATTTTTATATTCAATGTGTACTATTTTACATTTGTTAAACTTTAGCAGAAATTATTTCACAAATCAACTCAAATGCCTTCTAAAAATACTTATTTACCTATTGTTGTACACTTAGTGTTTCAGCAGGAATTTTTAACCCTTCAATCCTAGTCGAACATTTCACAATTGGTATGACATTTGCAGATAAGTCTTCAAACCTTGGAAGCTGGAAACTGCACATTTTGGATTTTGTGGAAGGCTTTTTCAGCAATTTGCACACAATCAGCAGAAACCATGCTGGAAAGGATTTGTGCTTGCCTCTTGCTGGCAGTGCACCAACATCCAGGTTAGACAACATGAAATTTGATTCAGTACACAGTAGGATGAAGGACAGGAGCACAGAAATAGGATTAGGCCCTTCAGCCCATCAATTTTGCCCCAACATTCAATTAGATACTTTTAAATTTAAAAAATCACTGATCATCTACTTCAGTGCAAATTCCGCAAGCTGCCTTCAAATCCCTTATTGTCATTAGCTTCCAGAAATCTATCAATTTTTGTCTTGAATAACTGAGCACCCACAGGTGTCTGGGTCCAAAAATTCACTATATTCTGAGTGAAAACATTTCTCATCCCGTCAGTCTTAAATAGCCCACAATTTCATGTACACCCTGTTTAGGAGTCATCAGCCAGGGAAAATCCACCCTGTCACACCTTGTAAGAACTTTATATGTTTCAATGAAATCTTCAGAGCTGTAGTGTACTCATCTGGGTCCCTCAATCTCTCCTCATAAAACACTCACATGACCCACAGTGATTAACCTGATGAATTTCTATAGCTCACCTTCAATGGCAAGTGTATCCTTCCTTAGACAAAGGACAAAAAAAACAGTAGGGTACTCCAGGTACGGTGTCACCAAGATGTCTACTGCAGCAAAACATCTTTATTTCTGTACAGTCATAGAGTTCATGCATACAGCATGAAAACAGGCCCTTCAGTCCAACTCATCAATGCCAAACAGATATTCTAAATGACTATAGTCCCATTTGCTGACCTTTGGCCCATATCCCTCTAAACCCTTCCTATTCATAAACCCATTCAGGTGCTTAAATTCCCTTGCAGTGAAGGCTAATATACCGTTTGTCTTTCTTATTAAGGTATGGGACGTATTTGTCATTGAATGTTGACAAAATGTTAAAATTATTGTCAAGATTTTTAAGGCAAGGTTTTTGTACAAACACAAAGTTGTCATTGTTATGATAGGATTTGGGGTTAGTTTGTGTCATACTCCAGAACAGCCTCTCAGACCCCTCCTTGTAAGGAAGAATGATGGGTATCCAGGCAGTAGTTACCAACCAAACTAGCATCATGCATCACATGGAGGCTGAAGGTAGGCAATATTTATAATTTTAAATGAGTTAACATTTTCCTCTACCAAGCCAATGGGCCAAGTACGCTCACTGCAAAGAATTTCTTCTCACTATTTAACTCACAGACCTAAATCATAGTATATTTGTAACCTTAAAAATATGCTTTGAAAATAAAATCTTCCAGCAAAATGTCACCACATGATGATGTGATATGATGTTGCATCTTTGAGTCATTTCTGTATATGTAGCCACTGGTGTTAACTCAGATCTGTTCCAACTTCACAATCTGTTGTAGAAGCATTGATAGGCATTTTACATTCAACTAGGTATTCATACCTGATGAAGTCATTCTTAGGAAACATAAGATCAAGATGTGAATAATGTAGTGCTGATGGATTCAGTAGACTTATTACAGCCCAGGTATATGGATTTATCTTACAATCACAGACAGTTACAGGTCTGGCCTAAAGCTAAACATTTTGGATGTAAAGAACAGCACACTTCCCTCAATATGTCATAAGAATATAAGGAGTAGGAGTAGGCAGTTCATCTCCTCGAGACTGCTCTGTCATTTAATACAATCATGGCTGGCCTCACCTTGGCTTTAACTCCACTTTTCTGCCCTCCACTTTCCATTACCCTGCTAGCATTGATTCAGGAAGCATTCCATCAGGCTGAAAGTTGACAAAAGTAATGCTGCTATTCAAGAAGGGATGGAGGCAGAAAACTGTAGGCCAACCGGCTTGATATTCAGCATATTGGCATTATAAACTCTTTAATGATTGATTTAATCTGTACAATTAGAGAAACTCAAGATGTTTGGGAATAGACAGAAGCTTTTGTCAATTTATTGGAGTTTCTTGAAAGACCTTGAAGATGTACAATACTTGGATTTTCAGAAGGCATTTAAAAAGTTACCATATTTCATATATTGTGGAAAATAAAAACTACCATATTTCATATATTGTGGAAAATAAATGCTCATAGTGTATGGGCAACGTATCAGCATCGATAGAAGACTGATTTACTGACAGAAAACAGAGTGTATACATAAATGGGTCTTTGTCAGTTTGGCGGGATGTAGAATCCACAGAAGTCCGCACTGGGGTCTCAATTTTTTTTTTACAGTTTACATCACAAAACTTAGGTGAAAAATGTGAGAGCATAGTTGTCAAATTCACAGATGACACCATTCAAGTATAGCATGTAATCAAGAAAGCAAGTGGGATGCTGTCTTCTCTATAAGGGGAATGGAAGCCAGAAGTAAGGATGTTATATTTCAGTTATACAGTGTATTAGTGGGACAAGATCTCAAATAATGTGGACTGTTTTGGTTTCCTGATTTAAGGAAGGATGTAAACCCATTGGAGGTAGCTTTGAGGCAGAGCAGATTTCTTCATGTGGATAGGTTAGATAGATATGAGCTTGTTTTCACCACAGTATAAAGAGTAAGGAATGGCTTGATTGAAGGGCATAAGATTCTCAATGGTTTTGAAAAGGTGAGTGTGGAAAGTATATTTCCTCTTGTGGGTCAGTCCAAAACTCGTGGTCACCACTCAGGACAGAGACGAGAAGAACGGTTGTTTTCTTTCACAAAGTGTCGAGTGATTATGGTGCAGAAGGTGGTGACAGGCAGAAAAAATACTTTAAGACAGAAATGGATAGATTTTTGTTTGGCAGGGGAATCAGTGTTAGTTGCTTGGTGGAAATGTGGAATTATAAACACAAACAGAGCAGTCATGATCTTATGGAATGGTGGAGTGGGTTTGAGGAGCTAAACGTTCTGTATCTGTTCTTATTCTGTACGTTCATATTATTCATGTCAAAATTGCTGAGAATAGCATAATGTCAGTACAAAAGATAATGCCACTGGTTATTATCAAACAAGAGCTTGGATGAACCGATGATTGTTATTTTATCTTCTTGTTCCTATTCTCAAGCAACATACTGCAATAACAGTAATATTTGTCCATCCTCCTTCCTCAAACTATTTCCCTGGAATCAGACACCGCAGTCAGTTCCAATGGAGAGACCAAAACCTTTGTAATACAATGGAAATGAATGTTTTTTTAATCCGATGATGCTGTACATACTGATGTGACTCTGACATCAACAGGCATGTGTGATCAAAACTATAAGTGAAGGGAATAGAAGACCTATGAGAAAGCTGTAATTCTGCACGTGAGAACACAAACAAAGTCTTTACAGGAACTCCTGTGAGTCAGACAACAGTCACTTAGTAAGGTAGAAATAAAGATGCAGCAAACTCAGTAGTGACAGAATCGTCAAGTAGCAGCCTCAAGGGTGCACTGCAGAGATACAGAGTGGCCAGGCCCCATGGTGGGCAGAATCCATAGGGCTAAAACATCACTGACTTCAGTCTATGGAAGTAGCACAGACTGACAAGAACAGCAGCACCAATTATATACATATACTGTTAATCTCATATGGTCATTCGACCAGCCATAAGCACCAACAATACTAATTCAACCTGGAAAATTCAGCCAGTCAGCTTAAGGAAAGTAAATCTCTATGAACTGAAGATGAATGAAGAGGAGCTTATAGTCTGACTGTGGGTGAGTCAATTGATGCTGGCCAGAAGGTCAGTTCACACCCACCACTGACTGCAGAGCTCAAAGATTTAGATCTCACAGGGCAAGCAAATTAATGATATTACTATCATAGCTGAGTCATACTAGTGTCACTTGAAACTATGTGCAATGACTGCCTACATCTGATTGTTGGTGGTAGCTATGAGAGAGTCTACATTAATCTATGGCATTCTATCATTCTACGTGATGCCATGTCAGACTGCAATTCATTATGACACATTTATCAGCATTTGCAGCTGAGCATGCAGGATAGAAATTTTGCAGAACGAGAGCATTTCTGATAAATGTTCAATTTTGATATGGAATGCTGGGGGGCTTAAATATGCAGAAAACTGTCTGGACCAGCTTCTGCTTGCTAGATAATGGGCTTGAGTGTTTCACTGTGAAATGCTCAGAAAAATTTTTTACAGTCCAGAGGCCTGTCCTCATGCAGATCCGTACACAGAGTTCAGCTTGGATGAGCATTATGTATATCTAAGGAGTATCATATCGCTTCTCTTCCCCTGCATTCCAGCAGTGCCTCCATTCTAGCAGCCCACCTTGCATCAGAACGTTCACAGTAATAGCCCAGCCACCACCAAAGCTGAGACAGCAATAGTTACAATTAACCAAAAAACAGAAGTTCTGAATCATCTTCATTACAAACCGTTCCAAAAAAACACCAAGTGTTTAGCTTTCATACCCAGGCTTCTGATGAGTGAACATTTCAAAGGAGCATTTGAATGGACAGTATGTTGATATAGGTTCAGGTTGGTCTCTGTCAATAGATTGGTGTTAGTTGTTGGAACCAATGCAAGGGAACAAGAATGCCTGCAAGACGAAGTCACTACCAATTCCCATTTTTATCAAATACTCCAGAAACATATTCTGCTGCACTTTGCAGTGATTCACCCAGTGAGACCACTTTCACCATCTACACAATACAGGTGACCAATTTCTGCATTACTGCTCAAGTGTGACAGCAAAAGGGAATGCACCTTCAAAAACAGTATTTTCCCCTCCTTAGTCTATACTCCAGCAAATTCCAAAGGTGGAAAATTTATAGAAGTACCTGTAACTTTAGCATGTAATGACTGGAGAAGTCAATGAGCGAAAAGGGAAAAGGAAGGGAACTGGACAAATATCTTGTTGAGCCTGGTCCTCAGTCTGGCCTTTCCAATGCTGCAATCCTCTTTTAGGCAATGGATATCAATGGTCACTTTCTTCATTGGCATCATAATGTGGATAGTTTGCAACTGATTTAAGAACAGCTTTTTCCCCTCTGTTATCAGACTTACGAACAGACCTCTGATATATATAAACTGATCTTTCTGTGCACCTTCTCTGTAGCTGTAACACTATATTCTTCATTCTGCTCTATTACCCTGATGTACTTATGTATGGTATGATTGATTGCATAGAAAGCAAAACAATAGTTTTCATTGTATCTCAGTACGTGAGACAATAATAAATGAAATCTAATCAAATCAGAGGCGAGACTGTCTTGTGAAGTTCAAGGTTCTATTCTGTTGTGCTAGCTTCCCTTGAAAAAAGAACTGAAAGGATTTGCCTACACTTAACTGATTGGTTTTGAAGATAGCAGCTGAGCTGAAGGTAGCAGCTTCTGAAGAAGGGTCTAGGCTGGAAACGTCGGCCTTCCTGCTCCTCTGATGCTGCTTGGCCTGCTGTGTTCATCCAGCTCTACACCTTGTCATCTCAGATTCTCCAGCACCTGCAGTTCCCACTGTCTCAAGTTTGGAAAGCAGATTGAACTTGGCAGTTTTAGTTATGGTCACTAATATTTTTCTGCACTGGAAAAGGTCCTGGGAACAATGATGTTGGCAGTGAGTTGCTCTGCCAATTCTGTCCATTGTTGTTGACTCATTCGAACCATTCATCGCGTATGCACCCCTCCTAGCGTGTATCTCCCTGGCTGCGTCAGAGAATCAAGGAAGGATTGCTGCTGGTTGTTTCACTTTCCACTAACAACCATTTAAAAAGCTCCTTCCTTCTAAAGATCAGCAGCATGCCTCCGAGGATTAGCTCTCCTGATAAATCTCCTGTCTTTCCAACTGTTCAGTGTCTCTCCGGAATTTAGTTAGTGTTAGCAGTTCTCTGGCCAAGTTAATGAGGACCAACACTTCTAATTTCTCAGCCTCCAGCCAACCGCACAAGGCACAGGTTATATGTCACTTTATTCTAGGACAGGCACAATACATACTCTTGTAAACACTGCATTTTCCTGAATAGTTCTGGATGCAAGTTCCCCATAGGACTAGTCATCCACATCATCGTTTCTGCTTATCCGGAATAGGAAATACATGTCCCGGTCGACTTAAACGAGTTGCAGGTACTTTTGTAGTAAAATAAAACAATGAATTGCAGACGCTGGTGATCTGGAACAAGAACAGAAGTTGTTGGAGAAACTCAGGAGGTCTTGCAGCAACTGTGAGAAGAAAGCAGATTGAATGTTTCAGGTAAGGTGGCTCTTAATCAGAACTTTTAAGTTGCTGTGTCGTTCTCTTTCCGTGGTCCAGTCACAAAAACCCAATTTGTCAGGGCATAAAGCAAGAACTGCCAATGCTGCAGTCAGAGATAACACTGTGCGGAGCTGCAGGAACAATGTGCGGAGCTGCAGGAACACTGTGCCGAGCTGCAGGAACACTGTGCCGAGCTGCAGGAACACTGTGCCGAGCTGCAGGAACACTGTGCCGAGCTGCAGGAACACAGTAGGTCAGGCAGCATCAGAGGAGCAGGAAAGTTGGCGTTTTGTGTTGGGACCCTTCTTCAGAAACTTCAGAAACATCAACTTTCCTGATCTTCTGCTGCTGCCTGACCTGCTATGCTCCTCAGCTCCACACTGTGTTATCTCTAATTTGTCAGGACATCCCTTTCTCAGGTCAAGATCACTGGAAACTGACTATTTTTCTTGAAACTTGTATCTTAGCAGTTAGTCACACCAATTCATCAGAGCAAACTTCGATATAGTTAATCGGCGAGCTCAATGTCTTCTGGCCTTTCACATATTTATTTCTCTCAGAACACATACACACTAGATTCAGGACATGCTAACAAACTTTATAGTACCAGAACACTTCAGAACATACACTGCTAGTTTCTTCTGGGTTTTCTCCAGTACTATGCACTACTGTCTGAGAGACTTTGTCCAGTTTCTCATTGATTGTGAACAAGTATCGTCAGTTCAAAATATATGATTTATAGAGGATTTTACTTTGTGGCTACATTTTTACAGAGTGATAGCTGGACATCCTCTAAGCACAATATTTCCAGATTCAATATCCCGTGAAACCAAATTGGACATACAGCCTTCCTAGCAAAGTGAATGATGTTGGAACAGTATGGAACTATTTTCTCATGAAAAAAGAGAAATTATAGTAGCTCACACCAAGCAAAAGATAAACAATTATATCTCCCACAAAATAATTTTGTTTTGTACTACAGCCAATTTCACTCCATCTGGTTTTTCATTGTCAAGTTATTCTTTGGCAAGAATCATCAAAAAAATGCTTATTTTATATCATGCTATATGTCCTGTCCTAAACTTTGCATATTACTGAAGGGTCTGGCTCATGAATAATAATGACAGGTAGAGAACACACGGAGCAAGAAATGTAGAGAGCTGGATTTCGAATTAATTATTTTACATTAAAAGGAAATTGAGCATGCTTTTAGGGCAACGACACAGCCTATATAATTTACAATATTTTCATTTCTTTAGCAAAACGATCGCACTTAGACCTTTTATTGTCCAATATTTGCTGCTTGGATCGTTCATAGCACACACTCCCCACAGTTTAGCTTTAAAAACACATTGGGCTCTTATGCATTTCACAGCAACTGCATGGACTGAAAAGGTTTCAATCTGATCCAACCAGTTTCTTCAGCTGCCTGACAGAAGGTTCGAAATCATAAGACAATGAAAGATGATCTGGAGAGTACATCCATCATTTGCTTTTACTTTCATTATTGCGTTGTTGCTGCTGGATGGATGACTTACATCCCCCTTAAGGAATGAATTTAGTTTTCGCTCAAACAAGTTCCAACTCCTTAACTAATACTGGTTTTCCCTTTACATCCACAGGCAGAACTCCAAAATGCAGCAAATAGCAGACACAACAGGCTTGTGTTTTTTTTAAAAGACAATGCCATGAATATCAAAACAGCCAAGATCTAGAAACATGAATTTGAGAACTTAATGAACTTCTTGCAATGAAATATGTTGCTGTTGAATCGTTTCCAAATACAAGGCACAACAGAAGTGCCAATCTGGCCCTGATGCAGTATCATGCTGGGTGGGAGTTGCCTGTATTAGGCAGAAAAGTCAAGACTCCTGGCATATTGGGTTACTATGATGCACAAAGGTATTTTTAATGGGCAAATAGACAGAACATGTGCCATGGATACCACATTCTACAGAAGATTACAGGTAAATGAAAGAAGCCAGAAAAGGGCAGCATTGAGATTAATTATTTCTAAAAATGAAACAATATATTTGTACTGGTGTATACAGAAAAAAAAACTGTTGAGCCTGAAGTAGGGTCACTCAGGTTAAAATCACAGGCAGCAATAGCAGAATGGCAGAACAGATCAAGTGGAATTGATAGTAGAAAATCAGATACAAATGATATAATTACATTTGAGATTAAAAAGGGAAAAACTAAACATACTAATCAAATTAAGGAGGGTAATACTCCTGTTTCAGATGGATTGCACTATTCATTTAAAAGAAGTTTAGTGAAGAGATAATAAAGGCACTTCATAAAAAAAACATACAATAGTCAACATAAAATGCTGTAATGTGAGAGGACTGTGGGATGACTAATACAATATCTACGTTTAAAAGAAATAGAATATGCCCAGGGAACTGGAGACCAGTCAGCCTAGCATCATACTAAGAAAAGTAATGGAATCCATACCAATGGTGAAAAGACAAAAAAAATTTGTGTTAGAGTGAGTGGTGAGGGCTTCAGAAGGAAAAGTTTGACTTGACTAACTTCATTGAATTCTTTGAAGAGCTACCAGAAAGTGCAAACTAAAATAATGCAATAGATATGATTTAGCTAGATTTCCAAAATAAAAATCCTGACTAGACTGCTACATAATAGCCTTATGAACAAGGTCAAAGATGGAGATTTTGGGGAAATTTAACAGAATGGATTGTCAGGCATGTTTGATAATCTAGCTCTGATTTTTCTGCACAGATGCTGCCAGACTTGCTGAATGTAGACATTGGATTGAATTATATATTCAAAATGATAGAAGATGGAGATCAGTGTGCCACAAGGAACAATGTTGGGACCATTGCTGTTCACAATTTAAGTTAATGATTTAAGTACTGAAAACAAAAATGCAATTTTCAAAACTGCAGTTGACACCATCTCGGGTTTGATAATCAATGTTGAGATGGATTACAAATAATTTTTTAAAAAGCACATCAATAAACTTGCAGTATTAAGGAATACTTTAGTCTGTGGTCAGTTACCAAAGTATCTGAATTCTACATTAAATAATGGTGTAGACGCTTTATAAAGTTTAATGTGCTGTGACAATGGTTTTACGAGCAAAACTTTAAGACTTTTTATTTCTTTATTTATTTGTCTGTAATTTCACAGGCTCCTAGATGAACAACATGCACACACTAAATTGAATGAGATTATAAGGAATATGGTGTACTGAAGTTAGGGGTACTTACTACTACAATATTAACCAATATGATTTGAATACTACTTGTAATCTCTAGCTTTTAAAAATGTTGGCTTCAAATAATTTTCCTTTTGTTAAAGTTACTTTTACTTGGTGCATTCTGTCCCAAAATTACTTACATAGAAATTGGCTTCTGGCAGCCTGTCAGTGCAAACTGGGTGCATGATACTTGGGAAGCAGCTGGGCCCAAGGCCTAATCAGGTAACTCAGTGGCAAATGGGATTTCAAATTCAATTTCTGCTCACTTCACCATCAGCAACATCAACGACATGTGCTGGAAGATGGCAGGAAACAATGTGGGGAGAAGGAGGCAACAATGAGAGGATTCCAGCAATCATGAGGACGCCAGAAAGGGAGAGGAGCAGTCAGGAGAAGCCAAGCATGGTCTTCAGTTCTATAGTTGAATCAAGAGGAACACTTCTGCTTCACCTGACAGCACAGTCAGAAACAATAAGAATTATAGACCTTTTTGATGGTGACCTCTAGTGGCCCGATTAAGAAACTGCATGTTGGTTGACAGTCTGGGCTCTGAAGAAGGGTCACTGGACCCAAAATGTTAGCTCTGATTTCTCTCCACAGATGCTACTCGGCCTGCTGAGATTTTCTAGCAATTTCTGTTTTGGTTTCAGATTTCCAGCATCTGCAGTTTTTACTGTTCATGTTTTCCTGAATAGTGTCTGCCTGGGTTTGCATATGCAAAAACGCTTTTTGCCTGTTTCACATGCAGGTCGTGGATGTCTCTCATCAAATTTATCTTTATAGTTTACCAAACCAACGAGTGGAATTCTTCCAATATGTAATGAGCACCTGTGCCTTGCCCTATGCACCAAAAGAGATCCTTACATATTCAACTTGCATGTGAAAAACTGACACAGCATTATTGACTTTGAATCCACCTATCTTCTTTACTCTCCATCTTCGGTCCGCCTCCCCCTCTCTCCCTATTTATTCCAGCTCCCTCTCCCCATCCCCCTCTCTGATGAAGGGTCTAGGCCCGAAACGTCAGCTTTTGTGCTCCTGAGATGCTGCTTGGCCTGCTGTGTTCATCCAGCCTCACATTTTATTATCTTGGAATTCTCCAGCATCTGCAGTTCCCATTATCTTTGGTAAACCTCAACTCAGCTTTCATCGATCATAGTTTTTTTTTCAAATCATCAACCTGTTCAGACATGCTGTGACACACTTCTACATCAGGTGGGCTCTGAGCGCAGATCTTCATGGCTCAGAGGCAAGGACACTACCATTGCTTCACTTGGACCCTTAATGTCAAACACCACAAAACCACAACAAAGGATTGACTATAATTCAGAATTAAGTTGACACCTCTTCAGTATCATTATGTAGCCAATGCTGAAATTGTTGAACATAACACTAAAGCTCCACTGAAGTTACGAATAAAGACATAGATACAGCAATCTTTTCACCTGGCCAGTCTGATTTGGTTTGAATTATTATTGTCACATGTACCTGAGTACAATTTTGTTTTGCACGCAGTATAGGCAGATCTTACCATACAAAATGCAGAAGGATAATAGAACAAAACAAGAAATACAATGTTACAGCTGCAAAGAAGGTGCACAAAGAGTAAGGTCAGCATTTAATGCAAAATTTGAGAGGTCCATTCTGAAGTCTGATAACAGCTAGGAAGAAGCTGTTCTTGAATCTGTTGGTCTGTGTGTTTAAGCTTTTCTATGAGATTTGAAACCTGTCCAGACACTTGCAATCAATGCTCAACTTTTTTCTATTTGTGATGTGTTCCTAATTAAGCCGTTCTCTGGTGTGAGGAGATTAGATCCAGATTTTCTGGGTCAGGTTAAACGTTTGATTTAAATCAACCTGCTTAGGTATATTATGACAACGCACTCCTGAAGCAAGTGGGACTTGAACCCACAGTTTATTGCCTAGAGGTAGGGACACTACCATTGCATCACAAACACCCTCTTAAATGCAGTATTGGACCAGGGTCCACAGGATTTTCAGTCTAATGCTCTTCCAACTCCTCTAGTTCAACCAACCACCTGGTTTATTTCTATAAAATGAAGTTAAATTGAATCCTAGATCTCAATTCAGCTCCCAGGCACCTCTACGCAGTATTGATGAATTTGTTTGCAACTGAGTACCAATTTAAATCAGTAACACTATAATATTATTAACCACTAATCAATATCCATGTGATTGGACCAGCTAACACAAAGAAAATTATTACACTGGTACAACATTCTGCCTTGCAATTGTGCAGTTAGACATTTAGACTTCTGAGCAAACTACACTTTTTTGCAATTACTGCAGATCCATAGATGCATACTGCACAAAAGGAAGCCATTCACGTTAATGAGCTTGCTCTAACATTTTTGAGGTGAATACCAAATTTAATCCACTTCTCTGGCCTTTGACAGTGATGTAACAGCTATAATCATCCCCATTCAAGAGGTAGATTTTCCCTCCACATGGTTTTCAGCGCTCAGCTAGCTGTCTAAATGCCAGTAAGAAACTGGAAAACAAACATTCTGAAATACATCATCCTTTCCAGGTCACCACAATGTTGAGTAACTGGCTAGCTGGCCTCTGGATTTGGGGGCTTGGCTTTAGTGGGAGGAAGGTACTAGGAGCAGCCCAAATTGACTTTATAAAGATCCCCTGTTCCTCTTGACCTCACAATACAAATAAAATCTCAGCATTTCTTCCATGGAACCTCTAGCTGAAATTGACTACAACACCACATTCTATCCTTCTGTGATGTCAATATAGGTCTCTTCACAATTTCAATCCCGCTGCTGTCTTTGCCACTTTCAAACTCCATTAGTTTAAGTTTCCTGAATTTCATCCTTCCCTAACAGCATCTCGTTCCCAATGTCAACATCATCTCTATGCACACAATCCAGCTTTCAGATCACTACTGCCCTCAGCAACTTTCTGAATCTTCCAAACTCACAATCCATCTCCTATTTTGAAAGTTTTCCTCATTCCACTCCCAATCCTTGTTATGGCCTTGCTGTTTAATACCTCTGCAATTCCATTTAGCATTCCCCATATTTACCTTCAAGATCACAGGCTGCAAATATCTGAAAATTATGTTTTGTAAACCCCTACCCTTTGAACTGCTGTCCTGTCTTCAAAAGCCTCCCTAAACTCAATCTCTTTAATTATGCGTTTGGCACCATCCATAACCCTTCTCCTGTGTCTCTTCAGTGTCCACTTATTTCAACTGCTGTGCAATGCTATGAGGCCTGTTATTGCATTGAAGTTGCTACCGAACTGCAGCTTTCATTCATCCAGAATTGATTCCAATTTGCCGCTCCTACTATCTCTCACTGAAATCAAGGCTAGGTATAAATGTCTAGCATTCCTATTAAATTTTAAATGGAAACTTGGGTCTTATCCAGTCTGATTCATTCAAAGCTGGCTTGCTCAAAGGGAAAATAATTTTATTCTTTTTCAGAGGAACTCCAATCTGAATACATTTAATCAAACAAGTTACGCTATATGTCTGCTCTTTCCAGCCATTGTAATACCTCATGTTGAATACAGATTGCCAATGCATAGTAATTATGTTAAATTTTCCATAAGTTTTTGTAAGCAGCATTAGTTGGATTGTTAACTCCTCAGGACTAATTAAGAATGATTCTTGGAGATTTCTTTCCCCTTTCTAATCAGGACTACTGTCCGCTGTGCAACATCAGCTGATGGATTTTGAGCCAACCATGCCAAGTTCCTGATAGGAACTGGTTGAATAGGGCAGTCTCAATGTATTCTAGGCTGGCTGTGTGGATCATTGTAGAGTGAAGATTAATAAACTTGAATTAATCAAACTGAGAACACTTGTCCAAAAATGCAAAATTAGTTAAGTTCAATTGCAGTATTTCTCAAAAATTTTTAAATTACTTGTTACAATAACAATACAAGGGATATGACTGATGCATTCAACAATTGTGTTAAAATTTTAATTTTTTTTAGTATTTTAGGGACGCTTACAAACAACTGTACCCTGTAGCAATTAATGCCACAAAATATGTTGAAACACAAATATTATAGCTATATAGTTCACCTAATCCAAGAGGTAAAAAACACTGTGCTGACAAAGATCTCCAATTTATTACTGCTTTCACAATACTGGGCTACATGTTGACCTGTCAAGTAGAGCCAAATCCACCTCATATGCAACATTAAAACAAAATCAATACTAAAGACTGTGGTTTGTGTGTGATATCAACGGACATCCATTCCTTTCCTTTATTTTCACAGTAGATGTGTGACAGGTGAATACCCTGCAGCTTTCTGGAATTATTTGAGCAGAACAGCTTTTCAAACTGCACTGTTATTTCAAGTACTTATTTCTACAAGTCTGTCTGAAAGTTTATCCATTCTGAGCTGAAATTCATAAAATTAAACATGCCATTCATGTCTGAATAAACATGTCGCCCAGTTTTAAAATATCCCTTTCTTTTTCTGAAGTTTAGGGTGAACAAGCCAGAAATCCTAATGCCCTACAATCATCAAACTGCATTGTCAACAGTCTAGGGTAAAAACAATCAGTTAGATTCACTTAAAAATATTCTCTGGTTAACCATTCAAGATCAAGTTTATTGAAATCTCCAGTGAACAATCTGAGATGAAAAATGTAGTGCTACACACTTTCCATTTTGAATAACTGAAACCAGTTGCTTTGTGTCAAGATAGTTTTCTAATCCAGGCTGATTAAATAAAGAATCAAAGGGACATGAGAAAAGGATGGTTAATGGCAGATGGCTTCATCAACCAGGTTAACATTGGTGAAGTTTCACTTTAACATTTCGCACTCCAACCTCCCTTAACTAGAATTTCTATTGCTGCTTGAAATGCCACAGCGGTCTTTAAAGGGTTAAAAGTTAATTTTGGAATTAACTGAAATGCAGCAAACATAAGATGGTTGTACATTTATTTTTTAAGCTTACAAAAACAAAAGGAAGAAGGTTTACAGCAATAGTATGCTATCACAAATATAAAAATTGGTTAAATTGTGAAGTAATGGACTTACTGGAGTCATCGGATTCATAGCCTTCAGCCTCGGTGTCCTCCTCATGTTTGGTAGGTGCAGCAGATGCAGCTCCATATGCCCCAAATAATTTGTCCACATCGTCCTCCTCTGTAGCCTCTGACTGGGTGATAGAGGGCTGGCTGACAGTGGAATGCACAGAGTTGCGGCTCACAGCTGCTGGAAGACCACGAGGAAAACGGGGGAAGTAATCAGAGATTTGTTTAATAGGCTTAATAGGACCTGGGCAGACATCAATAGCCATATGCTCTTGAATACTTATGGCCATTTTTTCTCCTTTTCGGACTGTCATGCATGCAACCCTTTTTGACACAGCAGACAGCAAAATGAAGAAATAAAAGCCACCCTGAATCTTGAATTGAGCAATGAACACTGAGAGTAAGGAACCTATCTCATGCACAGCAGAACTCAAATCTCCAGCATTAGGCTGGGATGCTTATGTGCTTTGAGTTGTAGAAAACCTGTGCATGCTGCCTCAATGCCACAGACACTCCTTATCTTTCCAGTACTGCTGTTCAGCCTATGAATGTGTGTGTATGTGTGTGTGTCTCTCCCTCGCTCGCTCTCTGTGAGAGATTGATTTGGAGAGGTGGAGACTATGATGTCAGTGGTTAGCAACCAAGCAGTAAACAGGAAGCACTGGAATGAAGACAAAATCAGGTGTGAGGATGAAGAGAGAAAAAGATAAGGCCGTCTGGAGGTGGAATGGGACTTCAATAAATCACCAAAATACTCAAAGTCATCACCTAAACAAAATATAATTCCATTTACTGCCACCTTGGACTGTGTTGAATGACCTGACTACAGATTATCGGTTCAATTAGACTGAGGCACTTCAAACATTGCTGTAAATCAGGATTAAAGTCACAGTAGCTCCTATCAGACGTTGTGAAGTAACATAAGAAGAGAAGGAAGGATGGCAGTTGTGATGCAGAGAGGACAGCAGAACAACCTGAACGTCATGCTAAAAGCAGCAGATCGTAAATAAGACAAATATGTTTTGAAATAATGAACATGAGGAAGACAAACAGAATGCAGTAGCATGTGAGGCAAAGCTTTAACTATTTCAGTTCTTATTCTTCAAAGAAGCTTCAAATTGCAGGCTTTGTCTTGCAGAAAAAGAAATGAATTTGTGCAAATTTTAATGTTAGTTCTAAAAGCATAATTGGAAAAAACTCATACTTTAATACATGATCATCAACATATTGCATCATGTTAATTTCATGCAGATTAATTTATTGTAAATTGCATTATATTTTTAATCCTTCAATATATTGCCACACAGATAAATGGTGTGGTGCGTTCTGACATCAATTCGAGCATTTACCACCGTGAAGTTGAATACAATATAAATTTAAAGAACCCAAACAACTATAAGCTTGGTTTATGAATTATGCAAACGTTTTACAAAAGAAAAATTCTCATCATTATGTTTAAGTGCCAATAAACAGCTTGCCTCACTTTGTAATTTATAAAGCCATAGAAATCCCTCAATTGATTATTTCCCATGTACTCACTCACAAGTAGTCACACTACTTCATGGATAATATCCACAGCAGTGTTACAACTGAGCATAACATGTTATTATTTTTCAGTATCCCAATCCTCCATTCAATCTGTCACTTAACCATCTTAGCAAACATTCCAGTTCTCACAATACAACTATATCTAGCAAGCATAATGGTAATGGTTACAGGCAGCAGGAGCAAAACTGATTAAAGAAAGTCTTGAAATAAAGCAGAACATTTAACTGAATATAGGAGAAATTCAAATGTATAAGAAACAGAGTATATTCAAAACTTTAACATATATCCAAACAGTCAAGCAACATTTTCAAACAGATAGAAACTCATTCCTGCAAGACAATCTTGCAATATATTCACAGCCATCTAGTAAATCTTGCTATTTTGGAAAACTGTACAGATCTGGTCATAGAACAGATTTAAGATACAGAAGGTGCAAAAAAATGAGTTGTAAGAATAATACCAGAAATGTAAGATTATACCCATCAGGAAAGGATAACAGGTTGGAAAGAAGGCAAAGAAGAATACAAACATGGACTGGATGAGCTGAATGGCCTGTTTTGTATCATAAATTCTCTGAAAGTTTACATTAGTTCAAAGTTGCACCATAATTATCAAATAAGTTATTACCATTTTTCTAAATGTTGTCTTATCATCATGCAATGAATACATGTCTACAAGTTATAAATATGCAATGAATACTTTTATTATCCATGATTGCAATAACTAATCCTAAAATATGTATGATCAGACAATCATGTTTGTATATTTGATGAAGGGGCGTCAAGAGTAATGTCTGCTTGGGTTCAGTTCACTGTTGCGTTTGTAGTAAGGTTGATACACAGAGGATAGACTTTTCATCCCCCTGGTTTAAAGTGGATAATGGTGAGTGTTGCATTATGTCTGACAGCAGCAGGCATGCAATACACCTTTAAAGATTCAGGATATCATCACCACGAGACTTGGGTGACTGAAAGGTCTCAGTCTCCATTTTACTTGGGACCACTTGCAGCATGAAACACAGAAGAAATGTGCAACACTGTGTCACTAGATTTCTCAGGGCTAGCCCCGTTACAACAAAGCCTGATATTGTAATACATTCAGATACCATAGTTGTAAGTGGTGTCTATTAAATCTTTCAGTACAAGATTGCTGATCAAGGACATATGTTACAGAAGTATGAGCTCACCAGCCTTGAAAACTCTGCAGAAGACAAAAGGTCCCTTCCTGTAACTATGGCAGATCAAGAAGGCTGAACAGATCAGGGTTAACTGTGGCGGAAGAAATAATGGGAACTGCAGATGCCGGAGAATCCAAGATAACAAAGTGTGTAGCTGGATGAACACGCAGGCCAAGCAGCATCTCAGGAGCACAAAAGCTGACATTTCAAGCCTAGACCCTTCATCAGAGAGGGAGATGGGGAGAGGGTTCTGGAATAAATAGGGAGAGAGGGGGAGGCAGACTGAAGATGGAGAGAAAAGAAGATAGGTGGAGAGGAGAGTCACAAAAGCTGCCGTTTTGGGCCTATCTTCTTTTCTCTCCATCTTTGGTCCGCCTCCCCCTCTCTATTCCAGAACCCTCTCCCATCCCCCTCTCTGATGAAGGGTCTAGGCCCGAAACGTCAGCTTTTGTGCTCCTGAGATGCTGCTGGGCCTGCTGTGTTCATCCAGGGTTAACTGTGGTGTTTGTTTATAAAGAAATGTCACCTGGATCACGGATATCACAACATGGTAACAGTACAGTGCTAAGCACTGTAACTGTGGTTGAAAGATACCCAAGATTTAATTTACAGACCATTGAAACCCCACTGAAGATCAGCTAGAGAGTAAGCCAAAACTTTAAAAGCATAGAGAAAACTAACAGGCTTATGCAAGTACAAATTTGTAAATTAAAAGCCTAAAGCCCTATACCACTGTTATAGCGAAACTGAAGTTTCAGCCTGCTTTCCATTTAGCAGTCAAAAATGTTTCTTTCAGATTTAAAAGTAAAAATGACAACCAAACATTACTTAATTAAACACAGGGCGTGTCATTTAGGAATGAACAGTGATTTAATTACTGAAGTAGTTTTGTGAACTGAAGAAACTTACCTTCATTCAGAGGTCGGTTGGTTCTGCCTTTACGTATCTTCAATCTGGCACCCAAGCCTGTATGACATTGTCACTTCTTACTTAGTGTAAACTCTCTCAGGCTTTTATTTATTAAAGCCAAGTCCCAAAGTCAACAACACTCACCAAAAAGACTTTGAGGCTACAAAATAATATAATAAAGTAGCAAAAGAAGGAAAAATAGGACAGGACAATAGACCAAGCAAATAAAAAGAACAAATAAGACCTGCATTTTACCTCAATAAAAAAAACTTCAAGAAATGGAAGGCCAACGTTTAATTATGGATTGGGCAGTGACATTTTCCCTGAATTACAGCTATTTAAGCAGCATATGCAGCTATACTTTGTTTACTGCTTGATCTGCAATCTCCAGAAGAGGTCTCTTGAAAATATTGCTTACTATCAGTAAGGAGATACATTGCAGAACAAATACATCTGATCTTTCTAAACAGAGTAAAAATGATCCAGAGAATATCTACAGAATACTTGAAAACTCATCATTTAGCCAAAGACACCAAGCATCAATCAATGATTTTGTCACCAGATGCCACAGCAAAGGGCATGAGTATAATTTCTCCAAGAAAAACTCATAGAGGTAAATCGAATTGGTAATCACCTCTACACCAATTAAAACCATCAGAAAAAGTCTTCCTTGTAAGAAAAAAAGGCTATACCATTGATGCCTTTGTTGAAGACAAAGGCAAGCATGAAGCTATACCAATACCAGTAGGTCAACACCAATCACACATTTTAAGTGCAGACTTCACTATTGTTATGATTTTCAACCAGAAAAATCTGTCCAAGATTTAGTTTGTGCACCCACAAGGCAATCAGAAGCTTTCACAGCCATTACATTGTATGACTCCAAAAGATAGGGAGACCCAGCCTCAAAGCCAAAATCTACACAAGAACTAGAGCCAACATATGCATCTAAAAAGACGTGAACCCTGACCATTGGCACGAATACAGCATACTAAACCCATCTCGCAGCATATAATGAATCACCAATTCTGTGCAATGGCACATTTACACTTCAGTGCCAACTATGCAAGTTCAGCTTGACTTCCTAAATATTCTAACGGACAGATATTAATGATCCCAGAGTAGCAGAACAATCAGAATGCATAGATTTCAGTATTATAAAAATTCATGAACTCTAAATCACACTTATTTTGGTGGAACAGACCAGATGTAATGCAACCAGCAAGTGTTCTCAAATAGCTGTACCCAGATGGGTTTTACATAAACAGCTATTTTAAGGGTCATGTGATATTACATTTCAATGATGATGCAATCTCCTTCATTGATCTTCCAAGAAAGTGCAGTACATACATTCTGAAAAAGTGATTACCATTCCCAGCACAACCTATACTCGGAAGGCAAACGCAAAAGATCTTGCTTAACAACTAATTGTCCAATGATTCTGAGTCAAGGATATTCATCTTCAAAGGTAGAAAAAAAATGAAAGAGTTGTACAGCCAGCAAGTCGAGAACTAACACAACTACAGCCTGTACGGGGTGGGTTTAGCTCAGTTGGTTGGGCGATTGGTTTGCAAACCAGTGTGATACCAACAGCATGGATTCAATCACTGCACTGGTTACCATGAAGGACTCTCCTTCTCAACTCCTTCTCTTGCCTGAGGTGTGGTGGCTCTCAGGTTAAATCACCACCCAGTCTTTTCTCTCTTTTAAGAGAGCAGCCCTATGATCTAATAAGAATACGATGTCTTGACTTCAGTGACCGGACACAAAATATGAGTCAGAAATCTAGTAACAAATACTTGGATACAAGAAAAGATTTCTATAATATGCACCAGTTCAGATCTTAAGAAGTTATTATTGATCATGATACTACAGTGTGAAGAAACCGAAGCCAGCTCAGACCAATGTGAGATACGTCAATCACGCACACAGATTGAGGAAATAAACTCCACTGATGATGAACATGCAATGATGCCGAATGACAGCAACCAGCAGCAAGATAATCAAGTTATCAACCAAGAACATACTCTTGGTTGATAACTTGACATACTCTCCAGACGACTACATAATCACCAGATCAGGACAAATTGTTAAAACTCCAAAATGTTATATTAAAGTATGAATTCCTAACCTTGTTAAAACTTTTCTCAATCTATAAAGCAGAACTCATCTGGGGTGCTATCGTAATTCAGGCTGGTTGCAAACTACGGTGATCTACACTGCTGTCTTCCCCACCATCTCATCCACCAGTACTCTAGGTCCCTACCTCCAAAGGAGTGGTCCCTATCTCCAAAAGCTCTTTTGTGCCTATACCTCAGTAAAGGTTACAGTAAAGCACTACAACTCCGAGCTTATAGCATCTGAAGTGACTTTAAATATGACAATGATGACACAAATATTTCAAAGTCCAGGCAGGGGCAAGTTCTTCCATTTCTCCTGCCACGTGATTTCACTAGGATGATGTTAAAAAGCCCTGTTACATAAGTAATAAGATGAAGAGTGGAAGAACATGTGTCAAAATCTCTGTGAGCCATTGTGAACCTGGTGACATGAATCTCACTCAATAAGTACTTTTAACTGAAAATGGGAAAATCTAGCCCAGAGAATTCAACAAGCAATGATCTCATTCCTGAACAAAAGAAAATAACACTCATCTACAAACAATAATATATTAAAATTTCTCAACCAAACACTTGGAAGAACGAGACTTTGACAGTTGTCAATTTTAAATACTACCCTACAAATCCATTTTTATTTAGTTTTACTTTATCTAAAATGTATGGAGGTAAAAATTCCTTTTGGGTTCCACTCTCCTTAGATGCAACTCCAGTGAAAAACCCCTGAGTCTTTCAAGCAATTGCCAGGTACAGAGGAATTCAGTGATTTACAAAAAATCCTGCCTTGTGAGGTTTAGGACAGTTGCTCCCCCTACCAGGAAAATTCTGCCAAGAAACGAAGGTAGGGGCATAATCTCCCTACTCTAGAGTCCTCACCCCTTTGGTTCAGTTGGAGCCAGCATACCACTGCAGGTGTTGGCATCACCAAGGTAAGGGATACTCGCTTCCGTATATGGGCAGATGCCGTCCCCCTGGCCAGAACTTGGCCATGCATACAAAATATGCATGGGACACATTGCACCTTAAACCCTCAGGATCAGCGGCTCTTCCACCTTTACTCAGGATGCCAGAGGAAATATTGGACAGGACACCAACCAGCATCCCCCTTCCTTCCTGGCCATGGAGGACTGATGCAAGTCTGCAGCTCCCTGGAGTAAGCACGTGCCAGAGATCTGGCCTTAGGGACGGTCATGCCTGCTTACGCTCTGTTAGTTAGATGTAGTCACAGATACCCCAAAACACTGGTGAGACCAACTCCAGGAATGCATTGGTAGGTGTAACCCCATTCACATCCTGCGCAATTTTGGTCTCCAGTACAATTCTACCAACCTTGATTAAAATGTTTAAGGAACTACAAGTATCAGTCAAAGCTCTGACAGCAATCTAATTGTGGCAACAAATGTTATCTGAAAAAGCTAACAGCCTCATGAAAGTTATATAGGGAGTCCTCAAGAGGGTTATGTTAAAGTACAAGGATCTTGCATAGTGGCCACTGCATACTAATTAAAGCATGGAGCTGTGTGCAAAGTTTCCCAAATAGCAAATACCTGACCTAAACTAAGTTGTCAAGGGAAGTTACTGAGTAAAAACTCCTCGCTCGAGTGGGAAAATCTGCACACTCAACATCAATGTTGCATCCGTAATATAGATAAAGAGGCTACAGTGACTCTGTTACGGAACAGTTACTTTGTCCAGAACTAAAAGCTGAAAGAACTGTGGATGCTGGAAATCTGAAACAAAAACAGAAATTGCTGGGAAAGCTCAGCAGGTCTGGCAGCAACAGTGGAGAGAAATCAAAGTTAATTTTCCAGGTCAAGTAACTCTTCCTCAGAGTTGAGGAATGAACCAAAGGTCTAAGGAAGGGTCATTGGACCTGAAACGTTATCTCCAATTTCTCTCCACTGATGCTGCCAGACCTGCTGAGCTTTTCCAGCAATTTCTGTTTTTGTTACTTGGTCCCTAGTCAGAGACTGGTGTCTGCTGCAATAAAGAAACAAAATCAGCATTTAAAAGAATCAAGATAAGAAAAAACTCAAAGCATGTCATTGTTAAAACATTTTTTCCAATTTCCCCAGTCATTTTAAAGCCACAACTGAAAGTTTATGTCAGACGGTGTGGCACAATATTGACTTCACATTCCTCCATATTCATCATGAACACTACCACACAGCAGCCGCAAAGCTGCATTGCTCTAGCCACACAGTAGCTGAGAGTGCTGTAGCAAGCACTGTCTTCCAGCCAAATCACTTGAGAAAACATTCTACTGCTAACATACGTCAGGCTTGTTGGAGTTCTGCTCAGGCTTCCTGTTGCACATTCCATCTGCATTGTACTCCGAACTCCTTCCCAGACTGAGAACTGATGGACCTTACCTGACGATGGCAGTGGAGTGCTAAGTTGGCCGAGCTAAGATTTCAAACATATTTAAAACTAACAGCCAGCAGGGTGCCATCAAAATCACTTCTAATTCTACTCAAAGATTCAACACCTTCAGAAAATGAACAAGGGGAGAGAAAAGGGCATAAAAAGATGGACAAGACAAAAACTTTTTTTATTAAATAGGTTTAATGGCAAAGATCAGGGCACATTTACGCAATGACAGCTGCTGTATCATTTCCAAAACACAACATAAAATTATTACTTTGAGTCTTCCAATGTTCCAACAAAAGAAAATCTGGGTCAGGAATTTAGCTTTACCCACTTGGTAATCTCAGTGAACAGTGTTTTTTTTTAATCAATATTCTCTCCAAGCTGTAATTTTCCTTATTTCTAGTAAAACCTGTGATGAAATCTCATGAAAAAAAAGGATGTATTCTTATCTTTGTGAGGGGGGCAGGGGCTTGTGGGGAATGGATTTGAGCAAACCGACTAAGCAAATCATTTTCATGAGTGTAATCTCAAAGCCATATGTGCTCATCTATTATGAAATCAGTTGGTTACATTAAAAAAGTGCATTTGGCAAAGTGATCTTTTAAACAATATTTTTCTCCCAGGCTCAGTAATATCTGGCAAATTCACTTTAAAGCAATTTATAACACATCATTTTTATTTATATCTATACATCTATATATATAACCTCTATATATATATATAGATCTATCCATATATATCTATCCATATAGAAAGAGAGAGGAAGAGAGAGAGAGAGAGAGAGAGGCCTTACGCAGGCAATAGTAATTCTTCCTAAAATAGCAGTAATGGATTTTCATTGGCATGAATGTTATTCCTTATAGCTATGACAATAGGCAGGTGATGGAAATTTAAAATGTTAACTCATCGTATCTGGGTTATTGGATAACACAATACACGTAATCATGCAATTACTCACATCTACATCTGGTGACTGTTTTGTCATGACTATTTTGTGACGAACATGCTGTAAAATAAACGACGCTTCCACTAGAAATAACAAGGAAGCATGAAATTGCTTCATCCTGCTGATTATGTAAATCTCCTGCTCAAAGCTACTTAACTAATATAACAAAACCAATCCCTCACACATCAAAGCACTACATTAAGTGCTTTTCACTATTTACACTGCCAGTAAAGGGAGTCAGCTGCATCATCTTCCAAGTGATTTATGAATCACCCTCATTCACATGCAGCTGAAGTCTTCAGCTAAAGAATGGAAAAACTAACAGACGTATGTCCTAGTGTTGAATTATTAGCATCTGCTGATTACAGGAGGAAAGGTTGTATTTTAAGGGCTGGCTGCATTGCTTTCACTTGTTTTGCACTATAACATATGCAACTAAAGCCAGTCTTATAAAAAGCATGGAGCCCAAATCAAGAGGGGTAGACTTCATATATAAAGAAAGAGATCCAGGTATTCATACATCTTCATTTAAGTTATTGCTGGTCAAAAGAAAAAGCACATTAGTGGCAGGCGCTGTCTGCAAAGGAGAAACATTAACCCTTTATAATGCCTGAAAATTAATAAAGAGGAAATAGTTTGTATGGCATCTCATGGGTTAAGTGCACTGATTAGATTTAGATAATGAAAGGCATTCTGTTGAATATATCATTTTTCAGTCTCTAAGGATAATGCAGATTTCAGCAATAGATTCATCCGTTTTGCTTCCTCATTTACAAATAAATATTATTCTATTCTGCTTTCAAATAAATTTCTTTAATGCAGAACATTTACTAAGCTCTAGTAGAATGCCCTGGTCATACCTCATCACTCTCATTCTATTAACCCAAAAATCTTTCGACAATCAGAAAAGCCATTGAAATGCATATGTAGGATGTTTTTGTACAATGATTTCACGGTTGTGTAATGAAATTGGATAAATGAGAAGCACTATCGTGACTCCAGTCTGAGGCATTGCATACTGAGTAAATCACCTTCGTCAAAAGATTAAACTTCAGCAATGCATAATAATTTCCTATTGAGGATGGTGTCAGCTCAGCAAGCCAGTAAAATGTTAATGGCAAGGGACACTGAAACCTGTTCATCAGAGACTGGCACATACACATTGCAACACATTTGTGCTAGCTAACAGATATGTTAACTGTCCATTTAATTAGCACTTCAATCAAAATACATTTCAAAGCTTGCCCCGTCATTATTATGGTGACAGCAGTTTTCTGCAGAACAGAAGAAAAGTAAATTCAAATTTCATCATTCTATTGAGGCAGTTTAGAAATTGTACATTGTTTGAAATTAAGACTTAAAGACACTTTCATCTGACACAATGACAATTTTATATTTTGCCTAACATCTCAGTTACGTGTTGTCGGTTCAATTATATTAAACACAAGCCCCTAAATAGTTCCAGCGCTTTGAGTGTCTCTGTTAATTTTTCAATACTGTAATATTTCTTCCACATCAATGTGAACCAAATGTAAATAAATAATTCCAATGATTGTGAAATCCCATTCTTACCTCCCTCAACACTTTGTGTCCCATGGCAAAATGATATGTCTGCAGTTGATGAGATGGGAAAAGTAGCAGCCCCATTAGAATGTCTGCGCTTTTTTTTGGAAGCTGCTTAGTTATGTAACATGGAGTATTGGGATGTATTTGTTATATCCTAGCTTCCATTATTCTACGTATATCTCACTCTGCTGTGCTAATAATTCTTGGTGTATTGGCTTATAGTTTGTCCACCAATTAAGCATTAGTTTGAAAAACTGTGCTTTTCAACTGTTTGGATCACAAAATCCAATAGCGCACTTTAACAAGTCTGGAAAATAAACACAGTAATTTAAGTTACCAGAAATTTAAAAGGTGGATTGTTAGGGCTCGAGGACTCCATAATATCTGCAGAATGGTTGGGTCTCGGGCAGAGTGATATCTCATTTTGGCTATAAACTGAAATCTGACTTGGTAGAAGCAATGAGTAAATTTGGTAATCAACTTTAAAATAAATCAATTAACCTAGGTCAGTTTTACAAAGGGCCAATATGATCGCTAATTTTGGTCAGTTTTGCTTTCCTATGAGTTGCAATGTAATGTTATTATAATATAGCGGTATCTATATCCTCCTTCTGCCTTTGACATTACTTCTGTAAAGAATGTCTAAAGAAATTCAATAATAATGTCTAATAGAAATTCAAAGAGTTCAATAAATTGAGAATTTTAAAATAAAACCAAGCAAAAATGCTGAACCTGAAATTTGTCAGCTGGCCTGATGCACCACTACAAGCCACCAGGAGCCATTGTCACCGATATTCCTGGCATCTTCTATCTCCAGCCAGATGGATCAGAAAATCAACAGTTTAGCTCTCCCAAGGGACCCCCACAATGCTGACACCAGTATTATCATATTATCAATGATAATATTAAGTAAACTAATTGTTTTTCTCCTTTCTTTTTCGAGATGGTGCCACGTTGCAGTAGAAATGTTTAATTAGTGACAGCAGCATAAAAAGCCCCTTCGTCCAACTGGCTTTCCTTTGCAGATAAGTCTCAAAGTTGTCAGCAGAGCATTATTACAGCTGCAACTGTTTCTACGCTTGTACAATGCAGATAACAGGCATCAAGGGAAGGGGAAGAAATATGAGTTGGAGCTCTCGACAATCATTTCCCTCCCATCTTATCCCGCGAAAACTGGGCTCAGTTGCTGTGGTTACATTGTTGTCTGACTCAATCAGCTTGGCCCAAGCATTAGATTACTTCTTGTCGCACTCCAGACGATGCTTTGATCCACTGACCCATCTGACATTTACTACCCTCACACATCAGGATTGATTTTCAGGACTGGGTTTTCTGGTGATAATGACGGCAAGAGTGTCAGCATTCATTGTCAGTACTCCACTAAAAACTGACAATGACATCTGGAGATTGCCCTTGCACAGAACAATGAGGAAATGCAGCAAGTGGATTTCAGTAATCTGAGGGTCCTCCAAGGGGTGTACTGTTGTGGATCATGCATTTCCACCACCTATCAAAGTTCAACTCCTAAGCAATCACTGAATTTATAAAATCTTCTACTTTTACACCCTTAGTCTCACTGTAAAAAGCCCCAAAAAAGTTACACTTTGAGGTGGAACTAGTTTTTCCTACAGAATTTTAACTGTTCAAGCACCTCTGATAAATCTAAATGGACCTGAGAAATTAATTCTAAATTTAAGAAATGCCAATCATTTTTGAAAATTTATCTTGATATTTTAGCTTCTATACAAATCCAATCATAATTTATGATTTTACCAGCTGGAATTTTAAAAGTGATAAAATGGTTATAATGGATTTACTGACTATGAGAATACATCAACGTGATGGCTACTTTGCGAGTTGATATCATGGCTGCACACTGAAGATTTCCTATGATTTGGTGCCAGATTTTAACCGTCCTCAGCAAAGAGGAAGTCTCTATTACAGGGATCATTCAATCTTTTTGAGCAGCTTTCTTTGAGATCAGCAGCGACCGCAATTTTTTTTCTATTGACTTCCAAATCTAGCCCTACATGTTCTGCCAAGAGAAAAGATGAGACCTGTGATTGGTCTGCCCATTTTGCACTTCATCCGATTTTGCTTTCCAGTGCATTTGGGAGGGGCTAAAGATCCATCCAGAAAAAAGTTAAATGAACTCTATCAGATCTTTTCGCTTAAACATGAGAAAGGAGGAGTTAACGTTTCAAACAGTAATCCTCTGCAAAATGTATATCAACAAAAAATATCATGCACCTTCAAAATCATTTGATGTGACTGCAGACCCACAGCAACATGGTTGACTCTTAACTACCCTCTATGCAATTAGGAATGGGCAATAAACATTGGCCTGGACAGCAACGTTCAAATCCCATGTTTGAATATTTTAAAAATGCCTTTAAGGTGAATATATTGGAATGATACGAGCGAAAGGAACTGTTATATAAGCTTAGAATTGTTCATCATACCAAAAGGAATTCTGCTGGCTTCTATAACCAACACTGAGATTTTTAAAATATACTTTAAAATGGTGATGAATGGTCACAACTGATACCAGGTCCATTATTTTCTTTCTCAGATTCTGAGTATCATTTTCATAATTTTATGTTCTCATTTACCTAACCAAATGGGATGTGAATTCTGTTAAATAGAGAGTATTCTTATATACATAGTACTTTAGATGATCCAACATAGCATTAGGTTGATGTGAGTATACCTAACTAAGCAAGATGGAGTTTTATTTCCTTCTTGATAATGTACTGTAATTAATGTGATGTGTGCAAATTAGGCTTTTCAAAACTGTACAGCCCCTAGCTGTAAGTGGCAGGATTGTTTGCATATGTTTTCCATGATCTCTTGCCTCTGACACACAATGGGTGCAGCTCTTTAGATGTGAAACAGTCAGTTTTACACCCACTCACCATCCAACGTAAGCCAGTTACAGATCGGCTAATGAGATTAGTTCTTGGGCACTTAAAATGGACATAGCTGCCACTCAAGATTAATACTCATGCTCTCAAATTTGTTTGTGCTTAATGTAGCAACTACAGTCACCAACTCTAATTAGCAAAATTACTGTTATGCAAATTAGATAGTCAGGGCAATTAAATGTGACATCTTAAAGCCAAGATGCAACCCCCACATATCGTCAATTTAACGCCCACAATATTCTGCCAATTATTTTTTATTCATTCACTTCTAAGGATGTGAGCATTGCTGGCATAGTCAGCATTCATTGCCCGTCCTTAGCTGCACTTGAGACCAATGTCTTGTTTCTGACACTGTATATATCAAATAGTTAATTTTCAGTTCCGAACATTGAAAGACATACAGTTCATTTATTCATACATGTTTTCAACATTTAATAATTGCAGTTAGCTCTTTGCCATTGCATAAAGAGGTCACATTGATGACTCGCTACATCATTGAAAAAAAAACTTGAGCAGGAGTTATTTACTCGTTAAATCGAGAAATTTGCTGCTTCTTTCAGCAAAATATATTCACAATGGTTTATGATTATTAAATTGGAAGCATTAATTTTATACTACTGCTTTGATGATAATATAAAATCCAACTGCATAGATATGACTGTTCAGAAAACCTCTATTAATGATTAAGTTATATTTTAATAACTAAAGGCCAAAATATTTCAGTTTTGTTCCAGACGCAATAGTAGATATTTCATCTCTCAATGGCTAATGACAGTGTTCTGCAACAATCTCTGCTCTTTTGGATTTCTCAGATAATTACAAGAATAAAAGGTGAATTCCACATTTTTTTCTCCAAGAAAGGAAGCAAACGTTGGAGGTGAAACTGCAATTCTGATCAATACTGTGCTTGGCAATGGTGGGTTGAACCAAAAGCTTTCCAGTCTGTCAGAAGTCCCACCCTGCCAGAAGCTGCTGACCAATCAGAGGCTGGCAGTCCGAGAAGCTGGAGATCATTGCTGCAGGTCCAGGTTTACATGATACAGTGGAGCTGCAAGAAGGTACTTTTCTTCGGAGGGAGAGGGCATGAGTGAGGGATTGTGGGTGGAGGGACACTGTCAGGATAGTTGAAAGCTAGGGCAAGGGTGTGGTTTCGCTGGCTGTTCCTCACTAACCCCCCACCACAACCTCTATCTGTTCTCCCTGTTGCTCTCCGATTCGCTAAATGGAGACCCTCCTCCAAAGCTGATAGGCAGGCCACCCTGATTTCTCAATTTTCTCACCAGCCTCAAAGTTAGGTCATCTCAAAGCTCCACAGTCTCTCGCCATTTAGTTAATGAGCTTCTTTTTCATTCTTCTTGCCAAAATTATTTCCTCATTTCCATATTGTACTTCACTTTCCATATCTTTGCCCACTCACTTAACCTTACTAAGTATACTTATAGCCTCCTCATGTCCTCTTCACAACTTACTTGTTCACCAAATAATGGCAACCATACCTTTTGTCCCTTCATCCAAGTCATTTAAATAAGTAGTAAACAGTTGACGTTCAAACACCAATCCCTGTAGCACACTACCTGCAACATGCTGCCAACTGGCCCTGAATAATCTCTGCTTCCTGTTTGCCAAACAGTCTTCTGTCCATGCTAATATTGCAACCCCCTATTATCTTATCCTCTATTTCCATTTATAAAACTTAGGATCCTTCTATTTAACCGTCTTCTCATTCTGTCCTGTCATCTTCAACAAGTTGTACATGTACACCTCCAAGCACCTGTATTCCTGCGTGTCTTTTATTTTATTGCATTTCCTCATTCTTCTGACCCAAATATATTAAACTTCAACTGCTGTTGTCCACCCATGCCATCTGTCTGTCTCTTTCCTCTTACATTCAACACCATTCCATTTGCAGTTCACCATCACTCCAAGTTTTATGTTGTCTGCAAATTTTGAAACTGTGTCTTATACCCCCAAGTCTAGATGATTATTATACATTAAGAAAAGCGGTGTTCCTAAAACTAATCCTGGAAGAACTCTATGATATGCCTTTGTCCAATCCATAAACAATGATTCATCAATGCACTGTTTCTTGTTGCACAGGCAAATTCATATTCATGCTACAACTCTAGCATCTACCCAATGTGGAAGATTGCAAGGGCACATTCTGTACACAAAAAGCAACCGGCCAATTACCTCCCATCAGTCTATTCTCCATCATCAGTAAAATGATGGAAGGTGTCATCAACAGTGCTTTCAAGCAGCACCCACTCTGCAATAATCTGCTCAGTGACGCCCAGTTTGGGTTCCGCCAGGGCCACTCAGCTCCTGAACTTATTACAACCTTGGTTCAAACATGGACAAAAGCGCTGAATTCCAGAGGGGAGGTGAAAGTGACAGCCCTGGACATCAAGGCTGCATTTGACGGAGTTTGGCATCAAGTAGCTCCAGCAAAACTGGAATCAATGGGAATTAGGGGTAAAACTGCACCCTGATTAGTGTCACACCTGGCAAATATGAAGAATGTTGTGGTTGTCGGAGGTCTGTCATCTCAGCAACAGGACATTTCTGCAGGACTTCTTCAGTGTATTGTCCTAGGCACAATTATATGTAGCTGCTTCATCAACAAACTTCCCTCCATCATAATGGCAGAAGTGGAAATGTTCGCAGACAATTGCATAATGTTCAGTTACAGCCGCAACTCCTCACATACTGATACAGCCCATGTTCAAATGCAACAAGATCTGGACAACATTCAGGCTTGGGCGGATAAGTGACAAATAATATTCACACCACATAAATGCCATGCAATGACTACCTTCAATAAGAGACAATCTAACCACTGATCTTTGACATTCAATGGCATTATCATCTCTGAATACCCCATAACCGACATCCTCTGAGTTACCATTGACCAGAAACTCAAATGAACTTGCCACATAAACACAGTGGCGACAACAGCAGATCATGGCAAGGAATCCTGCATACAGTAAATTACTTCCTGACTCCCCTAAGTCTGTCCATCATCTACAAGGCACAAATTAGGAGTGTGATGAAATATTCCCCACTTGCCTGGATGGGTGAATCGTCAGCAACACTGCAGAAACTTGACAGCATCTAGGTCAAAGTAGCTCTCTTGATTGGCACCATATCCATAAGCATCCAGTCCCTTCACCACAAATGCTTAGTAACAGCAGTGTGTACTATCTACAAGATGCATTGCAGAAATTTACTGAAGATCCTCAAACAGCATCTTCCAAACCCACGACCACTCCCATCCAGAAGGACCACGGTAGCAGATACATGAGGATACCGCCACCTGCAATTTTCCCTCGAGCCACACATCATCCTGACTTGGAAATATGTTGTTACTCCTTCACTGTCACTGGGTCAAAATCCTGGAATTCCCTCCCTCATGTCATTGTGGCTCAAGCAACAGCTGGTGGACTGCAGTGATTCATGAAAGCAATTTATCCTCTCAAGGGCAACTAGGGACCAGCAATAAGTCCTGCCTAACCAGCGACACCCATGTTTTAGATGAGAACAAAAAAAGTGCTGCAACTTTCCTTTGAACATCAATAATGATGGAAAGACTACTATGTCTAACTTTACCAAACATCTGTTCAGGATTCATGACCCACATCGATCGCATTACCCTCATCAACTTTTTTTCTGTTACTCTTTAAAAAAATCAAACAAATGAGTTCAATTCTATTTGCCATTTATGCTGGCTTCCCTCAATTCATACAAATTTCTCCAAGTGAATGTATCCGAGTTGACATGTAGACACAAATTCCGAGGAAACCTTTGATGATATGCAGCACAATAGTTTACTCTCAATTGCCAGAAGCTGTGGAATTAGTAGGAAGTTTTAAAGGATTAAAAAAAATTGTTACAGAGATAATGGGAACTGCAGATGCTGGAGAATGCAAGATAATAAAGTGTGAAGCTGGATGAACACAGCAGGCCAAACAGCATTTTATGAGCACAAAAGCTGACGTTTTGGGCCTAGAACCTTCATCAGCGAGGGGGATGGGGTGAGGGTTCTGGAATAAATAGGGAGAGACGGGGAGGCAGACCAAAGATGGAGAGAAAAGAAGATAGGTGGAGAGGAGAGTATAGGTGGGGAGGTAGGGAGGGGATAGGTCGGTCCAGGGAAGACGGACAGGTCAAGGAGGTGGGATGAGGTTAGTAGGTAGGAAATGGAGGTGCGGATTGAGGTGGGAGGAAGGGATGGGTGAGAGGAAGAACAGGTTTGGGAGGCAGAGACAGGCTGGGCTGGTTTTGGGATGCAGTGGGGGGAGGGGATGAGCTGGGCTGGTTTGGGGATGCGGTGGGGGAAGGGGAGATTTTGAAGCTGGTGAAGTCCACATTGATACCATTAGGCTGCAGGGTTCCCAAGCGGAATATGAGTTGCTGTTCCTGCAACCTTCGGGTGGCATCATTGTGGCACTGCAGGAGGCCCATGATGGACATGTCATCTGAGGAATGGGAGGGGGAGTGGAAATGGTTCACGACTGGGAGGTGCAGTTGTTTATTGCGAACCGAGCAGAGGGGTTCTGCAAAGCAGTCCCCAAGCCTCCGCTTTGTTTCCCCAATGTAGAGGAAGCGACACCGGGTACAATGGATGCAGTATACCACATTGGCAGATGTGCAGGTGAACCTCTGCTTAATATGGAAAGTCATCTTGGGGCCTGGGATGGGGGTGAGGGCAAGTGTAGCACTTCCTGCGGTTGCAGGGGAAGGTGCTGGGTGTGGTGGGGTTGGAGGGCAATGTGGAGCGAACAAGGGAGTCACGGAGAGAGTGGTCTCTCCGGAAGGCAGACAAGGGTGGGGATGGAAAAATGTCTTGGGTGGTGGGGTCGGATTGTAGATGGCAGAAGTGTCGAAGGATGATGCGTTGGATCCGGAGGTTGGTAGGTTGGTGGGGCGGTGTGTGAGAATGAGGGCGATCCTCTTTGGGCGGTTGTGGCGGGGGCGGTGTGTGAGAGATGTGTTGCGGGAAATGCGGGAGACGCGGTCAAGGGCGTTCTCGACCACTGTGGGGGAAAGTTGCGGTCCTTGAAGAACTTGGACATCTGGGATGTGCGGGAGTGGAATGCCTCATCCTGGGTGCAGATGCAGCGGAGGCGGAGGAGTTGGGAATAGGGGAAGGAATTTTTGCAGGAGGGTGGGTGGGAGGAGGTGTATTCTAGGTAGCTGTGGGAGTCGGTGGGCTTGAAATGGACGTCAGTTTCTAGCTGGTTACCCGAGATGGAGACTGAGAGGTCCAGGAAGGTGAGAGATGTTGGAGATGGCCCAGGTGAACTTGAGGTTGGGGTGGAAGGTGTTGGTGAAGTGGATGATCTGTTCAAGCTCCTCTGGGGAGCAAGAGGCGGCGCCGATACAGTCATCAATATAGCGGAGGAAGATGTGGGGTTTGGGGCCTGTGTAGGTGTGGAAGAGGGACTGTTCCACATAACCTACAAAGAGGCAGGCATAGCTGGGGCCCATGGCCACACCCTTTGTCTGTAGGAAGTGGGAGGAATTGAAAGAGAAGTTGTTGAGGGTGAGGACGAGTTCGGCTAGGCGGATGAGTGTGTCGGTGGAGGGGGACTGGTCGGGCCTGCGGGACAGTAAGAAGCGGAGGGCCTTGAGGCCATCTGCATGAGGAATACAGGTGTATAGGGACTGGACGTCCATGGTGAAAATAAGGTGTTGGGGGCCAGGGAGTTGGAAGTTCTGGAGGAGGTGGAGGGCGTGGGTGGTGTCACGGACGTAGGTCGGGAGTTCCTGGACCAAAGGGGAGAAAATGGAGTCCAGATAGATGGAGATGAGTTCGGTGGGGCAGGAACAGGCTGAGACAATGGGTCGACCAGGGCAGGCAGGTTTGTGGATTTTGGGAAAAATTGTTACATGTCCTGAGGCAGAACATTGTTATTGGTATTTTGTTTGGAGGTCACTTAGCACTGAGATTCGTATTTAGTCATTTTTTTTTACTATAAACATAAATGACCTACATATAGGGCCGCAAATAAGTCTGTGAATGATATGAAACTCAATGAGACTATCTAAGGTGTGAAAGGAAACAAATTTCTACAAGCAGACTCAGAAGCATTGGGGGAAATGAAAAATGTTTCTTTAATTTAGATAAATTCATAGTTTTGCTTTTGGGCAGAAGCAATGAAAATTATACAGTTTTATTAACGTGGAATTGGTTGAGAGTGAAAGGGATATTGCTATTATAGTTGATAATTCTCTAAATTTCTGTAATCAAATTTGAGAAGCCATAACCAAGATGCTTTGTTTTAATATGGCCATCAACACAAAAAAATACAAAGAAGTTTGTCCTCATTGATAAATCCAATTTAAAGCAGTACCTTCAGTTTTGTTCCCTCTTTCAGCAGATCACATAAATATTATTCTGTAGGTTCAGAGCAAAGTCTGGAAAAGCCAGCACTTGTTACCCATTAGAACATAGAACATAGAAAAATACAGCACAGTACAGGCCCTTCGGCCCACGATGTTGTGCCGTGGAATAATCCAAATCCAAAAATAAAAGAACCTAACCTACATTCCTCTCAATCCACTGCTGTCCATGTGTATGTCCAGCAGTCGCTTAAATGTCACTAATGACTGCTTCCACGACTAGTTTACCCACGTTTAGTTGGTAAGTTGTTGGAGGTATGTTTGTCCACGATAACTATTGCCTTTCTCTTTATACTAATGTCATTAGCACCAGGCTGGTTTGCACTGTCAGGTCTGTGGGTTTGGTGAACTGAGAGTTTTACTTGGCCAATGTACCCAGCATCCCTTGCTGGTTGGTGAAGTTAACAATCTATCTATGTTTTAGCAGCCAGGAACCTGCTACATTAATGATAAAGGCCAATAATTATGTAATTGATTCGAGAAGCTGAACAGCTTCAGACAGTGAACAAAATTCTTCCTTTAGCTTTTGCTGTAAGTTGTGACTTTTAGTAAGGTGCAGAGCTTTCTGTAAGTCTGAATTAGCCACCCTATGTCTGCTGCATACGGGTGAAGACATTTCGAGAAGGGAGTCCAAGATTTGATCTGCACAAGAACCATTTCAGCAGATCCTGTGACAGGAATCACTGACCGGCTTTCCCAGCTTTTCCTATGTGTGTAAGACCCATGCTTTTTCCCCTTTATCTGTGAGGAGTTTATAAGACGTTTAAGAGTTGTAGCTGGTACAGTTATAGCTGTTCATTCATAACTGTTTACTGGTAGCCAGAATCTATTTTTTAAAAATTTATTCATTTGTGGGGTGTGGGCATCGCTGGCTGGCCAGCATCTATTTGTCCCCTTGAGAAGGTGGGGTGAGCTGCCTTCTTAAACCACTGTAGTTCATGTGCTGTGTGTTAACCCACTACTGCATGACAGGGGGAATTCCAGGAATTTGACCCAGTGACACTGAAGGAACAGCGAGTCAGGACAGTGGGTGGCTTGGGAGAGGAACTTGCAAAGGGGTGGTGGTCCCATGCATCTGCTGCCCTCGTCCATTTGTTAACGTCTCTTGAATTGAATTACATAGTAAGCTAAGTCAGAGCAGCCAACTACAGTGTTGCGTACCTGGAGTCACGTGCAATCATGGCCAGGCAGGAAGGACAGATTTCCCTCCTTACAGGGCATTACTGAGCAGGTATGTTTCACAATAATCAATGTGTTTCAAGGGCAACATTACTGAGACTAGAGATAACAAGGTATAGAGCAGGATGAACACAGCAGGCCAAGCAGCATCTTAGGAGCAGGAAAGCTGACGTTTCGGGGCTAGACTCTTACTGAGACTAGCTCTGACTGACTATCAAAAATTGATCCAAGCCTGACGCACTTCTAGGAGATGACTTAAAAAATGAAAGATAAACATAGATTGTATCATTAAATTTTGAATAATCATCACATGTTTCAATGTTAAAATTATTATGTACAAGAGATTTTTTGGTGTTACAGTCGAACATTTATGAAAAATAAAAGAGAATTTAAAATCTGTGACAAGACTTGCACATTGAAGCAGCAGCCATTAAAAGGAATTATCCAACCTGGGAGATCCAGACAACAAAATATTCCAGAATGAGTATACTTTCACGTATCACTTTTAAACTCAAAAAAAACTATTCAGGGTTACTGCTTTGTTGAAATGAATTGAACATGGCTGTTGCCACGGACTTGGTGTCACATACAGGCTATCATAATGCAAACAAAATTGAATACGAATTGAAAAGATGGTCAACAAGCCATCAGACAACAACAGTAGAGAACTACTATCCTACTATCTCTGAAACTGGAGAGAACAGCCTGAATTAACTCACCTATGTTGTCATCTGAACAATGCTGTTTGATCTAAGACAAAACAAGTAGTGGAGCTGAAATGCTCAGTACAAAACAATATAGGAACGGAAATAAGTATGGCAAAATGCCCATTACATTCTTCGGACAAATATTGGAAACACTACGGCCATTGAAATTTCTGTGATACAATGGATGTTTGCATTTAACATGGATTATGGATTCTGTCGTCATTCCAATCATTTGCAAGCTAGTCACACATGAAGTCTGAAATTTCTGGCTATTGTCGGATCGTAAATACAACTAAAATAATACATTATTTATACTCATTCGTTTCAAGGAATGTTTTGAAGCTACATGTTCCACTTAGATGAAAATTAATGACACATAAAATTGACATGAATCTATGACATTCCCAAAACAAATCTTTGCACAGCACTCCAGGGTGTAATTTTCAAAATGAGCAAAAAGAGTTAAACAGAGCATCAAGAATTTGAAAACTGTCCAAGTTCATGCGACATTCTTTGAATATCTTATTTAGAAATAAAACCACATGAATTATGAACCTGGCATTGGGAATTCACGTAACTTTGCATATTGAGTTAAAATTGTTTGTGTTTCCTAACATTGCAAATATTTTCCAGCTTTCTACCATCACCACGCACTTGCCTGAATGTTAATTATGTTCATATTTTTAATTAGCTTGTCCAATTACCTCAAAGCATGTGGGACCTGAACCTGGGCCTCCTGGTTTAAAGGGAAAGATAGTATTGCACTACGAGTATCCTAACTTTAATTGTCTATAAATTTAAACCAACTTATTCAGAGGTGTTATTACATACTTTCAAAGCTGATGGAACTTGAAACCTCCTGTTTCAAGAGAGGCACACTACTAGTGTTTCATAAGTTTTAACTGTATTGTCTTCATACCCAGAAGTTTATTACACATAACCAAATGACCTGTGGCATTTTTCATCTATTACCCACCACCAGTACATCACCCAGGTTTCCAATTACTCAATTCACATGCAGAACTCATTAAGGGAGTGTTCATTGTAGATGTTCAAGTGGAGGATTTCAGTTGAGACTTAGCAGTGCTCATGCCATACATGCAGGACCAGTCTGAAAAACGGCTGTATATTTACAGGACCAAACTGAAAACAGGCTATGCCATTGTACGTGAGCTATATTTGATGTGTATCTCTGCAAACAGAAGTTAACAAAGTGAAGAAAAATTTGATTTCATGAACGAGGCTATCCATGTCTAACAGTGAGGAACTGAAAAGTATACCCCTATGTCATGCCATAAAAGACCTTTATGTCACAAAATCTTGCATCGTTCTGTGAATAATGTTTTTTTTAATTTCCATCCTGAAACTCAATACTGCATAATAAGCATACACTCCAAACAATGGGATAGGGGATTGTTGATAGAAATTATCCTCAGCTACAAGAGTTTGTTGCATTTCTACATTCAGTATCTCCAGGGCACACGTTTAATTTCCAGCATTTTGCTCACCGGCAGCCAGCAACCCTAAGGTAATGCTCGGAAGGGGGAGACAGGAATAAACTATGGTGAGGGGCAATTGTGATTCAGGTAAAGCATTCCTGCACGTCTGGTTTCACAGGAACATAACTCTTTAATCATTTTTCCACCCAGAATCTACTGCTGGGATCTTTGAAAATTCCTGCATATAGTAGGCCTTCACACATTCACAATCATTGCCAACAAATTTCTGAAAGGGGTCTTCATCTTGAATAGAGAGAGGCCCAAGTCTGGTTCTAATCATCCATTCAGATGCCTACAAATTACACCCCCTGAATGAAGCAGCTGAACCAGCACTTGTACAGAGCGAGTGCAAATCTGTCTATTGCTGAACTGCAAGGTTGTTACTTGTTTCATACTGTTTAATAATATAATGATTCTTTATGGGTCAGTGTTGGAGACTGCATTGAGCCTCACTAAATTTATCAAACTGTAAAATAGATCAAAGAACTGTGGATGCTGGAGATCTGAAGGAAACAAAAACTGAATCTGGAGGAGAAATTCAGCAGGTCTGGCAGCATCTCCAGCAATTTCTGTTTTTTGTTTTTGATGTTACACAACCTAGGGTAAGGCAAGAAGGAGTCTAGCTCAAGATTTCAATGGAAATAAACATGTCATCAATGTCTCCTAATAATTTTATTAATTGTGTGTAACTAGCCAACATAACTCATACCTATCAAGAACAAAAACAAAGTTACTGGAAACGCTCAGCAGGTCTGGCAGCACCTGTGAAGGAGAAAACAGAGTTAACGTTTCGGGTCCAGTGACCCTTCCTCAGAACAGACTCTACCTGTAAAAGGTGTGTTACATCACACCCAAACAGGTTGACTGAAATAACAGAAAAGGAGCATGGAGGTCTTGTGGTGCAGCAGAAGTGGCACTGCCCCAAGCCAGAAGTTCTAAGTTCAAGTCCCACTCGAGAACTTGGTGGCTAAGGAGAATGCATTTAACTTAAGCTTTTTCCAATTAACCTGTTCAGAAATGTTATCTTACACCTCTAAGGACACTACCACTGTGCCACAAGGTACTTGCGTTTACCTTGTCTGAACAGATTGGTTTAAAAAAGGAGAATTGGTGGCAACAATCTCAGTTATTTCCACAACACACATAACATGGAGAGCACAATGTAAACTAATTTCCACTAAGTCTGTACACAAAACGTCAAAGGCCCAGGGTAACCTAAGCCTTAATGACATTAATTGTCATTCCTTTATTGTTAAGCTGACTTTAGGTCAATAAAATCAGCATTGAGTCATTTATTTTGATCTTTAGTGTGGTGTAATAAATTACTTAATTCCAAAAGCTGTGACATTTTCTGCTAAAATATAATCCGATAAAATACATAAAATGGATTGAGGTGTGTATTTATCATTAAAGATTTTAATTTTTTGAACACTAATCAAGAACATGAAGGACCAAAAAGAATTTCAAACCCATTGTGCACACAGCATGTTAGATTTATGATTATAAACCATTCTCACACAGAATTAGTTTGTTTCAACAAAATTTAGAGACATCAAATGTGTGTGCGGTAAGTAATGTGAGCTGATTACCAGTCAAGAGCCAAAACAAAAAACATGTTATTAACAACATGATTCATGCATGAGGACTCCCACATACCTCTTTTGGAGACTTCTGGAGTCTTTCTTCATTTAAATAATATTCAACTCCCCTATTCTTCCTGCTAAAGTGCATAATCTCACATTGTGCCACACTATATCCCATCTACCAAATTTTTGCCTAATTGCTTAATCAGTTTATCTCTTTTTGTGTCATCCTCACCACCTGCTTCCCACTTTTGGGCCCTCTGAAAACTTGACTTCAGTATATTCACTTCTCTCATCCAAGTCATTAAAATACATGTCAAACAGATTGGAGAGAGAGTCAGGTCCATGACACATAAGGGAGAACGATAACAATAGCAGTGTTGCCTCTCTGACCCCATTGCGAGGATGTTACTGAATGGCTACAGGACATTCAAAAGGGAAGGGAGTATGTGTCAGTATCAACATGTTAAATAAAAATCAGATTCTGCAAGTTGGAGAGAGAGAGAGTGCTACAAAATAAATTGAGCAAAACCTCAAAGATAATAATCTCAGGAATACTCCCAGGGCTGCGTGCTAGCCAGGCCAGGAACACATATGCGTGTCTGGAGGAATGGTATCGACAAAAAATTTAGATTCATGAGGCACTGGAGCCATTTTTTTGGGGTTGGGGTCATACAAACCAGCTGCAGAGCTGAGACAAATATCTTAAGAGACAATCTTTTAATTGTCATCCAAAGCCTACCTGAAAAAACGTAAGCAACAGGTTCTTGAGCCTTCATTTGAGATTTTAAATCATTAATATCAACAATCATTTGTAAGAGTTCTTTGAAGGAGTGTCACACATTGTGTATAAGGGGAGGCTGTGCATGTACTGGAATTGGGTTTCCAGAGGAGACTTGATGAAATGCCACATCAACAGCTATTGCTGAAAATAAATGCTCATGACATTGGGGTAACATGGAGAGAAGATTGGCTCATTGGCAAAAAACAGAGAGCATGCCTAAATGGATCTTTATCTGCTTGGCGGGATGTGGCTGTGGAGTTCTGCAGGGGTCTGTGCAGGGCTTTAACTTTTTACAATTTACAGCACAAAACTTAGATGAGGGGAGCGGAGTCACGGTAGCTAAATTTGCAGATAGCCCCAAAATAGAAAGGAACGCATGTTGTGAAGAGGACATAAAAAGGTTGCAGACAGACAAAGATTGGTTGAGTGAGTGGGCAGAAATCTGGCAGATGGAGTACAATGTAAGACATTTTGAAGTTGCTCAGTTTGACAGTAAGAATGAAGAAGCAGTGTATTACTTAAATGAACAATGACAGCAGAATTCTGGGATACAGAGGAACTTATGGTGTTCCACTGTATGAGTCATAAAAAGTTAGTATTTGGATACAGCAAGTGATTAAAAAGGCTGATAAATTACACTCCCATATTGTGAGATTAATTAAGCATAAAGTAGGATGTTGTGCTTCAGCTATACAGGGTACTGAAGAGACGATATCTTAAATGTCATATGTAGTTTTGGTCTCCTTATGTACGGATGGGTGGAAATGCATTGGAGAAGGTTTGTTAGATTAATATCTGGAATGAGTGGACAATCTAATGAAGATAAGTTGGACAAGCTGGGTTTATTTTCAATGAAGTTTAGAAGAGTTGATGGGGGTGACTTGATTGAATTGTACAAAATCCAGAATGGTCTTGACAAGCTGGACGTGGAAAGCATGTTTCCTCATGTGGTAAGCGCAGAATGAGGGGATACTTCTTAAAATCATGGGTTGAAGTGATGAGGTGACATTCTTTCAGGGTGATGTGCACTTTTTGGAACTCTGCCTAGAACATGATGGAGCTATCATCATTGAATATTTTTTACGACAGAGATACATTCTTGTTAGGCAACGGAATAAATGGTTTCACAGAGGTAAGTGATGGGGAGGCAATGGCCTCATGGTTTTATTGCTGGACTGTTAATTCAGAAACTTAGATAAGTTCTGGGGAAGCAGTTTTAAATCCTGCCACAGGAAATGGTGGAATTTGACTTCAATAATAAAAAAAAGTTGAGAATTAACAGTCTAATAATGACGATGAATTCATTGCCTATTGTTGGAAAAACCCATCCTTACCTGGTCTGGAGTACATGTGTCTCCAGATCCACAGAAATGAGGTTGACTCAACAATTTGGAATGGGCTATGAATGCTGGCCTGGCCAGCAACACCCTTATCCCATGAACAAATAATTTTTAAAAATGCAAATTTGTAAAATAATCAGATCAGCCATTATTTCATTGAATGGTGGAGCAAACTCAAGGAGTAAAATGGTCTTCTTCTGTCACAATTTTCACAATTCTGTCACTGCAGAGTGCAGTGGAGGCCGGGACGTTGGATGCCTTCAAGGCAGAGATCGACAAATTCTTGATCTCAAAAGGAATCACGGGCTATGGGGAGTGTGCAGGGAATTGGTGTTGAAATGCCCGTCAGCCATGATTTAAATGGCAGAGTGGACTTGATGGGCCGAATGGCCTTACTTCCACTCCTATGTCTTATGGTCTTATGGTCTAATTTCGCACGTTCATGATATCCTTTATTTCATTAGGCTCACAGGAGAAATTTCTCACGTCAAAATGCAGATGATGTTAATGAATGAGAACACAAAGATGAAATCATAAAGATGAAATCATGAATATGAAATGCAGCCCTTGCGTGACAAACAAAGTTGCACTGTTTTGTTGAAGCAGATATGTATCCTAATGGGTTTACAGCTCATTGCTCCCGCAGTTCAATGTCACAAGCTGTTCAGGTTCTTGTGAGCAGATGAATGCAGTCAACATTTCCTGCTAACATCAGTCTACCCTTTTTAAATAGTCCATGGACTGACCAGTGACTGCATACAAAGATCTGATGCTGTTTTCTACTAATTAAACGGTAGGTGGTTTACCTCTGGTTAACAAATCTTGAAAAATAGAAATTAAGTTTAGGTTGACACCGGAGTTGGGAACCCGAGTCAAGCAATTCAATTAGTATGACATTTCATTCCTTTTGTACTTGTTCAGGGGCTTATCAAAATGGTCAGTTTTCATTGACAAGAACAATTTAGGATGAAAAAAGCTAAGAGGCTGAGTGAAACTCATTTCTTCAACACTCCAACCTTCCTAGCCTAATTTTCAGATGCAGTTCGACCAATCCTAATATTTTTTGTTCAAATGAAGCTGTCTGGAAGATGAATCAATCTATGATGTTAGTATCAATTTTGTAATGAATTTCTCGCAGAATTTAATTTATATGTCTGAATCTACTAGCCTGAATAATTTTGAAATAATGTTTCTAGTATACCATGCAGTAATGCTATTATTTAATATCGATGTGCATTACAGAGCTGTCTCTTTAACTATCTTCTCTGGATGGTAAAATGAACAATCCAATTTTCCCATTATCCATTCTCTTTAAATTTAGCACGGATACAAGAACAAAATATTGTGAACGCTGGAAATCTGAAGTAAGACAAAATACTGGAAATACCCAGTAGATCAGGAAGCATCTGTGGAAAAATAGTTAACCTTTTGGGCTTATGAACTTTCATTATATCTTCTCATCTGCTGTATATCTCTTCCCATTTGAGGGTCTGTTTTGCATTGTCTCGTAAAGCGGTGGTTGTGTGTTACTCAGTAACTTACAGCAGAAAACCATTAATTATAATATAAATATTGTATTCATTCTTGATCATTCAATAGCAAAATGGAGCCATGAGGTAATATGTTATTGACATTTAAAATGTGTGGTTGCCATTGGTAAATGGCCGAAATACAAGGATTTTTTTTACGATGTTGCATTCCATTCAAATGATTTGGCAGTTAGTAAACAAAGTAAATCTCTTACACAAAAGCAAATTGCTGGACAAACCCAGCAGGTCTGGCAGTATCTGTGGAGAGAGAAGAGAGTGAAGGTTTCGAGTCCAGTGACTCTTCATCAGAACTGATAGTAGCTACAAAAGACCGATACTTTTGCTGAAGACGCGGGTGAAGGGAAATGGAGGGGAGAATTGGTGAGTGGATTCGTATAGACATTACCCAGAGAGAGAGATATGGAAGAGGTAGTTTGACAAAAGAACGGAAGAGGAGCTGAATAAGTGATAATTAGAGCTGAGAGCAGGAGAGAATGGGTTGTCTGTGCTGAAAGCAAACCATGTCATGATAGGACCAAGGTACGAGGTGGACAAATAAATGTGGCAGGATGTAATCAGGTTCTAAAGTTAGTAAACTCGATGTTGAGTCCTAGAGGTGGCAGGGTTTCCAAGCAGAAAATGTTCTTCCTCAACCTTGTGATGAGGCTCACTGAAACGCCAAAGCAAGGCGGCGACAAAAATGTTGATGTGGAAACACAGTGGTGTATTGAAGTGGCAGGCAGCTGGAAGCATGGGGTCATTTTTGTGGACAGAACATAGTTGCTCCGCAAAGTGGTCACCCAGCCTTCATTTCAATGTACAGGACACCAGACTGCGAACAGTGAATATAATTGAATAGATTGAATGGAGAGCAGGTAATTTGTTGCTTCACCTGGAGGCTGTGTGTGAGGAGAAAGGAGGTAAATGTGCAGATATTACATAATTTACAATTGCAAATGACGTCGAGGAGATGGACTAAAAACCGCTAAGGGCCCTGTTGACCATGGTAGCAGGGAACACTCGATTGAGGAAAAAGTGAAGATTTCTGAGGCCCACCACAACCGTGGAAGATAACATTGTCAGAACAGATGCAACAGAGATGGAGAAACTGAGAGAATGGAATTGAGCTTTGCAGGAAGCAGGGTGTGAGGTTGTAAAGGCCAGGTAACTGTGGGAATCAGTGGGTTTGTAGTGGGGTAACTCTCTTGTTGGCCTAATGATCCAGGTGCCATTCTTAAACATCTTATGTTCCATTATTTTCCATGAAATGGTTACGTGTGGAGTATAGGCCTATATGCCATTTTAAATCAGTGGAAGTGCTCAAAAAGAAACAAACAGTCTCTGCTTATAAAATTAGGAGTTACTATTTATGTGCAGAGCTGCTGTTCAATGTAAATAATGGCTACTGTGCACTAGTAAATACCGTACTTTGAACAGATCCATCATCCACAATTTCACATTACGTGTCACAACTGGAAGACAGTGGGTTCAATATCATCTTTCTAATAAAGCACATTCTATATGTACGTAATTGCAAAGGTGGTCAATTGATAAAGTAGTCTGTGTTTTAAATAGCTTCTCAGTACAAGTAATGAATGAGCAAGATCTACAAATTCATCTGTAATTGCAGATTTCAAAGTCTATGGAACAGAAACAGATCAAGCACCAGTTTTCAAAGTAGAAAACTGCCAAAAACAATCAATTTTCCAGGACTGAAATGGGTTATTGAAACGTAGGGAGTTTTCAACAATTCATAATAAATAACCTATCATAAACAATGGCAGCAGTAACCATTCTTTCCACTGGTACAAAAATATAATTAAATGTTCAATATGGTGAGAAGCTGGCCACGTACCAATGGGCATTTGGAACCATCAAGTGTCTTATTCCAGTAATGGAGAGTTTATTCTTTTACTTCTTCAGCTGACCAAATTTTGAGGGGCTGAGATCAATCCAAAAATGGAAACAGCATCCCAGGTTTATGTAGTTTGTAACTGTTGCTTCATGAGGCTGAATGTGTGTTTCACTGTGGCACCACTGAAGGAAAGCACTGTATTGTAAGTCCTCTGTTCACCTCCATGGGGTAATGCAATTGTTTTATGGGAAGGCAGCCAGCCACTGTTTTCATATTACTCACATGTGCCGAGACTGTTCAGCTCGTTTGTCTGATTATACCATTCTGGATGGAAATATAAAGTATTTACCATACAGAGCAAGGCTATTCAACCCAACTGGGCCATGCTGGCCTTTATAATCCACACAGGTTCTCTCGCAACCCTCAACCTAACCCTACTGAACAATAACTGATTCACCTAATATGATAAAAATCATCAATTCTATATCAGAATCATTTCTTCCATTCAACCGTAGGTGCTATTGGCTTTTACATCATTTGTTTATAAACTCCTGTTCCCCTTCATCTTTGAATATGATTTTACCTCTAACAGGGTGGTTTATCTGATATAGAAATGCTGATGTTATCTCCTGTAATGTAAGGAACAAGGCTATTGTGGTCATGAAGAATCCAAAAGGCATTTATTACAGCTATTACATTCAAACATTACTTGCGCCTTAGGTAATATTAAGCTATTGGTTGCAATCCAGGGACATACGTTCAATAGAGTGCCATACTTCAAGTGATCATCATTAAGACAGAGTATAAAATTTCTACGTCTTCAGGTCACATGCTATGACACAGAGATGATATCATGAGCATGTCTCAAAAGGTATACTGGCATACTGACACAATAACCTCCACTGCATTCTCTATCTTACTGTTTACTGCAGCAATCTCACTGCAATTGTTTCTCCAACCTCTTCTCATTACTTCATCCGCTTCCCCACATCACCACTAGCTTTCTTAGAGGTGGCAGTTGTCTCTTACCTCCACATCACCTCAACATCATCAACATCCTGTTGCCCAATCATCCCTTTGCTCTTTCATTCCTTCCCTTCTGTCTGATGTATTTTGCTGCTCCTGTCATGTTAGCTTTATGTACTTTGACTCACTTCAGCCCTTTCACCTCATTCCCTCCTACTGCATCCCACTCACCCCTTGTATGTGATTCCCTCATTCTCTCCATTGTCCCTCCAACCCCCATCTGCATTCTTGGTTGTAATCGTTTACTATTAAATTTAACAGAATTTCTACTTTGCTTTTCTTTGGCATATAGACTCAACTTGACTATCATGTCATCATAGAATCTGTACAGTGCAGAAGCAGGCAATTTGGCCCATCAAAGCCCCACCAAGCCTCCAAAGACCATCCCATCCAGATCCACCCCATCCCTGAAACCCTGAATTTCCCACATTTAATCCACCTAGCCAACACATTCCTGAACAATGTAGGAAATTTAGCATACCCAATCCACCTAATCTGCACACTTTTGAACTATGGGAGGAAACCAGAGCGCACACACAGACACAGGGAGAATCTGGAAACTCCACACAGATAGTCGCTCAAGGGTGGAACATAACCCAGGTAGCTGGCGCCGAGAGACAGTAGTGCTAAATACTGAACCACCATGCCACCCATCATGCATGAGGTTTCTATGCAATTTGGTATTCATCCTATTTCGTTGCTTGCACAGTAGAAACATTAAACCAGTGAATGTAAGAAAATAATTCCACTCCCTTTCTGGCTGCATTACAATTCCCTGCTTCCAAATTAGCTGTAACTTGGGAGGTAAAAAACAAACCTACATCAAACCAACAAAATTATGAGTAAATTCTCCTAACTATAACATTGTTGGCATTGCCTTACATGTATATTGCTGCTCACTTGCCAGCATCCTACACTCACAGGCCTCAGTTCTTATTCCAATTTCCCATTCTAACCTCAAGCAAACTATCACTTGTTCCCAGGCCTTCATTCCTTGATCCATTTGGGAATGCATACGGACAAAGTAGTTTATATTATAAACACTGAAATTTGGATATGTCAGCTTTGTCATTTTTGTCATCAGGGCAACAAGAATATACTTCCTTCGTCACTAATTAATAACTGGAAAATTCACAAATGATTCAACAGAATTCTGCAAAAATGTGATTGCAAATAAAAAATTCAGTCACAAACAGTACCAACAGTCTCCAGATAAGAAGGAGGTACTATCAGACATTTAATTCCCCTGGCTACTCAATTTTGCGAGAATTATCTGACAAAATTTCAAGACATTGGAAGCAACATATTACTTGTCTAACAAAAACAAAGTTGCTGGAAAAGCTCAGTGGGTCTGGCAGCATCTGTGAAGGCAAAAAACAGAGTTAACGTTTCGCGTCCAGTAACATTAACTCAGCTTTCTCCTTCACAGATGCTGCCAGACCTGCTGAACCTTTCCAGCAACTGTTTTTGTTCCTGATTTACAGCATCCGCAGCTCTTTTAGCTTTTATATAACTTGTCTACTCGGTGTTTTTAGAAACCAACAGTACTTCTTATAAAGGTTATAAGATTGACAAAATACAGAGCAAAACAAAAAAAATTGACAGAATCAAATTAATGTCAAGGTCTCTTGTAAATTTTCTGAATGGCATTGCAAAGCACAGTCCCTGTGGCATCTCATGCAAATTACTGTTATTCACTTCTGAGCCACAGTGGGCACTGATGGGCTGTCAACTTTATTCTCTATTGACATTCATAAATGCATTTTAGCATCTTTCTCTAGATTCTGCAGGAACCCAGGTTTCTTTTTACAAAGAGTCAAACCAATTGCAGAATCTCCAATATTGCTGCCCCAGAATTTGTTAGTTCTAAACAGACAGAGGATTGCATCCAGCATCTTCCTAAACTGATTTACAGAACGTCGCAATGAACAAACAGATGTATCAGTCAGGGTTGTACTGCGGACCTGAAGTTGCAACCCAATCTCTGCTTGTGTCAAAGCTGGCTCAATGTCACAGGTTAATTGCTACATTTGTTTGTATTGGAGTTTAGCTAATTTAGTGTCATAACTGGGCAGGTTATTTCATTGGTCATAATGTACATTAGAAGTCTGTGGTGAATTTCAAAGTTATAAGGATTATCCAGTACATTTATTGAGACAAAGTAATGAACATTAACTGAGAAGAGCAATACTCAAATATTTCAAATAAAACAGAGGACTATTATAAGACTGTACTGTCAGAAAAATTAATCTGTATAGAGAACAAGTATTTAGAGAATTAGATATGCTTCCAGGGTAGAAATTGGAGGTAATTACATAAGAGACTTGCAGCATGCTGATGTACATAGGACTGTTTTCAGCCCTACAAAATATTAAAGGTCAAGTAAATTCTACTAGTTTAAAGTATGGATTGAACAGCAAATGGATAAAAACAATAGTAAGAGAAAGGAAGCTTACAGAAATCATAATAAAATACCTTCTCTGTGATACAGACCCTTCTTAATAATTTCCTTTATTCCACCTTTGAAAAGCAACCTTGGCATAGATAGCCTAAAATGGTTATATCTTTGATCTTTAATTCTCTGCTATTTTGCATGTATTTTAAAAAGAGGTCAAACTGTTAATTGGAAATTGAATGGAACTAAGACTGGACCCTAATTAATATCACATTCAGATAGAACTGTTCTTTTCAGAAGGAAAAAGACATTTTGTCTGTTTATATTCTCTAGTGGCCAGTGAGAAGGAGGCGATTGGTGTTCCCTGATACAGTGAAGCTATGTTCAAGCAGAGGCCACTGTTATTGAGGTCATGTTTCAAAACCAGTTCCCCTCAGACCAATATTTTCAACTCTCCCAGCTAATTTTGTGTGACATGGAAATGACAGTTTGCCAAATATTATCTGGAAACTGTCCACAAATGTAATACAGTTAAATTGATATGATGGATATTTACCAACAAGAATCAAACAAGTTAATTTCATATTCAACTATACATGGTGAAACATCTTTTGATTCTTATTTTGCAAAAAGACAGAACAGAATCTAACTACTGATTCTCTGTCTTCATCGACATTGGAGTCAAAATCTGAGAATCGTGCTCCAATTGCCAGCCATAACCTTCCATGAGCTCAGGCAGCCTTCGCATTGTCCCTGAATGTTGTGGTCTCCATTGCCAGCCCAGGAGGAAGTAGATGCCTCCTCTCTGCACCATCCCAACCATCCATCCACCCACACACCCACCCACCCACAAAACAGCGTGCCACTTTCCCCTTACCTGACATGCTGGGGCAAACGTCACAAGCTGCAGCGGGCTGCTCCTTACCACTAGTGTTTGTCTGAGTGTGCTATGTCCTTTTCAATATTGCATCTGTGCCAGAAATTACGGTTTGTTCCAGAATATCCCAGCAGTAGCAAGTTCTTTCAGCTACGCCATGTGATAGAATCAGGCTAGCATCAAATGAGAGAGTGCCATGGGGTGGGTAGGTAAATAATGAAACCAGTTTGGGATGAGAGGATGAGGAAACCAGACTATATGAAGAGATAACGTCCTCTAAACTCAACAAAAGTGACACAGCCAAAATATCACAAGATTCAGCTCTACATTCTTATTGTGCCTGATTTCTGACCCAAATGTAATCTACATATGTAGAGGCTGAAGCAACGTAAGTACTAGAATAAAGCAAGTTTCACATTTCCCACATTCCCTTTTCAATAGAGTATTTTTTATACTAAATGAAGCTATCAATTGTCTGCATTTCACATTTCTTTTACCATTGTCAGGTGGATAAGACAAGCCATACATGCTACAAAGAACCAGACGGTTTCTTTAATGGCCCTTACTACGTCTTGGAATGAACAGAAAACAAAAACTTCAAGAAGCATGCTGAATGCCCTGGAAAGGTACTGAAAGAGTCTGTAATATTGAAGTAATGATATACATTATCTAAAATAAACCTTACATTTTATGACTACTGGTATTCTATTTTTTAAAAATAATTATCATCTAGATTTGTGGTTCTTTGATTTCAGACAGCAATTTGAGTCTCTTTTTTTTAAAAAGATTGTTTCCACAAAACTGCTCAGTCCGCCACATAGATCCACAGACTCTTCTTCAGAAATGGGTCTTTCTGAAGAAGGGAATAGGCCTGAAACGTCAGCCTTCCTGCTCCTTTGATGCTACTTGGCCTGCTGTGTTCATCCAACTCTACACCTCATCATCTCTTATAATCTGTTCATCTTGATTTAAGATTTAATTTAATGTTGGGGTTTATTGTTTTCATACGTTTGGTTATTTTATGGTTATGAAGTTTGCCATTTTCTTTAAAAGAACCCAAGATTTCTTTACTAAACCTTTGACCATTCTGGTCACTACCTACTTCCATATCCCCCTATCAACGGCAAAAACTGGACAAAAAGTTGCAGACTGATTAGAAATTTAATATTGAAGCTTTGAAGTAACTCATTTTTATACAGGTTCATCATGGTTCATACTTCTTAGTTGATCAGAAGGAGAAATATATCTCGACTATCAAAACTGCACTCAGGATCCTGAACACGCTATAGCAGGATGTTTGTGACGACCTCCAGTCGCCTTCTGCTGCCAGCTGAGTTAAATAACAAGTACCACCTGCATGATTTGGCAAAGTGCTGTGTGTATGACCTTTATTTTTCTTAATATTATATTTATATATTCTGACTGTATAGCACACAATAAATTACAGCACTGATTTTTAAAGTTAAAAGAATAAAGATTTTGATTTAGTTAGAGATTGTACAAGGGTGATAGTATTCATGGCTCCTCATGAGAATGGACTTTCAGCAAATCATCAGTCCATTTTACAGCACGCCTGGTTTTATTTCCCATTGACTTCAGAATGGCCTGCAGAGCAGTGATTGATGAAATTTAATGATAACCAGTTGCAAACATGAGAAAGGGAAATCAGGCTCAAACTGGTAAAAGAAAAAATACAGACTGGCATCATGAGGTTATTCTGCACACAGAGGTGGATCAACTAACAACAGTAGTTGGAGAAATGGATTGTGGGATCTACTGAATGTGTTCAAATAAACTAAAAATAATGTTCCAATTTACAAAACATAAACATGTAATGCACGTCATATTGAAATAAGTCATGCATTATGCATCACAGTGGTAATAATGCAAACAAAAGAATATCAAATTTTTTTAAAAAACAAACTTTAATTTCATTACATTTTGTTTTCAGATGTGCTGGACAGGAATACCAAAATAAAGCTGATCAATGCACAGGCCTAATAAAATATGCTTCCTATTTCAAAGTAGGCCTGAAATAAATCTTGTAGAAAACAAACATTGCATAAGACAGTATCCAATCAAATAAAGTTTCATTGAAGTAAGTTGTTGGGAGATGGTGTTTTCCTTTTCCTTTTCTTTGTATTCTTTTGCGCATATACATCTGAGCAGATTATCAATCATACAGAATTTATCTGAGAACAACAATGAAGTAACTGCATTTCTCACAAACCACTTGCCCATCTTCGCACTTTGCTGCCTCAATGCATCTGAAAACCATGGGGGAACATGGTCAAGGTCTGCCACTGATTGATTCTGGCAGCTTTCAAGCCTGCCTCCCAACAGATCTATTTAGCTTGTAATTGACTTTCCAAATGTCAGTGTAAAGTTGATTTTACTTGTGAAATACTAACCAACTGATAGATGAAATGTTGATCTGTTATTATATCATAATAAAGAGAACAGTTCTAAAACCTTTTTAATCAGATTACTCCATTATTGGGCCCCTCTGAATCTAAATCCAGAGAGTCAATTGGCTGTTCAGTGATTGCTACAACTACCCAAAGATGTGGCTGTTATCCTAGCACAATGCTAATGTAACAGAACTCGTGCATGTTAAAGGATTCCTGATAACTTAGGATTTGACAGCACAATTCTGGCAGTCAAATCACTTTAATATTGAGAAATTTATTGCAAGCAAATAATTGACATTTACTTTCCATCATACTGACTGTCATATTAACAGGATCTAAAACAAAATCATAAATGATACGCAAAGCATTATTTTATATTTACTCCAAGAAAATTACACTACTACTTTACACCAGTAGTCTTTGCCACATCCTAACAACAAAAGAACCTTCACAATCCTTCCCTTTTCACCTATCAGCAAGATGAATAATTCCTTAAAAATAATCAGTTTGTTATGCTTATAATTAATTTCCAATTTGTGTTGTGCAGTCAGAATTTAAAAATATTGAATGTACATTTTGACAATACAAACTTCCTATTTATCCAATTAGTGACATTTCCAGTTGAGTGAATCATCCGGGGGGATTGTTAAATTTATTCTTTACAAATAAAGCTGTTTACTTGAACAGAATCGGAATTCAATGAGGCATATTTGTGGTTTGGGACAGTTTCCTTTTTCAAGATGCATGCAAATTAAGGCTGCTAATGTATTATCTTTTTGGAAACTTGATTATAAAATGGTGGTAAGTGGGGTTTTCGTTTTTTTAGTTCTGTGACTTGTTCTGTTTGAAGGGGTTTTTTTAAGCAGTAGGTCAAAATAGTATTTTTAAGAAATCATGTGATTTAAACCAAGTGTCTAAGCAAGCTACCTTGTGAGATAATTTCTGAAGAATTTACTAAATTGAATATTTTTAATCCAAAGGGAGACAGATGGAGAAGGGTCACAAGTAGGTGCAGTTCAAGACAAAAGATCCATACCAGAAGGACAGGTTGGCATTGGCAGGCTTCAGACCAGAGTAGAAAGATGTCTTAAGCTAGTTTAAAAGTCCAAGTAGACAGAGCTGGAAAAATCCTTGAGCAAATCTTAAAGAGCAGGTCCCGCAGCCCTATCGTATCAATGTGGACGTCACAAGCTTCAAACTCTCCCCTCCCCCAACCATGTCCCAAAACCAGCCCAGCTTGTCCCTGCCTCCCTAACCTGTCCTTCCTCCCACCTATCCTGTCCTCCCTCCTCAAGCCCCACCCCCATCTCCTACCTACTAGCCTCATCCTGCCCCCTTGACCTGTGCATCCTCCCTGGACTGACCTATCCCCTCCCTAACTCCCCACCTACACTCACCTTTATTGGTTCCATCCCTGCCTCTTTAACCTGTCTGTCTCCACTCCACCTATCTTCTCCTCTATTCATCTTCTATCTGCCTCCCCCTCTCTCCCTCTCTCCCTACTTATTTCAGAACCCTCTTCCCTCCCCCCATTTCTGAAGGGGGGCCTAGGTCTGAAACATCAGCTTTCCTGCTCCTCTGATGCTGCTTGGCCTGCTGTGTTCATCCAGCTCTACAATTTGTTATCTCAGATTCCCCAACATCTGCAGTTCCTACTATTTATGAAACTACTAATGAATATGTTCAGCGACTGGCCACCAAACTGAAGAAGTGAAACATATGGACCTTCAAACCAGGCTTTTTCATTCTGAAATCTGAATTGTCCAGTATTACCATCAGCTGGGAATCAGAGCAATAGCTAGTTGGAAAAAGCTACAGGACGTTGTGGAACACAGTTCTGAGAAGAATAGTGAAATTAACATTTAAAGTTCTGGTAAAAATTCAGGGTTGAGTTATGAACTCACTGACTAGGAGCAGGAATAGGCCTTTTAGCACTTCAAATGTGCTTTGCCATTCAGGTTGGCCAATTCACTGGGTCAAAATCCTGGAATTTCCTCCCCAATAGCATCTTAGGTCTACTTATAGCACATGGACTGCAGTGGTTCAAGAAGGCAGCTCACCACTACCTCTCAAGGGCAACAAGGGATGTTCAATAAAATGCTCACTCAGCCGGTAGCAGACATACCCCATAGGTGAATAAAAAAAACACATAGCTGAGTTGATTCTAACCTCAAATCTATTTTCTTGCCTACCCCAATAACCTTTTCCTCTGTTGATTTCCAAGGATGTATCTACCTTTGCATTAAAAATATTCCAAGACCCTGCTTCCACCACCTTTTCAGGAAGAGAGTTTGAAAGACTCACAATCGTCTTGTGAGAGAGAAATTCACTTCATCTGTGTTTTAATTGGGTGACATCCTATTTTAAATGGTGATCTCTAGCTAAAGATTGTACCATAAGAGGAAACATTGTCTCCAATCTGCCTTACAAAGACCTATCAGAAACTGATGTGTTTCAATCTAATCACCTCTTACTCTCAAAACTTGAGTGATAACAAATCCAGCCTGTCCAATCGTTTCTTATAAAACAACCTATCTATTCCAGGTATCAATACAGTAAACTATGTCTCTGAACTGCTTCCAATGTATCCTTCCCTAAGTATGGCATGCACTACGGTGCCTGTGTGCGTATTGGGGTGGGGGCAGTGGGCCCCACCTCCAGCTAATTGTATCAAATGACTGTAAAGATACTTTGTTCTCCCAGTGGGTGGAAAACCCTGAAATACAAGAATTCCTTTTTGTGCTGCTGTTGAAGACTGGGAAATGGATAATGATGATTCAGAGCATACTTAAATCAAAGGGCAATATGTCCAGCGATAGCAACTCCTCAAGACTGTCAGTTATCCTTAAAGTTTTGGTAATGCTGAAAGGAATGACTGTAACATTTTATGTCAAGTGAACCTAGCAGTAATTATTGGAAGAAATTTTCCTCCCTCAAAAAGTTTGCTCATGAGACACATATTTGCAGTTTCCCTAGATTCATAATTGCATCTTGCAACCATATTAACAGCATTTCTCTGTAATTTTATTGGAGCGTCAAAGGGGAAACATGTTTATCAGGCTTGTAATAAATCATTTAATATTAAAATTCAAACATATGACCATTTGCACTGTCATACAAATCTTGCAAGCACTAAATGAATTTTCAACAAACACCACATGAGCATTGCATGCTCATCGATTCACCTAAAATGGATATCAAGCAGGATATATTGGGGTACTGTGTACAATTTTGGTTGCCCTGTTATAGGAAGGATATTATTAAATTGGATAGGGTTCAGAAAAGATTTACCAGGATGTTGCCCCGACCAGGGTGTTTGAGTTATAAGAAGAGGCTGGATTGGCGAGGACGTTTCTCCACTGGAGCATAGGTGGTTGAGGGGTAAGCTTACTGTGGTTTATAAAATCTTGAGGGGCATAGATAAGGCAACTAGCAAAGGTCTTTTTCCATAGGGTAGAGAGGTCAAAACTAGGGGCATACTTTTAAGGCGAGAGGAGAAAGACTTAAAAGGCCCTTGAGGGGCAACTTTTTCAAACAGACAATGGTTCGGATGCAGAATGAGCTGCCAGAAGAAATGGTAGATGCAGGTACAGCTACAACATTTAAAAGACATTTGGACAGGTATGTGAATAGGAAAAGTTCAGAGAGAGATGAGCTGAATGCTGGCAAGTGGAACTAGTTTAGTTTGGGAAACTTGGTCAGCATGGCCTGGTTAGATGGAAGGGTCTGTTTCCATGCTGTATGGCAGTATGAGTCTATGCCTCTGGTACCTAAGTGACATTGTCATGGCTATTCCTAATTCCAACATACGTCAATTTTGCATCTAGCTACAGATAAAAACAACATCAATTGAAGCCTGTCATATATTGCAAAGCCAACCACTTGCTCCAGCATGAGGGAAGCGAGTCCCAGCAAAGCATGACTTACCTTGCTGCTGCTGAGTGCTGGTGAGGAGCAGACTGGACACTGGCCTGATGCAGGACAGTTGTCTGACTTGGGCCTGACACCATGTGCTGAACTGCTGCTCTTACCAACTGTAATAGAACATAGAACATAGAACAGTACAGCACAGAACAGGCCCTTCAGCCCACAATGTTGTGCCGACCATTGATCCTCATGTATGCACCCTCAAATTTCTGTGACCATATGCATGTCCAGCAGTCTCTTAAATGACCCCAATGACCTTGCTTCCACAACTGCTGCTGGCAACGCATTCCATGCTCTCATGCTATCTATTCTATGTTGTTGGAATTTTTACGGCAAAGGTTTGTGCTCTATATCCTGTCTTTTCCTTTGTACAGATTTTAAAGTGAGTGAGAAAGAACCTATTATAAGGGACTAGTCTGGCAACATCACACAGCAATGTCAGAGTGGGACTGCTGTGTGTAGTAGATCTGACATATTTGCAGAGGAAGGGAATGAGCTCCTTAGATGTAAGGTGAAACATATTTTTGTGACAGAGCGGAGCAGTGCATTCCAACATTAGGGTTGGGACCCCAAGTGAAATCACAAGCTCTGAGGCAGCTATGGCATAGCAACTAAGTAAAAGTGATTGTGCTCCCATCCTAACAAGCTCCTATTCTCATTGTCCCTACCTGACTTCTACAATTCTCACTGACAAGAGTTGGAACAAGACCCACTGTAGATATAGAACCCCTACAGTGCGGAAACAGGTCCTTCAGCCCAACAAGTCCACACCAAACCCCACAGCATCCCACCCAGACCCACACCACCCCGAACACCACAGGGAATCCAGCATGGCCAATTCACCTACCCTGCACATCCCTGGACTATGGGAGGAAACCGGAGGACCCAGAGGAAACCAATGCAAACACAGGGAGAATGTGCAAACTCCACACAGATAGTCGCCCAAGACCGTAATGTAAATCCTTATCTTTTAATCCTCATGTATAAAATGTTATATTATTTTATATTCCAAGGTTTTAGAGTAGATTGTAGCTCAGGTTGTGGATGTTGTAGTTGGCTGGCTCGCCAAGCTGGTTTGTTGTTCCACAGACGTTTCACTGCCCTGCTGGGTAACATCATCAGTACATCCTCCAGTGAAGTGCCATTGCGTTTTCCCGCCTGGTTTTTAAACTCTGGAGTCCGTTGAGCTGAATTACCTCACTTCTGGTTTTCCTTCACAATGGAGTGTATATGGGGTCGAGTTCTAGGTGTTTGTTGATGGTTTTCTTTGTGGAGAACGAGGCTTCTAGGAATTCCTGTGCCTGTCTCTGCTTTGCTTGTCCCAGGATCTTTGTGTCGTCCCAATCGAATTGGTGGTTCTCCTTATCCACGTGGATAGAGATGAGTGAGTATTGGTCGTGTCTTTTTGTAGCCAATTGGTGCTCGTGTATCCTTGTTGTTAATTGCCTTCCTGTTTGTCCGATGTAGTGTTTGTTACAGTCTCTGCAGGAAATTTTGTAAATGACGTTGGTCCTGTTCATAGTGGGTAGCAGGTTTTTGGTTTGGGTAAGTGGTTGATGTGGGTTTGTGTGCTACTCTGATGCCCAGTGGGTTGTAAGAGTCTTGTGGTAGTTCCGATGTGTTCCTGATGTAAGGTAGTGTGAGGCATGTGTTGGGGCGTGTATCATCTTCCTGGTGTCATTCGTTTGGTAGGCATCTTGACCCAGTTTTTTGGGTATCCATTGTCCTTAAACACCTGGAAGAGGTACTGTTCTTTACGGCATAGCTCTGTGCTGCTGCAGTGTTGTTGTTGCCCGTTTAAATAATGTTCACACGCAGCTTCTATTGTGTGTGTTAGGATGGTTGCTGTGGAAGTTCAGTACTTGGTCGGTGTGTGTGGCTTTTCTGTGTACTTTTGTTGGGAATTCTTAATTTGTCCTGCACTCTACCATGACGTCCAGGAATGGGAGCCGTTTGTTCTTCTCCTCCTCTCTGGTGAGCTTGATTCCGATGAGGGTGTTGTCTATGAGATAATAGGAACTGCAGATGCTGGAGAATCCAACATCTGCAGTTCCCATTTTCTGATGAAGGGTCTAGGCCCGAAACATCAGCTTTTGTACTCCTAAGATGCTGCTTGGCCTGCTGTCTTCATCCAGCCCCACACTTTGTTATCCAGGGTGTTGTTTATGAGTTTGTGTGACTCCTCTGGTTTGGTCCGTTTGTTGCTGACAAAGGTATTGTCCACGTAGCGTATCCATAGTCTTGGTTGGATTAGCAGAACGGTTAATTTTCTTTCCATCACTGCCTCGGCTATAAGTCCAGAGCTAGGTGATCCCATGGGTGACCCGTTGATCTGTTCGTATGTTTGGCCATTGAAAGTGAAGTGAGTGGTGAGGCATAGGTCCAGTAGCTTCAGCATGTTGTCTGTGGATATGGTTTCGCTGGGGTCTTGTTCCTGTCTAGTAGTGCTGTCATTGTTTCTCTTGCTAGTGCTATGTCTGTGCTCAGTATACTCTAAGATTTGTACCTTGGTACTTGTATCTATGATGGTGCCATTAAAAGCCAGCTATTGTTTTTTAAAAAATACTTTTGACTGTACTCCTGTGCTTCTATACTGGAGTACAAGTGACAATACAGGATTTGTATTCTGTGACTGGAGTGGATTACAGCCAATCGTCCTTTCTATTCTTTCAATTTAAACCAATTAATGATTTAAACAGCCCCTAATGTATAACAGAATCAAAATATTAATGAAAACGTACTCGTTTTTTCTAGATTTTTTATCCATCCTTCTCAGAAGTATTATGAAACATCATTGGAGCATATAAAACTTAAACAGGAACTTTTTGGCCCAGAATTAGGGACACTACCACTACACTGTAGAGATAGCCTCCAGCTTCTTTCCTTCACTGTAAACTGTCTTTTTAAATGCCTCTCCCATGTGTCCTCCACCCTCTCCTCTAATAATAGATGCAAGATGACAATGGATTTGCCACTAACACTTAGACCTTCCAATCAACTGTCTCTGCCCTGTCCCTTACTTAAGCTAATCCAAGGAGACAAACTCCACCACAATTTCAATACCCTCACCCTGAACTGCTATCGTTTTCTCATTTCTCTCCTCAAGGTGTCTCTGAGCTCATCCTATCCGTGAGGCTCACCTCCTGCACAAAACTGCTGACCATCCAGCTTCTCTTACTAGTCTCCATGTTAGCAAATACTCAGAATTCAGATGCAAAGAACTGCAGTTGCTGAAGATCTGACACAAACGAGGCAGTGCTGGACAAACAAAGTAGGCCTGGAATCATCTGTAGCTAAAAAGCCTTTCGAATTTGAATTCTGAAGAATGATCACTGGACTCAAAATGTTAACTATTTTCTTTTTACAGATGCTGCCAGACTTTTTGAGTTTCTCCAGCACACACTGTTTTTTTTTCAGGTGTTTTTCACTCTCTCCTTCAAAAATACCATCATCATCTCGATCCTAAAAAAAACCAACACTTGCGCTACTCTCTTTGCAAATTATCTCCCAGTCTCCAATCTCTCTTTGTTCCTAAAAATCCTTCAACAATTTGTCACCTCTTAGACCGATACCCCATATTTCCTGAAACTCCAAATGTGAATCTTTCCAATAAGGTATGCAACCCCATGGCATAATGTGGAAACAGATCTCATCAAAATCAGAAATAACACTATCGCCACAAGTAGTCCCTCTATTATGCTGCTCAACAATAAAGGACGTTCCTTACCATTCGGGTTTCATGAGTGGTCCATACTTGATCATGCGCAGATTAAAATTATTAGAAAGCAAGGTGTATATTTTTAATTATTCAAATGAAGTTCAGGATTGAGATAATCCAGCATCAACAATTTGGGTGGGGCAATGTCTGATGTTAAAAGGGAGCACCTAAATGAGATGCTTCCTCCTTCCCACCCCAGGCCCAAATAAAGTGACTTGCCAATCTTCCTCCCCACCCCTGAATCCCACCGAGCGCCATCAATTTGTGGTCAAGACAGGAAGTGGCTAGTCATAGCCAATAATTGCCTTTCTCTCAGTCCCAGCAGCAGCACCGACAGCAGTGGCTAGTGTTGGGACTGCAGCCAGTCCCAGACCAACTACAATGAATGAGGGGCAGAGGGGGACCCAAGCAGCAGCCTTCTATCATTAAAACAAGATGTGGCTTTTAATTAGCTAAAAGTGGGTCCCAGTTGGATAGAGTAATTACTGAGAGCATGGTTCCCCCCATGAGTGTGTCTAGGATCAGTGGGCATGGTCTCAGAAAAAGGGGAAGGGGGTTCAATTTAAGATTTAAAGGGAATTTCTTCTCTTATAGGATTGAGAGTTTTTGGAACTCCTTGCTACAGAGTGTTTTAGGGCAAGAGTTCCTGTGTATATTTAAGTCTGAGATAGATTCTTGATCGTTAGGGGAATCAAGGATTACAGGAAAAACTGAGGAAAATGAGCATGAGGAATATTGGAAGAGCCATTGAATGGCAGAGCAGGCCCAAGAGGCTGAATAGCCTGTTATGGTCCGATGGCCCAAAGGCAGGTGGCCTAGCCCCAGTCACCCGGCAACTGGTAAAGTTTCAGTGGTGAGAAAGTAACGGTCACAACCGCCTCTTCCAACACCTTCCTCAGGGGCCAATAAAATCCTGGCCAACATTTCAAAGTAACAAAGTGTGGAGCTGGATGAACACAACAGGCCAAACAGCATCTCAGGAGCACAAAAGCTGACGTTTCGGGCCTAGGCCCTTCATCAGAAAAGGGGGATGGGGAGAGGATTCTGAGCTAAATAGGGAGAGAGGGTGAGGCGGACCTAAGATGGACAGAGGAGAAGATAGGTGGAGAGGAGTGTAAGGGTGAGCAGATAGGTCAGTCCGGGAGGACGGACAGGTCAAGGGGGCGGGATGAGGTTAGTAGGTAGGAAATGGAGATACAGCTTCAGGTGGGACGACGGGATAGATGAGGGGAAGAACAGGTTAAGCAGGCGGGGATGAGCTGGGCTGGTTTTGGGATACAGTGGGGAGATTTTGAAGCTGGTGAAATCCACATTGACACCATTAGGCTGCAGGGCATCATTATGGCACTGGAGGCGGCCCAGGACGGACATGTCGTCTAAGGAATGGGAAAGGGAGTTGAAATGGTTCACGACTGGGAGGTGCAGTTGTTTACTGTGGACCAAGCATAGGTGTTCTGCAAAGCGATCCCCGAGCCTCCTTAGTTTCCCCAATGTAGAGGAAGCCACAACGGGTACAGTGGATGCAGTATACCACATTGGTGGACGTGCAGGTGAACATCTGCTTGATGTGGAAAGTTATCTTGGGACCTCGGATGGGGGTGAGGGAGGTGGTGTGGGGACAGATGTAGCACTTCCTGCAGTTGCAGAGGAAAGTGCCGGGTGTGGTGGGGTTGGAGGGGAGCGTGGCGTGGACAAGGGAGTCGCAGAGAGAGTGGTCTCTCTGGAAGGCAGACAAGGGTGGGGTTCGAAAAATATCTTTGGTGATGGGGTCAGATTGTAGATGGTGGAATGGTCGGAGGATGATGTGTTGTATCCAGAGGTTGGTGGGGTGGTGTGAGGACTAGGGGGATTCTCTTTTGGCGGTTATTGCAGGGACAGGGTGTGAGGGAAGAGGTACAGGAAATGCGGGAGACATGGTTGAGGGCTTTCTTGACAACTGTGGGGGGTGGGGGTGGGGGTGGGGGTTGCGGTCCTCCCACCCACCTTCCTGCAAAAATTCCATCCCCTATTCCCAATTCCTTCGCCTCCGCCGCATCAGCTCCCAGGATGAGGCATTCCACACCCGCACATCCCAGATGTCCTCATTCTTCAAGGACCGCAACCCAAAGGTTGCAGGAACAGCCACTCATATTCCACTTGGGAACCCTGCAGCCTAATGTATCATGTGGATTTCACCAGGTTCAAAATTTCCTCTCCCTCCACTGCATCCCAAAACCAGCCCAGCTCGTCCCCGCCTCCCTAACCTGTTCTTCCTCTCACCTATCCCCTCCTCCCACCTCAAGCCACACCTCCATTTCCTACCTACTAACCTCATCCCATTCCCTTGACCTATCCGTCCTCCCCGGACTGACCTATCCCCTCCCTACTCCCTACCTATACTCCCCTCTCCACCTAGCTTCTCCTCTATCCATCTTCAGTCCGCCTCCCCCTCTCTCCCTATTTAGTTCAGAATCCTCTCCCCGTGCCCCTTTTCTGATGAAGGATCAAGGCCCAAAACGTCAGCTTTTGTGCTCCTAAAATGCTGCTTGGCCTGCTGTGATAATCCAGCCCCACACTTTGTTATCTCGGATTCTCCAGCATCTGCAGTTCCCATTATCTCCGATCAACATTTCAAAGTAATTCTGTTAAGGAGATTTGTACAAAAATATCATTGCAAAGTTATGCTTAATGATGTTGCAAAATCTTTCTCATTAAAATACAAAGATTATTAATAGGATATAAACACATATGCTCGAGGTTTCTGATTTGGGAAATTTTAAGATGTTCCTTCTCAACTTTATGCTGATATGCAAATATGAGCACATGTAAAGTCTGTCACAAATGATTGCAGACATGCAGAGATAAAACATTATTTAAAACAAAGCCTGCTTCACAAATGTGCCGAGCTATAAATCCAAATGGTAACTTGGTGCAGATTAGTTAAAACAGCTGAAAATGGGTTATCAGAAACCATCAGCAAATAGCTTTGATCAGTGTCTTGTCCATCATGAAAGTTACTGATTTTAAATAATTAAAAATGGCTTCACATGTTTGAAGAAATGGTTGTTAGTTATATTACTACACAACAACTATTTTTCAAGTAAACTTAAAAAAAAACAAATTTGCAAACCCTTTAAACTGTACCTACTGGTGTTCTTGCCTTAAAAATAATAGTTAATTTTAAGAACTTGGAAGGCCTTAAAAGAAAACATTTTTACAGAAATTCACAATGGTGATTCAATCAATCCAAGGGTCAATTTTAACAGCTTAGTTAGCTTTTAGCTCAATACTGATTCTCGTGATTAAAGACAACTTGATTTGCTATTGGTTTAATTTCTGCCAGAAATTCCGAGATGGTTTGTATTAATTTGGCAGATGGTCAAACAGCCCTGAATAAAAAGCACAACCTCCCTTCCTTCAAAATGAGTTTCCCATTTCAAACCACCCCTATTTAAAATGCTTCATGATGTTGATGTTAAAAAAAATGAACAAAAACCCCATTTACGCGCTAGCATTTTTTCCATCTGGTATATTAGCTTTCCGATTTTAGCATCTTGAAGATCCCTGATGTTTTGCAGCAGCTCTAATTCATTCTGTGATAAATTCAACAGCCTAACTGTGATAACGGATGCATTTGGTCTATGCTGACAGTTCCAGAAGCAGTAAATAGAAGAAAATGTATCCGAGGAACTTTTGAGTGGAAAACAGGCTGCTGATTCTTGAATGTTCATTGCGCACTTCATCCCAACACCTTTCACAACTCTTTGCAAACCCCCTCCAGTCCTTAGTTACACTTTCCTTCAAGCTGAATAACACAATAATTCTCTCCCACAATGCATATATCAATTAGGAGTCAGAATTTCGTACAAAATGGGCATGTCTGTAAATCCTCCTTACTGAGCAAAAAACAAAGCTATTTACACATGCAACCACCTGCCTCTTTGTCTTTTATCTCTGCGCTGACATATCCTGGTCCACTTTCATAAACCAGGGAGTAACAATTACCCACCTGAGGACAGGCTTTTCGAACTATTTCCAAAATATATGGTCCGACATTGCCTCAGTGCAAACCAGAACTGTTACTGATGAATACATGGGTACTTCTAAAACAACACTGAAACAATAACTACTTATGTCACAGAGGTGTCTTTGGCCTCACAACTTTAATTATGATGCCTTAATGAACTTTGAGTCAAATGTAAATCTGTGCATTTGCATTCAAATATCTTCATTAGTTTTCAAAACACAATTTCTAAAGATTAAATGTAACCCTCATAAAATCAATCTCAATGCAGCTGTTGAATGCATCATTTTAATCAGTTGTGGGATGGCATTCATTTGCATAAATTGTGCATCAGGGAGAAAAAAAACAGCTCAGTTCACTACTACTGAGAAATAAATATCTGTATTGTAATGGGATGGGGTGGGGCTTGGTCATCGCTTCATTCATATAATATAGATGCACTCTGGATATTTCCATGCACACCCTCTCCTGGACCAGCCTGACCTGCCAAAACAGACACCAATCCAACACCCACTCCACCTCAACCTGACCCTGCAGGACACAACATCCACCATCCTCCCCAAATCCTGCTGAACCCATCACCCATCCAACCCCCATTATCCCCACTGCTACTAGATCCAAACCCTACCACTTTCACCTCAACCCTGAGCCTGCTTGCCAGGTCCCTATACCTACACACCCATCCCACCCTCCTCTGCCACCTGTTGGGTGTGACTGAAAACCCACCACTGTGTCTGAATCTCCAACGTTGATACTCCCCACATCTCCACACCAACCGCACCCCCCAAATCCAACCCACCCTAATGTTGATCCATGTGCTTGTTACTTTACCCATCTCATTGAGCTGGCACCCTCTTCGTGTCACCCATCCAGCACACTTCTCCCTTATCTACCCGTTTGTTACCTTACCCTCTTATCTGTTGTATTATGTGCCATGGTCACTATGTTGGTATACCTGAAAGAGTCATGCTCATGGTCTCATCACTGCATCATACCATTTGACATGAAGGCATAATGGTCTCATATTGTATCTGACTTTTGATCACTTTGAAGTATAAGTCTTCACAAGAAGAAAGTTTCTCTGTTATGAAGTAATAGCTTTATAGCAGCCGAGATACCTATGTGCCTGATCAAATGTCATGTTTGTACAGATTAGTGAGTTGTAAAAAATATCTGTTGGATTCTTCAATATCATAGTATTCGCACTCTGTCTCTTATAAACAAAGGGCATAACATAAGCATTACCTAATCATGTAACACACTCTATAGTAACAATGATGGTCATCTATATAAAAAAAAATCTTCAAGGTAGATATTTTGGAGAACTATTTGAAGGCCATCCTGGTTTAGACAACAGGCACCTTGGTCAAAAGGAAAATGCTTCACAATTAAGCGGCATCAGTTTCTGGGAGTACAGAAAACGGTATATACAAACAGGAGGACAGAAAATTGGGGCAAAAGGAAGCCATTCAGCCCTTCTATCTGCCACCATTCCATAAGACCATGGCTGATGTGCCCCCTGCCTCAGATCCTCTTACATATCGACTCCTCACAGCCCTCAACTCTCGATACTTCCAATATCTATCTATTTCCTCTTTAAATACTTACAGTAAACTAGCCTCCACAACATATTGGGGGTAAAAAGTTCTAGACCTTCACTATCATCTGAGAGAAGAAGTTCCTTTGCGGCTTAATTAAAAGTGAATATCCTCTTATTCAGTAACTAAGTCCCCTACTTTGAGATTCCCTCAGTAGTGGAAACATCTATCCAACATCTATCCCGTCAAAGCCCCTCAGAATCTTGTATCTTTCAAATGCATCACTCCATTCTTCTGTATAAAGACCAAATCTGTTCAGCTAACCTCAAATAAGTCAAACCCCTTCATCCCACAAATCAGCCCAGTGAATCTCTTTCGAATTTCCTCAAATGCGTACATTCTTCCGTAAATACAGAGGCCAAAACCAAACTCTGTACTCCAGGTTCAGCCTCACCAAACACTGTAAACCTGTATCAAAACTTCTCTACTTTTAAACTCCACATCTCCAGCAATAAGGGTCACAATTCTACTGGCCTTTCTTTTTAATACACTTGTAGGACAAGGGCACCACTGGCTGGTCAGCATTGTTGCACATTCCTTGTTGTGCTCGAGGTGGTAATAGTGAGCTGCCTTCTTGAACCAATGCAGCACATGTGCTGTAGGTAGCCACACAATACCGTTAGGAAGAGAATTCCAGGATTTGGACCCAGTGCAGATTACCCGCTGTGCCTGCTGGCCGTTTTTTTGTGTTTCACAGAAAAGAACCAGATCCCTTTGCACTATGCTACTTTGGAGTCTCTCAACATTTAAATAAATGTTTGCCTTTTGATTGCTCCTACCATAGTGCATTAGAACATAGAACATTACAGCACAGTACAGGCCCTTCGACCCTCAATGTTGTGGCGGCCTGTGAAACCAGTCTGAAACCCATCTAACCTACACTATTCCATTATCATCCATATGTTTATCCAATGAAAATTTCAATGCCCTTAAAGTTGGCGAGTCTACTACTGTTGCAGGCAGGGCATTCCATGCCCTTACTACTCTGAGTAAAGAGCTTACCTCTGACATCTGTCCGATATCTATCACCCCTCAATTTAAAGCTATGTTCCCTCGTGCTAGCCATCACCATCTGAGGAAAAAGGTTCTCACTGTCCACCCTATCTAATCCTCTGATCATCTTGTATGTCTCTATTACATCCCCGCTTAACCTGCTTCCCTCTAATGAAAACAGCCTCAAGTCTCCCAGCCTTTCCTCATAAGACCTTCCCTCCATACCAGGCAACATCCTGGTAAATCTCCTCTGCACCCTTTCCAATGCTTCTACATCTTTCCTATAATGTGGTGACCAGAACTGTACGCAATACTCCAAGTGTGGTCACACCAGAGTTTTGTACAGCTGCAACATGACCTCATTAGCTCACGCTTTCCTACAGTAAACTTCATCTGCCAAGGTTTTGTCCACAAGTTCAGCTTATCTATATTCCATTGCAAATTTCTCATGTCCTTATCACAACATGCCCTCATATATATAATCGTGCAGCACCAAAACAGACCCTCTGGTTCAATTTGTCCATGCTGACTAAGTTTCCCAAATTAAACTAGTCCCACTTGCCTGCATTTGGCCCATATCCCTCTAAGGCCAAAAATCACACAACATCAGGTTATAGTCCTACAGGATTATTTGAAGACATGAACTTTCGGAGTCTCACTCCTTCCTCAGGTGTCAGTCAGATAGGTGGCATCAGACACAGAATTTATAAGCAGAAGATCAAAGGGTCGTAAAACTGACGCAGTGTTGAACAAACTTAAGATGGCTGTTAAATCTTTAATCAGTTAGAAAGGATTAATATGCAAATTCTAGAATTTCTTTCAAGTCAATGTCCCAAGATAACTGAAGGATTTTTCAATTCCCTCAGTATACCAGAGGTGTTATCCCAGGTCAGATAATGCATTTTTGGTATGAGGCCGTGTTTACAATCTGGCTGTGTATCAACTCGGAGTCAGACTGGTTTCATTCCCAAAGTAGGAATTTATAAATTGTCACATTGACAGCCTGAAAATTGTGTGCTCTTTGAACAAAATAGAATGTATCTGCAAATACAAATCTGCAAATGAAAATTCACCCCACAGTTTTATCTATATGTGTGCATGCGCATGTGTGCGTGCGCATGTGCGCGCAAGAAAGAGAGGAGAGACAGTGTGTGTATGCATGCCCATGTGAGCGTGTGTGTGTGTGTGTGTGTGTGTGTGTGTGTGTATGACAGAGGGTCTGTGTGAGTGTCAGAGTATGTGTGTGTGCATGCATGTGTATGTATGCCTGTGTGAGTGTACACAGTATTGAGGGGTCGCTTATCGTGCGACATGAACCCTAAATTCTGGTTGAAGCTGTCCTCATGGGTTCTGTACTTGGCTATTAGCCTCTGCTTTGCAACTCTGCAGTGTTGTGCATCCTTAAGTCCGCCTTGGAAGACATTTGCCTGAAAATCTGAGGCTGAATGTCCTTGACGACTGAAGTGTTCCTCCGATGGGAGGGATAACTCCCATCTGTCGATTGTTGTGTGGTGCCCATTCATCCATTGTCGTAGCGCCTGCATGGCTTTGCTGATGTACCATGCCTCGGGGCATCCTTGCCTGCTACATATGAGATAGACAGCGCTGTTGAGTCACTTGAGTATCTTGCACGTAGTGGGTGGTGTTCCCACATGTGATGGTAGTGTCCATGTTGATGATCTGACATGTCTTGAAGAGGTTACCATGGCAGGGCTGGGTGGAGTTGAGGTTGATATTGTCCTGAAGGCTGGGTAGTTTGCTGCAAACAATGGTCTGTTTATGGTTTGATGGTTGTTTGAAAGCGAGAAACGGGGGCATAGGGAAGATCTCATCATCGATAATGTGTTGAAGGCTGCGAAGAACATGGCGTAGTTTCTACACTCCCGGGAAGTACTGGCTGATGAAGGTCGTATCCCACATCGGTCTTCCAAAGAGGTCATTACGGTTTTTCACTGTGGCGTGTTGGAACTGGCGATTGACGAGTTGAGCATCGTATCCTATTCTTATGAGGATGTCCTTCAGCACCTTCAGGTGTCTGTCGCATTCCTCCTCATCTGAACCAATCCTATATATGCATAGGGCTTGTTCAAAGGAGATGGCTGTTTTAAAATGTTTAGGGTGGAAGCTAGATAAGTGCAGCATCATGAGGTTATCCATAGGCTTATGGTAGAATGAGGTGTTGAGATGTCTGTTCTTGATGGAGATGCATGTCCAAGAATGAGACTGATTCTAAAATGTAATCCATGGTAAGTCTGATAGTGGGATGAAATTTGTTGATATCACTACGTAGTTGTTTCAGTGACTCCTTGCCATTAGTCCAAAGGAAGAAAACATCATCAGTGTATCTGGTGTATAGCATTGGTCGGAGGTCCATTGCAACAAAGAAGTCTTGTTCGAACTTGTGTATGAAAGTGTTGGCATATTGGGGAGCAAATTTGGTCCTCATTGCTGTTCAGTGTGTCTGGATAAAGAACTGGTTGTCAAAGATGAAGAAGTTGTGTTCGAGGATGTAGCGGACAAGTTGTAAGATGACATCTGGAAATTGGTATTGAGTAGTGAGTCTGTGGCAGCGATGCCATCATCATGGGGGATGCTGGAGTAGACTGCCTAAATATCCATTGTAATGAGGGATGCTCCTGGTTTGACTGGTCTGTGGGTGCTGAGTTTCTGTAAGAAATCTGTGGTGTCGCAACTGAAGCTGGGGATTCCCTGTGCATAGTCAGACAAGTTCTCACATAGGGTCCCATTGCCTGGTACGATAGGACATCTAGTCATATTGGTTGTGTGTGTCTTCAGAAGGCCTCACACCTAAAATGCATTGTCTGACCTGGAATATCACTTCTGATATACTTAAGGAACTGATAAAAATCTTCAGTTATCTTGGAGCAGTGACTTGAAAGAAATTCTGGAATTTTTATATTAATCCTTTCTAAGTGATTAAAGATTTAACAGCCATCTTTGGTTTGTTCAACACCGCATCAGTTCTTTGATTCTTTGATCTTTTGCTTATAAATTTTGTGTTTGAAGCCCTCTTGCTCACCGACACTGAAAAAACAGTGAAACTCCGAAAGCTTGTGTCTTCGAATAAACCTGTTGGACTACAATCTGGTGTCATGTGATTTCTGACCTTGTCTATTCCAATCCAACACTGACACCTCCACACCATATCCCTCCAAACCTTTCCTGTTCATGTACCAGTCTAAATGTGTTTAAGTGTTGTAACTGTATCTGCATGCACCATTTCTTCTGGCAGTTCATTCCAAATATATGAACCACCCTCTGTATGAAAAAGTTGCTCCTCAAGTCCATTTTAAATCTTTCTCCTCTCACCTTTAAAATTATACCGTCTAGTTTTGAACGCCCTTACCCTAGGGAAAAGGCCTTTACTAATCACCCCTCATGATTTCATAAACCGCTATAAGGTCACCCTTCAACCTCCTAAGCTTCAGTGATAAAGCCTCAGCGAGAAAAGTCTCAGTCTCTCCTTTAAATTCAAACCTTCCAGTCCCAGTAACATCCTTGTAAGTTTTTCTGTGACCTCTCCACTTTAATAATATCCCTCCTGTAGAAGGGTGACCAGAACTGTATACAGTACCCCAAAATCGGCTTCGCCAACATCCTGTACAACCACAACATGATGTCCCAACTCCTGCACTCGAAGGTATAAACAACGTGCCAAATGCCTTCTTCACTACCCTGTCTACTTATGATGCAACTTTTAGTGACTGTGTATCTGAACCCCTAGATCTCTCTGCTTAACAACCCCCTCCAGGGATCTACCATTGACTGTGTAAGTCCTGCCTTGGTTTGTATTACCAAAATGCAACACCTCGTGTTTGTCCAAATCAAACCCAATCTGCCACTCCTCAGCCCATGAGCCCAATGATCAAGATCCCTTTGTAATAGAACATAGAACAGTACAGCACAGTACAGGCCCTTCAGCCCACGATGTTGTGCCGAACTTTTGCCCTAAACCTAAAGTCTATCTAACCTCCACCCCTACCTTACACTATCATCCATATGCCTATCTAATAGCTGCTTAAATGCCTCTTATGAGGCCGACTCCACCACCCTCTCCGGCAATGCATTCCACGCCCCAACCACTCTCTGAGTTAAGAACCAGAACTCCGACGTCTTCCCTATATCTACCTCCACTCACTTTAAAACTATGCCCCCTCATAATAGCCACCCTCACCCTAGGAAAAAGTCTCTGCCTGTCCACCTCTATCTATATCTCTGATCACTTCGTACACCTCTATCAAGTCAACTCTCATCCTTTGTCGTGCTAAAGAGAAAAGCCCTACCTCTCTTAACCTTTCTTTGTAAGACCTTCCCTCCATTCCAGGAAACATCCTGGTAAATCTCCTCTGCACATTTTCCAACTCTTCCACATCTTTCCTGTAATGAGGTGAACAGAATTGGACACAATACTCCAGATGTGGCCAAACCAGGCTTGTGTGTAGCTGGAGCATAACTTCACGGCTCTTGAACTCAATCTCTCTATTAATGAAAGCGAACACACCATACGCTGCCTTAATAACTCTATCCACTTGGGTGGCAGCTTTCAGGGAACTGTGGACATGAACCCCAAGATCCCTCTGCTCCTCCACACTGCCAAAAATCTTCCCGCTAACCCTGTATTCTGTTTTCAAGTTTATCCTTCCAAAATGATTGTTTTTGTCAACCTGGGGTCTTCTTCAAGTCTTTCTCATTATTTTGGTCAATGCTTTGCTGAGTGCTTTCAAATATCTAATTAAATGACAGCCACTGCTCACCTACTGATTTTCCTTTTTGTTTATTTTTCACGTCATTTTAGGCAACTCCTTCTTTGCAGCTCTCTAACTATCCTTACTTAATTTGAGAATACCAGTTTGAGACTCATGTTGCTCTCCCTCAAACTGAATTTGAAATTCCAGCACGTTGTGATTGCTATCCCCTACAAGATCCTTAATGATGAAATCTCTTACTAATGCTACGTCATTACATCCTACTCAATCTAAAATAGCCTGTTCACATGTAGATTGTGCAATGGACTGCTCAAAGAAACGATCCTGAAACACCTTCCAAAACTTCTTCCATGAGACTCGCCCATCCAGTCAATATGCAGATGAAAATCATGTACCAGTCTAAATGTGTTTAAGTGTTGTAACTGTATCTGCATGCACCATTTCTTCTGGCAGTTCATTCCAAATATGAACCACCCTCTGTATGAAAAAGTTGCTCCTCAAGTCCATTTTAAATCTTTCTCCTCTCACCTTTAAAATTATACCGTCTAGTTTTGAATGATAATTGCTGCACACCTCTTACAGAATTCAATTATTTCCTGATTTTTACTTTGTAGTAGTGACTCAAATCTTCAAGTGCCTATAGACTTTTTTCCCACGTGATTCTTTCCTCTGCTATTTCTTACTTCCACACAAACTGATTCCACATGATTATTGCACCTTTATCACTATCTACTACCGATATAATCCTTTATTAATGCTGCCTAACCACCTTTTCCTTTTGTGTCTAATTTTACTGAAAATTGAATACCCTTCAATATTGAGCTCCCAGCCTTGCACAGAATAGCAAATAGGGCAATAATCACTATGGAAATAATGCTCATTTCTTTTTATTGGAATATATGTTTTTATTTCTCCAAGAGAAAGTAGATTCCTAAGATTGCCTTCTTCAAAACTAAGGAGAAAAGGATGAAGTGCACTTTTTTGTTGGAACACAAAGCACTTGCCACACAGCAGAGAAATCTGACAGGCTAGAACACTCTGCTCCTGATGGATGATGTTTTGTCAAATAAAGAACTGTGGATGCTAGAAATCTGAAACAGAAACAAAAATTGCCAGCAAGATTCAGCAGGTCTTGCAGCATTAGTACATAAAAAGCAGAGTTAATGTTTCAAGTCCGGTGCCTCTTCATGGGATGTGTATTATATGAAAGCATAACAATAGCTGGGAAGTCTGGTGTTTTTAAGGAAGTTGCAGTTTTAAATTTACACTGACACAAAGACAGAGTCATAAGGCTTAAGACAGTTTAGTCCAGAGGTTTTAAGGTGGAGTCATGGATAGTAGCGGCCTCATTATAGACTGGGCAGAATTACAACTTTTCAAACATTGTCTGGATTTATATTTTACAGATCAAGTAATAGATAACTCTGAGAAAAGAGCTCTAAAAATCTTGCTTACCATTGGCAAGGTGAGGTTTCACAGAATTAATACATTCAGTTTTTCCATGGACAGAGAGATCCAGAAAAGATCAAGAAGATTCACAAGAAAACAGTTCAGGGTAAGAATTAACTTCAGGATAAACAGATTCCAACTCATGTCATACATACAGTAACGCCAAGAGTTTGTTAATTATTAAAAACAAACAGTTTGTCACAGCAAAGACCATAGGTGTTACCTTCTGAAAAGGAGCTGTCAGAAAGACTCATTGAATTAATAATCGCCTCTATGCCAACGAATGCTTTTTGTTAGGCAAAATGGATCATTAAGCAAAAGAGTAAGCAATACCTGGATGCATTACTTGAGAATGGATTCAAGTGTGAAGTTATAGTAGCAAACAAGCAACAGTTATGTGCTTTAGGTGTAGCTAAAGTGCAGCAAAATGCACAAAAGCATCAAAATCTATGACAAATGCAGTTTGTCACACTGACCCAAAGGTTATTCAGCTGCTCTTGATATCTACAAAGCTTAAGGCATAAAGGAACATTGAACACGCATAAGCACATACTTCCAAAGGTCGTGCCATATCCCAGAGCAAAACGCAGGTGACTAAGATGGTACAATACTAGCAGGAAGAAAAATCTTAAGAAGATGCACAAAAGCAAACACATCAATGCAGCTCAGAGTCAACCAAGCCAAAGGCAAGTTTCAGAAGATGACCAAGCCTTCTATATTGCTAACCTCACACACCACATTGATCATATAAGGCAATCAGAAGCTTTTACAACAATCAATATCATGTGGCCTAAAAAAGCCAGACAACATACATTAAAAGCTAAGATTAACAATGGAACTAGTGCCAACATATTTCAGCTACACACCCTGAAAGAGACAGAACTCAGCAAGTGGCACTCCATGATTCATCCTAGAGAGAGATGGTCTCAACATATAATGGATCACCAACTCCATACATTAGCAGTATCACACTGCAGTGGTAATACACAAACCCAACCGTGCTTCCCAAAATCTTTTACCTGGTAGTTACTAATAGACGAGCAATGGCAGCACTATCAGTGTGCACAAACCTCAATACATCACAATTCAAGAGGTTCAAACCACTTGACATAATAGAGTCAATGACTCCAAGGATATGATTTTGAAGTGATATACAAGCCAGGTACCAGGATAACTTTACATGACACATGAGCAGGTTATACAACTTACACAAAGATTGAGATATTCCTTTTGACCTACACGTAGTTGTTCTTGACTATGATGTTGAAGACATTCTTAAGGTTGATCTGTCACACTTGTTTAGCTAGTGTGAACAGTTGTAGCTGGCAACTGCTGCAGGTCAGCAATTACAAGAGTTGCAAAAGATCATACAGGGAACACTAGACCCTGAAAAAGAGTATCACTTTGGTCATACAGAGCACGGTGGCTCAGTAGTTAGTACTGCTCCTTCACATTGCCAGGGACCCAGGTTCAATTCCTCTCTCAGGCAACTGTGTACAGTTTGCACATTCTCCTTGTGTCTGTGTGGATTTCCTCTGGGTGCTCCATTTTCTTGCCACAGTCCAAAGGATATGTGGATTATCCATGCTAAATTGCCCAAAGTGTCCAGGCTAGCTGAATTAAACACGGGAAGTGCAAGGTGACAAGGATAGGAAAGGTGGTGAGTCTGGGTGGGATGCCCTTTGGACGGTTGGTGTCGGATCGATGGCCAAATGACTTGCTTCCACACTGTAGGGGTTCAATGAGAGATGATATATTAAATTCATAAGTAATTTTCGAGTGTGGTCAAGGCCTAATACTGAAATAATGCACCAAGATGAATGTTATTGAATGCACGTGAGTCTGGGAACTGGTCAGTGATGTATCAGGATACTTAAATGACTTGGAAAAACATAACGCCTACTAAACACCCCTACTGCAACAGACAACAGAGCCTTGACATCTGTGTAATGGTCCATCCACTCCTTAGACAGAAGTAGGAACAAACTAGTTTATAATGAGCTGTTAAAATTATATTCTTATGATGGACTATCTATCTAAATTTTCCATTAGCAACACAATGAGCACGGCTGTCATTAACACAATGAGTACTTTTCTCAGTTTATTTAGTGTCCGAGGTCACATAGTGTCTGATAACATGCAACAGCTCCCAGCAAATGTTTTTAACACTTGTCTACCAAATATGAAGTGACCTATATCACATTACCATCTCATTAATCTTATTCAAATAGTCTTTCAGAATTTATGGTACATACCATCAAACCTCTATCCGTTAAACATTGAGCAACAAAGCAAGACTTTCCCATTACATTGCTACATTTTCATGCGACATCAATGGAGAAGGGAATGCAATCCCCAGCATAATTTATACTCCAAAGACAAATTGATTTCACCGAAAATCCAATTGTCAAACTGTTCTGAGACACGGCATTCTCCTCTGCCTTTAAGAATGAAGAAGAAACATAAATCTGCAAATAGACAACCTGCGTATTGAATAGAGAGTGTGAGCTAGTAACACAAATATTTGGATACCAGGAAAAGATTCCAAAATGTGCAACCAACCAAGGTCGCATGAAGTCAGTACTAATCAAGGTGCTACATCATAACGAAACTTAAGCAAGTTCAGACTGACACACTTTCTTCATGCAAGATGTGTGAGGATGAACTCTCCAACAAAGATATTGAGAGGTGACATTGAGTGACAGCAACCAGCTGCAAGACAACCAGTTGTCAAGCAAGTGCAGAAAGGTATACAATTACCAGATCAGGATGAGTTGGCAGAACTCCAAAACTTTACAAGTTTTAAATGCTAATCTTGTAAACTCTGTTACACCCGTTTATATATTTATTGAATTGATACTCAGTAAGTTTCTTAAGATAAGGGAGATAACGGAGGCATTACTACATCAGGTAAAACATCCTGTTAAAAGGTAAATGTACCCAACAAACAAATAATAAACATTTTTAAAAGTATCATTTTAGAGAAAAAGGTCAAATAAGGGAAGTTATTTCTTTATTTATCCAAATGAGCGTTTGAGTACAAGCCAGCTATTCAATTTTGTTTATTATAACGTAGTAGAACTTAAATTGAAAATGCTCAGTATCCATTTTTGTAGAAAAGCACCTTACACATATATAATGCCAGTTAAATTGAAAAGCTATTATATAATCTATGAGCTATAATCAATAAGATCCGTTTAAAGCATGAAATTTAAATTTTATAATTATAGTTAAAGTTTTTGTTTGCAAATTAGAAAAATGACTAAACATTGTTTCTACAATTCTCCCCTTTCCCTCATTAGATGTTGTCTGGTCATGGGTTCATTTCCTTTAGGTTCCATCATCCTTTGAGAATCTAACCCATATGCCCGCTTCATATTTGAGTTTATACATTGTCCAGTGTAGTCTATTGGAGCATAGATTCTAGGGTTCTGAATGTCTAGAGGACTCAGCAAATAATAATAAATCATGTCTCAAGAATTTTCAGCATGAAACTGCAATCAACTGTCCAAGAACCCTACATGTTCACTAATCATTCCTACAGGGAAGGGAAGCTGGTGTTCTTATCTAGTCTGGACTACACGTGACACGGGATCCACAGTAACGTGGTTGACTCCTAACTGCTCCCAGGTGCGATTGTGAGCAACAAATGTCAATCTTTCCAGTGATGCCCCCATCCCATGATTTCTTCTTTAAATTATGTACAATTCGATCTGATCTACTGGTCTGGGATCAAAGCTCAACAGTCCTGCCACATATAGTTGTGAATGGTAGCGAACAATTAGTTTACTAATGGGAGGAAGCTCCATAAATATCCATTTTATTTTTCCCCAGTGCTGGCTGAGTGCAGCATGGGAGCGCAAATGACAAGATTTGCAATCATTTTCAGCCAGAAGTGCCAATTATCCATCTCAATTTCCTTCTGAGGTTCCAGCATCATCGATGCCAGTCTCAGGGAATTTAATTCACTCTCCATGATATCAAGAAACAGTGAGCACACTGGATACAGCTATGGGCCCTGACAACAACCCAGCTTTCTTTTGGGAGAGGTTTGCTTCATAATACATCAAAGCATAACTGGATCAACCATATAAATATTCACAGATTGTAGGATCCCTACAGCATGGAAACATGTCCTTTGGCCGAACAAGCCCACACTGTCCTGGGCACTGAACACTATGGGCAATTTAGTTTGGCCAAGCCCCCTACCCTGCATATCTTCGGACTGTGGGAGGAAGCCGGCGCACCCGGAGGAAACCCACGCAGACACGGGGAGAATGAGCAAACTCCACACAGGCAGTCGCACAAGAGTGGAATCAAGCCTGGGTCCCTGGTTCTGTGAGGCAGCAGTGCTAACCACTGAGCCACCGTGTCACCCCCTTTTAACTAGATGCTGATAATACACATGTTCAAAGTAGGTATGACTTGAATCTGGGTCTCCTGACTCAGAGGAAGGGACACTACCATTGCAACACAAGAGCCCTCCGTGGCCCTTAATGTGTGGGTCAGAAGCTATAATTGTTTGGTTAGCATCTCACTTCGTGACTTCCCCAAAGCTTTTGAGGATTTCTATCGTATACAAGACATGTTAGGAGTATGATGGAATATTTTCCACCTGGACGAATGCAGGTCCAGCAGCATTGAGGAAGCTTGACAATATCCAGGTCAGAGCAGTCAGCTTGATTGTCATTCTTTCCAGCACCTTGAACATTTATTCCTTACACCATTGGCTGACTCGGGTTGCAGGGTCTAACATGCACAAGATTTATTGCAGCAAATCACCAAGGCTTCTTCAACAGCACCTTCCAAACGCCCAACTCCTACCATTCAGAATGCATGGAAACACCATCTCTTATAAATTACACTTCAAGTCACATACCATCCTGACTTAGAAATATGTCCCTGTTCCTTCATTGTTGCTGGGTCAAACTATGGGAACTCTTCACCTAACAGCACTGTGGATGTACACAGAACACAAAAACAAAAGTAGTTCAAGAAGGTGGTTCACCAACAGCTTCTCAAGGGCACCTTCTCAAGGGTGGGAATTAAACGCCGGCATTGCCAGTGTAATGTTCACAGTCTATGTACAAATGAAAAGGAATACAAGATGATCAATCTCATTGTTCTGACATTTTGGAAAAAAGAGTTGATTAAACATGACAGCTGGGGAGGTGTGAATCTTGATAAATGTTCCAATATAATAACATAAGGAGAGGTTAGAAAAAGGCTTTCAACATCCTATTAATTCAATTCTCTCTTGAAAACCATGCAGTTCATTTTAATCCCTTTCCAGTGCTAGCACAAATGTAATTTTTCTCCACTATGTCGAATAATGAATTTGCCCACTTCCACCTGAATATTACAAAATAAGTCAGCATTGTCCCTCGACAAATGAAAATCTATATTATGAACTAAGAAAACTGCACCCTGCAATCATATTTTCAGTTACCCAAAATTGATCACAAACAATGCATATCTTAGAATAATCCCTCCATTCAAGTTCCTAAAAGTATTATATTATTTTCTTCCGGAGCATGCAAAACACTTTTTCCTGCCATGAAGTACTTAATTGGAATACCGCATTCTGCCGTGTTGCTTCTTCATTCAAACAGCTGCAGCGGCTGAAAATAGACAAAAGAACTATCTACCATCAGTAACAATTTGTTGGCATCACTAGGTCTGAAATTTGTGGTTCATTGCAACAAACCCTTATGTTTACAGACTTTTCAGCTGACATTCAACAAAAAGAATGCAGCTGTTTTTGGCAGAGAGGGAAGGAATCCCCCAAAGGGGTTCAGTTGATGCAAATTACCCTTGTAGCCCTAGACGTTCTCATGACATCCATCAAAATCTGTACTAAGTGCCAATAAGCAGAGTCTGGCATGGCTTTCTCCTTCACACACAGACACAATAAATGACACTGATTTTGTTTTCTTAATAAAGCTTTTGAAATTTGATCTTTCATTTTCCTGTAAATTATTTTAAATATAAATCATATTGAGTTTGATAGAAATTAATTCTACATGTTATGAGCTTTAAGTCTTACTCCTACATCCTGACAAATTGTGTGCACTGCACTTGCTACAAAACAGGATTTCCTTTCAGCCAGTTGCACCATAATATCTGACAAAATGAATAAAATCAAGCTTTTACAATATGCTTAAAGCTTCAACTAAAATCTTCAATAGTGGTGTCAAAAGATACTGAAGGCAAAGTAAGAGCAAACTTTCATTATGCGTGATGTATTTAAAATTTTATAACAGAATTTCATTTATTGTGTAATGTATATTTCTCAAGAGGGACTGAGCTTTTGAATCATTAGTGAGGTAGGTCTCAATTGCATAGACCACTGTAACAGTCCTATTAGGGTGCACTCATCATGCAGTCTAGTGCCACCAGTTGGATGAGTGTAGTTTTCTGAAGATCTAGAAATGAAATCAAGGAATCTAAGTGGATTTATGGACTGGAGGGGACTTTTTGGAGCAGTACACAGGGCTGACACCCCTCTCCGAAAGATAAGCCCGAAAACTATTATATTGAAGACAGCAGTCCTTAGTTCTGTCTGTATTCTTGCCTCTAAATATGTTGAGAGACCTGGAACATGGGAATTCTAATTCCCTTTCCCCAATCTAGCTCATTTCTGCATCAATAACTTTGTTTGAATCTTCCTTTTCGCTATTTAAAATAAAATTTTGCCAAATTATCCTATATCACTTTTATTTCTTTTTCTTTTGTGTAACAAACATTTTTGTTCTTTTGTTAAAAGTACACTGGCAGCCTTTTGTAAATATGTTTCATGACTGATCACTACAGTAACCAGACAGGAACAATAAAACTTATAGTCTATCAAGACAGGTTTCACTCTGGAATCTAACTTGTTCAGTATTGCCATCAGCTGGGATTGTTACTACTTTCACCACAACTTGTCAAATTAAGATTTTGCACCACAAAGGCTGAAAGGTTTAGAACCATTCTAGAGGAGGAGAGATAATTTTAATCCTGCTACTGCATAACTTGCAACATTTACAGACAAGTCATGATGAGATGATAACTAAAAATATCATTGGAAACATAAAGACGGTGGCTGCCTTAAAATACAGATTTATAGGCTGATTTCAATCTCAATAATAGTAAAACACCAAAACCATAAACTAGAAACGCAACAAGTTATTCCTATGAGATATGATGTTTTATTTCCTCAAACTAACTGTATTCTGTCTATTTTTTAAAATGAAGGCAGATTCTATGTAATCCATGACTCCCATACTCAATATTATGTACTGAATAAGGCTCATTAAAGAGGCAACTTAATGAACATTTTAAGAATATTTTCCATGTAAACTTTTACACATTTGATACCAATATTACTCCACACATTCATTATGTCTGTAAAAAGTATGTGCAATTGAGTATATCTCAGTTGAAATATGACTAAAATTTTACATCTGATATTGCTTTCAGGCATTCAAAAATTATTCAGTTGCTATATTACAGTACTTGATAATCAACTGAAACACTAAAATTGCCATTTTTATGATCAATTATCTTGTTGACCACAATTCTTGTACATGTAAGTCCAAGCCAGAAAAGCCTTACCTTACTACACTACCATTATAACATTGAAGTACCTTTTAATGACTAAACGTTTCAGCATCAAATTTTAATCAATGGTCTAAGTAAACTCCTAAATTCTAGAGCTAACAAGAGTGGACAAAAAAACATATACTGAGGTGCACATATACTGATGTGAATATGAAAACAAGCAATAATTTAAGTAGAGGAGTCTAGGCCCGAAATGTCAGCTTTTGTGCTCCTGAGATGCTGCTTGGCCTGCTGTGTTCATCCAGCTCCACACTTTGTTATCAATAATTTAAGTAAGTACGTCTATGCCAGTGTCTAGAATTAGATCCAAGAAAATGAAAATGATCGTGCAGCCCATGAATAAGTGGAGTGATTCTGCCAGCATGTGAATGAATAGTAGGCAGAATAACTGTTGCTTTGCTTTGGGTGATTGAGCAGGTTAATGAAGAGGGTTTGTACAAGAGACCACATTAGTGACTGAATGGAACTGCTGCACAAACTAAATGCTGTTAGAGACTTAATGAAATGGACATAATCAATAAGACATGATCCCAGATATTCCAATTGTCAGATAGCTGTTCATGCAGCGCTGACTAGAGTTATGTATCAGCGCGATTTGAAATTCTCAAAGCAGCTGAGTCCCATATCTGAAACCCTCCAAATACGTCCCCTGAAGTTAGAGAATTCCAGGCATTCTTACCCACTTAAGATCACCAAGGAAACATTAGAGGATTAAAAACCTATTCTATCACCTGTGTAACTAGTAAATTGAATTCGCAACTCGCCACTAATGCCCCTCACCAGACAACTACATCCTCCAAGCCCTGACAACCATTCTGACCAGAAACCCCCTTCACACCCCCAGCTCGACTCAACATCTTCCCCCACTGAGCCCAACATCAGTTCCACTCCCATGTCCCAAGACCCAACCTTATAGCCACTGATTCAACAAATGTTCCCCAGCCCAACCCACTGGAAGTGACACCCCTCCCAATCCCACTCTAGAATAGTTTTTTACAATCTAATGGGTACACTTATTTTGTAGTGTCAATTAACCTTTGCAGGTACTAATGACCTTAAACAACACAACAGATATGGTGTGATTTATTGTTCATCCAAATTAAGTTAGTTTTTAAAATTGTGACTGTATTTCTGTTTTCATTCAAAACATTTATTGCACTTTAAAAATTGCTAGAAAATGGCAGAATGTATTAACCAAAAATTTATTCAGAATCAGTCAGGTTTTCATGTCAACGTTGAATTTTTGCTCAAAGTGTTTAACTGAAGTGATGTACAATGCACAGCATATGAACAGATCCTTCAGCCCCAGGTGGTTCTTGACAGCTTTCATGTTATATAGCCTTCCTCATTTAACTTTATCAGCATAACTGTGTACCTCTTTCTCCCTTATGAACTTATGCAGCTTCCCTTTAAATGCTATTCATCTCAGCTACTCCAGTGGTGGTGATACACAGCGTAACTTACTCCCTGGATTTTCTGTGTCTATGTTGTAAATGGGCTCTAAAAGCCAGACTGATCTTTAGTGTTTGGTCCTTTTTTTTAAATGGCATGTTGGCAGTCTTAACTTTTAGTCAAAATGGATGACCCTTGACCCATTCTAAGATTAGAATCCACCACAGCCTAATCAGTAATTACCTCTATTGGGCTCCCATGAATGAGGTTATCACAACTGGAATGTTAAATTGTCTTCCACTATCTCCAGATTAGAAGTTTCAGACACCCGACCTTAATTAGATACATACCTGCTAGAAATACTGAACCGAATCACTTTAAAACACATTATAATTGAAAGCACATTTCTATATTAATGCTCTTTCCAATTAAACTTATTCTTTATGGCTTGTAGTCGCATACCATATGGTGGTGACATTACCCATCTGATCATTCGTTGTTTGTTATATTTCCACAAATTATGATTGATAATAAGTTCTGTTAAAATAAATGCATTTGAGATACCATGACTCCAAAATATTTCAATTCAACAGCCTTCAGACACCATGAATATAACCATATATTACATTTCTTCAAAATTATTTTAAACTCAGATGCCTAATTTTCTTGACTTCTGCACACATTGAAGGTACCAATTAGTTAGGTGTTCAAAGCAATCCACTTTCAGCGAAACACAAAGTAATAATGGAGAGCTATCAAAAGGCCATGTGACATTTCCAGGGTTGTATCCCTGGAGATTATTATGAGTCTTTTAAGCCACCACAGTTCCAACAAATTTCTGACTTCCTCAGTTCTGCTTAACAAATCCACTTTGCAAACTATAAAGGAAATGGTACAGTCACCAAAAGTCACATCAGCATTTTTAAGCTTGGTCAAAATGAAGGTCCAATTTACATACTCAGCACCTACTGTAGCATGGGACAAGAAAGCCAGTTCACTTGGCACTTCACCCATTTCACGTTTAATCAGCAGAACAAACTAGAGTGAGAATTGTAAAGTAGGAGTACAGTGTCAATATTACAGGATGGAAAACAACCTATTTTTGATGCTTCACCTCTTTGAATTCTATTTGAATTTCGTTACAATGAAGTAACTTTGTGAGGGGTAGGTCATGCCTTACAAACCTTATCGAGTTTTTTGAGGATGTGACTAGTAAGGTTGATGAGGGTCGAGCTGTGGATGTGGTGTATATGGACTTCAGTAAGGCATTTGATAAGGTTCCCCATGGAAGGCTCATTCAGAAGGTCAGGAGGAATGGGATACAGGGGAACTTAGCTGCTTGGATAGAGAATTGGCTGGCCAACAGAAGACAGCGAGTGGTAGTAGAAGGAAAATATTCTGCCTGGAAGTCAGTGGTGAGTGGGGTTCCACAGGGCTCTGTCCTTGGGCCTCTACTGTTTGTAATTTTTATTAATGACTTGGACGAGGGAATTGAAGGATGGGTCAGCAAGTTTGCAGACGACACAAAGGTCGGAGGTGTCGTTGACAGTGTAGAGGGCTGTTGTAGGCTGCAGCGGGACATTGACAGGATGCAGAGATGGGCTGAGAGGTGGCAGATGGAGTTCAACCTGGATAAATGCGAGGTGATGCATTTTGGAAGGTCGAATTTGAAAGCTGAGTACAGGATTAAGGATAGGATTCTTGGCAGCGTGGAGGAACAGAGGGATCTTGGTGTGCAGATACATAGATCCCTTAAAATGGCCACCCAAGTGGACAGGGTTGTTAAGAAAGCATATGGTGTTTTGGCTTTCATTAACAGGGGCATTGAGTTTAAGAGTCGTGAGATCTTGTTGCAGCTCTATAAAACTTTGGTTAGACCGCACTTGGAATACTGCGTCCAGTTCTGGGCGCCCTATTATAGGAAAGATGTGGATGCTTTGGAGAGGGTTCAGAGGAGGTTTACCAGGATGCTGCCTGGACTGGAGGGCTTATCTTATGAAGAGAGGTTGACTGAGCTCGGTCTCTTTTCATTGGAGAAAAGGAGGAGGAGAGGGGACCTAATTGAGGTATACAAGATAATGAGAGGCATAGATAGAGTCGATAGCCAGAGACTATTTCCCAGGGCAGAAATGGCTAGCACGAGGGGTCATAGTTTTAAGCTGGTTGGTGGAAAGTATAGAGGGGATGTCAGAGGCAGGTTCTTTACGCAGAGAGTTGTGAGAGCATGGAATGCGTTGCCAGCAGCAGTTGTGGAAGCAAGGTCATTGGGGTCATTTAAGAGACTGCTGGACATGCATATGGTCACAGAAATTTGAGGGTGCATCCATGAGGATCAATGGTCGGCACAACATTGTGGGCTGAAGGGCCTGTTCTGTGCTGTACTGTTCTATGTTCTATGTTCTATATTCACTTGCAGCCAAGTTGACGTCATCAGTTGTGTTCTTCTCATTAAAAAGCGTGCTATCATAATACATATCCCTCCACAAACTAGGATCTAAAGTTTACTCTCTCTTGTAAAGATCACTTTTACTTTTTGCACTGAGGTGAACTTCAAAATAGAAAAAAGGAATATTGCTTTAAACCAAGGAAGATGTTGCGGTTTAAAAATATCAAGTTACAAGAACTAATTGCGTGTTGCATCTCCAAGGCTATCTTACTCAAACAGTAGGAGGGATGTTAACATTGGCTCTGTGAATGTGTGCTCATTGCAATTTCATCAAGTAACAAACTTTTGATTGTTCTTTTCAACCAGGACCAGTTATTATATTCAGGAGTACTCAGCACTTCTTGATTGGCTCCTGGGCATGTAGTGACAGCTGTTAGTTTGGATGATGCATCAGAAATGTCCAGCCTGTTAAAAACAAACATCCATCTTTCTCACCCTTGTATGAGCAGAGAAGTTAAATAAAACTCTGAGCAGCAAGCTATTACAGGCATCAAAAAGGCAAATCCTCAGAAATTTCTGCACAATAAATTTCAGACCAAAATACCAGGCTGATTCCACACCAGGGTATCTACTTTAATCAAATTTCTCTCACTCTTTCTCATATCTGATAATTCTTCTTTAAGGGCTTTTTTAAAATCAATTCTTTGAAATAACTAGATCATTACATTTCACATTACCCTTAAACGAGTAGTTTTTCACAATAAATTTTCTGAAGATTTAACTTTTTAATATTTTTAGTACTGATGTGTCTCCTAATCACATTCCAATGAAATAATCATTTATAAAATATTTTCTTATCTACTGAACTCAATTAGTCCACCAGAACTGTGCAGGTAACAGTGATCAAGGATTACAGGAAGAAAGCAGGAGAATGGGGTTGAGAAACATATCAGCTATAATAGAATGGTGGAACAGACTCACTGGGCCAAACAGCCTAATTCTGCTCCTATATCTTATGGTCATATGGTACCAATAGACATTGCAGTGCATATGGAAAGATTTCTGCGAGGAGCAGCGCAGGTAAATAAAGTTCGTAAGGCATAGCAAAACATTCCTTTACTAGCTGAGACATGGAATATAAGAACAAAGAGGTGCTGAAAGAAAATAAGACTGGATATATCGTTGAAGCGCCATAAATCGACAGGGTTATGGGCCAAAAGCTGGATAGTACAAATAGTTCTGTCGCAGGTAGCCCAAAAAAAGGGTAAATTACCTTCTCTTTGCAGTAAATTTGCCACTATTTTTATGTTTCATTATTTTCTCTTAATGTGAACACACTCACATTTTAGGACCATCATACCAGTATCTTACCCCACATGGCTATTCTGAAAACGTTTCTCTATATTGCCCACACACAAGGATGACAAAGTCCCATTTATTTCCATTCCCTTGACAGGAGAGAATTCCAAAGTTCCTTGCACAAAGCTGTTGGCATTTATCTGTACTTCCACTGTCAATCTTGCCTGAATAAAGTTTCTATGCACGATGTAGTTTTATCAACAGCAGTCTGCACATCCCCAGTCTTCAATTTCCTGCACCCAGCAACACCCTTTCTCTAATGTTCTCGTACTCTGGAATACTTAAGCCACACAGCAGGACTTTATCTATTGTGGTCAAACCCCTGCATCCTAGCCCACCTCTTTCATATGCTAGTTCTAAGATTCCCATACGTCAGGATTACCTCCTACATTCAATAGTTTCTCTTTCCAGTTCTGCAAAACCCTTGGAGCTACCAAATCACCATGCTCACCAACTAACACAACACAGAAACCCCTATTAAGGAGGTGATCTTCAATCTGCCTGTTTGCAAACTGGAACATCTACCATACCACAACTGTCTGTTTCCAGACTTTCAAACAGGTAAATGACAACCTTAACTACATAGTCAAACTAGCTATTGATAGTGTCAAGATCAGTAAAATGTACAGACGATTTGGATTCCCCCTTGGAAATATTGGCATGCCTAAAATATTCCAATTAAAAATTGTATATTTATTTAATTACATGAAAGCAGTGCTCCTGATAATGTGGTGTACATTATATAGACTGGAACAACAGTGTCAGATGTTCAGACTGCAAGCCACAAATTTCTTTTTAACTCCACTTTTTATTTTTATTTAAATAGCTGTTGCTTAATGTGGTCCATTCCAACTTCCAGGATACTGGTTCAGGGCGACAATATAAAATGAGCTTGTTACCTGTACCTGAAATAATATACCTTCTGACAAGGTTGGCAACATCGCAGGAAATTTGCTAATAATGGTACAATACAAGTAAATTCAGTGCAGATTTCATGCTCATCTCACTGTTGATAACGTTACTAAATACCTTGGAGCAACAATTCCTTGTCAGGCTTTGTATTTCAGCTTACTAATACACAAGTATTAAGAACTAGAGAAGTCTAACAATTTGCTGCTCTGATTTTGAAGAACCTTTTTTCAGTAAATCTCACTTATATATTGTATTATTTCAATTCCAGATACATGGAACAGAACCAATTTTCTCCCTTTCCCAGCAGCTTATTATACAGGTCAATTAGACTTTATACAAAAGGGACTTGATTAGTAATTTCTTTTTAACAACTATCTGACTTGAGCCCAGCTGCTTTAATCAATTTTGTAATTGAAACATACTGTATTGAACAAACCAGCTTGTATTGATAATCACATCGATGACTTAACATTATTCCCCATCCTAGTTAGGAGGAAAAAATGTCCCTAATTGGAGATTTCCATGTATGCAACGCAATACAGAGTAATACATGTAACATGATCTGGTCGCTTTAGGCCAATGATATCGTCATTGTTCTAACAATTATAATTTTAGAATAAATCATTCAGAATTTAATTTAACATTAATCTCCACAATAAAAAGTAATTTCAACACTTTGATTAGACAAACAATATAGCTTCATCTTTAAACTAATGCTGTAATTGTTTAACGTTTTTAGAATTCCCATCATAAGTTAATGTTTTAAAATAAAAAAAACAAATTACGGCAATATGTCTTTAAAAATACACAAATGAATAACAGAATGAGATGTTTGGTCATAAACCTGAATCTCTCTCGTGTGCTGCACTGGGGTAGACTGCAACAGTTCAAAACAGGTAACTCAGTGCCAGTTAAGGACAACTACAGATGGACAATAAATGTCATTTGTCAGCAAAGTCTGTTCCTGTGAGTGAATAAGTTCAAAGTCATGAGCAGAACTGTAAGTTACTGAAGAAAATAGTTGACCGGGAGGAACTGGTGCCACCACTGCCTTCATTTTTGGTCTTTTCTTCCATCTTCATCTACCATGAACTCAGGCAACATTTAACCAAAGTCGGATTAAAATCTGGGTTCTAAGAAGGGAGGACCATACTCCTAATGAATCTCACCAGCCAAATTCCACCACTTTATTCCTTCAATCCTCTCTGTTCCAAAGACAGATACTTTCAACGAAAAGAACAGCTTAGGATCATTGAAATCTTGCAATGCCAAATCTCGCCAAATACCCACATTAGTCTAAGTTCTGAAAACAATACCCTAAAACGAATTTAATTTGCAAATAATAATTTGACTGTTTCTTTACAAGTAACAATTGGGAAACTGATAAATGCAGTGTTGGCCAAGGTGGGGATGAGGTGGGGAGGGGTCCCATATGGCCAAGATAGGTTATCTCAGCTATCTGTCACTGCATAAGATTTGCGACCAGTGACAAAATTCAGTTGACATTGATCATGTCATTTTTACACTTTACTAACAGAAAATACACCTATCAACATCTTCTACCCCAGGGGCTTTTACCTGTTCCAAATTGTGGGAAAACTACTTACATGTGAGAATCTGTCATAACTTCCTGACACATCAGTTGACCAATTCAAATGCTTTCATGAAAAGGAATTATTCATCATTTTTAAATGTTCTTGCCTATGGCATTTTATTATTTGTATTTAAAGTCTGTTAAAGATTTTACTTGACTTCAAGCTATCTCAAAGGATTGGGCTTTAACTGGATATTTGCACCTCACAACAGCACTGCCAATCATATCTACGTGCTGTGAACACACATGTAGTTAGCAGAACAATACAACATACAATTTGTGTATCACCAGGAGCTGCACTGTAGAAGAGTGCATCAGCTCATCCAGCAAGAATTGGCTTGTATTACCTATTGTAGCATACAGTGCATCAAACTGGAGCATTGCAAAACTTTATGAACTATCCCCTATCCAGCTGGAATGTTATATTGGAGGGTTAAAATGGAGCTGGGAGGACTGCGACAACTTATGCTGAGAGTTTGTTCCTCACTATATTTCAATCTGCCTCATTTCAGGTACAGGAAGCCTGAGTCTCTATGGAATAGAGGTTTCATTGAAATATCTTACACAGGGTCTGATATTAGCATTATTTTAAATGAGGCTCTGATCACAACCTCAGGTCTGCTGGTGAAATATGCTTGCAAAATCCTGACCACATGAATCCAGGTAAGTGGCCATTTCTTTTAAAATGTTTTTCCTTGCAGACCAGGAAACAAAAATTGGCCAAGGACCTCCTTGCCCCAGATTCTGTTCACTCCCATTTTATTTGATGGACTTACCACCATCCCTTTGCCCTCTATGAAACCAGTGGCAGCCTTATCCATACCACTCCAATTTTGTCTCCCACCCACCAGCAGTTCCTCCTAGCTTTGACAACATGTCATACCCCGGTGAATGATAATGAAACCGGGAATACAACGGGCCTGAAGTGACATTACAAGAAGGCTTCCTGATCACCTTGTAGCTTCCAGTAGTTGACAACTGAGCTTCATTTACAGCATCCTCAATCTCATAAGTGTATACTCCTTCAGCGGCTGAGGGCTCTCTTTCTCTGTCAGCACCCTACTTCTTCCACACTGTACAGCAGAACTATTCAGAAAACCACACTGGTGCACATGTCATAACCCACACAGAGATTGATAACTTTTAAAATGAGACCCAAGGTTCCTACTGATTGACTCACTGGATCACACAACAAGCATTCCTGTTCAGATGTTTAGTGTAACAAACAAATTTAAACTAACATAGGGTAAACAATTTTTAAACAGACAACAAATACATCAAACTGGAAATTTATTTTCTACATTAATCAATTAATATAGTTGAGAATGCCATGTCACATGTGGGACATGGGTGTTGCTGGCTGGCCAGCATGTATTACCTGTCCCTAACCGCCCTTGAGAAAACGATGGTGAACTGCTATATATTACAGCAGAGTCTCAGCAATTAAGTAGGCTTGTAATTAAAATCTCTAATTTTTCTCAACAATCCCACAGATTGTCTTCTCCCTGCCCCCTACCAAAAGATGCAAGCTATTTAAGACAGCGATAATGAGGAATTTCTTCACTCAGAGGGAATGAATCATTGGAATTCTCTGCCCCAGAACACTGTGCAGGAGTATATCCGGGGCTGAGATCGATCAACTTCCACTTATTAAAGACACCAAGAGATATGTAGATAGTACAGGAAAATAGTGTTGAAGCAGATAATCAGCTATGATCTCACTGAATAACTAAACAGGCTTGAAAGCCTACTTCTGCTCCTAGTTCTTATGTTTTTTGGTCACATGGGCCTGTGTGCAGGCAGATTAAGCATGAAGCTACATGTTCCTGTCCACAATTCTATTTTAAAGGAGCCAGTTTAAATATCTTATGATTTCCAGTGATCAGAATGTGTGATGATGTACCTGGGAAAAAAAAGCCCTTAGACTTCATGATCATGTTTATCATGGACCTCATTATATGTGTTTGACAAGTGTGTTTGAATGCCCTATGGCCCTTAGATAGCCTGTGGATGGTATTCATCTCCATAAGCAAAGATTTTGCCCAGAAACAAACGGTGGATCTGCGCTGAATTATGGAAAATGGAAGCAGCATGAAGTGCCAACAGGAAAGAAAAGTAAAAACCAAAAGAACTACAGATGCAGTAAATTAGAACAAAAACAGAAGTTGCTGAAAAAGCGAAGCAGGTGTGGCAGTATCTGTGAAGAGAAATCAGAGTTAACGTTTTGGGTCTGGTGAGCCTTCCACAGAAAAGTCTTGCACAAGTAATTACCACCAAACTGCTCAATGAATGGAAGTTTCTTCGAATGGAAAAATCTAATATTGTGGCAGGAGAATGCAAGGAAACATTTGTGTAGCCTGTGATAACCTGAACCTTGAGTGAAATCACAAATTCAACATCCTCCTATGTTTCCAGTCATCCATTTGAAAGGTTCTGCTATTTCCTACGGCAAACAGTGTGTTAATTATTTGCTTTAAATTTGCACAGTCTGCATATAGGTTGACACTATTATGACAGTCTGAAAACAAAGAATTAGAAGCTGCAGTGCCTTCACTGCAGAAGGCAGTGCAGAGATTGCCCTGGTGATTGACAGAGGTCTTCTTGCAACGAGCAAATGAATTCTTTCGTTGTATCCCTGGGGGTGTGCCGTTTGGGTATGCATTGTTATTTGGGCAAATCCCAGAATGTTCACGTTGGCCTGCAGAATGCTGTGAGGGCAGTGATAAGTCAGTCTCTGCCTCAAAGGAAATACAGTGTGGCCACTCAAAACCCAAACAGTTAAAATAGCATTCCAGACTGGGGTAAGCAAAATGCCCCTCTCCCATCCACCATTGTTCACACAATTACAACTTAATCAAATAAATAAAAGTCCATTTCCATTAGGACTAAGACTCTCTAAATGCTTTTGTCCTCAGATGATAAATCTTACGTTTGCTCGTGTTCGAGTCATTTTGACACATGAAAGATCAATTGCAGTCTCATTGCAAAATCACAAATATTTTCAATATTGAAATTATGCCACTAGCTGTTCACTTTAATGTAATTATGAAACTACCTCTACCTGTTGCAAAGACCACTGGAAATGTGAATGGTCTGCCTAACAGAAGAAATCTGTTGATAGCAATCTCTGCTGACCTCTAATTCCAGGCTTCAATAAAGCCAAAACAGAACCTAACAAGTGACAACAGATAAAATCAATTTGAAATGCATTAATTGTACTTCATACCATAGATAAATTTCTCCTACCAGACTTAACATTTTTGTAACTACAGTTTTTTTACTTATAGAAAAGTAAGATATTCCATTACTGATAATGGTATTGTACCGCTAGTGGTACATTATTGATAATTTAATCACAAGCTCAAAGGACCATATAAATTATGAGTCGCACAGAATGACTCAAAGCAATCATTTAGGATTTCTTTATGTTTGCCAGGAGCTTAGGTGCCAATAAATAGCTCCCAGACTAACTGAACACTAAAACAAAAGGCTTAGTCAATTAATCAGAGCCCAGGAAATATTTTATAAGTTTGACACACCAGATGTGTTCAAATTATTAAACTATGTTGTATTTGTTTGACAATTTTACTTAAAAATTGGTTGTGAAATCTATTAAGCAATGGAAAGTGATGACTAAAAACTATAATTATAGAATAACGACAACAAAGAAGTAGGCTACTTAGCCACCATGACTCTTCCAATGATCTGGGCGAGACCCATGCTCGCCCCACTGAAGTCTTGTCCCAGTTAATTATTTTTGGCTAGATTGAATAATTTTCCATTTCAATTGCTACCATAAATCCTATGATGCCATGATCAAATTTCGTACATGTTCCCCATTTGGTCAATTTGATCCTTCTCATTCCCCAAAGCCAGCAATTCTTCCAACCTTGTTGAACCAGAAATATACCAGTCAAGAAAGTTCTCCTGAACACAGTGCAGAAAATCTTCCTATTCCCTGCCCTTTGATTACCATCCCAGCCTATATTTGAATAATTGAAGTCTTCCCTATAATCACTATACTAGAGTTTTTGCACCTTTCCCTGCAAATCATTTCCTTTATACTTTCTCACTAATGGCAGCCTACAGAATACATTCAGTTGAGCAATCGCATCTCTATTTTCTCCTTAGCCTAACCAAATAAATCCTGTTCTTGATCTCAGGGCATCTTCTCTCTCTAGCACTATAAAATTCTTTTTATTCAAAGCTGCCACCTCCCCCTCCATTCTTTTTTTATTCTTCCCTTTTTGATCATCTTGCACCCATGAATACTAAGAACCTAGAACTGCTCTTTCTTCAGCAAGGTCTCCATTGGAGTCACACTAATACATTCCCAAGTGGCTACCTGCACCGTCATGCTTTAGGGGCTGTTTTTTTTTGTAGACCCAACTTAGATCTTACTTTATTCCCTTTTCCTCAGCCTAATAACTTGTTGTTTGTTATTCTATTAATTGACTCATCCAACCTTTAGTGCACCCATTCCTCCTTCATAATTGCCCTACTATTTTAACTCTTCCCCAACCATCGTAGTAAAATTCCCTGCACAGACTTCACTCATGCCCCTGTTGTGATTAAACCTATCCAGCTTGCATTGGTCCTAACTGTCCCAGATACAGTCTGAATTTCACTAGAATGTAAAATACTGCCTGTACCATCTCTCCATTAACCCACTGTATCATCCAATTTCTACGCTCACTAGCATTTGATGCTGGGAATTATCTTGAGATTACTATCTTTGAAGTCTTGTTTGTTAATCTTCTTCTTAACTTTCTAAAATCTATCTTCAAGAACGTTATCCCCTTTGTAACTAGGCTGTTAGCTGTTTTTAGAATTTACTGTGTAATTTCAGTTAATTCTCACATTCATGGCCATGTTTTAAGGAAGCTTCATTAAGTGAGATTGTGCCACAACTTTTTTTAAAATTCATTCATGGGATGCTAGAAAAGCATTTATTGCCCATCCTCAATTGGGAAGTCAACCAAATTGCTGTGGTTCTGGAGTCACCCAATTTTTAAGGATAAGGTAAGGATGGTAGTTTCCTTCCCTAAAGGACGTTAGTGAACCGGATGGGTGTTTCCTTACAATAGTTTCATGGTCATCATTAGAGTCTCAATTTCAGATTTTTATTCAATTCAAATTCCACCACCTGCCATGGTGGGACTTGAACTAAGGTCCCCAGAACATTACCTGGGTCTCTCATCCAGCGATAATACCACTAGGTCATCACCTCCCCTAATTTTCCACACTTATGAAGATACAACCATTAGGGTTCATAGTGGTTACTCTTCTGATTCCGTCAGAAGCTGTCACACCTCTGAGAGTATGCTTTAGGTGTGCCTGTATACTGCAATCAACTGGAAGTCTTTGAACTGACGAGGATTGTATGCTGCAATAATTTATTTTTATCATTCATTTTATTCATTTATAAGCTCTTGGAAAAGGTTACAACTTGTTCAGTAAGGTGTAACTGCCTTTTCAATGCAGTACTACGTTCATAATTGATGCTGAACAACTTCGCTGGCCCTGAAATTTTTTTTATTGCTGAAATGTTAAATTCCTTTGCTGTTTTAAGAAATTCTACATGCTTGTGAATTTATTTTAATGTTGATATTTTGCTATCCAACATAATCCCATGAGCATTTCCCAACCATTTATTTTGCTATCTCTGTAAGTTTGAATTTAAAAGTGAAAGGATTCAGTGGCGTTCACTTCCTGTTGGGCTGTTTTTCTGAATACTTCAAACGGAGTGGTTGCTTAACCTGCTTGACATTACTGCTGCTGGATGCATGGGAACCCTTTGTCTTGGCACCAGAACCTGATGCCAGGAAAAGAGAAATCCATCCACGATGATTGACAGATCTTTGTGGAAAACGTTCTTGAATGTCACTGGTGAGCCGTCTTGCTTTGTCAATGACACTGAAACTAGACCACTTCACCTGAATTCCATTTTGTGCTGTGAATGCCATCTTGTAATTAAAAGATAATGACAGAAAATTTTCTAGTTATTTCATATCACTGGGGACAGGCAGCTCTGTGGACTGTGACCTGTGTTGCTTTCTTTAATGGTGTCAATGAAGAACCCATGCAGCCAGTGGCCCGTGGCACTGTGTTCCCACCCCATCCCACCAAATAAATCTGCATTGTGCCATTTTGTCATCAGGCTTCTCCCCTAGGGTCTGTAGTAACTCATTACAAATACCCACTGCTGTAATAAGTCCAAATTAGCCCCCTTGTGGTTTGCGCAGGCTGGAGTCATACGAAAGCTGTTGGTTGTTTGTGCAGTTCTGACCTTCTGATATCCAAGCTTTCCTTTGCCATCTAGATATAGTTAGACAGATTGTAAATCTCTAACTCAGAGACAGTCAGTTTCTGCACTACAGAATACATCATAAGCTTTTCAACTCAGCTTAAAGGACATGGGAAACGTGGGTAGCTCAAGACATAGTGACTATAGCATTTAACACAAAGGAAAGAACTTCTTATTGAACTTCTTTCTGAACTCAGCAACTGCAACATGAGGTGTTGTTTGACAATACTGCTGATTAATACATAAGCAAAAGACTCTGCCTCCAGTCTCCTCATTCCTGTCACAGAGTAAGAGGATCCATAGGAGTCTAGCCTGCCTGTCAGGAAGGATTCAAATTGTACAGAGGACAGTCTGGGCACTATGGTGAAAAAAAATCAAGGTGTGTTTATCAAAACAGGAAGCAAGCTGTCAAAGATCAGGGGGTCAAAATACAATGAAAGCAACAGATGTTAAAGATTCTTCACAGACATCTCAACGAGACTGTACTTGTCACTATATGAGTAAATAATAGGGGATTTCATATGGGGCTGCCAGTTTGTTAAAGTTAATTGCCATGATTAATGCATTTTTTTGGCAATTCATTTTTTGTTTAAAGTGTCACTGACCAAGGTTTCACAGGGACGGGATACAGCTAGAGAAAGAAACTCTGAAAATGGAAACGGGTTGGGGATAGCTAGAGGGCAAGAGCAGAGACAGGAAAGCCTTTCCAATCTGGGAGGAGAGAAAAAAAATGTTAATTTATGTGGTGCCTCTCACAAATCTAGAACAACAAGGTACTGGAACAGCAATGAAGTGCTTTTGAAGTGTATTCACTGCAGTAGTGCATCAAACATAATAAAGAATTCAGACTGCGCAGTTGCCATCCTCCACTCATTTACATCAATTATTCTATTCAGAAAGTCATTTGCTTTACAAAAGACTGGAATTGATTTGAAAAGTAATTTTCTATTACTTGTTCTTTCATTATCAGGTAAAATATTTTCATGAATGTCTCTGCATTAACTATCAGTACACTTTGAGCTAATTTATCCAATTTATAATCACCACATTTTTCTGGCAGAAAATCCATCGGGCAGAATTCTCCCAGCCTCTGAACAATATCGCCAACAGCGAGTCAGGTACAAAAATATGGCAAAATCAGAAAAATACGATTCTCAATATTGAGTCCAAGGAGGTCCAATTCTGCAACTAGGTTTTGAATAGTGTGACGGGAAGCTCACTAATGAGCAGCAACAGACCTATTTGAATGCACTTGTAAATGCTATGAAAACTAATACCCCCGATCGATATGCAGTTTCCTATGTTCCTACAAGCAAATTAGAAGCTAGACGGTGACAATTGCTGAATGAAAGCCTTATGATACCAGTTGATGTTATTACTGGGCAAGTCAGGTCCTAGATTAAAAACCTGGCTTCATAGATCACATCGTATTTGTTACTTTTGGTTTTAATAAAATGGTTTCTTACTGAGACATTAGCATGCAATGTGCAGATTTGGATTTAACAACAAAACACAAATTTATTATACAAAAGAAATGAAGAATAAAATAGAATAATTCAAACTATTTACATGTAACACACGTTTAAAGATTTTGAAGCACACAGTAAAAATATAATCCCATTAATCCTAAAAGTCCTAAAAACCCTAAATTCCCACAGCTACCTAGAATACATCTTCTCTCACCCACCTTCCTTCTGCTCCCGAGACGAGGCACACCACTCCCAGACATCCCAGATATCGTCATTTTTCAAGGACCGCAACCTCCCCTCCACAGCGGTCAAAAACATCTGAGACCCCATCTCTCGTGTTTCCTGCAACTCCTCACACCCCCTCCCCACAATAACAAAAACAGAATCCCCCTCGTCCTCACATACCATCATCCCATCAACCTCCGGATCCAATGTATCATCCTCCGCCTTTTCCGCCACCTGCAATCTGACCCCACTACCAAGGATATTTTTCCCTCCCCACCCTTATCTGCCTTCCGGAGACACCACTCTCTCCATGATTCCCTTGTTCGCTCCACACTCCTCATTAGCCCCATCACCCCGGGCACTTTTCCCTGCAACCGCAGGAGGTGCTACACCTGCCCCTAAATGTCCACCCCCTCACCCCCATCCCAGACCCCAAGAAAACCTTCCACATTAAACAGATGTTCACCTGCACATCTGCTAATGTGGTATACTGTGTCCACTGTTCCCGGTGTGGCCTCCTCTACATCAGGGAAACTAAGCGGAGGTTTGGAGACCGCTTTGTGGAACATCTGTGCTCGGTTCGCGACAAACGACTGCACCTCCCAGTCGCAAACCACTTCAACTACCCCTCCCACTCCTTAGATGACATGTCTATCCTGGGCCTCTGGCATTGCCACAAAGATGCCACCCAAAGGTTGCAGGACCAGCACCTCATATTTCACTTGGGAACCCTGCAGCCCAATGGTATCAATGTGGACTTCACAAGCTTCAAAGTCTCCCTGCACCCGACTGCATCCCAAACCCAGCCCAGCTTGTCCCTGCCTCCCTGGCCTTTCTGACTTTTCTCCCATCTATCCAGTCCTCCCATCTCAACCCCCAGCCCCACCTCCTACCGACCAGCCTCATCCCCACATCCTTGACCTGTCCATCTTCTCTTGACTGACCAACACTCATCCTAAATCCCCACCTATATTCACCTTTACTGGCTCCATCCCGTCTCTTAGACCCGTCCGTCTCCTCTCCATCTATCTGCTCCTTTAATTGTCTTCCATCTACCTTCCCCTCTCTCTATTTATTTCAGAATTCCCCTTCCCTTCCCCATTTCTGAAGAAGGGAGGAGACCCAAAACGTCAGCTTTCCTGCTCGGCCTGCTATGTTCATCCAGCTTTACACCTTGTTACCTCCAATTCTCCAGCACCTGCAGTTTCTACTATCGCTGAATCCTAAAACTACCCCTTTTTAGTACTCACACCAAGGAGAATTCCCTTCACTCGCACCTCTGTACGGTTTAACTTAACTGTTTAACACTGTTTTAAAAGAAATCACCACAGCTACAGAAATACACAGAAGTTAATCATTAAAGCCTTCAGACTCACAGAAAACCCATATGTCACTAACTCAAAATCAAAACTCTGAACTTAAAAATAAATGATATTAAAATATGTACAAATCACACACATTACATCATAGTCAGTAAATGGCAACATCATTTGCTCCTCTGAGTTTCATCTTGGCCAGGAGTTCCCAACATCCGAGGGTAGATATCAAAGGCAGCAATGCCTACACACTTCATCCACACAGGATGGTACCAAACATAAACCAGCCTCACCACATCATCATGACACATTTCCAACCCACTTAGAAGACAGTTCTTCAGTTCAATGTTGAACACTGGAATGCACCAGCACCTTCCATTACACCCCATCCCGTAGATTACCACACCGTCTAACACTGTTCCACATAAAACTCCGTACACCTTGAGCTTCCCAAACCCTGGCCACACTCCAACACATGCCCAGCTTTGATTCCTTCACCAGTTCTCGCACTGATCTCCCCAGAGTCCCTAAAGGCCTCACTTCTTGAATTCTCCTGAAAGATAGACTATAGACAGTATTCACCCTGGAATTCTGACTGACTTCAAACAGCAGCTCCTAGAAATGATTGACCAGACTCAGAACACTGTATTTGTAGCCTCATGACTGACAAATCGAAATTTCGCCAACTGTTGGTGCAGAACCTACATGACTGACCGCTGAATACTCCCCAGCCTGAACTGGGACAAATCCCTTGAATGTGAGTTGAATGGATGACTAACTGTGGCTAAACCCTCAGAATATGTGCTGGTTATGCCTCTGATTAACAGTACCAGGACCTCTTGATCAGCAGTGGCCTCCCCACCTCCATTACCAGACCAAGGAGTAGCTTCTACCCAGCTTCTGGCAGGGCCATTTTGTTGAATGAATGTGAAGTGTGTTTGCTGCCCAGGCAGCTGACACCTGCTGCAGGTGTCAGACTGATGCCTTGCAATGCACTTCCTCAAAATGTCTCCCCGGACAGATTTCTACTGACCAAGCAGCACGTACAGAAGTGTACCTCAAACAGCAGTAACGACAGACTTTGGCTCTCACTGAAGTGCCAATGTGCTCACCAGCATGTCATGGCAAGGCACGCAGGTAGGTGCAAAGTGAACAAGTGCTAAATGAGAAAGTGAACAGCCTTGAGATGCAGCTCCAATCCATAAGCTGGGTGCCAGCACCTGTGCTCAGTATCCCTACTGCAGCCTTTCAAATTAGCCACGAGTGCCTGTTGCGGTGTAAGCCTGCATCTCCTCAGCAGAATTCAAGTGGATTGCAGCGAGGCCATGATGGTCAACAGGATTGGCAAATGTCAGATGCCAAAGTTTGTGGTTCAGGGATGCCCATGGATTGTGCCCTTAGCTACAATCTGGTCATAGGCTACATGGAGGTTGTTCAGAGTGAGCAGTGAGCTGCCAGGTACATGCTCCTTTATCCATGTCGGGCTTTCCCCAATGTTGAGCTTGTTTGGTGAGTTTGTTAAGATAGAAAACTGAGAAGAGTTATGTCACCAATAAGTGATTTAACAAGCAATAATTATGATCAACTGGCAACTCCCACTGCCAAGTGAAAATCTAGCCACAACACTTGTCAAAGCCTAAAAGATGGAACAAGTTGCTCCCAACGTCTGGATGGGTCTCCCCAATCAATTGATTCTGTACTAAACTCAACAAAGCCTACATTGCTATAAGATGCTGCTATAGGTTTACTATGTGCCAGCAATACAATTATATGGACAAGTTTTGTGTTTACCATCTTCATGCAAGGACAAGGTGTACATAGATGCTTGGAATTTGTTCAATCAGTTCCCTATAACAGTTGTACCATTACTCCCAATAATATAAAAAGTCTGAGGTATGGGCAGTGCACAGAATTCACTGGATTGGAACCTGTACTGGGAACATGCTTTTGTAAAATCTATCTCATTAGCTGGACAAGTCAATGAAGCATATGATATCCTAGTCTCCTCTAACAGTCACAGAGTACAGGTGCAAAAAAGTTACATTGAACTTCAAGAAGACACTAGCTCAGCTGCAGCTGGAGTACCTGGTTCTGGATGTTACACTTCAGGAAGGATGTGAAGGCATAGGGGAGAGAGCAGAAAAGATTTAAAAAGATGGTTGTACAGCTGAGGAACTCCAGCTCTGACGATAATTTGGAGAAGTTAAGACTTTTCTTTGGAGATGAGGAGGAGGTTTGATCAAGCTATTTAAAATCCTAAACTGTGCCCACGTGCATAAGGATTGAGAATGAGTAGGCACAAATTGAAATTATGAAGAGGAACTTTCTCACAGAGTGAGTAGTTATATTTGGAATGCATTGGATGAGAGTGTAATTGATTCATTTAGAGCATTCAAAAGTTAATTTGAATTTGGTGTTTGAAAGGAACAACGAGCAGGGTTACAAGGAGAAGACAGGAGAATTACACTGAATAAGATGTGCATTTGGAGAGCTAGTGCAACCACAGTGGGCCAAATAGCCTCTTCCTGTCCTATAACAATTCTGCCATAGTATATGCGATCTAAATCCAGAGTCACAACACAACTATAGACTAACACTCCTGTAAGACAAGTTTCATTCTCCGTGGAATCAGGTTGGTCTTAACACTAGATATACTCCACATAACTTTAGTATTGTATGATCACTTTATGAAGACAATGAAGCTCAACACTAAATGCACCTCGGAATACTACCATAAAAATCTGTTTTTAAGTGTAGAACAAATGTGAATCTACACATATAGTAGCTGGCAAAGACGTGTCTAAACGTTAATCAGAATGTAAATGAAAATGCTGCTCCAAAGCATTTTTACAGATTGCAGCCTTGGAAAGAGCTATGTTTGTACTATCTTCCCCGAGGACTGGTGGTGAGTAATAAACTTTGGCTAATTTTAGGTAAATTACAATTACTGATTACAGTCATTGCCACAGGCATGTTTACCAATGCAATCAAAAGCATTCTTGAAATACAGAAATAAACTTGACATGTTTTTCTTAACTTCTAAATATGTAGAGAAAGAAAAGAGCATGAATTACTGATGTTTTACTGTGCCTTGAAAATTGCATTGCAATTAGGTGCATAGTCTCATAAATATAGTCAAATTTTGAATTTCCATTAAGCTTACTTTATCAATGGTCATTTGGCAATGTCTGTTTCATTTTACCTTAGGCTGCACACAGAAACAAAAGCACGGGCAAAACGCATTTCCTAAAAGGACAATCTTTACGTATATTAACACATATAATCAAATTGTGCACTGTGATTAGTATTGTATGTGTGCCTTGCCTTAAACAGAGTTCACCTATGAGGATTCCATGTGCTGCCTGTAGAGAAAATTGGGACTCTGCCTGGCAACTTGCTGCAGGTCTGTAAGCGGCACACTCAGAAATCAGTCAGCTGTTGTAATGTGTGTTTCATAATTTATCATGTGTTTTACTGTTTTAAATAAACTAACCCATAGGAATAATCAACCCTGACAAGTGATCGATCATTAGATCATTACCAGTAATGTGACAATTAGTGATGCCTTCTGGCATTCAGGTGGAAAGCATAGGTCAATCCTCATTTAGAATGCCTGACAAAAGCCAGAATGAATACTAAAGTAAAGCTTTTAGCACTTCCTCCGTTGCCCTACCCTTGTCGCAATGAGACAACACAGCATGGAAATGAACACAGCAGACCAAGCAGAAGAGGAGCAGGCAAGTTGACGTTTCAGGTTGGGACCCTTCTTCAGAAATGGGGGAGGAGAAAGGAGCTGGGAAATAAATAGAGGACAGGTGGAGCTAGGAAAGGTCGGTGGAATGGTGATAGGTCAGTGCATATAGAGTCGGGGAGGTCTGGGGGGGTTGGTTAAGACCTGGCAGTGCTTCGGGATGGGGCTAGGTGTAGAGCTGGTTGTGGAGATGGACCTGGTGTTTGGGGTTGGAGTCAGTGATGGCATTGGCGGAAGTTATGTCAGCGACGACAACGACACTGCTAATGGCAACATCACCGACTCCACCCCCACAACCACCAGGTCCACACTCAGGCCCAAACCGTGCTGAGTCTTCACCATGCCCCCCCAGACTTGCTCCTCACTGAGGACAAACTGTCCCTCCTCAGCAAGGGACTCAACTTCATTCCCCTCCACCTACACATCAATGAATTCGGTACACGTCTGGATGTTGAATACTTTCGCGAGTTTTGAGAAGATTTGTGGATCAGATTGAGGTTCTGGATGTGAGTTTGCTGCTGAGCTGGAAGGTTCGTTTTCAGACGTTTCGTCACCATTCTAGGTAACATCATCAGTGAGCCTCCGGTGAAGCGCTGGTGTTATGTCCTGCTTCCTATTTATCTGTTTAGGTTTCCTTGGGTTGGTGATGTCATTTCCTGTTCTTTTTCTCAGAGGATGGTAGATTGGCTCCAAATCAACGTGTTTGTTGATCGAGTTCCGGTTGGAATGCCATGTTGAATACTTTATCCGCCGCCTCCATCTCCATCTCCGCACCTATTTCTTTAACTGCAAGTCTAACCTGTCCTCTACAGACCCCTTCTCCCACCTCTGACACACCTCATCCTCTTGGACACCACCTCAAGGCCTCCTATCTTCCCTCACCCTCTTCAGCTCCAACTGCCATCACGACATCAATTGCCCCAACCTCTCCACCTCTCACACTTACTCCAACCTCTCTCCCATAGAAAGTGCAGCCCTCTGCTCCTTCCGCTCCAACCCTAACCTCACCAAAAAACCTGCAGACAAGGGATGCGCAGTTGTGGTATGGCACACTGATCTTTACATCGCCGAGGCTAGGCGCCAACTCTGACAGCTCCTCCTAACACACCCCCTTGATCATGACCCTACCCCTGACCACCAAAACATCATCTCTCAGACCATCAATAACCTCATCATCTCAGGTGACCTCCCACGCTCAATCTCCAATCTCATCATTCCCTAGCCCTACACCGCCCATTTCTATCTCCTTCCCAAAATCCACAAATCTGACTGTCCTGGCCGACCGATTATCTCTGCCTGATCCTGCCCCACTAAACCCATCTCAGCTTACCTTGACTGTAATTGTGCCCGCGGTGCAGGAGCTCCCCACCTACGTCTGGGACACCACCCACGACCTCCAAGACTTTCAATTCACTGGCGCCCAATGCCTCACTTTCACTGTGGACTTCCAGTCCCTGTGCACTTGCATTCCCTACGCAAATGGCCTAAAAGCCCTCCACTTCTTCCTCTCCTGCAGGCCCAACCAGTCCCCTTCCACCGACACCCTCATCCACTTAACTGAACTCGGCCTTATCTTGAGCAACTTCTCTTTCAACTCCTCCCACTTCCTACAGACAAAGGGGGTGGCCTTGGGCACCTGCACAGATCCAAACTATGCCTGCCTCTTTGTAGGATACGTGGAACAGTCCCTCTTCCACTGCTTCACTGGCACTATCATCGACCTCTACCTCCGCTATATTTTTGACTGTATTGGTGCCACCTTGTGCTCCCACAATGAGCTCAAACAGTTCATCAACTTTACTAACACCTTTCGTCCCAAGCTAAAATTCACCTGGACCATATCTGAAATCGCTCTCTCCTCCTTAGACCTCTCCGTCCCCATCTCCGATGACCGCCTCAAAACTAATATCTATTTCAAGCCCACCGGCTCCCACAGCTACCTAGACAACACGTCCTCTTATCCACCTTCCTGCAAGAATGCAATCCCCTATTCCCAATTCCTCTGGCTCCACCGCGTCTGCTCCCAAGATGGAATGTTCCTCTCCCGAATATTTCAGATGTCCTCCTATTTCAAGGACTGTAACTTGCCTCCTCCAGTAATTGAATGCCCTCAAATGCATCTCTTCCATTTTCTGCACTTTTGCCCTCATAACCCCTCCCCCCAACAAAAACAAAGACAGAATCCCCCTGGTCCTCACATATCACCCACTAACCGCCGCATCCAATGTATGATTCCCTGCCACTTCTGGCACCCACAACCAAAGCGACATTTCCCTCACCACCCCTATCTGCCTTACGTAGAGACCGCTTTCTCTGCAACTGCCTCGTCTGCTTCATGCTCCCCACTAACACCACCACTCCCGGCACCTTTCCCTGCAACTGCAGGAAGTGCTACATCTGCTCCTACACCACACCCCTCGCCTCTGTTCAAGGCTCCAAAACATACCTTTTATACAGACAGGGGTTCACTTGCACATCCGTCAGCTTGATTTATGGTATCCTCTGCTGCTAATGTGGCCTCCTCCATAATAGGAGAGACCAAGTGTAGATTCAGAGACTGTTTTGTAGAGCATCTGCGCTCCGAATGCAACAAACGACAGCACCTTCCGGTCAGCAACCATTTTAACTCGCCCTCCCACTCCCTGGGTGACATGTCCTTCCTGGGCTTCCTCCAGTGTCACAATGACACCACCTGCAAATTGGAAGAGCAACATGTCATATTCTGCCTTGGGATCCTACAGCCCGCTGGCCAAAACATGGAATTCACCAGTTTAAAAATCTCCCCACACCCCGGCCTCATCCCATGACCAACTCTCCCTCTCATCCCCACCTCTTTGACCTGGCACAACCTGTCTGTCTACTGTCCCACCTATCCACCCCTCCCACCTCACTGACCAATCCCCACCACTCTCCACCTGCACTCACCTATCACCATCCCACCTACCTTTCCCGACCATACCCCTCCTCTCTCTATCTATTTCTGAGCTCCCTTCCCCCTCCCCATTTCTGAAGGGGGGGTCCCAATGTGAAACGTCAACTTTCCTGCTCCTTTGATGCTGCCTGCCCTGCTGTGCACCTCCAGCTCCATATAGTGTTGTCTCTGACTCCAGCATCTGCATTTCTTGTTATCCCCGTCTCTACAGAATTATCTTTTAAGAAATTGACAAACATAAGGATTGAATGAGCCAGGCTCCAACAGAGGGTGATCTGACAACTAAAATCAACAGAACGTTTTGGCATGTAATTATCTGGTCTGCACTTGTCACCACTAACTACCAGTAGATCATATAAGGATGAAAAGCATTCATGTTTAAGTACAAGTATGACAAGGTTGAAATTGCCTTTTGGATGCAGACAATACAAATAAGTGTAATCATCATGCTGAAAAAGACCCTCAATATTTTATACTTGGCATTTCACTGTCTCTGCGACTCCAGCATCACCACCACCCCAAGTGTTTTATGACTTTGAGCTGGGAGTCTTTGCCACAACTATTATTGGGGTTAAAATGTTGCAAAGGGAGAAATGTTGAAATTTGCAAATCTTTCACTAGCATCCAAAAAGTGAGGGTAATTTTTTGACAGGCACACCAGGAGCATCATTTTCTCAATATGGACATTGTTCAAGGTGTTGTACAGATTAGATATGGGGATTCAGTGATTGCATTGGTAAGTTTGTATTTTCAATTGGGAGATTTTCTACATAATATAGAAAAGTGTTTTTGATCACACCATCAGTAAGGTAACCTGACTGCTCAGATCATTCCAGCAAGGACAGAACTGGGCTGAGTTTTGTTGTTTGAACTCAGTGGAACAGGGATCAGTGGTAATCCATTCCATCAGGTCACTTCCCAGGCAATGAAGTTGAAAATGACCTCTTTAGACTTTTTCAATGATTTAGAAAAAAATTATCACATACAAATGCAATTTTTTTTTTTTACAGAAGTCATGAAGTTTTACAAAATCATAAAGATACAGCTTCAGTTTAGGAAGCTGACTATAGTTGTCAGATAGCACAGAACTTACAGCTTCAGTTTAGGAATCTGACTATAGTTGTCAGATAGCACAGAACTTGACTAATGCTGAAAAAACACAGATAACAAGGTGTAGAGCTAGGTGGACACAGCAGGCCAAGCAGCATCAGAGGAGCAGGAAGGCTGACATTTCAGGCCTAGACCCTTCTTCAGAAAAATTCAGAAGAGTCTAGACCCGAAACGTCAGCCTTCCTGCTCCTCTGATCCTTCTTGGCCTGCTGTGTTCATCCACCTTGTTATCTCAGATTCTCCAGCATCTGCAGTTCCTACTATCGCTGAAAAAACACACTTTGTCAAAAAGTTCCTGACGAGTGCAAGATAAAAAGCTATCAGGAATACCAATGTAAGAGGAAGCAGACATTTACACTGCAGTAGAGGAGTTTGATTGTTGACACAGAAGCGTTTCAGGCAGAAAGAGTACATGATAAAAACCAAAAGAACTGATGTTGTAAATCAGAAACAAAAACAAATTGCTGGAAAAGCTCGGGTCTGACAAAAGAGAAAGAATTCATACACATGCTTCCTCTGTTTCAACTCAACAACATAGGTGACAACAATTCACTTCTTCATTTCCCAGGGCAATGCCTGGACCAATCAGAGTCAGCTTGCCTGGTTCATAATTTACACAAAGCTATGCAGTTAACAGTCAGTCATCATTAACTGGTCCATTCTCCATGACATCTCTACAAATCACAGTCTAATGCTAACCAAGCAGAACTCACCTCTCACACAATATAAATGTTGGTTTCCCCTTACATTTTTATTCTTATGAATTGTCCTGATGACTGCAAGGTGAAAAGTTTTGAGAAATTACATCTATTGCTAGTAATATTCAAATACTGACCACCACTCATCAAACATACACTGCATGGAAATAAAAAATACTGTGGGAATGCTTGTTTATTGATATTCAAAATATATTTTGCGTAGTTAGCAAGGAACTCAGCCACTCTTTGCAAATAGTCAAAATGCATGAATGGTAGCTGTGACAATCTCAAGAGCCATGACTACTATTGATAGGGTCAAAATAATTATAACATTCTGTATAGCTACAACTAATATTTAAAGCCAGAAATTAGTGGATGGATGATGCCTCAAAACCTAAATTTCTGTGAGCCCCTCTGAATGATCTTTAAAATTAGTTTGAAACAGTTCTGAATGTTTTATGGAAGCAGCTAACTATCACCAGAGGGATGGGTAGATTTAATCCCAGCCTGCATTATCTATGGTAGAAGGTTGACTTGAATGAGCAAATGGATCTGGAGCTTAATATTGAGTGGATTTTATAAACAGTGGCAGTAACTCAAGCAGGACATCAACTGCAGCTCACTGCTCCCAATCTCAATTGCAGTGGAACTGACAGTTGGTTTTCTCTTGCAAACTCTGAAAAACTCTCACTGACTCATTCATTCATTTCCGTACTGTTTCCAATTGTTGCCTATTTCTTGCTTTTAAACATATTTCTCATCAAGGCATATTACAAGACTTCAATTCAGATGAAAATGCAAAAAAAGTCAGATTAATATTCTGTGCAATTAATAAAAGGAAGCTTTACTTCATAAAGAATCACCAACATTTGGAACAAACTTTGAGGTAGAGTGGTGAAGGGAAAATTTCAGGTTAGATTTAAGAAACAGTTAGATTCAGTAAAAGGGCACTCTGGCATGTGTCAGAACAAATGAACTTCCTTTTCATCTGTAATGATATGGTAAATAATTCAAAAGCTCACTTTTCACAAGATCTAAGATGGTTGATGATTTGAATAATATATGAACATACCATACTAATGATCTCAGCAATACTGAGTAAAATGAAAACAGAACTTAGATTTAACCAATTTCCTAATAAAACCAGACAAAAATTTCGTGATCTGCATAACCTACTGCTGATAACTGGCAGAAGCGCATGGCTGACTTTTACCAAACGCTAGCTACGTGTGACGTTGACCAAGTTGCATGCAGGAATTCTCTCCATGAGGGTTAGCTGTTTTTTCTCTTGCTATTCCCTGAAACTGACCTCATTACCAACACACTATGTCTCCATAGTGCTATCTTCCCTTTGTCAAAGGCTGTCACTCTCACCTCATTTCTGGAATTCAGCTTTTTTTGTCCATATTTGGGTAGACGATGGCCTAGTGGTGTTATTGCTGGACTGTTAATCCAGAGACCAGATAATGTTCTGGAGACATGGGTTCAAATCCCACCACAGTAGATGGTGGAATTTGAATTCAATAAATATCTGGAATTAAGAATCTAGTGATGGCTATGAATCCATTGTCGATCATCAGAAAAACCCATGTGGTTCACTAATGTCCTTTAGGGAAGAAAACTGCCATCCTAACCTGGTCTGGTCTACATCTGACTCCAGGCCCACAGCAATGTGGATGACGCTTAACTGCCCTATGGGCAATAAATGCTGGCCTAGCCAGCAATGCCGTCATCCTGTGAATGAATAAAGATAAACAAAAAAGAATTGAACCAAGGCTTTATTGAGGTCAAAAGTCAAATAGCCCTGGTGAAACCCAAACTGGGAGCAGGCTGTTGTTGATAGGTGCGGTTTGTTAGCATTGTCAACCACCTTTCATCATTTCACCGATGATCAAGAGTATACTATGGGCAGTAATTGGCCAGGTTAGATTTGTCCTGTTTTTGTGCTTAGTATATAGCTAGGCAACTTTCCTCATTGTCTGTACTGTAACTCTCCTGGAAGACCTTGGCTAAGTTCTGAAGCACAATCCCTCAGTACTATTATTGGAATGTTGTCAGGGCCCGTCGCCTTTGCAGTATCCAGTATCTCCTGCTATTTCTTTATATCACATGGAGTGAATCAAATTTTCTGGATACTGGCATCTGTAATGCTGGGGAACTCTGGAGGATGCCAAGATGGATCATTCATTTAGCACTTCTGACTGAAGATTGCTGTGAACGCTTCAGCCTTACCTTTTGCATGGATATGCTGGACTCTTACATCATTGACGATGGGGATTTTTGTGAAGCCTCCTCCTCCAGCAAATTATTTAAATATCCACTGCCATTTGCAACTGGACATGGCAAAACTGCAGAACTTAGATCTGATCCATGAAAATGTTGTAAAATTTGTAAGACATATTACGGCAGCATTATCAAAAAATTGCCAACTCCAACAGATGTATGGTCATATCAGGTTGAGAGCTTGGTTAAACAGCATCTTGGGAAGGGTAAGGATAACAAGATGGGAAATTTTAGGGAGGATATTTGAAAGGTAGGAGCCTTGATAGCTGAAATTACAACAGTCAATGGTGGAGTATTTAATATTAGGAGTACTCAAGAAGCTAGAACTGGAGGAGCATAGATATCTCAGATGGTTGTAGGCTTGAAGGAGATTACAAAGTTGAAAAAATGCAATTTCATAGAGGGATTTTTAAAAAGGGGCTGAGAATGTTGGAAAACCAAGGTAGTGTTTAATTGAAAAACAATGTAGGCCTGCAAGCAGGAAGTAGTGCAGAGGCTGAACCAGAAGATCATAAAATTTTCTCAACTGCACTTTGCAAACAAGGTTCGGAATTACTGCTTAAATAAAGAATTCAATTAAATAATAAAACGTGAGAACTGGTAATCTTACCCAAAAGACATGACAGCAATGATAGATTGCATATCAAATTCAGAAACCCCAGAAGTCATTAAAATGGTGAAGAGGTGTGATAAGGTCGATGTGGCGAAGATGTTTTCATTCGTGGGGGAGCCAAGACTAAGGGTCATAAATATAAGTTACTCAGTATTAAATCCAAGAGGGAATTTGTAGGAAAGTTGATTTATCCAAGGTATGGTTAGAATGTGGAATACTAACACATGGAGTTGTTAAGTTAAAGAACATAGAAGGGGATCTTAGATAATTATTTGGATAGAGGAATGAAAGGATATATCTAAAGCATTAGGCAAAGTGGTTATAGGAAGAGATCTTGTGGAACATAAACACCAACATGGATCTTTTGGAGTTTGATTATGGCTTCCAATCTATGGAATCTTTTTGGGAATTGGGATGAGGGTTAGGAAATCAGGACAAATCTGCCAAGAGCATATAAGAGAATGTCTGCATTCAAAGCAATATGGAAAGGAAGAAATACAATGCTTTAAAGCAAGCAATAAATATCTATAACTATCTTCACCAAGCATAATGATGGAACTCACTGACTTGCATTGTTAAATTGTCTGCAAAAATTTTGTTCCGTCATCAGACCAAACAGCAACATTGACTGATGATGCAGAGAGAATAGTTTGTGTTCCCTGAAAGCAGAGGTGTTCATCATGATAGACCTACTGTAAGTTTTGTTTTTAAAATCACATGAACCTAAATCTAATTTGAGAATTCACCTTTTGCAGAGAAATCAGGGTTTAAACCATGAAATCAAAACCATTGCCTATAATCAACAGATTGGATTGTTGAAATACCACATCTTAACAGCCCCACATTTTCTATGACAGAATGTGTCACTTTACATCTAATCTTTAAGATACAGTCCAGCATTTTGTTTATGCTTAATGAAATAGATCCAGCCAAAATGTTAGCTGACTGGGGTCAGCTGACATCTTCCTGCCAAATAGTTTTATGCCTCAGAGCAATAATGTCAGTTCCCAAGGGAAATTGTGACATTTCTAAATGTGGCACATGTGCGTTACATTTAAATTAATTTATTGAATAACTATCTTCAGATTAAATGAAAACAATGAAATCTAAAAAGAATAGGTGCCTGACTTACTTGGTATGCACATCGCAGCCACTGTCATCGCCTGGTCATTAGGGCTCAGCTTCTTTCAAAATGTAAATTAATTCAATGGAGTTTTGCATTTAAGTAAAGAAATTAATTTGATTCAAATGTGAGGCAGCTGTTCAGGTAAGCAACCGGTGGGGGCATAGAGAGAAAAGTTGACTTGTGTGAGCCCTTATAAGTGCTATAGAGCTGGGACCATCATAATAGCTTTCCCCATCCCCATATCAAAATATTGTTTTCTAAAATTGACTTCACATTTGGTTGCATCCGTGTCTGCACACCTTGGAACAGAGTGACTCCACAGGTTGCTTACCTCATGGCAGTTCAATTTCCCAGATGGCCCAAACACAGGGGTTGAACCCTTTTCCTGAACAAGTGTTTTTGCGGCCATCCTATTAGACTGATAAGTGGCCAAATGCAACAGCTAGTCACAAAGTGTTTGTATGTCTCCTTCAGAGACATTTAGTGAAATTAGTTTTTATACTACTATTGTGTACGTCAACCGATTACTGCATCTTCATTGAATAAGTTTTGTCTTCGTAAATAAGCCAATAACTTTATTACTTAATAAGTCTGGTTAATAGATCTTGTTGCTTAAAACCTGATCTGGACAAGGTACGAAATTGATCACCTTGATAACTGGAGAAAGTATTTTATATGGTGACCAGAGGAGGAGAGGAATTAAAACGATGGTACACTGCTCCAGCCTTGCTTGTAACATAGAAGTGAGGTTTGTAGGAGCAAATCCAGTGAGGGTATCATATAATTAGAAATGGAGAATAATTATGAAAGGATGAAAGGAAATACACTATGTTTCTTGTGCACTACTTTATCAAAATTGGTTTGACAATCGCTAAGACCTTTCTGACAGTGGAAGATTTATTTCTGATTGACTCATAAAGAATAACCAAGGATAGACTAATTGAGTCTGGCAGCATCTGCAGAAATAGAAACAGGGTCAATGTTTCAAGTCGAGTTTGACTCTTCTTCCGAAGAATCCAGAGTTCCAGAGAGTCATACTGGATTCAGATTGTTGGTTTCACTCTCCACAGATGCTGCCGGACCTGTTGAGTTTCTTCCAGATTCCCAACATCTGCAGTCTTTTGCTTTCATTTAAGTAATTGAATTGGCTGAAAAGTAAGGGTTAGACCTTAAGGTAGGTACTAAGGAAGGAGACATAATTGATACAAAAATTGAAATTGGCTAAACAGCATCACAAACCAGACATCTCTTCTGAAAATAAACCTCTCTTGTTGAGATCAGTGAGAAACTATTTGTTCTGTAAAATGAGTGATTGAAGGAACAGCTTAAGATTATAGCCCCTGGGGAAGCTGTGCATTCAGAGAGTGCCAATATCACATGGGGCTGTGGGAGTGGAAGTGAGGTCTGCAATATGACAGTGCAAGGTCACAGATGCATTTGAAAATGAGAGTTTTATAAAGGAGGCAGGTATTGTTCAATCAGGGTGGTTGGGGGGGGGGGTGCAGAGATGGTGGAATTCATCAAGCGTGGTGTAAACGAACTTGGTGTAAGGTCACAGGCAGCACAGTAGATGTGCTTAAGTTTACAAAGAGCAGAATGTGGGGGCCAAGAAACAGTGCAATGGAATAATCAAGACTAGAGATCACACGGGCATGAAATGAGCAACAGATGAGGTGAGAAGTTGAGCCAGGAGAGCTAGAAATGGGTGGTCTGACTGGTAATCTGGTTATGGTCAGAGATCACACGACACCAGGTTACAGCCCAGCAGGTTTATTTGAAATCACAAGCTGTCAAAGCCTCGCTCCTTCTTCAGCTGTTGGTGAGAGAGGTCGTATCAGACACAGAATTTCCAAGTAAAAGATTAAAGGGTCACACCACCGATCAGGATGTATTAAACACAGATGCTGTTAAATCTTTAATTAGTTAGAAGGTTTTAATTGATTAATATGTACATGTAAATCCCCAAATTCCTTGCAAGCTATGGTCCTGAGAGAACTACAGGTTTTATTTGTGTAAAAAAAGAGGTGACATTTTAGGTTAGATAATGCATGTTAGGTGTGAGACCTTGTTTAGAATATGTTAGTGTTTTGGTTTGGAGTCAGACTAGTTTTATTTCTAAAGCAGCAATTTTTAAAACACCATATTGACTGACTGTCTATAAATTGTGGGCTTTTTGAACAAAATAGAACATATCTGTAAATACAAATTCACCCCTTGGATTCCTGTGTAGGTGAGTGAGCAAGTGCACTTGCGAGAAAGAGAGTATGTCTGAGTAGGAATGAGTGAGAGTGTGAGAGAGTGAGAGAGAGAGAGAGAGAGAGACAGAGACAGAGAGAGACAGAGAGTGTGAGGGAGGGAGACCGTGTGTGTATGTGTGTGTGAGCATGTGTGTGAGAGCGTATGGGTTACCTGTAGTGTGGCATGAACCCAAGATCCTGGTTGAGGTCATCCTCAGGGGTATTGAACTTGGCTGTCAGCCTCTGCTTGGTGACTCTGCATTGTGGTGTATCCTGAAGTCCGCCTTGGAGGATGCTTACCTGAAGATCCGAGGCCAAATGTCTTTAACTGCTGAAGTGTTCCCCCACTGGGAAGGAGCATCCCTGTTTGGTAATTGTTGCTCGGTGTCCATTCATCCATCGTCATAGCATCTGCTCCAAAAGCTTATGTTTTCAAATAAACCTGTTGGATTGTAACCTGGTGTTGTGTGATTTCCGACCTTATCCACCTCAGTCCAACACCAGCACCTCCACATCACAGTCTGATTGTGTATCAGCAAACTCATCCAAATGTGACATTAAATGTGGCCAAATATGCCATTAAATTTGAGTATAGTCTGGTTCAACATCATACAGTTGCCAGGGATAGAAATGGAGTAGGAAGTTAATTAACAAGAGCTTTTCAAGGTGACCATAGATTAGAGATAATGGGAACTGCAGATGCTAGAGAATCCGAGATAACAAAGTGGATGAACACAGCAGGCCAAGCAGCATCTCAGGAGCACAAAAGCTGACGTTTCGGGCCTAGACCCTTCATCAGAGAGGGGGATGGGGAGAGGGAACTGGAATAAATAGGGAGAGAGGGGGAGGCGGACCGAAGATGGATAGAGGAGAAGATAGGTGGAGAGGAGAGTACAGGTGGGGAGGTAGGGAGGGGATAGGTCAGTCCAGGGAGGACGGACAGGTCAAGGAGGCGGGATGAGGTTAGTAGGTGGGAAATGGAGATGACCATAGATTAGTTTGGGTTTCTCAGTGTTTAATTAGAACAGGCATGCTGTTCATCACATACTGTATGTCAAATGGGCAGAATGATAATTTGTCAAGAGTGCAACAGACAAAAGAGACAGATGTGATAGAGCTGAGTGTACATGCAAACTAATGCTACATTTTAACATTGATACTCAACTGATGGAGTTCAAGGTGGTGGGTCTTCTCAAGCACATTTAGGGATCGCTAATCAATGTCAGTGAGACCCACATTTCATGAATGAACAAAATGAGGTTTAGGAGCAGCATGGCAGTGAGAAGCATTATAATTTGCTGTGAATGGAATGGCTAACCACCTCTGGCAAAGTAGTAGAGATCTCAAGAATTTGTAAACAACATGAAATGTAATACACTGTTGGCCACCATATACATAAAGTTACCAGAGTGTTACCAGTAGGACTGCTGTCGTCCTAGAAGCTTTCTGTGTCTCTCCACTGACAGTCTCCAACCGACTACGTGTGTCCATGACACATTGTCACCATGGATGGAGATAATCGCAATGCTCCAGCTTCAGATTTAATGCATTTACGACATGAAATAGGAGATGGATCAAGGATAAATTCTTGGGGAACATCTGGATTAAAGGGTACAGCGACAGGAAGACAAGCGATTGTAGATGAGTCCATCTGAAATTTGATTGAGAGAGATGGGATAAGGCGTGTGCAGTTGTACCCGGCTGGAGAGGCGCTACAGAAAGGAGAGTGTGATTTAATTTGTTGAAGGTCAGAAATCATGTGACACCAGGTTATATTCCAACAGGTTTATTTGGGGAGAGGTGGTATCAGACACAGAATTTATAAGTAAAAATCAAAGATTCACACCATCAATGAGGATGTACTAACTGATTAATATGTATGTGTTCTTGAGTTCCATTCAAGTCATGGTCCTGAGACAACTAAAGGCTTTATCAGGGTAAAGAAAATGTGACATTTCAGGTCAGACAATGCATATTAGGTGTGAGACCTCGTTCAGAATGTTTTGTGTTTCAGTTTGGGGTCAGACTGGTTTTATTACTAAAGTAGGAATGTATAAAATGCCACATTGACTGACTGTCTATAAATTGTGTACTTTTTGAACAAAACAAAATGTATCTACAAATACAAATTCATGTCATAGATTCCCGTGTCTGTGTGTGGGGGGGGGACTGCAGGGGGAAGTGTGTGCGTGCGTGGGTATTGGGGTGGAAGAGTGTATGGGTGTGGGGGGAGAGTGTGGGGGAGGCGGGGGAAGAGAGTGTCTGTGTATATGAGCGTGGGGGGAGCATTGGGGAGAGAGTGGGAGTGTATGTCTGTATTGGGGGGGGGAAGAGAGAGAATGTGTGTGTGCGTCAGTGCTTTTGTGTGAGTTAGTGTGTATGTATGTATGTATGTATGTATGTATGTATGTGTGTGTGCGTGCGTGCGTGCGTGCGTGCGAGTATAGTGTTGCGGGGTCACCTGTAGTGCAACACGAGCCCAACATCCTGTTTGAGGCCGCTGTCATGTGTGTCGAACTTGGCTATCAGCCTCTGCTCAGTGAATCTGCATTGTTGTGTATCCGGATGTCCACCTTGGAGGACACTTACCCTAAGATCTGAGGCCGAATGTCCTTGTCCACTGGAGTGTTCCCCCAGTGGGTGAGAACATCCCAGTCTGGTAATTGTTGCACAGTGTCCATTCATCTGTTGTCATAGCATCTGCATGGTTTCGCCAGTGTACCATGCCTCTTCTTTATACTGATAGAACTTTCAGTTCTCTCAAAACGATGGCTTGAAAGGAACTCAGGGATTTACTTACACATATTAATCAAATGAAATCTTCTAACTAATTAAAGTTTTAACAGTATTTTACGTTTGTTTAGTACATCCTCATCAACGGTATGACCCTTTGATCACTTACATATAAATTCTGAGTCTGATACTGACCTTTCCCACTAATGCCTGAAGGAGGCTCCAAAAGCTTGTGATTTCAAATAAACCTGTTGGACTATAACCTGGTGTCATGTGATTTCTGACCTTGTCCACCCCAGGCCAACACCGGCACCTCCACTTCATAATCTGCTGAAGACCACAGTCCAGTTTTGAAGCACAAGGAGAAAGTTTAACTTTGTCATAATCATACAGTATATCATTTGTGACTTACTTAAATTCTGTGGTAATGGTATAACTTGACTGAAAGGCTTTGAGAAAATTGCTGGATTCGGATGCTTGTAGCACCAGAGGGGTTAATTGCAATCCAGGATCTATAAAGCAATCCCCAACCTTCAAGATCATCGTGAAAATGTGTTACCTTTTTCTACTAGGATTCTGGGACAAGTGATTGCATTGATTATACAGAGAAAATTATTTGGTTCAATAGATATTTCAGCTACAATCTCTGAGCCAAAATACCAATCACAAAACATCAATCTGAAATCTATAATTAATACATTTTGTTTTAGTACTATAGCAAAGTCAACGAGCTATCAGTGTCATTGAATCCATGGTCTGAATTTTCACTGCAGACTTAGCAATGCAGAATGAAGAAACATCCTTCCTCACAAACTTAACTTGGAAGCAATTTCCACAGATGGTCTGAATTTCCATTCTGGTGGGAGACTTGCAGGGGTGAGTTGTAACTGCTGTCAGGCTACAAGGTCCTGGTATGAGTTCAGAGGCAGCTACAGAAGCAGCCAGGTGTGGAGGCATGGTGTTTAATAAGACCCTCTTCAATACCATGACAGTTGGTCGCAGCAGTCAACAAAAATTCTCTCTCGCCCTCATACACTCGTGCCCTGTCAATGGCATCCAATCCCATGGCTTTCAGGCCTCTAACCACTTTTCGTGGTCCCTCTTGTCCTCCATGCCAAGATATGGCCTCACTCACTGCCCAGACCCTCAGTTGCTCATATACCAGCAGTACCAACTCAGGCAAAGCCAAAGCACTATCCATCATCTTTTGTCCTTACATTCTCCTTAGTAACTCTGGGAAGACCTTAAGACTGCTGAGATGAAATAGGGTAAAAAAACAAAAACAGAAGTTGCTGGAAAAGCTCAGTGGGTCTGGCAGTATCTGCGAAGGAAAAAACAGAGTTAATGTTTTGGGTCTGGTGACCCTTCCTCACAGATGTTGCCAGACCTGCTGAGTTTTTCCAGCAACTTTATTTTTGTTCCTGATTTACAGCATCTGCAGTTCTTTTGGTTGTTATTTGAAAAAAGGATAAAGTTCAATGTGTCTATTGATAAGCTGTCTAGTGAAAAAGTTCTCATTAATAAATACCCAGTCACTGCAATTAACTTTCATCAACTATATCATTCCTTATAAAAACAAGCACTTGCATGCATTGCAAACTTGAAAGACATTATAAGCACTTGGAACTATCAAAGTGTGAACATTCAGGCGCACAACTATGATGTAATAATAGGTTGTGAAATCTGTTCCACAGCAGAAATCTATTAATGACAGGCTGCAGGCTTACGTCAACAGAACGAGTAAAATAGCAATCATTGTAAAAATAAATCAATTCAGATATTAATCTCAAATATTTAAAGACCAGGAGATTTAAATGCCTTGACTGCTTGACAGTTCCAATACGTTTAAGAGTTTCAATAAGCCTGACGATTCTCTTGGCAATTGGACATTTCTTTTGACAGTTTAACAGTCCCTTTGACAGCTGGACAATTCCAATGTACTTAACAGTTCTGATATCTGTTTTAATGTATATTCATGTCTACTTTTAACAACCCAAAGGGCTCCTTACAATTCTGAAAGTTACCTGTGGACATACCCAAAAGGGTACCTGTACTGATTGTAACAAGGTTGGCCAGGTGGATCTTGTTGAGTATGAGACTCCTGACTGCAGCTATTAACTTGAGCTGATCAGGGAGCTCTGGCAGATAAACAGGAGTGTCAGAGAGTCTCCTCATCCAGGGACTGGCTCTCAGCTCACTGGTCAGAGTCTGTGTACTGTGAACCTGTAAACAAGGGGTGACTTGGTGATGAGATACCAGCCTCTGTGCAGTTATTTCAGTGCCATACCTCCCCAAAAGACTACTTTTTGTCTCCAAACAACTTGGCCACCTTTAGGCTTTCTCTTGAAAACTGTTAAGCTCACAAATCATCTTTTGGCCATCTTACAAATGAGTATTAGATCTATTTGAAAACAGTTTCACTTTAACATGTGCAGCTGCTTTCATGAATCACAATCAGTAAGTCTTCATTCCCTCACTAACTAAAATGTTGGGTGCCAGATTTGGACAGCCAAACTTCCAGTGTTGAAGTTCCAGTGCCATTTTGGCTGTGCCATTGATGCTTACCATCGTTATGATAATTCAGGGCCTTATTTTGTCACTTAGGTCACAAGTCTCACTCCCAGACTATAAAAATGACCAAATTAAATGTATGGTTAAAACCTACAGTTCCTGTTGTTCAAGATAACAAAGTGTGAGGCTGGATGAACACAGCAGGCCAAGCAGCATCTCAGGAGGACAAAAGCTGACGTTTCGGGCCTAGACCCTTCATCAGAGAGGGGGATGGGGACAGGGTTCTGAAATAAATAGGAAGAGAGGGGGAGGCGGATCGAAGATGGATAGAGGAGAAGATAGGTGGAGAGTATAGGTGGGGAGGGGATAGGTCAGTCTGGGGAGGACGGACAGGTCAAGGAGGCGGGATGAGGTTAGTAGGTGGGAAATGGAGGTGCGGCCTGAGGTGGGAGGAGAGGATAGGTGAGAGGAAGAACAGGTTAGGGAGGCGGGGACGAGCTGGGCTGGTTTTGGGATGCAGTGGGGGAGGGGGAGATTTTGAAGCTTGTGAAGTCCACATTGATACCATTGGGCTGCAGGATTCATATGCAGGGAATGAGTTGCTGTTCCTGCAATCTTTGGGTGGCATCATTGTGGCACTGCAGGAGGCCCATGATGGGCATGTCGTCTAAGGAATGGGAGGGGGAGTTAAAATGGTTCGCGACTGGGAGGTGCGGTTGTTTATTGCGAGCCGAGCGGAGGTGTTCTGCACTGTACCCGGTGTGCCTTTCTCTCCATTGGGCAAATCCCGTTCCTGCTATTCAATTTGTTTATGTTAATTTGCTAGTTCTTTGATAAAGTGAAAGCAATTGAGAAATTATTAAATTGTACTAAATTTTTATATGCACGAACCCAGCAAGCAATTTCAAACATGAAAGATCTGCATTTATATTGGATTTTATCACAAATCTCAAACATCACAAAGTAGTTCATATACATTAACTTTGAAGTACAGTTACTGTTGCTATGGAGGAAAACATAGCAGTAAATCTACTTTACAAGGTCTAAAACAGCATTGAGATGAATGGTTCTTTTGAGAATTTATGAGAAAAGATCTGAAAGGACGTGCTAGTATTGAACAAAATATTTGAAAGCCACAGATTTAAAATGATCACAAAGGTCCCCCAAACTGAAATTGCCAAAACGATGGAAGTAGAATGTACATTATTAGCTGTTCCTCGTCTGTATTATCTACAGAATATCTCAAAATCAATTAAAGGACATGAAAGAAATTTGAAACTGTTTTCATAGACTTTAAACATTTACTTCAACAGTAATTTCTAAGAAAATAATTATGGTCTTTTTAGAAGAAAGTGCCAATTGAATGTTTACAACATTATTCTCATTTTCAAATTCTGTGCCTATAAAGGCACCTTACTCTCTGGGCGAAATTTTAAAGAGGCAAGTCTTTCTTTTGTCATGATCTCATAAAGTTTCTAAAGTGAATAATATACCATTTAAGGAATCAACATAAAATTGTCTAACATTTTGTAAATTGAGAACTGGATTTTAAGAAAATATTTCATTTCAGGTAAGAATTCTGCAAATTATGACTATGTCCCAATCTCACTCATACAGAACTTCCAGATTCATTATAATTCTCCGTGATGATCAATATGGTCCAAAATTTCTTGCAAATGAATGACAAGCATTGCTGGAAATAAAATATAATCACAAATTAGAATTTACTTGGGATGCTGTGGGAGAGGCGTAACTGCAAGGAAATAAGGATTCTTGCAGTACTTATAACAAGAACAGTGCTGAATATTTAGAAAAAGCATTTATGGCAGCAGTAGATAATGTATTTTCACAGAGATGCCCTAAAACCAACCATAATTGACATATAATACGAATTGCATACAAACATCTCACAATATAAGTTCAATTCTGCCAGTACGAGAGTCATCATCATAGGATAGAGTGAACAAACAAGAACTATTACAGAATTCCTTCTGTACTGTGAATGGCTTCATTAAATCCAAGACAGATCAGTGAATGTATTTGTTCATTTGTAGTAAATAACTAAGGAGCTGTGTTTATTTGGGGGAAGATCATTTTATTTTCACGAGCAATTAATGGTCAGTTCAACTTACAAAAGAAACCCGATATTTTATACTTCTGCTCTTTTTTTGAAAAGATCTTGCATTCAAAAGGCATCTTTCATATTCTGAAGATGTGCTAAAGCACTGTACAGCCAATTATGGACCTTTGCAATGCATTAAATTGTGCCTAGCAAGAACCCCAAAACAGCAGAGGTGTAAATGACCAGATAAATCACTTTTCATGGGGCTGAATAAAATAAACATTATCCATTGGCTACCTCATTCAAACTTCCTTCTTCATATTCAGCGTGTTCATATTTTATATCTGCATCAATTTAAAAATGAAACTTTTCAAATGTAAAATTGTTTATATTTGATAGAAAATTGTCAGAAAATGCACCAATAATTTTAAAGCTAAATGATGACAGAAATTGATTATTAAATAAAAGTATGCCAGTTTGTCTTTGGTTTACAAATGATGGAAGAGAAAGAAAATAGATCTAGGGTGGAAAGCTCCAGTTGAAGAACTGCCATTAGTTATAACAGATACAAAACTCAAATAATCTACTTTGCTGCAATTTCCATGATGCAAGGAAATTTATAAAACATTGAATAGATGATATTGTCCCTGAAAAACAGCTCTACTAATGTACAATATACAAAGATCTAATCATAGATTTTATTGTGTGTAACTGATACCACTCTTTGAAGAGGACTGCACTAGTAATCAGGCCCCATCAGCTACACCAAAAGTGTAAATATATTACTTGAAGATAGTCAATTTGTTTCTCTTCACCACTGCTATCCAGAACAAAAGAAACTCTCAGCCTGACTTTCAATAAAGTTAAATTTAAAAAGTGTTTATTATAAACAAACCCTTTCATAGAATAACTGGCAAACTGGTTATCAACTAAGATATTGTTCATAATTAGCTAGATACCCTGATCCCGTGTACGTACACACACACACACACACACACACACACACACACACACACAATATCCGCTATTGGAAGCTCAAAGAATAAGTATTACTGTCTTTATGTGAGTGAATTATAACAATAACGCTGATAGAAAAGAAACCATCACTTATATCAGTGAAACAACGCATTATGAAAACCATTTAAGTAATCTGGCCAGTTTGATTATTTTCTTTTATTTATCCTTTAGCTGTGCTTATTTCTTGCGAATGGAGTTGAAAACAAAGGTTTTTGGGTTTATAGCACAGATATATTAGATTACTTTGCCATTTAAATTTTACTCTGCTGAAGTTATTAAACTATTAATAACTTGCTAAGTCTTTTGTTTAAAATACAAACCAGTGTCTGGAATTGATGATTTCCAAAGTTTGGGACAGGCAATATAAAAGTCTGGTTAGAAACCTTTGTAGTCAATTTCAAGGATCTTTGAAAGTGTTAATTTTACTGTACTGTGAATGCAGATGCAGAAAGGCTAATTTGGTTTAGCTGTCTGACTCCATGCCATAAAAAAATCCTAATTTCTGAAATTTACTCACATTCATAGAGAAAGATCTGTGCTTTTCGCCCTCTTATAAGGTTTCATCTTTTTCAGGAGGGAGAATGAGCTCTTTCTTTTTGCTGCCAGATTCTTGGAAGGTTATTCTTTCAACCGACTTTAGTAAATTAAGTACTCTGAGTAATATTCAGCACATAATCACAGAAACATAGATTCCCTACTGTGAGGAAGCAGGTCATTTGGCCCTTTAATCCACACCAAACCTCCGAACAGCAACCCACCCAGACATTGCCCCTCGCCCCAACCCCATCCCTGCAACCTTATATTTCCTATGGCTAATCCACCTACACATGTTTGGACTGAAAGGAGAAACTGGAGCATCCAGACAACACCCATGTAGACACGGGAAGAATGTGCCAAGTCCACATAGACAGTTGCCTGAGGGTGGAATCGAACCCGGGTCCATGGTGCTGTGAGGCAGCAGTGCTAATCACTGAGCCACCGTGCTGCCCATAAAGGTGTGTCTATTCCCAATTAGATGTGTCAATAATTATAAATCAATTTTTACTCCTCTTAAAAACTTTGCTTGTCTGCTTTCAGAGGCATCATCTGACTTATTAGAAAAAGTAGGTTTAGCACAAAGACATTTTTCAGTCATCATTACTGAACAGTACGCTCAGAAATCATACGTTCCTTCAAAACCCTTTTAATACAGAATATCCAAATAGTTCCAGTTTCCAATTTCTCCTGGCCCCAAATTGAGAATATATATTCTCAACACAACTGAAAATCCATTATCCCGAACATCTACTTTTCAGTTCCACCAGAAATAAGTTGCAAGAGAAATCAAAGTATTGAAAAAGAGAAAGAAAAATATTATGTCAAATGGGCTGAACTTTACTTATCACCTAAAACAGCAAATGCTATTTGTCAAAACAAAATACTGCCCTTATGCTCACTAATAAAATTTAATGTGTGATTGTGGCAGGCAAGCAAGTCAATCTCAGGAACACATTTTGAAAATAAAGTGAACAAGAATAAAAGCCTTTGTATTCTGTTCCATATTATGACATCTTTTCATGTATTAACTGTACTTCATTCAATGTTTCCAGCTCCGCTCACAAAGTAAAAGCAAACCAACGTGTCACCTTTAGAGGAAATCAAAAGAGGATGAACAACCAAATCAAATCCCTAACACTCAAATGAGCAGCATCTGTGGACAGAAAGCAGAACTAACGCTTTGAGTCCAGCGAACCAGCTCTGAATAAAACCTTCTAATTTGGCTCCTTCATTTTGATCCAGTTAATTATGCTTCAATTGTAATCTGAAAACCACATGCTAAAGAACAGAGAGGAAGCAAATTTATATAAAAGCAACATGGTGGTAACAACATTAAAACAGTAGAAAACGCATTAAGTTCATGCAAAATTGAAACCCCATGGAATATAAGGCATTGTAGATTATTTTGACACAACTCTTCCTTGGTACCACAATTTTATAATTTAAAAACACAAATATGAATAACCTCTATGATTGCTTGCTTTCCCAGTACTGTAATAACATAAGCCTGATCTATCAGATTGACTACCCTCCACCACCATCAGTTTCTATTACTGTGACTAGACACATATTTCTTGGCATGGTCAAAAAGACCTTGAGAAGAAAAAAAAGCTATTGTAACAGTTTGTCAAAATCCTGGCAGCAAGCTTGAAAGAATTCTGCTACATTGCAAAAGGAACTGACAGCTTGAAAGAGGTATTGAGAAAACAATGAACAAGAATTGAGGATTATTGTTGACTAGATTCTGAAGGCACCCAAAACATTGAAAAGAAAATACATTGAACAGGTTCATTTAAAATGTCACGGCTCAGGAATCATGTTTTTATAATAGCTGTCAGTTCAGACTGAATTAAAGACGTAACAAGGACAGTTTCCTGAAAGCATTAATCAAAATTGTGCAGTCGAATAGCAGTGCAATTACAGCTTTTACTTACAGTTATACAACATATTTTGTCATTATCCAAGCACTGTATCTTGCATTGAATTATACAGCACAGGAGGTCAGTTAATTGTCTCCAATATTTCGTCCTATGCAACCTATTTCTACTGCACATATTTCACATTCTTACTTTTTTTCCTTTTTCAAGCACTTATCCAATTGTTTTTTTAAAAACAAGTTTAGATTCTGCTTCTGCCACTGTTTCTGGTCAGACTTCAATATGGTCACAAAATTGGTTGTAAAAAATCTAAATCTACATTTTTTTTATCATCTTCCTTGAGATTTTTGAAAAATTTTAATAAAATTACATCTATGCCTTCTTGCCAAAATGTGAAAGCAGTTTATTTTCCTAATTAGTTATGACTCAATTTTGAACTGTTCATTCAGATCTCCTTTACTAGTTTATTTAAATCTTTTCTCACAGCATTATTAGGTTTAAGATAAATTTGAAAAGGAGACAGTACTAATATTAAAGTTAAAAAGTTGTAAATGAGCTGGTTTTAAGGGGATAAGAATGGAACTAGAAACATAGCTAAACCAGAAAAAAAAAGTACAGATAAAATATTTAATTGCAGTGGGGAACATTTCAAATAGCAATCAAAGAGTCCAAACAAAAACCATGAAAATAAAGTAAAAAGCTAGCCAGTATTAGCACACCATGGATGAGTAAAGGAAAAGACATACTCAAAGTACCAGATATCAAAGGAGAGGAGGACAATTATCATTAGGGAAAAATTACAAACGCAAAATGAATCACAAAACTAACTTTACAAGGAATACTAAAGTAAATAAGAAAGACGCAGGGCCACAAAGGCAGGCATAGACATTATGTACATTCAAAGCTCATATGACAATAAAATATCACAAATATTAAATAATTACTTTTTCCCAGTATTTATTAGACAATTCAACTTGATAAGCATGACAGAAAAGGACATCAGCAAGGAATATAAAAATGATACTGTATTTGAAAAAAACTTTAGATATAATTGAGAAACTATTCAAAATTAGATTAAGACTGCTGGTCTAGATGGATTACAACCATTCTTTTTAAACAAAGTTATGAAAGAGATAGCACAGACATTATTAGATACAGACAAATTCATTAGAAAAGCGAATAGTGCCAGAGGACTGGCAGATAGCTAATTTGATTTCTATATATGAAAAGCAAAATAGAACAAAGCTAGGGAATTAAGGATGAATTAGTTTAACATTGGTGATGGAAAGGACAATGGAATCCTTAATCAAAGATGTGATGCAAAGACATCCAGAAACAGAAGCTGTACTAAAGGGTGATCAAAATATATTCTAAAAGGGAAAGTGATGTCTGAACAGCCTATTGAATGCTTTAAAGAAATAACTAAAATGGGAAAAAGGCATAATATAGTAAATACTAGGGGCTGGATTTTCTGGCCCAGAGCCAGGGGTGGGGATGGTGTTAAGTGGGGAAGAAATCAGGCCCAGCAGCGGGAAACAGAGGCTGAGGAGGGGCTGTGGGTCATAGGTACAATGTGCATGTAATTGACAAAATAACTTCAATGTAGGTGAGGTCAGATGTTTTGGTCAGAAATTTAAGGAGACAACATACTCCTGGGAAAATAAGTGACTAAATGGAACAGAGACACAGGAGGGATTTGGGAATATAAGTATGCAGATTATTAGAACTAATGATGCACGTTTATTAGGCAATAAAACACTGACTCATTTCTAGAGGGATTGTATTGAAAGCAGGGAGATTATGTTAAACCTATCCAAAAACTTGAATAGACCATACTTGAAGTATTGTGAAAGATTCTGGTCTATAATTGTAAGAAAGAATCAGGGGAACTGGAGATAATAACAATAAGTAATAACAAAGATTTGTTATCCAGAATGAGCCATACCCCTAGCCAAGCTGGTCCAGAATCAGCACAATACTGGTATCTACTCTATTATGTAGAAATTTCCCAGGTATCTCCTGCCCACAAAAGGCACGGCAAGTGCAACTCAACTAATTACTCTCCATCATCAGTAAAGCATCCTTGACAATGTTAATAAGAACACTTGCGTACAAAAAAATCTGCTCACTGGCACTCAACTTGGGTTCCGGTAGTAGCTGTTTGGCTCCTGACTTCATTTCGTCTTTTGTCCAAAAATGGAGAAAGAGTTGAACTCCAAAGGTGAGGTGGATTGGAAAGCTGATGACATCAAGATAGCAATCGAATGAGAGTGGCAATGAAGGAACCCTTGAAAAGAATCCTGGAGACAGTTGGAATCAGGAGGAAATCTCTCTGCTAATTTGAGCCATATCTAGTACAAAAGAAGATGGCTGTGGCTGTTCAAGGTCAATCATCTCAGCGACAAGATTTCTCTGGACAAATTATGTCACATTCAAATTACGTGTAAAATTCGATCATTTTATGGACACTATGTCTCAAAGGCCTCTTCACGCAAATGTATTAATTAGCAATGTCACATAACACAACTCCAAATTCTAAACAGCTTGATTCTTATTTGGTTCTTCAACATACTGTCTCGAAAACTCATCTCTCTTACACTCCAGGAATTCATCCTCCACAGCATCAGCACTTACTCAATTAACCCAACTTATATTCAAATTGAAATTGCCCCTATTTACTATATTACTCATGTTACATGTATTTCTATTCTCAAACATTAATGTTACTGTTTGTATTGTGTAAACATCTCCCACCAATGTTTTCTTCCTCTTGCTATTTCTTAGTTCCACCCAAACTGATTCTACACATTGAATCTTCACTCAAATAATCTCTCTTATTAATGTACTAAAGTAATCTCTTATTATGATTGGTATCCCATCCTCCTTCTCCTTTTTGTCATCCTTCCTGAAAGATGACTATCCTTGGATATTCAATTCACAATTACAGTGACTCTTCATCACAATCTCAGAGCCACAATTTTTGAAACAACAATTAAATCATTACCATTTACCTCAATTTGTTAATTTAAATCACCAACCTTTCTGCAAATACTACACACACTCAAATAGTCTGCCTTTAATTCAGACTTTTTAATATAATTCTCCATTTTTGTCTTATTTTTCACTTACTATGCTTCATTTGTCTTTATTTTTCCTTTCTATTTTCTATTGCCTTTCACCAATTTTGTTTCCCTTGAATGTGAGCTCCGTGTTACATTTCCATCTCCCTGCCAATCTCGTTTACACCCTCCCCAACAGCAATAGCAAATCTTCTTGTGAGAATGGTAGTCCTGCTCTTTCCAAATTACAAGCCATCCATCTTGTAAAGGATCCTTCTGCCCCAGCACTTGTTCCAATGCCTCAGAATTCCAATGCCTTGCTTCACCACCTACATCAGATTTTCAGCCACTTGTTCAATTGCTCACTGCTCCTGTTCCTCTGCTTGCTAATATGTGGGGCAGGGAGTAATCCTGACAATCTAAGGTCCTGATTTTCAATCTTCTTCCTACTTCCCTGAAATCTGCTTTCAGGACACCAGCTTCATACCTACCTAAATGATCAGTAGTAACAGAGACCATGGCCTCTGGATGTTCATCCTGCCCCAGGAAGATTTCTTGCAACCTCTCTGTGATATCCGTCAACTTGGCAGCAGGAAAGCAACAACATTCATCCCTGGAGATACATTTTCGACAACCTGTCCATTGCCCTTATGACAGAAGCAATTGCAGGACAAACCAAAACTAAAAACCAGCAATGTAAAAAAAAATCACTGGTAAATCCAACAGAAAATTCAGGCTGACATCTTGCCATTATTTGCAGTCTCTTTGACAAACTCTGTTACCTCAACACCCATGCTAATTACCTCAGATGGGGTGCCTAGTTCAGGTTTCATCAAATAATTCACAAACTAGACTTCATGTTCAACTCTGAGCAAGTTTCAGATCCAACGTTGTTTCCACTGCAAAGAGGTGCTGACTCCCCCATCTGGAATACTGCTACTTTATGCCAATGTTAGCCTCTTCACTGCTAAAGACCTCATACTTACTTACATCACTTTTGAAGTTAACTATTTCAAAACTCTACTCTCTGTAAACATCAAACCATCTAAAACTCTTTTGTATTTATCCTGTCCCAGCCTTTATTGTTTGCCCATCATCTGTACTTACTGATACATAAATATGTTGACTTCCTACTATCCACTGCCTCAAATTTAAAAGTCTCTTCTTTAAAATCCCTCCCCAGTTGCACTGTATCATATATTTGAGTGTTCTATGCCTATATCCTACATTTCTCACCAAAATACTCTATTCTTTTGTGTATTTTCTCTTCTCTTCATCCCAGGATTGGAATTGGCATCAATTGATTAGGTCTTATTTTTGGAATTTCCTCATTAAATATTTCAACCCCAGTCTTGTCCTTTGAAAGGTGTAACAAAATGAATCAATGCAACCAAGCCCTCACTCTGATTAAAATTCTGACTCCAACTAGTTGCTTTGAAGCACTACTGAGGGATAGCTATACATCCCTAAACTAAACCATAATGATGCACTATCAAATGGAAAAGAAAAATGACTACTGGAATGTAACTCAAACAAAGTAATTTAATCTCTGCGGCCTTCTTTGCTTTTCAGAAATAAAGAGTTTACTATTTTCCAAAAATTGATTTGTGATTCCCTACAACATTTTTTAGCATTTTACTTTTTCTATTAGAAGAAGAATAATAATAATAAAATAAAATAATAATAATAATAATAATAATAATAATAATAAACACAGGAAATATTTATCTTTATAGATTTGGATTCTGCTTATGCTTTCTGACCTTGTTAGTAAAAGCTGTTGAGTTCTGTGCAAATTTAAATATGCTGTTTGTATTTAGAAAGACATGATCAGCATATTGAATGACAACTTCAAATTATCCCAGTGCAAATGCGGACCAAAAGCAAAACAGAATGCCTCAAAAAGCTAATTAAGAACATGATCAGCATTCTTTTTAAACATAGCAGTGATCATACATCATAACAATAGCCTGTTTATTATACATCAAAATATATCAGCTTCCTCTTCCTCAGGCAAACACTCTGGGACCTTTTGATCTGTCTGTCTGTCTTTTCTTGTCTGCAAGCTCTCTGTCAAAGCATATTTTATGAACAATTTTACGAACAGTACTTCGTGACATGCTGAGTAAATCCAGAAAATTTCATAACTTAAAAAGTGAACTAAATGAATACAACACTACAAAAATATACCATCAATGTTAAGCTGTCATTTAATAAAATAATTTTGATTTGCTGCCTATATGTGCATAAAGCCAATGCCACTATATATCACGGTACTATCTTGTAGAAAAAGTAAAAATTGGAGTAATTACAACTTGAGAAACTAGTGGAGCCAATCTGCTCTGATTAAGTTCAAAATCACAACATTGTTGTCCTGATAGAAATCTGAGCTAGCTACATACAAACACTCTTCTCTTTAAGAGCTGTTAGAAATTTCAAGGATAATTGATTGAACCAGCAGCCCACATTATATCTCTGTCGATTCTTATTTCTATTGACTTCAACTACATGAAAGCAAAAGGGAAAGAGCCAGAGCCATTCTCAAACGTCTCCCACATCATTTCAGGCGCAGTGTTGTCAAAGTGTTGTGAACATGTTACGCAATCAGCTTTAGAACAACAAATGATTACAAAATTATTACCATTTTAAAAATAAAGGTTTTACACATAACATTCTGTATCTTGTTAGAACCCATGATGAGCATGTGTTTCTTGATCTACAATGTGTCTCCATCAAACATCAGGTTGCACAGACTTCATGATCAGTCATCAAGAGAAATGGGTAATAAACATACTGAATGCACATTAGTCTGATAATCATCAGGCCCAAGAAATGGGTTGCTGTAAAGAACATACGATTACAATTAACGAAAATAAGATCTTCCTGAGAAAAGGGCTGCAAAAGATAATTGAAATTGGCTTTGTCAGAATTTTGCAGAATTCAGTTTTGGAGGAATATGTAAAAGAAAATTCAATATATAACAAATCATTTATTGGTTGACTGTCATGATTTGCACAGAAGTATTCTGTAAGAGTTTGAAAAAACTGTGATGACAGAAACTGTAACTAATGAAATAAACCATTGCATAAATATGTAAAGAGTTTCAAATCAAGATTCTGATGAGAAAAGCTGGAAGAGAATGCTTATAAACAAGTATGTGGGAAAGTTACTCCAGAAAAATTTTAAGTGGCACCATGGAACTATGAATTACTTCATTTAAGACAGCTATAAAATATTTTATTCGACTTGTCAAGGGCCCCAACAACTCCCTGTGAACTTTGTAAGACAGTCCTCCAATCAAGAATATTTTGTATTGTAGTTGCAAATGGCACTAAAATTCCAATAGCTGCCCTAGTTAAGGAGCTATGGATGATGCTGTCATTCCATCCTGAATCTAAATTTATCATTTGTAGCCAAAGATTTATTTTTCTAACATATGCCATTTTAAAATAGGACCCACTAAGTAAAGCAGATGATGATATAGTGCTCCTGAGATGCTGCTTGGCCTGCTGTGTTCATCCAGCTTCACACTTTATTATCTTGGATTCTCCAGCATCTGCAGTTCCCATTATCACTGATGATATAGTACTGTGTTTTTATTATACTGTTATAAACAGGTAATCCAATCATCTGAAACATAAAAGCAAGAGAAATGGAAATGGAAACGAAAAGGATCACAGTTCTAGGCTTGCCTGTTCTGCTACTCAATTCAATCATGTCTGTTTTCTGCCCTAACTCCACTTTCTTGTTCACTCTATGTACCCTTTAATTGCTGGAGACACCAAAGTTCTGTATATAGAACATAGAACATTACAGCACATTACAGGCCCTTCGGCCCTCAATGTTGTGCCGACCTGTCATACCGATCTCAAGCCCATCCAACCTACACTATTCCATGTACGTCCTTATGCTTATCCAATGATGACTTAAATGTACCTAAAGTTGGCGAATCTACTACCGTTGCAGGCAAAGTGTTCCATTCCCATACTACTCTCTGAGTAAAGAAACTACCTCTGACATCTGTCTTATATCTTTCACCCCTCAATTTATAGCTATACGCCCTCGTGCTCGCTGTCACCATCGTAGGAAAAAGGCTCTCCCTATCCACCCGATCTAACCCTCTGATTATTTTATATGTCTCAATTAAGTCACCTCTCAACCTTCTTCTCTCTAACGAAAACAGCCTCAAGTCCCTCAGCCTTTCCTCGTAAGACCTTCCCTCCATACCAGGCAACATCCTAGTAAATCTCCTCTGTACCCTTTCCAAAGCTTCCACATCCTTCTTATAATGCGGTGACCAGAACTGTACGCAATACTCCAAGTGCGGCCGCACCAGAGTGTTGTACAGCTGCAGCATAACCTCTTGGTTCCAGAACTTGATCCCTCTATTAATAAAAGCTAAAACACTGTATGCCTTCTTAACAGCCCTGTCAACCTGGGTGGCAACTTTCAAGGATCGGTGTACGTGGACACCGAGATCTCTCTGCTCATCTACACTACTAAGAATCTTACCATTAGCCCTGTACTTTGCCTTCCGGTTACTCCTACCAAAGTGCATCACCTCACACTTGTCTGCATTAAACTCCATTTGCCACCTCTCAGCCCAGCTCTGCAGCTTATCTATGTCTCTCTGCAACCTACAGCATCCTTCGTCACTATCCACAACTCCACCGACCTTAGTGTCGTCTGCAAATTTACTAACCCATCCTTCTACGCCCTCATCCAGGTCATTTATAAAAATGACAAACAGCAGTGGGCCCAACACTGACCGAGGTGTCAGTATCTGAGCTGGAGGAGGATGCGGGGAACAGACATGGGTGCTTCCTCTGAAGGATCTGTGGCTTCCTCAGAGGTGGAGCAGAAAGTGACATCCTTAAGGGCTGGTTTCTTCATGGTGGTTACCATGCAGGTACTAATCGTGTCTGCAGCAGACAAGAAGGCACTGATTGCAAGTTTTCACCATGTTAAGAATGTAATCATAACGGTAGCAATGGGAGAACCTTGCACCCATTTAATCTTACTTGGTTGCTGGACCATGGATGTCTTTGCATCACTTTGTGAGCAGCAAGAGTCCTCTCCCACTAAGGCAAGTATTTCCTTCTCATAGGCAGTGAGGAGATGAAGGTCGGGCACCCCACTTGCCTTGGTACTCTTTGCCCTATTGTGGGATGTTTTCTCCTTGAATAAGGCAAGGTAAGGATTACATGAGGTGATATTGGCTGGAGTAGCTGTTAGTGTTGGTGCAGGTAGACAAAAGTTTGTGAGATGTCCTGGGTTAATGAGAGGGCATGAGAGTTTAATAGCCCCAGGGTGGAGTGGTTGAAAGCAAGTGAGGGAAGATCTTGCATGCAGTAATGACCCAAGTGGCAGATCATAGGCCTTGGTGGGAGGTAGATACAACGGCAGAGTTAGCGAACAGCGAAACAAAGAGGTGGGCCTTACTCTTGCAGAGTGCAGGTAGGTCATTACCCTTCCAACTGCACTGCTGGACATTTCTCTGGACCGTGAATATCACAATGATTCAGGTGGCAATTTCACACGAGGCTGGCAGAGTCTAGTAGCGAGATCTCCTCCAGCAGTCCTATTGCCAAGTCTTACCCTTGAACAGATTTGACGCTGAAATATTCACAAACCTCGAGGTAGAGGGTTTCAAAGATTCACAGCTCTTAAGATAAGACTCACCTTCATCCTAAATCATCAATCACTTACCTGAGACTATGCCCTCATCTTCTACACTTTTCAACCAGGTAAAACCTCTTTGTATCTGCCCTTTCAAGACCCTTCAGAATTTTAGATATATCAATGCAATTATTTCTCATTCTTCCAAACACCACAAAATATAGGCTCAGTTTACTCAGCTACTCATTGAAGGACAACCCCCCAACCCGTTCTAGTGCTGCCAGTGAGAGTATATTCTTCTTTAAATTTGATGACCAAAGCTATCAACAATTATATATTTGTGGTACCGTCAAAGCCTTGTACAACTACAGCAGGAATTCATTGTTCTTGTACTCCAGTCCCCTCTGCAGCAAAGCCCAACATGTCATTTACTTTAATTATTTACTGTGCCCGGATGTTAACTTCATTTCCTTCTATGAGTATGCATAAGTCTTTAATATCAAGTTTCAGTATCAACATTTGAATGTTTCCTGTACTTTTAAAAACATCTGTTTATTTTTATTCTTAGTAACAAAGTTAATCACCCACATTATGTTCTGTCTGAAAGAGTGATGGAAGCAGATTCAATGCTAAATTTCAAAAAGTAAGAATGTTTAAAACAGTGAGCAAAATAACAAAGTAGGCTCCATGTGTGCTGGACTTCTTATACTTCCATCAAATGATATTTTAATGCTATTTGGATTCCAGATTAAGTTAATTTTCCATTACATCAGAGGCAGAGAGATGTTCATCAAATTTCCATCACTGCCCCTAAGGCAACATGACAACAGAATGAATGATTACTGATTACCATATATGAGGATTTGATTATTCATTTGATACTTCATATCAGTTCACCCTTTTTTTCATAAAATTAGGGGGAAAAATACTTTTAAGAGAACTGCTGATTATAGCAAACAGATTTCGAATCAACCTCTTTCAAAGAGACTTGCTTTTGCTTAAACTGTTGGCTATTTTAGGAAATCTATTAAATCATAAAATTTGCAATTGGTGAACGGTAGTATAAGAGAAAATGGGTCGAAGTCAACGTTGAACACAAGGATGAATCCAAACATTAACACTGATAGAAGGTATTTGGTTGATGTTGATGATAATCATTCCAGGAAATGCATAGATTAGCAATCTGTGTTCTTTAATGTTTTATAAATTCAACAGCAAAATTGCCATTGCCACCAAACCTCTGAAGTTACGTTCAGCTACAAAACTGCAATTTCCCTGAAAAATAATGAAAGGGTTATGTCTATGGATTTGACCTGTTTCAACTCCAGTTACAAAAAAAAGCAAGGTGCAATTATCAAATATCCTTACCATTAAATCTTTTAACTTCATGTAGCACAGCTTTCAGTATAAAAATCTTTAAAAACTACACTATCTGAAAGTCCACTAAGATAATTTTAAAATAAAACTGTATTGTAATTCCATTCACTAAAGAAAAGACATGTTTTTGATTTTAAAGCTGAAACGAAACTTGATATTCACGAGTGCAAAAGCAAACTGCCATAAACTGACAGCCTTATTCTATTCACCAGTAATTAGACCAAAACTACCCTTTACTCTTGACACTAATTATCCAAAATGTCCTTAAACAAATGAACCAATTGCTTTTAAACTTCCCCATCAATTATATCACACTTTCACCCGTCAACTCAATTTACAATGGGATTTTTCCAATGAAGTTGGAAGCTAAACCTTAACAGGTAATTACTGAATAGTTCCAGTCTAGTTTCATTTACTCCCAATTATTTAACTAAGTTCACTTGGATTATCAAGACATTAATGGTTGCTTATGGTTAGGAGGATGAGAGTATCGTGAACCAGGCACCCCAGGAAATGATCACCCCAGGTGCAATCAGAATTCAGAATACTAGGTGGGTAGTCCAGCCGGAAGGACAGGGAGAGGTGATAGGTGCACAGCCTTCATTGTGGGTGCCTTTTTCAAATCAGTACTGAGCTTTGAAAACTACAGGCAGTTATGATGATCTCAGTTGAGACAAAAACTGTTCTTATTAACACTGAGGTCTTGGTATCTGGAACTTTCTCTCTTCTCAGTTTAGCTACTCAGACATTTAACTCATCGTTAGTGAAGTTATTCCGTTTTTAAGGATTTAAAAGCCTTTCAGCCAATGCACAGAATTTCCATTGAATCCTGCTTGAAAACAATGTTCTTGTTTGCCGACTCGGGCTGAACTGTGCCCAAACTGCTTTACCAGCAAGTCACCACCCAGGGGCCTACATCAAATAGAACATAGAACATAGAACATTACAGCACAGTACAGGCCCTTCGGCCCTTGATGTTGTGCCAACCTGTCATACCGATATGAAGCCCATCTAACCTACACTATTCCATGTACATACATATGCTTATCCAATGACGACTTAAATGTACCTAAAGTTGGCGAATCTACTACCGTTGCAGGCAAAGCGTTCCATTCCCTTACTACTCTGAATAAAGAAACTACCTCTGACATCTGTCCTATATCTTTCACCCCTCAATTTAAAGCTATGCCCCCTCATGCTTGCCGTCACCATCCTAGGAAAAAGGCTCTCCCTATCCACCCTATCTAACCCTCTGATTATTTTATATGTTTCAATTAAGCCACCTCTCAACTTTCTTCTCGCTAACGAAAACAGCCCCAAGTCCCTCAGCCTTTCCTCGTAAGACCTTCCCTCCATACCAGGCAACATCCTAGTAAATCACCCTATAATTAGCTTCTGGTTGACTTTGGTTACATTGCTCCTCCAAAAGGCAGCCTGATCACATGATCAGTTACTGGAAACAAGTTGATTTTGTGTTATAATAAATCTTTCGGCGAAATCAAACTCTTAAATGGACACTTCACCCCTAATACAAACCATAGGTTATTTACAAAAATCACATGGGCCACACAGTTTGATGACTACTTGAAGCAGCACAATCCACATAGCGGTACAGGTGGGCACAGGCCTTCATATTAAAAAAAAGCAAACAGAAGAAATAAGGTTATTAAAGGACAGTTGCAGAGTGAGACAATCCTCCATTCTCTAACTATCATTATGAATGCTTGGTGCATTGCCTCCTTAGTACCATGATATTCTTCAGGGGAAAGGGAGTGAGCCAGCAGTTGTAATAGACACTGGTGTGGACAATATCAACATAGCAGATACAAAGGTCAGATTTTCAGGACAAAGTCATTACTGGGTTATTTTCAAGGCAGCAAGCTGACGAAGGTAAAGTGCAATGGGAGACACAGTGCTGGATGGAGAGCTTCTAATTCTTAGCACATTGCATCAATACTGGTGCAGGAGTCACCAATTCAAAAGATTAGTTGCACCTCATCAAGACTGACAGCAATGTACTCATGGAAAGGTTTACAAGTATGAAAAGAAAGGGGAATATGCATCAGCATAGTAGTAAAGAGACATTACATGCATCATAGAGTGAGAGGTTTTTGAGAGTAACACAAAGAGAAATAATTTTAGAGAAAAAAAATCAAAATATTAGATGGGGGGTGGACAAAGAAGGATTACAAAGAAAGCAAAGATCGGTTTAAAACGCAAGTATGCAAATACACAAAAGTGTGGTGAATAAAGTGGACACGACATGAACACAAAAAACCAGAAGGGAATATTACCTAGTGACAAGAATGAAAATATGATCCAAAAACAGTAGGACCGGGTACTTACTGTTCAAGGATACACTGTGTTCCAAAAAAATAGCATACAAAAGCAGGAGGTAAGGTTGCAATACTGACAAAGGAAGACATGATAGCACTGAAAGCAGAGGATGTCCTTTAGGGGGAACAAAAACAGGATGGAGTTGCAAAGCAAAAAATGTACAATTACTCTGCTGGGAATAATCAGGAGGCCTGCAAATTGTGAAAAAGAAATAATGATTAGATTCCCTACAGTGTGGAAACAGGCCCTTCGGCCCACCAAGTCCACACCACCCCACGAAGCATCTCACCCAGACCTATCCCCCTATAACCCACATCCCTGAACACTATGGGCAATTTAGCATGGCCAATCCACCAAGCCTGCACATCTTTGGACTGTGGCAGGAAACCGGAGCACCTGGAGGAAACCCACGCAGACACAGGGAGAGCGTGCAAACTCCACACAGACAGTTACCTGAGGCTGGAATCAAACCTGGGTCCCTGGCGCTGTGAGGCTGCAGTGCTAACCACTGAGCCATCGCGCTGCCCCAAAGTCCTAAAGGAGTAACTCTGTAGAGAAATCATGAGATGAGTAAGCAATGTAGGGAGTGATACTGGGATAATTTAATTGCCCAAATATTGATTTATATAATGTTAGATTAAAGAGTAAAGAAGAGAAAGAATTTCTGCAAAGTATTAAAAAGAACTTCTTTGACCAGCTTGTTTCTCATCCAATCAGAAATGATCTGATGCTCAGTCTTCATAAATAGAGATTAAAAAAGGGATGTCATGCAGAATCTTTATGTTAAGGCCCCAACAATGGTCACCACAACGCGGAAAGGATGAGAAGATCCCTGAGAGTGTGCAACCTGAACGGTTGTAGGGATGAGGGATTTTAGTTATGAGATTAGGTAGGAGAAAGTGGTATGGTTTAAAGAAGATTTGATAGAAGTATTCAAGCGTATGACAGGTTTAGATAAGGCAGACAAAGTAAAACTGTTCCCATTAGTGGATGGCACAATGACAGTGTGAAACAGAGTTAATGATTTGCGCATTAGACGCCAGAAAGATGTGAAGAACAACCTTCTGTGAACAAGTGGTACTGACCTCAAGCTTGCAGTCTGAGAGAGTGTCTGAAAGTGAGGATAATGAATAACTTTCAAAGGAAATTGGATGGACACTTGAGGAAAATAAACTTGCAGAATTACGGGAAAGAGCACAAGATTGTGACTGAGAGCAGTTTGTCACACACAGAGCCAGCATGGATTTGATAAACCAAATAGTTTCTAGCCTTAAATGGGGGATTTGAGAAAATTGGATTGAACAAGGTCTGCCACATCTATAGCTGCTGAATTACATCAAATTAATCATTTAAAAATCATAGAGCAGTCAGAGAGAACAAAAGCCATCTACAAATTTGCTGATGATGCTACCATGGACGGATGGATATCAAACAATGAGGAGTCAGAATACAGGAAGAAGAGAGACAGCTTGATGACATGGCGCAATGGTAACAGTCTGTCTCTTAATGTCGGTAGAACTAAAGAACTGATCATTGACATCAGAAAGAAGTAAGGAGAACATGACCTCATCCACATCAACGGAACAGAGGTTGCGGGGGTCGAAAGGGTCAAGTTCCTCAAAGTGATGATAACCGACAGCCTGACCTAGACTTCCAACATAGGTGCGATGGTCAAAGGGGAACAACAACACCTCTTTTTCCTCAAGCTGCTTAGGAAATTCGGCATGTCCATAAAGACCCCCACCAACTTTTACTGATGCACCATAGAAAGCATACTGTCCAGGGGCAGTAACAGCCTGGTAAAACAACTGCTCTACCTAGGGCCGCAGGTTACTGCAGAGGTTGTGTGCATAGCCCAGACCATCACAGAAGCTAACCTCCCATCTATAGATTCCATTTACACATCTCATTGCCATGGAAAGGCTGCCAACATCATCAATGACCCATCCAACCCTGGTTATGCTCTCCTGCAACCTCTTCCATCAGGCAGAAAATATAGAAGCTTGAACAGATTCACTAACAGGTTAAAGAACAGTTTCTTCCTTGCAGTTATTAGATTGGTGAATAGATTCTCTAACTTCACACAATGCTGATTCTGTTAATGTTGGTCTTATCTTACATTCATCCTGTGCAGTGTAACCTGTGTGCCTTACTCTGTCCAAGTTTTTTCACCCTATGATCTGTATGTCCTGGCTTATTATGATCTGCCTGTACTGCTCGCAAAGAAAGCTTTTCACTATATTTAGGTACACATGACAATAAATCAAATCTTAGCAATACAAAGCACTCGATCCATAAATTGCTTGGAACTGGAAATATATCGAACTCTTTTCCTGCGGGTATCTGCAATAGGTTCCCACTCGTATATCTTACAGTGGACAGTAAGGTGTGAGTTAAGGGCAAAGAGACTACACCAGCGTTACAGATGGAAGATATTTAAGTCGAAAACATACCACATCATTCTGTCCAGCTGTGCTGCCCACTATGTAGTTGTCTAGAAGCGGAAGCTGTACAAATAAGGTAACATTGCTATCAGTAAATGCTGTGTTGAGCACCACACCCCAGGCCAATTGAAAGTGAATGCTGAAGTATTTTTATACATGAATGGTAATTACAACCTGGAATTCTCGCCCGAAAAGACTGCAATGCTCAGCAGTAACAATCTTCAAGATTGAGAATGATAGTTTCGTTTACAGTAAATGTATCTACAAATTAGAAGCAAAGGCAGGTTAGCAGAGTCAAAGTACAGGTCAATCATGATCAAACTCAGTGTGAAAGAGAGTTTTAAAAAAAGCCATACTTGGAAATAAACATACTGAACCTCCATTTTGAAACATGCAAGTTGGACCATTATGCATTATTAGCAAATTTTGCTGTTTTGTTTTCCCTTCTATAAATTGGCAGAACAGAATCAAGAGAATGAATCACCACCTCCTGTTCTGATGTTCCTATATAGCACAAGACCATATTGGAATGCAAATGCATATTTTTATGTAGATCATTTTCGATATTTGAAGTAAAAACAGCAGATTTTACTGTGAGCATTTATTACTGATTTACAAGAATGTGAAAAAGTACTTTTCTTGTTGTCATAGTTATTAGTAAAATACAGACAACGATCCAGGTGGTTGGAATGGCATATATTTCCCCAATTTGAGTTTTATGACTGCACACATGGATGTCCAGATGGAGGGAATATTTGAGTCAACCTTACTATTATCTCTGATTTGCAAAGAACAGATGAGACTTGTGTTGAGAACTATGTTTGAAACATATTTCAAATGAGGCATTTGCAATCTATTTGAACTTAGGATGCTTGATCAGGTCTGCTGCCCTGGCAAGAGGCAAGAATCAAAGCAATCAAGCAAAGCTAGATTGCTAAAAAAACTAACACGGTCACATATCCAACAAAACTTGACTGGCACAACTCCTTCAATTTAGCTTCAAGACTTTAGGCCTAGAAAAAGAGTACAAATTATATATTTACATTCCTGTCTAAGCAATTGGCGGACATTTGGAGATGATTTGTTGGAGCCCATGACCTCGTTAATTGATGAAGCCAAATGGTCGCTATCTCCTAGAGACAGATTACCAGTTTCTACCAATGTTCCTGCTGTTCATTCTTGCCAAAATTCCAGCAATGCCTTCTTGGGGTTCATTAACTCAAATCAAAACAATTAAAAACAGCTGAAAAGAGCTGGAATAATCTTACATTCATAATTTATATAACTGTTGTATAAGCTTTCAACATGTAAAATCCAGGATAATTTCACTAGCTTTCTGAACCAGGATAAATTGCCACAGGAAAACAATGTCAGATTCAAGACAAGGCTCCATTTTTATATAAGTTCGTTCACTTGGTGCTTCCTTTTTTACAACGTGATTATTTAGTCAGAACCCTACGCAAATATCTAGTAATGCTATAAGCTTTTTTTTAAAAAATGAAACGACTCACACCTTTTTAAAGCACTGCTTCGTATAGTGAGAGAGGTATAAGCAACTGACCTGAAGTAAGCAATTTCAAAATCAGTTTTGCATTTGCAAGGCAGCTAAGCTGGATTTATTGTAATGAGATGCACAAGCACAGTTTAATGACTTCAAAGTATACACACTAAACACAGACTAATGCTGCAGCAAAAAATCAGATATGAAAACCCAACACTGGACAAGATCTTGTAGTTCCAGGATTCCTGATCTGGAAATTCCACCCTTCCCCATTTCCAACCCCAGTTATTTTTACCAGTGGGGTATGGCCTCACTTGCAAATGAAGGAAACTCAAACACAGCTGGACCAGTTGAGTTCAATGTTTGAATTCAACAGGACTCATTTTCACTGCAACAATGTCCTTATCCCACAATGTGTGACTTATTAATTTTTTTCTGAAAAATAGGTGTAACAGCTCGGAAGAGGTTGGTAAGACCTTTCAAGATGCAAAGTTATTAAATCCCCTCCCTTTTAGATTTTGATTTTAAGAAAGCCTGCCTGTCTCTCTGAACTGACAAAAATCGGTGCTTTCAGTTTCAATAGTTGTTTGTTGAAAGAACCCAAAGGGATATCATGACAGCACAATTGCTGCTTGACTGCTTCCACAACCCACTATTTGAGAGGGGAGTAGTGGGGTTACTGCAGCTTCAGGGTTTGATTATAGATCCAAGAAATCATTAAGCAAAAACCAAAAGAACTGAGGATGCTGTAATTCAGGAACAGAAACAAAGTTGCTGGAAAAGCTCAGCGCGCCTGGCAGCATCTGTGAAGGAAAAAACAGAATTAACGTTTCGGGTCTGGTGACCCTTCCGCAGAACTGAGTTAATTCTGAAACGTTAATTCTGTTTTTTCTTTCACAGATGCTGCCAGGCGTGCTGAGCTTTTCCAGCAGCTTTGTTTTTGTTCCAACCATTAAGCACTTCGCTATCTTTTATCTGAGATCATTTATACAAATGTTTGCTCTTATAATGGATTAAGTACTTTTTAATCCATTAGCATTATTGTTTTGGACTTTATCAATGATTTCTTTTAATGTAGTGAGTTTTGTAATACATGCATAGGGCTGAATCCTACTTTTGTAGCTCAATGCAAGATGATTACGATGAGTTTTTGGGGCAATTCCTGCTGTGAGGTCAGTGGCATTTCTCATTGTTTCTTATCAAACTTGCCTTACTAACTACTTATCCTGCTCCGATGGCATTCTGCACTTCAGAATTCAGCTCCAGCCTACCATGTGCTGTTTCCAAAATAGCTCGTCACTCAACAGATATTCACCAAAGATCCAGCATCCCTTGCAACTACACCATCATTAAAAGGCTGCAGTGCACATGGACAAGCTCTGGTATTTTGAAATTGCCCCACTCAGTCAAGGAGATTTCCAGAATATACCTGAGAAAGAGGTGGTAGCAACATGCTTCTCCATTAGGAACTTGGAGGTCCTGGTACAAGTTGAAGTGCCAAGTAAAGAAGGACCTCACCAGAGGAACAGCAAAAGATGCCACACAACAGCAATCCTGGCAGCCTAGTCCAAAGATCCCCACCCAGATTAAAACCATCTTCATGGTCCATTGCAATGACCGACAATGCTTTGAAAAGTCAATGACTTCCTTTGTTTCAGGTTAAGTGCTATACTCTTCTCTCTGCAATCTCACATTCACCCGGTTTCTTCTCCCAGTTTCTTCTCCCACCTCCCACTACAACTGATACTCTATCACTCACTGTTGTATGAAAATTCTTCCCTCATTTGTTGTCACCCACACACCCTCTGTACTACCTACTCAATTGCTTAGGATGCCTCACTGCCTGCACCAACACTAACAACTGTGCCACTCACTTCCATCTCTCTCAATCCCCTTTTCTCTTCTTCATTACAGAAGAAACCAACCCACAATTCAGCAAACAGAATTTGCATGGGTACAGTCATGCCCACCATCAGGAATCTTGCTTCCTACAGTGAGACAATCCTGGCCCTTGCACAAGTACTCCTGTGGGGATGCTAAAACATCCATGACCCATTAACCATCTAAGTACTACTTTTCATTCTACTGATCATAGTAATCCCACAATCAGTCACTCTCATTCATTGCACACTATATCTAACCATTGATCGCAACCACCTCCCTTTCATTGTCTTGCACATACTGCCTCCAACTCCACCACCATCATGATGAAATATAGGAAGGATGCTATGAAACTGGAAATGGTGCAAAAAATGATTTATATGGATGTTACCAGGGCTGGAAGGTTTCAGTGATAGGGAGAGACTGGAAATATTTGCTCTGGAGCATAAGAGTCTGACGGTTGACCTGATAGAGGCTTTGACACGAATGACTTGTGCTAAAGGATCTGTTTCCATGCTATATCACTATATGAATCCATTCTATGAAATGGCCAGCTTCTCAGAAACCACTACATTGACTTCTGAGGAAGACAGTACAGAGGCCTCAGAGGAAGCATTGGCAAATGGAATCCTAAGCGATTCATGCTTTTTTCATATGTCAGTCCTGCCATCCCAGGAACCAGTTTGGTCAGGACTGGTCAGGGATGACCCGTGACCCACCCGCTTGACTAGCGAATTATCCCCGGGATGAGAAGTACCCAGAGCCCTGACTGATGCTCATAAATCTCCCCAACTGCATTAGCCTTAACCCTTTACTCCTCATTGACTGGCCAACGTGGAGCGTCAAGAACGACCATAACCAATTCCCTAATATACACAGCCACAGACACTGAGTGACATTCCTCCTAAGCTGCACAGCTGCTGGGTAGTCCCATACATGCCAGCCCTGTTAGCATACTGTTAGGTGGGTTTCTACTTCTGGAAGCCACTGCCACAGAAAAGACAATTAGAGTGAAAACACAGTCAATCCCCTGGACTAGTATTGGTGGTTGCCCATGATTTGCTGTACTGGGTTCCCTGACTCATGAGTCCCTCCATAGATTTCAGTGAGGAGCACTGCCCACAGAATTGGAGACGTGACTACCTGCTTACTACATTTGCAGTATATTTACTGGGTACATTGCTGATATATGGTTCAAGTATGAGCCTGACATAGCACTTTGCCAAACAGCAAGATATACAGTCATTTGTCTGCTAACTGCAAGATGAGCTGCCTGGTTCTGTGCTATTTGACATGGTGAGGCAAGACAAGACTTGGATGGCTGTCAGCATGCAGATAAACTGTGTGAGTGAATGCTAAGACAGCAAGTAAGCAGCCCTGACATCCAGCCTGCTCCAGTCTTTGAGCTGGGCACTGTCCCTGTGCACAAAGTGTCCTTGCCACAGCCTTTCACTGCTAGTTGCCAATGTGCCCTACAATGCAGTTCTGTACATCCAGAGCATCCAGCAGCAGGTGCCATGATAATTAGGAGGTACTGCCAAATGCCAGGTACCTAGGTCCATAGATGGGTGTGTGAGGTGGTTGGATCGTGCTCAGGGATGCTGTTTGTCTTAAGTAACACAGAGATCCTTCACAACCAGTGGTGAGCTTAAGCTGCTGGGTACCTGCTCAGAATTCCATGTAGAGAATTCACAATGTCTAGTTTGTTCAGCACGTTTTGTGGATTGGAATCTGAATATTAATAAAGAGAGCTAATATGTTGTCAAACAGCAATAATCTCCTTTAATTGGCCACTGTCCGCTACCTAAAATCTTGTCTCACTGCTTGACAACAACATAAAAGATGAAGCAATACGCTCCTGTTGTTGAAATAGGCTTCACCATAGCAGTCATCAGATTTCTGCCACAAAACCACACCTTGGTCCACAGTGGTTCAGATCCCTATAAGTTTCCACCTTTAGAAATTAATTTTATTTATTCGCAGTATCTTGAGGTTTTCCCATGGTGGGTATTGGGTGAATTGGCAGCGTGGTAGAAGGGTACAGGAACATGGAACAGTACAATTTGCCCTAATTTGGTATGGGATCTATAAAGGGCCAGGGGATGAGAGATGGGACATGGATTGGCATGGAGAGAATGAGGGCCCAATGAGGGAGGGTGGAGTCATGGCATGATCTAAATTGGCAATGGCTGGAGGGTGGTGGGGTAAAGGAATGTGAGGGTGAGGGTTAAAAGGCAAAACATTTTATTAAGCTCCCAGGGCAGTTCTTTTTATCAGGCCACCCCAGTACTCCATAGCCTTAGTGTTCATTCCTGAAATATTCTTGGGCGCAGTGCGGCCTGACTCCAGCGCTTGGAACAAAGATTTTATAATTCAGGGCACTTTTTCCCAAATGGTTGTACATACAGCAATGCTGCAGACACTACACAGCTACCTCAGAAGCAAATGTCTGGTCCACTGTCTCAAAATTCACATTTTCTTTTGTAACACATTTTCCACAACACTGGCAACAACTTCAATATGAAATATAAATGTCAGATTAACTGAGGAATCAGAACACTAGCTAATGCTTTCACCCCTACATGTTTAAAATAAAAAGTTTCCAAGATCTGACCTATGGATCTTTACATTCAGTAAAGGTATATCTTTAAATTAAGCAAAAATCAACTACGTAACTAATTAAATAATCATCAGTTCTGAACTGGCTGAGATAAACTATTATTAAACCTACATTTTCTAAATGGAATGTGATATCAGTAGCAAATAATAAATTAATATATGATCATATTCATTTACAAACATTGGCTCAGGAACACAAATGAAACCCAAATTCACTATTATTTCAGACAACAGACCATTTCAGGCACATGGGACTCCTCAGACAGGTCCATACACCACAACATAATCATTACCAGTCATCCATACTGGAAATTTAAATACACCAGAATTTTTGTTCATTAGAACATAGAACATAAAACATAGAACATTACAGCACAGTACAGGCCCTTCGGCCCTCGATGATGTGCCAACCTGTCATACCGAACTCAAGCCCATCTAACCTACACTATTCCATGTACGTCCATATGCTTGTCCAATGACGACTTAAATGTACCTAAAGTTGGCGAATCTACTACCGTTGCAGGCAAAGCGTTCCATTCCCTTACTACTCTGAGTAAAGAAACTACCTCTGAAATCTGTCCTACATCTTTCACCCCTTTCTGACTTCAAATATTGTACTTACACATACTTTGGTCTAATTTACCAGTGATTCTCTTGTGGTAATTTACAGGAATTTCACACATCGTGCCATCTGAAAAATAAACAACTTGATTTGTTCCGAAGAGTTTTGGATTGATATTGTCATTGATTGCGAGAGACAAAACCATGGAGTGATTTGACCTCACATTTGTTTGAAACAAACACTTCAGCAAAAGCAACAATTGATATATCCATAAGGGAAATTTTTCAGAAAGATTTTAAACACTTTCTTTCAATAAGGAAATATACAGGATACTTATGGTGAATCTTAATTTTCAACTGGATTGTAACCTAATGCTAAATGTGAGATAAAAGGAGCAGCTTTGACATGACTGAAGTGATTTACTTGCCCCCACGGGCTCTGATCTTCTAAAATCAGCTCTAAAAGCTGCATCTTGCAAAAAATAAGCTCGCTGGCAGAGGAATTCAGTTAAGACATGGGAGCTAAAGTATTCAGTATGCTTAGAGCTATAATAAGCTTTTACCTCAAGGCTAAATTAACCTGAAACACAGTATATTTTTGCCCTTTATTATTGTCATCCCACCTTTTGGAAGATTAACAATCCCAATGCATGCGGCTAATTATTAGCAGTCATCAGTATTCCATAAAGCATTATGCCGACGTGCAATTATTTCATAATGGAAATATTCAACAGGGAAATCAAAAGCAAACTTTGAATGATTTGATTATTTCTCACATTGAAGATACTGGCTCTTCACATAGTGCTATACTATAACTATGGTTATTGACTGACAAAGGGAAAATAACCAGCAATCCAAGTAATGTTAATGTTTACTGCGAGTCCTGCATTTCTCTGTCATGATTGAAAGTTTTATTTCTCTTTACCAGATTCACATTTACGGTTTGTTTCCATAAACTTCATATGACCCTTGGTGAAGTCAATGAAATGGATTTTTAAATCACTTCAAGGGAAGTGTATCTGGGCTATGATTCAAAAGATTAACATAATCCCACCTTATCTTTCTTTTACAAATTCTACTGTATTCCTCAAAATGATGTATAACTAGCTGGAACAGCAACATGCATCATACCTCAAATTATTGTTCAGAAAATTCATATTAAGACAACTGTATCCATTGCAGAACTTGCAGATAGTTTCAGGAAAAGAAATTTTCTTTGGATAATGTTTACCTTCAAGGTTAAAAGGTAAAATTTAAACAAGAACTCCAAACATGAATTTGAACAACTAATAAAGGAGATAAATAAAACTAGGAAGTGCTTAAAAATAAAAATCATAAGGTCTGGCAGCACTGATAGAGAGAGAAACAGAATTAATGCTTTGAGTTCAATGTGACTCTTTGGAACTGAAGTGAGGGTGAATTATAATGGAGCTCATGCAATGATAAAGGTGAAAAAGTCAGGTGAAACAGAAAGGAAGGTCAGATTTGAGGTTAGAGGTCAGGGACATTAATTGGCAAAGACAAAGGTGTGGCAATGCTTGTTGCGAGGGCTCATTACCCTGCTCACTAATGTACAGTTTGGGTTCCGCCTGGATCTAGCGGCTCCTGACTTAATTACAGCCTTGATTTGAATATAGACGAAGTGCTGAATTCCAGTGGTGAGGCAAAAGTGACTGCCCTTCACATCCAGGCTGCATTTTACTGAGCGTGGAATCAATGGGTATTATGGGGCAAACTCACCACTGGTTGGATCATGCGTAGCATATAAGATGATGGTTGTGGTTCTTGGAGGTCAGTCATCTCAGCTCTAGGATTTCTCTGTCGGAGTTTCTCAGGGTAGTGTCCTAGGCCCAACCATCTTCAGCTGCTTCATTAACAACCTTCCCTCCATCACAAGGTCAGAAATCGCAATTTTTGCCAATGAGTGCACAACGTTCAGCACTATTCACAATTCCTCAGATGCTGGAGCAGTCCATGTTCAACTGCAACAAGATGTGGACAATATCTAGGCTTGGGGTGACAAGTGGCAAGTAACGTTTGCACCACACAAATGCCAGGCGACGATCATCTCACCATCACCCTTTGATATTCACTGAAACCCCCTCTATCAACATCCTATGGGTTACCATTGACCAGAAACTCAACTGAACTCATTAAATAAACACAGCGGCTAGAAGAGCAGATCAGAGGCTAGGAATGCTGTGATGAGTGACTCAGCTCTTGAGCCCAAAAGTCAGTCCGCTATCTACAAGACAAAAGTGAAGACTGCAATGGAATACTCTCCACTTACCTGGATTAATGCAGCTCCAATAGCGCTTAAGAAGTTTGACACCATGCAGGACAAAGCAGTATGTTTGATTGCCACCACATCCACTCCCTCCAACCCCTCCACTTAATAGCAGCAGTGTGTACTGGCTACAAGATGTAGTGCAGAAATTCACCAAAGATCTTCAAACAACACCTTCCAAACCCTGACCACTTTCATCTAGAAGGACAAGGACAGTAGATACATAGGAACACCTTTACCTATAAGCATTCCTTCAAACCACTCTCCATCCTGAATTGGAACTATGTCACTGTTGCTGGCTCAAAATCCTGGAATTCCCTCTCTAATGGTCCTGTGGATCTACCTACAGCTCAGGGATGGCAACAGTTCAAGAAGGCAACTCAGTATCACCTTCTCAAGGGCAGCCACGGACAGGCAATGAATGTTGGCCAGCCAGTGACTCCCACATCCCACGAGTGAATAAGTAAGAAGAAAAAGACAAAGGTATTGGTCCAGAATTGGTGCTAATGGCAGAACAAAGATCACTTCTGTCTTAAGATAAAAATGTGAGAATTAGACACAGATTGGAACGTGTGTGTGTGTATATATAGAAGCAGAAAATCAAAATGGTGGATGCCATTTATGACATGAAGGATGATTTTCCTGAAGCATCCCAGTGTCCTGACAGTTTTCTCCAGATGACTGAAATTCCTGGGTTTTCAGTTCTGCAGAGGTGCCTTTCTTTTAATCTGCTCCTCACATTGCATCATTTCCGAGGAATTGGGACCAGTCTGTTCAGCTTGTTTCTTCTGGTGAAAACACCTGAACATCTACATTGAAAATAAAATAATACATAACAATTCTAGGCTATTAAGTCTGCCAATGTTTGGAAGTGTCCTCCCCACTGCCAGATAACTGTTCCTTCTGTTGAAATTTTTTATTTAGTTCATACAGGTCTACTTCCAAGTACAACGGCACACTGGTTAGCACTACTGCCTCACAGCGCCAAGGACCTAGGTTCAATTCCAGCCTCGGACGACTGTCTGTGTAGAGTTTGCACATTGTCATGTCTGTATAGGTTTCCTCCCACAGTCCAAACGTGTGCAGGTGAGGTGGATTGGCTGCATTAAATTGCCCATTGTGTCTAGGGTGGGAAATGGAGGGATAGGATAAGGGGTGGGAAATGGAGGGATGGGATAAGGGGTGGGAAATGGAGGGATGGGATAAGGGGTGGGTCTGGGTGGGATGCACTTCAGAGGGTTGGTGTGGACTCAATAAGCCAAATGGCCTGCTTCCAAGCTGTACAGATTCTATTCTACTTGAAGTGCCATAACATTTGAAGCTGTGGGACTAGTGTAGATAGATTGCTGCAGACTCAAAGGGCCTCAGTGCTATAAGGCTCTATATATCTTAGCGAGTGACAGGTGCCTTCCACAAATTAGGAATGAGTGCATGCGGATGGAATTTGTTCCAGCAATAATTGTACTCTTCAATGGAGAGGAGGCCTGTTAGGCACTGGTTCCAAACAGCAACCCCACTCCACCCATATGCTCTCTCCACGCTTCCTGGTGTAACGCCGGGAGCATCCTGAGCACGTGGCATAATTCGATTTACTGCCCGAGAAAGCAAATTAGCTGAAGGAAATGGTGGGTGAGAATTGGACTCAGAACCAGATGATGACAATGCTGTTCTGAGATATTCATTTATAATTAGTACAGCCTCACTGCACATTGCTATTTTCACAGAAATAGAGTGACATGCAATGTATTGAATTATTACACATTGATATAGTACTAAAATGGTTTTAAATTGTATTCCAGGGGAGGGACACCAATGAGATTAAACTGACTGGGCACTTCCCAGTGACACAAGATTTCCAACTCGGATCATCTGACCACCTATCTTCAACTGTCCCTCCCATGGGCTCCTCCCATTCACCATCCAAAATGTCAATTATCATGACGTTCCACCTTCCCATGGCTTTTCAATGTGTCCCAACTTTGAGTTTGAGAGTCTTGTCACCTTAAGGTTTTGAATTGAAATGGCAAGGGACTTGAATATCAGGTGATGCTTGCAAACTGAGTTGAGGAGCTCTGCAAAGCAGTCACCCAATTTATACTTGGCTCTCCAACGTAGGCAAGACTGCATTAGAAGTACAGTTAGAACTACAAGGAAATTGCTGCTTTATCACCACTCAAGTCCTCCGCTCCCCCTCTGCTCAGCATTTCAGGGGGACCATTTCTCTGTGACACTGATTCACTCCTCTATTACACCCAATATCTCATCCTCCACTCTCCTCAGTCTCCAACATGAAACACTAAATATACTTTCAATTTAGTCTACTGCATTTGCTGTTCATAATGTGATCTTCTATAAATTGAGAAAACCAAATCAACTGGGTGACTATTTTGTAAAGCATCTCCATTCAGTTCACAAACATGACTGCAACCTTCCAGTTGCTTGCCATTTTGACTCACGTCTAGACCTGGTGTTCACACTGGTTCTTTGTCTGATGTAATATTCAGTGAAACCCAATGAAAGCTGTAGAAATAGCATCTCATCTTCTGATCGGGCACTTCATAGCCTTTCGAACTGAACAGTGAGTTAAACAACTTCACGCTATAAACTGTTTTCTCTATTGTGATTTCTTCCCCTGCTTCCAACTAAGTGTCAAGCTGTATCTTGTTCTCATGATTTTGCTTTCAGGCAGAGCTGACCTTTACACTACTCTGGACCAATGCTTTATTACTTTATGACAACCATTATCCATTCCCTTGATTTTTATTCTATTTTGGTTATTAATTTCCACCATCCTCCAACCTATCCCTGACCCTCTCATGTTCCAGCTGACCCTGCATTCTTCTCAACTTTGTAAAAGATGAATAGGAATAATATCAGACTCAAAAGGTTGACTCCATTTACTTCTCTCAGATGTTGCCAGACAGGAGATTTTCCAACACTTTCTGAATTAGTTACCTAGTTTAGTTAGTTAACTGGCAGAAAATAAAAGGAAGGAAAACTGGCACATACTTTATTTGGAAAGAAATGAGAAGCGGTTGTCAGTGAGGAGCTGCACTTATCCCTCAATGGGCAGTTTATTTATTAATAATTTAGAAAGCACAAGAGTGTGCTGATCTAGGTTTGCCAATGACACAAAGATTGGTGGTCTAACGACTGGTGTAAATGGGGGCAAAAAATTACAGAGACATTGGTAAACCATGGAAGAAGGTAAAGCCCTGCTAATTGAGTTTCATTGCCAGTCCAAGGTCATTCATTTAACAATTCAAGTTGTTTTTAAGTGGTGAAAATTTGGAAACACTGGAAGTTCAAAGAAATTTAAGAACGCATGTTGCGGAATCCTAAAATATGATATTATAGAAGTAATGAAAAAGGCTAACAGAATATTAGCATTTCTATTTAGAAGGCTGGAATATAAAGGAGGACAATTTGCTAAACTGCACAAAACCATTGTTAGACTACATTGACAATATTTGGCTCTTAATTATCCTCTGAAAACCCTTAGCAATACACTCAGTTCAAGGGCATAAAAGGATTGACAACATATGCAATGCGTTGCCAATAATCATTGCCATTGAACACAGTGTATTGCTAGGGGTTTTCAGAGGATAATTAAGAGCCAAATACATTGTTGTAGTTCTGGAGTAAGATGTAGACCAATAAGGCATAGCAAGATTTCCCTCCTTAAAGGCCCTTAGTGAATCAGATGGTTTTTATGACAAATGATGATTTCTTCATCACCATTACATGGATTAACTTTTCAATTCCAAACCTTTAGCACCTGAAATTAGGTTTCACTAGTTGCTGTGATGGAAAACATTCTTCATCTGTGTCACTGAGTTACTAGCCCAGTGTCATTATTACCATCCTACCATCTCTACTCTAGGTACGGGGAGACAGTATAATCTCATTTTTTGGGAATCAATAAATCAAAATGATGTCAGAGCTCTGCTGACCATATACAAATCAGATTGATGATTGAACTGGATGAGTTGGATCTCAATTTTCTCAAAAAGCAGATTCTACAGTAAGTTAAGGCAAAAACTAAATGGGTTTGGCTCAATTCCAAACAAATAATGAGATTCAAAAGCAAGAAGGAAGACATTTTAAAAAAGTTCATCTGAATTTCTACGTAAATTGAAATTTAAATTACTTTCTTGTTTAAACAGAAATTTTGAAAAGAGATGATTGACAAGTGGTATTATCATTATACTATTAATCTAGAGACCCTGGTTTGACTCCTGTCAATCCAGATGGTAAAATTTGAATTCAACAAAAAAAAAATCTGGCAATAAGATTCTAATGGTGAAAATGAAGCCGTTGTTGATTGTTCAAAAAATTCATCTGGTTCACTGATGTCCTTTGGGGTAGGAAGTCTGCCATCCTTACATGATATGGCCTGCATGTGACTCAGACCCACAGAAATATGTTTGACTCAAATTTGAGGTTTGTTTATTTATTGGGAGGTTGACTGGACCCTGGCCCACTCAATGGCAACAAATTTACGAGTGATTCCAATACATTTAAAATATTTTCTTAGCTACTTTAGAATTCAATATAATTAAATTGTAGTTTATGACAGTATCACAGTGTGCACCGGAACATAGCAGTCTAATAGCTGCATATAATGGACAACAGCCACAAAATTAGATTTCAGCTTCTCCAGAATTCCTTGTTAGCTGTGAAATATAGAATCTTAATAGAACCACATTCACACACAGCCATAAATAAAGGGCATCTGTTCAAGTTAAAACCAATGTAAAATCCAGCATGAAACTGCATGAATAATTCAAGAACCTACTCAGGTTTACCACCTAAGTGACATGTAGCAACTGAAGCTACACAACAGTGAACTGGGATTGTGGTTTAACATTACAGCTCAAAAAGGATTTTGCACACTTGGAAATGTCATGAATAAAATGGATTAAATTACTGGAACTTACTGGATTCAGCTACAAATTATTGCAGCAAAGACCTTCCCAATCTACAGTGTTATCCAGTGAAAAGTTCAGAAAATGAACTCTTCTGGAGTTAAAGCCATATGATCTAAAAAAAATGACTCAAGGACTTGTCAGGTTTATACAATTCTTTTATTCACACGACATAAGAATCAACAGCTCCAACCCAGGCGTCTTGGGAAGGAGAAAGGGGGAAATCCTTGGATGACAGAGATTGGGAGGTTGCCTGGACCATGGCCCACTCAATGACAACCTGTAGCAGACATAAAGAGATTCATTTTAAAACACTTCACAGAGCAGATATTACCCTGATAAATTAAGTTGTACGAGTCATCCCTGTGCTGGAAGGATGAAAAGCAGGAAATAATTACATTCTCATTTAAACTGGATCAAAAAGGGATATGGAACGAGGAAATGTGGAATTCAGAAAGTCAAAATGAAGAATTTCCATAAAAATATCTGTGAAGCTATTCATTATTTGCCAATATTCTTTAAATTGGACTTTTCCCAGGATGCCTTCTCCTGCATTTAGAAATATTTTTCAGTGTTGGCTCTATTGCCTTCTAATAAAAACAAACAACTAGCCTCACTCAACAGCAAAATGGTGCCAAAGTCTTTAACCTACAATATTTAAACTTGCACTATAAGTTGGCATGAGAAGTTTAGAAGTATTACACAATATATAATGCAATAAGTTCAGATTTCTTGATCCAAAGTAGTTTTTGTGGTACAGTTTTTTCGATATGACGTTAGTGCTATTAAATGAATCATTTACACTCTCGCAATTAAAACAAATACAACAGCACACTACATATAGTAAATGCTAAAGTATTGCCCACATTTTTGCTCCCCTTGTCTGTTCTAAAACAGAATGACTAGACTACCATAACTTTCTTAATTTGTATCTTTTCCTTCTGTGAAGGTGGATTAAATAATCTGTTAATATTTCTGACTGCAGTGTATACATATAATTTAAAAGTAACAATACCAATTAAGATTTGAATAGCAACATTATTAATAGTTGTTTTGACAAGTAAATAGCAGCATTATTACCATGATGAGGTAATCCCTGAAATAAATATGCACCACAAAACAAAGCGATATTTCGATTACTGTCACTAATTATGTTTTAAAATACAGCTACATGATTTACAAAGGGGCAGCAAAGAGGTAATAAGCCCAATTTTGTATTTTTGTCTCTATAGCTGCACGAACAATGCCTGTCAGAATTTAGCGTCTGCCTGCACCAGAACAGTGACGTGCATTACATATATTTTTTAAACTGTATCAATTAGGCATCTCATTAAAACACAAACAAATAATAGAACTGAACTCTATTGAAATACACTGCTTACAGCACAATATGTTGCAGTGATCTTGGTGTTAAAACACGGCAATCGTTTCTAGATTTACTTAAACATGATGTATATATGGGGTAGTAGACTCTCCTATCTAACCTTTCTAAAGTGGATTGCAATATTTGTCTTCTTTTAAACATACAGGATGATACCACTGTTGTCAACATTAAGAAACTGACATTTTATAATCAAATTGCATGCAGATATGTCTTTGTAATTCTTTTCTGTGCAGCCATATAATAAAATCAGTGCATATTCTCTCTCAAGTTGATGCTATATGGGGCAGAACAGGTTTTGCCTCAATGGGCAAACACACCTTTCATAAAATATGTTGACGGAATTTGATCTCCTAGTCTATCAAAGGGCTTCCTAGGTTTGACAATTTTTAAAAAAACCATGTTTTATTCATTTTTCAACATGCTTATACCAAATATGATTTGGCATAATCAATGATAGCATTTGTGTCATTTCAATTGAAACTGTGTATCACACGTGTAAATTGTGTTCAGGTCAGCATGGTATCAAGTAATGACTTTTATTACTGAATACAGAATGTCCATACAATGAGGGAACCCTTTAAATTCTGACCTTTGAAAACACAGAACACGAAAGAAAATTTCCACAAAGACAGCTTTATAATTGTAAAACCATGTAGAAGACGAAGGAATAATTTTAAACATTGACTTTCAGATCGACACAGCATTCGTACAGAAGTGGTTGCCCATACAATAACGATTATCAACTAAAACACTATCATGACTATCCTAAGGCTAAGACAAAACCGTTCTTTCCAGGCAATGTGTGCAACAGTACAGTTCACTTAAAGGACAAACAAAATACTCAAAAATATAGTCCAAATTAAACAACAGTGAAACACATTGAAGGTAATCTTATGATTCCATCACAAACTGCTGGAAATAGTCAGGAGGCCAGGCAGCAACTATGGAGGCAGAAATTGTGTTGATATTTCAAGTCAACCTTTCTTCAGAACTGGAAACAAACTGCTAAGTACAGAAGTTAAGCACAAGAAAGGCAGGGAAAGCGGATGGCAGGAAACAAAAGAACACCAAAAAGATAGGGTGGGCAGAAAGAGGAACTAAGGTGACAAAAAAGTTGAGGGTACAAAGAAAATGAGATGCTAATGGGAAAGGTAAATGCACAAATGTAAAGTTCTAAAGAATTATTGAATGGAAACAAGAAAGTCATTATCATCAGCTGCTCTTTTACTCTTAACCTCCCACTGTTTAAGGCCCCAGTCACTGATTCCAAATAAAACACCTATTATGTGTTGTTTTTAAACTTGTGTCATGTTTTTTCAAATTATATTCTTTCAATTTAGTAGTATCGGGGCAAAGGTTTTGATCTGAAATAGTTCCAGATGTTGAATTGCTTCTACTGGCACAGGCTGACACCAGTAGAAAGGATACAGCTGGTGTCGACAGCTGAGAACTGTACCAGGATCTCACAGAGGCAGAAGGAGGTGGAAGTAGATGATAACTTCATGTCGGTGTTAAACGTGGAAGATGATCCATCAAACAAAACATGAGGCCAATGTGGTTCCGAGAAGGAGGGGCAGAAATGGAACAGGTTTTGTGAGTGAGAGTGTGAGAGAGGGCGACAGTGAGAGGGAGAGGGAGCGGGAAAGGGGGAGGGAGGGAGGGAGGGAACATACGCCTGAGATTAATGTGGAAAAATTAATTTTTCTAAACAAACTTTAAAATATGCATTATTTTAATAATGTGGAATTTATCATAAGCGCAGATAATGACATTCCACAAATAAGGGTTGGAAAGACTTTTGTTATGATTGTGAACTTAGTATGCCATTAAAATCCCAGTTACAGCTCACTCACCAAAGTGCAACTTTTTTGGGCATTACTTAAAGTGACACTGATAACACAAAAGCCCATGTTCTCATTGATTCTGTAATCTGTGAATATATCAACTATGCACCCCAAGAGAAGTGTAGAAATACTGACAGAAACTTCTGTATTTATGTGCATAACTTTGTTTGCAGACTCCAAAAATTGCTGTTTATTTCAGAGAATGTACAGCAAAATTCAAGCTTTTGGGTTTCATTTCAGATCATAAACTGCCCCTTTTTTGGACAAAAGCTGTCGGTGAAAGTTCTGTTTTTCCTGTTGCATCTTCTCTACGCATTTTTCATGTTATTGATCCAATTATTGTCACTTTTCCTTTACCTCAGGTCTCTTCTGTCATTTAATCTCAACTACCCTGTCATGATAACAAAGTGTGTAGCTGGATGAACACAGCAGGCCAAGCAGCATCTCAGGAGCACAAAAGCTGACGTTTCGGGCCTAGACCCTTCATCAGAGAGGCATCTCTGATGAAGGGTCTAGGCCCGAAACGTCAGCTTTTGTGCTCCTGAGATGCTGCTTGGCCTGCTGTGTTCATCCAGCTACACACTTTGTTATCATGGATTCTCCAGCATCTGCAGTTCCCATTATCTCTACCCTATCATGAGCCTTGTTTTGTTGTTCTCCATCGTCCATTTTCACCACCAAAGTTGCTTAAAACCTTTACATCTCCAGCTCTTCAGTTCTGACTAAAGTCAGCAACTGTGAATCTCTCTCCTCAAAATGCTGCCTCTCCTGCTGAGTATTTTCAGCATTTTCTGTTTTTATTTCAGAATTCCAGAATCTGCCATGTTGTGCCTTTGTGTTCTAGTTTTATCAAACTGCCAGACATGCTTGCTTTCATCTGCTACAAAAGAGACAATTATGATAATGGTCAGTGTTAGAAAAGCAGCATTAAATTCAGATGCATTTTTAGTACATTTGAAATATTATGAACAGTGGCAGCCAAACATGAGAGTTATTCAAAAGATTGTTTACTGATGTGTAAGTATCAACATTTTATTATATGGATTAAATGGAGCAAGTGGCCTGTACTTCTTTGGTGGCATTCAAGTGAATCACTGCCTATTTGTTAAACTGAAACAACATTGTCGTTTACTTTAATACTTTTCAAATACATATCTAAATGACGACTTTCAACAGGTCTGATGACAATATAAGTTTTGCTTTTAGGATTCATTAATCTATATTGTCAACTTTAAAGGACTTGACACATATTGAAACTGAAGCCAAAAATGTTTTACAAATTTTTTTGTTCCAGTGGTCCCAGTTATTTACTTGGTTATATTCCTTTCCTGAAGAACAAATTGCAAATTTCACAACTCTTAACCGAACCAACACGAACCTCAACATTCTCAAACAGCGATCAGTCAATAAGTTATTACAGGACAATTCTCTACAATAAATTTCTTCTACAATAAATTTCATTGGAGGCAATACACATCATTTATTAGTTTTAAACACAGATTTATAAAATGCTTGTGAAAGGGAATACTGTAAGTTTAATTTCCTTATACTGAGAAGTTACTTTCACTGCAATGATTCCATGAGAACATATATGACTTCTACAAATTGTGCATTTTCTTCAAACAATACTTATATGAATATATTTAAATAAGATATCATCAGCAATTGTAAATTGCACATTGCAGAGGTGTTAAATCTAATCTTAAACCTTAGGCAGTTTACATTTAATCCTCGCTGAATTACAGAATCACTAAAAGGTAATGTCATCTGGTACTAACCTAGTGAATTCTTGTCAAAGTCGCTGCAGTCATCACAAAGGCCATCACCACTGTAACTCCCTGTGGCGCTTGAATGTTCTCCATGTTCACTACCAAGACTGGCTCGACCCTCAGGCAAAGTGTTTGTTAATTTATAGCTTGCTGCAGTTTTACTGGTTGGCTCATAGCTCAAAACTGCAAAACAATAATTAAGCAGTATACAGTTTATGGGGAATGTACATGTTAAAATGTTATTAGAAGTTTAAACAAACATCTACATATCAGAGGTTTGTCCAAATTACCTCCTGTGATGTTCAGGCTGATCAGTTCAAAAATATTTTCCTCCAATGAAATTACACCTTTGAATTTCAAGATGGTTTTTTGAGGGGGGGTTGTGAGTTTTACGCTTGTAAGCAAATTGAAAGCCACAAGTTATATCACAGGTGACCAGTCAAGGGAACAAAGTGTGGAGCTGGATGAACACAGCAGGCCAAGCAGCATCTCAGGAGCACAAAAGCTGATGTTTTGGGCCTAGACCCTTCATCAGAGAGCCTGAGGGTGGTCCGGAGGGAGGAGGGTAACTTCTTCAGGTTAGGCATCCCTGGAAGAGGCTTCGCAGTGAGTTTAAAATTGTGGTCAGAGATAATGGGAACTGCAGATGCTGGAGAATCCAAGATAACAACGTTTGGAGCTGGATGAACAGGAGATGCCTCTCTGATGAAGGATCTAGGCCCAAAACGTCAGCTTTTGTGCTCCCAAGATGCTGCTTGGCCTGCTGTGTTCATCCAGCTCCAAACTTTGTTATCTTGGATTCTCCAGCATCTGCAGTTCCCATTATCTCTGACCAGTCAAGGGGTCTGCTTTAGTCAAGTAACCTGACTAGGAAAGCACTGTGGCTCAGTCATTAGCACAGCTGCCCCACAGCAGCAGGGACCAGGGTTCAATTCCACCCTCGGATGACTGTGTCAAGTTTACATGTTCTCCCTGTGTCTGTGTGGGTTCCACTGGGTGCTCCAGTTTCCTTCCACAGTCCAAAGCTTTGTGGGTTAGATGAATTGACCATGCTAAATTGACTGGGGATGTGCATGCTCAGTGGATTAGCCATGGGAAATGCAGGGCTACAGGGACAGGGTACAGAGGGTGTGGGATGCCCTTTGAGGGGCGCTACACACTCAAGAGAGCCATATGGCTTGTTTCCACACTGAAGGTACTCAGTGACCAGTTGACAATGATCGCAGAATGATTTTACTGAGATCGGTAAGTTCATTATCATATCCTAAAAAGTTCATACAAACATGTCAACACATGAGGCAGAATATTGTAGAAGCCTGAACAATATGGCTTATAGTGAGATGAGTGGCAGAATCGTCAAATAATACCAGTGAAGCCTATCTCAAAGTCAGCAGCAACTCGCTGTACCATTTATGCAATTGCCAGAGGGTGAGGTGAGATTCTCACGAAGCTGTGGGCAGTTGCCTGTTAAGGGAGACTATAGCTTGTGCCATTAATAAGGCATTTAACAACTCACCTCATTGACAGTAAGCTCCACATTTTGCCAAATGAACTAGATATCAAGAATTCTCAACATGGAAGTCAGAGCAGGAATTTAGCAATTCCGGCTGTCGCTGGCTATGAAGAACCACCATGCAACTCAGCAACAAACAGCATTCCAGGGCATGACCTCATGGGCACCAGCACATGCACCCCTCATTCACGGACAGTGGCATTGATAACTGCAAGTCTCTCAGGGCCCTCATGGCTCCTCGCTGACCCATTTGCAGGACAATTTAAAAATTCTGACCTGCATTGCAGGGTGCACTGGCAACCAGCATTGAAAGGCTGTTACAAAGACAATTTGTGCCAAAGGACAAGCATCCACCTCATAGATTGGACCAAGACGCATATCTTAGGGCTGCTCATTTGCCCTCTCAGCATTTCTTCACTTAGTGCTTCATGACCAGTAGATGGGACGATTGACAGAGTTGAGTCTACCCAGAAGATCCTGAGAGTGTTGGGCCTGGTTCTCCATGGCAGACACCAACCTGTCTATGGAGATAGCCAGATAGTTGTATGTTTGAGGCATCTGGGTCCCTACAATGCATTGCTACAGCCTTGTGCTCCAAGGGTCACTGCCTCCCACATCCCTATCTGCTACTCCTGTTCCACCCTATGCATGACGATAAAGTTGCTGATTGCAAACACTGCAGGGACCTCTCCTGCAGGACGATGAGCAGGTACCATATCACCAGCAGTCCTCCTCTCAGTGAGTGGCTCAATAGATTCTGCTTCCAAACTCTAATTCAGATGTTCCCACTGAGAGGAGGGGGCTTGGGGCGCAGGAGACAGCCTTGCCAATGCTTCCTCTGAAGCTTCTGAGCTCTCTCCCTCAGAGGTCGAGGAAGTGCTTCACAAAGAGCAACTTGTTTCTTCACTGGATCTGGCAGGACAGAGGGAAAAGGTGTCAACAACCACTAGCTAGAAATGGCGTGTAATGAACGGCAGTGACAGGTATGTTACAGTGGACGTTGCAGATGAATGAAGAATGGCACATGCTCTGTTGGGGGAACATGAATGTTTCAGCAACCCCACAGCTGTGATGAGGTCCATTCCTGTGAGGATTCTCTCCTTGGAGGTTTGAGGAGCCTAATGTTAGACACACATCCATTAACTTTGTCATGGCTGTTCTTTCCTGGAACAAGACAAAGGGAGGGACTGAGTGAGATAGAAGTGACTGGCACAGCTGTTAGTGCAGGTAGGGGAAAGGTGAGGAGGTATTCCAAAAGGGAAGAGGCAGAGCAGAGGCAATCCAGAATCAGTGTTGTTGGGGGGTTGGGAGGAAGGAGGACAAGTGAGGGAAGATATAGATCTGTTGGAGGCATGGGCAGAAAAATGACAGATGGAGTTTAATCCAAACAAATGTGAGGTGATGCATTTTGGAAATACAAGTGGAAATCATACAGTGAATGGCAGAACCCATAGCAGTACTGATATGCAGAGGGATCTGGGTGTGCAGGTCCACAGATCACTGAAGATGGCAGCGCAGATAGATAAAGCCATAAAAAAAGTCAATGGCATGCTTACTTTCATTGGAAGGAGCATTGAGTATAAGGATAGACAAATTATGCTGCAGCTTTATAGAACCTTAGTCAGGCCACACTTAGAATATTGCACGCAATTCTGGTCACCACACTTCCAGAAGGACGTGGATGCTTCGGACAAGGGACAGAAAAGGTTTACCAGAATTTTGCCTGTTATGCGGGACTTTAGTTGTGAAGAAACGCTGGATAGACTAGGTTTGCTTCCACTGGAAAACAGGAAGTTGGGGGGCAACCTGATAGAAGTTTATACGATTGTGAATGGCATGGATGGAATGGGGAACAGAGTCTTTTTCCCTGCGTAGAATGGTCAATTACTAGGGGACACAGGTACAAGGTGCAGGGAGAGGGCAGACTTTAAAAGAGATGGGTGAAGCTTTTCACACAAAGGGTAGTGAGTTCCTGGAACACACTATCAGGGGAGGTGGTGGAAGGAGACACAATAGTAGTATTCAAGAAGCACCTGGACAAATAAATGAATAGGAAGGGACTAGAGGGATACAGATTCTGTAAGTGAAGACAGTTTTGGTACAGAAGGGCAAAATGTGCTGGTGCCAGTTTGGAGAGCCAAAGAGCCTGTTCATGTGCTGAACTGTTCTTTGAAGATGCTGCATACAACAGCAACAGTGGGAGAGTAGGTGGATAATGAGATACGAGTTTGATAAGATACAGTGAGAGATCTCATGACACCTCATAGCAATAAGTCTTACAGTTCAAAAAAAAACAAAGATTCAGCCCATAAATTCCAGTTAGGTATTCTAAGTTTTCCTTTCCACTTGAGGGTAATTTTACATTTATGTCAACCACTCCAAACCCCTTAAAATATCTGCAAACTATCCACTCTAAAGAACCATCCATCATATGGGTGTAAGATAATAAAATGTGAGGCTGGATGAACACAGCAGGCCAAGCAGCATCTCAGGAGGGTCTAGGCCCAAAACGTCAGCTTTTGTGCTCCTGAGATGCTGCTTGGCCTGCTGTGTTCATCCAGCCTCACGTTTTATTATCTTGGAATCTCCAGCATCTGCAGTTCCCATTATCTCTGATCATAGGGGTGTAATGGGGTTTCCTCAGGCAGCCTTTATGAATACAAAGTGTGGAGCTGGATGAACACAGCAGGCCAAGGAGCATCTCAGGAGCACAAAAGCTGACGTTTCGGGCCTAGACCCTTCATCAGATGAAGGGTCTAGGCCCGAAACGTCAGCTTTTGGTGCTCCTGAGATGCTGCTTGGCTGTGTTCATCCAGCTCCACACTTTGTTATCTTGGATTCTCCAGCATCTGGAGTTCCCATTATCACAGCCTTTATGAATAGTCATGACGGAGTAAACAGACTCCAAAGCAGACTGCAAGTGGATCAAAAGATGCCATGAGGGTCATGAGACGTTGGCAAGTGTCAGATGCCAGTGTCTGTGGAAGGGTATATACAGCTGGTGCCCTTGGATCATGCCCTGAGATGCTATTTGGTCCTAAGTGATGTGGAGCAAGTGGCACACACCTTTTCTGACTTCTATGTTGAGAAATGTCAAAATTCAAGCTTGTTCAGCATGTTTGGTAAGATAAGAAGTTAAATGTTAATGAGGGGAGTTGTTATGTTAATGAGCTAAATTGCTGTGTTAACAAGACATTGAACAGGCAATAACCACCCTTAGTTGGCAACATCACCACTGCCTAGTGAAAACAATGTGAGCTGATCCCAACATCAAGGTAGACCTCATTAGCCTTCTCATTCATTTCTGCCATAAATCTCACAGTCGACGTCTTTCAAACCTCTAAAAAACGTCACCCACAATTTTAAAGACCTCTGTCAGGTCTTTTCTCAGTCTTTTCTATTCTGGGGAAATAAGCCCCAGCACATTAAATCTTTACTGACAGTTGCACCCTTAGAGTATTGCATTGTAAATCTTTTATGCACAGTGTTTCTGAAATTGTTTTCATAATACGGAGGTCAAATTTGTATACTATATTTTCAGTGTTGTCTATTCACCTGGATTGCTATAAATGGAGCACTTATAAAACATCAAGTATTTGTAATGGACATTCTATTTTGTGGCCCTATATCCAAACCAATTTTTCTCGTTCTTCCTTAAAAATGTTTCTGTCTTAGAAATTATCTCCATGCTCCAAGTCCTTCATTAATATGTTTAATTCATCCACGAATGTGGGCATCACTGGCTAGGTCAGCATTTATTGCCCATCCCTAATTGCACCAGAGGACAGTTAAGAGTCAAGCACATTGCTTTGGGTCTGGAGTCACATGTCAGCCAGAACAGGTGAGGATGGCAGATTTCTGTCCCTAAAGGACGTTAGTGAACTTGGTGGGTTCTTCGTGACAACTGACAATGGATTTGTGGTCATCGTTAGACCCTAATCTCCAGATTATTATTAATCCACCACGTGCCATGGGAGGATTAAAACCCAGATCCCCAGAACATGACCTGGGTCTCGGAATTAACAGTCTAGCGATAAAACTATTGGGCCATCGCCTCCCCTCTTTCTACCAATATGTATTATGGAAACAATCACAATGGGAAATACACCTGGCATTGGCTCTCTTGCTTATCTTGGTCATCCAGGGAGTTATTTATCCTCTCAACTGGAAATGTAGCAAGCCATATTTCAGCAAGGGAAGGTTTCACACCAAAGTACTTTTCTCTAATGATTAAAAATAAAGCAAATTCAGAGAAGGAGACTGCTGTACCTTTCATTTTCCTACCAGATTCCTCTCTTCCTTTTTCTGTATTGTGGTTCTTCGAGCTGTTGGCTGAAACATTGTCATCTTGACTGCAGTTACTGCATTCTGATTCACTTTCACTGTCACTGGAGAAAACTAAATTGGAATAGAAGATTGATCGCTTTAAAAAATATGCATGACATATTTTCACAGCAACAAACTAACACATCAGCCACTCAACAGAAGAGCCCAGGAATCACATTACAGCAAGGGCTACAGGAAGAGACCATGAGTACGTTTAAATTAAAACTTAATTTAATAGAAAAGGCAACTTATTTTTAGTGCACAGTATCTCCATTTTTTGCACAGTCATGCACACACATTATTACAGTTTTGTGGGAACATTGAACAAGTCTCAGTATTATTGGTTAGGTATCTTGTACAACGTTTAATCCAATTATTTCAATACAATATGATGGTAATCACAGGGTTACATAAATGTGTTCTGCACATGGAATTTTGCTTATTCACTCAAGGGAATCGCTGGTGTGTTGCTGGCCCAGCCAGCATTTACTGCCCATCCCTAGTTGTCCCTTAAGGAGCGAGTGGTGAGTTGCCTTCTTGAAACGTCGCATATGCTGTAGGTAGACCCATAATTCTGTAGGTAGGGAGCACTGGGATTCTGATCCAGTGGCATTGAGAGAATGGTGAAATATTTCCAAGTCGGAATGGTATGTGGCTCGAAAGTGAGCTTGTGGAGTGCTCCCACTCATCTGCTGTCCTCATTGTTGGTAGCTGTTGTAGGTTTGCAAAGTTTTAAGGAGTGACTGTGCTTGACATGAAAGCTGCACTTAACTATGCACAGATGATGCACATTGCTGATACAGTGCATTGGTGGAGAGAGAGTGGATGTTTGTGGAGGTGGTGCCAATCAAGTAGACCACTTTGTCCTGGATGATGTCAAGTTTCTGGAATACTGTTCCAGCTGCGCTCGTCCTGACTTGTGCCTGAGAGAATGTAAACAGTCTTTGGGAAGTCAGAATAGGAGTTCCTTGATGCAGTATTCCTACTGCATCTCAGTGTTAATTAGTGAGTCCAGTTCAGTTCCCATGCCAATGTTTCCATCTCAGGCCTCCCATAGTGCTCCAGCAAACCTCAACACAGACTGGAGGAACAACATCTTATCTTTTGCCTGGGTACTTTGCGGCCTTCAAACTCAACACTGAGTTTTAACAATGTCAGAATGTGAGCACCATATTCCATGTTCATTATGTACCCTGACACATCTACGTTCTGTTTTATATGGATTGCCACCAGCACAGCCAATCCATTTTTAACCATTCACACTACTCAGCATTTCTCTTTCTCTTGGCTTATCATCAGCGTTTGCCTCTCGTTCTTTCCTCGCACTCTTGACACCATCTCCAATTATTCATTTCACTCCCTCCCATGCCAACCCCTCCTATTCCCTCCTGCTCAGCATAAACACTACCATGTCCCAGCAGATTTCAATTCTGACAAAAGATCACTGGACACAAAACGTTGACTGTTTCTTGCTCTACAGATCCAGCCTAACATACTGAGTTTCTCAAGCACTTCCTGCTTTTGTTCCCGGGCCCTTACCTGGGTCACTGGGATACTAGGATACTAATCCAGCGGCAATACCATTAGACCACTGCTTCGCCATAATCAAATTTCAAATCAAGGACATCCCACGTCGCAAACTGGATATGTGAAATAAACTGATTTTTTATTATTCAACACCGTTATGTACTTTTAGAAGTTTCCAAGAGTAAAATTTCCTAAGGCAATAGTGATCAGAGACAAACTGCCATGTTCTTTTTAGCTACATTGATTTCGAACAGCAGGTATGCTAAATAGAAAGCGGGACATAACACCAGCGCTTTGGAGGCTCACTGATGATGTTACCTAGAATGGTGACGAAACGTCTGAAAACTAACCTTCCAGCTCAGCGAGCAAACTCACATCCAGAACCAGGTATGCTAAATTAATTTGGGATTATAGTCAGCATGCACTGGTTGGGCTGAACGGTCTGTTTCTATACTGTATGACTAACTCATAACAGAGTAAAACTGTTAACAAAAATCATACAAAATTTACACAATATAATTTTTTGCTAAGAGTATCCTGACTGAGTTTTTTATTGGCAATCCCCAAAAACATTTGTTTTATAAACTTGGTGGCATTTTACTACAAGTTCTCATCAACTGAAGATGCTTAATATATTCTGAGTTTTATATAGCTGTGATAACCCTTTGGAGCTGTAACTCCAGAAAGCCTATGCTATAGGAGAAAACTATTTAAGACTTTTATTCCCATATGATTTAAACCATTGCCTTGTATTAGATTGTCGCTGGGTGTAATCAAGCCTGATATACTCGTGGAACCAAATCAATGGCTTATTATGTCCTGTGGCACATTGCTTATTTTGTTTGATATCTAAAATGCAATAAGTAAACAAAATAAATATCTTTCTGCATAAGTTCAAAACAAAGCTTATTAAATAAATACTGATGTTACACATATTGAAAAATTATTTTGAATCCATAGGAATATTATATGAGATAATAAAATAGGTATTTATAATCAACACACTGTCTTCTTGTCCCTCTTTGTGGGCCAACCCGCACAAAAAAAAAGCTTTACTCTCTTCATGCAGGTCTTCCTCCTACAACTGCAACTTGTCCACCATAATGCTGATGACAAGTGAGCTGAAAATAGCTCATGGAAACTCGTATCGGTGCTGGATGTCATTTATGTAAATGATTTAGATGTAACATGGGAGGTATGGTTAGTAAGTTTGCAGATGATACCAAAATTTGAGGTGTAGTGGATAGCGAAAGTTACCTCAAAGTAAAACAGGACCTAGGTGAGATAGGCCGATGAGCCAAGGAATGGCACATGGAGTTTAATTCAGATAAATATGAGGTGCTGCATTTTGGAAAGGCAAAGCAGGGCAGGGCTTGTAATACTTAATGGTAAGGTCCTGGGGAGTTCGCTGAACAAACACATCTTGGAGCTCGGGTTTATAGTTCCTTGAAAGTGGAGTCACAGGTAGAGAGTATAATGAAGGTGGTGTTTGGTATGCTTGCCGTTATTGGTCAATGCTTTGAATATAGGAGTTTGGAAGTCACGTTGCAGGTGTATAGGCTATTGGTTAGGTCACATTTGGAACACTGCACGCAATTCTAGTCTTCCTACTATTGGAAGGATGTTGGTGAAATTTGAAAGACTTCAGAAAATGTTTTCAGGATTGGAGGGGTTGAACTGTACAGAGAGGCTGAATACGCTGAATGGGGCTGTTTTCCCTGGCACGTTGCAGATTGAAGGGTGACCTTACAAAAGGTTTATAAAATCATGAGGGCCTCAATACAATGAATAAGCCAGGGTCTTTTCACCAGGGTAGGGAAGTCCAAAAGTAGACGGCATAGGTTCAAGGTGAAAGATTTAAAAAAGGACCTGAGGTGTAACTTTATCACAGAGGGTGGTGCGCGTTAATGGATTGCGCTGCCAGAGGAAGTGATGAAGACTGGTACAATGTCATGAATTCATGGGACAATAAAGCTAATTCTCAGAATTTAAAAATCATCTGGATGGCTAAATGGATAGGAAGGGTCTAGAGGTATATGTGTCAAATGCTAGCAAATTGGACTAGGTCCGATTGGGATGTCTGGTCAATATGAAAGAGTAGGACTAAAGAGTCTGTTTCTATGCTGTATGACTCTTCATTTCCTACCCCAGTAGGCTTACATCCTCACAACTGGATCCTTACAAACTTGACTCCACAATACTTCCCACTGGCCTTCTACCTAACTACAAACAGACTGTAACCAAACTTAGCAACACCTGCAGAAAATCCCAATCTCTAGTCACAGTGTTCCCAACATGACCCACTCCTCTCCTGTCTTGCAGTCATTATCAGAGACTCTTTCAATGTAGGCAAATGCTGCAAGGGGTTTTCAAATTGCAGCATTCCACAGTAGCGGTGGGATTAATGATGCATTCACATACCCAAAACGTGTTGACCTCATTTAGAAAACTTTGCAATGCAGTTCATTCATAACTTTTGATTGTCTTTACATACATATATTGCATTTTTAAATTGTATTTATAAATTGTATTTAGATTACGTGCTCCACGTTTGATGCTACTTGTGCTTGAGATACTTTAACCAACCTGTTCAGATGCGTTATGGCACACCTCTGGCACAGATGAGACTCCGAGCCCAGATGTAGGGCCACTACATCTTCACACAACAACAGTCCCTTTCAAGTGGTGTTTAACTACATTTTATCTATCTATTTTAACCAACCTGGTCAGAAGTCTTACGACACATCTCTGGAGCAGGTGGGACTTGAACCCAGATCACATGACTCAGACATTAGGACATTACCACTGTGCCACAAGAGCCCTCAATTGTGTTTAATTCCCAAGCACCAGATTCTGTTCAGTGGTGCGTGCAACTGCTGCATAAATTGTTTATTAACAAAGACTTTAAAATGTATTACTATTTAGCTTTTCAGTACTGAAGTAGTGAACAGATTTTGTGCAAATACTGATCTTTGGTGATACACTATTGAAGCTCCTAGAACCTCTGATGTGTGAATTTTGGAAGGTAGATAATTGCAGTTCCTTACAATTTATTGGTACATGCAACACAGACTTTGAATTTTTATTCATAGACACAACCCTGCAGTACACATCAACTGATTTGAGCTTTCACATGATGGACTTTAATAAAATGCTTCAGTGCATTTTGCATTGTGTGCTTTTTCAGACTTATCATTAGATTTTGCACAGGAGGTACACAAATGTCATGACCACTATGCCATTTAGACATGAATTCATTAACCTTCATAATTCAGATGATGCAGGGATCTTAGAGGAAAAACTGATTTGTGCCTTCCTGCTGGATAACATTCCAACTCACAATTCTGAATTCACACTGAAGTTAATAATATTCTTTCTCATTTACCAATGACATAAATTAAAAAATAAACGGTACCTATCTTGGAAGGTCTTCGTTATTTGCCCACATTTTGCAGAGACTTGCCCAATATGGATGTTTCTGAAGAAAGCACTTTTTGCCTGAATGTAATTGGGATTGTGAGTATTCACTGCCACCCGTTTAAAACTTTAGAACTTGTAATATAGCTCAAATAAAACAAAGCACCTACTGAGGTTCTTTTTCTGTTTGTGATACAGCTCAGTTTTGTTTACCATTTTAAAAAAGCTTCAAAACGCCAGAATCATAAAAGAACAATTTTTGGATGACCTGAAGGGATGGTCAGGAAGATTGGAGTACATAAGAGAACATTTGAAGAGCAATAAAGAATCCATTTGGAAGTTAATCTTGCTGATTTTGTCATTCAAGCATTCTTCACCAATCATAAGAGTTATGTCAAAAATAATTACAATTTGCGATGGGGTTTTAATTGGCATAGATATGCCAAAAAATTTCTCTATCAGGTAAATTAACAAAGTGATGTACAATAAATGTACCTCCTCCTCAATATCTTATCTTTTGTTTAAGACATCCTAACAGATGTAATGTAGATACAATGGAATTAGAAAAGTTAAAAATCAGACAAAATAATAAAGCGAATTTGTTCATTAAATCTAATACAGCCTATTTAAATACCTCTGATATTCTATCTTTGCAGTTCTCTCCACTCCACTCTGTACTAGATTCTGATTCATGTGTCATTTTGCTAGAAAAAAAGACTGAAAATCTCTCTGGTGAGATGAGACGTAACATAAACCAACGAGTTGTTTTATCTTGTATTAAGTGGTTTTCCAGCGAGTTGCACCTTTTATTCTGCCCTTCATAATATATACAATCATAAAATTTCTGCAATTTGCAATTATCCTGAACACCTACCAACCAGCCACCCTGAAATTAAGTTGGCATTCATTTCAGTTTGCATGGAGTACAAGTGCATTCCTATTCCCATGGTTTTAAACCTCTGTCTGGCTGCTTCACACCAACTTGCTCACAAAGAGGAGAACGGAAATAAAGACTCATCTTTCAATTCAGTGCTCTCAGAACTAGCTTGCATTGCTACTTCAGAGTTACCAACTCAAGCAAAAAGTCACACTAGAAGTTACAAAACTGCTTTAGCAATATATAAACGTCAACTCACATTAAAAAAAGACAGCCTCCTTCCAAATATCTCCTCCACTGCCAAAACAGATCTTCATTCAATGAGTGCAGAATTTCCTAAGAGTTCATGTGAAATTTGAGTATTTCTCTAGAACTAATAAATAATACTATTTTAGACATTTTGTTATGATCCAAGTAAATCTATTAGTCAGGCAGTCTTGACTTTTTAAATCAGTTGAATATGTTTGACAGCAGAATACAGGAAAGGTTATGCATTCCCTCCATTCTGATCCTTCTAGTGTTCAAGTGGCCAGGATTTATAAAACTAATATACTGTGACATTTTGCAGGTGCTCTAGAAAGTTTGAACAAGTGGCACTCTCTTTTACCCCAGCGGGCAAAAGCATCTGAAAAAAATGTTTCAAACAGCAAGGACAAACACTGCAGACAAACTCTAAATGACTTTTACCATTGGAAATTCAATTTCAAAATCAATTCTACTCTTTGCCAAGATAAAAAATGTATGAGTTTTATTGAAGCCACTGTCACCTTTGAATTTGAAATGATAGCTTGTGGTGAGGCAGGGCTGATGATCTCATATATTGAAAATGAATGATTTAAAGAAATAAAAAAACTCAGCTAATAAACTGAACACTGACTAAGGTTATGTCTTTAACATATTGATGGTATTTCAGCCTTTCTAACAGGCTAAAAGAAATGACAAAAGAGCAAAACGCAGACTGTCAAGCAAGTACGGTCCTGCAATCTAAGCACAGCATTAGAAACAGAAGCAAGAGATGCAGCTGGTTATTCGTCCATCAAACTTGCTCATTCAAAAAAATCATGGCATCTCGCTCAATTGTGCCTTCCCATCTCATATTTCTTGGTTCCCATAGCGTTCAAAAATTTAACTTTCTAACTTGAATAAACTTTGAGCATCCAGTTATCTGAGGTACAGAACTTACAGTTCTGGATTTATAAAATCTAACATAACCTTCAAAGAAGTACTTTGGCAGGCATTGCAAGATATCTTCACTGTTTTCAGAGAATAGTGGACATTCAGATCAATTCTCAAAGTAACAACTCTTTAGAGTATTTTGCAAGAACATAGAAGAAGTGAATCAACATGAAAGCAGAGGCAAAATCTGAGTGCCATCCTTCTCATGTGCTTTCTTTTCTGCTTAATCACTCACTTAACATCACTCTGCTTCATAAAATCCCTAAAGTGTGGAAACAGGCCCTTTGGCCCAACAAGTCCACACCAAACCTCAAAGCATCCCACCCAGACCCACCCCATCCAAACATCCCTTAACACTACGGGCAATTTCACACGGCCAATCCACCTAGCATGCACATCTTTGGACTGTGGGAGGAAACAGAAGCACCAGGAGGAAACCCACGCAGACACGGGGAGAATGTGCAAACTCCACACAGTCGCCCAAGGTTGGAATCGAACCTGGGTCCCTGGTGCTATGAGGCAGCAGTGCTAACCACTGAGCTACCATGCCACCCCACCAGACTCTCTATAGTGCCAGACCACTGGCAAAGAAAATATTCCCCATCGGGGATGTGTGAAGGTGTATCACGTTGCTACCATTATAATATATTACCCTAATCTTCCATGGTTGTAATTAGGAAGTATACAAATGCATTTGGAATATTCAGGGGAGGTTTGCTAAACTTATACCTGAAATTGTTGCACAGTTTTGAGACACTAGTATTTGCTGTTTAGAAAGTTAAGAGGTAACTTGAGTAAAACGTTAGATTCAGAAGAGAATCGGCAAGATAGAAGCAGAGAAGTTGTTTCCTCAAAAGGAGAACCTAGAAACGTTGAAAATAAGGGATTGTCCATGTCAGAGATGTGGAGAATATCTTTCTCACAGAGGGCCAAGGGTCTTTTGTAGAATCTCTACTGTGCAGATAGAGGCCTTCAATCCATCAAATCTGCATCAACCCTCCAAAAGGCATCCCATACCCACCACACACTATTCCCATAACTGAATTTACTGTTGCTAATCTACCTAGCCTGTACAACCCTGGACACCACAGGGCAAGTTAGAATGGCCAAACAACATAACCTACACATATTTGGCCTGTGGGAGAAAACCAGAGCATCCAAAGGAAACCCATGCAGACATGGGGAGAACGTGCAAACTCCACAAAGTCACCTGAGGCTGGAATTGAACCAGAGTTCCTGGCATTGTGAGGCAACAGTGCTAACCACTGGCTGAAGGGGCAGTTCACTTGCAGAACCTCACCTCTGTACCTCACTGAACCAATTTACAAAGATGTTTACAATCTTAATTAGCATGCTTATCTTAGGGAGTTACTGTAGGATTCTTGACAAGCAATGATTGCCTAAAGGAGATAGCAGGCAATTTTTCAGATTTTACTCCCCTAACTGGTCTGGATGCTTATCCCATTCGCCAATTGTCCCAAAAGAATATGTGGCAGGTAAGGAATGCTTCCATCATTTTCATAACGCACGGTAATTACTTGGGATAGTGAGACTTTTCAATAGGCTGCTCAATAAATGGTAGTCTTCCATCCAATTTTCCACATCAACATCTGAACAATTCTACAAATTTTTTTTAATCTCATTTATGCACAACTAAGACTGCAGGCTGTAAAAAATGAATTTCTTTTGAGATCTAATTTTCAATTTGGATTAGTCAAGGAGGAAAAGGCCTTCACATCCTTGGGTGAGTAAATTTTTATTACACTGTATTAGAAATGAGAGTAATGTATCATTGTTTGAAAGTATTGGTTTTCAGCACCAACAACTATCTACTTCCATTGGTTTCTCATTATTACTTTTTCTACCAGCTTATAGATGTAGTTTTTTGAAAAAATTCCTAACCTAGTCAGAATTTTTTAAAAAATTAACTGCTCCTGGTAGATGTGAATTTGACTTTAATCATTCAACAGAACTTGAAACATGAAATAATTTCGGCAAAGATTCCTTGACAGTTATTCATAAATGTTAAAATAATAATAATTAAAACAATTCAGCTGCAATAATCAGATGTGGTTACTTCCTAAAATAGTCACTAGCATTGTTTAAATGGCTATACTTTTGAAATTTAACTTAATCTAAACCTGAATATTAAATATAATTATTTAAATAGTGACAAATTAAAGAGAATCATACAAAACCTAACCAGAATAAAACCAAGAAATTACTCAACTGTGGTTCAGAGACTGGGTGCTGCATTTTCCCATTTGCAGATGGAGAGTCCCCTACGACCCAGGGTGAATTTTCTCAAATAATCATCTGTTTTTCCTTATATTATTTATGCTACTGAGATGCTGTGTGGGCTTTTTTGGGATTCAGCAATGAGCGAAGCAGATGTTCTCACTACTGGTGAGACCTTCTGGCTTACACGCCTCTGGCACCATATTTAAAGCCCAGCTGTACACCACTACTTATACTACAGGCCAAGAACTATTTGACAAACTGCAGCGCTGGATCCGGATGATGTTCAGAGAAAGGGCAAATGTTCTCCTTGCTTCCCAGATGGGGATCTGGAGGTGGTGGTAGGCAAGATGTTGGAGAGGAGGTCAGTTCTTTTCCCTGCTGACCACCAAAGGAGATCACACGCAGAAACCCAGCCAGACAGGATGGAAATTTCTGTATGAGTCAGTGTTATTTGCCTTGTCAACAGACACACTCAGCAGTGCTCCAGAAATGTCAATGTTCTTCTATGCTCTGTAAAGTTAAAGTGCCACCATTGTCAGTCTACTCAATTATACTCAAGGGTCAGTACTCATTCAAACTCTGCCACTGCACAAGCACTTCACCAAAGTTCGGCAACTACACGTTTTGTGCAGCTTGCATCACGTCCACCCACCTTAAGATCCCAAAGTATTAACGTTTCCTGCACTTCCTACTCATTTACAGAAGATGCCTCACTTAGTACTCACAAGACCACTAAGTGCTCTTGCATTCACTTCCATCATAGTCAATCCCCCACTTTGCCTACTGCAGGAAAGACTGGATTGGAATAAGATGAACCCTTTGACTGACTGTAGTCTCCCTTCATCCTACTAAGGACACTTTTGTTCACACGCTGCCATTTCCTAGTAGCATATGCTGCAGCACTGACATTGCCATAGCACAGTGTCACATAACAAAATGTCCACCCCTATCCAACTGATAGATTGACTGTTCAGTGCTGTCCGCCGTCAGTTGCCTTCCTCTCCTCCTAAGCTAAAAAGGAAGCTTAAATTGCAGAGACTGGCAGATCACAACTGGGTGCTCAAGACCTAGTATGCGAAGGAACCAATGTTGTGCAGACAGAAGCAGACAGCCTCCAAGTAAGCATGATTGTCAATGTACATTGAGAAAGCAAGCTAAGAGACATTAAAATATCTGTCCATGTCAGCACAAAAGTATCCTGTGTAGATGTGCAAGGTATGTGATGCCCCTGCTCACAACTTTACCTAGCAGGAGCCAGTTAGTCATAGGTGTCAGTGAGCTCGAATGTCCAGTGTTAAAGGCCTGTAGTGGTATGTAATTTGGTCCAAGAGCAGGCATGAGGATGTGTTGATTGTGTGCTGGTGTTGAGTCACTTGGATGAAGGGCTGAGGAGATTGTGTTCTTGGACATGCAGACATTTCCAGAAGAGCTGATTGCATGGGGATCAGAACAAAGCACTGATCTGCCGCGGCCAGCTACCCACATTGTTTTTACCTGTTGGTATTTTACGTCATCAAGTTTCTCAGTGGAGCAGAGCAGTATCGGAAGAGGGACATGTATAATAGGTGAACTGGGGCTTTGAAGAAATGCAAATGCATGGAAACAAAATAATCACCACAAGAAACTATAAACAGTTCTGGATGTGAGTTTGCTCGCTGAGCTGGAAGGTTCATTTTCAGACGTTTCGTCACCATTCTAGGTAACATCATCAGTGAGCCTCCAGTGAAGCGCTGGTGCTATGTCCCGCTTTCTATTTATCTGGTTAGGTTTCCTTGGGTTGGTGATATCATTTCCTGTTCTTTTTCTCAGGGGATGGTAGATTGGCTCCAAACCAATGTGTTTGTTGTTGGAGTTCCGGTTGGAATGCCATGCCCCTAGGAATTCTCGTGCGTGTCTCTGTTTGGCTTGTGCTAGGATGGATGTGTTGTCCCAATCAAAGTGGTGTCCTTCCTTATCTGTATGTAGGATACGAGTGATAGTGGGTCATGGCGTTTTGTGGCTAGTTGATGTTCATGTATCCTGGTGGCTAGCTTTCTGCCTGTTTGTCCAATGTAGTGTTTGTCACAGTTCTTGCAAGGTATTTTGTAGATGACGTTTGTTTTACTTGTTGTCTGTATAGGGTCTTTTAAGTTCATTAGCTGCTGTTTTAGTGTGTTGGCGGGTTTGTGGGCTACCCTGATGCCAAGAGGTCCGAGTAGTCTGGCAGTCATTTCGGAAATGTCTTTGATGTAGGGGATGTCACAGTAGAGCGAACAGCCAATGGGGAACTTCAAACCAGTGTCTACAGGAAAACAACACATACGGACCAAATACTGAACTACAGGAGCAACCATCCCAACACCCACAAACGAAGCTGCATTAGAACATTATTCCAACGAGCCACCACACACTGCAGCACAGAGGAAAATCACCTATACAGCGTATTCAAAAAGAATGGGTACCCTATGAACACAGTCTGCCGATTCCTCAGCAATAAACCCAAACAAACAGACAAAACGGGCTCAGAAACCATAACCACTCTCCCCTACATCAAAGACATTTCCGAAATGACTGCCAGACTACTCAGACCTCTTGGCATCAGGGTAGCCCACAAACCCACCAACACACTAAAACAACAGCTAATGAACTTAAAAGACCCTATACAGACAATAAAACAAATGTCATCTACAAAATACCTTGCAAGAACTGTGACAAACACTACATTGGACAAACTGGCAGAAAGCTAGCCACCAGGATACATGAACATCAACTAACCACAAAACGACATGACCCACTATCACTCGTATCCTACATACAGATGAGGAAGGACACCACTTTGATTGGGACAACACATCCATCCTAGGACAAGCCAAACAGAGACGCGCACGAGAATTCCTAGAAGCGTAGCATTCCAACCGGAACTCCATCAACAAACACATTGATTTGGAGCCAATCTACCATCCCCTGAGAAAAAGAAAAGGAAATGGCATCACCGATGCAGGAAATGACATCACCAACCCAAGGAAACTTAACCAGATAAATAGAAAGCGGGACATAACACCAGCACTTCGTCGGAGGCTCACTGATGTTACCTAGAATGGTGACGAAACGTCTGAAAATGAACCTTCCAGCTCAGCGAGCAATCTCACATCCAGAACCTCAACCTGAGCTACAAATCTTCTCAAAACACGCTAACTATAAACAGTCATGAACATAGCCCAGCTCATTATGCAAACCTACCTTCCATCCATTGATGTCATCTATATTTCCCACTACCTCAGGAATGCAACTAACATAACCGTCCTATCCCAATTATACTCTCTTCCACCTTCTTCCATTGGGCAAAATATATAAAAGTTTAAATCTACATATGAATAGATTCAAGAATAGCTTCTTCCCAGCTGTTATCAGACTTCTGAACAAACCTCTCAAATGTCAATGTTGATCTCTCTCTCTGCGGTTGTAACACTGTATTCTGCACTCTGTTCTGGTACTCTGATGCACTTTGTATGATATCATCTGCCTGTATAACGCACAAAACAACACTTATCACTGTATCTCAGTACATGAGACAACAATAAGTCAAACTCAATCAATGGCAAGATTCCGAAAACTTTATTTCAGGATAGAAGAAAAGATCAGGAAACTGGATCAAAATCAGATTTTTCTATTCTCACCCTACTTTGTCAACACAGTCACCATTACGACTGTTACATCACAATACAAAAAATTCCACCCTGGACTTTTCTGATTGATCTGGACAAGCCAGAAACAATAAGAAAATGAATAAATTTTCATTTATTTGAACAAACAAAATTAGTTCAGGAAATAAACCCAAAGGGCTGGTTATTCTCTGTATCCATAAGGCAAGTAAACATTTAACATTGATGTGAGGGATTTATAGTTTGACAATCATTACTTAAATCATAATAAAGCATTTGGAAATTTAACACAAATTAACAGTCGGGTTTTGGACTTGATGGATACAGATTTGTGCACAGGGTTCTTAATATTAGATTAGATTAATGCCCAACACAAATTAGCTCAACTAGACTACAGTGCCAATTAACACGCTAGCAGTTGAAATATGCTGCATTCCAGGAGTACAAGATACATCTTTAAATTGGACGGTGTAAAGTGATAGACTTCAAACAGATCTAGTGACTGAAGACTGGACATCTATGAGGCGCTGTGAGCCATCAACAGCAGCAGAATTATACTGCAACAAAATCTGCAACTTTATGGCCCGACATATCCCTCGGTCAACCATTACCAGCAAGGCAGGGGATCATCCACGGTTCAATGTAGAGTGCAGGGGGCCATGCCAGGAGCAGGGCCAGACATAACCAAAATGAGGTATCAACCTGGTGAAGCCACTCGTGTGGTAAACAGCATGAATGGCAAGTAAAAGACAGAGCCAAGTGAGCCGACAACCAACCGATCAGATCTAAGTTCCGCAGTCCTGCCAGATTCAGTCATGTATTATGGTGGACAATTAGATTTAGGTTTAGAGGAGGCAGGTTCACAAATCTCTGCAAACTCAGTGAGGGAACAGCATAGCAATATCACTGCAAAAGATAAGGTTGAAACATTCACAGCAATCTTCAGACAGAAGTGCCAAGTGGATGATCCAACTTCTTCAGAAGTCCCCAGCATCATAACGGCCAGTCTTCAACCAATTTGATTCAGTCCATATGATGGTCGATAAAAAATTGAAAGTACTGGCTATTGCAAAGGCTATGGGCCGGACAAGATTCCAGCAATAGAACTGAATACTTGTGCTCTAGATCTTGCCAATGGCCTAGCCATGCTCTTCCAGTACTGTTACAAAACTGGCCTCTACCAGATAATGTGAAAAATTGCACAGATATATCCTGCACACAAAGCAGGCCAAATCCAACATGGCCATTTGCCACCCAACAGTCTACATCTGATCATCAGTAAAGTGATGGAAGGTGTCAACGATATGCAATACCTGCTAAGCAAGAACCTGTTCAGTGACACCCTAATATGACCCACCTTCACTGTCAAAGACACTCAGCTCCTGACCTTATTGCAAGCTTGGTACAAATATGGACAAAAGAACTGAATTCTACAGTTGAGGTGACAGTGACAGTCCTTAACTTGGCAAATCCAGGACAAAGCAGTTTGCTTGATTAGTACTACATCGACAAGCATCCACTCCCTCTACCACTGAAGTTCAGTAATAGCAGCATTCACTATTTACAAGATGCACAGCAGAAAATCACCAAATATCCTTAAACAGTGCCTTCCAAACCCACAATCACTTCCATCCAGAAGGTCAAGGTAGCAGATACATGGGAACACTACCACCTGTAAGTTCACTTTAAGCTGCTCACCATCATGAAATCCTGAAATTCCCTCCCTTCCCTGACATTGTGGTTCTACCTACAGCACAGAGTCTGCAACAGTTGAAGAAGACAGCTCCCTTGTCAATGGCAGCTAGGGGCGGGCAATAAATGCGGACCAGCCAGCACCGTTTATGGCCCAAGAGTGAATAAAAAACAAATTTTATATGCAACGTAATAGAACATTCCAAATATTATTATAGTATTTGCTTAATAAACGTTGTCTTGCTCTTAGATATTGCGCGAGGTATAACTCACTGAGGATAAGATGTTGTATCCTGTGAGCTCCAATAGTGGTACAATGAAAATACTCATATCTAAACAAGCAAAAACAAAAACTGAAGCTACTTCATAAGTGGAAGTAAAAGATCTCCCTTATACTTCATCCACAAATATGCATTGCTCATTCTTTCAACTGGGAAAATATTTTCTCTTGTCTGTATTTGTGGGTTATTGTAAACCCTCGTACAGAAAACAAAAAGTGTGTCACAAATAGCAAATCAAGGAAAACTGTCCTCTTGGTTTTTATATTGAAAGCTAAAGGGACTTGTAATTTCAGAATTTAGAAATTTAAGCAATTGACTTTTGCAATGTGTTTGGAGGTCTATGCACGTCCCAGCAAAATGACTGCCTCTCTTAGTTCTTCAGTTCTACTAATCTGAGAAAAATCCTAAACTATTATCCCTCCTTGCTGCAGTAATTGACTTCTTGAATAATAGTGCACCAACCCCCAGCTCATCTGTAGCTGCTATACTCAAGAATGCTGAGCTGCCTGGCTTGAGCCTCCCTATCCCATATATGTATGAAAGCAACGATATCGCATTTCCAAAGACTAGAACCCAGGACTGGAAATTTCCATAGCCTTAGATCACCCTGTACACTCTCCATGTAGAAGCCACAGTTACTCAGATGTGTTTGAAACCCTGCTTCCAAAGTTCCCAATCCCTTCAAATTCACTATGTTTCACCCTACGATCTACAATAGCTGTTTATCATTATCACCATTCCCTCAGCAACACAGGCCAATGAAGCCCATCCCAGACTTGAGTTACCAGCTTTCCTAGTATTCGATGGTCAGCCCCAATAAGCTCCATGACCGTTACTGACAATGCCCCAGGGACTGACCAGGGGCCACCAACCCCAAGTCTGTAAGTGCATGGATTCCTGGGCTCTGTTAAAATGAATTGCCTGAGGGACCAGGGACAAGCTCACGACTTGAAGAGGACAAACTGCTTGAATGTGGCAGTACAGTTGGGCTGACTATGGCCCTCCATCACACCGGTGCAGATCCCAGAAGGATCCCTAGTCTTTGGAAATGCAAGTCAAGGGTCTTTTGAACTCCAAAAGGAAAATATTAAAGTGCTGATGTGGTGTCCGAGTTAACTTGAAAGCAGGCACGATGATGTGGTGAGGATAGTGATTTGTCATGTTGCTGTGTTGCGTGAATGAAAAGGTTGAGGAAATGGTGGCCGTGGGGCATGCAGGGATAATATTATGAAGAAGCTGCTTGATTACCAGGACAAGCGTTTGGCAAGCTGCAACACTTGCTGGGATTTACATGTCAGGAATTTCCCAAAGGTAACCACACTTCCAAAGTGAGCCAACTATCACACTGGACAGAAAAACAAAGGTGATGCACAAGAACAAAAAATGAATGGAACATACAGATACACACAGACACAAATGAATACATTGAAACAAAGGAGTCTGTGTGCATTACCCTCAGACAGACAGGCTGAAACCATCTAAATTAGGTTAAAGAAAAACAAAACACACTGTATGCATTCATCTAGGTACTTCAGACACAGATATCACAAGAAAAGAAAATTACAGAAAAAAAAAGCTATACGTGACAATACAATGCACCATGCAACAAAATCCATGTAAATGCAAACAGATCATTGTAACAAACACAATCAAATGATATGAGAACAGATGTTTAGTTCTGCTGTTTGGACAATAATCTGACTGAATAAAGTGCCTGTTTAAAGCAATCACCTAAATTTCACCCTACTATTACAATGACACAGATCTAACCTATGGGGTTGATGGAGAATAACACTATGACTAATTTCTAGTGCAGCATTGCCTCATCTTCATAAACCAGAGTGTAGGCTTGATGCTGGGTGGCACAAGGATTTCATTTCAGACTTAAATTAACATCTGTAGGTCCCCTTTCTTGCATCTGCATCTATCACCCTTTATTCCTCGGCCTTGAACTAGATGCTGGATGAGTTGTGAGAATATCACTGACAAAGTGGGAGGGTGGTGAATTTGAATTAGGATTGCTTTACCCCTCTTAAGTCCAATACAGTGAGGTTTTGTATGATTTACTACATTCCCTTTTTACTCTCATCCCTTATTGAGGTAAGCCAAAGAGTATTTGCCAATCTGATTTTCAAATTCAAAATTTTGAAACAAACCCCACCGGAAAAAGCTTTGGTAAAATCCAGATGTATTAAGGGAGAACTACAATTTCCCAGAGGAGAGTGTCAAAAACTAATCTCCTCAATGCACTGAGTCAAATTTTGACCTTTACTGCAAGTACAGTGTCGATTTCTTTCTAAATAGAAACTTAGAAAGAGAGACGAAGGTCCAAGGCAGGCTGCTGACTCAACCTAAAGATCTGTTCTCCATCTAGTGTTCAAGCAGCAACTGACCTAGACTCTCAAAATTGCTTAAATACATAGATTGCTAAAATGAACAATGTTCATTCCTTTAACAAGTGTCATGACTTTAACCTTAAAACAAGGGTCTCACCAGAAGCATTCTAAGTTTATGTCATTCCTTTTGAGACTATCCTCGGAGCAGTTGGGGGCACTCACACCTGAGTCAAACAGCACGGGCTAAAATGCTACTGAGGAAATGAGAAAAGTGTTATGGACCAGATCGAACCCTTACAAATTATAATGAGATAGCCTAGACCTTAAATTTTTCTTATTTCAAAGGTAAGCATTCCAGGTGCAATGCAATTGGACAAACTATTCAACTCTAAACAAATCATACTTTCTTTTTACACTACAGTTACAATACAAACAATTACTACTAATAATTAGCTGTTCCAATAATAGTAACATCCCATAAACACACCTTTGGACAACGGCAAATTCAGTAGCAGCAGGAAAAGAACCCCAACTTTTAGCTGTAACAGAGACGAATAAGAGTTTCCACATCCAGCTTCAAGATTCCATCAACCGTAGAAAGCTAAAACTAAAAATCCTGGTTCCAGGGGAACTTGACTCCATCCATTCAGACTGCTTCTATCATTCTAACTTAAAAAAATCAAGGCCTCACAAGCTGCTTACTTTTATTGGCTTTGAGCAGACTGCTCAGTATCTCGGTCTCAACCAAGTCTTCATTTTAAAAAAAAAGGGACAAAATATACTTCTTAAAGCCATAGTAATGTTACAAAAGTTACACGGCCGTTGATATATAACTGTGAAAGCAGTGGTGCTACGTGTTGGATGATATGTTAAACACGAAAATGTACGCTTGTGATATCTGCTCGTACTCTGAGAACAGCAAAAAGAGAGTTCTACTGGTTACCTGACACTTAACCACTACCAAAATAAAATAATTTGGTTATTTCATTGATAGTTATGAGATCATTTTCTGAACATATCATCTCTTGTATTAGAGATAATGGATTCTCCAGCATCTGCAGTTCCCTCGATAACAAAGTGTGAAGCTGGATGAACACAGCAGGCCAAGCAGCATCTCAGGAGCACAAAAGCTGATGTTTCGGGCCTAGACCCTTCAGTGTGGTAAACTGTATCCATTGTACCTGCTGTGGCTTCCTCTACATTGGGGAAACCAAGCAGAGGCTTGGGGACTGCTTTGCGAACACCTCAGCTCGGTTCGCAATAAACAAATGCACCTCCCAGTCGCGAACCATTTTAACTCCCCCTCCGATTCCTCAGATGACATGTCCATCATGGGCCTCCTGCAGTGCCACAATGATGCCACCCAAAGGTTGCAGGAAAAGCAACTCATATTCCGCTTGGGAACCCTGCAGCCCAATGGTATCAATGTGGACTTCACAAGCTTCAAAATCTCCCCTTCCCCCACCGCATCCCAAAACCATGCCAGTTCGTCCCCTCTCCCCGCTGCATCACAAAACCAGCCCAGCTCGTCCCCTCCCCCCACTGCATCCCAAAACCAGCCCAGCCTGTCTCCGCCTCCCTAACCTGTTCTTCCTCTCACCCATCCCTTTCTCCCACCTCTAGCCACACTTCCATCGCCTACCTACTAACCTCACCCCACCTCCTTGACCTGTCCGTCTTCCCTGGACTGACCTATCCCCTCCCTACCTATAACTCTCCTCTCCACCTATCTTCTTTTCTCTCCATCTTCGGTCCGCCTCCCCCTCTCCCGGTTTATTCCAGAACCGTCTCCCCATCCCCCTCTCTGATGAAGGGTCTAGGCCCGAAACATCAGCTTTTGTGCTCCTGAGATGCTGCTTGGCCTGCTGTGTTCATCCAGCTTCACACTTTGTTATCATCTCTTGTATTATATATTTTGAGGAATTATTATAAAGCAATTGCACACAGCATTCTCATCTATGTGGGTAAAAAGAGTTCTTCACAAATAACATTTTAGAATTCAGGATACAGACAATTAAAACATAGTAAACATCATTTGTATGTATTTTCAGAAGGCATTTTGACAATGGCTCACTTGAAAAATGGGTTGCAGATATTAAGAAACATGATTACAGAGATGGCCAGAGGCAGAAAGCTAAATGCAAGATTCTGGTGAACTACAAGGTTCTGCCATGCTCCATTATTCAAAATTAGAAATCCTGTTGACTTCCATTTAAGCTAAAGAATTGGACGCAAGGCTAGAAGAAATTATGCCACAGTTTGCTAATATTGTCAAGTTTGACGGCACAACAAAAAAAATGAGAAGCATGAAAAATTTGCCTTGTAAATTAGGCACATTAGGCAGAGCTCCACAAATGCTAAAAATCAATTTTTGATTTTAAAAACTTGTGAAAGGAAGTGATATCATTAAAGTGTGAAATATAAAAAGGATACGCTGAAGACGGCACTGCAATGGGATTGGCTCTTAATTGGTTTCTGAAATGGCTAAACAAGCCATATAGATGTCACCAGGATAAATTGGGATCATCAAATTGGCCTTAGCTGGCATATCTAAATGGAAGCAGAAAAAACACTGTACAGCTGGAGGTGGGAAAATATTGTTAGATTTGAGCAATACAGGTGAAGAAATCTGTACTATTATGTTCACTTTGTTATATGTAGGCTAATAGAACTGGTTTACAGCTCAGTCTAAGTATAACAGGAATGAGAAGTCATAGTTATCCAAAAAGATGTCTAAAATCAGCAATTTTAATTTCATTGAAACAAAGAATACACAGCATGGTTCTAACAAAAATATTTTAAAATTAAACAGTGAAATACTTAACCAGCTGGGTGGTAAACCCTTCTGAAGAGTTGAAACATTGCATTGACACCCCGGCTAATCTCACATTCCACTCATCTCAGTGGAGAGTATAATGAGTGGGTGAGATGAAAACTGTCCCCATCTTTCTGGTGCTTGGTGTGATGAAATAACCTAAGGATCGTAATCAGAAGGATAAAGTAGGAAGTTGAAAGCTACTTTCAATTAGAGAGAATTAATAGAACATGAAATGCCTTGATACAAGTTGGTTATTAAAGTAGAGGCTATATTTTAAAAAGAAACAGGCATTAGTAACATGGAAGAAATAAAGGACTGATACAAAGACAAAATATTGCAGTTTCTCAAACGAAAGCAGAAAATGCTAGAAATACTCATTATGTCAGGTGGAACAAACAGAGAAAGAAATGGAGGCAATAATCACATTTAATGAAAACCAAAGGAATCTTATGTGTTGGCTAGAGAACCGAGGACAGCAATACCTTCAACTGAGAAGACCCACTGAATTAACTGTAAATCAGGCAATTAACTGGGAACTAGCAAAAATTCCTCAGGATCAAAATATCAGAGGTGAATTCTCACAGTCCAGAGATATTCTGTCCTCTGAGGTATTCATTGTTCAGCAACATCAAGACCCAGAGGGAGGTTGTCACCATCAAGGACACAGGATGGTTCTCAACAGTCACCAAACCTAACCCAGCCCCAACCCTTTTGATGCAGGGTCTTGAAGTCAACTGCCGAATGTGCCAGATTGCAGAATCCAGCTAAATACACTTACAGGGCCAGAGTTCCAGGCACCCAACATTGCACCAATGCAATAAGACCCTTAAGTGAGCATTAACTGGGGACATGTGGGAAACGGACAAGAGGACTTTTCAGTGATAGAGATGAAATGATTTAATCCCTGTTTCCAATCCTATTAGAGACATTTCATTTACATTTCTAACTATCTGCACCTCAGATGAAAGCAATCAACCTAAAACATTAGTTTGGTTTCACTCTCCACAGACACCACCTTACCTCCTGCATATTTCAAGCATTTTCTGGTTTATTATAATAGGCTGAAGGATATTGAGAAAAAGCAATGAATCAGAATTAGAACTTGTACTATTGCTTGAATTGTTAGCACCAGTAAATTTAAATTACCTCTATCTGTCCTACAAGTTCTGTGATCCAACAAATACATTTACTGTAGATTATCAGAGAAGAATTTCTCTAGTCACATGTAACAAGTTAGACATATAGGTGACTTTCTCCAGTTTGTAGAAAGTTTTATCACTTCACAAGAAAGTTAAAATGGAGGACACTTTCCAATAAGACCATAAGACACAGGAGCAGAAAACGGCCATTCAGCCCATCAAGTCTGCTCCACCATTCAATCTTTGTTGATATGGCATTCACTAACATATTTACAGCATTACTTCTTTCGGAGACCAGAGTAATTCTTACCACCAGTTGCTGCATTTGAGCTTTATATCAGAAACTTCTACTAACAGAAAGTGCCTCCAAACAAATTTCTGCATCTCATGTATTAAACAACTTATAAGATTGATCTATCAGGTCTCCTAAATCCAGAATATGCACTATTCTGATGTCTATATTGTTTAAATTAACTTCATAGTTGCAATCAAAGAGCAATATAATAACTTTAAAAGATTACAAGGCATCAAATTTCTCATATTTCCACTGCATTGCTACAGTACGTAAATGGTCTAGATCTGATAAAATTATTTTAACGAAAAGGGCTCACTCTATTGTAGTTATTAACTTGACTCAATTTATCAACTACTCAGAAGGATGAGTCCATTGATTAAAAATAACTTTTCAATTTTACAGCATTTTTCCTTATGCTTAGATTGCAACACTAACCAATCAATAACACAGCATGTAAACATAATATCAACTTCTATTATCTTCATTAAATCCTACATCTAACACTGGAACTTATCCTCAAAGTCATTAACCAAATTATTCAGTGTGATATTCTCATTTTGTGTTGTTTGTTGCATGTATTAATTTACATAATGTGCAGAACAGGTGAATTTCCATCCCCCTAAGGCAATAATATATTAAATGCTGAAAAATATTTAAAATACAACAGGCCAGATCTTCTCACCGATGGCAATTCTTCACGCATTATTGCTGTAGAGATAACTGCACCAGAGATAATGGGAACTGCAGATGCTGTAGAATTCGAAGAAACGAAGTGTGGAGCTGGATGAACACAGCAGGCCAAGCAGCATCTTAGGAACACAAAAGCTGACGTTTCGGGCCTAGACCCTTCATCAGAAAAGGGGGAGGGGGAGAGGGTTCTGAAATAAGTAGGGACAGGGGGAGGCGGATCGAAGATGGATAGAGGAGAAGATAGGTGGAGAGTAGACAGACAAATTAAAGGAGCGGGGATGGAGCCTGTAGAGGTGAGTGTTAGTGGGGAGGTAGGGAGGGGATAGGTCAGTCCGGGGAGGATGGACCAGGTCAAGGGGGCAGGATGACGTTAGTAGGTAGGAAATGGAGGTGCGTCTTGAGGTGGGAGGAGGGGATAGGTGAGAGGAAGAACAGCTAAGGGAGGCAGGGACGAACTGGGCTGGTTTTGGCATGCAGTGGGGGATGTTCATCCAGCTCTACACTTTGTTATCCGAGATCACTGCACATTTAGTTTTCTGTAATTTTTCAGCCAGACCCTCTAGTCTGGGTCGCAGAAAGTGTGGGAAATATAGGGAGTGGGAGTAGGAGATGGTAGGTTGAGTTATGCTATCCATCACTGAATTACAACAGAGATGAAACAATATGATGATTCTCGGCCACATACCTAAGTAACAAACATCTAGCCTAAAACTCCGTCATGGAGATCAGCACAATTGACATTGTAATTGGAGTGTCCCTGGCCGCACAAAATCAATCCATTGGATGTCTGAATTCTCAGGGCAATTTGACAGGTCAAGGTTTCCCTTGGGTCTCACAGGTGCACCGGCAAATTAAGTTCAATGCTTTGGACCTCCTGTTTCCAGAAAATCTGGTAATATATGTAGAAAGCAATTAAAATTATATTTCAATTATCTTACAATTAACTCAACATCTTACTCAGAATGGTTCCTATCGTACACTAAAAACAAACTGCTCAGTTTCGGGCTAATTCTCCTGCCTCTAATATGCACGCTTTTATTTTTTCCATAGTCAGATCAGAATCAAAGACAGGCAGCTCCCCATATCTCTGGACACTTATACGTGGCAAGAGTTCTAATGGATCTTGCAGGTCCAACCACTTGAAGCAGGCTAGAGTTTCATTCCAATATCTAAATCATAGATGCTATGTAAAAAGTGCTCTAAGTTCTGATCTCCATTCTCATTCAAGTCAGATGTAGGACTGGGTCATCTGCTATCAGAATAACTGCTCCATTGTCAAATACAGGACTGGAACAGCCAGAACTGCAAAGTATGACCTCAAACCTGCACGTGGGATTTCCACTCCATTAATTTTGTCAATTTATTCTTAATCCTTGAATCCATTAACCTTGGTTCTGCTAGCTTGAGATGCCTTTTGAGGCTTTCAGAATTTGTGTTCCTTTCAAAGGCACTTTTGTCCCCTGCATGCAAATTAGTCCACAAATTCCACGAGAAAATCACCCCTTAATATGCTCCATTTAAGCATCTACTGCATAAAGAAATCCTGTTTGTCATTATTTCAAACAGAGGCCACCAGTTCATTGCATAAGGTGAAAACTATATTAAGCTATCGGAAGCTCAAAGGGATAGCACTTAAGCATAAACAATTCCAAGAAAAGTTCTCGCTGTCTTTCTTTTCACAATCCTCTTCTCACTTATCCAACTTCTACTACAGCAATTTCATTTTTTTAATGTCTTTAATACAGCAAAATACCTCAAGGAGTTTCATAGCAAAATTTCACTTCAAACAAAATCTGACACACAAGTTTCGTCTAAGTGACAGTTCTACTAGTGCTAGCAAATGTGTCGCACCTCACCCAAGACAACACTTCCTATGTTTCCAAAACCTCAACTGCAAGCATGAGAATCCAAAACTGTTCTCACCCATAAGACCAGAAGATATAGGAGCAGAATTAGGCCATTCAGCCAATCAAGTCTTCTCTGCCATAACATGTCTAATATAATTATGTCCACCAACTCTCCTCCGCCTAACTTGCTCATTACCTCCTCAGAGAATTTTGACAGATGTGTCAGGTATGACCCTCCCTTGAAAAAGCCATGCTAGCTCAGCTCTATTTTACCCATGCAGTTCCAAGTACTCCACAAACTCAACAAAAGTTAGACAAAGGAAAGCCAGTACTTGCAATTGCAGTTGGATTCCCAGAAGGTCTTTGACAAGGCACTGTGCAGGAGGGTGCTAAATAATAAGAGCCAGTAGTGTAAAAGGTACAGACATGGATAGAGGACTGACTGACTAGCAGATAGCAGAGAGTAGGGATAAAGGGGTCTTTTTCTGGATGGCAGCCAGTGGCTAGAGGAGTTCTCAAAAGGATCCAAGTTGGGACCACAACTATTCACATATACAACTTCATCCTTAATAAAGGACTCTGAAATTTTATCAATGACCAAGGTCAGGCTATCCAAGCTATCGTTTCCTGCCTCCTGTATTACATTAGTCATTTTCCAGCCCATTCGAACCCTCCCTGACTTGTGATTCCTGGAAGATAATCACCAATGTCTCTACAATCTCCTCAGCTATCTCCTTCAGAAGTCTGGGTGTGGTACATCTGTTCTCGGTGATTTATCCACCTTCAGACCTTTCAGCTTCTCCAGCACCTTCTCCTTAGTGATGGCGACTACACCCAGCTCTGTTTTCTGACTTTCTTCAGATTCTGGTATGCTGCTGGTGTCTTCCACGGTGAAAACTGATGCAAAGTACGTATTCGGTCCCACCACCATTTCTTTGTTCTCCCCTGCTACTTCATCAGTCTCATTTTCCAGCAGTCGAACGTCTACTTTTGCCTCTCCCTTACCTTGTAGATATCTTAAAACAAACTCTTGCAATCTTCTCTTATATTACTAATTAGTCTAGTCTCATATTTCATTTTCTTCCTTCTTATTGCATATTTTGTTTATCCTCTGCTGGATTTTAAAGATTTCCCAATAATCTTCACTACATGGTACGATTTTTCTTTTATTTTTATGCTCTCCCTGACTTCTCTTGTCAGCCATGGTTGTCTCATCCTCCCCTTAGTATATTTCTTCTTCCTTGAGATGAATTTCTGCCATGCCTCCCAAATTACCACCAGAAACCCCTTCCACTGCGGTGGCACTGTCTTCCCTGTTAGGCTCCGCTTCAAATCGTCTCTGGCCAGTTCCGCCCTCATGCCTTTGCAGTTAAGTTTATTCAATTGTAATATCATGAAATTGGATTCAATATTTTCCCTCCCAAACTGCAGTGTGAATTTGATCATATTATATTTATGGTCATTGTCCCCAGGGGTTCCTTCATCTAAAGCTCCCTAACCAAATCTGCCTCATTAAACATCACCAAATCCAGAATTGCCTGTTCTCTCGTGGGGTCTACACGAGCTGCTCTGAAAAACCACCTCATGGGCGTTCCACAAATTTCTTTTCTTGAGGTCTGTGACCGATTTTCCCGGGCCACCTGCATTTTGAAGTTCCTTCTGATTACTGTAATACTGATTTTCTTAAATGTGTTTTCTATCTTGTGATTTATTTTCTTCTCCACATCCAGACTACAGCTAGGAGGCTTGCACACAACTCCCATCAGGGTCTTCTGTCTTTTGTAGTTGCTCAACTCTACCCACACAAATTCTATGCCTTCTGACTCTATATCACTTCTTGCTATCAATTTAGTTTCATTTCTTCCTACCAAGGCAACCCTGCCCCCTCTGCCCATTTGCCTGCCTTTTCAATAGGACGTAATGTTTGAATTCTTTTCCCCCCATCCTTGAGCCCCCTTGCAACCACATCTCTGTAATACCCACAATATCATACCTGCCGATCTTATTCTGCACTACAAGCTCACTTACCTTGTTTTGTATACTGCGTGTATTTCAATGCAACACCTTCAGTCCTGTATCGACTACACCCCTTCTCATAACAGTCCTCTCATCTGCTTTTCCTGAAGTTAGATTCTTGACCCTTTTCACTCACTCTGCCCTATTACTTCTTCTGGAAACTTTAATAACGTCTGCTGAGCCCTTCACCCCTTTGAACTTGCTCCATAAATTTCCATGCAGTTAAACTCTGCCCCTGTTTAAAGCCCTATCCAATTTGTCCCATTGGGCAAATTTTTCCTTTCTCCCGTGCTTTTGAATGGTTTGCTGTAGTATGGTGCTACGGTCAGTTTCTTCATCCTCCCTACAAATCCCACTCTCATTCACACAGGGAGCAAGAATCTCAAACCTGTTAGACTGGTTCAAGGACTAACACTCTTTCACCACTCCCTCCTAGAAACTTCTACCTGTCTCGCTGGTAGTGACTCCTTCCAGTCCTTGACCACTAACTGAATTAATCTAAGGGGTGAGACTGCCTCCTGAAACAGTGTTCAGGATACTGTCCCCCTCTCTGATGTATTGCAGTGTTCAAAGCTCAGTCTCCAGCTGATTAATTCTGAGCCAAAGTTCCTCAAGCAACCAACATTTGTTTCAGATACAGTCACTATTGGTCACAATGGGGTCTACTGCTCCCGCATCATGCAGTTACAACATGTCGCCTGGCCCAGTATCTCCATTTTGATTACTTAGTCCTTAATTTGATTTTTAAAAAATTGTACTGGTCTTTTAGTTAGCTGCTTGTAAATATTTCTCTAATTAACCTCAATCCAAAAGGAATGTATAGTAGATAGTCAAATTAGTAGCTATCACCAATGAACTTATGCTTCAACTGTGAAACCACTCTTTTGTGCTGGTCCCCAATTTGTCCTGTTTAAACAAACTTTAACAAAGAATGAGTAAAAAAAAAGCAACCAAAAAGCACATGTTCCCCTCTGCACCAAATTCCTATACTGCCTCCAAATTCTCCAAACTTTATATACACTCATGCTGTATCTCACTCAGGATATGACTTATGCTTGGAAACAGTACAGAAATTCAAAATTTAAGTGAGTATGGATCTAAACACACATTCTATCCCTTAATCAGAATACGCCACACCAATGTCAAACCTTGTTATTAGATGTTTAAACAGAATTCTTTTGTGGGTTTCAGCACCAAAACTAGGAATTATCTGTCAAGTCACTGTGGTAAGGAGTCTGCTCTCTTAAGGAGACTGGACCAGAAGAAAAGCTAAAATTATTTTTATTTGATTGCTCTCTGAAATTACATCAGTAGAGTTACTTATGTCAGAATGCAATAGAGAAAATCAAATGGGACTAATAGCTCTCTATCAGTAATTTGACAGTATACTACGCTTGACATTAATATGAAGCATTGATTTTACATTTACAAAATGCTGTAGATATTCCCATCAGGTCTTTGATTCGGCAGGACTCCCACAATATGCCAATAGCATGTAGCTAGTCTTTAGCACATACTATGATTTTGTGGAATCAACTTCATTTAAATAGAATTTATGAACTCCCAGACCATTGTGGTTCCAGGATTAGTAGCTTTTTGAAAGTGGAGTGGGAAGGAAGTACGGGTGGAATTTAAAGGTATTAGAACTTTAAGGCATATACTGATTTGTCTAAGATGAAGGTGGCTTTCAGAAAGATGCCTGTATCATGGAGCAATAGACAACATGGAGGGGTCAAAGGTAAGAAAATTCTGAGAATAAAAGAATGATTGTGGTTATGGATTCCATTGTTGGGTGACTTTTCTGTAGTCATAACTTGGAATCCTGAATAGTATGTTGCTTGTCAGGTGCCAAGGTAACAACAGATAGAAAAAGTGGAGAAACACAAAAACATATGATCCTTCTCGGAACCAATGAGATATGGGGGCCTTCCGAGGGAGTTTAAAGGCTTAAGAGTTAAGCTGCAAGCTCTTAAAAGAGACATCTGTCAAATAATTTTGTTATGCATTGTATGTTAATGGATTAAATAGGTCAATGTACGGCTGTATAACTGATGAACAATGTTGCTCTTTTTGGAGCACAGAAGAAAGTTCTGGAATAAAGGTGGGTTATATGGAAGAGGCACTAAAATCTAAGCAAACAGGGTAAAGCACCAACCTCTTCCTTTAGCCCAACTGTATGATCGGTTGGCAACAACACTTTGCCCATGCTCCATCTGAATAGGTCGTAATTGAAGCTCGCTGTTTCTTGCATTGCTTTTCAATGGCAGAATGTATTTTGGCAACCCTTTGTAAAACCAAGCTCCAGATCTCTTCCAAATCTGGCAAAGATAAGAAATATTATTAAACTCACAAAATTATATTTTTCAGCATAGTGCAATAAATTTTATATGATTAGCATAGCTCCACTCAGCATCCACACATTTACTGTACACTTTCTTTCCTTCTTCATCTTAATGCCAATAAAAAAAAGTGTTAAACATTTTGATCAATCTAAAAATACTTTCTTAAAACACCTCAAAACTTTGCACAGGGATTTTCATAAAATTGATTATTAAACACCTTAATAAATTCTCTAACTGTCTAGGAAACTGCCATTCATTTAATTCTTATTTGTTCACTGTGATGTGAGCATTGCTCATCCCTTGTTGCAATTGAGAAGTTGGTGGTAAGCTGCCTTGAACCACTGTAGTGTGCCGTTACAAAGAGAGTTCCAGACGTGGACCTGGCAACAGTGAAAACGATGTGATTTAGTTCCAAGTCAGAATGGTATGTGGCTTGGAGGAAAATAATTAAATAGCATCAGCAATTGGGTGGGCCTGCAGAGGCAAAAAATACTTCGGAAACATAAAATAGTTTTGAAATCTCCAACAAAAGAATTACGTTAGTCAGGGATGAACTTCAAACGGGATGCTTGGCCCTTTTGGTCCTCGACCTTTTATCAAAAAGCTGCATAGCAGTGATCATCTACTTTTTGCAAAAAATATCCACAAACTAACCAATGTAAATGATAAAATAAATAAGGACTGATAGACTCAGTGGTCTTTGCTTGTTATTATTTTCAGACATTTCATGCACCACAGGAAGAAATCCCATAGATCCACCCAAATTTTACAAACAGGAGGGATTCCTATTCTAAAAAAAATGAACTGAAGAACAACAGCCTATCTCTGTGTACTCCTTACAATACTTCTTTAATCTATATGTCTACGGTTAAAAAAAACTAATGACATTAATCTTATAGGGCAACTGTCCTCATGAAAGAATCATTTGTTCAACTTGTTTTTTTATTTGTGGTTAAAGGAAAGCATAGATGCGTTGTTTCAGTGCAACTTTAGCCACAAGAGATGCAATCACACATTTTAATATTATTTATTTCATAAACAAATAAAATATCAAGAACAAAAATAAAAAAGTTGCTGGAAAGGCTCAGCAGATCTGGCAAGATCTGTGAAGAAAAAACCATAATTAAAATTTCAGGTCAGGTGACCCTTCAGAACTGTTTTAAAAAATAAAATGTCAACATTGCATGTTTTCATAAAGAAATGCCAACTTGAGCAGTGCTGAAATTCATGCTTAAAATAACACTGTTTATTCTTTTAATTTGAATGAAATATTGTCAGTACATTTCTTAACAACTTCTTTAAAAGTGGTCACAGCTGTGCCACTTCAGTTTGGCAGGTACTGACGATGACTCTCTGTCGTAGTCCAAAATTAATACAGTGATGGAGAATGTTTGAACTTATTGCATTTGCCTTATATCATCTGTTATCATGTTATTAAAAAAAAGATCAAAGCTGTGGTAACCTGAAGCACACAGCAGCAACAGCTTAGACTGACAAAAGGTCCAAACTGATCTGTCAGAAGATTATTCTGATGTACTTTTATCTGCAGATTCTCTGGCAAATCTCAGGAATGTCATTAAGATTCTTCCTTTAAAGGCTTATTATTGGAATTTGGAGACATGTTTCAAAATCATTGACAGTACTGTAGAAAGCATTGGTGGAACATACGGACCTTATGTAGTGATATTAGTTTGATTCCATTATTACTTGGAACAGTAATGAATTTAAATTCAATCCTGTAGCACTAATTGTGCACTTCTAGAATTTCATACCTATTTTCCCACAGCTAGGATTGAGAAACCAGTTACCTGAAAACCTGTTTCTACTTAGTTTAGAAGATGCAGCTTTTTGGGATACACCCATGTGAGCTGCAGGTCAGAGGTTACACAAAAAGTGTTTAACCCACTAAAGTGAAGCTATTTTTCCTGATGTTAAACAAACATTTGTTAGATTGTGGGGCTGGCCAAGACACATCCTCAGCTATGAAACTGAAAAGCTAAGATCTCTGTGAGAAAGGGTGCACATGGTGCATATTTAGACAAAGTAGCTTCAAAAACAAAAACAGCTACAAGGGCAGAGATAACAAGGTGTAGAGCTGGATGAACACAGCAAGTCAAGCAGCAGAGGAGCAAGAAGGCTGACACACTTCTTCCAGGGGCAGTGGGAGAGAGATCCACTGAGGTTTTTCCCGGAGGCAGGAGGGTAACTTCTTCACGGTAGACATTCTTAGAAGAGGCTTTGCAGCGGGGTTAAAATTGTTTCAGAGATAGTAGGAGCTGCAGAATCTGAGGTAACAAGAGTCTAGAAGGGTCTAGGCCCGAAACGTCAGCCTTCCTGCTCCCCTGATGCTGCTTGGCCTGCTGTGTTCATCCAGCTCTACACCTTGTTGTTACCTCCAATTCTGCAGTATCCACACTTCCTACTATCTCTGAAACAACTATAAGGGCAGTCAGTTTTATGAAACCAAAAGCTTTGACAGTCTTAATGAAGGCAGCAAGATAAAAAGAATTAGAAACAATGTTAGCAGATCTTTTGTATAAATCAAGTCAGATGGCCTACTAATCTGGATAGCATAGCAAGATCGTACATTGCATCAGATGAGGAAAAGTTACATTCAATGAATCCTCAAACATTTGCTCTGGACATGTGCCTCACAACATGACAATGCAGTTCAACAATTCAAATGCAGTCCTGCTTCTTCAATCTCCCTGCAGGTGGTCTGAATTGCATGTGCAAAGGACACAAATCTGGCTCAAGGCACAAAAGGTTTTTGTTTTTACATTTCAGATCCTGCTATGACACAAGTTAAGTTATAGGCAGTGTGTGCTACTCCCAAAGGTATAATGCTCAGCTTATTTATATGAGCAACTGATGGCTCTGAATCTATGGTTTTACGAACTAAATCAGCCAGTGGAAGATCAAGCAGGATGAAGAACATTATCGAAATCACTATCTGTGCAAATTTGTATTCTCTAATTTACTGCAGTTTAAATGCCAGCCATGATTCAGTGGCAGCATTCTTACTTAGTTGGAAGGGCATGAAATTCTCACTTGAAACAAGACCTTATTAGCTAAACTGACATTCCAGTATCCAGTGTTGTAGTGAAGGAGTGCAGCACCATTTGAGGCCACTGGAATGTTAAATGGAGGACCACCTGTTTAGGAAACCTTATGAATACTTACCATGCTTGCAGGTTATCCTTGTGCTGGAAGTGACCTATAAATATGACAGTAAGAGGATACAGTCTCCTCCAGAAACCCAATGTGGCCACTGAAAATTAATTTTAGGTAGTTCAATTTACAATTTTATTTTCCGCCTCATTCTTGCTTTCTCATTCAGAAATTGAACTAGACTCAAACCCATGGAAATACCCATATTTGATATAGTTAAATAACTATCTGTGTCGTAAGTGCTAACTTATAAAACCATATATGTGCTCTTTTATCAAGAAATCTATAACTAATCCTAAAGAAATACCTTTATGCTACAAGATTAAATAGCAAAAATAGAATCTACTCTTACAAGATCCTGGGTCCTTTATTCAAAAGGCCTGCAGAGTTCAGCCACTGGACAGTCGTGACACTGACTCTACCAGAAATCAGAGTAACAACTCATCTCCATTTTGCTGGCAAGATTTCTGAAAGAAAACTCTGAAACATTTTTATGGGCTGTGCTAAATATGTAGAGAAGGAGCAAGTCATTTCTCAGAGGCTGCAGCTATAGGCCAATTTCTCAAAGCAAAATCAGCATGGAGACAGGTAGAAGTATGATAATAACGGGAACAAGTTTAAAAAAAGAGAAAAACACTTGTAAGAACTTGAATAGCCTTCAGAATGAATATGAACACAAACAGGATGGAATTGTTAGAAGCGTTTGGCAAGAAACCTGTCAGCAGTGGCAAGGAATGTGTGGAAGAATGCTCGATGGGCAATGGGTGCCAAATACTTAATGCCCAGTGCAGAAAGTAGTTTATTGGCTTCACATAATCAGCAAAAGGTAACAGTAATGGCAAGAAACTGATATCATCTATCTTTACACAGTCTGACAGTGATCATCTAAACGTTAGGATAGCAAATGTGGTTCCCCTGTTCAAGAAGGGGAGTAGAGACAACCCTGGTAATTATAGACCAATGAGCCTTACCTCAGTTGTTGGAAAAGGTTATAAGGGATAGGATTTATAAACATCTAGAAAAGAATAAATTGATTAGGGATAGTCAGCACGGTTTTGTGAAGGGTAGGTCATGCCTCACAAACCTTATTGAGTTCTTTGAGAAGGTGACCAAACAGGTAGATGAGACTAAACCGGTTGATGAGGTGTATATGGATTTCAGCAAGGCGTTTGATAAGGTTCCCCACAATAGGCTATTGTACAAAAAGGTGAGGAATGGAATTGTGGGAGATATAGCAGTTTGGATCGGAAATTGGCTTGCTGAAAGACGACAGAGGGTGGTAGTTGATGGGAAATGTTCATCCTGGAGACCAGTTACTAGTGGTGTACCGCAAGGGTCGGTGTTGGGTCCACTGCTGTTTGTCATTTTTATAAATGACCTGGATGAGGGCATAGAAGGATGGGTTAGTAAATTTGCAGACGACACTAAGGTCGGTGGAGTTGTGGATAGTGACAAAGGACGCTGTAGGATGCAGAGAGACATAGATAAGCTGCAGAGCTGGGCTGAGAGGTGGCAAATGGAGTTTAATGCAGACGAGTGTGAGGTGATGCACTTTGGTAGGAGTAACCGGTAGGCAAAGTACTGGGCTAATGGTAAGATTCTTAGTAGTGTAGATGAGCAGAGAGATCTTGGTGTCCATGTACACAGATCCTTGAAAGTTGCCACCTAGGTTGACAGGGCCGTTAAGAAGGCATCCAGTGTTTTAGCTTTTATTAATAGAGGGATCGAATTCCGGAACCAAGAGGTTATGGTGAAGCTGTACAAAACTCTGGTGCGGCCGCACTTGGAGTATGGTGTACAGTTCTGGTCACTGCATTATAAGAAGGATTTGGAAGCTTTGGAAAGGGTGCAGAGGAGATTTCCTGGGATGTTGCCTGGTGTGGACGGAAGGTCTTACAAGGGAAGGCTGAGGGACTTGAGGCTGTTTTCATTAGAGAGAAGAAGGTTGAGAGGTGACTTAATTGAGACATATAAAATAATCAGAGGGTTAGATCGGGTGGATAGGGAGAGCCTTTTTCGTAGGATGGGGACGGCGAGCACGAGGGGGCATAGCTTTAAATTGAGGGGCGAAAGATATAGGACAGATGTCAGAGTTAGTTTCTTTATTCAGAGCGTAGTAAGGGAAAGGAACGCTTTGCCTGCAACGGTAGTAGATTTGCCAACTTTAGGTACATTTAAGTCATCATTGGACAAGCATATGGACGTACATGGAATAGTGTAGGTTAGATGGGCTTGAGATCGGTAGGACAGGTCAGCACAACATCGAGGGCCGAAGGGCCTGTACTGTGCTGTAATGTTCTATGTTGTGATTAGAGAAAATGGGGACTGCAGATTCTGGAGAATCTGAGATAACAGTGTGAAGCTGGATGAACACAGCAGGCCAAGCAACATCTTAGGAGCACAAAAGCTGATGTTTCGGGCCTAGACCCTTGCCTGCCTCTTTATAGGTTACGTGGAACAGTCCCTCTTCCGCACCTACATTGGTCCCAAACCCCACCTCTTCCTCCATTACATTGATGACTGCTTCGGCACCGCCTCTTGCTCCCAAGAGTAGCTCGAACAGTTCATCCACTTCACCAACACCTTCCACCCCAACCTCAGGTTCACCTGTGCCATCTCCAACACATCCCTCACCTTCCTGGACCTCTCAGGTAACCAGCTAGAAACTGATGTCCATTTCAAGCCCACCGACTCCCACAGTTAACTAGAATACATCTCCCCCCACCCACCCTCCTGAAAAAATCCCATCCCCTATTCCCAAGTCCTTCACCTCCGCCGCATCTGCTCCCAGGATGAGGCATTCCACTTTGGCACATCCCAGATGTCAGTGTTCTTCAAGGGCCGCAACTTCCACCCCACAAAGGTCGAGAACGCCCTCGACCGTGTCTCCCGCATTTCCCGCAACACATCCCTCACACCCCACCCCCGCAATAACCGCTCAAAGAGAATCCCCTAGTCCTCACATACCACCCCACCAACCTCCGGATACAACGCATCATCCTCCGACACTTCCGCCATCTACAGTCCGACCCCACCTCATTCCGCTCTTCCCCAACTCCCTAACCTGTTCTTCCTCTCACCCATCCCCTCCTCCCACCTCAATTTCCTACCTACTAACCTCATCCCACCTCCTTGACCTGTCCATCCTCCCCGGACTGACCTATCCCCTCCCTATGTCCCCACCTATTCTCTCCTCTCCACCTATCTTCTTCTCTATCCATCTTCGGTCCGCCTCCCCCTCTATCCCTATTTATTTCAGAACCCTGTCCCTGTCGCCATCCCCAAACCCCTCTCTGATGAAGGGTCTAGGCCCAAAACGTCAGCTTTTGTGCTCTTAAGATGCTGCTTGGCCGGCTGTGTTCATCCAGCTTCACACTTGATTATCATGTAAAAGGTAACAGTTTTACTTCAATCTTATTCCACATCATTCTGCAGAAGCACAGAACATCACCATTTCCCACCACATGGAAAAGAGCAATTGTTACAACAATTAGCAACGTACTGATCATATTACCCCACATGCTTATCACTCAATTATCACGGCAGAATTTTTCACTATAATTAATTTTATTAGTATGCAAAAACACCTTACCACCATTTATTTGATATCTTAGCTATTCTGTTTTGGATACAACACAGTATGAAACATGGAGAAAAGAAAATGATCATATAATGTGACCTACATGATCTCCGTGGAAAAATTCAAACGCAATTTTCTCATCGACAAGATAACTGACATAAGTACACCAATGCTGCCATCAAGTGGTTTAACAGTAACATCTCCACCTAAGGCTAGGACGTTTATTTAGAACTTCACAATTGGAAACCCGAACCTGGAATGGTTAGATATTATGAATATTAAATAATTAGGAATAATATGTTAAAAGTTAATAACAATTTGGTTGCTTAGCTCAGTTGGCAGGATGGGATGGTTGATCTGCGACACAGACTGATGCCAAAGTCAGAAATCACCTGACACCAGGTTAGAGTCCAACGTGTTTACTTGAAAACACAAACTTTCAGAGCTCCAGTCCTTCTTCAGGTGTTAGCGAGAGAGATACTATCAGACACAGAATTTAAAAGTAAAAGATCAAAGGTTGACACCATTTTTGGAGGATGCATTAAACAACCAAAGATGCTGTTAAATCTTAAATCAATTACAGGGTTTTAAATCAATTAATACATAGAAGTACATAGAACATTACAGCACAGTACAGGCCCTTCGGCCCTCGATGTTGTGCTGACCTGTCATACCGATCTCAAGCCCATCTAACCTACACTATTCCATGTACGTCCATATGCTTGTCCAATGATGACTTAAATGTACCTAAAGTTGGCAAATCTACTACCGTTGCAGGCAAAGCGTTCCTTTCCCTTACTACGCTCTGAGTAAAGAAACTACCTCTGACATCTGTCCTACATCTTTCACCCCTCAATTTAAAGCTACGCCCCCTCGTGCTCGCCGTCCCCATCCTACGAAAAAGGCTCTCCCTATCCACCCGATCTAACCCTCTGATTATTTTATATGTCTCAATTAAGTCACCTCTCAACCTTCTTCTCTCTAATGAAAACAGCCTCTCAGCCTTTCCTCGTAAGACCTTCCGTCCACACCAGGCAACATCCCAGGAAATCTCCTCTGCACCCTTTCCAAAGCTTCCACATCCTTCTTATAATGCAGTGACCAGAACTGTACACCATACTCCAAGTGCGGCCGCACCAGAGTTTTGTACAGCTTCACCATAACCTCTTGGTTCCGGAATTCGATCCCTCTATTAATAAAAGCTAAAACACTGGATGCCCTCTTAACAGCCCTGTCAACCTGGGTGGCAACTTTCAAGGATCTGTGTACATGGACACCGAGATCTCTCTGCTCATCTACACTACCAAGAATCTTACCATTAGCCCTGTACTTTGCCTTCCGGTTACTCCTACCAAAGTGCATCACCTCACACTTGTCTGCATTAAACTTCATTTGCCACCTCTCAGCCCAGCTCTGCAGCTTATCTATGTCTCTCTGCAACCTACAGCATCCTTCGTCACTATCCACAACTCCACCGACCTTAGTGTCGTCTGCAAATTTACTAACCCATCCTTCTATGCCCTCATCCAGGTCATTTATAAAAATGACAAACAGCAGTGGACCCAACACCGAACCTTGCGGTCCACCACTAGTAACTGGTCTCCAGGATGAGCATTTCCCATCAACTACCACGCTCTGTCTTCTTTCAGAAAAACAATTTCCAATCCAAACTGCTATATCTCCCACAATTCCATTCCTCCGCATTTTGTACAATAGCCTATTGTGGGGAACCTTATCAAACGCCTTGCTGAAATCCATATACTCCTCATCAACCGGTTTACTCTCATCTACTTGTTTGGTCACCTTCTCAAAGAACTCAATAAGGTTTGTGAGGCACGACCTACCCTTCACAAAACCGTGCTGACTATCCCTAATCAATTTATTCTTTTCTAGATGTTTATAAATCCTATCCCTTATAACCTTTTCCAACACTTTACCAACAACTGAGGTAAGGCTCATTGGTCTATAATTACCAGGGTTGTCTCTCCTCCCCTTCCTAAACAGGGGAACCACATTTGCTATCCTCCAGTCGTCTGGCACTATTCCTGTAGACAATGACGAGTTAAAGATCAATGCCGAAAGCTCGGCAATCTCCTCCCTGGCTTCCCAGAGGATCCGAGGATAAATCCCATCCGGTCCAGGGGACTTATCTATCTTCACCCTCTGAAGGATTTCTAATACCTCTTCCTTGTGAACCTCAATCCCACCTAGTCTAGTAGCCTGTATCTCAGTATTCTCCTCGACAACATTGTCGTTTTCTAGAGTGAATACTGTTGAATAATATTCATTTAGCGCTTCCCCTATCTCATCTGACTCCACACACAACTTACCACTACTATCCTTGATTGGGCCTAATCTTACTTTCGTCATTCTTTTATTCGTTAAATACCTATAGAAAGCCTTAGGGTTTACCCTGATCCTATCAGCCAACAACCTCTCATGTCTCCTCCTGGCTCTTCTGAACTCTCTCTTTAGGTCTTTCCTGGCTACCTCGTAGCCCTCAAGTGCCCTAACTGAGCCTTCACATCTCATCCTAACATAAGCCGCCTTCTTCCTCTTGACCAGAGATTCCACCTCCTTCGTAAACCATGGCTCCCACGCTCTTCAGCTTCCTCCCTGCCTGACAGGAGCATTTCCTTGAATAAGCTCCACATTTCTAATGTGCCCATCCCCTGCAGTTTCCTTCCCCATCCTATGCTCCCTAAATCTTGCCTAATTGCATCGTAATTGCCTTTCCCTCAGCTATAAATCTTGCCCAGTGGTATACGCCTATCCCTTTCCATCACTAAAGTAAACATAACAGAATTATGATCGCTATCACCAATGTGCTCACCTACTTCCAAATCTAACACCTGGCCAGGCTCATTACCCAGTACCAAATCTAATGTGGCTTCGCCCCTTGTTGGCCTATCTACATACTGTGTCAGGAAGCCCTCCTGCACACACTGGACAAAAACTGACCCATCTAAAGTACTCGAACTATAGTGCTCCCAGTCAATATTTGGAAAGTTGAAGTCCCCCATGACAACTACCCTGTCTCTCTCACTCCTATCGAGAATCAACTTTGCTATCCTTTCCTCTACATCTCTGGAACTATTCGGAGGCCTATAGAAAACTCCCAACAGCGTGACCTCTCCTTTCTTGTTTCTAACCTCAGCCCATACGACAGTTGACGAGTCCCCCAAACATCCTTTCTGCAACTGTAATACTGTCCTCGACCAACAATGCCACACCTCCGCCCCTTTTACCATCTTCTCTGTTCTTACTGAAACATCTAAATCCCGGAACCTGCAACAACCATTCTTGTCCCTGCTCTATCCATGTCTCCGAAATGGCCACAAACATCCAAGTCCCAGGTACCAACCCATGCTGCAAGTTCACCGGCATTGAAGTAGACACACTTCAAACCAACTTCTTGCTGGCCGGTGCCATCTTGCTTCCCTGAAACTTTATTTCGGACCACCCTACTCTCAACCTTTTCTATAGTCGAACTACAATTTTGGTGCCCACCCCCCTGCTGAATTAGTTTAAACCCACCCGAACAGCCTTAGCAAATTTCCCCCCCAGGATATCGGTACTCCTCTGGTTCAGGTGAAGACCATCTTGCTTGTAGAGGTCCCACCCACCCCAGAAAGAGCCCCAATTATCCAAGAATCCAAAACCCTCCCTCCTGCACCATCCCTGTAGCCACGTGTTCAACTCCGCTCTCTCCCTATTCCTCGCCTCACCAGCAGGTGGCATGGGCAACAAACCAGAGACAACAACTCTGTTCGTCCTAGCTCTCAGCTTCCATCCTAGCTCCCTGAATTTCTGCCCTAAGTCCCCATCTCTCTTCCTACCTATGTCGTTGGTGCCAATATGGACCACGACGTGGGGCTGCTCCCCCTCCCCCTTAAGGATCCCAAAAACACGATCAGAGACATCACGCACCCTGGCACCTGGGAGGCAACACACCAACCGTGCGTCTCTCTCGTCCCCACAGAACCTCCTATCTGTCCCCCTAAGTATGGAGTCCCCATTGACTAATGCTCTGTTCCTCTTCCCCCTTCCCTTCTAAGCAGCAGGGACAGACTTTGTGCCAGAGACCTGTGCCCCACTGCTTTCCCCTGTTAAGTACCCCCCCTCCCCCCAACTGTATCCAAAATGGTATACTTATTGTTCAGGGGAATGGCCACAGGGGATCCGAGCACTGCCTGCCGGTTCCCTTTCCGTCCCCTGACCGTAATCCATCTGCCTTTTTCCTGTACTTGAGGAGTGACTACCTCCCTGTCATTCCTCTCAATAACCCCCTCTGCCTCCCCAATGATCCGAAGTTCATTCAGCTCCAGTTCCCTAATGTGGTTTTCAAGGAGCTGGAGTTGGGTGCACTTCCCGCAGATGTAGTCAGCAGGGACACTAGTGGTGACCCTTACCTCCCACATTCTGCAGGAGGAACATTCAACTGTCCTGACCTCCGTTCCCATTATTCTAAATTCCCAAGACTTAAAAAATAAAGAATAAAAAATAAACTGGTTACCTTACCAATCAGGCACACAGAACCTTTTTTTTGGTTAGAGGAGGAGGATGGGTGGGACACACTACCCGGGTAGTGTTTCAGGTAAGCAACCACACAAATATACTACCTCACTCACTCACCAGTCCCGTGTTGGCTCCTGCTCAGCGTCCCTCAGCCTATTCACAAGGTAAGCTTTTTAAAGATTCAAAAACAGTGACTCACCGGCTTCCCGACAGGCTCCTGCTCCAAGCTCCCGCTCGCATTGCTGCTGCAACCAGAAATGGAACTAATATAGATGAAAATCCCCGAATTCCTTTCAAGTCACAACCCTAACAGAACTAAAGGTTTTATCAGTGTAAAGAGGAGGTGACATTTTAGGTCAGCATTGCATGTTAGGTGTGAGACCTTGCTCAGAATAGATTTGTCTTTTAGTTTGAAGTCAGACTGGCTTTATTTCTAAAGTAGGAATTCATAAAATGCCATATTGACTGACTGTCTACAAATTGTGTGCGTTTTGAACAAAATAAAATATATTTGCAAGTACAAATTCACCCCATAGATATATACGTGTGCGCGAGTGGGGGAGCGGGGGAGAGGGAGCGAGAGAGCGAAAAAGTGTGTCAAAACGCACACAATTTATAGACAGTCAGTCAATATGGTGTTTTATATATTTCAAATTTAGAAATAAAGTCAAAGAGATTCTAAACAAGAACTCACACCTAACATTCATTGCCCGACCCAAAATGTCACCTCTTTTTTACACTGATAAAACCTTTAGTTCTCTCAGGACTTGACCTGAAAGGAATTTGGGGATTCCAAGGTTCCGAAAGCTTGTTTTCAAGACTATAACCTGGTGTAATGTGATTTCTGACTTTGTCCACCCCAGTCCAACACTGGCACCTCCACATCAAACTGATGCCAACAGCCAACCACAGGTTAACTTTCCACAACAGCTGAGGTTACCATGAAGGTCTCCTCTTCTCAATTTTGCCCCTCCCCTGAGGAGTGGTGACCCTCACCACCAGGCAATTCTCTCTAGTAAGAGAACAGCATTGTGATTCTCTGGGAAAATGGCAACTTTAATTTCTAATTACGATCACTAATACAGGATTCCAGCTAAGGATGCCACTTTTGGTCTCAACCTCTCAATTTCTCAAACAGTCTCTGAACAGTGACTCTTAAAAATAACCAAGAAGTTGAAGAAAGTCTGCTGATAATTAAAGATATCCAAAATCTTAGGATCCTGAACATTAGCAATAATTGTTTACTTTGATGAAAACTAATCAACTTCAGATCGTACCAAAGAATCACAATATATTAAACATCCTTGCTCAATGATCACGTGAACACTTTCAAAGTATTGTTAAAAGGAAGCAGAGTATGTTTCTTCTGAAGTGTAGTCAGTGTTTTAGCCAAAAGTTTTTCCACATATGTTGTAAAGGAGGTTTTTTTGTTTTTCTTGTGCTTCTTTAGTTATGATTCCAGTTGATGGCAATTAAGACAAGTCAGGTTCCAGAATGAAACCTGACTTGATAGAGCATTAGTTATATTTCTGCTATTTGGTCACTACGGTTCCTAGTCACTGAACATGTTCACACAAGGCTATCGATGTACTTTTAACAAAAGAATATATGTTTATCACACAACAGAAAAAAAAGCTGTATATGATGAGATCTTTCCAAATTTGTCATAAACAGAAAAAGGAAGAATACAATCTTTATTTCGAGCAATATCATCATTTACAGCAACAGCCCCAAGGAAGTTTCATTTTAACTCCACTTTAAAATTTCTTACTCAGTGACAAGGTTGCAAGCATTCCCTTTCAGTGACTTTCTATCCATTCTCCAGAGATGATTCTATCCATCACTGCTATAGACTCAAGCTAACTCACTGGAGTTTTCTGACTGAATTCTGAAGAAAGCTCAAGCTTTTACAGGACGGCTAATACAGCTTCAGACTTCTTTCTAGCTTGGATGGTCTGAAGACCTTCAAAAATAAACTGGCATGGATCTTCTCTTCTTTTGAACTGAATCTGCTTATAGCCCTTGACCTTTCTTTCTGTCGAGAACAAAGGCTCAACTTTGAGAAATTTTCACAACTATCTCACCAAGTAGCTTATCTAGTCGTTTGGTTTAACACTCGTACTTTCTTGAAAAATGGTTTTAAATTCACAGAATTGTGATACTGATACTTCAGAGTTCAGATATTCATGTAATTTTATAAGCGTCTATCAGAGAATTATTATGTTGGATTTTTATATCTATCTCAACATGCAAGATTTAAGATTACATCTGAAATAACTCAATTCTAATAATGTAATCTTCTGTTGTTTTGCAGTGAACAGTCAAGAGTAACTTCGGTGTTCAAGTCACAGGTTCAAGATTGAATTTACAACTGATCAAATTAAGGTTGAGAGTTTTTTTATTGACTAGGCCGAGTAACATTATGCAGTGGGGCGAGATAGGGTGGGGGGTGATGTTGCAATTTTTTAAGTTGGTGAAGACTCTTGCTGCTGGGAACTCAGGCTTGAAAACTAAGCGTGTCAAATTTCTTAAGTCAGAAAATTACTCCTTTATTGCAAACAGATCACAAATACATAAATGTTCTTACCAATTTAAAATAGCAATTAACATGTTCCAATTTTGATGATGCTTTTGAATTAGTCAAATTACACATCAGGAAACAATGCATTGAGGTTGGAAGGTAGAATAGAATTTACATTGAGTATAAATCAAACCTGAATGTTTACACATTTTAAACTCTAGGGCTAAAAATATTTTTGTTTCCCCAAGGGCACGTCTTGAGATTGTTTTGTGATCTATGTCTTGATGTTTGAAAGCTCCATTTTCTGCCAAACTCCTTCATTGGGTGAGACAGAAACTTATTAATAAGACTTTGTGTATTCGTATTGATACATGGAGTATTTGGACATATACATGTAAAATTAGAAGAATTAATCTTTATCAGTGTCAGCAGAACTGTAGGTATGGGGACTGCAGCTGTTGCTCCTTCTATGATCAGACTCAATAACGTAAGGAGTATAAAAGCAGTGAAGTTTTGTTGCAATTGTACATGGCATTGGTGAGAAGACCTCCGAAGTACTACATGGAGTTTGGTCCTATTGATGGAGAAAGGATGTAATTACATTGGAGGCAGTTCAGAGTATATTTATGAGATTAATTCCAGAGATGAAAAGCTCACCTAACGAAGAGAAATTGAGCAGTATAGGTCTACATTCTCTAGAGTTTGGAAGGATGAGCGATCTAATTAAGGTATATAAAATGATAAAAGAGATTGACAAAATGGACATAGATAGGATGTTTTCCCTTATGAGAAGTCTAGAAAGAGGGGGTCATAGTTTTAGGATAAGGGCTGGCAGATTTAAAACAGAGATATGGAGAAATTATTTCTCTGAAAGCATCAGGGTTCTGGGGCACTGACCATCCCTGAACATGATGGTTGCTGGCACAATGAGTAAATTTAAGGAAGGGATAGATTGTTTAATTGGTAATGGGTTAAAGTGTTATGGGGAGTGGGCAGGAAAGTGGAGTTGAGGCTGAGAGGAGATCAGCCCTAATTGTTTTAAATGGTGCAGCAGGTTCAAAGGGCGGAATTGCCTACTCTTGCTCTGAGATAATGTGTTACTGGGAGTAGCTAGGAAATTCTGCTGCCTCAAATCTGTAATGACAGATAGCCCACCTCTGAATACAGACCTCAACACATGCACTGCAGTAACTGCCACTCCAATTCTGGCTGACAAAATGGATATGGAAAAACAAACACATAGGATCACAGAGCTTAACTAAAGGGCCTGTAGCCTCATCATATTGCTAACCACAGCTAAAAAACCAAACAAAAATAAAGGCTAAATAATTTCCAACACCAAAATTTTACGATGCATCCTTCACATACATTCCAAGTCAATACAGCAGTTTTTCATGGGACAAACGTGCTTGGTTGCCTTGGGTGTGTACACCAGAAGGAATAAAGGCAAAATACTCTGGATGCTAGAAATCTGAAATAAACACAAAGAATACTAGAGAATCCCAGCAGATTTGGTAGCATCTCTTAAGAGAGAAATAATTCAAGTCCAGTATTACTCTTCTTTAGAACAGTCCTCAAAAGAGTTCTGATGAAGAGTCATAATGGACTCGAAAGGTTCACTGCTTCTCTCTGCACAGGTGCTCCCCGACCTGCTGAGATTCTCCAACCTTCTGAGCGTTTGCATCCGAAGGAAGAAGGCTGAATCGCCAAGCGTAAAAGTTATACAGGGAGGTAACCCATACCAACAGACCAGCAAAGCAGCCAAAACTCTTTTGCTTGTCACTTATATAAGCGATTTAGATGAGAATATAGGAGGCATCCTTAGTAAGTTTGTGGATGACACCAAAATTGGTGGTATAATGGACAGTGAATAAGGTTACCTATAATTACGAAGAGACCTTGATCAATTGGGTCAATGGGCTGAGGAGTGACAAATGGAGTTTAATTTTGGTAAAACAAACAAGGGCAGGATTTATTAACGGTGGGGTCCTGGGTAGTGTTATAGAAGAGAGACCTAGGGGTTCAGGTACATAATTCTTTGAAGTCTGTGTCACATGTAGGCAGGGTGGTTTAGCACACTTGCCTTCATTGCTCAGCCTTTTTGGAGTATAGGAGGCGGGACATCATGTTGAGGCTGTACAGAACAATGGTGAAGCTTAGAGATAATGGGAACTGCAGATGCTGGAGAATCCAAGATAATAAAATGTGAGGCTGGATGAACACAGCAGGACCAGCAGCATCTCAGGAGCACAAAAGCTGACGTTTCGGGCCTAGACCCTTCATCACAGAGGGGGATGGGGTGAGGGTTCTGGAATAAATAGGGAGAGACGGGGAGGCAGACCAAAGATGGAGAGAAAAGAAGATAGGTGGAGAGGAGAGTATAGGTGGGGAGGTAGGGAGGGGATTAGGTCAGTCCAGGGAAGACGGACAGGTCAAGGAGGTGGGATCAGGTTAGTAGGTAGGAAATGGAGGTGCGGCTTGAGGTGGGAGGAAGGGATGGGTGAGAGGAAGAACAGGTTTGGGAGGCACAGACAGGCTGGGCTGGTTTTGGGACAATAGCCATAAATTCTTCCAAGGAAATAGAAAAGACTTCTGTAACCTCCAGGTTCTTAATTATGAGGGAGCAATGATAGCAATATGAATATTATTCTGTTATTACTCTTTTGAAGCCAATATGCAGTTAAGTGTGAAAATCCAAAAGTTGCTGATTCTATGCTTTCCTTGTCTGCGATTGAAAACACCAGACTGTAATCAATTGGAAATCGCTGAACTGGGCAGAACACAAGGCTTTTTTTTAAAATGAGGTAACAGAACGGAACCCAAAGTAGTTGATGTGTTGTATATTCCAAAAGGCATTTAATCATATGCTGCTTAAAGGGCTTGTCAGCAAATCTGAAACCCCACAAATAAAACGGAATACAAAGTTGGATGCATGGAGGAAATCAAGAATACAGGTGAACAGTCTTTTTCACAGTGGAGTGGGTGTACAGTGGTATTTCCAGTGGATGTTAGTAAGACTATTGCTTTTCTTGATAATATATTAAATGACCTATGCTTGGCTATACCAGGTACAATCCCAAAACTTCAGCACAGTGCAAAACGTAGAACTACAATAAAGGCCCACTGATCAGACAGATGTCCTCTTGGAGTGTCGTAGTTGGCAATTTTCACAAATGACAAGGACGGCCAACTGCCTATAGTTAGTATATTAAGTCCCGCATGTTTCCTCCTGGAAAACCACAGACGAACCAACACTGGAATTACAACGAATGAGAAAAAGCACACAACAAATATTGCTTGAATTAGCGAATTATACTGGGGCATGCAAATAGTGCAACATTACTTTGTCAAGGCTAGGAATAGGCTTCAATGAGGACCAAAGCATGCCTGTAAATTAAGTGGAAATATCACATATGAAATTTTAAAGCAGAAACAGCCAAATGCTGTATTTTTGGGAGGAAGGCGGGGGTCAGGCGATATAAACTAAAGGATACAAACAGAGTGGAGGGACCATGCAGCTTGAGAAAGTGCTTAAAAGCCATGGGATTCTATGCTTCTATATAGAAGCATAAAGTACAAAAGCAAGGATGTCCTGATGATTGTTTTTAAACCACTGTTTTGGCTGTAGTTTTTTCAGCAATGCTGGGTACTGCATTTAGCAAGGATGTGATTGGTAAGAACTTTCATTTAAAGCAAAGTTGGACTTTACAAGATGATTACCTTTTGAAATATGTCTTAAGATAAAGAGAAACAGAATATTTTGGAGGGAGGAATGGGGATAGTAAGTGTCTACCTAGAGAAAGTCTTACATAATCTGGGTGTCATTGGGAAAGAAATCAAAACAGAACTCAATTGAAAATGAGGTGACAGTTTTCACATTGCCATAAAAGAAGGAACAGTTGCTTTTCACGGAGAGGCGTAGAGAGAGAAAATGAATTTATTGCTCTGTGGAGAAGCAGCTGCTACTGCTGTGCAGAGTCAGGTGAAAAGTCTGCATTTGGTGGTTAGCAAGGTAGGAATGCTAGCAACAGCAGGATCATTGTTTGAAGGGAAGAGGGCAAAGCCTTTGAAGATTTAAGGAACCAGCAAGTACTGTTGTAGTCAATGCTGGTGAAACTTAATTCTAGAATATTAGGGCGAGTGCAATGATTTTTAAAAGGCACTAGAAAATTCTACTGGCACGTCAGGGAGCAATGAGGCTGCTAGAAAGATCAGAGGAGCTTGAGACTTGATCATTAAGATGACATGCTGTTCATTATGGTGGTATCACACAAGAACATTGCATAAGTCATATTTTGATGGCATCAGTTAATGCCAAAGCAGCTTTACTTCAGTATGGAGTATTAGTTGGCCGTTAAGCATTGTTTAGTCTGTTGGTTTTCTGTTTATTTGTTACATAAAAGCCCCAAAACATGAAACCCTGTTCTTCAATTCAAACTCATGTCTCTTAAAAGGGTTAATTGTTGCTTTGTGGATAATATTAAGGTGCACAAAAGATTTAGAGTAGTTCAAGGAATCAAGGCATTTAAGCACATAAATAGCATGGAGAATTTGAGGTAGTCCTCTGTAGAGTGGGGAAAGTTGAGGGGAAGTCTATTAGAAGTATCCAAAATCATGAGATGTCAACAGAGTGAATAGTGGAACACGGCTTACATTGGCAGAATGTTGGGAGAATTGAAGAACATGGATTTAAAGTGCTTGGCAAAAGGGTAATATGAGAAAAACTACTTCTTTGTGCATGAGTAGTTAGGGTGGGGAATAGAACCAATAATGTTTCTAAACAAATACAAAAATGGCTGGAAAATCTCAGCAGGTCTGGCAGCATCTGTGGAGAGAAATCAGAGTTAACACTTTGGATCTAGTGACCTTTTTTCAGAACATGAAGGGTTCTGAAGAACCGTCACTGAATCGGAAACACCAATTCTGATTTCTCTCCACAGATGCTATATGATGTGCTAAGATTTACCAGAAATTTATGGTTTCATTTCAAATTTCTGGCATCTGCAATTCTTTTGGGTTTTTTTTGTTCAATAATGTTCTGAACTTCTGTATGTCGTCCGTGGCTGATTTGTTGCTCTGAACAGTGCATTTAAAGGTTGTACCTTACAAAATTGCTCATATATGGCCTGTTTGTTTTCCTGGGATGAGCTCAGTTACTCTGGCAAAGTACCAGCATAGGCCCATCAAATGGTCACATCTTGTACTATAACAATGCTACAATTTCCAATATTCACTCTTGCATGCGTCCCTATCAAAACCCCTGGAAAAGCTATACATTACTGAATGAAGTAAACTGTGGATTGTAATGATGTACCAATTTCATGATTACTCCGACAGTGCAGACATTCATACCACAATTCATGGTTATTATGTTTATATATTAAATCAAGATCATCACACAACATTAATACATGGGCAGTGTATTTCTATTCCTGTGGTGAACATGCAGCATTGCGGGTTAGTAATTTTTATAGCTCATCTGAACCGTATCATCAGAATGATTCCACTGCATTTGAACTAGAGATTTTCTGATAAATGGCATAAAACACAACAATACAGAAATTGGAAGTTGTGGCTTTTCATAGGATAAGAGTCTTCAGCTGTTGAATTTCATTGCAGCAATAGCAGTTAAAAGGTTTCTGCTTTGATGAGCTTTATGCTGCATTTTCCGTTTGAATGTCACTTAAGAAACCTGAATCTGAGGGGCTTCTGAACTAATTGTTTAGTGTAGTGATTTAAAGGTTTTTTTTAAAAAACACAAGATGGGAAGGCAAGTATATTTGACAGACTCCAAGAAAGAAAAAAAAATGTAAAAAGGACAGAGGATACACCTCTGTCCTTTTCAGCAGGGGAGATGGCGTGATTCCTTGTGTGAAATATAGGGCACTTAAAAGTGGATGTGCAATCTGGGTGAAGGTGTCTGCATAATTCGGACATATGAACAACTAACAAAACAATTTAAACTGAATTATTTTAATCATTCCAAGACAGACCTGGAATGAAGGTCATTTGTGTGGTCATAGTACTTATTACTTTTTAAAGGATCCATCCAGTACCAAAAGAAAGAAAGAAAATGTAGTTTAATTTTGATCTGGGAAATAAAGTAAGATTAATAACTGATGGAAGAATGGATAACAAAAAATTATGTAATACCACAGTTTAGATGGATTCAATGTAAAGACAGTGCAGTACAATGTACTGCAAAAATTTAAAGACATCCTGGCCCAAAATAAATGGCCAGAAAAGTTAACCAGTCCACAGATCAGCAATAGGAAATGTCCAAACCTGAGATGTATTGTGCAAAAAAAAAAGGACACAAAGGAAATTAAGCCAACACTAAATCTAAAACTTCAGGCAAACAAAAATGCTTAAATATAAATTAAAAATTATCAATAGAAATATGAATGTGAGAATGAATTTAAAAAGACTAGCAGGACTAAAATGAAAAATGAATTTAAAAAACAGCCGATCAAATACAAGGAAATAGTAACCATCTATTGCAAGTATCGAAAAAGTTAAAAATCCGTTAGTGAAACGTATGGACTACTCAGGGATGAATAATTAAGTCTAACTACGGAGGATAATGTTTTAATAGAGGAAAGTATTTTGTATGACTTTTTCCCAAAAGTTGACAGTCATAATTCTAACATATGAATTTACTATCAGAGATAACTGTGGAAATCAACTTAAATGCTAAAGCTCATTACAATGAAGCAGAGGACACAACAGAAATTATAACACGGCTGTCTAAAATTATGAATGAATTTGATGAAGAGAAGAGAAATCATTTTCCCAGCTGGTGAGTCAATCATGTAAAACCATAACTTTAAGATTCTTTTCAGACAGTTGTTGCAGTATGGAATGCTTTACCACAGGACTTGTTGGGGATTGCATCTTTTAAAGGTGAAGTTACATAAAAAACTTAAAGCTCAGAAAGACAGCAACGTTAATAATATTCATTTTGAATATTCCACAAACAGTCAACGTAACTGACTAAATGTCTTGCTCCTCTTATAAAAGTTCATGGTTCCCCAGTTAAACAAAAAGTAACTCTTTTACAAATGTCACATCATGTGCTTATTCTGTATGGCACTCTCATTTCCAATAGATCCAATTATTCCCACTTCCCCCAACCCACACCTACATTCCTGTAGCCACCCTTGGAACCTATACCCACACTTCTCACCATCCTTCCAGACACAACTTCTCCCACACATCCCAACTTACGCAAAACAGAAATCACACGGCACCAGGTTATAATCCAGGGAAGCACATCTCCAAAAGCTTGGTGATTTCAAGTGATCCTGTTGGACTGTAAACCTAGCATCATGTGACTTCTGACTTTGTCCACTCCAGTCCAAAACCAGCACCTCCACATCACATCCAAACCAGTGCATCACTTATTCCTTGCCAACCTGGACCCTGGCATCCCATTCAACTGGTACCCTACCCATCTGACACCCTATCTCTTACACATTCATCATCAGTCTGAAGCTTCTTGTAAATCAATACAATGCCCTCTCCTTCAACTGTGCCTCCACCCTCTCCCTTCAAATTTTCTAATTTGTATTTAGTTTCAAACATAGTACATGGGACATAGTATTATAATATTTGGGACAGTTTGTGGCATAAGTGGTACTTAGAATTGCACCCAGAACATGAATGACCACACCCTGGACATTTCTACAATTCATTCTCTTATTGTAAATCACAAATCCTTTTGTTTTTCAAAATTTCTCAACGGCATTTCTGTCCCGATTTCTATCATGGTTCTCCTTCTATCTTGTCAGCTGTGACCCACATCTGGATGGAATGTTAATAGTGTCCTCCATTTGCTGTCACATCACTCTTTGCATCACAAATGATGCTGAAAAGGAAGGCTTTCATAGTAGTCTGCAAATTTAACCGCCATTGAATCTAGAAATCTGTCCGTACTTGAAACTTTGGTCCAGTCCAATAACTAAAATGCCAAGACAGATTTGGAAATTTCCAAGTAGAATTTCTACAATCTACTGGATTTCATATGAACTCTTGCATGATACTATCCTCAGTCTCTCTAAATTTTCCAAAATCTGACCACTCATCATACGCTGTCATAAATCATCGTTTTGATAAACTTAACAATAAAGTGACAAAAGCTTCATCTGTACTAAATCATCAGGCTTCAATTCTGAAAAAAAAGCTTTACTTCTTTCTTCCGTGTGGTAACAAACATGCTAAGATTTCACCTTGTTTGTTTTTTGGTAAAGTATTAACCAAGATCCACATTGTCATTTTATCGTTCTACCAATAATGAGGCTTGTTTTCAGAAAACATATCTTATACTTTGCATTTTGACTTAACCATCACTGCTACTAATATGATACATTCAAAGATAACTATCTAAATAGATTCCAAACCCACATTTTTAGTGAGAAGATTATTTCAGTGAACCGCAATCTAAGACACTCACTGCCCCCAATGATTACTAACTATACATTTAAACAATCAATTCACACCCAATTAACCCTTAACTAATATATTTATCACCTATTCAAGTTTTAGGCATTCCTCCAAACTATATTAAATGATAGCAATCAAGTCCCAGAAAGGACAGCTGCCATCCAGATAGCAGCATAAAACTTCCCCTCGATAAATCTGATAAGCTTCTCAAGTGACTCATGGGATTGCAGGGTCATTCTAACAACTGGAAAATGCCAGCAAAATTCTAAAATGGCAGTTAATTGGTTAATTAGTTTAGCAATTTGTCAAAACACTGCTATATAAAATTACCACTAAATATCCCCAGGAGAAGAAATATGTTGGACTTCACTCCAGATATCTTCTGCTGTAACTACGCAAACCTTCTTGTAACCCTAACCCCACCCTCATTCTGTAGTCTGTCTCCAAAGAGCTTTTAAAATGCCAGCCATCAAAAAATATAATCAGTGCCTCTTTCATTCAATTGCTTTATTCACCTAGAATTTTTGTAAAATGCTTCCACATATATTATGATTTACACCAAATTACATTCTTGCTAAATCAAACCATATATGCATCAACTAATGTAGCTCACCTTCAGACCTTCATAAATTCCTTATTGTAACCTAGCAAAGGGCAGTTTCATTGGTGAAAAAATTATTTGCTCTGACAAAAACAAAAGTCACTGAGATTCACACTGTTCACAGAAATGATTGAAGAATGTTTATGACAGTTCAAAATCTGACAAAAGCATTCATTTTGCACATTAGAATTAATTTGGTATACAAATGTGAACTGGAAACAGTAAACATGTCGCTGATTACCACTGCACTTCAGGTTTTGCAATTCAACCTTTGTCATTGAGACAAGAGAGTCAAAAAGTTTGCAGTCATTCAATTGCACTGCATACTTAATCTTAGAATAGAAGCCAAGAGTAAGGCAAAACTCTATTTTTAGCAGTATGTATTTCTGCTGCACAATAAGTTCCTAAAGATTCTTGTTGATATATCATATTTTTGAAGAGTTGTATGAATTTGAATTTATTTTTACACATACATGTAATTATTGACAACATGCTAAATTAGTTTTGGATGGTGTATAGATTGGGCTATCATTCCCAACCACTAAATGTCAAAATGAGCATTATGCCCATCTTTGCTTGGCTAGCTTGACCTGCAGCCATTAAACGGCCTTTGGGCCTTAATTGGCTTCAAGTTGACTTTATTCCCTTTTTGGGCAAGAAGTTCCACCTTTAACAGTTGCCAGCTAGTAAGATGTTCAGTCGATCTCTTGTCCCAGCCATGCCACAGAGAAATATGGTTGTAGACAATCCCTGAAGACAACATTCCATTGTTATTTTACCTACCTCTCTTCTCTCACTGCATATTTTGCAAAGCCAAATGGGTCTCCGCTGGCTCCCAAGTGTTTCAATTCCACACTTTACACAGACTTTCTACAAAAAGAAGAAATTTCAGAAACTGAGTGCCTCGATTTTCAAATGTCCACTGAGATTCATCTTCTACTTTAGCCACCAATTGGTGGTCATCTCCTTGACCAATAAATCTAATTACACGAAGGTTAATCCTTGACTGTATTGTGCACACTTAATAACAAAGGCTTTGATGGAATCTTGGTTCACACTGGCAATAACTTGTACATTATTGAAGATTACAATACCTTATTACCTTCTCACTTAGGTGTACTTTCTATAATCTGCCTTGTCGAAATAACCACAGTGGAGGTGGTACTAGCCTCAATATCAAAATATTTTCATCTCTACTTCAATTCTTCTGTCCTTCTCCTTACCATGTATCACTTCACCTGACACATTCACAAATCTCTACCATCTATAAATTCTGCTGCGACTTCAGCGTTCAAAAAAAAACCTCTCTTCTTTCCTTTCTTGGTTTCTGTGCTGAACTACATATCCTTATTGGTTTCAATCTCCATCTCAACACAGTTTGAAATTTCTCTGTCTTCCTCTACTCCCTTAACATCTTTTGTCATTTTCAATTCCGAAGTATACGCTTTACCATCTATGAGCCTACCTTCACTTCTGTCCTCTGCATCAAAAGAGTCAATGACAGGAAAGGCTAGCTCCAACCACTACTGTACCCATTGATTTGATTTATCTATAAGCTTTCTAATTGCCATGGTATTTCTGCATGTAACTGAACTGGCAAATTATTCATTCTCCTCTAACTAATGCCTTTTTGCTAGTAACATCCATCTTCACTTCCACTCTGGTCATTTTACTTAGTTTTGACACTCCACAACTTTGTTCACACAAGTCCAAGGGACACAAATTTAAGCGTACGTGGGCACGTACCTGAATTTGTCATTGCTAGATCTAGCATGATTTTACCCTTGCCTCCACTGCCGAAAACATTGCCATTATTGCAGAGAAGCTGCCAGGCTCCCTTCCTCCAATACCAACTGTATCCATAACTCACTAGATGTTGTTGTTATGACTAAAGGAATCAGGAGATATCGCGATATAGTGCAAATGTGGTCCTGAAGTGGATGATCAGCCAGGATCTACTCCTGCATTTGATGGTCTACTCCTGCATTTATATTCTATGTTTCTGCATTTAACATCTTCGTTTTAACTAAAATAACAACCATTTGTTAAATTGCCTCTTCTACATTCCTCCCTTCCGTACCAAGTCATTAAACTTCAAGGGTCCTCATTGCCTGAGCTCTGAATTGGCATCTTTTGCTACTTTCTTTCTAATGCCAGCATCTCTCCTCTCCAAATCTGTCCCATGACCCCAACTTCACAGACTCTCAATTCTATTCCCACTAAGGAGCTGGTCAGCCACCCATCCTTCTGGCCTCCACATTACATTAAATAATAAAGTTCCAATTAGAACTTCAGGGGCAATTTCTTCCACACTATGTGCTGAGACTCCTCAATCAAGTGTTTTTTTTTAAAAAGAAGAAAATCATTATTGTAGGCTAAAGATCCTTGAGCCTTGAGCAACAACACTAATCAATCGTTACTCTGATGCCAGAGGGCAACTATATGCCTGCTCTATATATTGTTATTTCAAGGCTAATTAAGCAGCTTTGACACACAATATGGAGCATTTCAATTGATTACAGAATTCATTCGAGCAACACAACATATTGAATAATGGTTTGGTTCAAGAAACACTGCCTGAACGATTTCACCACACAATAAATGGAAAGAGAGTGTAAAACATCGTTCACTGATGTTTGTGAGTACCGACTCAAATCATGAATGTTGACTGATTAGTATATCTAGTAATTTACCACAGATTGTGTAGCTAAGTTGACTCCATTTTTCCAGTCCCAAAAATGGTGTTTTTGCATATGCTCAATAAATTAGTTAACATGCCATCCAATTTCCTTTGCAGCCACAACATGTTATAATTGCATCAGCAGTCAGCCTTAGTTTTTTTTGCCATCTAAACAAACCATTTAACTACTTTAAACGTAGACACAGGGCAGAGCAGTAAATATAGGATGAATTGTCAATAAGCGTGAAAATTTAAGACACAGAGCAGAACCCGGGTGGGGAACCAAAAAAGAGAAATAAGTACTTCAACAAAATGCATAAAGTATGAACAAAAACAAAAGTTGCTGGAAAAGGTCAGCAGGTCTGGCAGCATTTGCGGAGGAGAAAAGACTTAATGTCTCGCGTCCGGTGGCCCTTCCTCAGAACTGCGTTTTTCCAGCAACTTTGTTTTTGTTCCTGATTTATGGCCTCTGCAGTTCTTTTGTTTTTTTTTGCATGAAGTATGAAGTTGGTTTCAAATAAAGAGTCGTAGCATATACTCACTCATCAACTAACAAAGCTGCAACATGGGAATCCAGAATGAGTGAAAAATTAAGAAGTAAGAATGAAGAAGGAATTGATCCTGAAGAAGATACCTGGGACCTAATGTGCATGAGAATGGGGAGAACTGACTTAATCTTGAGAAGCATGCATCAGCATGAGTCCTCAAAAATTGTGAGAACGTTTTCATCATCATGCAAAGTGCATACACCGCTGTATTAAATCAAGTCAAATAACAAATTCAGGAAAGATTTCAAAGCAACAGTTAGTTGGTACATTAAAAACAGAAAGTGCAGCAGAAACTCAACAGATCGGGCAGGATCTGTGAACAGAAGAAGAGTTCGTGTTTTGAATCCTATAACACTGTTTCATATCTCTGGCACCTCATAATTTTGTTCTTATTTAAGCTGGTTGAAGTTGACACTTCATGAAACAAAAATGTCCTTTGTAGCAGAAGACCAAGAATATTCATAGGCAACCAAAATACCTCAATAGCATCATTGACAATTTCCAATGAAACACACAGAACATGAGAAGAGTCCATTAAAAGACTGCATTTTCTGGTGGTAATAGACCACATGGCTGATGGAACAAAATCAAAGTCTATAGTAATTTTCAAATGTAACACCATGCACAATACCAAGATCCTGCAGAATTATTATACCCTGTGGGTGACAGTGGTTGGTTAAGAGAGGAAGAAGTGACATTATGGGTTGATTATGTGGAATAGGTGAACCAATTGCTTTCATAGGTCTTTCTACTTAGCCGATGAGATCATACGAAGAATAAATAACACCCAAATTTCAGTTATATCAAGGGGGTTAATGTCCATAGTTCAACTTATAGATAGGTTCCCCAACAAACCAAATTGAGGATTACACTTGCAACAAATGAAAAGGTGGATAGTTGACAGTGATAAAGTCATCTCAAAGAGTATGCGATGCACTATTCGATATTTTGAGTGGTTTTGTAATCAATTCATGAGATGGCCATTTGTGTCACTAAAGCATTCAAAAACAAACATGGAATTTTCAGTTCAGTGATTACAGAAGAAACTGCTTTGTTGTGGAAGGATGATTCTGAAATATTGCAATTGCAAATGTTGCTCAGAATGAATTCAGTGAACTTTCAGTGTTAGATGCCAAAGAAAGTAAATTGAACAGGTTTTGTAACACTTGCATTGTGATCGATGGAATTTTTATACAATTGATTTATTGAAGAAGCCCCAGTTTATCCGTATAAATTACCAGCATAATAATTTTTCATGCTTCAAAATGGCAATCGCTCACCCTGGACAGTTGATGTTTGTGCCAGCATTTAAGTTAAACCGTGTTTTTGGAACAATTTATGGAGACTTCAAAGGTTCATAGATATGCCATATGTAAGGAAATGAGAAAGGCTGCCTCATGAATTTACACGCACTGAATTTGAAAGTCAGTTTAATTCACAGGGATATCATCCAACACTTGGTACTGGGCTAAATTCCTAACATCATGTGCAAACATCCACAAAAGTGGCAGAAGACCATTTTGCTTTGTGTCCATTGCCATAGATTCCAAGTCTTCCCCAGTGGAGAAGCATGTTGGAGTTGGTGATAATCCAGTGATCACAAATTTTGTCACTTTGTTAATTTCAATCAGCCCTATTGAAAACTGGTCAAGACCTAATGATTGACCATTTAAAACAACCATCAGCTTGAAATCAGTGAGGTCCAGGGACTGAATCTTATGGTTTCTCGGCTGTAGGTCGGCATGAGGTTTGTTGGTGGGATGTCTGCAAGGCTAAATGAGCTTTCTTAGCATATCTTCATAAACTGACCACATTTGATTGATTGATTTGATTTATTGTCACGTGAACCTAAGTACAGTGTAATGCTTTGTTTGCAAGCAGTACAGGCAGATCCTAGTAAGCAAGGACATATGCGTCATAGGGTGAAAAAAACGTGGACAAAAAGTGAAGCAGGTCACATTACACAGGACATGCACAGAGCAAGATCAACATTAACACAGTCAACATTATTTGAAGTTAGAGAGTTCATTTCATCAGGCTTATAGTGGCAGGGAAGAAGTTGTTCTTGAAGCTGTTGGTGTGTGTTTAAGTTTTTGTATTTTCTGCCTGATGGAAGAGTTTAAAGGAGAGTATGATTGAGGTGAGATGGACCTTAAATGATGTTGGCAGCATCTCTGCACCAGCGAGGAGTGTAAATGGAGTCCATGGACGGGAAATTGGCTTCTATGGTGGTCTGGGCTGTGCATACACCCCTTTGGCATGCAATACATCCAGTTTCCACCCCATTTTGCCACAAAACTATTCCCAGAAGAACTTGCCACTCAGCAGCCATCTGCCTGAAAACCGGCATCACTTCCATCCATGCCATCTTTGAAAGCTTGAGGTTGGCCTGCTGGCGTGTAGAATCTGCCCTGTTTGGTTCAGGAGAGAAGGCTGGGAAGAGGAAATTGGCACCCCGTTTACCAACAGGGGTCTGAAGGTTCTGGTGGATGGAATGGTTCATAGGAGAAGAGAAGAGTCATCCAAACCTACAGGCCAGCTCACTCCACAACCAAACAGGCTCCCTCAGCAATCTGTAGAGCTGGGTAGCTCATGAAGACAACAGGAGGAGGAAGAAGAAGAAAATGTAGCAAGGGCATATCAGTGGCACAAGTGGCACCATTCTGTAAATATTTCACAAATGCATGATAAACCTTTATTTTTCACCGCTCACATGGTTGTTCATGGCTCTGTGTAAGGTCCAGACACTTTGCTGCACTCTCTGGCACCCTCTTCATCGTTAGTACTGAGGTGCAAAAGTTTGGACAAGTGCCTAATACATCATGTCAAGTCAAGGGGAGGAAGGTGCATACATGGCAGTGGGACATTGTGACATCTTAGACACCCCTTGTTTCACATCCCCTTCTGTTCAGGTGGCCGTTTGTGCAGGAGAGTAGTTCTCAATGAGTTCCCAGGCAGTTAGTGTGCTAATAAGGCACAAGAGGCAGAGAGGGTCAATGCTACAGGGTGACCAGGCAGTAGGCACACTGCATGCCTGTCTCATCATCAGTCTACAGTTCTCTAGCCAGTGTCTTCCCCTGTGAAAACCCAATGTCTGGCAGCTGCTGCAGCCCCCTTCCTCACACATCAACTCACTTACCCCACATATCCCAAGTGAACTGGTGGCCATTTTGGAGATATCGGGCTGACCATGGCTCATTCGCTGAAGCACAGAGGGAGACTGCCTTGCTTCATTCCCTCCTACTACCAGCCCCATCTCCACAACCCCAGCCTCCCACCCCATGAAAAGCCACCCTGACTGGCTTCCTGAATCCTGGACTGGAATGGGAGGCTGCTCTTTATTTACATAAGAACAAGGAGCAGGAGTAGGCCATCTGGCCCCTCGAGCCTGCCCCACCATTTAATAAGATCATGGCTGATCTTTTTGAGACTCCGCTCCACTTACCAGCCCACTCATCATAACCCTTAATTCCTTTACTGTTCAAAAATTTATCTAGCCTGGTCTTAAAAACCATTCAGCAAGGTAGCTTCAACCGCTTCACTGGGCAGGGAATTCCACAGATTCACAACCCTTTGGGTGAAGAAGTTCCTCCTGAACTCAGTCCTACATGCGCTTCCCTGTATTTTGAGGCGATGCCCTCTAGTCCTAGTTTCACCTGCTAGCGGAAACAGCCTCCCTGCCTCCAATTTATCTATTCCCTTCATAATTTTATATGTTTCTATAAAAGGTCTCCCCTCATTCTTCTGAATTCCAATGAGTATAATCCCAGTCTACGCAGTCTCTCCTCATTGTCCAACCCTCTCAACTCTGGAATCAACCCAGTGAATCTCCTCTGCACCTCCTCCAGTGCTAGTATATCCCTTCTCAAGTAACGTGACAAAAACTGCACACAGTACTTCATGTGTGGCCTCACCAGGACCTATACAGCTGGAACATAGCCTCCCTGTTTTTAAATTCCATCCCTCGAGCAATGGCAGACAACATTCCATTTGTCTTTTTAAATTACCTGCTGCACCTGCAATCCTACTTTTAGCAATTCATGCACAAGGACACCCAAATCCCTCTGCACAGCAGCGTGCTGCAATTTTTTAACCATTTAAAACATAGTCCATTTTGCCATATTCCTACCAAAATAAATGTACGGTCATTCATCAACATTGTACTCCATCTGCCAGGCCTTTGCCCACTCACTTAGATTATCTATATCCCTCTGCAAACTGTCTTCTGCACACCTTTGCTCTACCAATCATCTTAGTGTCAGCTGCAAATTTTGACACACCACACTGAGTACCCAACTCCAAATTATCTACGTAAATTGTAAACAATTGCAGTCCCAACACTGATCCCTAAGGCACACCACTAGACACTGACCGCCAACCAGAAAAATACTCATTTACTCCTACCTCTTTGCTTTCTACTGGTCAACCAATCCTCTATCCTTGCCAATACATTACTTGTAATACCGTGCAACTTTATCTTATGTCGCAGCCTTTGGTGTGGCACCTTGTCAAATGCCTTCTGGAAATCCAGATACACCACATCCACAGGTTCCCCACTGTCCACCATGCAAGTAATGTCCTCAAAGAATTCCACCAAATTAGTTAAACATGACCTACCCTTCATGAATCCATGCTGGGTGTTCCCAATGGGACAATTTATATCCAGATGTCTTACTACTTCTTCCTTAACGATAAATTCAAGCATTTTCCCTACTACCAAAGTTAAGCTAACTGGCCTGTAGTTACCTGCTTTTTGTCTACTTCCGCTTTTAAACAGTGGCGTCACATTGGCTGTTTTCCAATCTGCGGGAGCCACCCCAGGGTCCAGTCAATTTTGGGAAATAAATACTAGTGCATTGGCTATTTTCCCCCATCACCTCTTTTAGTACGCTGGGACGCATTTCATCAGGGCCAGGAGACTTTCTACCTTTAGCCCCATTAGCTTGCCCAGCACTGCCTCCTTAGCGATAACGATAGTTCCTAGGTCCTCGCCTGCAATAACCTTCTTGTCATTAGTTTTCGCCATGTTATTTGTGTCTTCCCCTGTGAGGACAGGCACAAAATAACTGTTTAACATCTCAGCATCATTTCCTCATTCCCAGGTTATTAAATTGGCCTTCTCATCCTCCAAAGGACCAATGTTTACCTTCACCACTCTTACAATTTACATATTTATAGAAACTTTTGCCGCCTGTTTTTATATTCTGAGCTAGTTTACTCTCAATCTCCCCTACTTTTCTTCTTCCTTTCTTCTGTGGCATTCTGTTGGCCTTTAAAGATTTCCCAGTCTACTAGTTTCCCACTACTCTGCTTTTTTGTATGTGTTGTTTTTCAATCTGTTACTTTTCTTTATTTCCTTAAACATCCAGGGCTGGCTCTCTTTTCCTACAGTTCTTCCTTATCACTGGAACATAATTTTTCGGTGTTCAGCAGATGTGTCTTGAAAGTCCTCCACTGATCCACAATTGACCCACCATAAAGATTTTGCTGCCATTCTACCTTAGCTAATTCCTTCCTCATTCCTTCATAGTCTCCTTGGTTTAAGCAAAGGACATAGGTACTGGATTTAACATTTTCATGCCCCATCTGTATTTTAAATTCGACCATACTGTGATCAATCCTTCTGAGAGGATCCCTAACTGTGAGATCATTAATTATTCTTGTCTCATTACGCAGGACGAGATCTACGATAGCTTCCTCTCTTGTAGGTTCCATTACATATTGTTCAAAGAATGCATCCACAATAATTTCCATGAATCCCGACAAGCCGCGCTGACTGGGGAAGATTAAGTTGCAGCTATTGTCCATGGATTGTGGACTTGTTTGGTCCTGGGCAACATGAAGAGTTCATTCAGAAGAAGTGGCAAGTTGAATCCATTAGGCGCATGCTCCGGATGCCACATCAAGTTCTCCCAATTACTCGTTTTTTTGGGCATGTTTAGTAAGATTAGAAGCAGAATATTAATGCGGGGAGTCAGGTTCATCAACAAGGCACTTATAAACATTAATTGGTGTTAAATGACATCTCGCCCCCACCTGCCAAGAATCTCACCATGTTCCTTGGGAAAAGCATGGAGCAAGGTGACCTTGGCGTGAGGTTGTTCCTTGCTGGACTTCACCCCCAATTCTGCTATATATATCACCATAGCCAACATCACTCAGGTACCTATAGCAGCGCACACCAGTTTTTAAAGAGTGCTTGCAGGCTGGTGTCATAGATGACCTGTATTAGAATATGGAAAAAAGGGCTAAATCTAGCATTTAATGTGATAATGTCACAATTGCATTTTCTTTCACGGCCTGGTGCTAAAGTCAAATTCTGTTCGTCCTCTCCTTCTTCCCGTTCAACAGAAGTGTGGGGATCTGTCAATTATTTCCTGGTGGCATTATAATACATTGAGAGCTGTCAGTGCTAAGGAATGTAAGCCTTCCACAAATAGTTAAAGGTTGAACATGCTCAGGGCATTCATCACATGGGTATGGTGCAAAGACTGCAAAAATTTCCATTTTTAACTTCAAAACAAAATCTACCTGTCACCAGTATGACATCTTCATTTCACACAGCAGCACCCCTCATGGCTGTTATGAGTGAAATTTCCAATTATCATTTGCTTGCTGCTGTTGACTTATACAAAACCCAAGCTCAGAATCCTTACAGGTGTGAGGGAAGAAACATAATTCCATTTTATCATCAGTGTACTCTCCTTTCAAACAAACATCCCAGAAGTGGAAGAATAATACACAGAATTTAATACTTCTGATCAGATTTTCTAAACTTTCATTTCAATATCTTTAATGGTTTGCAACAGTGCTATTAAGAACATTTACTTTACCTCTTAGCTTTAGAATGAAATGCTTGGATTACATATTCAAAATGAATTCAGGAGGGAACGGCTGAGACTTCCAACTGTAATAAACACTATCACTTAGTTGAAAAAAAAAGTGAAAAGTGCACGAAATAATATTCAAAGCAATGTTTTATAATCTAATTTCTTCCCTTACCATATGCGGACAGAGTAAAAGAAAGCTGTAGGCACACTACTGATTTCCTGTTCATTTAAATAATCACTCATGTTAAATTTGTAAATACCCCGCAACATCTGAGGGGAAAATAGATGCCCTTTGGGAGGAAGGAAGTAACTTGTAGATAGTCAATATCAAAATTGTTAGTCAGCAAATGTAAATTCTGGCCTCAATTTTAGAAGTGATAATTCCACTCTTTGCCTAATTAACTTAAAAACACCTGATCATAAGTTGTTAGTAGTTGTTAAATGGCATTTCAAATGAAAGGTTCAATTACATGTTGTGAAAGAAAGCAATTGCTTATGGTGCAGTGGTAGCAACCCTATCTCTGATCCAAGAGACAAGGGTTTAGCTTCCAATTATTCTAGAGGTGTGTACAACAATCAATATTTTCTGTGTTAGCCTATCCATAAAAGAAAACAGATGCTTTCAAAGAAATCTATATCGTTCATTCATTTGTTCTGGAAGTCTGGGTTATCCCAAGGTCTAAGTACTGAAGAACAAAATAAAAAGGGGATTAATTTCAAAGTCATACAGCACAGAAAGAGATCCTTTGGTCCAAACTTCTAAAATGTTAACATTAACATCGGACTTCACAAAAAAAAACTTAAAATTAGTTTCTACTGTTACAGGTATCCCCTCTAACTTATCATTGCAAAGATTTCTGCTATCTACCAAATTAAACTTCATTTCAATTTTTTTTAAAAACCCAGTAGGATCTGTTAAGACATAAAACCTTAATAATTTCCTGCTTTAGGGTGAAGTAAAAAATGTTTTTAAGTAAAAATTTTGATCAAGACTCTAAGTAATCCTTTGTGTTTTTTCTAAATGTCAGGCTTTGGGGAAAGAGGAGGGAAGCGGAATTAGTAGTTTTGGTAAATTTTTCCAAGAGTTGATCTGTGTTACATGTCGAACGTTTTCTTTTGCTGCTTCCTTCCAGGATTCTATGTAATACAAAACAGCTGATCTGCAAAAGTGTGGAGAATGACTGCCCTTGTCATCATGGTCACATTCAATGGAGTATGGCACCAAGGATCTGTAGACAAACTGCGGTTGATAAGAACCATGGGGAACCACATCCAGCACAGAAAATGGTTGTTGTCATTAAAGGCCAATCATTCTCAGTCCCAAGATATCACTGCAAGAGTTCCTCAGCTTAGTGTCACAGACCCAATCACCTTAGCTGTTTTATCAATCACCATTCCTTTACCAAATGTTCAGAAGGATGTTCACTGATAATCGCACAATATTCAGCACAATTTGCAACTCCTCAAATTTGAATCAGTCAGTGCTCACCTACAGTAAGACCTTAGCAACTTCCAGGCTTGAGCTGAAAATTGGTAGGTAACAGTCACAACACAAGTGCCAGGCAATAACCATCTCCAACAAGCGAGAATCTAACCATAAGGAATTGTTCTATTGCCGGAAAACAACTGAGCAATGTGTCTGGCAAAACAGAAGGCAGAAAACAGCCGCTGGAGCAACAAAGCTGGTCAACATTGGCTTCAGAGCTGCTTTGGAAGGTGCTGAAATGCACGATGCAAGCCTAGCCTCTCTTAGTTCAGGAAAGCTGTGGAGGTATCAGATTATTATTTTTTCTGTTTTTTTGTTGTTACTAAAGTACAATTATTATTTCTTCCATTCTGTGAAAGAAAGTAAAAAAGAGGAGGCAGCTTTATACCTAAGATAATCACCTGAATATGATCTGTCATAGACAATTCTTTTAAAAACACACATAGTGTAACTATTTATCCTTTAGTTCATGAAGTGACCAATGTGACGATACTTTCCAGAAGCGGTTTTCAAATTGTGAACACATTTTCCAATGTCCTCTGTTACACAATGTAAACTCAGGTCTTGTAATCTCTTCACTAGAGGCTAATAAGCATTTCTTGTCCACCTAAAAAAGACATAGTTAAATGCATTACTCATCCCCTGCTCCTCAACTATCCCTTCTTCTCTCAGCCCACCATGTCAACATATCAGGATTTCAGGAGAAGGAATGCTGAGACTACATCTAGCCTCCACATAGCAGGCAGTGGTGGGATAAAATGCTAGTCAACCACAAAGGCACATCATCCTGACAGTCCAGCCCCTTGCCAATTTAACCAAATAAAAGCCCACTGAAGAGCATTTACCCAAGCTAATAGTACCGTACCAGTGGCGGTGTGGCCCTCCATCACGCAAGAATGCCCCCTGCTGCATGGATGCATGCATTCTCCAGCCTCCTAAGAGAGAAGTTTGGCGGGGGGGGAGGGGGGTGCATAAAGCTAAAGACTCAAAGAAGGCGCCTCTGGAAACAATGGCATCACGACTGGAGGTATGCTCTCTCTAACTGGTAGGAACTGCCTGCTCAGACCTGACAAAAAATGAAGTGTCTCCTTCTACTGTTACAGTACCTAACCTGGATGAACAACTCAGAGGCAGTCACCAGTCAGCTACCTCTGAAAATTGTTAAAATCAGTCCCAAGGTAGCAATTCATACCACTTGGTAAAATTTTCCACCTAAAGGCACACCAGCACTCACCTACATCTCACTCTTGGACCCAAGCAGCAGGACTTGAAAAAATTCAGAATTTATCAGGCAACAACACAAGCATTCTGCAGTATTAACTATTGATCTGTCATGGTGGTCCATCAAAATCCTAGAACACAGCTCTGACACATCAGCCATCCTGATGCAGTATTAAGAAACAATTCCATTACAGGCATAAATCTCTTAGCCCCATGCCCTTTATAAAGAATAAGGAGTGTGGAGGTCCCAGCCTTTTAATACAGTTTTGTCCTCTATTTGCAAGGAATCCAAGAAAACTACAAAACATAACGTGTGATTTCCAAATGGCACAAATGCTTCACCATATTGTACACTGGAATATATTTTAAACCTCTTATAAAGCTTAAACCTCTCAAAACTAAGAAACAGACATTAAAACATTCTTGTTGTAGTTTTCAACATTAGCCATTAAAATGCTACAATCCTAAATTGCCATTATTGTAATTAAATTGGAAACATTTAAGACCATGGGTAGGATGGTCTGTTCTCTTCCAGTTGCTGATTGATTAATGTTGGTCTGTATTTGACCTTTACCCACAAATCATGTACTCTGTACAATCATGCTCAGACTATGCTAAATCTCTGAAAGCACTAAGCCACAATGACTTATTAATGCATTATACACAACTGCCAAGATTCTAACATATGATTGTTGCTGTTTTCTTTATTAACACAGTACTTGCAATTTCTTGTTTAACCTAAGAGTGATGGACATCCTCCAAAACTAATTACAAAAATGTTGCAAAATGCCACATCAATCTTACATGTAATACACAAGCTTTCTGAAACAATTTTACAGTAATGCAGAGATTGATTGTTTGGGGAAGTTCTAATGCAATCTCATGACTCAAACATTCATAAAACAAGTGCCAGTTCAAAAATAAAATTTCACAATATAAAAGTTGTGCGTAAACCAAATACTGTGCAAATTCAGGCATTCTAAGTATTACTAATTGTGGAACTTCATTTAAGCCACTGCTTCTAACCTCAAAGGATGTCATAAAATTCAACACCATTACACTCCACCAACACCCACTAGCAATTATCTAGACCATTAATAAAATGATGTGGCCAGCACTCAACATTTCAAAACTGCAAGAGTAAATGGCCTTCATCTAGTAATGCTTGTTGCACCTACAAATAGAAAAATGTTCAATATTTAACAGGGGCTCTTGTTAAATGTCAAAACAAAATAAGAATCATCAGCATTATTAGATAACTCAGATGACAGTGACCAGACTTCTTCATTTTTGCCAATAGGGTAAGTGTTTCTATTAATGCAGATAGCATCAGTGATAATAAAATTAGACATAATACCTAACACAACCAGCCTCACAGTACATCACCTTCACCAACCCGTTAGAAGGTAAGCAGACTCTTCCATACCCAACAGACTCAAAGTCAAGATTCAGCCAGCCAGTTTTTCTTTCCTGACCACCAATATTTTTACAACTAATAAATAACTACAAGGAAATTGAAAAGAAGAAATCCTTTAGATCCTTTACATTTTTACATCCAGTTTTGTTGACTAATATTCAATTTCTGAATACTTCAGGACAATCCTGGAGAGTTGGCAACTCTATGCTTTACACAAACTTTTCTGTTCATACCTGTACATATATGTAGAAAAGTTCTATTTTCTTCTGTAATACAAATATCTCCGAGTCTTGCTTATACAATTTTAATTTTAAAATACTGTAGCTGCCCGTTCATAGCAGTTTTCTCTTCAAATTTACAGACTGTTTATCAATTATTTGGTACAGCACGACACTCGAGGATTCACTATAATTGCATTCAAGTTGCAACTATCTGTGTATTGTGTAATGCTGTTGAAATTACTCTTGGGACCAAATAGAAATATGGTGTTATGAAACTAGCAATCACTTGTCAATCTAACTAAACTTTTCTGACTGCGTTAATCCTGAACTATTTCTAAGGAATGATAAATTAATAGGCCAAGAATGGCACAAGTTCAAAAGTGCCTTAAGAAGACAGCTATTTTACCAAGTTAGAACAGTTTGAATTTCTGTCAACTTTGAAGGTTGATTTACAGACAAGTTTCCCCTAACACAAAATTCAACGTAAATTAATTTTTCATAGTGAATGGCAGGACAAACTCTCGTATAACATATAACATACACCTATGGGTATTGTTTAATTCTACAGGAGATAATCAGGCATTAGGAGAATACTATCAGTATTTTTTGCATCATATACAAGTTTGAACAGCCCCACATTCCTCGTATTTTTATTTTATTCTTACCCAAAAACAATGATTAAAAGACAAATGCCTTTCGCAAAAGAGAGGCTAAGCGGGAATAAGGAAGACTAAAAGAATGATGAGGAAAAGATGGCAGACTGTGCTAAATGAACCAGAGCATCCTCCAATAATTGTAACTTTCATATGTTGAAACAAGATATACGAATGTCCGAGCCCCTTTGCTCACTTCATTTCTCTTCAAAAGACAACAGCCCATCCCAACAAGAGCAGATGAAAGTTTTACTACGTGATTAACATTCTGAACACGTTCAAATATTTAGAACAGACTACAGCAAAATGCAAATTCGGCATTTTTCCTTCAAAACAATCACTCGTTCAACATTTTGTTGATCTCATGTGACATTTGCAACAATTTGATTCTATGAATCAGTCTCCCTCGTTTAGTTTTATTTGCAAATAGACAAGCCATACATGTCCATCATGGGCCTCCTGCAGTGCCACGATGATGCCACCCGAAGGTTGCAGGAACTGCAACTCATATTCCGCTTGGGAACCCTGCAGCCCAATGGTATCAATGTGGACTTCACAAGCTTCAAAATCTCCCCTTCCCCCATCACATCCCAAAACCAGCCCAGTTTGTCCCCTCCCCCCACTGCACCACACAACCAGCCCAGCTCTTCCCCTCCACCCACTGCATCCCAAAACCAGTCCAACCTGTCTCTGCCTCCCTAACCTGTTCTTCCTCTCACCCATCCCTTCCTCCCACCCCAAGCCGCACCTCCATTTCCTACCTACTAACCTCATCCCACCTCCTTGACCTGTCCGTCTTCCCTGGACTGACCTATCCCCTCCCTACCTATACTCTCCTCTCCACCTATCATCTTTCCTCTCCATCTTCGGTCTGCCTCTCCCTATTTATTCCAGAACCCTCACCCCACCCCCCTCTCTGATGAAGGGTCTAGGCCCGAAACGTCAGCTTTTGTGCTCCTGAGATGCTGCTGGGCCTGCTGTGTTCATCCAGCCTCACATTTTATTATCTTGGATTCTCCAGCATCTGCAGTTCCCATTATCCTAAGCCATACCTGCTCACGCATGGATATAGTTAATACAAGCATAAGGGGGGCATGAAAAACATAGACATTACAATTTTGGCATATTATACATTCAGCAAACGTTTAAAAGCAATATTCAGGTATCTGCAAATAGTATAGCTAAAATAAACTAAAAAAGGCAAAATATGACCAGAGTATAGCAGTTGTTTTGGTTGACTCAATCATGGGATGTGGATAATCACTGACTAGGCTAGCATTAGTAGTGCTGAGCTGCCATTTTGAACTTTTGCAGACAATACAGTGATAGTACACCTGATGTGCTGTTAGCAAGTTGCAGGATTTTAGTTAAATGGCAGAGAAGAAATAGCAATATACTTCCACACCAGGACCAGGTGTGTCTTGGCGGGTAACTTGCAAGTTGTGGTGTTGTCATGTATCTGCCACCCTTAACCTTCTATTTGGTAGCGGTCATGGGTTTGGAAGATTCTGCAGCATATTTTGTAGGTTGTACTGCTGCTGCTGCTATGTGTCAGTGGTGGAAGGAGTGGATGTTTGTAGATATGATGCAAAGCAAGTGGGCCTGGATGGCATCAAGGTTCTTGAGTGTTGCTGCCATGCACAAGTTGAGAGCATTCAACTGCTCTCTGACTTGTCCCGTGCCGTGGGCAGATTTTCAAGAATTGAAAGTTGAGTCTTTGCCTCTGATCTGTTCACGTGACCAAACATTTTATATAGCTGGTGCGGTTCAGTTGCTGACCAATGGTGACTCCCAGGCTGTTGATGGTGGGATTTAAGCAATGGTAATGCCATTAAATTTCAAGAGGCAACATTTAGATTCTGTCTTGTTGGAGATGCTCATTGTCTGGCCCATGCGTTATGCAAATATCACTTGCTACTTATTAGGTCAATCCTGGATACTGTCTAGATCTTGGTGCATTTAGACATGGGCACTGAAACAAACAGTCAGAGTTGTGAATAGTGCTTAAAAATATCTTAGCAAAAATTCCCATTTTTGACCTTATGATGTAGGAAATGTCATTCAAGAAGTTGCTGAAGATGGTTAGGTCAAGGAACCTACTCCTGTGGTGATGTCCAGTGATTGAGTTCACTAACCTCCACTAAGTACAACTCCAACTAGTGGAGAGTTGTTCCTCTAATTTCTATTGATTGAATGCTAGCAAGCAAATTATTGCTTTCCAAGTATCACTTGATAGCATAGTCAATTACCCCTTTTCAAGCTTTGCTAATGATCAGGAAAACACCATGAAGGTAGTAATTGTTACAGAGTAGTAGAAACTGCCGATTTTGGAGAATCTGAGATAACACTGTGTGAAGGTGGATGAACACAACAGGCCAAGCAGCATCATCAGAGGAGCCAGAAAGCTTGACACTTGGGTCCAGACCCTTCTTCAGAAGGGGAGACCGGACCCGAAATGTCAAGCTTTCCTGCTGTGTTCATCAAACTTCACATGAAGGTAGTAATTGGTTGGGTTGGATTTGTCCAGCCATTTTGCATTCAGAACATTTCTGGGCAAGTTTTCACATTCCACATTTGGGTAGATACTAGTATTGCAGCTATGCGGAAACAGGTTGGCTAAGGATACGGTCAAGGGTCTAGGCCAAAAACGTCAGCTTTCCTGCTCCTCTGATGATGCTTGGCCTGCTGTGTTCATCCAGCTCTGCACCTTGTTATCTCAGATTTTCTAGCATCTGCAGTTCCTACTATTTCTGGCTAAGGAGATGGTTATTTTTACAGCACAAGCCACCCCAGCATATAGACTTCTTTTTCCCCCCACCCCATAGTTTTGATTATGGGTTGAAATGGAAAGAAAAAACTACTTCAAAATACCAATGGAGTGCTGAGGGATTATTATAGTTTTTGAGATCAAGTAACCTGACACTCATTGTAAGTACTGTTTACATAGCAAACCATTTTCTACTGCTTGAACTAGCAGTGCTATGAGCTGGAGCCAAGGACTGTGTACAAATGGATATTCAGCCAGCAAGAAATAGCAAGAATACACCTCCTCCCACCCACCCTCCTGCAAAAATTCCATCCCCTATTCCCAATTCCTCTGCCTCCGCCGCATCTGCTCCCACGATAAGACATTCCACTCCCGCACATCCCAGATGTCCAAGTTCTTCAAGGACCGCAACTTCCCCCCCCCCCCCCCCCCCCGCAGTGATCGAGAACACCCTCGACCGCATCTCCCGCATTTCCCGCAACACATCCCACACACCCCGCCCCCGCCACAACCGCCCAAAGAGGATCCCCCTCGTTCTCACACACCACTCCACCAACCTCCGGATACAACACATCATCCTCTGACACTTCTGCCATCTACAATCCGACCCCACCACCCAAGACATTTTTCCATCCCCTCCCCTGTCTGCTTTCCAGAGAGACCACTCTCTCCGTGACTCCCTTGTTCGCTCCACACTGCCCTCCAACCCCACCACACCCGGCACCTTCCCCTGCAACCGCAGGAAATGCTACACTTGCCCCCACACCTCCTCCCTCACCCCTATCCCAGGCCCCAAGATGACATTCCACATTAAGCAGAGGTTCACCTGCACATCTGCCAATGTGGTATACTGCATCCACTGTACCTGGTGTGGCTTCCTCTACATTGGGGAAACCAAGCGGAGGCTTGGAGACCGCTTTGCAGAACACCTCCGCTCAGTTCGCAATAAGCAACTGCACCTCCCAGTCGCAAACCATTTCCACTCCCCCTCCCATTCTTGACATGTCCATCATGGGCCTCCTGCAGTGCCACAATGATGCCACCCGAAGGTTGCAGGAACAGCAACTCATATTCCGCCTGGGAACCCTGCAGCCTAATGGTATCAATGTGGACTTCACCAGTTTCAAAATCTCCCCTTCCCCAACTGCATCCCTAAACCAGCCCAGTTCGCCCCCTCCCCCCACTGCACCACACAACCAGCCCAGCTCTTCCCCTCCACCCACTGCATCCCAAAACCAGTCCAACCTGTCTCTGCCTCCCTAACCGGTTCTTCCTCTCACCCATCCCTTCCTCCCACCACAAGCCGCACCTCCATTTCCTACCTACTAACCTCATCCCACCTCCTTGACCTGTCCGTCTTCCCTGGACTGACCTATCCCCTCCCTACCTATACCCTCCTCTCCACCTATCTTCTTTTCTCTCCATCTTCGGTCCGCCTCCCCCTCTCTCCCTATTTATTCCAGAACCCTCACCCCATCCCCCTCTCTGATGAAGGGTCTAGGCCCGAAACGTCAGCTTTTGTGCTCCTGAGATGCTGCTTGGCCTGCTGTGTTCATCCAGCCTCACATTTTATTATCTAGCAAGAAATAGCTGCTTGGTTTGTGGACTGGGGAGCAACTATTGGTGACAGAAGCTTGGCCTGCTAACAACCATGTAATTGGCTCCCAAGCAACTGAATAGCTTGGAACTGAGAACAAGACTGAGAGGAGCCATCAGGTCACCACAGGCTCAGCAACTGTCTCCATTCACTGCAGTAAAAAAAAACTTTAAGTCTAGAAAAGCAGTTTACTCTCCCTTCAGCAGTTGTTGTAAACTGCAATGTTTAATTAATAAGTCAGAAATCTTTTATAAGCATGAACTAGTCACCTGGGCACTGCAAACAACAGAAGAAGTGAAAAGTAATGTTACAGTATATAACTTGAACAGTCCTTGCAATTTTTAAAAATACAACAGCATTTAAAAGGAAGCAGATTTTTTAAAAATTGACTAAAAATGAACAAAGTTTTAAAGACAAGATTTTAAAAGTACAAAGACTTTAAAGGATGGGAGATTGTAAAAAACTAGAACATTTTCCAAGATGACAGCTTTTGCAAATTAGAGATTTTAAAAAGTCTGAAAGCAGTAGTTCACTACAAAACAAGTAATTGCAACTTGAAGCTTTGTTTCAATAATTTAATACATATCAATAGTTATTCCAAATGCACTTCAAATTAGAAAATTGATAAAGGTTTGAAGATTTTAACAAGCTTTAGAACTATATTAGTACAGCATTTCTGAATGTAAGCTGACAAGCTTAAAAGGACATCCGATTCAAACCATATTGAAATTGTACAGATTTAGAATACTTTCACAAGTCTAACTTTAATCAACACGTTCGGAAGAAGCGGGAAAAGACAATGTTCTTCATTGAATTTTAAGGTGAGGAACACACCTGACAGACAAACAATGGACACTGCATTCCTATACTTCCTTATACGTTGTCTCAGTACCACAGATTTGCTAGTGGCTGCCCTGCCCAGAGGTAGATATTTTCTAATTGACATGTTCAGAGATGCTCTTATACACCTCTGGATTAGCTGAGATTTGAACTGGACCGCCTAGCTCAGAAGACATTATCACCATGCCACAAGAGCCCATTTTCCTGCCCCGAGTTATTATTACATTCATTACTATGCTGAATATTTGTTTGCAAGTGCGCACTCTCAAGGAATTCTTGCACTGCTTTTTATGGTTTGTCTATCATTTGTTCAGTCCCTCTCCCTCAGTCATGCTTTAAAAATTTTCAATAGCTATCGTTAAAAAATAAAGTGCAGCACATAAAATTCTCAGCTTTTTCACAATCACTCCTGCTATCTGGCCTAGCCTCACCACCTTCTTTACTCAGCCTTTCATGTTTCTGTATTTTCGCCAAAATAATTAATTGGTTTCAAATCTGGATACTGTACTGAAGAAAGCACTATGAAATTTGGGATTAGTCTCATAGTGATGGGGTGGAACAGAACAAAAATAGGATTTAAGTTTTAAATTAGATTTTAAAGATGCCCAGGGTAAAACAGTCAATTCCATATCTGAGACCTAACTTCTTGGTGGTGCATACTGATACAATATATTTTATTTTGAAGCTTTGAAGAATAAAATCATACATACATCCATACAAACAAACATGCAAATACAACTATGTACACCCATGAACCTCATTATTCTGATACAGCAATAAAATAAACTTTGTGACAAGACATGGATTGCCATATCATAGATGAGTATGGCCTACATATTGAAATGTACCAGAGTTACAGTAATAATTATTCTAAATGCAAGTAAAATATCTTTAATCTCTGACAGCCACATATGAAACTGACATGTTTGATGGTGCAAATCTAAACTGAAATTTACAAGTTGACAGTCAAGTAGATCGGCCCAGTCTTCCCTTTCTGTGTCACAATGAATGCAGTCTGACTGAACATTAAGATCAGTTTGAACTGTCATAGCAGCTTCTTTAGCCTGCCAGTTGTAGCCATCACTCTTGGCCAAAGCTCATGAATAATCAAATTCTTTGCACGTTGAGAATTGCATAGGTATAAGTGACTGACATAGCAAGGAATTCCACATCTGTATCAGATTTTCCATTCATGATCTGATCCAGGAAAGCCCTATCAAATTTCTGCCTTCTCGTGCCACCAAATCTTATCAAAGTTCAATTTCCTTCATTTTTAAGAAAATTTCTGTACACTACTTTTGACCAGGAACAGTATCTTAACCATGTAGAATAATTTCGAAATACAGTTTATTTTAAGAAGATGTTTAACTACAGAGCCAGACTGGGAACTGATATGGATACACTAGAGTCATCACAAGGACTGCAATATACTGAGGATTGTCAGAAATGCTAAAGGATGAGCATTTGATTTTTTTTCTCCCCTCCACCTGAACAATCCACAGCTCAGAAAATGATCACTGATTCAATGTTTTAACTCTTTATAGATCAGGTGCTGATTTTGGGAGATGCTTTTAATTCAATCACAAGATCCTAGCTTGGCTTAGCCAGCCATTATTACCCATCCCTAACTGGCCTTTCAAAAAGGTGGCAGTGGGCTACCCTCAAACTGCTGTAGTCCATTGGCTGTAGGTACTCCCATTGTACTGTTAGGGAATTTTTACAAAAATGACATTTAACTATTTACAGCGCAAGGACGACTATGAATCTCTATGGTATTTTGCTGATAGGTCTGGATCCCATGAAAGTGTCTTTTTAGGGAAGTATCATCAATTGTTCACAGTCATCAGTGTTATTGTCTGTTGATTCTGGTGTATATTATCAAATTTTGCTTTCATGGATGTGGTTGCTGTTCCAGAACTTGTTTGTTTTGACTGACTACAGCCAATTTTGCACCCAAGGTTATTCTAAAGTTCTAGGTTTCGTTATATTTTCTCCTTCATAACCTACTATGATAACCGTTCAGCCTCAATTTTCGTTTTCTTTGAATACTGGACCTCTCCCACTTGCTGTTTCAAGAGGTTGTTTGGTTTCCTCCGTGTCCTACTTCATGTTAATGTTGGCATTTATTTCTGGAAAGACTGGAGTCATGAGTGATTTGCAGCTCCTTATTGTGTGCACTGTGCACTTCCACCTGTGTTTTTTTAAACAGGTATGTGTCATTTCTCCAGCATTGCTCAGATCTCAAATCAATATTTCTCTAGTCGTGTTTTATTAATAAGTCTGAGTTCTTTTTTGTAAACTGGCAATGTTTTCATTGGATTAATAATACAGAACTTATAGATAATTCAGCTTCCCTTCTCTCTCTTTCAGTTCTTCATTCATCCTTGTGAGCTAAGTAGCGGTATCTCCAAAAGGCTTTCACTATCCCAGAGACAGCTGTCTGAGGTCCAGAATTATCCAGAGCTAGCTGTTTAGCCTTTTCTCGTGAATTTTCATTATTCTCTCCACAGTGTAGAATGGAGATTTAAACTCAACTAATTCAGAAGAAAGTGAAGTGTACCATTCCTCTTTCATATTCAGATCTGCAAGTGTTAATTGAACATTCCTCTGTAGTTACTGTTGTGTCTCTGGGGTCGGACCAGTTTCATGGATTGCAACTAGTTTGAAGCCACTTGTATATACTGTTGGACTAGCAATTACAATGTAGAATATCCGACATCCTGGTGGATTGAATTTACTTGCACTTCAGCACTACTGATCCTGCTTTTAGAACTGGTGAACTGTTATATGCTGAAGGTTTTACATTTTTAGGTAACATGACTTCTAGTTGAAGAATGTAGAAGGTTAATCTGACTGAATAGGTCTTCAAATATGGCCCAAACATTGAGAAGAACTTGCCTTTCCACCCTCCCCACTCACTTGAGGTGTGGTGGTACTCGGGTTAAACCAACAACAATTGTTTCTCTCAAAATGCAGGAGGTTTAGAGAGGACTGGAGGAAAAACTTTTTCATCCAGAAGGGGAGAGTCTGGGTGCACTGCCTGAGAGGGTAGTTGAGGCAACCTTCAAAACCTACTTACATCAGCACCTGAAACGTAATAACATTCAAGGTATGGGCCTAGAGTGGGAAAGTGGGTCTAATGTAGGTGGTAATGTATTTTTGGCAGTACAGACTCGATAAGCTGAAGGTTCTCTTTTGTACTGTGTGATTCTATGATTGAATATCTTTTCAGGATCTTTTAGTACTTCAGCTGTTAATCCTGATATGGACATTCTGACAACATGCTTTTGACATTTCCATGCTTGTTTTCAAGCCAGAACATATCCTGATCACTTGTCTATCTCAAGTGATAGAAACTGCCCTCTCAATAGGGATTTGTCTGCTTACAAATAAGCTCTCTTTACAAGATTCTCTGACATTGTAACGAATACTGACATTGAGAGTTGTCTCATGCACTTTCAGTATCATTTAAAGACTGTTGGCCACATGTTTCAGCTGTAAATCAACTTGCATTGTTGTCTATCAAGCATGATAGGCCTCATCAGTACAGTGTTTTCCACCACTGCTTAAAATGTCATGTTAATAATGATAGAATAATCACTCATTTGGGATCATTTAACTGTGGGTTATCTTAGCTAAAACAATAAAACACAAAAAGTAATAAGAGCAGATGTTACAGCAAACCAAATGATGTGTTGTGCAGCTTACAGATTCATAACAGAATGGCAGACAGTAACATCTTTATATATGCAGAGCACACAGAGTCCTTAATAGCAAAGGTGAGATGCACATAGCAGAACACACATTGTACTACTCTCCCAATTCTTCTTTCCACAGCATGTGATTTATTCAAGTGTTTCATTTTCCCTTAATCCTTCTGTGTCAAACAGGGAACAAGTGATTTTTTTTTCCTCTCAGCATGACAAGACTATTATCTAGGGTAAAAGAAATACAATCTCCCAGCAGTGTAACAGCAAGAATGCATCAGATAAGTTCCTATAACTATAAATCATGAATCATGAGACATTTGACCTCAGCTAGAAAGAAAGGATACTGCAATTGCATTTGAGGCTTCAGATTTAAGATGAGGAAAGTTTTTCCACACAAAGGGTAGTGAGTGTCTAGAACATGGAAGCATTCAAGAAGCACCTAGACATATACATGAATAGGAAGGGAATAGAAACATAGGAATCCTGTAAGTGAAGATAGTTTTAGAATGGAAGGGGAAAATGTAGCGGTGCAGGCTTGGACGGCCAAAGAACCTGTTCCTGTGCTGTATTGTTCTTTGTTCCCATTCCTGCTCACTAACATGGAGGCCAGCATGCAAAAATGGTAGGTGAGCACATAATCTACCCAGCTGCAATATAGTGACCCCACCTCCAATGTTGAGGAGATTCTGTGAGCTGACATTTGAAGAATTGGCACACAGAAGTACATAATCTTTAGAAGGCAGGGAGCTAACAAAGAAAGTTAGTGGATCAGAATAAGAAAATATAAATACTATACCCAAGTACATAATCTTTTCTTTATATCAGAAATCCTGGCTCAAAATACACCATCTGTTGAAAATGGACTCAATGTATAAATCCTGTTTGAGAAGTTTGCTAATAAAGCATTACAATTTACACTACTTCATATGTATTTGACAGCCTCCACTTTCATGATCTACCTGTCATTGGAAACAAACAGCTGATCTATTTCATCACCCTCATGGTACTTTTATCAAAACAAAGTTAATTTTAACAGCACAAGGGGAAAGAAAAATTCATTTCATGTCTGGCAGGAGAGAATGGAGGGTTAATAATCTCTATTGCAAGCTGAAGAACTATATTATCCCATTAGAGAAGCATATGCAGAGAGGAAAAAGACTTATCTTTAATTATTTGCACGTGCGCAGAATTAATTACCAGGGAAATGTGAACATAAAACAGAATATAAAATGAAATAATACAAGTTTGTGATCTTTGTAAATAGACATTGAGGGCAAATAGAGTCAGATGTCCCTCACATACTCCAGTTACATAGTATGTATGTTAACCCAAGAAACAACACAATGACAACAAATGTCAAATGGTTGCTAATTTGCCTTTTTTTGAAAAGGAAATGTGAAATATTGGTAAATCTGTTGGATGATGACTCAGTGAATAGTATTCTATCAATTCTCAATGGCATTAAAAAGATGTACTGATTCCAAACAGTTCAAAATCATTGTTAAAAAACCCACATGTTGCATGTTTAATGAAAAAAGCAAATTTTTATGGGCTTATTTCAATGGTATTTGTGACCTTAATTTCAATTCAGAATTACTAGTGAAGCAAAAGGCTTTTAGAAACACTTAAATTAGCACATATATAAACTAATTAATTATTTCTGAAGGAGGGTCTAGGCCCAAAACGTCAGCCTTCCTGCTCCTCTGATGCTCCTTGGCCTGCTGTGTTCATTCAGCTCTACATCTTGTTATCTCAGATTCTCCAGCATCTGCAGTTCCTACTATCTGATTATTTTTAATTCTGTTGTTTTGTACCATTTCAGTTTTCTTCTGGAATGCAACAATTGTTCTAAACTTCCTTGAATTTTGTGTCATAATGTACACATTTTATAACAAGTGAATTTACAAGGAATGCAATTTTTCAGGTGCATGCACTTTGGATAGAGGTGAGTGGTCACCTCCACTTGCTCACATTCCAAGGCGGATGCAATAAATGATTCATAATTGCTTGCCTGTGTTGGATATTAGAACTCATGCCATTAATGGTCCAGCTACAGGGACAGCATGTATACCTATCTGGAATGGCTGACCCTGTGGAAGTGAGTTTCAAAGGAGTTTTCTTTTACAATCTTTGCTTGCAGTAATGAAAAAAGCTTGGGCAGTTTGGTTGTTGTTTTCTCCCCTCTTAAGAGTTGCTCAGGATGTTCTCAACCTCCATCTCTAGAGATCACAATTCTATCACTGGTAGAATTCTGCTAGGGGTCTAGGCTTTCAACAAATCATAAGCCACACTCAGAAGTTTCAACTTGTGTTATTTCAAAGGGTGCATAAGGTTCAAAAATTCCAAATCTATCTTGTTTTCAGCAGGATATCACAGTTGGGAGAAAGTAATTTTCCAAACACAAATTACTGGTCCTCTAATTCTTATTCTAAGATTGTATCATGAATGGTTCCAAGATCTGTTATCAACAACAATCTTACAGCACAATAGAGATATATTGATTCAGATATTATCTGCTTCATTGTCAACTGGGCCAAAGAAAACTCATTTCTGTATACATATTTTATTGACAGATCTTAGAAATCAATGTGTGGAATTTCCAAAAAAGTGGTGATGCATTTTGTAAATGGAAGAGAACATCTTAAAATGAGATCATCATTTATTTTCAATCCATCAATTCTACATGTCTATTTTCTCTAATTAAAGCTAGCATAATAGTTCTACAATTAATTTTCAGAATTTAATCAATATTGACAAATAAAGTAATCTAGAGAGCCGCTTTGCAGATCGGCCTCCTTCACCACAGCACTGCATTAATCATTGAACTGTATTATGAATTGAAATTAGACAAAACACACCAAATTGGCACTTGTATTTTACCTTTCTGCAGTCTTGACAGAAAACAGATGTTGATCCCAGAAATCCAAGTAACTCTCCACATAACAAGCACTGAGCTAGACCATTTCCCATCACATTCTTCTTCATATTTTCTAAACGTTCAACAAGGCGACTAGATCACAAAAAGAAGCGGAAATAAATTTATCGCATAACTGCGGCATCTCAAAAATCAAGTTATTTCTAGCATTACAATATTTTTAAAAATATGCTATTATGGGCACTTTGAAGTTTATGATATTTCTTTTGATTTAGGTTTAGCTCATCTACCTCTTTTCAGTAAGCAAACAATGTTAATAGTTTGCTCCCACAAAGTCTTCAATACCAAATGGAGCACACTGGTGACGATGATTAATTTTTTACTCAACCTGTTTCTATGAGAGAAACTTAGTCTCTGTTCAGTGTCTTCCTGGATTTCGTTGGCACAACCGTTGGTGGCTGTAGAGTCCTATTCTGGACCTGCAGATCCTGGGGCAGCGCGGGCAGGGGAATGCTCCTGACAGCAGGGCATGACATGAGGACTCCTTCCTGCATTTCCACCTGTCCTCTGCGGCTGCTCTCCTCGAACATTCGAACTGCTCCATCGCCGTCGTAGTTTTCTTCCGCCATGCGTCCTTGTCAGAGGCCAGCTTTTGCCATTCCGTTGAGGCGATGCTGGCCTGAGACAGCTGTTGATTCAGTTGGTCCTTGTAGCGCTTGCGTGGGGTGCCGCGGTTTCTTTTGCCGTCGCAGAGTTCCTCGAAGAACACAGTCTTGGGTATTCTGGTGTTGTCCATCCGCGATACGCGACCCGACCATTGAAGTTGCTTCAGGAGAAGGGTCGCTTCGATGCTGGGGAGCCGGGCCTTTTCCAGCACTTCGTTGTTAGAGACGCGGTCCTGCCAGGTGATGCCCAATATAGAGCGCAGGCAATGTTGGTGGAATCGTTCCAGCAGCCACATCTGTTTCCGATACAGAACCCAGGCCTCGGAGCCGTACAGCAATGTGATGACGACCGTGGCCTCAAACCTGGATTTTCGTCGACATGCTTATCATCGAGTGGTTTCCCCACACACACTTCCGCAGTTGCCCAAAGGCGCTACTTGCTTTCGCAAGGCAATTGTCAACATCTCCTGTGACTGTAGCATCGGAGGTTATGCTTCCCAAGTACGTGTAACATTCGACCGTGTTTGGGAGGGGGTGGGGGGGGCATCAATCAAGATTCGAGGTGGGTTGTATGCGCTACATGGTGGCTTATGCTACAGAATCTCCATCTTCTTCAGACTGATCGTTAGCCCAAAAGCGTTTGCAGCTTTGGAGAAGCGAGTCACTGCAGTCTGTAGCGCATCTTCAGTGTGAGAGAGTAGGGCACAGTCGTCCGCATACAGCAGCTCCATGATGGGCTCCCGTGTTGTCTTCACGCGAGGAAGCGGAGCAGATTGAAGATATTGCCGTACGGGCAGAAGTGAATGTAGATGCTGTTCGTGATGCCCTCCTTCGCTTCCTGCAGCATCATGTTGAAGAAGATGGCGAAGAGCGTTGGTGCCAAGATGCAGCCCTGCTTCATGCCGTTGCTGATGGGGAATGGGTGTGATAGGTCACCGTTGTATTTCACCTTGCCGCTCTGACCTTCATGAAGTTGCTGTAGGATGGTTAAGAACTTAGGAGGGCATCAGAGCTTCCCCAGGATTTTCCATAGACCGTCACGGCTGACGGTATCGAAGGCTTTGGTGAGGTCAATGATTGCCGCGTACAGACCAATGTTCTGCTCACGGCACTTCTCCTGAAGTTGGCGTAGTGCAAAGATCATGTCAAACGTGCCTCTGTTCGCTCTAAAACCACATTGACTTTGTCAGGTTGTCATCCGTAATGGTGGGAATCAGTCTGTCCAAGGGGATTCTCTGGGAGAGGTGTATAGAAGCAAGAATGCCTAAATGCCAAGCAAACACTTCAGCCACTAGAACAAAAAGGCTATTGAAAAGGTTGGTGACAGCAGGTTACTCCCAGAATATAGGTTGCAATGCCAAAAGTAGTTCTATGACCACACCAAGAGGGTTCGAAGGTAAATAAGAGAGAAGACAAAGGAATGGAGAATTCTCAATTTCTATACTCTAGGGCTTTTTTTTAAAAACATCAGCCATGGTGTTATTCTCAAGTAGATAGAGATTGTCTTGCATTGTCTAATGGCATTACACGGCATTTACAAGACAGAAACATGTCATTCAGCACAAGTAGCATATACTCGTGTTTCTTTTTCTTCACATGAGCATCCTCCAATCATAATCAGCATAGTTCAAAATGTCAGCTTTCCTGCTCCTATAATGCTGCTTGGCCTGGTGTGTTCATCCAGTTCTACACCTTGTTATCTTAGTTTATGTTGGTTTGTCTCTCATGTAATTCAAGTTTTCTTTTAATTTATCTATGCTATTCACCTCAACTACTCCACATGGAGTTGAATTCCAAATTCAAACCGCTGTTTAGGTGACAAGATTTTACCTGATTTTTTCTTTAGTCTTCAGTTTTGGATTCCCCTACAAATAGAAAAATCTTCCCGGATCTAACTCATCAAGCCTCTACATATTCTGGAGACAGTGCCTCTCTCCACCCTGTTCTGCGTGTTCTGACAGTTATAAATCACCCAATTCTGGCACACTCTTTGTAGGTTTTTCCAGCACCTTCTTTAGATGTCTCTGCATTATTCTTCAATATTATGGAGGCCAGAATTGCACAGTGTTCTAAATGTCTCCAATTATACAATTTTAGCTAAACTTAGATAATTGACATGGTGTGATCCTAAACAATAAAACTGAGTGCAATATTTATCCTTTTTTGCCCCTTTCAACTTATATTGTTAATTTGGCAATTGATGATTCTGCATGATATTTAGATTTCTATTTTATAAAAATTACAAGGGATCCTTCCTCCTTCAACTGCAATGCCCATTCTGCAAATTTATTAATATTTTGCACAATGCCATATTATTCCTCCCTGAATTAATTATTCTCCTGAATTCAATGTCAATCATTTACATAAATGATGAACAATTCCAAAGAATCAGTATCCAGCACCATTTCCCCCCCCCCCAAGAGTGGGGAAAATACATAAAAATCTTCAACACTTCCCTTTTACAAATCACTTTAAAGTTCTTGCTTGACTTTCAACAAGAGTCTAACCATTCACTGTTTGAATAGTTGTCCGCCATAACAACGGCATTTTTCAATTCCATACAGGACAGTGTAAAGTGCAGCTTATCAAGCTGCACGACCGCATCGAAAAGATTCTATCACTACAAAGCGCTCTGCAGGGGGAAGTTACCAAATTCTTTAAATAATAAATAATTCTATTCCATCAAAACAGATTTTCCATACCCAATCCGTTTCTGTTCAACCAGATCCAGATTTTCTGCCCTTTTGATGACATCAAGAATAACTGCAATCTCCTTCTTAGTTAGGATCTGATTTTGCCGCTGTTTCTCAGACTCGTTAGAGTGCACAGACCAACCAGTTTTGAGTCTATTGCAAAGAGAGCATGACAAAGTTTGTTATATTTTCCCCAATAGACACATACAAAAATTTATTAATTACGGGAGCAGAGAAGCCTAAACCATTGACAACTTCAAAAATCAGTCATATTCTGAAGGGTCAGAGAATGAACATCCTGTAACACGTGGGGATCCATGTTTGGGGTTCTCATGGCTAGGCTAACCAGAATGTGCAGAAAGCAGCTCATGGCATCAGAGTTTAAGCAGCAACTAGCACGCAATGAATCTGCAAGTTTGAGTTTTGTAGATAGCACATTTCTACAGATAAAAGGAGTGCGAGCAGGGAGGAAGTGGTTGACCACCAGATGGCCAAGGTAAACCATCTAAGTAATGCAGGAGCCCCCAGAGTCTAAATACTGGGGAGAGTAAATTTCCTCTGATAAATACAGTCAGACCACGGTTCAGATGCACTGGGAGGCAAAGCTGGGAAAACAATTTACAAAAGGGGATTTGATATTTATGGGAACAGACAAGTGTAGGCATAAATCCAAGATGGGGTGTTGTTTTCCTGGTGCCAGGGTTGAGGATGTCCCTGAGCAGTTGCAGAGCACCCTGTAAGATGGGAGGAAAGGAAGGAGATGGGAGGGTGAAAAAAACCAGTGGCTGTGATCTGTATCAGTACTAATGACATGGATAGCAAGAAGGATCGAGTCTGGCAGGTACTGTTTAAGGAGCTCTGAAAGAAACTAGCAAACTTGAAATCAGTAATCTCCTCATTCCCCCTGTATCACGTGCTCATGAGTCCTGAAATAAGAGAACAGAAAAGGAGAGAAAATGATTAGCAAGCTGGTGCAGAAAGGAAAGGTTTATATTTCTAGGGCATCTGAAGCAGCTCTGGGGGAGTTGTGGGAACCAGTACAGCCTGAACGAGTGGCACGCAAACAGATGCAAGACCAAATGTTCCTAGAAGGTGGTTTGCTAGAGCTATGAAGGAGGGTTTTAACTAACTTGACATGAAAATAGAATCGAGGAGGTAATATCAGAGAAGAAATTTAAAGGTGCAAGAAGCAGGGCAGCATAGTGGCTCAGAGGTTGGCACTGCTGCCTATTGACACCAGAGGCCCAGGTTCAATTCCACCTTGGATGACTATGTGGAGTTTGCCCATTTTCCCTGTACCTGCATGCATCATTTTCCCCGGTATTCTAGGTTTCTCTCACAGTTCAAAGATGTGCAGATTATGTGGAATAGCCATGGGAAATGTGGGGTTACAGGATGGGATGGGCTGCTCTTTGAGGGTTGGCGTGACTCAATGGGCTGAATGGCCAGCTTCCAAGGTGTAGTGATTCTATGGAGGCTCAAGAGGGATAGCACTAAACCAAGCAAAGATATTAGATAGAAATATAATAAGAAGGAATGCAATAAAAGCTCAATTCTAGTTTGTAATGCATTTATGTGAACTCACGGAGTATCACAAGTAAGAGTGGTGAGTAGCATTCCATTTAATTTCCTTATCAGCTGCACAGGCAGCAATTTCCAAAAACAGGAAGTGTGCCAACATTAATCGCCATGCATTGAACCTTGGGGGAGTTGCTGGGGAGTTGCAGGCAGAAGTAGACATGTGTGAATATGTTATTATGGCAATAAGAGAGACCTGGCTGACAAAAAAAAGCAGGATTGTGCCTGTACACAAGATGTTCAGAAAATATAGGGAAAGAAAGAAAATGGGAGGGGTAGCACAACTGATTTGCAATGCTGGACAGAGATGACATCTTTGGAGAGTCAAGGAGAAAAAAAAAGATTTTTTCAATTTCAAGAGCTAATTATTACGTGACTTAGTATATTCTATTGGTCACTAACTAGTGAGATGTGTATATAGAACAACCTTTCAAGAAATTACGGAACAGTACAAGAGCTAGAGAGCACTTGCATGCTAGAGAGATTATTAATACCTGCACTGGAATAATAATTAATAGTAAAACAGGCAGAGAGGAGAAAATTTCTGAATGGTGTTCAAGATGATTTTCTACATCTGTGTTGTCACTCCCAACATGCGATTGGCTCAAGATAGGTGTTGGTGTTCAAAACTTAAGCATGGAAAGCAGATTACAAGCAGTAATAGACATGACAAGAAAACGAATGTGTCCCAGAGACATAACATAATACCAATAAATACAATGCTACATACTAAGCAGGGGTATAGGATGAAGGGGTGCAAATACAAAAGGCTGAATTTTATATGTCAACCACTGGTTGGCAAAGAAGTGGACAGACACATGCGTTAGGGTGCCATATTATGCCATCAGCAGCTGCTAGAGTCCACCCACCACTGGCAGCATTGATAGGTCACCTGCTTGTGGCCTGACAGAGGCCCTTAATTATCCGCTTAAGGACAACATCCCACCATCACACCGATACAATGGGTAACAAGCGAGGTCTGCACCCGGCTTATAGCTCAGCAGCTTTAAGTTCACAGGCTGTTGGTCAGTGAAGAGGTATGTGGCTTCCTTCCAAATCCTTCCTGTTCCATTTAGAGACTCGCATACTTTGCTTGACCCTCACCAATTCTTCCCCCTTCAGTCCTGTTCAATATGACGCCACCCCACCTCACTAGGGACATTCAAACTGGCCCTGGAGGGATTTGAGAATTGCATCAAGGCCCAGCTCCATTGCTGGCCACCTCCCATGTCCCACACCAGAGTTACTCCTGCTTGTTGCTGCTGTTCTTCAGGTCTGCCAGACTCTGACTGGCCAGGAGTTCAATGATGGTTCAGGAGGTATGGGATACAGGGTGATTTGGCTGTCTGGATTCAGAATTGGTTGGCTGACAGGAGGCAGAGAGTGGTTGTAGATGGTAAGTATTCTGCCTGGAGGTCAGTGCTGAGTGGTGTCCCGCAGGGCTCTGTTCTCGGGCCTCTGCTCTTTGTAGTTTTTATAAATGACTTGGATGAGGAGGTTGAGGGGTGGGTTAGTATTTTTGCTGATGACACGAAGGGTGGAGGTGCCATTGGATAGTATCGAGGGCTATTGCAGGCTTCAGCGAGACATCAACAGAATGCAGAGCTGGGCTGAGAAATGGCAGACAGAGTTCAACCTGGATAAATGCGAAGTGATGCATTTTGGAAGGTCGAACTTAAATGCTGAATATCGGATTAAAGGCAGGATTCTCAACAGTGTGGAGGAACAGCGGGATCTTGGTGTTCAAGTGCATAGCTCCCTCAAAGTTGCCACCCTGGTGGATAAGGTTGTTAAGAAAGCATATGGTGTTTTGGCTTTCATTAACAGGGGGATCGAGTTTAACAGCCACGAGGTTATGCTGCAGCTCTACAAAACCCTGGTGAGACCACACTTGGAATATTGTATCCAGTTCTGGTCGCCCTATTATAATACAAAAGTGGCTCAACAGCAGGAGACGGAGTGATTAGTGGAGGGTTGCTTTTTGACTGGAGGCCTGGTACCAGTGGTGTTCCACAGGGATCAGCACTGGGACTTTTTTTTAATTTATATAAAAGATTTAGTTGAGAATATAGGAGGCATGGTTAGTAAATTTGCAGATGACACCAAAATTGGAGGTATATTGGACAGTGAAGGTTAAGAAAGATTGCAAAAAGATCTTGATCGATTGTATCGATGGGCTTAGGAGTGGCAGAAGTAGTTTAATTTGGACAAATGAGAGGTATTGCATTTTGGTAAAACAAACAAGGGCAGGACTTATACAATTGAAAGTAGGGCCTTAGGTAGTACCGTACAACAGAAAGACCTAGGAGTTCAGGTACACAACTGTTTGAAGTTTGTGTCCATGTATATAGGGTGGTTTAGTACACTTGCCTTCATTGTATGGAAGTTGGGACATCATGTTGATGTCGTACAGGACATTGCTGAAGCTCCTCCTGGAATACTGTGTCCAGTTCTGGTTGCCCTGCTATAGGAAGGATATTATTAAACTGGAGAGGGTTCAGAAAAGATTTAACAGGATGTTGCTGAGAATGGAAGTTGTTAATTATAAAAGAGGAGGCACCAGATAGGCAGGGACTTTTTCACTGAAGCATTGGAGGTTTAGCAGTGACCTTACAGAGGTTTATAAAATCATTAGGGTTTTAGATAAGGTGACTGGCAGGTGGTTTATCATAAGGGGCATATTTTTAAAAGGTGAGAGGTGAAAGATTTATAAAAGGACATGGGGAAACTTCTTTTCAATAAGAGAACGTGGTTAGGGTGTTGAATAAACCTCCAAGGAAGCGGTGGACGCAGGTACATACATGGACACAAACTTCAAAGAAGTGTGTACCTGAACTCCTAGGTCTTTCTGTTGTACAATCCTAGTTAAGGCCCTACTTTCAATTGTCTAAGTCCTTCCCTTGCAATACCTCTCATTTATCCAAATTAAACTGCTCCTCTGATGCTGCTTGGCATGCTGACTTCATCCAGCTCCACACCTTGTTATCTCAGATTCTCCAGCATTTGCAGTTCCTATTACCTCTGATGGAATTTTGCAGAGAATACTTTTCCCCACATGTACTTTGATTTCTTCTTCCCCTCACTAAACTTCGTAAGTTTTTAAATCAACTTGTTTGTACATGTTGACACATTTTAATTCAAATTGATGGACATTTATTAACTACTTACACTACACAGAGAGGGAGGACAGGGCAGGATTCTTGAGATCTGACATCACTGCTGAAGTCTGGTTATTGTCACATAGTTATTAGTTCCCATATGCTACAGAAGATGCCCAGAGAAACCCAACACATATTTGAATGTTAAATAAAAACCGAAAGAACTACGGATGCTATAGTTTTGAGGAAGGGTCACTGGACCCGAAACATTAACTGTGATTTTTTTCTTCACAAATGCTGCCAGACATGCTGAGCTTTTCCAGCAACTTCTGTTTTTGTAATTAAATGTATTGCTCAGATGATCACTCACGGGTTCCAGTCACATTTTTGAATGATTCTTTTTAAATATTTGACCCACGCTATGAGCAGCAACTAGACAGAAAGGGAGGGGAAAAAAGCTGTCTTTGGGTGAGATGGAATGAAAATAAGCAACAGGGAAAGATGACCTTGGAATTCAGGCAAACAACAACAACAACAACAACAGGAAGTGGAAAAAGGCAGCAAGGAGATTAATCAAGCAACAAGCCCAATTTTAAAAGGATTCTTAAGGAGGTGGTACATCACTAAGACAAGCAAGTGTAATGGATCAAGTGCAACATTTGACACTTACAGTAAAAAGATATCTTTCCCTGCAGACAGACATTCCAGACAACAGTAAGATTTAAATTTGTAGAAGAGAAAATCCTGGGAGTATGTTTCCTTTCTAAACTATTTCCACTTAAACTGCACACAGGAAGTATTCTGGACCTGTTTAAAATACGGAATATAATTTGCACAATTACTCACTTGGCTCGAAGGGCAAGTTGTCTGTCATTAGGACACACCCACTGATCTGTTCCACTTCCGAATATAGTGTCAGCCATGATTCCTGCCTGCAGGGATGACTGGGGAGGAAGATGTAATTGTCAATATTTTAATAGTGCAACCAAGCAGATTTTTAGGTTATTAAAATACTATGGTTGGATATAAATACGAGTTAACTCTATACCAACATGGGTTCAGCAAAATTAGATAACCCAGATGTGGGGTTGAATCCTTTGTATCGAGTTTTGTGGAGGATTTGTTGCCAAGAGGCCTAATAAGTCCACTCACTATGTCTTACAAAATTCACATCATTAATTACCCAGCATACCCCAAACACATTTCTTACATTAAATTTCTGCTCCATCATACCGCGTCATTCCCAGAACAACACACCACTTTCCAGCTATTAGAACACTGGCACCCCTTCCATCTATGTCTTGTTCAAAAGCCTATTGTGCACCCAAACACCGTCAAACTAGACCTGACTTGCATTATTCTTGACATTTTTTCTGGACATGCAGACAGCCCACACTGCGGGCAGCGTCCTGGAAGTCCTGTTGGATGGGATGTGCAGAGGTGGACCTTCCTCCACCCCTAGTAGTGGAGACCATGATTTTTGGTTGCCATTTGGAGGAACACCCAGCAATGGTCAATGACCTTCTCCATTCCACCAGAAGTATCACCATCTTCTTGCTAAGGACTCACTACTAGACACACCTCCCACTAATTTCAGGCTCCACGACTCTTGCTATTGCCTGCAAATCTTCCCCACTCACTCTCATTGACCTCATCCCATTCACCCTCTGCACTCCTTTCACGGCACTCACACCTGCACTAGCAGTAATAGCTGTGCCACCCACATTCTTCTCCTATAATGCCTGCCTCTTTCTCTTTCCAGGAGGAACACAGCCCAAAAAAGACTCCAGGTGGGTGGTGGGCTGCCCAACATTCACAGCCTCACCTCGAGGATAGGATCCTGACTCTGACAGGTCCAATGTGGGTCTGGATTAGATTTGGAGACTCACCTTAACATACTTTGCTGGAATCCTCAGCAAGAGCTATTCCCTTTGACTTGACAGAGGACTGTTAACAACCATGACAAGCTTCTTGGCCTTCTGTCTACATTATATGGAAAGCGAAGAGCATTACATGAACCTGGTAACCCTGGCTGAGGAGACAAGGTGCAAAAAGGCAAGGCAAGGATGCAGTGCATCCAGATAATGCTCCCACACTCAGAGCCTACGTGCTTGAGCAAACATGCCAGAGATGCAGCCTGCATGGATGTCCCCGAGTATACAGCTTGCAGCAGTGATACAATATTAACGGCTGCCGGCGCAGCACTGAGGTGCAAAAACATCCTGTAAAGTAGACCAAACATGTGCCATACGATTTTTTAGAGATTGCATGAAGGACGTCACAGTTCATTGATGTCGGGCGCACATGGATGGTGTCCATGGAACACATCTTGAGATGTTAGTGATCAGAGATAATGGAAACTGCAGATGCTGGAGAATATAAGACAAAGTGTGAACCTGGATGAATACAGCAGGCCAAGTAGCATCTCAGAAGCACAAAAGCTGACGTTTTGGGCCTAGACCCTTCAGAGATGAGGATGGGGAGAGGGTTCTGAAATAAATAGGAAGAGAGGGGGAGGCGGACTGAAGACGGATAGAGGAGAAGATAGGTGGAGAGGAGAGTATAGATGGGGACAGAATAGGTCAGTCTGGGAAGGACGGACAGGTCAAGGAGGCGGGATGAGGTGAGAAGGTAGGAAAGAGAGATGCGGCTTGAGGTGGGAGGGGGGGGATAGGTGAAAGGAAGAACAGGTTAGGGAGGCAGAGACGAGCTGGGCTGGTTTTGGGATCCAGTGGGGGAAGATTTTGAAGCTTGTAAAGTCCACGTTGATACCATTGGGCTGCAGGGTTCCCAAGCAGAATGAGCTGCTGTTCTTGCAACCTTTGGGTGGCATCATTGTGGCACTGCAGGAGGCCCATGATGGACAAGTCATCTAAGAAATGGGAGAGGGGAGTTAAAATGGTTCACGACTGGGAAGTGCAGTTGTTTGTTGCGAACCGAGCGGAGGTGTTCTGTAAAGCGGTCCCCAAGCCTCCGCTCGGTTTCCCCAATATAGAGGAAGCCACAACGGGTACAGTGGATACAGTATACTACATTGGCAGATGTGCAGGTGAACAGCTGCTTAATATGGAAAGTCATCTTGGGGCCGGGAATGGGGGTGAGGGAGGTGGTGTGGGGGCAAGTGTAGCACTTCTTGCGGTTGCATGGGAGGTGCTGGGTGTGGTGGGGTTGGAGGGGAGTGTGGAGCAGACAAGGGAGTCATGGAGAGAGTGGTCTCTCCAGAAGGCAGACAAGGGTGGGGATGAAAAAATGTCTTGGGTGGTGGGGTCGGATTGTGGATGGTGCAAGTGTCGGAGGATGATGCGTTGTATCCAGAGGTTGGTGGGGTGGTATGTGAGAACGAGGGGGATTCTCTTAGGGTGGTTAATGCGGGGGCGGGATGTGAGGGATGTGTTGCGAGAAATGCGGGAGACACCGCCTAGGGCGTTCTCGACCACTGCGGGGGCGGGGGTGGTTGCGGTCCTTGAAGAACGCGGCCATCTGGGATGTGCAGGAGTGGAATGCCTCATCCTGGTAGCAGATGCGACGGTGGTGAAGGAATTGGGAATAGGGGATGGAATTTTCCATCTTCCCCACCTTCCACCCCAACCTCAAGTTCACCTGGACCATCTCCAACACATCCTTTACCTTGCTCGACCTCTCTCTCTCTCCATCTCAGGTAACCAGCTAGAAACCGATGTCCATTTCAAACCCACCTACTCCCACAGCTACCTAGAATACACCTCCCACCCACCCCCCCTGTAAAAATTCCATCCCCTATTCCTTCACCTCCGCCACATCTGCTCCCAGGAGGAGGCATTCTACTCCTGCACATCCCAGATGGCCGCGTTCTTCAAGGACCGCAACCACCCCCGCCCCCACAGTGGTTGAGAATGCCCTAGGCAGTGTCTCCCGCATTTCCCGCAACACATCCCTCACACCCTGCCCCCACATTAACCACCCTAAGAGAATCCCCCTCGCCCTCACATACCACCCCACCAACGTCCGGATACAACACATCATCCTCCGACACTTGCGCCATCCACAATCCGACCCCACCACCCAAGGCAATTTTTCATCCCCACCCTTGTCGGCCTTCCAGAGGGACCATTCTCTCCGGGACTCACTTGTCCGCTCCACACTCCCCTCTAACCCCACCACACCTGGCACCTTCCCCTGCAACCGCAAGAAGTGCTACACTTGCCCCCACACCTCCTCCCTCACCCCCATCCCAGGCCCCAAGATGACTTTCCATATTAAGCAGACGGTCACCTGCACATTGTATACTGTATCCACTGTACCCATTGTGGCTTCCTCTATGTTGGGGAAACCAAGCAGAGGCTTGGGGACCGCTTGGCAGAACACCTCCGCTCAGTTCGCAACAAACAACTGCACCTCCCAGTCGCAAACCATTTTAACTCCCCCTCCCATTCCTTCATCGACATGTCCATCATGGGCCTCCTGCAGTGCCACAAATGATGCCACTCGAAGGTTGCAGGCACAGCAACTCATTCTGCTTGGGAACCCTGCAGCCCAATGGTATCAACATGGACTTCACAAGCTTCAAATCTTCCCCTTCCCCAATGCATCCCAAAACCAGCCAAGCTCGTCCCCGCCTCCCGAACCTGTTCTTCCTTTCACCTATCCCCTCCTCCCACTTCAAGCCGCACCTCCATTTTCCATCTACTAACCTCATCCTGCCTCCTTGACTTGTCCGTCCTCCCCGGACTGACCTATCCCCTCCCCACCTATATTCTCCTCTATCCATCTTCGGTCCACCTCCCCGTCTCTCCCTATTTATTCCAGTTCCCTCTCCCCATCCCTCTCTCTGAAGGAGGGTCTAGGTCCGAAACGTCAGCTTTTGTGCTCCTGAGATGCTGCTTGGCCTGCTGTGTTCATCCAGTTTCACACTTTGTTATCTTGAGATGTTAGTGCTCAGTTTCCAACATGAAAATCGTTCACAGCAAGTGATAAGCTGAATCCACAAGGTACCTTGTCTGGTTTCCACGTTGAATTTTTGTGACATTAAGCTTGTTTGGAGAGTCTGATAAAAGATGGGAGGAGTAGTAGGCCATTCACAACTCAGGCCTGCTCTGCCATTCAGTACGATCTTGGCTGATTGTCAAGCTCAATACATTAATCCCACCTCCCCCAACAACCCTTGATCACTTTAGCCACAGGAGCGACATCTACCTCCTTTTTGAAAACAATGTTTTAGCCTAACTATTTTCTATGTTAGGGAATTCCACAGGCTGACCATTCCCTCTGGGTAAAGAGATTTCTCCTCATCTCAGTCCCAAGAAGGTCTATAGAACATAGAACAGTACAGTACAGGCCCTTCGGCACGTGATGCTGCGCCGAACTTTTACCTTAAGCCTAAGGTCTTTCTAACCTCCACCCCGATCTTATACTATCACCCTTATGCCTATCTAATAGCCACTTAAAAGCCCAAATGAGGCCGACTCCACTACCCTATCCGGCAACGCATTTCACGTCCCAACCATTTTCTATGTAAAGAACCTACCTCTGATGTCTTCCCTCTATCTACCTCCACTCACTTTATGCCCCCCGTCATAGCTACCTCCATCCGAGGACAAAGTCTCTTCCTGTCCACTATCTATACCTGACAATTTTGTACACCCCTATCAAGTCACCTCTCATCCTTTATCATTCTAAAGAGAAAAGCACTAGCTCTCTCAACCTTTCTTCATAAGACCTTCCCTCCATTCCAGGCAACATCCTGATAAATCGCCTCTGCACATTTTCCAATGCTTCCACATCGTTCCTGTAATGAGGCAACCAGAACTGGACACAATACTCCAGATATGGCCAAACCAGACTTTTGTACAGCTGGAGCAGAACTTCACAGCTCCTGAACTTAATCCCTGTATTAAATGAAAGCCAACACACCATACGCTACCTTAACAACGCTATCCACTTGGGTGACAGCTTTCAGGAAACTGTGGACATGAACCCCAAAGATCCCTCTGCTCCTCCACTCTGCAAGAATCTTTCTGTTAACCCTGTATTCTGCTTTCAAATTTGTCCTTCCAAAATGAATCACCTCACACTCTTTTCAGGCTTAAACTCCAACTGCCACTTCTCAGCCCAGCTCTGCATCCTATCAGTGTCCCTTTGTAAATTAGAACAGCCGTCCGCACTATCCACAACTCGACTCACCTTCGTATCATCCGCAAATTTACTAATCCACCGTTCCACTCTCACATCCAAGACAACAAGATGTACATCTGGATGATCACAGCAGGCCAAGCAGCATCAGAGGAGCAGGGAGGCTGATGTTTCCGGCCTAGAGGGTCTAGGCCCGAAACATCAGCCTCCCTGCTCCTCGACATTCTGTGTTCATCCAGCTCTATAAATTGTTATCTCACATTGTCCAGCATGTGCAGTTTGTACTAACTCACTCCTACATCCAGATTATTTACAAAAATCCCAAAGAGGACCCAGAACAGATCCTTGTGCTACACCACTCGTAACTGAGCACCATGTTGAATATTTTCCGTCCACTACCACCCTTTGTCTTCTAAGGGTCAGCCAATTCTGGATCCAATCTGCCACATTTCCGCCAAACCCATGCCTCCTTATCTTCTGCACAGCCTACCGTGGGGAACCTTAACAAGTGCCTTATTTAAATCCATGTATACCACATCCACTGCTCTACTTTCATCCACATGTTTGGTCACCTCTTCAAAGAATTCAATAAGGTTTGTGACACATGATCTACCCCTCACAAATCCATACTATCATGAATCAAACCGCACCTATCCAAGTGATCATAAATCCTCATCTCTCAGCCTTTCAAATAATTTGCCCGCTACTGACACAAGACTAATTGGCCTGTAATTTCTGGGGTTTTCCCTATACCTTTTTTTGAACAAGGGATGTTAGCCTGTATCCAATCTTCCAGCACGATGCCCGTGGACAGTGACGATGAAAAGATCATCGCCAAAGGACCTGCGATCTCTTCTCTCGCTTCCCATAGAATCCTTGGACAAATCCCATCAAGCCCAGGGGACTTATCTATCTTCAAGTTCCTCAAAATTCCTAGAACATCTTCATTACTAACACCAACCTCCTCTAGCCTACCAGCTTGTTTCACACTGTCCTCCTCTACAACTAGGTCCCTCTCAGTTAATGAATACTTTTCTTTGGTATTCATTAAGGACCTCCACTATCTCTTTAGGCTCCTTTACAATTCTTGATCAGCCCTACCCTTTCTCTGGTCATTCTCTTAGTCCTCACATACGTGTGAAAAGCCTCGGAGTTTTCCTTGATTCTATCTTCCAAGGTTTTCTCATGCCCCCTTAGAGCTCTCCTAAACCCTTTCTTCAGCTCCTTCCTGGATAACCTGTATCCCTCAAGCCTTTTCCGTTCCTTGTTTCCTAAACCTTATATAAGCATCCTTCTTCCTCTTAACCAGTTGTTCGATCTCTCAAGAACCAAGGCTCCCTCACTCAACTGCATCTTCCTTGCCTGCTAGGGACAAACATATCGAGCATACACAGTATGTATTCCTTAAACAATCTCCACATTTCAAGAGTGTTCTTCCCTTACAGCATCTGTTCCCATTTTATGATACCCAGTTCTTGCCTAACAGAATTGCAATTACCCTTCTCCCAATTATAAACTTTATCCTGCTGTATCTACCTATCCTTTTCCATGACTACTGTAAAAGTAATCAAGTTATGATTGTTATCACCAAAATGCTCTCCTACCAACAGGTCTAAACACTTAGCCCGGCTCATTGCCAAGCACCAAATCCAAAGTGGCCTCTCCTCATGTTGGCCTATCTACATACTGTGTCAGGAATCCTTCCTGAACACTCTGGACAAAATCCACTTCATCTAAACTATTAGAACGTGAAAGTTTCCAATCAATATTTGGAAAGTTGAAATCCAATCCCCCTCCTCCACATCTCTGCAACTATTAGGGGGTCTGTAAAAAAAAGGCCACAACCTTATCCCATATCTTTAAACCATAACCCTTAGTTCCAGACTCCACCACCACTGGTAATATCTTTCCTGCCTAGTCCTGTTGGAATTTTGCCAATTTCTATGAGATCCCCACTCATCCTTCTAAATTCCAGTGAATATAATCCTAACTGACTCAAAAACTGCTCGTACTTCAGTCCTGCCATTCCAGGAATCAATCTGATAAACTTTCACTGCACTCCCTCTGTCTCAAGAGCATCATTCCTCAGATAGAGACCAAAGCTGCACACAATATTCCATGTGTGGTCTCACCAATGTTCTGCATAATCTTCTACTTGAATATTGAGGCAAACTGTGGTGTTAACAAGGCATTTGAAAAGTATCAATCCCCATCAAGTGACATTTCACCACTGCCTGGCAAGTACCATACCGCTTGTGAAAAGTATCAAGGATGGAGTAAGATGATCTTGATGCAGAGATCAGCCTTCTCCCACCTGCTGTCCAGTTCTGCCACACTTTGCGGCACAGACCAAATCAGACCTTAAGATTCCACCTGTTGTCTTCGAAAAAGGATTGATAATCCTTGGACATCTGACATTGAGAGTTCAGATTTATCAGTTTAGCTCAAAATATATTTTGAAAAATTACCATCCAAGAATAATTAGAGGGCACAACTTCATTTTATAAAACTTTTTGTTTCTTGCCAGCTAATTTCGTTATGACCCCTGTTTAACCTGAGGAGAACATGTCACTCCTGATGGGGAGCTTCCCTCAAGTAGGATGTTCATTAGAAATTCAGGCACAAAAGGAGGTCCCTGAATTTTTAAACTTACTCCCAGCAAAATCATCAGAAAGTTCAACTTTAAAAGAAAAATGCCCATTCATTTCCATCCAATTTTTTGAAATCTCTTCTAATTTCATGAAAGCATAAAGCTTGGTAGTTATGAATCTGGTTGTTAACAGAAAAAAAAATGGACAATAAAGAACTTCAATGGAAAATTCATGACATGAACTAGCTGAAAAGATAACAAAAAAGACTGTCCAAGAGAATCATCAGTCTTTCTACTAGATATTGTGGAGATCAGTACTCTCAGAATCACTGTGCAAAACTATTTGATCTCTGTAAGTGATGGAGGAAGTACAAATGGCTTTGGGGCTCTGATATAGGAGAATAGCCTGCTCCATTGGAAACATGTTTGTGTATACAACCAAGCACAGAAATTGAATGGAGTTATCTCTGAAGCCTAAACAAGGTGAACGAGGCTGCTGACATCCACTGTCAAATCTAATACGGGAATAACAACAATTCGATCAACAAACTGGTTGCAACTGGTGCCCGTAGACTCGTCTGTGTCATGACAGAAACAGAAAAGATGATTGCCAAAAGAAAGAAAACTAGGAAGCTCTATTTTTAAATAAAACATATTTAAGGTTACAAGACACTGGAGGGCGCTCTTATAATAACTTAAATCACAGTGAATTAATTTGTATTGTTTATGAACTAAAATCTTCAACAGCATTTGCTGCCTAGTTATCAGCTCTCAAACCCAACTACACAAAGAGCAAGACATGAAATTTCCTCTAAATGTGATGATCAAATCTTTAGTTAATAAAGAAACATTTAATGCAGGGTGGTTGCTATGGAAACAGTGTTGCTGTAGCCCAGACTACTAATGGGCATTACACACAGAGCAAAAGCCTAAGAATTCTATTATAGGCTCGGCAGTGTGCACTTATCACACCTTGATTATTCTGTGTACATCAGTTTGATCAGTTCGAAGTAAAATAAGTAGCTGATGATCAAAAAAATATCATGCATGATCTTCAAGAACATATCAATTCAAGTTGGCGTACATTATACCACCACGGACCTTTTTATTTCTGAAAACATTAGTACAAGTCACCATAGAAACAAAAATCACACATAGTTGCTATTAACCTTGAAATTTTCAAGTGATACGGTTCAGCAAACAAACACTGAACATGTACTCAGAAAATAAAGGAACACTCCCAATTAAAGTAATTTTATCATCCATACAGAGGATTCCAAAACTAAAATGATCTATATCATAATGTGTTGAGAATTGTATGAAACACTTCCACTGTAACAATAAAAAAAGAACAACAGTTTGCTCTTTACTACCTTAAGCCTGTTTCACCATTCAATGAGTGACTAATTCCGTGTGTCCTCTTTTGCCCCACCATCTTCGATACCTTAGGTTATTCAGTTAAGATGCTGCACTGCTTGAAGCATAACTGCTGTTCAGTAACCATTGGCAAAGTGTCATTCAGTAGCTCATTAAGCTGCAGATTAGAATCCTGACTGTTTTTCTAATGTGGTTAGTAAAGGTCATTCTGAGGTCAGAGACATCTAAAAAGATTTAATATAGGATTGGTATTGTTCATAGGAGTGCAACAAAAGACTGCAAAAAAAGACAGAAACTGTGCCATTTCAAACCATTTTAACATATTAGCAGATGTTGTCACTTGGAAATCAGAAAGTAATTTAATTTGTTACATTAAACATGTTACATGTAGTATTGAGAGTTTTCAAATATCGCTGATGAATGTTCTGCTTTTATGAGAAATCTTCAGCATAAAAGACGAAGACATTTATGCAGTTGAGATTTCAAGAAACATTTATGATAACACATTTGTTACCCTATAAAACAATTACAATGTTAAATAGATGCTGCAAAAAAAAATACAGCCTAGAGCCATAAAAATCAAGTCCCATTTTGTTTTCTTTATTAATGTTTCTGGTCAGAGTCAGTCAACCAGCACAGAAACAGAGCCTTCAGTCCAAATCAGTCCAACCAGTCCATGTTGACCATAATTCCAATCTAAACTAGTCCCACCCGCCCAAGTTTGGCTCATAATCTGTCCAAACACATCTTATTCATGTAATAATCTAAAATGCCTTTTAAACATTGTAATCGTACCCAAATCAACCACTTCCTCTGGAAGTTCATTCTACACACAAACAATTCTGTGAAACAAAAACTGCCCCTTGTATCTTCAAAATTTCTGTTCTCTAACCTTTAAAAAAAATGCCCCCAAGTCTTGAAATCCCTCACCCAATTGAAAAGATGCCTGCTATTCACCTGATCTATACCCCACATGATTTTAAAAATCTCTAAGGTCACCTCTCAACCTCCTATGCTCCAGCAAAAAAAAAGTGCAAGCCTATCCAGCCAATTGCGTTCTATATCACGTACTAACAAGCTGATGCCAATAACCCAGAGGAAGCCATAATAACCGTTGTAAGTGGAAACACACAACTAGTCAAACTTTCAGTTCAAAATATTGATAAAAATGGAATCTTGTGCACACCTCTGTAGCAAGTTTGGTGGCAGTTTGGGGGATATTTAGGTGGGAGGGAGCAGGCAGTTTCCCACAATCTTCCTACCTTTGTTGGTTGGAATAGTTGACACCTCTCAAAAGACTGCTAGCCATAAAATGCAAATTTTATTACGGCATATCTGCACTAACAAGAACACATCCTTAGACAAATTCTTTTCCATGCTATCGTCTCTTGGACTATCAGATCACGAGTGTACTTCACTTCTTTCTATAAACAGCAGACAGCATTAAAGTTGTAACATTAAGCATGTTATAGGAGCACTCCGAGTTTTTAAAATATAGCGCTGATGACAATGTTCTGCTTTTACTAGTAATCTTCAGCATCAAGAACTAGTCTAGCAAACTCTCATACGATATCTTCCCTGCGAGTTGTCAACGAGAGGACAAACTATTTTAGATCTACTATTATGTAATAAGAAAGCGCTCATTAACAATCCTGTTGTAAAAGAACTTTCAGGATGAGTGATCACAATACATAATTTTATATCAAGTTTAAAAGTGAGGTGCTAATTTTGAAACAAGTGATTTAATTTGAACAAGGGAAATTATGAGGCACAAGTTTTTTTTCTTAATTCATTAACGGGATCAGGGTGTCACTAGCAAGGCAGCATTTATTGCCCATTCCTAGTTCCCAAAGGACAGTTCAAAGTCAACCACACCATTGTGGGTCTGGAGTCACACACAGGCCACAGCAGCTAAGAATGGCAGTTTCCTTTCCTAAAAGGACATTAGCAAACTATATGGGTTTTTTTTCTAGACAATCGACAGTGGATTCAAGGTTATCATTAGATACTTAATTCCAGATATTTTATTGAAGTCAAATTCCAACATCTGCCATAGTGGGATTCGAACGTGGGTCCCCAGAACATTATCTGGGTCTCTGGAATAACAGTCCAACAATAATACCACTAGGCCATTGTCTCCCTTGAAATCAAAACTGACTGAGGTTAAAAGGCATTACATCTTTGGGAACGAGGTAAAAGGTAGAGCCGCCACAGTCTTAATCAGACCAGAGATGCTCTCTCATTAGAGACAGATATTATTGCCAGTGGCTTATCTGGAGGATCACCATGCCTCAGGCAAGGCAAGAATTTGTGAAGGTGAACATTTCATGGTAATCTTAACCAGTGTGGGAAGTGAATCCATACTGCAATTCAAATCTGTTGTCCAGCCAGCTGAGCTGACCATACTTGAATCAATGGATAATCCTTAGAAGAATTAATACAACTTATGGCAAACATACATTGCTTCAAGATGCAAAAAGGTCAGTCAACTGTGACTTGCAAAGGAATTTCAGGATTGTGTAAAATTAAAAAAGGGAAGGTCTAAAAAGTTGCTAGAAGTAGCAGTAATTCTGAGAATTGGAAGCATAGTGAGTTTTGAGAAGATTTGTAGCTCAGGTTGAGGTCCTGGATGTGATGTTTTACCTAAACAGATAAATAGAAAGTGGGACATAACACCAGCACTTCGTTGGAGGCTCACTGATGAGGTTACCTAGAATGGTGACAAAACGTCTGAAAACTAATCTTCCAGCTCAGCAAGCAAACTCACATCCAAGTGGAAGCATTTCAGAATGCAGCAAAAGAGAAAAAGGAAGAACACAACATGGAAGCAAAAACAAGGAAACCCATTATAAAAAGGAAATGTCTGAATAAAACAAATGTGGATTCATTAGAGGTAGAGAGAGTGTGAAGAGTATTTATCATGAAGAATGGAAAAATGTCAGGTAAGTTAAATGATTATGCTTTATCTGTTATATGTTATATGTTTTCACTGAGTAATATACAAAGAAATCTCCCAGAACAAGAGAGATTTAAGAGTTTAGGGAGAATGAAGAGGTGAAGAAAATTAGCGTTAAAGGAGATTTTAACTAGAGAAATATTAATAGGGCTGAAAGTTGATAAGTCTCTAGGATCTGGTAATCTACATTCCATAGTCTTAAAGGAAATGTCAGTTAAGAAGGACAAAGCATTGACGATTACATTCTAAAATTCTATTCAATGATTTCTGTAGTCCAATGAAGAAGAGAGAGAGAGAAAGCAGAGAACGACAGACCTGTTGGCCTTTCATCAGTCGCAGGGCAAATGCCAGAATAAGAATATAGGCACAGGCGTAGGCCATTCAGTCTCTTGAGCCTGCTTTGCCATTCAATGAGATCATGGCTATCTGTGGCCTAAGGCCATATATTTCCTTTGACCTATATCACTTAACATCCTTGCTTAACAAAAAATTATCCATCTTTCTCAGATTTATCTTAACAACTGATCTGTCAAAACAGCATTCCAAACATCTACCATCTTTTCTACGTCGAAGTGCTCTCTAACTGCTCTGGTGGATGGTCTGGCCCTAACTCTCAAATTACACTCCCATTTCTAGAATCACAACCAATATAAATAGTTTATCAACCTTGTTTTTACAGTTAGGTACGGACTTTTCTATTACTTTCTTTCTCTGACTTGACTTGACTTGACTTGACTGGGTAGGTTGTACTGTGCAATTGGAATAGATTTATTAGCTCCTGAAAACAAAGTTACAAGATTTATTGCAACACATTAACAGTTATGAGAATACTTCCTTATATTCTGATTTCCATGTTAGTTTCATAGATCACATAAAGTATACATCACTGCCATCCATGGCATCACAAACCTTTCACGGGACTTCATCTAATATATCTGATCATACTATAGCCTCCACCACAAATAAAAGTCTGTTGTGAGGGCACTATGTATGGATCTACCTACCCACCGATTTAGATCCTTAAATAGGCAATTAATGTTAGTATTAGTCCAGTAGCAGGCTTCACTCGCCCTCCAATGGTTTCTAGACCAGCAAAACTTGATTTTAAAATTCTTAACCAAGTTTACAAGTCTCAAGATGGTCTTGCCCTTCCCTATCTCTCTAATCTCCTCCACTCCCAAATATCCAGCAAAATATCTTCATTGCTATAAATCTGCCTCTTCAGCATTCTGGATTTTAGTTTCTCCAAGCATTGGTGGCCATACCTCCAGCTGCATGAGCCATAAGAAACGTCTTGCCAGCACCTCCTTGTCCCTCTACTTCACATTTCTACTTCAAAATAGACCTTAACAACTACTTATCTGTCCAAACATTTGATCTTTTGACAGCTCATGTGACTCAGTATCATATTTTGTTTTACAATGCTTCTGTGAAGTGTCACGGGATGTTTTATTAAATTGAAAGTCTTTGGTGAATATATGTAGTTGCTGACGTGCTACAGCTACAACTTATTCTACAAAACCGGACAGGGTACAAACATGCAATTTAAATTTTTAAAATAAAACCAACAATCATGCTTACAATTCCCTAGTTTCAATTCAAGATAGTACTGAATAGGAATCCCCAAAACCAGGTTCATATTGTCAGCTAACATTCCGGCTTTTGTCAGCATTTTCAGATCAATAAGAACACCAAGGTCGTCTCCACTGCCACCACAGCTGGGAGCTCCAAATCATACAAGTTTGTTGCTTATTTTTGGCATACACCCAATTCAAATGATGCCAAATTCCACTTGGATGTAGCAGGCAAGTATTCTCACGATACTGCCATCACAACAATAGGATCAGTGCTGCATTTATCACACGGCCTTACTAGGCATAAGCAGAAGACAGAAAAAGGAATGCAAAGGGAATTGACAGAGATGGAAAAAAGTGCAGAGCAAAAGGAAAGTCGGGAATTTGAGAATGAAAAGGGTACACAACATTTTTTTAAAATTCATAAAATTAGGAAATAAAAACTAAAATTACTGAATCAATGGTAAGAAGGCAAGAGAGTGTCTAGGGGAGTTAAGAAAACAGTAACAGAGGTAAGGAAATATGAATGATATGGTAGACTGGAGGCATAATGGCTCCCTTAGGAAGATAGTACTTGTGTTAAAGGTAACAAGAAGGAAGAAAACCGGCATGAGCTTGTGCAGGAGTTTCAAGCATTACTGCTGTGGGGGGCTGTAAAGAAAGAAAAGAACATCCTCATCCTAATTTAGAAAAGGAGGGCAGCAAACTGAACATTTGGGAAGGGAAACAAAAAAGGAGAGTGCCAACGTGAACAGAGAATGTTGTGAATGTGCATCTGTAAAGCACGAAGAGTTGGATGCAGTTCAGCACCTCAGGGAATGGGTTCCAGGAATTTGCTCACTACTGGGTCCAGATGTAAATCACTACTACTCCCCCACCCAATACATTTAAGTAAAGAATAAAGGGGCCTAGAAAACTGGCTCAGTGAATTTGTTTGCAGCCGTATACTGGTCAGTCTTCAAAACAACTTGCAATCATCTCTTGTCCTTCTGAGGCTCAAACTGCCGATTTTGAAATCAACATCCCTGCTCTTCAGCCTAGACAACCAGATTACACAGTCTCCATTCTGCAAAATACATTGCCTTTAAAAAGATAGATCTCACTGAAGGTAATTTTAAAAGAATACATTTTCTGGAACTAGTCATACAAAATAAAAGAAATAAATTGTGAAATTTTCCACAACAGAGCTCTGCTGCTACTACTGTTGCATCTTGAAAAGTAGACTACATTGTGTAAAATAATATTATTCATTTCTTAAAACTACTTTTAATAGAAAAGAACAGGGAGGAAATACAAGGCCAAGAAGCAGAAATGAACAAAGGAAGGCAAGTATAATGCATTGGCGAAAAGCTTTGCTAGAGGTTATTGCTGTAAAGTGAAAGATGGGTAAAGTGTACCCTGACTAAACTTGACCAGGTTGCAGTAGCCCTTTTTAACTCAGGCACTTTACATGCTAAGATCATAAGGAGGGATAAGAGTCGGGGAAGATCCAACACACTTTATTGAACACTTTTTCAAAAACAATATTTATCAGAACCTAATCTCGTCACAGGACTCTTCAGTAAAGAAAAGTCTCAAATCTATGTGGCAGGTCCCCCCAAACCCCACATCCAGTCCTGAAGGAGGGTTATATCTGAAACGTCGACTGCTCTTTTCCTCCAGATGCTGCTTGGCTTCTTGCGTTCATCCAGCCTCCTGTTTGTCTACCTCTACACTAGCTAGCTACCTCTGACACATGCTGAGATTTATTACACCCTATCCACCAGTCCCTTCAACTATATTTGAACTGACTGTCTGAAAGGGCTGGTGACACCCATTCAGTTCCTCAACCTGAGCTACAAATCTTCTCAAAACTCACTATCAGTTCCTCAGTCTTTGAGAGGTGACTGAAGTTTCAGAATCTGCAGTTGTCAATTTAGACTTCCCCTCTGATCTACGGCTGGTTCGAGTATTCTGATCATTTCACAGAGGTGGTCTTCCGGGTCTGGTCAGTCTGATGTTGCTCACCACAAGGTATAAAGGAGCTAGAAATGTTATGCAGCTTGGCTGCCAGTTGAAGGTGCTCTCTGGAGACTCCGTTAAAGAAGGCACAAAATCAGAGCAAACCAAGGCTCCAGGCATCCCCTCCTCAAAGATTCTGTGGTCTGTGTTCAATACTATTAAATCGGATGGGAGCAGGAAAATCCAATGAGGTGACTACTTTCAATTCTTGAATCTTCAATAGGCAAGTGTTAGCCTTGTCACACTGAGCTCTGGCCTCCTACTGAGCTGGGTGCCAGGTCTGTGTAACATTCTTCCAATAAAGCAGGTTCACAGATGAAGTGGACAACAGTTTGTCCCAAAAAAGATGTGGCCCCATTAACACCTGGCCAGGCAGTTCAAGGTTCGTCTGATTTTGACAGGAAGTTGTTGCCCATGACCTGGCTGCACAAACACTGCCTGTTCCAGCTCTGCAGTTTGCAAATTGCAGGGTCCAGCTGGGTTAGAACTTAGCTTCCACATTGTGAAATTTTTATTCATGCTCATGAAAAGAATGACAATAGTCCTGTAACAATCTTGGAGGTCCTGGATCACCTGACCACATTACACCAATCCCAGACCAAATTTGTAAGATTTTGTATTTTGATAAATTGCATCTGGGCAATGTATAATTGATAAACAATGTGTCTGCGTGTACACAATAGTTAATCTGAATGAAAAGAATTATATTTACTTCAGTGAATGCAGTGGTATATCTCATCCATAAAATGTATTGCTTTACACTTGTCCCACATGCATTTCTGCTACATAACATTTGTGGAGCCTCGATTTCTGGAAGGTAATAGTACTGACTCATGGGTAGTATCTAGTGTTAAACAATTGCATCCACTGTAACACTCATTGAGTAAAACAGAATGACAGAAAAGATACATTACATTACAGAAGGGGGCAGTTCAGCCCATTTTTTCCGTACTGACCCAAAGTCATTCAGATGCCCCTCTCTAATCCCATCCTGTAGCCCTGCAGCTTATTCCACTTAATGTTTGCAGTGTTCCATGCCACAAGTTGTGATATAAACAGACGGACGGCTGATTTTATTGCCGCGTGTATTTTACAATGAGAGAAACGGCAAATACAGTGAGAAGTATTTCCACTGTCACTACAATCCAGCTATATTTTGCATAATTTTAAGAAAAAAATAGAAAGATATAGCTTAAAGAGAGAGTCGAACAATCATGACTAAACACAGCACTTTGTTTTAAATTAAGATCAACTTTAAAAAGAACACAAAAATCACAAAAATCCAGGCATCTGGATGGGTGTATGAATAGGAAAGGTATAGTGGGATATGGGCCAAATGCTGGCAAATGAGACTAGATTAATTTAGGATAACTGGTTGGCATGGACAGGTTGGACCGAAGGGTCTGTTTCTGTGCTGTATATCTCTATGACGCCGACTACAGCTCATGTTGGGCCTAGAGAGCCAGTATTTCTAAACCATATTTACCATCTGCAATACTCCATTTACAATAAATTTTAGCAAGTAGATTTGACTGGAGCTAACTTATACAATCCTGAAATAGATATTCACAGCAGTTCTACTCTTGCATCCATCATGTAAGTAAACTACACACCTTACTGAATCTCCCTACTGCCCCCAATATATGCGCAATTATCCATTCTCCAGACATAAAAGCACTTGCCAGGCTCTGGCATGCATCAGCACATAACCCAAGTGATTATCCTTCAAACTGAAATTATGATTATTGTAGTTATTTGTAAGTGGTTGAAATTTGTTATTTTTTATTACATCTCCACACAAAATGATTATTTTTAAACTCGGGGCCACTGATTTATGAAGGCAAAAGGGAAGAAACAAATGACTAATTGGGAGGGTAAATAGATAACTGCACCTGATTAAAGGGGAGCTTTAACATAAATAAATTTTAAAGAAACCATAACCAGGTAAACTAAAATAATATTTTGAAGGGTGGAGGGGGAGAGGGAGAGAGAGATAATGCATGCCTGCTCCTGAAGTTACCACCAATGGCAGAAGGCCACATGTACGCCAGCAGATACTACATACTCCTCCTTCAAAAAAGAAACCCTGCTGCAGATATAACCACGGAAAGGAGCAAACAAATGAACACCTCATCTCCCAATGCCTGGAGTTTGTTTTATGTGGGTCTGAGGGGTTAATACCAAGCAGTGCAGCTTAGGATGTCCTCAAAGTCTCAGTAACAATGTCTATTAAATGAATGTAACCTGCAAGAAGTTACTTCTTGTTCAACACAACAGCCTCTTCCATTCAGCCTAGTAGTTGGTTTTCCTCTACCACACTAGACCAAACAGGCCCTGTGGATTCCTTAACGTTTGGAAGATAGTTGCAGCAATCCTACCGCATGGTGAAGAGCAGACTCAGTTTAGCTACCTCATATAATATTCTGGCAGTGGTGGAAGTCTGGAGATTCGACTGTCAGACAGTCTGACAGACTGTCTGTCTGTGGCAAGGAACATCAGAAGAAACACACATGGATAAATTTCAACATACCATGGACTCAAAGAAATTGTAAAAGCATTTCAGATTTATACAAAAGGTACACTACAGCAGTCGCATTGAGAACTCCCTGAAGAGAGAGAACTAGTTACTCCAAAACAGATACAGACTGCATCATGCTGCAGTGATGTGCAGGAGCAGTCAAGAGTTGCATTTCAGCCAAAGAATAAACATTACAGACTCCACAAATAGAGGATAAATTCCTGGGAGGTAAGGGAAACCTCTGGTGCAATGTTACAGGCTATGAAAGCAAACAGAAAAAGTTCAGACCAGAGTGACACTGCCATAGCAGGCAGCCACCACGGGCAAAGAAAATTAAACAGGCACAAAAACAAGTTAAATCCAGGTCTCAGACACAGGGAAATTGCATCACTAGCATTAAAGCAACAAAAGGAGGAGTAGTTGGGAAGCTAATCAGGCCTGGCATAGCAGAAGAAAGTTAGGAGACATGACTAAGAACAGACAAAACGGAATGAATATCAGAACGCATTTTAGGTAAAAATGATGGAAAAAAATGGAGTCATCTAGGAAAACACAAATGGAAGAAACACAGATCATTATTAGAGCTGCAGACCGCAGGAATCATCAAGCCTTGTTAAAGTAGAATTCATCTCAAAGAGCTTTGGATAGCAGGAGTCATTATGAGAACATAATTAAAGCAGGCAGCATTTACTGAAGTCTCAGACAGAAGGATTCATTCATTAAAGCACTAAGGAATCAGGAGCAATTGACTCTGAACTGTGGAATTCATCCAGTGAAGCGCTCAAAACGACTGAAAACTTCAAATCATAATTACGAAAGGCAAGAACCCCTATTTTAGCTAAGAATGAAGGAATCCTTCATTTTAAGTGCAGAATGCAGAGAAGCATTCCAGGACGGTGTCACGGGGCACGAGCACCAATATCAATGCAAAATAACATTTTAAGCAAGTTGAAAGAAATCACATTGACAAAACAAGGCATCAGAAATAATGATTGATTATTGATTCTTGTCAAGGATTGGACATCTTGGAAGACAACTCTCAAATTTGCAGAAGTAGTAGGAACTGCAGATGCTGGAGAACGTGAGATGACAAGGTGTAGAGCTGGATGAACACAGCAGGCCGAGCGGCATCAGAGGAGCAGGAAAGCTACTGCAAGAATAACTTCCTGTTCCAACAAGTATGACACCCTCCATGAAGGAAAACCAAAAGATTAAAATGTCCTTAAGTTGAAAAGGGACTTCAGACCTCAACCTGTCAAAGTCAAACCTTTTTCACCTTGCAAAATACTAGTCTTCCAGAGTCCAAAAGAACACATTTCAGGAGAACAGAGAAACTTCCACATCACCTGAATTTGTAGAGTCAGAGAATTGGGAAGGGGTGATGGGAAGATGAAGTATTGACAAATATAATTAGGTATACAAATTAGCCAAATCAGTCAGGCCCAAAGCAGCACTCCCTCTAATTTTCTTATCGACTTCATGAGCCTCTGAGGCACATGGGCAACAGTGAGTTCCAGAATCCGAAGTCAATGCTGCAATCAGCAGGGTAACACCAAAATTGCTTCATTTAGAATAAACAACACTGCTCAGGAGCAGGCTAAAAAAGGACACTAGATATTGTCCAAGTTGCATCACTGAAGTGCACTGCACCAAAGGTTAGGAACTTGGGGCTGAAATGAAGTAAATATTGAGGAATGACCCCTTTAATAATAGAAAAAGGAATGCAAATCTTGCACATCCAATATAGGCATAGAACTTGGACTCATCAAGGCTGCAGAAATCACAGGTGGTCCAGACATCAGGGAAGCAACTTTAGTTGCATGGACAGAATACCCTCCATGCCAAACCACTGATGGCAAACTGAACTGCCAGTATAGGCCTCCAGGTAGCAGAAATAGACAACACTACATGAAATTCCTCTTTCCATGTGTCCAAAGTATTTCAATCAATGCCCAATAATTGTATATCCTTAATCTATTTGAGGCAATTAACTCACTAAACAACATGACAACAATGACATTTTTAAGTTCAAGTTCAAGCAGAAAACATCATAATTAGCTATCTACATGTACATGCACATATGTATTGTCACCTTATCTCTTACACAAGGCATGGTTTACAATAATGTATCTTTTGTCGGTCTTTCTCATATTTTCAGTAACGTATCTATGTCCTTGACTGGTTTCTTAGACTTTGTTTTTAATGCATTTTTGTTTTATTAACTGCATTTCTTCTGTTTTTCAAAATATAGCAATAGCACCTGGCCCTAAATAAATGCAAAACTAAGAACAAAACAAAATTTAGAGAAGACATTTCACTAGATGTTGGTGGAAATTGACCAATAACACACGCAATACAACAGAAAAGTGCGCAAGTATAAATTTTTGAACCAGTTTTACGTACCAGGCAATGGCTATGTGGCTTTTCCAAGGTTAAGGTGGGGGAACAGATTCATTCACTGCTCCCTAGAATATAACTATCCTAATCCCAACGTATGCAGTAATAAAAGAATTCAAGGTTGCATAAATATAGTCTCACTTGAAAAGGTGCTCAAAGGCATTACATAATTTAAGATTAGTTAATAGAAATCTTGATTATCTTCTGGTTTAGAATACCAACTAAGCCAACTAATGGCATTTACTTCTATTTATTCATTTTGTCATGTAAACATATAAATATTTAACCACAGATTGAGCCAAGTATTCAGGATTCAATTCTAGCTATACATTTTAACAGGCACAGTAATGGTGTGACATAATGCTTCTGGCTTTCAAATTCTAGCCAGAATTTGCCCCTTCAAAAGGAAATGTACTTACTTTAGAAGCAGGAAATTTCAAAAGTCAAATTGTTCTTGCTGCATTCTATTCCACCTACAGAAAGTAAACAGGAATGCTTTAAAATGATTTCAAATAGCCCACAAACCACAGAACTACAACATCTTGTGAAGCTTAAATTGGAGACAAGCGGAATTCCAGGATGATATTTTCTATCAGTATTTGTAAGATTCCATTGTGCTGGTGCATTAAAAATCCTATTTCTCACACCACAGGAATGGCAGGATTCCGGAATCTTGAATGACAAGGGGAAAATCAGTTTGTGGCAGTACTATGACTGTAAGAGGTGTATTTTGTCCTTTTTTTTTAAAAAATGAAGAAAAATTGAGCTAGGGAGGTGTTGAGTAGTCTGCTTCAAAGCCAACAGCACATGAGACCTTGGTTTTTTGTTAAAATTGCAACAATAGAGGCAGTCTGGTACAAAGGGTAAAGTCTCAGGGGATCCTGGGTGAGTTAGCTAGATGGATACAAAACTGGGATAAAAAGGAATTGTTATCTTGGATTCTCCAGCATCTGCAAAGCGTAGAGCTGGTCAGCAGGCCAAGCAGCATCTTAGGAGCAGAAAAGCTGACGTTTCGGGCCTACACTCTTCATCAGAAATGGGGGAGGGGCAAGAGGGTTCTGAAATAAATAGGGGCAGAGGTGGAGGTGGATCGAAGATGGATAGGAGGAGAAGATAGGTGGAGAGGAGACAGACAAGTTAAAAGAGGCGGGGATGGAGCCAGTAGGAGGTGAGTGTAGGTGGGGAGGTAGGGAGGGGATAGGTCACTCCAGAGAGGATGGACAGCTCAAGGAGGTGGAATTAGGTTGGTAGTTAGGAAATGGTGGTGTGGCTTGAGGTGGGGGGAAGGGTTAGGTGAGGGGAAGAACAGGTGGAGGTAGGCAGGGATGAACTGGGCTGGGTTTGATGCAGTGGGTGGGGGGGGGGGGGGAGCAGGTTTTGAAGCTTGTGAAATCCACATTGATACCATTAGGCTGCAGGGTTCCCAAGCAGAATACGAGTTGGTGTTCCTGCCATCGTTGTGGCACTGCAGGAGGCCCAGGATGGACATGTCGTCTACGTCCGCTCCACGCTCCCCTCCACATCTGACGCTTTCACCTGCAACCACAGGAAGTGCTACACCTGCCTCCACATCTCCTCCCTCACCCCCAAGAAGACTTCCCACATCAAGCAGATGTTCACCTGCACATCTGCCAAAGTAGTATACTGCATCTGCCGTACCCATTGTGGCCTCCTCGACATCGAGGAAACCTAGTAGAGGTTTGGGGACCCAGTCATGAACCATTTTCAACTCCCCCTCCCATTCCTTAGATGACATGTCCATCCTGGGCCTCCTGCAGTGCCACAACAATACCACTCGAAGGTTGCAGGAACAGCAACTCATTCCGCTTGGGAACCCTGCAGCCCAATGGTATCAATGTGGATTTCACAAGCTTCAAAATCTCCCTTCCCCCTACAGCATCAAAACCAGCCCAGTTCGTCCCCGCCTCTCTAACCTGTTCTTCCTCTCACCTAACCCTTCCCCCCCACCTCAAGCCGCACCACCATTTCCAACCTACTAACCTCATTCCGCCCCTTGACCTGTCCATCCTCCCTGGACTGGCCTATCGCCTTCCTGCCTACAAACACCTCTACTGGCTCCTTCCCCACCTTGTTAACTTGTCTGTCTCCTCGCCACCTGTCTTCTCCTCTAACCATCTTCTATCCACCTCCCCCTCTCTCCCTATTTATTTCCGAGGCCTCTCCCCAACTCCCCCCCCCCCCCATTTATTTCCGAGCCCTCTCCCCAACTCTCTCTTCTCCTCTCTTCCCCCCCCCCCCCCATTTCTGATGAAGGGTGTAGGCCCGAAACATCAGCTTTTCTGCTCCTAAGATGCTGCTTGGCGTGCTGTGTTCATCCAGCTCCACATTTTGTTATCTTGAATACAAAACTGGCTTGGTCATAGATGACAGAGTAAGGGTACAAGGGTGCTTTTCAGAATGCAGATCAGTAACTAGTTGTGTTCTGCTGGGATCAGAGCTAGTACTAATGATCTGGAGAAAAATGTAGGTGGCCTGATTAGTAAGTTTGCTGGTGACACCAAAATTGGCAGAGTTGCAGATAGATAGCGAGGAGGACTGTCAAAGGGTACAGCAGAATACAAATAAATTGCTGATTTGCACACAAAATGGCAGACGGAGTTTAATCCAGACAAATGCAAGGTGATGCATTTTGGAAGGTCAAATTCAGGTAACAATTGTACAATAAATGGCAGAATCTTAAAGTATTGACATATGGAGGGATCTCAGCATACAGGTCCACAGATTGCAACAAGTGGCAACACAGATAAATAAAGGTGATCAAGACGGCATACAGCACACTTGCCTTCATTGGCCAAGTCATCAAGTACAAAAGTTGACAAGTTATGATACAGCTGTATAAGACTTTAGTTAGGCTTCATTTGGAATAGTGTGTGCAGTTCTGGTTGCCAAACTACGAGGAGGACGTGGATGCTTTGAAGAGGGTGCAGAGGAAGTTTACCAGGAAAATGTCTTGTCTGGAGCATTTTAGTAACGAGACTGGTCGGAAAAACTTAGATGATCTTCACTGGAAAGAGTCTGAGGGGCACACGGACACAAAATTATGAGGCGCATAGTTAGGGTAAATAGCCAGAGTCCTTTTCCCAGGGTGAAAAGTAACTACAAAAAGGGCATAGGTTCAAAGTGAGAGGGGGAAATTTTTAGGGGAGATGTGCAGGAAAGTTGTTTTCTCTCAGTTTGGTGGGTGCCTGGAATGCACTGCCAATGGAAGTGGTGCAAGCAGACACAGTAGCAATGTTTAAGGCATGTCTTCATTGGTACACGAATGGGAAGCAAAGAGGGACAGAAACTGCTTATGGGCAATAATTAGCAGGTTAAAGTAAGGATTAGGAGTCAGTGCAAGCTTAGTGGGCCAAATGGCCGGTTCCTGTGCTGCACTGTATTGTACTGTAAATTTGCAGTTCTGACTGAGACAAAAAAGGGATAAACTGACCACACTCTGCAATGGCTGCTTGATCTGATTAAGTAGCATCTGCTTCGTCATAATCATTGTAGTATCAGTTCACAATTTTTACCAATTGAAGATGCTATTTATTCTTGCTGAAATGAATACTTTAAAGCGTAGTCACTTGGCAATAATGAATTTGCGTCTTGCTGAAAAGAAGACATGCTGTTGAAGCTTTATATCTTGTGCTCATCAGGCAAATGCAAGAATACCATCTTTCAAAGGAACCAATTTATATTGCAAGAGAAACATTTTAGATGCATTTCTTGTGCAGTACAAATTGTTCTCTTTGCATGCGAACCCATGTCCCTGGAACATTTTCCCAAGGATTTGAATTACTGGTCCAGTGTCATTATCACAACAACATTGCCGACCCCCAAATTTCTGCTACATGATACACATATTTTACATTTATAAATACTGTGCTCGTAAAGGGATGAACATTGTGGGCTACTTAGTGCTTGGACTACAGCAATTCAAGATGGCAGGTCACCATCACCTTCTAGAGAGCAATTAATAATGGGAAATAGTTGCTGGCCCAGTCAGCAACGTTCGCATCCCACAAGTGATTAACAAAACAAGTTAAATTAAACGTCAAAGAGGGAACAGAAGTCAATCAGGATCCTTAATCTCGAGACATATCTAGCAATGCTGCTACAAGTATATATGTTGGTAACATCAATCCAATAGGACAATTGGAGTCTCCAGGAATGAAAGATATATCTCTGCAATAGTGCTATGAGCAACCCAGACGAAAAACTATCAAGGCATTTTTTATTCTAATTTTCTTAGAACAATTTTGTTGCTTTAAAAAAAACCTGGAGACAGCTGCCTGACTGGTTAGGGTGGTTGATATGATAAATTCTCCCGGAACATGTCCAACCAGAGTTGTGAACTCCAGAATACATGCAAATGACTCAGCTTCCTTGGCTTCTTGACACGGACTCGCCAGTTTTCAGAGAAACAAACAAAGGCCAAAGGCATATTAACCACATTCAAGGCATTCCTGTTTAAATATGGTGTGCATTGTGTTCAGGCACATTACAGCTATGAACTGTGAGTAGATCAGTTTTTCTTAATAGCTAAATCACAACATTAAATTGGTTTTGAGTTTGCAGGATAAATTATTCGTAGTTTTATTATTCTCCTGGCTAGAGGGTTATAAACACAGATGTATTTATTTAATGAAAAAGGAAATTGGTGTGAAAAGCAGGTACATTTAAAAATCCAGAGATAATGGGAACTGCAAATGCTGGAGAATCCAAGATAACAAAAAGTGTGGAGCTGGATGAACACAGCAGGCCAAGCAGCATCAGAATATAGATAGCTGATTTGGGCACAGAAATGGCAGATGGAGTTTAATCCAGACAAAGGAGTCCATGTGTTTTGGAAGATCAAATTCAGGTGTAAACTTTACCACAAAAGCTGACGTTTCAGGCCTAGACCATCCAGCTCCACACTTTGTTACATTAAAAAATCCAAACTATTTGCTGTAATTTCTGTGGTTATCTTAAGATTTACAATCACCTTTCAATATTGATACTTAGGTTGGAACTGAAAATTAGAGTAGAGTAAAGTTTTTACTTAGGAAAGTAGGCAAGTTTAAAGTGGATTAGTCCTTTTTAAATTTCAGCAGAAGTTATTAGTAACTGGAATATTAAAGCATGTTTGTGTGTCTAGATTGTATATATTTTTCCAAGATCTGATAAATCTTTCCAGATTACCATGAAGCATGTCAAAAAAGAACAAAGCTATTTTACAAGCCAGCCAATTGTCTTAGGTCTGGAATATGCTTAGTATGTTTGGCAGCTAAATTCCTAGCCTGACAAGAGAGACGAAAGAACAGTGGATGCTGTAAACCAGGGGCCAAAAGAAAGTTACTGGAAAAGCTCAGCAGGTCTGGCACATCTGTGAAGGAGAACAGAGTTAACGTTTTGGGTCTGGTGACTCTTCCACAGGACTTCCTAGGAAGTGTTCAACTTCCTAGCCTACCTCTTTAAGCTACTACTTAGCTCATGGCCTCTATGGGTCTTGCAGTCAATTAAAAGCTCTGTATTCTCGTTACAAATTTCTTTGCAGAGAGTCTTGTAGCACTGCAATAACATCCATAACCACTGAGCAAAGAGGTTCAAGACCATCCTGCCCCAGAAGTGTGAGATAAAATTTCCAAATAGTTTGATTAATGGAATAATTTTTAAGCTGAGGGAAGAAAACTAAATAATATTTTTGTACACTTATTTTAAATGTAGTTTAGTCATTTTAAATTGAAAACAAACCGAAATCGTACCTGAACAAGAAATGGGGACTCGACGATGATGGAGGTCCTTAACACTAACATTTGATATGCAAATACTGCAAATTTATAGAATGATCCATCAATTTAAAACTGGTTTTGAGTGTGGTATAGTGTATGGAGCAACCGCATGTCTCACAACAAATTGATGCAACTTCAGTTTGACAGTCTTTCAACCATTAGCATCACCCTCTCTCCATCTAATCCATCCTGATGTGGGTGTGATCAGAGATGATGGGAACTACAGATGCTGGAGAATCCAAGATAACAAAGTGAGAAGCTGGATGAACACAGCAGGCCAAGCAGCATCTCAGGAGCACAAAAGCTGACGTTTTGGGCCTAGACCCTCCATCAGAGGAGGGTCTAGGCCCAAAATGTCAGCTTTTGTGCTCCTGAGATGCTGCTTGGCCTGCTGTGTTCATCCAGCTTCTTACTTTGTTACCCTGATGTGGGGTGTTTTCTTTTTAGGCAAAAAGATACACACCTCTTTTACAAGTGTCAAACATGTTTTGATTTATTTGCCATGGTTTAAATTTGGGCAAATGTCCTGTGTCTGTCTGCAGCTTTGAAAAGAGCAGCAGGAAACATCCAGTTTCTGAAATGAGTGTTAAGGCTTTGCTCTCAAATTCTCAGAACTTTGAGCAGGTTACTTTGCTCGACCTTTATGGTCGATGACATGCTTTAAAATCAACAATGTCATAAACGGAAAACATGTTCACAAATGTGTACCTGCTGGCATAGATTTCTTCCTCCAAGCTCTCGTGAACTCTCACTGTGGTCCTGTATGCCCAGGTCCCTCCATATGTCAATGCCCCTAAAGATTCTGCCATTTGTGGTAGAATTCACACCTGAATTTGATCTTCCAAAACGCATGGACTCATTCGTCTGGATTAAACTCCATCTGCCATTTCTGTGCCCAAATCAGCTATCTATATTCTGCTGTGCCCTTTGACAGTCCTCATCATTAGCTGCAACTCTGCCAATTTTAGTAAGTTTGCAGACAATACCAATCAGAACACCTACATTTTTCTCCAGTTACTAGCGCCAATCGCAGAGGAACAGAACTAATTACTGATCTGCATTCTGAAAAGCTCCCTTGCACCCCTACTCTGCCATCTATGGCCAAGCCAGTTTTGTATCCATCTAGTGAATACAAACCTCTTCAGTTATTTGGCCCTATGGTAATGGAGGTGGATTATTTTTGTGCAAATGCTTAGTTTTGGGATCAAAATCTGACCATGCCAAAAAGCCTGTGCAATTGGAGGTGCTACACTGACTAATGCCAGCAAAACTGACAAGAGTAGGCAAGTGGGACTAAACTAAAATGAGAGACAGCTTTAAAAAAAAAAGCACACTCCATTCAAAAGGTAATCTTTTGTTTTGGAAGATGTTTGGCTTGCCGAGCTGGTTTGTTATTCCACAGACATTTCATTACTGTGCTTGGCAACATCCTCAATGCTGCCTCTGATGAAGTGTCAGTGTTTTCCCCATTGGGTTTTAAAGTCTGGGGTCCACTGCGATGGATTGCCTCACTTCCGGGTTTCCTCCATGGTGGAATGTATCTGGGGTCGAGTTCAATGTGTTTATTAATAGCCTGCTTTGTGGAGTGCCATGCTTCCAGGAATTCTTGTGCTTGTCTCTGCGCTGCCTGTCCCAGAATCATCATCATGTCCCAGTATTGGTCATGTCTTTTTGAGGCCAGTTGGTATTCATGTACTCGTTAGTTTCCTTCCTGTTTGTCCAATGTTGTTTCTCACAGTCTCTGCAGAGGATCTTGTAGATGACACTGGTCCTGTCCATGGCGGCGAGCGTGTCTTTAGTTTGGGTGAGGACTTGTCCTTGGCTTGATGTGGGCTTGTGTGCCACTCTGATGCCCAGCGATTGTAGAAGTCTTGTGGTGAGTTCTGACGTGTTCCTGATGTAGGGTAGTGTGATGAGTGTGTTGGGGCATGTAGAATCTTTCTGATGCTGTTCCTGTAGGCATCTCCTGACCCAGTTCTTTGAACGTCCATTATCCTTGAACACTTGGAAGAGGTATTCCTCCTCCTCTTGGCGCAGTTCTGCTTCGCTGCCATTTTTAAAATAGTGTTCGCACGCAGCTTCATTTGTGTGTGCTGGGATGGTTACTGTTGAAGTTCAATACCTGGTCTGTGTGTGTGCGCGTACGCTTTTCAGTGTACTTTCGTTTGCAGTTCCCCACTTGTCTTGCGCTCTACCATGACGTCCAGGAATGGGTTGTTTGTTCTTCTCTTCCTCTCTGGTAAATTTTATTCCGGTGAGGGTGTTGTTTTGAGTTTGTGTGTGTCTCTTCTAATGTGGTCCATTTAATGATGTCAAAGATATTGTCTATGTAGCATGTCCATAGTTTAGGTTGGATTTGCGGAAGGGCAGTCCTTTCCAGTCTTTGCGTTACGGCTTCTGCTATGAGTCCGGAGATAGGCGATCCCATGGGTATCCCATTGATTTGCTGGTATGTTTGGCTGTTGAAGGTGAAGTGGGTGGTCAGGCATAGGTCCAGTAGTTTAAGCACGTTGTCCTTGGAGATGGTTTCACTGGGGTCATGTTCTAGGTCAGGAGATGCCTACAGGAACAGCATCAGAAAGATTCTACATGCCCCAACGCACTCATCACACTACCCTACATCAGGAACACGTCAGAACTCACCACAAGACTTCTACAATCGCTGGGCATCAGAGTGGCACATAAGCCCACATCAACCCACAGACAAGTGCTCACCCAAATAAAGACACGCTCGCCACCATGAACAGGACCAGTGTCATCTACAAGATCCTCTGCAGAGACTGTGAGAAACAACATTGGACAAACAGGAAGGAAACTAACAACAAGGGTACATGAATACCAACTGGCTACTAAAAGACATGACCAATACTCACTCATCTCAATCCACATGGACAAGGAGAACCACGACTTCGACTGGGACATGATGATGATCCTGGGACAGGCAGCGCAGAGACAAGCACAAGAATTCCTGGAAGCATGGCACTCCACAAAGCAGGCTATTAATAAACACATTGAACTCGAACCCAGATACATTCCACCATGGAGGAAACCCGGAAGTGAGGCAATCCATCGCAATCGACCCCAGAGTTTAAACACCAGACAGGAAAACACATTAGCGCTTCATCAGAGGCTGCACTGAGGATGTTATCAAGCACGGTAACGAAACGTCTGTGGAACAACAAACTAGCTCAGCGAGCCAACCAATCTAAACATCCACAACACAAGGTACAGATCTACTCCAAAACCTTAGTAAACTTTTGTGTTTGTGTCCTCATCCTGTGCGAGCCTTTGCTGAAGGAATTAACAGATGTGTACCTATCCATAGCAGTCAGTTATCCAAAAGCACACGAGTTGCTATGTGTTATATAGTGTGAAACCTGGCCAATGTGAGAATTAGTACCACTGTAGGGCAAGTTGTGTTTCATTGTTAACTACAATGAAGTGAGACATTGATTACACAAGGCATCTGATGGAAATGCCTGACCCCCATCCTCCTATAGGACAGTCCCCTGCAGTGGTAACCTAACAAATGGATTTGAATCCCACTATGGTAGATGATGGAATACAAACTCTATAAAACAAAAACTGGAATCAAAAGCTAGCCTACAGGAGACCTTGTTGATTGTCAGATAAACCCATTTGGTTCATTAATTTCCTTTAGGAATGTAATGTTCTATGTTCTAAGTACATTTAAGTCATCATTGGACAAGCATATGGACGTACATGGAATAGTGTAGGTTAAATGGGCTTCAGATCGGTATGACAGGTTGGCACCACATAGAGGGCCGAAGGGCCTGTACTGTGCTGTAATGTTCTATGAAAAGAAATCTGCCATCTGTACCTACATACGTCTCCAGGTCCACAGCAAAGTGGTTGGCTCTTAAATGCCTTCTGGGCAATTAGGTATAGGAGATAAATGCTGTCCCAGCCAGTGATGTTCACATTGCATAAGCAAAAACTAGAAAAAAGACAAACCATGATGCCACCCCCACAATATCAAAGATGAACTATTTCAGCCAACAGCAGTAATTCATACAGTAAAAGGCAAAGATAATTATTCTGCTTTGGATTCAGGCCATCTAAAGTTTATAAAAGGTCAAACTCAATCAAAATTAATATGAACACATTTTAAAATGACATTAAATCGATACATACATTTAAAGTACTTCAACTTTACACACAACAGCATAAGGTTTGGCCTCAAGTTATTCTAGGTGATTTGCAACTTTTTTTCTTAACATTTGATTCATTACTTTAACGAGTCTTGGCTATTGTCCAGGTTTTAACTAAATGATCAGGATCAGAGCACCAGCTCAGAACTTCCCATTTCCGAGTCATAGTACATCAGCTGATCAGGAAAATGAGCTGACCAACTGTTCCACAGAAGAAGACAGCTCAAGGACAGTCCTGATAGGCTTTTTGGAAACAAAAACTTAAACTGAGAGCGTGGAGGGAGTGGCAGTCAGTATTAGTTATGGTTTGCGGGTTGGTTAGCTCAGTTGGCTAGACCACAATGTAGCATGATACCAACAGTACAGGTTCAATTTCTGCACTGGCTGAGGTCAACACGAATTTTCACTTTCTCAACCTTGCCCGAGACACGGTGACTCTCAGGTTAAACTCACCATCAGTCTTTTTGTAAGGAGGCAGCAGTCCCACAGTGTCCCTACCTTCGTTTTAAATTCGAGCCAATAGACTGATTACAAAAAGCTACTGGCATACCTGACAACTGGGCAAGTTTTTTTAAAAAAATATTTAAAATCATTCTTTACATACACGAGAAGCTAAATGTTTTCTACGATCAATTAGTGGGAACCAGGACCACAAAGCATGATTATTCCAGGGTCACTGGAAGTGATGCAATAAGCATGGAAACTCTCTGCTTCCTGCAATTTCTACATAAGTGCATATATGCACTTGAGTGCATTGCACATTTTCAACATGTCCATAAACTATTTGTTTCCTGTAGGAAATGTTGCTGATTGCCATTTGACCATGTACCCATGCAGGTCGGAGGGAAAATTGCTGCTTGCTCATCTCCACGAATGTGACATGCAGCCCAGTGCTAAACTGGCTGTTAAGTGACTCTGCACTCAGCATGATCATGTGTGGTAAGCATCAAAAAAAGCCAACTGGCATCTCTTAAAATGGAGATGCATTCTGACTGGAAGACAGGAGTTGCTATAAGTAGATGGCAAAAGATCTTCTGAGCAGGAAAGAACCACAGCAATGAGGTGCAGGCCAGAGAAAAGGCTTCCAGGCTCTTAGATACAATTCTTGAAAGGGGACTGAAAAACCTTACCAAAACAAAGCCAGAAACTAATTAACCTGCTTTATTTTATAAGTAAACACACATTGAAAATATAATGATCAAGCTTAGTTTGATCACTACAAACTGCTTGACATAATTTTGTAAGATGAATAAACTATAATTCCCCACCAGCAGGCTGTCATTTAACGTATCAATTTTAACTACCATTCTGCATTCGCATTCCAAAGTTAACCCTTGCAGCTTTCTACTTCAAAAGTCTAAACATTTGCAGGCTTTACCGTCAGAATGGAATGGTTCTATTTCAGATTCTATAAATCTTGTATCAGTTAACATGATAAGCTAACAAAATACTTAGTCTGTCAGAAAATGTTGAAGGTAATGCAGAATCTACCCAGGTAGAGGCTATCTTAGATCTAGTACTATGTAATAGGTAGAATTGGGAAGTGATCTCAGTTAAGGATCCCCTCAGGGATAGCAATCACATCACTGTAGATTTTTGAATCCAGTTTGAGGGACGGTGAATGCAGCTGTTGCACGTGAATCATTCTCAGAGATGCTGCTTGGAGCAAAACAACATGGAGGCTCTTTGCAGTCAATGGTGAGCTGAAATTGCCAAATACCTGGTCTGACTTCATGTCAGGGATTCTCTCAATCCAACGTGTTTGACAAGTTCGATAAGAAAGAAAGCAAAAGTATGTGGAGGTGAGTTGTGGAGTCCATAACGTGCTTAACAAGCTAAAAACCCCCTCTTCATTGCCGCTAGCTAGTGAGACACTCATTGTGCACTTGCAGAGCAGCACAAAAAGTGCAACAAGTTGGATCTTTTGCATAATTTTACCACAAATCTGGCCCACATTACTTAGTCCCCTATAAGGCTATGCCCAAAGATCTTTCTTTCAAACAATAACAGTCTTGGCGGTAAGCCAATGCAGTACAAGCAAAAACATCAGGTTCATTGTAGATGCAATGCTTATGTAGACATTGTTTTTGTAAAAAATATGCATTCTTATATTAACCAGACACAAATGTGAATATAAAAGATGATAAAATTAAAGAGAAGAGCTACAAATCTATCTTTTCATCCTGTAGCCTTGTCCAATCCTTGCCACCCTCTGTATAATAAATGACCATCAGTACTTGGGATCTACATATTTCACCCAAGAAAGAATGCTTTAAATGGGGGTGGGGGTGGGGGCAGGGTAGTCAAATCATAAATTAACAGAGTTCTTTGCTATTAACAATTTGTTTATAAATGCATAATGTGATCAATGACTGTAAATACATGCACATAATATAAAATGCGATCAATGCAAAAAGTTTCTACTCTGATCGTTTTTCTCATGAAGCTGTCCAGCCTTTACAGGTCCTCATTACAAGGTTCAAGACTACATTTCATATTTCTTTCTTGACATTTATATTGTTTATTTTCCAATTTCCAGATCCTCACTGAATGGCATTTGACGGTTGCTTCTTAAAACGGTCAAAATGTCAGATGTCAGGCTTTCCATACAAATTACGTTTAAAAGAATACTGGTAGCAACAAACGAAAATTGTGTTTGCAGTCTGCTCAGCATGGGCAGCTCAAACAGAATTATGCTCCATTTCTCATAAATCATTACATTCCAGCAAATAAATTCAAATACCTCTACAAAGTTCACAAAAAGCTTGCAACAACTTCCATTGTATCAAATATCAAAATTTAATATTTAATATAAAGTAGTTAACAGAAGTCAAATTCTAGACGCACTATAATTAGTCATAAAAAGATGAAATTACCACACCGGATTTCTACTGAAAATGATTTCTAAGCAGTTTGCAGTGTCCATGTACTGACATGTTTATTATAGTTCTTATAACCTCAGGTTAAACGTATGAATGCAACAGTGCACATGCAGGTTTTAATTTAAAAAGGGACAAACTAGAGTGGGAGTGATTCTGCTTACACTACTGAAAGACCATAAAATATAGCATGCTACAAACTTATCAAGCCTTCTTCAAAGATGAGAAAGATAAGAGTTTAACAGTTTCACGCTACTTTACCTTCACATTCCTGGTGATGTGTGTCGAGGATATCAGACCTGAAAAAGTGTTTCTGTTGAATGATGATCATGCCTAACAAACCAAAGTACTTGTACGTACTGCTATAATGCAATAAATTTAATTATAATTTGTTGCTGTGACAACTGCCTCTTGTTGTTAAGATTCACTGGCAGTTTATCCTCTGTGGAGCACACCCTTAGACGTAGTTTGGCAAGGAAGAGATGGTAGCAGTGTTCCTTCCTCTGGATCAGGAGGCCTAAATTTAAATTCCCACCCTCTCCAGAGGTGTGTCATAACAGGTTTGAACAGGTTGATGAACAATATCTGCAGATAGGATTAGTGCTCTGGCAGTAGCAGAAGTGGAGGCAAACATCTGTATTGAGGCGGTAGCTCTTAGACTTTCATATGAGCAGGGAGTGCGGGAAAAAGGATGTCAGTGTAAGAATGAGCGCATGGATAACAACGATGAGTCAATTAAAGGAAAAAAGAATCAATAGTATGTGATGAAAATGATCTAAAAAAAGGAGAAAAGTGATTAGCAAATCAAGTTTGGTGGGAGGGAAAAGAATGAATGATAGAAGTGAACAAAGAAGAGAACACAAAAGCTGAAAGTCAGTCCTCACAGAAAGAAAAGATTCAAATAAAGAGAAAAGTTTTTAGTAGTACTTTAGGATGGAGGGGACAGAATATATAATATTTGCAATGGCGCAGAAAAATGCGATTGGGCAACTGGAATGAGAGTACCAATTAAATGGTTTGAATTTAAGGGAGAAGTGTGTCAGTATTAGCTGTAAAGATTGGAGAGCAAAGTATGTCTTTGTGACAGGGTGGGAAACTAAATGGGGCCAAATAAGGTAATGCCAAGGATGATTGTGAAGTTTGTTTGTGAGAGCATAAAGGAAGAAGTAGAACTAGAAGATCTTTTTTGTAACAAACAAATTATCAAGTTTTAGTTAAGGGGTGTGCTCCTATACCTCACCTAGAAATGCCATCAAATTTTGTTGTCAATAATTGGATTTTCCCTTCAAGTCCTTACCTACTTAATCCCCACTTGAAGTGAAAAAAAATGTTGTGTAAGCTCTGTTTAAGAAAAAAGCCTTGGTATCTAACCATTTTAGACTGCGTGAGTGCTGAGCCTTTAATGTTGCTAGCTTTCACAGTGATTATTAAAAGGTAGTCAACACACAGACTAAGCAAGTTTTCAGTTTATTCCATGTAGCCTAGCAACTTACCACACAGTCAATTGGTTTACAAAACCAACAAGGATTCTTGAGGTCTAGGCCCAAAATGTCAGCTTTTGTGCTCCTCCGATGCTGCTTGGCTTGCTGTGTTCATCCAGCTCCACACTTTGTATTCTAGGATTCTTGAAGCTTTATTTCCATTTTTATGGAGACTTTTCTTTCCAAGTTGTTTTCCTCCCTTTTCAGGAACTCTGACCTATTCGCAGTGATGCATCATATATTCAACATTTGTACGAAGGAATCACAATAAAGTTCAATCCAAACAGGAAACAACATCACTACGCCACCAGTCTTTGGCAGATATCCAAAACAAAATCATGCAGATTGGCCAGGATTTCCGACTTAACAGTCAACTTCCACAGGATATGACTTTTAGGATTGCATTTAAAACAATGGAAGTAAAATGGGTAATTAGTCAAAATGTGAGAGAGTACCTAGAATTATATTTGAAAAGCAGTACAGATTATTCAGCCTAGTTTCCTCGTCACAGATGTTGACAGACTGGTTGGTTGAATTTCTCCAGTAACCCCTCTGGTTTGTTTGTTTCTGATTTTCAGCATCCACAGTTCCTCATTTTATTTGGGTCTGGATGGGATGCTCTTTGGAGGGTCAGTGCAGAACAATGGGCCAAATGGTCTCTCTCTGCACTGTAGGGATATCTGAATAGCATTGGCTTTATTGGGAAGTGTTAGAAAACATGATGAAGAAAGGAGTAGAGGCTTATGATAACAGAGTTTGAGGAAGGATCGGTGGTGGGGGGGGGGGGGGGGGGGGGGGGGTGGGGAAGGTTCAAATGGAGAATATATATTCTCCATTTGAACCTTCCCCAGCTCCCCCCCCCGCCACCACCGATCCTTCCTCAAACTCTGTTATCATAAGCCTCTACTCCTTTCTTCATCATGTTTTCTAACACTTCCCAATAAAGCCAATGCTATTCAGATATCCCTACAGTGCAGAGAGAGACCATTTGGCCCATTGTTCTGCACTGACCCTCCAAAGAGCATCCCATCCAGACCCAAATAAAATGAGGAACTGTGGATGCTGAAAATCAGAAACAAACAAACCAGAGGGGTTACTGGAGAAATTCAACCAACCAGTCTGTCAACATCTGTGACGAGGAAACAGCAATAATGTTTTGAGTCTAGTAACCCTTCCTTTAGAGCTGACAGCTATTTATGCTGTTGAAAGGAAGTGAAGGAAGAGTAATCAGGCAGATGAACAGGAAGCCCAAAGGAAAGAAAGAGAGAGAAAAGAAGTACACAGACAAAGGGTTGTTGATAGCAAGTCTGGGAAGAAGAGACACTAGATAGGTGATAATGGGGGGCATGCTTAGTTGTAAAGGGGTTAGCTGTACTAAAAGCAACTCATTTTAACTTTTCAAATAAAAACTTGAGCTTTCAGTTGCCTGCGGCTTCAACACATCACTGTGTTCCCATGCCAACGTTTCTGTCTCAGGCCTGCTGCAGTGTTCCAACAAGACTCAACATATATTGGAAGAACAACATCTCGCCTTCCGCTTTAGGGGCATTACAGCCTTCAGGATTCAACACTGAATTTAACAATTTTACAGCATAATCATCTCCTTCCACACCTATGACTCATTCTCAGGCCCCAGGTCCTGTAAGGAAATGGGTACTTGCAGGATAGCCAACCCATCTTCAACTTGTTATAGCTCCCATTATCACTAATCTAGCTTCTCTTCTTCCTTGATTTACTGTCAACAATCCCTACGTCTGTCCACAGTTCGTTCTCTTTCTGTACTTCCTCTCCATCTATCCGCTCTCTTCCCTCCCCACCACCCACATTCCATCATCATCACCACCTTTTCCTAGCTGCTATCAGTTCTCAAAACATTAATTTTGTATTTTCTTCACAGAAGCTGCTAGACAAGCATAGTTTTCCGGCCATTTTTGTTTTTTTCATCTAAATTATAATCCCTTGGACAAAAGGGAATGTGGTTTATTTGATCCAAAACTGACTCATTGACAGGAAACAAAGTGTAATAATGATTGACAGAAGCTTCTGCAAATGGATAACAGTTTCTAGCAGTGCCATGGGTTTCAGTTTTCAGTCCCTTGCTGCTTGTGAAATACATTAATGATTTAGACCTAAGTTCAGAGATATGATTGGCAAATTTGCAGAAGACAAAAAATTGGCTGGTAGTTGATAGTAAGGAGAATGGCTGCTGACTGCAGGATGGTATTAATGGTTTGGGCAGAAGAGTCGCAAATGGAATTCAACCCAAGAGAAGTGCAAGCTTATGTATTTGGGGAAGGCTAATAATGCAAGGGAATACATATTAAAAACGGGACAGCATTAAGATAAACTGAGGAAGTGAGAGACCTTGAAAGCATATGTCTGCAGGTCCCGAAGGTGGCAAGACAGCTAGGTAAAGGACAATATGGGATACTTTCCTTCATGGACGAGGTATGGAAAGTAAAAGCAGGAAAAATAAATATTGGATCTATAGTAAGACATTGGTTACAAATGGAATTCAGTGTACAGTTCTTGTCATCACATTACAGGTATACCACATTGTTCTAGAGAGAGTGCAGAGGAAGTTAACAATGTTGCCAGGGCTTCAAAATTGCAGCAATGGAGGAAAGATTGGAAAGGTTGGGGCTGTTTTCTACAGAACTCTGGAGGCTGAGGGGTAACTTATTTGAAGTGTCTAAAATAATGAGGAGCTTGGATACAGTGGATAGGGGAGACTGGTTTCCCTTTCAGGAGGCATCAAGTATGAGAGGCTACAGATTAAAGAGGATCTATAGAAAAACTGGATTGGACATTTGGAAAAACATTACCCAGATAACAGTGGGCATCTGGAATTCACTGCCCAGTTTGGTGGCAGAGGTGGTAACTCTGAAGTCATTTAAAAGGAATCTGGATCTGCACCTGAAGTGCCATAAACTGTAAAGCAGTGGACTAAATGCTGGAAAGTGGATATAGAATGGATGCCTATCTTATTCGGCCAGAGCAAGCATGATGGACAGATTAGCCTCTTGCTGTGCTGTAGATTCGCTCTTCCCACCGCCCCCTCCCCCCATGGTTCTCTGTTAGATTTCCCATCAACTATTTTATGTTGAAATCCTCCAGTTTTGCTCCTCACCAGAAGTGCAAATGCTTTCTCTGTATCTACTCTATCAATCATAATTCTGAAGCCATTTCCTACCCCTGACCCAGAAGACAGAAGCAGTAAATATATTTGTATGCTAGTATCTGGAAGTATTAATGTTCTGAGAAAAAATCTTGTGTACATAATACCATGTAAATGCCTCACGCTTATTCCATATTTCATACATTATCATTGCTTATACTAAGCAACACTCAACACGGCACAAATTTGACAAGCAGGTGCTCTGACATTCAAAATGTTTCAAAACAGCATTCACAAACAACTCCTACACATCCATTCCAAATAATAGTTCGCTGCCACCTCAACAGAATCTGAATATATCACTCAACCAGTTATTTTCAGATAGCAGCCGATAACCATTGGTAAGCTATAAAAAATTATTTTGCTGTCACAATATTGTTACCAAGCTCTTTGCATATCTGTTTATTGACATAAATAATGTATTGCCAGATTTCCAATAAAGAAGAAATGTAAAGTAACATGAAATTATTGTAATTTCTAAAAGCAGCTAATATCTTGTAAAACCTTTTGTCATTTTCTTTCTTTTCGCTAAACTCTGTTGCAAATGGCATGAGTGATCCAAAATTTTGATTGGTAAACCTGCTTTTTCTCATCTCCACTTTCCAATTCATAATGCTGAGGATTGACAAGTCACAAAATTACAAGTTACATTTTGCTTTATTATTATACTGGATGCATTTCAGGATATCACTGAATTACATGTATAAATTTAAAACAGGTTCAAAGAAAGTCTTTCAACATAAATTATGAATTGCTCTTAAAATTTTTACTACAGATTTTCGATCCTAGAATTTTTCATGATGTTGAGAAGATACCAAGACCAGGAAGTTTTGATTAGGCTGCCAAATTTTTACAATTTCACAGTCTGAAGCGATCAACGAGGACAACAAATTCAGCACGTGGTAAGTGGCTATGAGGAGTCTTGGAGGTGAACAATGGTTGAAGAGGTGCGAAGCTCAGGACAGAGGAGATCTAAAGACTTCAGTTAAAGGGCCATATATCCCTTGGCATCCTACAAAATGTCACTAAAATTTACCATACAGAACCCACCATACTCTGGCCCTGGCTCTTACACCCAACGGGGGTGGGGGGGGGGAAGAGAGAGAGAGAGAGAGAGAGAGAGAGAGAGAGAGAGAGAGAGAGAGAGAGAGAGAGAGAGAGAGAGAGAGAGAGAGAGAGATCTAGCAGTCTTGGGTAAAAACATAAGAACAAGGAGCAGGAGTAGGCCATCTGGCCCCTCGAGCCTGCCCCACCATTTAATAAGATCATGGCTGATCTTTTTGAGACTCCGCTCCACTTACCAGCCCACTCATCATAACCCTTAATTCCTTTACTGTTCAAAAATTTATCTAGCCTGGTCTTAAAAACCATTCAGCAAGGTAGCTTCAACCGCTTCATTGGGCAGGGAATTCCACAGATTCACAACCCTTTGGGTGAAGAAGTTCCTCCTGAACTCAGTCCTACATGCGCTTCCCTGTATTTTGAGGCGATGCCCTCTAGTCCTAGTTTCACCTGCTAGCGGAAACAGCCTCCCTGCCTCCAATTTATCTATTCCCTTCATAATTTTATATGTTTCTATAAAAGGTCTCCCCTCATTCTTCTGAATTCCAATGAGTATAATCCCAGTCTACGCAGTCTCTCCTCATTGTCCAACCCTCTCAACTCTGGAATCAACCCAGTGAATCTCCTCTGCACCTCCTCCAGTGCTAGTATATCCCTTCTCAAGTAACGTGACAAAAACTGCACACAGTACTTCATGTGTGGCCTCACCAGGACCTATACAGCTGGAACATAGCCTCCCTGTTTTTAAATTCCATCCCTCGAGCAATGGCAGACAACATTCCATTTGTCTTTTTAAATTACCTGCTGCACCTGCAATCCTACTTTTAGCAATTCATGCACAAGGACACCCAAATCCCTCTGCACAGCAGCGTGCTGCAATTTTTTAACCATTTAAAACATAGTCCATTTTGCCATATTCCTACCAAAATAAATGTACGGTCATTCATCAACATTGTACTCCATCTGCCAGGCCTTTGCCCACTCACTTAGATTATCTATATCCCTCTGCAAACTGTCTTCTGCACACCTTTGCTCTACCAATCATCTTAGTGTCAGCTGAAAATTTTGACACACCACACTGAGTACCCAACTCCAAATTATCTACGTAAATTGTAAACAATTGCAGTCCCAACACTGATCCCTAAGGCACACCACTAGACACTGACCGCCAACCAGAAAAATACTCATTTACTCCTACCTCTTTGCTTTCTACTGGTCAACCAATCCTCTATCCTTGCCAATACATTACTTGTAATACCGTGCAACTTTATCTTATGTCGCAGCCTTTGGTGTGGCACCTTGTCAAATGCCTTCTGGAAATCCAGATACACCACATCCACAGGTTCCCCACTGTCCACCATGCAAGTAATGTCCTCAAAGAATTCCACCAAATTAGTTAAACATGACCTACCCTTCATGAATCCATGCTGGGTGTTCCCAATGGGACAATTTATATCCAGATGTCTTACTACTTCTTCCTTAACGATAAATTCAAGCATTTTCCCTACTACCAAAGTTAAGCTAACTGGCCTGTAGTTACCTGCTTTTTGTCTACTTCCGCTTTTAAACAGTGGCGTCACATTGGCTGTTTTCCAATCTGCGGGAGCCACCCCAGGGTCCAGTCAATTTTGGGAAATAATTACTAGTGCATTGGCTATTTTCCCCCATCACCTCTTTTAGTACGCTGGGACGCATTTCATCAGGGCCAGGAGACTTTCTACCTTTAGCCCCATTAGCTTGCCCAGCACTGCCTCCTTAGCGATAACGATAGTTCCTAGGTCCTCGCCTGCAATAACCTTCTTGCCATTAGTTTTCGCCATGTTATTTGTGTCTTCCCCTGTGAGGACAGGCACAAAATAACTGTTTAACATCTCAGCATCATTTCCTCATTCCCAGGTTATTAAATTGGCCTTCTCATCCTCCAAAGGACCAATGTTTACCTTCACCACTCTTACAATTTACATATTTATAGAAACTTTTGCCGCCTGTTTTTATATTCTGAGCTAGTTTACTCTCAATCTCCCCTACTTTTCTTCTTCCTTTCTTCTGTGGCATTCTGTTGGCCTTTAAAGATTTCCCAGTCTACTAGTTTCCCACTACTCTGCTTTTTTGTATGTGTTGTTTTTCAATCTGTTACTTTTCTTTATTTCCTTAAACATTCAGGGCTGGCTCTCTTTTCCTACAGTTCTTCCTTATCACAGGAATATACTTCTGCTGAACACTGCGAAAAATTGTTTTGAAAGTCGTCCACTATGCCTCAATTGACCCAGCATAACATTTTCGCTCCCATTCTACCTTAGCTAACTCCTCACTCATTCCTGCATAGTCTCCTTTGTTTAAGCAAAGGACATAGGTACTGGATTTAACATTTTCATGCCCCATCTGTATTTTAAATTCGACCATACTGTGATCGCTCCTTCAGAGAGGATCCCTAACTGTGAGATCATTAATTATTCCTGTCTCATTACACAGGACTAGATCTCAGATAGCTTGCTCAAACAGAAGTTAAGCCCCCAAGAATAGCAGGCACCACTTGAAAAAGAAATCCCAGTCCACATTAACTGAGCCAAGTCAGTTTTCTACTACTTGGAACCAGGAGGGTAACAGAGGGAGCGTGAAGATCCTCAAAAAGTTATTTCAGCTCAAAAAGATAATAGTACACCAATACTGCATTAAAGTGGTCATCCACCCTACCAACATAATGAGCCACCTTCAAAGATCAAACATAGCAACTTACCAAGCCTTTTTTTAAAAAATTGATTCACAGGACGAAGCCATCCCTGGCTAAGCTAGCATTTATTGCCCATCTGTAATTGCTCAGTGGACAATCAAGAGTCAAACACATTGCTGTGGGTCTGGAATCACAAGTATGCCAGACCAGATGAGGATGACGGACTTCCTTCCCTGAAAGGGCATTATTGATCCAGATGCGTTTTTCAAACAATTGGCAATGGAATTATGGTTGTCGTCAGACCCTTAAATTTCAGATTTTTTTTTACTGCAATACCAATCCCACTATTTGCCATGGTGGAATTTGAACCAGAGTCCCTAGAAAATTAGCTGATTTTCTTGATTTATAATCTAACAATAACACCACTAGGCCATTACTTTCTCTGCACAGTTTCTTCCAAACCCACAAATTCAAACACCCAGAAGGACAAAAGTAGCAGTTACATGAGATCTTCACCATCTCCAAGTTCCCTTACAATCCTGAACTGAAAATATGTTGGTTATTCCTTCACTGGGTGGCAGTCTTGGGTGTCACTACCTAATAGCACTGTGGGTGTCTCTACAGGAAATGCATCTGTTCAAGGTTTAGGCTCAGTATTACCTCCCAAAGGCAATTAAGGAAGAGGACTAAATGGCTATTTGAGCAACACATATGAATTAATTTTAAAAAATTAAAGGAAAATTAAAATGAACACTGATTGCCAAATTCGATATGACAACATATTTTTCCTCCAGGACTAGAGTAACAGAAAAAGTCTTATGTATCAGTACAACTTAATAGACAAAGAATTAGTAAAATAATATTTTAGGATTTAAAATCAAACAAGATAGAACATAGAACAATACAGCGCAGAACAGGTCCATCAGCCCTCCATGTTGCGCCAACCTGTGAACTAATCTAAGCCCCTCCTCCTACACTATCCCATCATCATCCATATGCTTATCCAAGGACTGTTTAAATGCCCCTAATGTGGCTGAGTTCACTACATTGGCAGGCAGGGCGTTGCACGCCCTTACCACTCTCTGAATAAAGAACCTGCCTCTGACATCTGTCTTAAATCTATCACCCCTCAATTTGTAGCTATGCCCCTCATACAAGCCAACATCATCATTCTCGGAAAAAGACCCTCATTGTCCACCCTATCTAATCCTCTGATCATCTTGTACATCTCTATTAAATCCCCTCTTAGCCTCCTTCTCTCCAATGAGAACAGACCCAAGTCCCTCAGCCTTTCTTCATAGGGCCTGCGCTCCAGACCAGGCCCCATCCTGGTAAATCTCCTCTGCACCTTTTCCAATGCTTCCACATCCTTCCTATAATGGGGCGACCAGAACTGCACGCAATATTCCAAGTGAGGCCGCACTAGCATTTTGTACAGTTGCAGCATGACATCACAGCTCCGGAACTCAATCCCTCTACCAATAAAACCTAACACACCATACGCCTTCTTAACAGCACTATCAACCTGTGCGGCAACTTTCAGGGATCTATGTACATGGACACCAAGATCCCTCTGTACAGCCACACTACCAACAATCTTTCCATTGACCCAGTATTCTGCCTTCCTATTATTCTTCCCAAAGTGAATCACCTCACATTTATCCGTATTAAACTCCATTTGCCACCTTTCAGCCCAGTTCTGCAGTTTATCCAAGTCTCCCTGCAACATTCTTCCACACTGTCCACCACTCCACCGACTTTAGTATCATCTGCAAACTTACTAGCCCATCCACCTATGCCTGCGTCCAAATCATTTATAAAAATTACAAACAGCAGTGGTCCCAAAACAGATCCTTGAGGCTCACCACTAGTAACCAGACTCCAGGCTGAATATTTCCCATCAACCACCACTCGTTGCCTTCTTACAGAAAGCCAGTTTCTAATCCAAACTGCTAAATCTCCCTCAATCCCATGCCTCCACATTTTCTTCCCATTTCTCCACATTTGCAATCCTCCAGTTCTCTGGTACTAAACCTGTAGACAACCATGACACAAAGACAAAGGCCAAAGGCTCCGCCACCTCCTCCCTAGCTTCCCAGAGAATCCTTGGAAAAATCCCATCCGGCCCGTGGGGTTTATCTACCTTCACTCCTTCTAGAATTGATAACACCTCCTCCTTACTAACCTCAATCCTTTCAATTCTAATAGCCCGTAACTCAGTCTTCTCCTCTTCAATATTCTCCTTTTCCTGTATGAAAACAGATGAAACATATTCCTTTAACACCTCTCCGATCTCCACAGGGTCCACACACAACTTCCCACTTCTGTCTTTGACTGGCCCTATTCCTACCCTAGTCATCCTCTTACTCCTCACATACCTATAGAAAGCTCTCCTTTATTCTATCTACTAATGTCTGCTCATGTCCCCTCCTTGCTCTTCTTAACTCTCTCTTTAAATCCTTCCCAGCAAATCTGTAACTCTCCATTGCCTCATCTGAACCAACTCATCGCATCGTCACATAACCCTCCCTCTTCTGCTTAACAAGAGATACAATTTCTTTAGTAAACCACGGTTCCCTTACCTTATCGCTTCCTCCCTGCCTGACCGGGACATACCTATCAAGGACATGCAATATCTGTTCCTTAAACTAGCTCCACATTTCGATTGTCCCCATCCCCTACGTTTTGCTAACCCATTCTATGCTTCCTAAGTCTTGCCTAATCTCATTATAATTGCCCTTCCCCCATCTATAACTCTTGCCCTGTGGCATGTTCCTTTCCATTGCTAAACTAAACGTAACCGAATTATGGTCACTCTCTCCAAAGTGCTCACCTACCACCAAATCAAATACCTGGCCTGGTTCATTACCAAGTACCAGATCCAGTGTGGCTTCCCCTCTTGTCGGCCCTTCGAAATACTGCGTCAGGAAGCCCTCCTGCACACATTGGACAAAAACTGATCCATCCGACGTACTAGAATTATAGCATTTCCAGTCAATGTTGGGGAAGTTGAAGTTTCCCATAATGACCACCCTGTTCCTTTCACTCCTGCCCAGAATCGTTTTGCCAATCCACTCCTCCACATCCCTGGAACTTTGCGGAGGTCTATAAAAAAAAACTCCCAGCAATGTGACCTCTCCCACCTGTTTCTGACCTCAGCCCGTACCACCTCAGTAGACAAGTCCTCGTCAAAAGTTCTTTCAGCCACCGTTGTACTGTCCTTGACTAACAAAGCCACACCTCCCCCTCTTATGCCACCTTCCCTGATCTTTATGGAAGATCTAAACCCTACAACCTGCAACATCCATTCCTGACCTTGCTCTGTCCATGGTGCAATGGAAACAATCTGTCTCTCAACATCAGCAAAACTAAAGAACTGATCATTGACTTCAGACAGGAAGGAGGAGAACATGCCTCCATCTACATCAACTGCTCAGGAAATCTGGCATGTATGTAAGGTCCCTCACCAACTTCTCCAGATGCACCAGTGAAAGTGTACTGTACGGGTGCATAAAGGTCTGGTATGGCAACTGCTCCGCCCAGGAATGTAAGAAACTACAGAAGGTGGTGTGATAGCCCAGATCATCACAGAAGCCAACCTTCCATCGATGGATTCCACTTACATTGCTCACTGCCACCGGAAGGCTGCCAACATCAAAGACCTATCGCAGCCTTGCGATAACCTCTTCCATCAGGCAGGAGTAACACAAACCTGAACAGATGCATGAGCAGGTTCAGGAATAGCTTCTTCCTGGCTGTTATCAGGCTACTGAATGCCCTCTAGCCTCAAGTAATGTATTTTGCATTGTAACCTGTATGCCATTAAGTCTTTTTGATCTGTACATCCTATACTTGCTGTGATCTGCCCGTATTGCTCATAAACAAAACTTCTCACTGTATTTCAATACGTGCAACCATATATCAATCAATGACCCTGGTTGAGGGAATGCTGCATGCATTGTTAGATGCGATGATTCATGGATGAGATGTTGATCAGAGGCGCTGTCTATGTGTCTCCTTGTGGAGGAATCCAGGAGTAAGGAAATCAGTTTAACATTTAGGGGTCTCCCATTTAAGAGAGAGAAGTCTTTTCTTTTCCCTGCACTTTGAGAGTCATTAATCTCCGGAATTCTCTTCCTGGGAGAGAGTAGAGACTGGGATATTGAATAGATTCAAGGTTTGTTGGTTAGATTTTAAATTGGCGAAGGAAGTCAAGCATTGGCAAAGGGGGAGGGTGTTGTGCAGACACGAAAACAGACTTGAGACCTCAAACCGATGAATCATGATTGTACTGAAAGGTGGAGCAGGCTGAATGGACCAAATGGCCTAGTTCTGGTCCCAGTTCATGTCTGCTTATGTTCTTTCAGATGGATGTAACAGATCAGATGTCATTATTCAATTATGGTAAGGGGAAATCTCCTGGTGTCATGTCCATTGTTCATTCTGCATTCCAACGGATTTTTCGTTCTTTATTTCAATAATGTTTGCAGGGCTTTGCCATGTGTAAATCCAGTTGCTGTATGAGCTTGCATAGCAGTGGTACTTCAAAACAAACTCACTGATTGAAGTGTTTTTGGAAGACCAGAGGTAATTAAAGACATGAAATAAGAAAAAGTTAAATCTCATTACCGAAGAAAACGCCACACCGATCAGGAAAATCCAAAATTTGCTACCTAACATGAATCAGACGATTGATTTAGGAATCAAATCAAGATCAGACAGGAAACAATTCAAGGAGGGTAGTTTAATGGACTGAATTCAATCCAGAAAGTAAGATGTATAGCATTAAAACGTGTACAAGAAAATTGGATTAGAGTCACAAAGATGTACAGCATGGAAGCAGACCCTTTGGCCCTTGAGAAGGTTCAATACATCTGTTAGAAGATAAAAGTGATCAGCCCTCAAATTTATGAAATCTAACACCGAATTAAAAGTTTTGCTCAAGAGAGACACAAATGTTTAATATAGCGAGGGTAGTGATATTAATTGTCGGAACAGGCAACAAAAGCCAGTCCCTCCACCCACACCCCCAATGACTTTCCATGTAATATTAGCAATCAAAACTGCAAATCTAGCTCTGGCTTAACCCCAGCTTAGTGGGCGAAGGATCTCCTTGCTAAACACTCATCCTTCAAAGTAATGGAAGATCCAGGTTTCAAAACTGTTCAACTTCAGAGTTTGGTAGATAACATGTATGGGGAAAACAGAATACAATGTCCATTATGAGATAATAAAATGTGAGGCTGGATGAACACAGCAGGCCAAGCAGCATCTCAGGAGCACAAAAGCTGACGTTTCGGGCCTAGACCCTTCATCAGAGAGGGGGATGGGGGGAGGGAACTGGAATAAATAGGGAGAGAGGGGGAGGCGGACCGAAGATGGAGAGTAAAGAAGATAGGTGGAGAAGGTGTGGGTGGGGAGGTAGGGAGGGGATAGGTCAGTCCAGGGAAGACGGACAGGTCAAGGAGGTGGGATGAGGTTAGTAGGTAGCTGGGGGTGCGGCTTGGGGTGGGAGGAAGGGATGGGTGAGAGGAAGAACCGGTTAGGGAGGCAGAGACAGGTTGGACTGGTTTTGGGATGCAGTGGGTGGGGGGGAAGAGCTGGGCTGGTTGTGTGGTGCAGTGGGGGGAGGGGATGAACTGGGCTGGTTTAGGGATGCAGTGGGGGAAGGGGAGATTTTGAAACTGGTGAAGTCCACATTGATACCATATGGCTGCAGGGTTCCCAGGCGGAATATGAGTTGCTGTTCCTGCAACCTTCGGGTGGCATCATTGTGGCAGTGCAGGAGTCCATAATGGCAATGTCCATTATGCTTTAGCAGTGATTTCTAAACTGTTCATTTATGCAATTAAGCAACTTTTACTTGGTATTACAAACATCTTAATTTAAATAGATATGAAATTCTAATTTTTGGTTTATTTTCTCCATGATACACGGTATAGCAGTAAATTCCTTCTGTCTTCATTAGGGTTAACACTGGCCTAGCAATGAACCTATTTACATAGTTGCACTGGTTCTGGAAGATCCCTTGAAATTTTGATTTCCTTTCCCAGAATGGGAAGCTATCGTTGTTATTTTCATTGACAGTCTTTGGTCTGTGTGTTTTTTTAAAAAAATTCACCGGATGAGGGCATTACTGGCTAGGCCAGCATTTATTGAGCATCCCTCATTGCCAGGCATTTAAAAGTCAACTACTTTGCTGTGGGGCTGCAGTTGTATGTAAGCCACAGCAGGTAAGGATGGTGGTTTTCTTCCCTAAAAAGGACATTAGTAAACCAGATAGGCCTTTCCAATAATCAGCAATGGGATCATGACGAAAATTAGACTCTCAATTCCAGATATTTATTGAATTCATGCTGCCATAGGGGAATTCAAACCCGGATCCCCAGAACATTACTTGGACCTCTGCATGTGCAGTCCACTGATAATACCTCTACACCATTGTCTCTCCAGTAATCAACCTGTTCAGGCATGTTACTAAAGACCTCAGGAACAGGTGGGACTTGAACTCAGGCTTCCTGTCTCAGGGATAAAAATTCAACCATGCACACAGTGATGGTGTGGCTTGCAAAATTAATTTTTAACAGTAATCAGAAGTATATCTTTTCTTCAAAACAAAAGGCCAACTTGATACTTATGTCAAACTAGAGCTTTAAATTTAAATTAGCCATGCCAAAATTTTGCATTGAGGGCCACATTAACTAACGAGGAATAAATGGCAGGATATGCATTTAAAATTTACCTTAATCTATATTACAGTAAACAGAATTGCAGAGTGCAAAAAAATGTGCTGTACACAGTGTTAACAAACAACTTGTGGAAACTATGAACACCCTGTTGTGAGGAACAGTTTTCAAATGATAGGCGTGCAGCTGAGATTTAGATTTCAATATCTAGGTGATATCAGGTTTGAGATTTATGGTTGCAAGTCACAGGATATCACCAAGATGGATGATGTTTAAGCACAATCTCAGGTAATTCTTATCTAAAGTCAATGTGGGAAGAAGATTGTTCACATACATGTGTCAAGCCAAACAAGCTTAGCAGTTTTTGTTTTGCATCTCAGCTCGGTTGGTGAAATTGCATCTTGCTGGACACTTAAAAATCTGCCTAATGGAGCAGTTGATGGTGGCTGGGAAGAATGTCAGGGCTATCATTTGGGCACCTCTGATTTAAATAACCACACTCATTGTGTGTCTTATGTGGAGACAGCAGCCCATAAAAGCTTTATCCCATTTACCAGATTCAGATGCAGAAGTTAACCCATGACCATAAACAAATTTTTGAAAAGAGGGATCAAATGGGATGGTGAATTTGCAAAGCAGCAGCAGCAGCGTTAGTAAACAAGGTAACAAAAAGGTACAAAACAAACAGCACAATGATCAATAACATGCCATTAAAATCTCCTGGTCCAAAAAGATTCTGCTATTTCTTGACCTGAACGTTTAACTTTCCAAAAAGAAGTGTCAAATGAAACCATAGTTCCAAGCAAACCAGAATGGCATTTCTCCACAATGCACCCATGTCTCCAAAAGAACATCAGTTACTGCCAACAGTTGCAAGATAGAATGTAAACACAGCTCTCTCATTAGAACAAAAGTATCAGATTGTGCACAAAAGGCGAGGTACAAATATTGGCAAATTGATTATTCAAGCCAAATGCCTCAAATTTGCTGAAGTTCACTTTCTATCTGAAGTTCTAAATAAGGGTCACTGAATCCAAACAGTTAACTCCGTTTTCTCTGCACAGATGCTACCAGACCTGCTGAGTTTTATTCCAGCAATTTTTGTTTCTGATTTGCAACATCCGCAGTTCTTTGGTTTCTCACTTTCTATCTGCTTGCCAGGAAATCACCTGCATTTGGGTCGGCACAGAAGCAGCAAAAAATGGCAGAGCTCCACTTTCAAAATCATACCATTAGCAGGTGCATTGAAGACATGTCACAGGACACAGAAGCAACACAGATCCAGAAAATTCTTGACTCGGTAAAGTTTTCCCTTCGGTTTGATCAATTTAAGATTGATGGTTGTGCACAGCTGGTTGTGGTTGTTAGGCTTGCTGAGGACAACAGCTTGGAAGAGTATTAATTATTCTGTGAAAAACTTCCACAGCAAAACTGCAGGGGTAGAAATTTTCAGGAGTGACCAAAACAGCATTTCAAAACAAACGAGATTCCATGGCAGAACAGCCTAAGCATGTGCACTGAAGTTGTGGCTACGATGACAGGGAATGTAAAAGACTTGTGTTCAAAGTACAATTTGAGAACCCAGAGATCCAAATCACTCACTGCTTTCTTCACAGGGAGGTTCTCAGGCTAAGTAGCTTGCCAGCTCAATTGAAATCCACATTAAATAAGGCTGTGAAAATTGTCAACTTCATCAAATCCACACGACTTCAGTCTCATCCTTTTTTCTATTCCATTCGATGAAATAGGAGCAGAACATCAATCCTAATTCCTTCACATTGAGGTTTGCTGGCTCTCAAGAGGTAAAGTTCCATCTCAAGCCCTCGAACTGAAGGAAGAATTAAAATAATTCTGCAGAATGAGTTCTAGCATTTTAATTTATTACAAATGGATTTAAATCAAAACCTCAACTTTGGAATATGAGGTAGAACATGGTACATTTCAAACTTCCGAGCAAACTTCTAGCTCAATGAGTTTCTCTTTGAAGATAAAAAAAATTCCTGAATCTCAGGAGTGATCCCACCCTTGAGCTCAAGTTCAGAAAGATTCTGCTGGATCTATTTTGATGTGGGAGAATGAATTTCCTCGATCTCAAATCAAGCAATAATCGTTCTTCTGCTATTTTCATCCACCGTTGAGAGCATGGCTTTGTTCCTTGTGACTTCAAGAAGCAAATCCCACATAAGAAGTACGGCTTAGGAACTTTGTGTAGCTTTTACCAACAATCGAACCAAATATTAAACAAGTATCACGTTGAACAATGAAATTTCAGTCAAAAAACTGAAGTCAAATATTTCTCGTTAAAATTGTGGTCTTTTTTCAGTTCAAAAAAAGTGTTATTTAGTGCAATATTAGTGATTATTTAAGAAACACTTCGTATGCCATGAAATATTTGGGACGTTGAAAATATGCCACAAGCTGAAAAAGCATTACATTTGTTGACTTGACACATACAAAGTGAATTTGTATCAAGAAATTGCTTTGAAATCTTTAAATCCAAATGAGATAATTTATCTGCAGTGTCTTGGTCATTTCAATCATAATCAGAACACAAGTGCAATTAATTTTTCAACCTTTTAATGATTAAATTGATTACTCCTACAACCAGTGCAGGATTCATAAAAGAAACCAGGTAAAACATTATGGAGTACATGAAAACTTTGTCACTTGTATGTATTGTGATCCCAGGTAGATCGCATGTTGTAATAAATGCCAAATATATCCCAAAACTATCAAATGTGGGTACTTGCCAATTAATGAAGAAGTCAGATTATTTAGTAATTTCACGCCCAGGAAACATAATCAAGACTGCTTTCATTCTTGTTTCTTCTCAACTGCATCTGCATGCCCTCTCAGCATGTTCCAAAAAGCTTTCCCTCTCCAGAAAGAGATCTAAGACCCACTGGCATCCTCATGCTCCATTCTTTTCAAAACAGATCTATGCAACTGGGGCTGCCTAATCTCTCATAACACCTTGTATTCTGGCAACTAATAGGGAAATGCTAGTGAAGTAGAAGAGGTTCAGTTTCCTTCAGACTCTGAAACCAATCTTAGTTTCAAAAATGCTATCACACACACACACACTAGTTCTTGAACACAGAACGTGGGTTTAACTTTAGTTCAGCCTTTGACTTGAATATCCTGTATGCTCAAAGGTAATTTAGAATTTGAAATTTCATCATGCATAGAAATAACAGAATAAAAACACATAACCAAGGAAGTATAAACTATAGCTACAGCCTGATCAAAACACAGCACATATTCCATTAAAGTGGTACTTTATTCATCCACTTCAGATTTGTAAGGTAAATGAAAGTAATATACTGTGACATTTATACAATGTGTTCATGCCTGCTACACTGCTGCAGGTTTATTGACACAAAGCTGGAAAATTCTGCACTTTGTAAAGATTAATTTCTGTTGATAGCAAAGAAATTATACGAAAATAAAATCTGACATTGTACCAAATCAAATTTTTAATATATTTACCAAATTAGACAAGGTGTACGGTTACTCATATCCATTTTCCTCAGGCAGCTTCTAATTTAACTTAGCAGTGCAAAGCAGATCCAGTTGTTTTTAAAACAGATCCTTAGCAACAAAGACAAACATTCACTATGTTGTCATGGCAAGCAATCATGCCCAACTAAGATAAAGCAGAAAGCAAAGTAGCTGCACTATGAAATTACACAAACACATATGTGGAAATATCAGAATATCATATTATGATAGTCTTTGGGTGGCACAGTGGTTAGCACTTCTGCCTTACAGCACCAGGGACCTGGGTTCAATTACAACCTCAAATGACTGTCTGTGCAGAGTTTGCACATTCACCTGTGGGAGGAAATGTGTGCACCTGGTGGACATCCACGCAGACAAAGAGATGCAAGTTAGGTGGACTGGCTGTGCTAAATTGCCCAAAGGTGTCCAGTGGTGTGCAGGTTAGGTGGATTAGCCATGAGGGTTGCAGGGTCAGTCTGGGAGGGATGGCCTTCAGAGGGTCAGTGTGGATGGTCTGCATCTACACTGTTGGAATTCTACGATATAGGAAATCTTTTTTCAAGATGCTACTTATTCTTGGTAACTTGTTAATAAGTTGAAAAGAAAGCTCCAAATTTTTTTTAATGCATTCAACAGGAGAGAAACCAACAGTTTCACAGGTTATACAAATTGCAATTGCCCCATAACAGAAATTCACCATTTTAAATTGTAGATATATATCTTGAAACCACTAGTTAAATTGACGTTACTTACATTGAAGCAAGTTTTCCAATTTGTGCTATCGTGGTCGTGTCTCTACCTCAGAGTCAGGAGGTGTGGGTTCAAGTCCCACCTGCTCCAGCTTTGTGTCATAGCATATCTTAAACAGGGCGATTTAAAAAAAAAAACCATCAGGAGGCAAATTCTCAAAACAAAAAAAACTTTCAACTCTAGAGGAAATAAACAACACAAATAAATATCCTACATTTGTAGGTGATCTGGCAAAGAACTGAAGCTGACAGGTTTCTATTTGCCCCATTTGCTCTAAAATAACACCACAAAATACATCAATAGTTTAATCAGCACAGTTTTGTAAGATTGATTTCACCTGTCCTCGTGTTAATTTGGTTAATTATTTAAGACAACCAGGTTGCCACTGCTAATTTCATTTTTTTTAAGCTAGACAGTTTTCAGCTTTGGCACTTCTTCCTCTTATGAAGCGACTGAATGCCCTTCAGATGTTTCAGGTAACTATTCAGATAGTTATAAAAACATGTCTGCATTCAATTTCCAACTACTTTAACAGCTAAATAAATGGGTTGCAATTTTAACTAAATACCAAAACTACTCTCTTCATAGATAGCAGGAACTGCAGATGCTGGACAATCTAAGATAGCAAGGTGTAGAGCTAGATGAACACAGCAGGCAAAGTAGCATCAGGAAAGCTGATGTTTTGGGCATAGACCCTTCTTCAGACCTGTCCAAATAAGCCCACTCCCTCCAGCTGGAAAGAATGGCTTTTGCCATCAAAACTGGTAAGAGTCAATTAAGTAAGAAATCTCAAAGTGTAGTGTAGGACCAATACTTCCCTGCAGTTGAGTCTGAAATAATATTGCTGGAGATAGGTTGAATCTTCCTAAATATCTTGCTAAATTTCCATCTTATTTGTAAAGAACACTTGGTTTGACTTACATTTTTTGTTCAAAGAGCAGCAGCCTGTGAGTGTGTTTGGTGACTGATCACCACAGTGACCAAACCGCAAAAAAAAAATCTATCATCATCAAGCCAGGTTTTGCGCTGGGCCCTGACTCGGTAAATATTTACCATTAGCTGGGATCATAACGCTCCTATTTTTATACCCATCGTAGACTTCCCCTTTTTCCTGTCCTATCCTTTCATCTACTTAAACTCTTATTTCTAATTTCTCCCGATTCTGATGAATGATCATCAACATGAAAAAACTTGAACTCTCCTGACTGTCATGAGCTATATTTTATACCACTTCCACTATTTTGCTTTGTGGAAAGATATGAAGTTGCTAAACCAGTTCTATTCTGGAGTTTTACAAAAGGCATTGGACAAAAAAAACCTCTTTAGTTTGTGACTGTAGAACTACAAGATTACATTTTGATAACTTGGTGCTAATAACAGGAATGTAGTTTTTGTAGGCTGGGTGTGCCTACAGCCTACATCATCAAAACAACCTGTTTCCAGCTCTTGCCTGTTCCTCCCTAACCTGATTAAATCCCACGTATGCCCCAGTTACCTTTAGACTTGACAAATCCAGTGCTAATTTAGCCAACCTCACAACCTCCACCCTACACTTAAGCTGTTTACAATCATATATAGTCCCAATCAGACATCAGATGAGTTCAATGAGCTACATTCAATCCTGATGCATTACTTATGCAAATATTCAAGTCGCAAAACCTCTGCATTGCCTTATTCATCCCCAACTCAGATCTCTTAAAGACATTAGACACCTGTGACCTCTGCAGTCTTTCAACATGTTAACAGCCCAGTGCTGGTCTGATTTTAATTGTTCCACCATTGGCAGCCATACAGTCAGCTGAATGGGTGCTAGCCTCTGGAAAGGCCTCATTAAATTGCTCTAACTCTATTTTCTCTTTTAAGATAATCATTCAATCTACCACTTCCACTGCTAATAGCTCATGGTGTGGCTTGATATCAAACTTTGTTTGGTAACATTCCTTTGAAGTACCTTGGTGTTTTAATGAGTTAAAGGCAAGTGATTGTTGCAACACTTATTAATAAGCTACAACATCAATCCATTGTGGGGAAGATCCTTTTAACTGAAAATTCATGGGTGCTAGTTATGTTGGTGGATGTATTGCTGTGCCAGAGTGCTACAGGCAGTTCCAGAACCTACATGAATTCCAGGAACAAGCTCAGGAATGCTTAGCATGATTCCAACTTTCCAGTGATGGGTATGTTCCATCAGCAGATTTTTTTTTTGGGGGGGGGGGGGGGAAAGGAAGAAACAGTACCAGAAACCTAGTAGGTATACAGATCACCACATGGTCTCTTGTGGTACAGTAACAATATCTCTAACTCTGGACTAGGAGGCCTGGATTCAAGTCCCACTTGCTCTAGAAGTTTCACAACATGTCCAAACAAGTTGATCAGAACATCTCTGAACTTCACTATGTCTCACTTTTTCTTCATACTTCCAGGCCTTCCAATTTGCACACCACTTAAAATCACTGAGTCACTAGGTCCAAAGTTTGATGGATCGGGTGTTGACCATTTGAAGAAGGTCCTCCTCTCAGGTGCATGGTGTATAGGCCCCAGCAACAGCAGATTCCAATATTATCTTCTAATTAGGGCTGCCTCTTTCTCCCAGCCTGCTGGACCCAGCCAGAGTCCTACTATAAGTCCAAACATTGGGCACATTACCTTGGAGGTCAGGAAGCAATCTCTGGACTCCTCTGCAAATAGCTTCAACAACAGTTAGGAGATCTCCCAGTTTAGGCAGAAGTCTGCTCCTCTGCAGGCAATTAAGAAATCCTATGTATTGTGCTTTTTCTCTTCTCCCCCCGCCACCACCACACCCCCGCCCCCACAACCCCACCCCAAACCCCCAGAGAAGTTTTCCAAAAATAGCTTGCTCATTCAGATCACAATGGCAACATGAAGAGAAACTCTCTTACACAGTGTTATTAAGATTTGAAAAGAACTGGCCAAATCTGCGCTGGAAACCACTTCAATGATGGTTTTCAAATGAGAACGGGATAAGCAGCTGGACAACAAAGGGTTGCAGAGCTACTTCAAAAAGGGCAAAGTTGGTCTGGCTGAAAAGCTTTCGGTAAAGATACAGCACAAACACAACAGGCAAAATAGTCTACTTCTGTGCTGTGAGTAATGATTTTATAAAATTTACATTACAATAACCTCAGCTGACTAACTTTGGAACAAGCTGTTCAACCAGTTGTGATATGGTTCCAGCACCAGTGAGACTTGAACCCAGGTGTAGGGATTCTGCAACAGTCTCACTAGAGTCCTCCTGAGCTAATTGTTCTTCCTTCCATCTTGATGTTACTAGTTCTACCAATTTGAATTACATTTACATTAAGCAAACATGAGAGCAAAAATAGCCTTTTAATAGGCTTCTTTCATATATTGACCTGAATCTCACTAAATGTCCTTTTGTCCATTTCAACAAGGGTCACTAAACAAGATGGATTCAGCAGCCTGCCTGAATTGCCACACTATATGGTTTAAAAATGACAATTCCAGCATTCTAAAGAGAGGGAATTGAGTTTTCAAGTGTGTACCACTACTAAAAATTACAGATATTTCCTCCAACAAAACAGTCCAAAGACTTAAGTCTTTGTTGCCTGCTTCAACATCATGTTCTTACTACCAAATCCATTCTCCACTTACCAGCTCTAATCCTCTCTCAGGCAGCTCTCCCAGGCTGAGCCAGACCATGGGTAATCTTGATAACATATCAGACACCAAGATAAGCATGTATCTAGATATCTGTCTCATTACTAGGACTGTCTTTTTCTACCTCTGCTCTATTCCCATCATAACACTTGCCTCAAAGTTTGGAGCTGGATGAATACAGCAGGCCAAGCAACATCTCAGGAGCACAAAAGCTGATGTTTCGGGCCTAAACCCTTCAGAGAGCTCTCTGATGAAGGGTCTAGGCCTGAAACGTCAGCTTTTGTGCTCCTGAGATGCTGCTTGGCCTGCTGTGTTTATCCAGCTCCAAACTTTGTAATCTTGGATTCTCCAGCATCTGCAGTTCCCATTATCTCTGATAACACTTGCCTCGGCCTGCTTGCTGCCTTGCCCCTTATCTCATGCCTTAGTTTCCTCCAAATTTGCCTATTCTAACACACTCCTCACCAAGTTTCCACATCCTACTTTGTCTAAACTTAAACGTTCAAAACTCTGCACCCTCTAGCTTTACTCACACCAAGTCCCATTCACCCATAAATCCAAATGCTCATTAATCTACATTAGTTCCCAATCAAGAATCACCGAGTTGAAAATTCTTGTTATTCTTTTCATTTCCATACATGGTTATGAACCTCCCTATCTCAACTCCTCTCATCTCACAGACATCCAAAATTTCTACGTTCATCTAATTTGCCTTCTTCAACATCACTGATTTTAATCACTTCACCTTTTGGTGAATGTTCAGTTGCCTTGGCCCTAGGCTCTTGAATTCCCTTTCCAAATTTCTCTACACTCCTTCCTCTTTTAAAATCCTCCTTGAAACCCATCACTTCATCCAAGCTTTTGGCCTTCTGCCCCAATACTGCATTATGTATTTCAGCATTCAATTTTATGTCAAAGTTCTTCTGAAGCACCTTTGGGTGTGTTGTAGTGAGAGTGAGAGTGAGAGTGAGAGTGAGAGTGAGAGTGAGAGTGAGAGTGAGAGTGAGAGTGAGAGTGAGAGTGAGAGTCTTAGCAATATGGTACTTTGTATCTCCACCCAGTAGGAGAATGGGTAACTTGCAAAACAGTATTAAATTTATTGGTAAAAGTCAAAATACATTTTAGTACTAGTCAGACTTGATTTACCCCCCAATAATACATTGCCTGAAAGCTCTAAGTAGTTGGGCAAACAATCTTAATTCAGAAATCTGTGAACTATAGGTTTATAAAGGGAGATTGTGTAGTTGAAAAAGAGTTAAAAATCAAATGCTTATGACAATGTCAACAGACCAAAACTGAATTCAAGTGACACCATTAACCTTGCATGAAAGAAATAGCACCATCATTGATGTGTTTTGTTATGTGTGAATCATGAAAACATGCAGCTCTACTGCATCGTACTGCCCTGCTGAGGAGGTCATTTTCTTTAAAAATACATGCAATTCCATTTTCAACTATCAAGTAAAATTGGGAATTAGTCAGTCATTCTTCCTAGGGCCGAGAAATTGGAAACAGAAATGCAATCAGCCATTTACCTATCAGAATCTATCAGCTACAATTAATGCACAATGATGAAGTCCTATAATGACAAGAAAAAAAAATTTAAAAAGGAAATGTTAGAAACATCTGGTAACTGATAGGGTTTAACTATATACTTAATATTTTAGGTACCAGTTCTTTTGGAAAAATTTTGATGGACAAAAATGAGAATTTCTTCATCACTGGTATACTTGAAAGAAAAGTGGAAATTCATTTAACTGCAGACTCAAACAATTCATGTTTTCAACACTTTTGTTTTTATCCTATTTATGACAGAGGCACAACTAGCATTGAGGCAACTATTTCTGCTAAACAACTGTTTATATTTGCAGTCAAATCAATCTATTGCACATTTTCACCATTATTTAATAATCCTGCCATTTCAATTCAAAAACTAAACCCCACTTACAGGCCTTTTACAATTTTTAGTTAGCTTTAATTGTATAGATTAAATCACTCACCTGGTTATGACACTCATAACCCAGTTTTTCCCTTCCAACCCAAAAATATTTTGAATTAAATACAACTACAAATGTCAGTACTCATCTGGGTCATGTAACCTTTTAAATACAGTGGGACCACCAGGAATATTGGTCTTTTGATGGATATCCATTAAGCGATGAATTATTCTAGGAATGGAACATGACAAGATTGATGTAGAAATAAGGCATGCAGGGTGTCATGCGGCAGGGTATATAGATATTGATTGAGGGAGTTTGATTAAATATGGAAGAGATCTCACTAGGCTTCTTAGCAAGAAACCCTTCAAAAAGCCCAACACAACTGAAGTTTTGTTTAAAAACATAAAAGTCAGATTGATATTCTACAGTTTAGAGATATTTATTCATACACTTTGTGTTCATGGTATATAGCGGGGAAAAAAAAACGCTTTTCACTTGTGTGGCATATCTGAATGTCAATCTAGAGACAAACTATACCAAATTAAACCATTTATTCATCCTCTCCTGCTCACTAAATTTTATTTAATATTACTATTCTTCAAATTGTAATATAATAGTTTTGAAAAAAATCTGGCCTGTAGAACAATTATGATTCCAAATTCTAATCAACAAGCATGAAGTGCTAACTCTATAAAAAAATTTTTTGAATATTTTCCGAAAGATACAGTATTTCTAAAAGCATTCTCTCCAAAGGGTATATCAACCCTTGTTTGGCTCAGTAACTGATTATAAAAGAAGAAATATAGAATGCAGTTAGAGTAAGTGCATAAAAATAATGCTTTGACCATTACAGTTTAAAAAAATTGCACCACAAATATGATTTCACCCTACATTTTGACAACACTTGTTTTAGTCAAGTCCTTCAATTACACCTGACAATATTACAGCACTCTGTGATGGCTAATGTACTACAGAACCACAAGGATATACATATAAACATCTCACTTCATTAAAATGACTTTTAGCTTGATCTTTATCCTTGTCCTGAGAGCAACATTTCTTCTAATTATATGCAGTTTTTTTTAACTTGGCAAAGTTTAGAAGTAAAAAGAACAATGAAGTGCAAAGGATAGTAATCAAAAAGTAGAATTAGTGGTGAGAAGAAACTAAAAGATAAAGTGTGCTGGGTATGGTACAGAACATTAATACAATATGATGTCAGCCTTGAAGGAAAGGAATCATGACTGTTTCCTTGCAGTTTGGAATGAAGCAGAGGGAGGGTAAAAGACAACAATGCAAGTTACTTTACATCTAGTCATTTGGTACTACAGAATTCCAGTACTGATAAAACAATCTCTTTGAAGCTTCATGTACTCCTCAGAACACATATGCTTGGTATGTAGGCTGCATGTCTCAAAGACCTGTAGATCATATCAAATAAAGTATCCCTCTAGTTGTTTGCAACAAGCACAGTGCTGACACATCAAACCAGCCCCACTTGTGAAATTCACAGAAGAGCATCCAGCATCTGATATGATTCTGCAACTAAAAATATGCTCTAATGTGAAGAATTATTCTAACAACCAATTTTGGATTGTCAGTCAAGCTCAGTGTTACATACTTGTATGTACTGGAAGTGACATGTATTAATATACAGAACCCAGTCTTCTGCAGGCAGAAAGAACATGTAGAAGCACTGCATCTGTTTCACCTTAACAAAATAGGTGACAGCCAGTTCATTTCTCAAGCCATGCCCTGATCAGGGTTGTATTGCCTGGTTTAAAATTTAAAGCCTGGCAGTTAATGGCCAATCATTATTAAAAACAAGATCTAAAACAAAACCAGAAACTGCCAAAGATTTCTGGAGAATCTCAGGTCTGGCAGCATCTGGACAGAGAAAACAATTGTTTTGGGTTCAGAAACCATTCTTCAGACACAGGACTTGAAATGTTAACTCCATTTTCTCTTCAGATGTGCCAGATCTGCTGAGATTCTCCAGAAATTTTTGTTTTTGATCATTAATTGATGCATTGCCAACAGCAACACCTCTACCATTCAGATTCCACTTGCTAAACAATTAGGCATGCTCTTCTAATGCAGTCTCAGCCCTGGCTTTATCAGGAAATACAGACATGTTCATTATTACAACATGAAGATATGTGGGTACATTAAAAGACCAGGTAATTCTGCCATTGACAAGTGACCTTAATCAACCTGTTCAGAGGTGCTGTTATACATCTCTGGAGGAGGTGGGGCTTGAAGCAAGGTCTTCTGGTCCAGATATAAGGATACTTCCAAAGTACAATCTGAGTCCTGGCTAATCTTTCTACCATTGACTTTCTATTTCTTTTGTACATATCACACACATCTGAACTGTTTTGCCCACCACCAAATCAGTGGTAGTTTACATCTGTTAACCATCAGCAATAAATCACTCACATTTCCAATTGTTCAATTTACATAGAGCCGTTTAAGGACAATGCTATAACACCGGGGAAGGGGGAGGAGGGAAAGGAGGGAGAAAGAGCTAAATTGAAATGGAGTTGGAAGGGCTGACATCCGACTTCAGAATATTTGCAACACCAGTGTATCCTTGAACACCAACTCAGCAAGATGTTAAACATTGCTCTTATAGCACAATGATTGCATGCCTCCTACTTTAGTTTGAGTAAAGCACGGCACATGACCAAGAAATGAGACACATTCACATTGAAACAAAGCAAATTACCTACAGTCAGGAAATGGATGGGAAATCTGCCATGTAGTCTATGACTGTTAAGATGTTCTTTTGTGGCAACAAAAACTAGCAGGTTTGCCTGTCTATCAAAGGTCATTCTTTTTTCTTTCATGGCACACTGAAAAGAACTGAAGAAATAAAAGGACAGTCTCAACAGGTTAACAAGTGGAACTAATATAATTACAATATTGGAGTTATAGAGGCGTAGGCATGGAATCAGATCATTCGGTCCAACTTGTCTATGTCAACTAGATGTCCCAAATAAATCTAGTCCCATTTGCCCCATATCCCACTAAATCCTTCCTATTCACAGACCCATCCAGATGCCTTTTATATGTTGCAAATTTACCAACCTCCACCACTTCTTCTGGCAGTGCATTCCATACACACACCACCCTCTGCATGAAAAAGTTGCCCCTTAGGTCCCTTTTAAAATCTTTCCCCTCTCACCTTAAAACTATGCTCTCTAGTTTTGGTCTTCCCCAGCCTGGGAAAAAGGACCTTGTCTACATGGCTTGTAGTTGAGGAAAACTAAACTTGCTAAAAACTTAGTTATAATTATGATATAACAATCAAAATGTAAAAAAATGCTGGAAGGTTCAATAGGGTCAATTTTCTTGTTCATTATGCCTGAAAATACTTTTATTCCTGGGAATAAAAGTGACAAAGTGTGAATGAAGACCAGGGACCAGTGATAGCAGACATGAGTCATTACACCACAGAAAGAGGTCAAGTCTCACCAACTTTATGTTGCCTTGAGATTTACAAGTTTTTTTCTGAAGGTATCCAGACAAAATGTAGCTGCAATAATGTGACAAAGGGATGTTCCTTGGACTCATATCTTATTTACCAATGATTTTGTGGAATCGTGCAAAGATTACGAGTGCTGGACGAACAAAAACAACAGATCATATCAATTTATCTTCGTACTTTTATGTCAATAGCTGACTAACATTAGTCCAGCTTGAACAGATAAATAAGCTGTTCTTTTCAATGTCATATTTGCCAAACTTAAATCTATTTTCCAGACAATAGAAATGTTATTCTTATGTAATCTCAGAACTCAATGAATGAATGCTGTTAACTGTTGCCATCCCTACCTGTTAACATTAAGGTGTCAACAAGAAAGGGTACCGTGACACAGTTGTAATGTCCCGACCTCTGAACCAAGTGTCCCAGGTGGTGTGTCCTAATAGGCCAAATGGATCAGTTAAAATAACTATTCATGAGCCAATCATATTAACAACCTTCAGAAGACTGAGCCACCAAAAATCTGTCCTTGTACGTTTACAATATTGCCAATTTGTCAAAAAGCAGTCTGGGGAATAAAAGCCAACACGCTTTTCATGTTTTATTTGTTCATGTGACACGAACACAAGAGCTTTTTGTTTTAAATATAATTGCCAAAAAAGGCTTCAACATACAGAATACGTTCTGGCAATCTGCACATTTCCTTCTCTGCTCGACTCCACAAAGATTTTATAAAAGCTTCTTATTAATCAATGACACTCAGTTTTCTATACACTGATGAAAAAAAAACAGATAAAAGGTCGAAAGAATAAGTGGCTTGGGACTGATGGGTCCCATGGCTTTCCACCAGTAAGGTTCTCCTTACTTCATGTATGGACCTTAAAAAAAAAAATCGGCTAGAAAATAGAAATTGATTGCCATGCTTAAAATCAATAAATTACATCATTGTAGTGTACAAGGGCCAGGATGGTAGGAGTCAATTTTGATGGACTTTACGCTCATTAACTAGCAATGTTTGTGTCACTATGTTTTGTACACAAACGCACCAGATGCGAGAAATGAAACAAGCTTAATTAGAAGCACAGTTTAAAAGATATGATGCAGTAACCATGAGACAAATCTGGCTGTCCTGATGAAAGGTTATCGGCTTCAACTGTTAACTATTTTTCAACACAGATGCTGTTAAACTTCTCCCATTTTTTCCACAAATTGAATGCTGAAAGTGACATGGAAACCCTACCATGCAGCTAAGTGATAGCTTTTATAATGACACATTTAACACTGACAAAGTAAACTAAGATGTGACGCTGAGCCATACAAAACAGGATGATTCCAGTTCAAGCCCGGGTTGCTGCAGAGATAGCTATCAGGGAGGTGGCAGTCAGAATATATTTAATTGCATAATTTCTTTAGGAAGAAGAAAACAAGTGGAATTGTTTCTATCTGTTCAGAATCCAACAACCATTGCCAAACAATAGTCATTCTAAATTATCAGATGAGCACTGAGTCAGGTTATTTCACTGTCCATTGTCTCATGTTCTTATTAAACGCGTGGCCCAGCCTCGTGACAGAGGTGGGATCTGATTTCTTGGGCATTGAAATGGGGACTGAGAAAAGGGATAACAAGGTGTACAGCTAGATGAACACAACAGGCCAAGCAGCAGAGGAGCAGGAAAGCTGATGTTTTGGGTCTGGACCATTCTTCAAAAGTGGGGGAGGGGGGAGGGGATGGAAAATGGAAAATAGATAAAAGGAGCATATAGGTGGAGAGGAGACGGACTGGTTAATAAGGTGGGGATGGAGCCAGTAAAAGGTGAGTGTAGGTGGGGAGTTAGGATGGGGGTTGGTCAGTCAAAGGAAGACGGACAGGTCAAAGAGGCGGGGATGAGGCTGCTAGGGATTGAGGTGGGAGAAAGGATGGACAGGTCAGGGAGGCAGACATGATCTGGGCTTGTTTTGGGATGAGGTCAGGGAAGGGGAGATTTTGAAGCTTGAAGTCCGCATTGATACCATTGGGCCACAGCATTCCCAAGTGAAATATGAGGTGCTGTTCCTGCAATCTTCGGGTGGCATCGTTGTAGCACTGGAGGTAGCCCATGATGGACATGTTGTCCAAGGAGTGGGAGGTGGAGTTGAAGTGGTTTGCGACTGGGAGGTACAGTTGCTTGTTGTGAGCAGAGCGTAGGTGTTCCACTAAGCGGTCTCCAAGCCTCCACTTGGTTTCCCCGATGTACAGGAGCCGCATCGGGAACAGCAGATACAGTATACCACATTAGCAGTGATCTACCTGCATTTCATTCAATCTAGTCTACTATTCACTGTTCACAATGTGATCTCATCTACATTGGAGAGACGAAGTGCAGGCTAGGTGACTGCTTTGCAGAACACCCACATTCTCTCTACAAACAAAAAAAAACAAGCTTCCAGTTGCCTGCCACTTCAATACACCACACTGTTCCCACAATATTTCTGTCACAGCCCTGCTGCAATGGTCCAGCAAGACTGTGTAAACTCAATTAACAGCATCTCATTTTCCCCTTGTGGATCCTGCAGCCTCTAAGAATCAACATCAAGTTCAATAACTTTAGAACCTGATTCCATTCTTCCATGGTTGTTACCCACCCTCACACCCAGTCCTGATAATGACACGCTTTTAGCGCAGACTATCCACTTTCACCCGACAGTCATACAGCACGGAAATAGACCCTTTGGCTCAACTCATTCAAGCCAACCAGATATGTGGGGAGGCAATGGCCTAGTGGTATTATCGCTGGAGTGTCAATCTAGAGATCAAATAACATTCTGGGTTCAATCCTGCAGGGCAAATAGTGGAATTTGAATTCAAATGGAGGAAAAAAACAGAATTAAGAATCTAGTGATAACCATGAATCTGCTGATGGTCAGAAAAACCCGTCTGGTTCAATAGTGTTGTTTAGGGAAGGAACCTGCCATCCTTCCCTGGTCTGGCCTATGTGTGACACCAGACACACAAACGTGATTGACTCTCCACTGCCTCCGAGCAATCAGGCATGGGTAATAAGTGTTGCCTAAAAGTCTCGCCCTTATCTGTGAATGGGATTTTTTTTTAAAGAAGAAAATCCCATTTGCAAGCATTTGGTCCATATCCCTCTCAATGCTTCCTAATCATGTGGTTTGCCACACCATTCTTTGTTACCCTCACATCTCATTATCACTTGTACAGCTTTTTCTTCTTTTCTGGCCTGCTTTCCAAAAATCCTACCCCCTTCATCTCTCCACCGCGCCCCCACCACACGTCCACCTCTCCTACCAGTTTCTCCGAGTTCCTTTCGGTTCTGATGAAGTGTCACTGGACTTGAAACATTAACTCCACTTTCTTCCCAGACCTGAGTTTCTCCATCAATGTCTGTTTTCTTTACCCTCGATGCCTAGCTTGTTTGAGAAGACAGAATGCTGAATTTTAATCAGGTAACTTCGGCTGTCAACAATGCACTTAGTAACAATAATCACCCTTATGCCATTTTGTTACAGATCTGGCTCAAAAGGTAGAAGACAGGAGGTAATGGTGGACGGTTGCTTGGCAGACTGGAGGCCTGTGACTACTGGTGTGTCACAAGAGTCCGTGCTGGGTCCACTGCTTTTTGTCACATGCAAATCATTTAGATAAGTGAATATAAGAGGTATGGTTACTAAGTTTGCTGACGACACTAAAATTGGAGGTGTAGTAGGCAGTGAAGGTGGTTACCACACAGTACAACACAATCTTGATCTGATGGGCCAATGAGCTGAGGAGTGGCAAATGGAGTTTAATTTAGATAAATGTGAGGTGCTGCATTTTTGAAAGGCAAAGCAGGGTAAGACTTGTACACTTAACATTAAGGTCCCAAGGAGCATTGCTGAACAAAGAGAACATGGAGTGCAGGTTCATAGTTCCTTGAAAGTGGAGTCATGGATAGATAGGATAGTGAAGGTGTTTGGTATGCTTGCCTTTATTGGACAGTGCATTGAGTACAGGAGTTAGGTGGTCATGTTGCGAACGTACAGGACATCGGTTAGGTCACTTTTGGAATACTGTGTTCAATTCTGGTCTTCCTGCTATTGGGGCAAGTGGGACTAGATTGATTTTGGATATCTGGTCAGCATAGATAAATTGGACCAAATATTCTGCTTCCATACTGTACATCTGACTCTAAACTGCAACTTCTCACTGCACCACTTCTAAAAAGCACCAAGGATCACGTAATGGCACAAGTTGCTCTCAAATGGAGATGGGCTTCACATCTGATTCTGCCCTACATCTTGCCTTAGCCAACATTGCTCAGCCTCCCAATAAGACTCTGCCCATTGCATTTGGATTCTTTACAATTTGAAAAGAAAGGGATGATTAAATTATCATCTAGATTTATGCATTATGATCCCAGCTGATCTTGTTCCTAGACAAGTCAGATCTCAGAATGAAATCTGGCCAAATAGATTGTGTTTTGTTTTTAAAAGAGATTCAATGGTTGCATTTCAGCAACAGGCATTGTTGCAGATATTGTTTCAACAATAAAACAGATGTTTATTAAGCAAAAGAAATGAAGATAAAATAGAATATTCCAATACACTCACTTATGCACATATCCAAAGAGTTTCAAATCACAGTAAAAGTAAAATCTCACTAACTCCAAAATAAGCCTTTACAAGATTTAAAACAAAACACTATTTGTCAGTGCCCAGCAACATCACACATACATAGTAGCGTCCTTCTCTCTAACACCTCCATTAGGTTTAAGGTAACTGTGATTTTTAACTCCTGGACTGGAACATCTGGTAGGTTCAGAATAAAAGGTTGTTTCCTTTTAAGCTTAAAGCATACTAAGTCTAAAAATTTCTAACAGAAACCTTGAGGTGTAATTGTCTATCTTACTAGGTCATTAAATCCTAAACCAAACAAAAACATATCAGGCTGCCAAAGTAGCCCCCAAACTGGTTTAAAAGAAATCACCATGACTATACAAATACTTAACAGTTAGCTATTAACTTCAGACAAAAAATTCATACGTTACTTGCTCAATTCAAAATACAAACTCTCAATAAATGTTACGTATATGTAACATTCCAGATATCTGAACGATAGGAGTGATAGTGCACTGACATTGTCAACAGAGCAAACAGATGAGAAAAATATTGCACCAACTGTATTTTTACAACCATACATATTTCATAGATTAAACCCTTGTAAAAGGAATTGTGGAATAGAAGAGTAAGGAAAGGTTCAGACACACTTCTAGACTATTATACCAGGTTTATACAATTCTCACCATTCACTTCTGAAAGTGATGGCATTTCACTCATGAATCCAATAGGGAATTCACAAGGAACGTATTCACTTGGGAGAGTGGTTAGATTGGGGAATTTGGTACCATAAACAGTAATGGAGCATGATGCATGCATTTAAAGGAGAAACTAAATAAATAAAAAGATTAAATGATAGCTGGTCATTTGAGGAGAATTCAAAAGTGGTTCATGTGGGCCTGCATTGATGTATTTGGCTTTGTGGCCAGCTTCACTAACTTCTATATATTCATTAGGAATCTCAATTGTAGACATGTTTATACAGAGATAGGAATAAAAGTTAGAAATTCTTGATAGCAGGAGGCATCACGTTCTGCTTAACAACAAGGTTTGAAGGCACCTAAAACAACTTTGCTGCAATATTTATGCCAATTCACTTATACACTATTTTTGAGACAACCAAAGTCAACAAGGTCACTGAAAAAGACTGAAAAGATACAACTTCCTTTAAAAAGGTGTGCACCTACAGGAAAACTATTACAGTGACAACAATGGAGCAGAAACCTCCCAAAATTATAACAGGATTGGTGTGGAACAAAAACAGAAATTGCTGGAAAAACTAGCATTGTTTAGTGGTATCTGTGGAGACAAATCAGAGTAAGTGTTTCAGGACCAGTAACCCTTCTTCAGAATAGTTTACATGGGACTGGGACATGAACATTAGGGCTTTGGATGAACTTAAATTTTCTCAATAATGAGATTTTTGTATTGCACTAACATAGTTGTTGGGCTAATCCATGATAACGGAGGAAGTTTTTTTACAGCTGGTTGAATTACTGAAATGGGAACAAATAACGTCCATAACTGTGACTTCACTAGAACTGATACACTTCTAACCATGAACCTTGGTTTCAACTGGCACCTTTAGCAAATAAGGCAATTGCTTTAACTTCAAAACAGGTATACGCTTAAGTGTCAGAGATAATGGGAACTGCAGATGCTGGAGATTCCAAGATAATAAAATGTGAGGCTGGATGAACACAGCAGGCCAAGCAGCATCTCAGGAGCACAAAAGCTGACGTTTCGGGCCTAGACCCTTCATCAGAGAGGGGGATGGGGGGAGGGAACTGGAATAAATAGGGAGAGAGGGGGAGGCGGACCGAAGATGGAGAGTAAAGAAGATAGGTGGAGAGGGTGTAGGTGGGGAGGTAGGGAGGGGATAGGTCAGTCCAGGGAAGACGGACAGGTCAAGGAGGTGGGATGAGGTTAGTAGGTAGCTGGGGGTGCGGCTTGGGGTGGGAGGAAGGGATGGGTGAGAGGAAGAACCGGTTAGGGAGGCAGAGACAGGTTGGACTGGTTTTGGGATGCAGTGGGTGGGGGGGAAGAGCTGGGCTGGTTGTGTGGTGCAGTGGGGGGAGGGGATGAACTGGGCTGGTTGAGGGATGCAGTGGGGGAAGGGGAGATTTTGAAACTGGTGAAGTCCACATTGATACCATATGGCTGCAGGGTTCCCAGGCGGAATATGAGTTGCTGTTCCTGCAACCTTCGGGTGGCATCATTGTGGCAGTGCAGGAGGCCCATGATGGACATGTCATCAAGAGAATGGGAGGGGGAGTGGAAATGGTTTGCGACTGGGAGGTGCAGTTGTTTGTTGCGAACTGAGCGGAGGTGTTCTGCAAAGCGGTCCCCAAGCCTCCGCTTGGTTTCCCCAATGTAGAGAAAGCCGCACCGGGTACAGTGGATGCAGTATACCACATTGGCAGATGTGCAGGTGAACCTCTGCTTAATGTGGAATGTCATCTTGGGGCCTGGGATGGGGGTGAGGGAGGAGGTGTGGGGACAAGTGTAGCATTTCCTGCGGTTGCAGGGGAAGGTGCCGGGTGTGGTGGGGTTGGAGGGCAGTGTGGAGTGAACAAGGGAGTCACGGAGAGAGTGGTCTCTCCGGAAAGCAGACAGGGGTGGGGATGGAAAAATGTCTTGGGTGGTGGGGTCGGATTGTAAATGGCGGAAGTGTCGGAGGATAATGCGTTGTATCCGGAGGTTGGTAGGGTGGTGTGTGAGAACGAGGGGGATCCTCCTCATCCCACCTCCTTGACCTGTCCGTCTTCCCTGGACTGACCTATCCCCTCCCTACCTCCCCACCTACACCCTCTCCACCTATCTTCTTTACTCTCCATCTTCGGTCCGCCTCCCCCTCTCTCCCTATTTATTCCAGTTCCCTCCCCCCATCCCCCTCTCTGATGAAGGGTCTAGGCCCGAAACGTCAGCTTTTGTGCTCCTGAGATGCTGCTTGGCCTGCTGTGTTCATCCAGCCTCACATTTTATACGCTTAAGTGTTTCAGTTTTACATATTGAAACTGATTGACAGTCTGGATCACTTTTTACAGCACAAGGTCACTGCTAAAATCTCCTAGTAATTTTGCCGACATTTGTTAAATGCTGAAGAAAATTCTAAATTCAGAAGCATCGTCTCATTGTTTTTGTTTTGCTTTATGCTAATTCTGTATTGATACTATTTGACCAGTTTGGGAGAAATAGCATGGAGAACAAATGAAACTGATTTCTACAGATGCTGTGAGAATGAGCAGCCTGCAAAAAGTGATGTTTAATCCAAGTAAATCGGTCAGGGAATGCAAATGTTAAACTTGGAAATTTCCAAACAACACAAGCAGCGAAGTTTGAATTGAGGGGGCGCACCAACCAGGTGGAAACAAGTGTTCAGGGTGGTGCCTGCAAGCCAGGTACGCCATGTACTCACTAGGTTACATTGATATTGAAAAAAGATGCCAGCTCCGTTCAGAGATAGTGGGAACTGCAGATGGAGAATCTGAGATAACAAGGGGTAGAGCTGGATGAACACAGCAGGCCAAGCAGCAGAGGAGCAGGAAGGCTGCTTGGCCTGCTGTGTTCATCCAGCTCTACACCTTGTTATCTCAGATTCTCCAGCATCTGCAGTTCCCACTATCTCTGAACGGAGCTGGCATCTTTTTTCAATATCAATGTAACCTAGTGAGTACATGGCGTACCTGGCTTGCAGGGACCACCCTGACTGCTGCCCCCTTCAATTCAGACTTCACTCCCTGTGTTTGGAAATTTCCCAAGTTCAACATTTGCATTCCCCGACCGATTTACTTGGATTGAATATCACTTTGGCCGCTCGTTCTCACAGCATCTGTAGAAATCAGTTTCATTTGTTCTCTATGCTATTTCTCCCAAACTGGTTCAGAGCAGGCTGTGGCACTGGAAAGAAGTTTATACAAGAGATTAAATTCCCAGGGAAGAAGCAGCAACCTCCACCCAGAAAACTATTTCCGGATCTAACTCTCTTGGAAAGAGAGTGGACGGTGCAACAGAAGAGAACAAAACTGCAAACATCATCAAACAGGCCTCCGCTCAGGGAGACTACGGGGGGAGGGGTGGTATTAAAAAGTGAGAGCTTAGCGACGGCAGGAACTTCTTCCTGAGGCGTTCGGAGAGCGGGGTGGAGAGAATTCAGCCTTGCACAGAGGGGAGGAAAAACAAAATAAATAAAATACCGAGTAACATAGATCCGCGTGAAGTACTTACCACCGCTGGGGAATGGGCTGCCCCGACAGCCCGCGGTGACACGTCTCCTTTTCCCCACCACCGGGCCAGCCGCTTCCCGATGACCACTGCAGCTACCGACAGCCCGCCGAATAAATAGTGTCGAGCTCAGTGTTTTATTTTTGTCGCTGGGGTTGGGATAAAACGAGGAGGTTGGCTATGAAGCTCCACCTTCACCGACCTGTTCTCCCACCTCTGAGAGCTCGAGGCGCCTCTCTGGCCACTACCAAACTTTTCATCCTCCTTTTACAGGGCGTGTACTGCTCTCTCCATGATCCTATTAAACATCTTTTTTTTATATACGTTCCAAATAAAAGGCACAGATGGGAGGCCGATAAATGGTAAGCGATCTAGACGCCGTACTTATTATATTGCACCGAATAAAATGATTATTTGAAAAATAAAGCTGTCATTTGGGAACGAAGTGTTTAAGCGATGAAAGGGATTCGAATTACTAAATAATTAAAGTTGTAATAGCATTATACAGCTGCTGTGTAAAGACATTTGCAGGTACCAGTTCTGTACTAACATGTCCCTTAATTTTTCCCCTAACTTGATGGACCAAGACCTTTGCAGTTTTGTTTGTTGGTGGCGGTTATTCGTGTGCCTCGCGCGCCACCTAGTGACAGGTTTGTCACGGAGCTCCGCCCATTCGATCCATCCTCGCACCACAGGTGCTCGAGACCCACCTGAGGTCAGTCAGAAGTACATTGCTAAAACTATCCACAGGAACAAAATGTTTAAGGCCAATTTTTTTTTGTTTCATACATATTCGTTATTAGGAATGCAAGCCTCGCTTGGAAGGCCAACATTTGTTGCCCTTGAGATGGTGGTGGTGGTGATGAGTTGCCTTCTTGGCTTGTTGTCCATATGGTCTAAATCCACCCACAGAGGGGTTAATGGAAAGAGTTTCATGTTTTTTAATTATGTACTGACAAATATCTTCCAAGGCAAGGTTGGCAACAGGAACTTGCAAACAGTAGTAGTTCCCAAGATAACAAAGTGTGGAGCTGGATGAACACAGCAGGCCAAGCAGCATCTTAGGAGCACAAAAGCTGACGTTTTGGCCTCGACCCTTCATCAGAAAAGGGGGAGGGGGAGGGGGAGAGGGTGGATCAAAGATGGATAGAGGAGAAGATAGGTGGAGAGGAGACAGACAAGTTAAAGGGGCGGGGATGGAGCCTGTAGAGGTGAGTGTAGATGGGGAAGGGATAGGTCTGTTGTCATTGGCCTAGGTGTTAGAAGTGATAGATTTGAAAGCCACTGTTGGAAGACTTTGCAAGTTTACAAAACAGAGGAAAGTTGTTCAACCCAACATGTCTGTCAGCCAGATTTGTCAACTAAATCCCACATTTTAGCGCTTGAGCCATTGCCTTGTAAGTAATGGAAATTCAAATATATATAGAATCATACAGACTCTTTGGTCCAACTTGTCTGTGCTGACGAAGTTTCCCAAACTATATCAATCCCCATTTGCCGGCAATTGGCTCATATCCTTCTAAACCTTTCCTATTCATGTATCTATCCAAATGTCTTTTAAATGTTGTAACTCTAAACATTTTTTAAAATTAAGAGTTTCTGCCTTCACCATCCTTTCAGGCTGTGAGCACTCTCTCAATCCCTGCTCCCCACCCATGGTTATTAATTGTAGCATACTTCTGGGAAGTCCCATTTAACCACAATTGCAGGTCTACATGGTTCATGTCCAGCTTTGTGAAGGACAGCCACCCTGCCAGTTTTGCATATAAGTACTCTCTACTCTTTGGATAAACTGGATGGTCATCTAGCTGCAAAAAGAAGTTTACATTTTGTTTGAAACCCCAACAAAGATGAACCAACCCATCAGACTTCACAATTGGTACAACCAGTGCTGTTCATTCCACAAACTGGATTGGTTTGACGATTTCTTCCCTTTCCAGTTTCCTGATTATGTTCTGTACTTCTACATGTAAGGCAAATGACATTCAGCAGGCCTTGTAGAATCATGGAATTGCTTCCTGATCAACAGGTAAGGTTGGTTTGGCTCCTTTGATAGTCCCTAGATATTCCTGAAAAGCTGCTTGGTATTTAATTAAGACTTCACTCAGGCAGCCATTTTCTAATTGAAAAATATTGAATCAATCAAGTTGAACCTTTTTTATCAATATCGTCCCATCAAGGTTTAGCCCTGAGCCTTTTTACTACAATCAAATGTAACTGAACCAGCTGCTTCTTATAAAAGACTGCAACTTAAGTTGTACCCTTAATTTGTAGAGGTTACTCGATTATAGGATCTCAGCCTAGGTCAAGGTCTTAATCAAACTCAAGGATTGGAGTCCAGAATGAATTTTGGCCAAGACTGGTTGTGTAATCACTGATAGAGCCACACTATTATCAACCTCCATTAGAACTGAGTGACCATATAACCAGATGTTTATTCTGATTGGCTCTGATTTGGATGTTGCTAAGCAATTTCACTGTTCCAAACCAGCTGTAGATAGACTTTCCAGGATGTGCAGTGTCCTGGATATTGATCTATGAGTTCTCTTAATCAATCCAGGGACTCTCTTGTCTCAAGTCTGCATACCAGCAGCAACTATAAATGGGTTGCCAGCTTGGATCCTGAGGAAATTTCAACCATTTGGCCAAGGCTTGGCTTTGTTCTGTGGCTTTGCGGTAGGCTGACCTGGAGTCCCTCTGTTCAGGATATGCCTTGAATGAGGCTATGCAATTACCTTCATTCAAATAATGTTCCCCAAGTTTGGTCTGCCTGATTAAGGGGTCCACTTCTTTTGGAATTCCCTGTAACTGATAAGCTGCACTTTCCATATTTGCTAATGATAAAGCCAGTTGTAGTGCCTGTTGAAGTCCAGTTGTGCATCAGCTAGTAGGCACTTTTGTGTGGTTACATCATTAATCTCACATACCAAACGGTGTCTCAGCATCTAATTTAAGATTAAAACAAAGTCACGTGCCTCCGCTAGCCATCTTAACCACATCAAAAATCCTAGTACAGATTATCCTGGTTCTCAAATAACCAAGTAAAACTAATAGTGCTTTGGGATTAGAGGGGGCTTGACGTCATAATATACCTTAGCCAAATCCATCAACTCTGAAAAGTTTTTTGTATCTAATGCCTCAGGTAACATCAGGGTCCTAATAACCAACAAGGCTGCAAGTCCACAAGCTGTCGGAGAATTATTCATTGCTTTTCATCTGTTATTTGCCTGAAAAAATAAAGCATGTTTCCACATCCTGACCCAGTCTTCCACAACAGAATCAAATGAATCAAGTTTCCTAAAAAGCGGCATGATGCCAGAAATGTTTAACCCAACTTAAGAATGATTATTGCGAGCAAATTTCTTCAGGGGCATGTTTTTCTCTCATTGCAACTGAAATAACTACACAAAGGCCAGTATCCCGTCACCAAGTCACCCTTAATTTATACGTGCGTAGTACATGACGGTAATCTAGCTGACTGAGAGTTGGCTCTGAGAGTGAACAGAACTCTGGCACTCCTGTTTAATTTTTTTTCCCATTAATGTATTCTTTTCTTCTTCTTCTTCCTCCTGCACTATCACTGCAGAGCAGCAGTGCTTATTTTTTTCCACACAACCTGTGTTGTGTGCTTGATTCATTTGAATCTGTTGTATATGCGCAGTGACTCAGTGAAGGCACCCTGTGCAAAAAACTTATTTCAATATTTCCACCATCAGGAAACCAGCCATGTGGCCAGTGAACCAGATACAACTAAAGCCTGATATGGGCAAAAAAAATTGTAGATGCTGGAATCTAAGGAAGCCCTGAAGAAGGGTTATACCCAAAACATTGACTTCTCCTTTCCTCCAGATGTGGCCTGGCCAGCTGTGCTCTTCCAGCTACCTGTTTGTCTACCTCAAGAAAGTTGAAATCCCCTGGCATAATTACCCGATTATTACTCATACATTACTACTCTGTGAACATATTTGTCTATTTGTCACTGACTCTTTGGAAGTCTATAACACGCTCTGAGTAAAGTAGCTGCCCCCTTAACATTCCTAAGTTCTACCTATAAAGCCTCATTTGAGGACTCTTCCAAGACATCATCTCTCTGTGTCACAATAATTGACTCCTGAATCAATAATGATTCACACCACCCTTTTTATACCCTCAAGTCTCACCTAAACATCCAAGAGCTTGGTATATTAAGTTACCAGTCCAGCCCTTCCCTCAACCGTGTTTCTGTGATGGCAACAATATCATACCCATGTGTCAATCCGTGCCATTAACTCATCAGATCAGTCGTGACATTTTATGCAATATAATGATATTACTCAGGATATGGGTATGTTTATGAACCAAGATGTGATTCATTTTAGTAGACAAAATCAAATTGTTAAACAAAAACGAAATCTTTAATATATTTCACTCAAACAAAAACTGTCAACTGGAAGTTTCTGCTGTAGCTCAACCAGCCAGGTAATTACTGATCTTCTGAAACCCAAAAAGTGTCTAATCACAAATTGAAAATCCTGATGCACAGATAATTTTCTTTCAACAGCCTGAATGTTTAGCAGTGGCAAACTGATGTTTTCAAAGACCTTGCATTGCAAGCTAACTTGCCTGACACTAATCATCTGTAAGGAAGGAGGATTCCATCCTGTGTAGGCCTTGACATGGTTCTGTAATGCTCTTTCACATTGAAGACGATAGTCTACCAAAACTAAACTCAGAATATTGGACCAAAGATGAAATCAGAACATTTAAGATGTTATTTTTAAATCTTATTCATATATAGTATAAAGTGACAAAATGTCCAAAAGACCATGAGAGGCTATGATCAATTGGACAGCCCAGTTATCGGACAATTCTATACAATGTTTGAAATGTAAACTTGATTAGAACTGAGCCTAGGATGGTGAATGAGACACAACCAACCTGGACTTTGAGAGTCTTCAGTTAGATCATAATTAGTTAATCTATAACATAGAATCTTGAGAAATAAGTTGGTAACTTCCACAGTTAAGAATTAAACATGTATCAGCAAAATATCTTTTCAATGTGAACGTATTTGGAGACAGGATACCAGTAATCAGTCCCTTGAAAGTTCACCTTCTTTATTCAGATTTAGATGCAAGTGGCGCAAAAAGTGGTACAAGTTGGCAGTAAAAGACCAAAGTACTGCAGACAAATTCGGGTATGTTAAGATACTTAGCCAATGTTTCAATGGGTTTTAACTTCCAGAATTGTAATATTATACATGAGTGAGAATAATACTAATTGCATAGTGCAAGTATCATACAAGATTTAGAACTGATGCCAAAGATAAAAGAAAAGTAAATCTGGATATCAGAGTTTACATATTTTCAGTGAAGTTTCATTCAAAGCAATTGAGATGCTGGCCTGCATCCCACAGAACTATTCAACATTTTTAAAAAATTGAAAAATGCCATTTCATCATTGCTGAGGTCTCATTTAAAATACTGTATCCAATTTTGAAATGACATTTGAAGATGTTTTCTGCCAAGGTGTCCATGAATTTTCTCTTGCTTCTCCCAGTAGAAAGCATGGTCTCAGTGGGTGGGCCATGTTGCTAATAGGTGAGATCCAAGGCATCAAAACCACAAGGGACAAGCTAAATAGACAAGTCGCACTTTTCCTGTCTGACTTTTTCCTATGACCTTGTGTTGATTATGGTTGACTTCCTTAAAGTTTAATATGACTTCTATTTATCACCCATGATTTAACATTTCAAAATGACTGCAATAAAGATAGAAAAATCTTTAGGTAGATTGTGGGGCCTAAATAACTTCTGCCTTATATTTACCATCTCCTATTCTACTTGAATTTTCCCCATTTGTATTAGGTTGATTGAATTCATCCATCAAAATAACTTTGCAGCTCACATATTCTTCTCGTCTCTTTACAATGAACCATCTTCAGTCAGCTAACTAACATCAGTGACCTGCTTTATGAATAATTGTCAAATTAGGGCATATCATTAGAAATATTAAATAACAAGTCACTCTCAATTAAGACCAATTCCCTGCTATCTAGGAGTTGACAAGGTTGAGAGTTTTTTTTTTAATTCATTTAATAGTTGTGGGCATTGCTGGCTGGTGAGCATTTATTGCCTATCCCTAGTTGATCATGAAGATGGTAGTGAGCTGCCTTCTTGAATCATTGCGGTTTACCTGCTGTGGGTTGATCCACAATGACATTAGGAAGGGAATTCCAGGATTTTGAACCAGTGACAGTGAAGGAATGGTGATATATTTCAAGTCAATATGGTGAGTTGCTTGGAGAATTTGGACGGTGGTGGTGTTCCCATATATCTGCTGCCCTTGTCATTCTAGATGGAAGTGGTTGTGGGTTTGGAAGGCACTGTCTGAGGATTTTTGGTGAATTTCTGCAGTGCATCTTGTAGATAGTACACATTGCTGCTACTGAGCATCGGTGGTGGAGGGAGTGGATGCTTGTGGATGTAGTGCCAATTAAACAGGCTGTTTTGTCCTGGATGGTGTCAAGCTTCTTGAGTGTTGTCAGGGCTGCACTCATCCAGGCAAGTGTGGAGTATTCCATCACACTCCTGACTCATGTCTTGTAGATGGTGGACAGCCTTTGAGGAATCAGAAAGTGAGTTACCTGCTACAGTATTCCTAGCTCCCTGACCTGCTCTTGTAGCCACTGTATTTATGTGGTGATTCGTTGAGTCTCTGGTCAATGATAACTCCCAGGATGCCAGTAGTGAGGGATTCAGTGATGGTAACACCATTGAATGTCAGGGGGTGGTGGTCAGAGCCTGGTATTTGTGTGACGCAAATGTCACTTGCCACTTGTCAGCCCAAGCCTGGATATTGTCCAGGATAACAAGGTGTAGAGCTGGCTGAACACAGCAGGCCAAGCGGCATCATGGGAGCAGGAAAGCTGACGTTTAGGGCCTAGACCCTTCTTCAGAAATGTCTAGATCTTGTTGCAAGTGAACAAGATCTAGACGTTTCTGATGAAGGGTCTAGGCCCTAAACGTCAGCTTTCCTGCTCTCAAGATGCCGCTTGGCCTGCTGTGTTCAGCCAGCTCTACACCTTGTTATCCTGGACAATATCCAGGTTTGGGCTGACAAGTGGCAAGTGACATTTGCGTCACACAAATACCAGGCTCTGACCACCACCCCCTGACATTCAATGGTGTTACCATCACTGAATCCCCCACTATCAGCATCCTGGGAGTTATCATTGCTTCAGTATCTGAGGAGTCAAGAATAGTTCTGAACATGGTGAAATCATCAGAGAACATCCCCACCTGATTTTATGAAGGACGGAATGTCATTGATGAAGCAGCTGAAGATGGTTAGGCCTGGGACACTACCTTGAGAAACTGCTGCAGGGATGTCCTGGAGCTGAGATTACTGACCTTCAACAACCACAACCACCATCTTATGTGCCACGTATGACTCCAACGAGTAGAGAGTTTGCACCCTGATACCTGTTGATTTCAGTTTTGCTACTGCTCCTTGATGCCACACTGAGTCAAATGGGTCCTCAATATTAAGGGCTGTTACTCTTACCTCACCTCTGAAATTCATCTCTTTCATCCATGTTTGAACCAAGGCTGTAATGAGGCCGGGAGCTGAGTGGGCCTGGCTGAACCCAAACTGGGCATCACTGAGCAGGTTATTGCTGAGTGGGTGCTGCTTGAAAGCACTGTTGATGACATCTTCCATCATTTTACTGATGATGGAAAGTAGACTGATGGGGCTGTAATTGGCTTTTTATTGAACAGGACACACTTGGGCAATTTTCCACATTGTCAGGTAGATACCACTGTTATAACTGTACTGGAGCAGCTTGACTGGGGGAGAGGCAAGTTCTGGAGCACAGGTTTTCAGTACTATTGCTGGAATATTGTCAGGGCTCATAGCCTTTGCAGTATAGTGTCTCCAACTATTTCTTGTTATCATGTGGAGCGAATCGAATTGGCTGTAGACTGGTATCTGTAGTGCTGGGATCCACTGGAGGAGGCCAAGATGGATCATCGACTCAGCACTTCTGGCTGAAGAGTTCCGCAAAAGCTTCAGCTTTATGTTTTGCACTGATGTGCTGGGCTCTTCCATCATTGAGGATGAGGATATTTGTATGGGCCTCTTCCTCCAGTGCGTTGTTTAATTGTCCACCACCCTTCATGACTGGATGTGGCAGGGCTACAAAACTTAGATCTGATCCATTGTTTGGATCGCTTAGCTCTATTACTTGCTGCTTTTGCTGTTTGGTGGCTTCACCAGGTTGATGGCATAGCTTCAGATATGCCTGAGGCTGCACCTAGCATATCCTCCTGCACTCTTCATTGAACCAGGATTGAACCCCAGGCTCAATAGTAATGGTTGACTGGGGGATATTGCCAGGCGTTGAGGTTACGGATTGTGCTGGAGTACAGTTCTGCTTCTGTTGATGGCCCACTGCACCTCATGGATGCCCAGTCTTAAGTTGCTAGATCGGTGCAGTTTGACCCACTTATCATGGTGATAGTGTCACCGAACACCGAAGACAGGACTTCTTCTGCACAATGGTCACTCTTACTGATACTGTCATGGACAGATGAAACTGCAGCTGGCAGGTTGGTAAGGATCAAGTATGCTTTTCCCTCTTATTGGTTACCTCACCACCTGCTGCAGACCCAGTCTAGCAGCTATATCGTTTAGGACGTGACCAATTCGATCTGCAGTACTGTTGCCGAGCCACTCTTGGTGGTGGACATTGAAATCCCCTACCCAGGGTACCTTTTGTGCCCTAGCCAGCCTCAGTGCTTCCTCCAAGTGCTGTTCAACATGGAGGAGTACTGATTCATAAGCTGAGGGAGGACAGTTTGTGGTAATCAGCACCAGTTTTTGTTTCATGCAGCCGTCTGCTTCATCCCAGCCTCACCATAAAACCAGCGGACAAGGGAGGTGCAGTTGTAGTATGGCGCACTGACCTCTACGTTGCTGAGGCCAGACGCCAGCTCTCTGATGCCTCCTCGATCATGACCCCAACCCTGACCACCAAAGTGTCATCTCCCAAACCATCCACAACCTCATCGCTTCAGGTGACCTCTCACCCATAACCTCATTGTTCCCCAACCTTTCATGGCCTGCTTCCATCTCCTTCCCAAAATCCACAAACCTGACTGCCCTGGTCGACCCATTGTCTCTGCCTGCTCCTGCCCCATCAAACTTATCTCTGCTTATCAGGACTCTATTTTCTCCCCCTTGGTTCAGTAACTTCCCACCTTGGACTGTGACACCACCCACACTTTCCATATACTCCAAAACTTCTGATTCCCTGGTCCCCAACACCTCATCTTTACCATGAACATCCAGTCCCTATACACTTGCATTCCACATGCAGATGGCCTAAAGGCCCTCCACTTCTTCCTGTCCCACAGGCCCAACCAGTCCTCCTCCACTGACACTCTCATGCACTTAGCTGAACTTGTCCTCACCCTTAACAACTTCTCTTTCCATTCCACACATTTCCTACAGACAAAAGGGGTAGCCATGGACACCCACATGGGCCCAAGCTATGCCTGCCTCTTTGTAGATTACGTGGAACAATCCCTCTGTGGTAGCTCCACTGGCCCTAAACCCCACCTCTACCTCCGTTACATCAATGAATGTATCATAACCGCCTCATGCTCCCACGAGGAGCTTGAACAGTTCATCCACTACACCAACACATTCCACCCCAACCTTAAGTTCACCTGGACCATCTCTGATACCTCTCTCTCCTTCCTAGACCTCTGTATTTCCATCTCTGGCAACCACCTGGAAACCGATATCCATTTCAAGCCTACAGACTCCTAGAATACACCTCTTCCCACCCACCTTCCTGCAAAAATACCGTCCCCTCTTCCTAATTGCTTGGCCTCCGCCGCATCTGCTCCCAGGATGAGACATTCCACTCCCGAACATCCCAGATGTCCTCATTTTTCAAGGACCACAACTTCCTCCCCTCGGTGATCAAGAACACCCTCGACCGTGTCTCCCGCATTTCCCTGACACCCCTTCCCCACAATAACAACCAAAGCAAAATCCACCTCATCCTCAAATACCACCCCACCAACCTCCAGATCCAACACATCATGCTCTGACATTTCCACCATCTGCAATCCGACCCCACCACCAAAGACATTTTTCCCTCCGCACCCTTATCTGCTTTCTGGATGGACCACTCTCTCCAGGATTGCCTTGTCCGTTCCACACTCCCCTCCAGCCCCAACATCCCCGGCACTTTTCCCTGCAACCGCAGGACGTGCTACACCTGCCCCTACACCTCCCCCTTCACAGGCCCCAAGAAGACTTTCCACATCAAGCAGATGTTCACCTGCACATCTGCTAATGTGGTATACTGTATTTGCTGTTCCAGATGTTGCAGCCTCTACATCGGGGAAATCAGCCAAGGGCTTGGGGACCGCTTTGTGGAACATCTATGCTGGATTCACAATAAACAACTGCACCTCCCAATCACAAACCATTTCAATTCCCCCTCCCATTCCTTAGACGACATGTCCATCCTGGGCCTCCTGCAGTGCCAAACGATGTCACCGTTGCAGGAACAGCAACTCATATTTTGCTTGGGAACCCTGCAGCCCAATGGTATCAATGTGGACTTCACAAGTTTCAAAATCTCCCCTCCCCCAACCACATCCCAAAACCAGCCCAGCTTGTCCCTGCCTCCCTAACCTGTCCTTCCACCTTTCCACTCGTCCAGTCTCAAGCCCCACCACCATCTCCTACCTAAGAGCCTCATCCCACCCCCTTGACCTGTCCTCCCTGGACTGACCTATCCCCTCCCTAACTCCCCACCTACACTCACCTTCACTAGCTCCACCTCAGCCTCTTTGACCAGTCTGTCTCCTCTATCCATCATCTATCTACCTCCCCCTATTTATTTCAGAACTCCCTTCCCCTTCCCCATTTCTGAAAAAGGACCTAGGCCTGAAGCGTCAGCTTTCCTGCTCCTCTGATGCTGTTTGTACTCCTGTGTTCTTCCAGCTCTACACCTTGTTAATCACAAGTTTTCATTGCCCATGTTTAACCCAAAGCCACGAGATTTCGTGGGGTGCGTGTCAATGTTGAGCACTTGCAGAGCAGCTCCGTCCCAACTGTATACCACTGTGCTGCCACCTCTGCTGTGTTTGTTCTGCCAGTGAGACAGGACATATCCAGGGATGGTGATGGTGGTATTTGTAAGGCATGATTGCGCAAGTATGACTGTCTTGATTAGTCAGAGACAGTTCTCCCAATTTTGGCACTAGCCCTCAGATGTTAGTGAGGAGGACTTTGCAGGGTAGGCAGGGCAGGCAGGGCTAACATAGCTGTTTAAGTTATCTTTTCTGGAGCCTAGGTCAGTGCAATGTGATCTGTCCAGTTTCATTTTTGAGACTGGTACAACTGAATGCTTGCTAGGCCATTTCACATTGCAAATGAAAATCAACCACATTGCTGTGGGTCTGGAAACACATATAAGCTAGAACATTAGTTGAGTTTCTGGATTAATAGTCTAGCAACAATACCACTAGGCCATCATCCTGTTAAAGCTTCTAAACTATGAGAATTATGGTCACAAGCTGGGAGAGCGCTACTGGATATCCAGCCAGATAGCAGGAGAATGACAACAGCAAACGTCTGCAAGATCTGTCCAGTACTGGACATCTGGGGTGTGCTACATGAAGACTATTGTTTGCATAAACAGTCACATATTTAATCAATTTAGCATTATCAATTAATTTTTGAAAGCAAAAATTGCACCTCCAACATTGTAAAGAATGAGGATTAACTTTTGTTATTTTTAAAATTTTGACTTAAGTTACAACACTTAGTTTACAACATGGATTTACACATTGCAGATATCTGTTGATTCATAGAAGTGAAATGGAAGGAAAGCAAAAGCTATGACAGAATACTGAAGCATAGTGGTAATATAAATCTGAATTAGGCTTTTTAAGACTAGATGGTAGCAAAGCACAAGGACCAAAAAAGACAGGGGCTCAATAATAATTGAAAATGGGAAGTGAGCAGGGTAAGATTCATTATTTTGAAATGCAGATTTCATTGAGCCTAAGCAGCCAGGAGGAAGAGTGAATTTGTATCTGATGTGTGAAAATTAGGAGTTCTTCCCTGATGAATACAGTCTAAGTGGCATCCAGTTGGAGGATAGTTAGAAATGGGCCATTTGGAAGCAAGCTTACTGGGACCTGCAGGTTAGGGATGGAGAAGAGGCAATACTGTCACTCTTGGTCTATAAACCCTGCAGAAAAGTCACTCATCAGTTTAATTGAGCCACTTTCAATTTCCATCAGCTGTCAGACTTCCTGAAGCCCAAGAAGCCTAGTTAACCAGCATTGTGGGGAACACAGGTAACAGAAGGCATACTAGCTCACTAAAAACATTTAAGAGGATTGATTGGTGTCTGGAATGCTGTTGAGTCTAAATGATTATCCTCCTACAAAATCCAGCATGGTGTGGTAGATATGTGTTGGGGTCAGATTTATCATTTGTGAAAGTTTAACCATTTTCTGTGGTTTTCAATTAAGTGCTGTGCTAGTCAAAAGCTGGACAACTATGTACATGTTAATACATTTGCTATTCAATTGGTACTCATCATTCAAAGTTAATCTTGATGTCGTGAGGTGAAGACTGCTTTGTGGCAAGTCCAAAGTAGAAATCAATGGCCAAATTTGCATTGACGATAAAACTACTGAAATGAAGATTCTATGGTTGCTAAAATTTAAAAATTGATCTCACTGTGAAATTTGACAGTGTTGTACGTATGCACTGATTGTGGCAAGCACTGAAAACTTTGTTTCTTCAAGTAGAACTCCTGAATTTTTAAAGCAATGATGTGGCATATCTGTGAACAGTCCTCAAAAGGTACATAAGGTTACAATTGTTATTAATTGGTGCAAATGTATTTGTACAGTCTTGTATGCCAAAGTAATGAAATACAAACAAATTTGGAAGTTGTTTAACACAGATCAATAGTTTGCTCCAATTGAGGTAAATGACACTTTTAAGTCATTGGATCCTTTTATTCAGCAAAAGCATATGCAAATTTTACCAAAAAGCACATAAACTCCAGAAACCAGAGATTGTCATAAAATAATGTGTTATGATTACAATCATGCAACAAGACAACAAGCAACACAAGTCACAAAAAGACTTCCCTTTCTAAACAAACTATGGGGCATTCTAAACAGTGCTCAGGCACTTTGCCAATGAACTGAGATTTGAGGCAACATGACTACGGTTTAAAAAAAAATCACATTTACAGAGGCAATCTCAGTTTATGCAATAGCTCGGAATCAATACATCTCCACATTCAGATTAGGAGACAGGAATGGAAAATCAGCAACTTACACAGATGCACAACATGTATGCTATGAAATATTTAACATACTAGTCAGACACTGCAATAAGTTGCAATTCTAGTCAGGGCTGACATACTTATATTTTGAATCAAGCCTAATTTGCATTCTATATTTTATTTGTAGTGCTGAGGTGGCTTCTAACTGAATCAGGAAGGAATAAAAAGCATAACTTCAGACTATTTGATTTCAGCATACTTGAGTACCAATACAACCAATCACATGCTTATCTGAAAGTCTGTTTCGCAAAATGAAGTACATGTCATTCTCCAAACTCAAATTTTTAGTTGTCACGTAAATATTAACAAAAAGTTGCTTGGGGAAGCAGAAGTGTAATACTCAAAAGTAATCAAAAATTGAGATTTTTCTTACCACCACCCCCCCCGCACCCCGACATTCTTCACTGCTTTTCACCACTGTTTGGATCCATTGTTACCAACATATTGTCAGAAGATTTGTTTCATTCTGGTTTAATTCAATAAATAAGGCTCATTTCAAACAATGACATAACTGGGAAGGGATCAAGGAACTCAAAAAAAATCTTTCACTTCACAGAAATACACCGAATTAATGATAAGTGTAGTCTAAAATTGAGGCCTCTGATCAATTTTTTTTAAAATATGGGCCACTTGGGGAGCAAAGTGGGAGCCACTTTCAATTTCCATCAGCTGTCAGACTTCATTTTAAGCTTTTTATGATAGCTTTGAATTTCTTTCATTTAACAATCACTACACACATTATAAACAATGTGAATTCAACAAAAGTTGTGAAGGGGGTATTTCAATCAATTTGTAGTGGCTAACAAAACAAGAAAAGACAAAAATAAGGCCAATAGAAAGACTGAGATTAAGGCAATTTTGTGGACGAGTTTGCGCACAATACTATACATGCAAATAGAGTTTGACTAAGGAAGTGGTTGGATTAGGGAAGAGGGGCGAGAGGCCTGTACATAGGAGAGAAAAAGTGGAGGAAATTGTGTACAGTATTCCAGCAAGGCATACATGTAATACAGCCAACACTGGCATGGCTAAGCAAGCACTTATGCTGGACAGCAGTATAGTAAATTACACAATGAATTCCATATACATTTCCTGCAAGCTCAAGCGGAACTGAAATGCTTTATAATATACATTTGTCTTCTTCAATGTTCCAAAAGGTTTAATGCCTTTTCTGTCAAGCATTAACGAGATAATGATTGTGCTGAACTACATATACACATCAACTTCAAATACTTAACAGATCATTGGTGTCAGAAATGCAGCATATACCACTACAGCACATATTTCCAACACATTATTTACACATTTGATACATGTTACTGGTTTATTTTTAAAAAGTATTTCTGCAACTCAAAGCCTCAAAACAGTTCAAAAATCCTCAACAGAAAAGTAAAGTAATGCTTCTGAAATCATGGTTAATCTTCAAGAACCTTCTTTCTGTACATCCAGACTGGGTATGGTCGCAAACTTTTTTGTCTTTAATTTTTTCTAAAAATCGCAATTAGCATGTGGCACAAGTGCATCAACAGACTGGTTTTGGATATATTATTACAAATATGTACAAAGTAAATACAGGCACTTAAAATGTCTTTGGTTGGAATAAACCAACGTTGCAGGACACTGGAATCAAAAGTGTCGACACCCATAATTTTGGGTTCAACGTGCAAATGCTATCACCTGTCCACTTCCAGTAATGAGGGCGATTTATGCTTCTGATAGTGCAACCTGAAAAGGAAATAACAGTCATATAGAAACCAACATACACTCATCATTAAGAGAAATTTATGGTGAAATTCAGCAGGTCTAGCAGCACTGTGGGGAGAAAAGAGAGTTAAATTTTGAACCCGGTAACTCTTTTTCAGATCTGACAGCAGATAGGAAGTGATAGCTGAAGACAAGTTGACAGGAGAAAGAGGTGAGCGGATAGGTGGAGATGGAACCCAGGGAAAGACAGAGATATGAAAGCGGTAGGCAGGGGAGGGAATTATTGATAGTAGGCTAGGACAGAAGCGAAGTTGAATAAATGACAATGAGAGTTGTTGGCTGGTTCGTCAAGCTGACTGGTTTTTGTGCAAACGTTTTGTCTCCCTTCTAGGGGACATTGTTAGTGCTGTTGTTCTGTCCCGCTCTGAATTTATATGGTATGATCTATCATGGTGGGCAGTCTTGTTTCTGGTTTTATACTGTAGTTGTATATAGATAACGAGCGTTGAGAGGAAGTGAAAATTCGTTCTATGTCCTGAAAGCAACGCACAATATGGGGATGGGTTAAAACAAAAAACAAAGAACAAAATCAGGCTCTAGAACAAGTTATTTAAATCAATGTAGAGTCCTAGAGGCCGCAGGGTCGGTCTCTCGGCTTTGTCTCCACCTATCTGCTCACCTCTCACCCCGCCACCTCCCAAACTTGTCTTCAGCAGGTATACTACATTTTCCTACCTGTCAGGTTTGATGGATTTAAGACATTAACTCTGCTTTTTTCATCCACAGATGTTGCCAGACATGCTGAGTTTTGCCAACAGTTTCTGTTTTTGCTTCAGTTTGCCAGCATCCAGAGTACTTTGGTTTATTTTATACATTAGTAAACTAAATTAACAGCTGCTGAATATGAGACCTGTTTATTTGCGTAACTTGAACACACCAAGAGTTAATTAGGCCAGCACAGAATAAGCAGACCAAACTTATGGTTACATGGATTCCTGGTTGGAAAAGTATGGTAACCAAGCTCTTGTACTACCAAAGCTGTTCAGTAATATTCAAGGTAACATTTCCAATGTAGGTTTACTAAAATTAAAGAAAAATAGAATTCTAGGGTTTCTAATATTCAATAACCATTTGCAGCCAACATTATACACAAACAATATACAATATTTTAAACATTTTTAATGTACACAATTTAAATACAAGTACTAATTATGACATTAAATGCTTCCAATATTTAATTAATGGTGAAAACTAAATTCTAGACAATAGCAATGATCCAAGACCTCATTTTATATTAGGAAAATGAGAATAATACTCACAATTATGTACTGTGTTAGTGTCTGTATTTAACAGGCATCACGATCAGAGTATAATTTCTCTTTAAATCGGGCTGAGTCACAGGAAAAGAAGGAGTTACCTTTTCTGAACAGAATTCACTATTGTTTTGTCGTATTTTCCCTGGCCGTCCTTTAATAACCGCATAGCAGAATATTGTAATCACCATGACGAAGAGGAAGTAACTGGTATGCATCAAATGCAAATTAATGAGTGAACGGTCATCCTGTAAATGAAAAAGATTTTTGCAGGAATAACTTTGCACAGATTGAAAATCAAAGTGCATTGAAGAGAAAATAACATGCATCTGTATTCTTCATTTTACAAGTTTCACCATTTCTTTCTTTCCCTTAAATTTGTACAATCCTCACCAGTTGGCAAATCAATCCAAAAGCTTGACCACGGTTTTGTATAACGTAAACATTATAATGACATAGCAAATCTTTTCCATCCATGCCAGTTCTTTCCTATCCAATTAATCTTACTTGCCCACACTTTTTTGATAACACTGCAAATTTTTTCATTTTGTACTTACAAAATTTTATTTTTGAAGTCATAATTGTATCATTTCCCCACTCTAATAGGTAGCACAATCCAAATCACAAAAAAAAAGCTGCAAGAAAAAGTATTTTCATGCCGCCTCTGGGTCTTCTGTTAATCACATTAGATCTGTATCCTCCAATTACTGACCTATTTCTTATCTTGGACATTTCTTTCAAATCTCCTCCTAGCATCCTCTACTCCAAAAAGAACACCACAAGCTTTGGGGCAGCACGGTGGCTCAGTGGTTAGCACTGCTGCCTCACAGCACCAGGGACCCAGGTTCCATTTCCCCTTGAGCCACTGTGTGGAGTTTGCACATTCTCCCCATGTCTGTGTGGGTTTCATGCAGGTGGTCCTGTTTTCTCCCACAGTCCAAAGATGTTCAGGCTGGGTGGATTGGACATGCTAAATTGCCCATATAGTGTTCAGGGATTGTAGATTAGGTGGGTTATAGGGGGATGGGTCTGGGTGGGATGGTCTGAGAGTCAGTGTGGACTTGTTGGGCCAAAGGGCCTGTTTCCACACGTAAGGATTCTATTCTAAGCTTCTCTGGTCTCTCCATGTAACTCAAGTCCTTCATTCCCCTAAATCTCTTCAGCAGCTGTACAAAGACTTTGGCAACCTTTTGAGACGGAGATGTCCTGAATTGAACACAGTACTACAAATGAAGCCTATAAGTGTTTTAAAAATATTTAGCATTACTTCCTTAGTTTTGTATTCTACGCTTCTAATCATAAAGCCAACAATTCTATGTATTCTAAAAAAAAACTCTCATAACTCACGCCACATTCAAAGGTTACCTTTTTAACAATTTATATGTTCTCTTTGTAGTAGACACTAATTTATTTGCATACCGTCTCTGATTCTGTTTTCCTTTTTTTTAATCTTATCTATAGTTTGTATACATAGGTGCATGGTCAAGCAAACTGATGATTATTTCTCTTAGGCAAATTGAGGCACAATGACAGCAAGCTAGTCTACTGCTGAATGAAATAATAAAATTGATGCACACCAACCAGAAGCCCATCAATTCTGACCAAAAGCTTTATAGGTTCCAAAGAATGTTCATTCCATTAAGTAGTGAGAGTAGCTGCACATTTTCATAGCTAGAGGTAAAATCAAAAGGTCACCAGAATTGAAATACTTAGCCCGTTCTGTATACTGAAGAACCTTGGCATCATGCAGACAGAACCAGAGTAAAGATACAAATGGACTGTCATTGACCTGACACTTCAATTCTACTTCCCCCTCCATTGGTGCTGCCAGCATCATTGTGTATCTGATTTTAAAACTTTCAGCAGCTGCAGCACCTCTGTTTTTCTAACTTAAAAATCCGATTATTACCTTGGAATTTTAATGCCTTATTATCAAAGGATACTGTGATTACACGTGTTAATTTCCAGTAAATTTGCATGCCTTAAATATGGGCCATTAAAATCAGAAGAGACCCTTCAGCCCATCAAGTCCATTAAAAAAAAAACTCAACCTACATGAGTCCCACTTTCCAACACTTGGCCTATAGACTTGAATATTATAACATTTCAAGTGTTCATCCAACTACTTTTTAAATGTTATGGAGTTTCCTGCCTTAACCACCCTCTCAAACAGTGCATCCCAGATGCCAAATTTCCTCAAATCCCTCTCAACCCCTGCCTTTCACCTTAAAATTATGTCCCGCTGTTACTGACCCTTCAATTGTGCTTTCTACACACTTCCAGATTTCTCAGCTCTAAAGAAAACCACCTGAGCTGATCCAGCCCTTCTTCATAGCTCAACTGCTCCATTCCAGGTAAAGCTTCTCTGCATCCCTCCAGTGCAATCACATCCTTCCTGTGGTGGAGTGAGCAGAACCACATACACTATTCCAGCTAAGATTCAACCAAAGTCCAGTACAGCTCCAAGATAACTTCCGGCTTTATATCTGATGCCATGTGTACTAAAGACAAGTGCCCTGTATGCTGTTTTAACTAACTTATTAACCTGTCCTGCTGTCTTCAGGGATTTGCAGATGAGCACCCCAAGGTCCCTTTGAACTTCCTTATGTTCTGCCATTCATTGGAAGAAGTAACAAGACAGGCAGTTCTCAAAGTGCATCATCTCACTTATCAGGGTTAAATTCTAGCTACCACCGATTTAGTCCATCTGACCAATCCACCTATATCCTCCTGTAACCCAAGAATTTCTTCCTCGCTGTCAATTACCCAGTCAATCCTCATGTCATCCACAAACTTACTTATCATTGCCCCTCCACATTTTCCTTCTATATCATTTAATATGTTTATATCATATGTAATTCACAAACAATAAAAGGGACCCAACACTGATTTCAGTGCTATGCCACTGGACACCAGCCTTCAGTCATACAGAGCCTTCTACTACCACCCTCTGTCTCCTGTGACTGAGTTAGGTTTGGATCCAACTTGCCAAGTTACTCTGGATCCCATGTGCTTCTGTCACCTTATCAGTTTCCCACGTGGGACCTTGTCAACGGCTTTGCTGTAATCCATATCAACCACATCAAGTGTGCTAGCCTCAAAAAAATGCAATCGAATGTGTTAGGTATGACCTCCCTCTGACAAAGCCATGCTGACTATCCTCGATCAAACCTTGCCTCTCCAACTGGAGATTAACTCTGTCCTTTAGAACTTTCTCCAATAGTTTCCCTACCATTGATAGGAGATTCAACAGTCTGTATCCCCTGGTTTAGCTCTAATACCCTTCTTGAAAAAAGTGAAAAGACATTAGCTGTCCTCCAATCCCATGACCATTATTCTGCCATAGATTTCCCCTCAAGTAGCTGTTCCCCACCTACTTTGGCCTGATCATGCCTTCTTTTATTAAAATCTGCCATTCCCCAACCCAAAACACTATTGCCTGTTCTCAGTTTGGAGGTCTACAATAGTCCCAGCTGTGTGAATGCCCCTTTTATTCCTAAACTCCACCCATGAAGCCTCATTTAATGACCCTTGCGAGATATCAACCCTCGGTGCTGCAGTACTGACTCACTGACTAATAATGCAACATCACCTCCACTTTTACACGCTCCCCTATCTTGCCCGAAAATCCTGCACCCCAGAATGTTGAATTGCCAGTGCTGCCCTCATGTCCCAACTAACTATGTTTCAGTGATAGCAACATTGCAATTTTATGCATTAATCAATGCCCTTAATTTATCCATACTCCCAAAGTAGAGACCTCCAGCTGAATTTCATCTGCCTTCGTACCTTTCCTCAAGTGCGCTGTGTCCCTAATGGATTAACACAGGGCATCCCCTCTCCCTGCCAAATTAGTCTAAATTCCTCCCAGCAGCAATAGCAAACCCACCTGCAAGGATGTTGGGCCTATTCTGGTTCAGGTGCAGACCATCGCACTTGTACAATAGACACGTGCCACAGAAACAGTCCCAGTGATCTAGGAATCTAAAACCTTCTTGGACCCACTCTTGAACCATGCAGTCATCTGCACTATTCTCTTAATTCTGTATTCACTAGCAAGAAGTAAAGTCACCTTAATTCCAGAGGACCATAGGTTGCTGTCTCATTAGACCAAGATGACTGGTGGTAAGTTTAACCTGGGTTTCCACACCTCAGATAAGGGGCAAAGTTGAGAAGACAGGACCTTCATGGTGACCTCATCAGTTTCAGGAATTGAATCTGCAGTGTTGGCATCATTATGCATTACAAACCAACTATCCAGCCAACCAACACTCCTATGATCTATATAACTTTACATTGGGCAACATCCACAGAATAGACTCAAACCAACAATGCATACATCAAATACAAACTGCAAAAATTGGAAGAGAAAAAATTGAGAAGTCTTTTAAAAATAATAAAAAAAACTTTGATGGGGTAAAGTTCAAGGTAGGCATATCATACCATAATCCAGACCAACTAAAATTTCCTACTCAATGGTTCTTGGCCCATACAAATATTAGGTGGTAGATATTTAAACTAAAAAATTCTCAGTAAATAAAACACAATAAGATGAACTAGTAAAATATTTCAATTTCCATTTTTAAATGTGCGAAAGTTTGTATAACTTTAGGGAATGTTAATGGGTTGGCAGCTTATCACTAGGTCGCGAAAGAAAGGAAAACATAAGAACTATGAAACATCAGGTTAATTTTGCATATAGTAAGATAATATGTTACTTACATCTGGCACAATGACCGTTAGTTTAGGATTAAGTGCATGATACACTTTCCCAATTGCTCCTTTGTAACACCAAAATGGGTTGTAATCCTGTGAATATTTTGTATTTGCATCTCTAGCTGTGGTGAAGATTTTATACCAGATGGTAGCATTACTGAATGTTTCAGGGATGCAATGTGGTGGCTGGCTGTAAAAAAGTAATTTTCACTTTACTTCAAATAGTAAATCTAGTTTGAAAGACACAATCCATTCCAAACATAATCCCAAACTAAATGGGTCCCACCTGCCTGCTCCTGCCCCATATCCCTTCAAACCTTTCCTATTCATGTACTTATCTAAGTGTCTTTTAAACATTGCAACTGGGCTCACATCCACCATTTCCTCAAAGTTCATTCTACACACGAACTACTAGTTGTAAAAAATTTACCCCCACGCTTTTTTTAAAATCTCTCTCCTCAAACATCAAAAATATGTTTCCTAGTCTTGAAATCTACCATACAATAGAAAAGAGTCTTACCATTAACCCTGTCTATTCCCATCATGATTTTATTAACCACTAAAGGTCATCTAGCAACCTCCTACGGTCCAGTGAAAGTCCCAGTCTATCCAGCCTTTCCCTAGAACTCAAACCTTCCATACCCAGCAACATCCTGGTAAATCTCTTCCGAACCCTCATGAGCTTAATAATATCCTTCCTATAACTGGGCAACCAAAACTGGACCCAGTACTCCCAAAAAGGCCTCAATGTCCTGTACAATCTCAACATGGCTTTCCAACTCCGGTATTCATAAGACTGAGCAATGAAGCCAAGCATGCTAAATGCTTTTTTAACCACCCTGTCGATATATAACTGAATCCCTGGGTCCCTCAGTTATACAATTAATGGTAGGGCTTTGGGTAATGTTGTAGAAGTCCTGCCCCTGTTTGTTGTACCAAAATCAATACCATGCATTTATCCAAATTGAACTCTGTCTTCCATTTTTCAGTCCATTGATCAAGATCCCTTAAGAATCCTAGAAAAACTTCTTCACTCGCCACGATGCCACCAACTTACTAACCATGACAAAAGAGAACCCAGAACCGATCCCTATGGAACACTGCTAGTAACAGGCCTTCAGTCCAAAAGGCCAACCATCTACCACCCCTCTCTGTGTCCTGCCATTAAGCCAATTATGTATCCAACTGGCAAGTTCACCCCGAATCCAATGAGACCTACATTCACTAGTCTATAATAGAACCTTAATGTTTTTACTAAAGGTCAAGTAAACAATGTCTAATGCTATGTCCTCATCAATTTTTTTCCTTGCAAATGCATAACAATTTTTGGTTACATTGGAGGGAAAAAGAAAAATCAAAATATACCAGTACAAGACAAATACAACATTACAAATTCCCTCAAAAAACATTGCTGCAACATTCCCTATAGTTGGATGACCATGCAGCTATTGGAAAACCCCACTGTGTGACATCTGCTTCCATCTGAACCCACCATGCACAAAAGTTGAAGGTCACGCAGAAGAAACAAAAATTAGGCCAACAGTGCTGCAAAGTTCATCAAAAACAGGATCACAGATGTGCATAGTTATAACCCATCACAAATTATGAATAGTTTTTAGAAGATCTTCTATAATAGCTATTAATAAAATAAATATTTTTATTGCAACATGGTATGTGCAAGACAACAGAATAGGGAATGTAAAAGACCAAGTTATGGAAAGACATTCTAGATAGGAAAAAAAATCTCAAAAGAGGTGCAATAACAACTTGGAGGACCATAACAATGTTAAATATGGGGAGATAATGGCCCAGTGGTATTATCTCTGGACTGTTAATCCAGAGACCCAGCTAATGGTCTGGTGACCCACGTTCGAATCTAACCATGGCAGACGGTGAAATTTGAATTTGATAAAATATCTGGAATTAAGAGTCTAATGATGACCATGAATCCATTGCCGATTGTCAAAAAAACCCATTTAGTTCACTAATGTCCTTTAGGGAAAGAAACTGCCATCCGTACCTGGTCTGGCCTACATATGACTCCAAACCCACAGCAATGTGGTTGTCTCTGAACTGCCCTCTGTGCAATTAAGGATGGGCAATAAATGCTGCCTAGCCAGTGATAGCTTCATCCCGTTAATGAATAAAGGGGTTAAATAAGGAATTTTTTTTTTTAAGTTACAGAATACCAACATTCAAATATGTTATCCAGCTACAGCAACCATTTGAAGAATCTTCAGTTTAAGGAAACATTTAAAAGAATATCAATGGAATAAGTTTAATTCAAATGACTGAGCTGATTAAAATTCAATCTCAATGTCAGAACATTGTAGATTTAGTGTCAGCAATAATGGGAACTGCAGATGCTGGAGAATCCAAGACAACAAAATGTGAGGCTGGATGAACACAGCAGGCCAAGCAGCATCTCAGGAGCACAAAAGCTGACATTTCGGGCCTAGACCCTTCATCAGAGAGGGTCTAGGCCCGAAACGTCAGCTTTTGTGCTCCTGAGATGCTGCTTGGCCTGCTGTGTTCATCCAGCCTCACATTTTGTTGTGTTGTATTGTCGATTTAGTGCCAAGATTTTAGAATTGTCCAGATGGAAATTCAATAGGAAACTGAGGGAAGGCTGAATTGTTGGAAGTATCATCTTTCAAATGAGATCACTCCAGTACCACCCTCCGGTACTGCAGAGTACGTGTGCGCGCTAACTGCACTTGATTCCTGAATCTCAGCAGTGATTACACTTGCAGAGCAGCTGATTTGTTAAGATTCAGAATACCCTGATGTCAAAAGGTGTGAGTTAAACATCAATTGATTTACTTTTTTCAAGGAAACAATGCATAAGGGAAATTAACTTTCATTGAGCAATTACTTTTAATGCAATAAGTGAACTGGAGGCTCTGGTTTAGTTTTTATTGTAAAATGAGAGATATCCTTCAAGCAAAGTCACAAACTCCAAATGCTGTCATCGAACCAGAATGGAGATTAGAGTTACTTTAGTTTATAAATTGCTTTTTCTATGGAAGCCAAGGATCTGAATCTAAAGAATGAATGGAGAAACACGCATAAGTCAATTTGATTGAACAGTTTTAATTGTGCCAACAGGTAGTTAAGAAATTCATTTAAATGGATTCTGCTGCATTAAAGAAAACTATTTTCTGTACAAAAGGATTTATCAGACAGAAAAGAAGATATAGTTAAGAGATTAATATTTCAACTTATGGAATAGTATAGTACCAAAAACATAAGCAATGCGAATTGTATGATGACATAGGTAAAGTGAAGTGACAGATCAAAAATACCAAGTTCTCAGAACATCCTTATTATGTAAGAATCCTGGCCATAAGAATATTCTTTACAATAAAGTTTACATTTCACTTTCTTTCATGCTTTCCCCTCCTGAATAAATCGGGAATCTTAGATTCAATTTTATGGATGGCAGACACCCTTATCCATATCACACAAGTCGTCCTTATTCCTGTTATCACAATTGTGGGTGTGACAGGGTTAATCAATTGTGGAAGGGAGGAAAACTGAGCTTATTTGTTCTCACCACTAATCCACAGATATGCATTTAATATAGTAGCTGTCAGAAATGGTGACTATGAGTCACATTTTTCCGCCAGAATCCTGAGCTCACTGATCACTGCTCAGCTATAGTCAGTAAGATTTGTACCAACCAGAAATCTAAACAGATACGATTTTTCTTTGTGGTTCAACTCTTCACTAGAAAACCCAAATTCTAGTGATTCTGAAAACTGGAAAGAAAATTAATTTCTAAAAATTCTTAATGGCTGCTAAAAGATTTGATAACTGTACTACTGGATAACTTGGAAGTCTTCCCATTCCTGATACCAAAGAAAAACAACACCAAACTAAATATGTGCTTCCTCACACAAAATAGAGTTATGGACAATACCATTATCTGGTAGAGAGGGTGACAAGAGTGTAAATCATTGCAGACAAATTCATTTGTTGTTCACAGCCAGGACCAAATTAATTCAAGTTTGAACACAACATCTGCATTAGCTATCAGTTAAAATATTCTTGCTCACTCACCGTGCACGATATACTCAGTCCGGGTTCAAAAATCCCAGGTAGTTGGCAAATACGAATACCCTAACACAGCCATGTGAAAACCCAAACCAGTTCCAGAATAATACTCACACTGTGACAGGAAAAACATTGGCTGTGGCTGTAATGGTCATGCATGTTGTGTAAACCATCTGCTCACAGTGGCCATGGAGTACACATTCATCGGAATTCCAGGAAGTTGGCAAAGTAAATGTAATATTCATTTCTTCATGTGATTCATGCCCTATAAAATAGCCACAATGCATTTTTAAAGTCACAGTCAATAAACATTTCAGGATGTACTGAGTGCATAAAACATGCCAGTGGGGATCTTGCAATTAGAACCAAAAGTGATATATTCCTGGAGAGACACTCAGTATTTAGCAAAATGGATAATGTTCACATTAAAGGTTACGTTAGTAACAGCTATTAGTTCTGCACATTAGAAGTACAACATGCAAATAAGGTATGCTACAAGAAAATTGCAGATCTGCTAATCATAGCTTCGACTGAACAAACTATTCAGTAATAAATATTGCTTTATAATCCAATTCACAAGCAGACTCATTTTCAAGTCAGTCTGTCATAAGAGTAAGTAAAAGTCACTTAAAACATCACACAAGACATATTGAAAGTGCAATTGCACAAACAATGGTGTCAAATAGAATACAACATAATCAAAAGCAAAAGCATTAAATATTTCCACCTCCAGTATCTACTCGCAATCAGCCTTTCTAAATAAAAGTTCATATTTGCGGAGTGTTTTATCACCGTCTTGAGAATGCGAGTCTGACATTTTTTACCAGTGTAAACTATAAAGCTAACCTGAAGCAAATCTCAATAGTTTGCACTGAGACCGTATATTGTAGAAAACACTGAAGCCACTAACACTTCAAGGAATCAGAAACAGTAGCAGGTTCATACAACATTACCAATTTGACAAACTTCATATTATGAAGCAACTGTAACTGGAAATTTAAAACCATTGCAAAAGTTGTTTATTTACAGCTAAAATCACAGTAGGAGGTAGAGTGATAGACATTATGACCCTCTTGTGACTTCTTGGAGTGTGCAGACAATTCACATAAATGCTTGACCCGTTTAATTTTTTTTTGCTGAACTATGATACAGTGGCTAAAAGGACACAACAACTTGGATGCAGTGTGTTCTGGAATGTTTGTGTTGCAGACACATAGCTCTCAGGGACAAGTGGTTTTGCACACATGCCGAGAACTTTCGATAAGATACAGACTCAGACATCTGCAAAATAGGAGGTAGCCTTTTGGCTCATCATGTTTACACCAGTCAACAAATATATCACTACGCTCATCCGGTTTCAGCTCTTGGCCGATAGCCTGGAGGCTGTGACAAAGCAAATGAAGGCCTAAATACTACACCAGCAGTGTAAAAGTTTCTGAATCAACCATCCTTTAAAACGATAAGTTCCAGACTCCCAGCTGTCTCTGGGTGAAAAACGTCCTCTTTGCCTTCTACCAATTACCTCAAATCTAAACCCTTTGGTTACTGACCCTCCTAGTAATAAAAATCAAAATAATAAATCTCAGCTGTGATTGGATTCAATTAATCCAATCCAATTCAATGAATCCAATCCAAACACAAACATTCCGACCCTTAAATAAAACAAAAAAGTGGGGATGGTGAAAACTGAAAGCAAACAAGAAAAAACAAACAAATTTCTAGAGAAACCACGTGGTTTGGCTGGCTCACAGGACTCTAAACATTGACATTTTCTTTCCACAGATGCTGCCAGAACTGCTGAGCTTATCCAGCATTTCTACTTTTGTTTTCTTTCCAATCCACTCCACCTACACTCCTCCAAACCTTAAACATCTCTATGGGGTCCCCTCTCAACCTTCACTGCTCCAATGAAAATAATCTCAGCCAATCGAAACTTTCCTCATAATTCAGAGCCTCAACCCAGATAGCAACCTAGTAAATCTTCTCTGCACCCCCTCTAGTGCAATCACATCATTCCTTTCACAACGCTGACCAGAAGTGCGCACAGCACTCCAATTTGTTTTATACAGTTCCAGAATGACTACCTTTCCCTTGTATTCTATACCTCAGCTAATGAAGACCAATATCCCACATTCCTTCTCAACGATATTATCTACCTGTCCACGCACATACACAAGGCTCCTCCATCTTCAATAACTTCAGGCAAGCTGGTTCAATGGCTAGCACTGCTGCCTCGCAGCGCCAGGGACCCAGATTCAATTTCACCCTCACCCTCACCCTCAGGCAACTGTTTGGGTGAAGTTTGCACATTCTGCCCATGGGAGGTTCATCATAGAATCCCACAGCATGGTAACAGGCCCTTTGACCCTTAGGGGAATGGGTCTGGGTGGGATGCTCTATAACCCACCTAATCTATACATCCCTGAACTCTATGGGCAATTTAGCATGGCCGATCCATCTAGTCTGCACATCTTTGGACTGTGGGAGGAAACTGGAGTACCTGGAGGAAACCCACGCAGACGACATGGGGAGAATATGCAAACTCCACACAGACGGTCACCAGAGGGTGGAATCAAACCTGGCTTCCTGGGTCTGTGAGGCAGCAGAGCTAACCGCTGAGCCATCATGCTGCCCTCTGCATTTTCCTCCCGAAGATATGCAGGTTGGGTGGATTGGCCATGCTAAACTGAATGTGGAGTTACTGGGATGGAATGCTAGAGTCAATGTGAACTCAATGGGCCATATGGCCTGCTTCCATACTGTAGAGATTCTATGACTATGATTTCAGGATTCTACCATTTATCACGTAATTTCTTGTCTCTACAGTATGGAAGCAGGCCAGGTGGCCCACCGAGTTCACACTGACCCTCCAAACAGCATTCCATCCCTGTAACTCATTTTCCTAATCCATCTAACCTGCACACCTTAGGCACTAATCGGTAATTTAGCATGACAAATCCCCCTAATCTGCATATCTTTGGGAGGAAAATGCAGAGGGTAGCCCTCCATATATGCATTCTCAAATACATCCACCCTTAGGATCTCATTTGATGGTCGTTGCCAAGATATCAGCCCTCCTCGCTTTAATAATTGATTCTTCGGTCTGTATCATGACCCCCCCCCTCCTCTTCTCTATCCACATCTCCTTCCTGCCTGAATACTCAATAACCAGCTGGCAATCCTCGACTTTCATCCAGGCTTTTTTTTATGACCTATGATATTATAATCCCACATGCTTGTGTCCTCAATCCGTCTGTCTTATTCCTCATCCTCCAAGCATATATTAACTCCATTCCAATTAGCATTGCTAAATTACTTTCCTTCTTATCGAGCCAATGACTCCACTGCTTCCCAGACTCAGTAACTCGTGAACCTGCATGTTAACTTTAAAAGGACCTTCAAGTAAGACTCCCAAGTCCCTCTGCACTTCAGAATTCCAAATCCTTTCCCTATTTACACTTAGTCTATGCCTCTATTCTTCCTACCAACATGCAAAACCTCAAATTTTCTCTCATTATTTTCCATCTACCACTTCTGTGCGCAGTCTCCTAGCCTGTCCAAGTCCTTCTGAAGCCACCCTGTTTCCTCTACACAACCTGTCCCTCCACCTATCTGTGTCACCTTTAAACTTAGCGACAATGCCTTTTTCAGTTCATTCATCCAGATCATTAAGATATAAATGTGAATAGCTGTGATTGCCAACACTGATCCCTTCAGAATTCCACTAGTCATTGGTTGCCTTCTTGAACAAGACCCTTTCATCCCCACTGCCTTCTGCCAGTGAGCCAATCCTCTATCCATGCCAGTACTTGAGCCTTAAAATCATTGGCTCTTATTTAGCAGACTCTCATGTGGCACCTTGTCAAAGGCCTTCTGGAAGTTCAAATGGATCACATCCACTGACTCTCCTTTGTCTAACTTGTTCATTATCTTCTCAAAAAATTCTAACAGATGAGTCAGGCATGACCTCCCCTTAACAAAGCCATGTTTACTCAGCCCTATTTTACTATGCATTTCCAAGATCTCCGCAATTTCATCAAAAGTCAATACACTCAGATCAAACAAAAACTGGAATCATCTAACAACTAGATTAATGGGATAACGAAAACTATACAAAATTATAAATGAATTGAACCAAATTAAGTTTCAAAATTCTTCTAATTCTAAACTTTTAAAAATATTACAACATTGAATTGTGGAAGCAGAGGAAAAAGGGCAAACCAATAACTAAAGACAAATGAAATAAATTTACAGCACCATGGTTCATCAGTACAGAAACAGATTTCAGTTTCTTTACCTGTCAGTCCAATCTGATGTCCAAATATAGTTGTACTAAGGTGGGTAATATTGCGTGAATATCCACCAAAAGGTTTTAGAGGATCCAATGTGAGTGTTATAGAGACCGAAATATTTATTGGTCCAGGATCTTCCAGAACTGATGGGGACTGTGTGGAAGATCGCATTTGTCCACTTGTTACTGTGCTCTCTGGGGTGGTAGTTTCATTAATGAGGTGTTTTAAAGTTTCATTCTCAGATATACACAAGTCCAGATCGTTAAATCTCAACAGGAAAGTATTCCAGTCCTATCAGGAGACATAAGTGTTTATTTCAAAATCAAAATTATAGCATTTCACCTTTTAAAATATACTCCAACGGCAATCATGACCCCCTTAGGACAATGATTTCAGTTGACGCCATCACCTTTAAGCATTATCAGAATTACACTTAGAATATAACCATAGAATTAGATCTGAAGTAATTCAAATAACAAAGCAAATCTTATTTTTATCACTCACTTTAAAAAGGGGAGAACATATGCATTAAGGAGAATCTGAGATAACAAAGTCTGGACCTGGATGAACACAGCAGGAAAGCTGATGTTTCAGACCTAGACTCTTCTTTGGAAATGTGGGAGGGGAAGGGGGTTCTGAAATAAGTAGGGAGGGGGGTGGTGAACAGAAGATGGATAGAGGAGAAGATAGGTGGAGAGGAGACAGACAGGTGAAAGAGGCCGGGGTGGAGCCAGTGAAGGTGAGCATTGGTGCAGAGTTAGGGAGGGGATAGGTCAGTCCAGGGAGGATGGACAGGTCAAGGGGGCAGGATGAGGCTAGTAGGTACGAGATGGTGGTGGGGTTTGAGGTGGAAGGAGGGGATAGGTGGGAGGAAGGACAGGTTAGGGAGGCGGGGACAAGTTAGTTTGAATCCAAACTTGAAACAAGTTACAGATACAGGTTAGGCTTGCAATTCCCGATTAATATACTTGGAGGTACATTATGGTCAAGTAATAGCTCAAAGATTAACCATTTCATGACATCAAATACATATTCAAATAGCACTTTGGATTTTTTTTTAATATCCTTTCTTGCGTTGTGGGTGTTACAGGCCGTGCCAGGATTCATTAGCCATCTATAAATGTCCTTGAGAAGGTGGTGGCAAGTGTCTTGAACTGCTGCAGTCTATGTGGTGTAGGTATGCCAACAACCCTATTAGGGAGTTGCAGGATTTTGACACACTAACATAGCTTTAAGACAGGATGTTGTGTGCCTTGGAGAATGTGCAAGTAGTTGTCCTTATTTTTCCAGGTGGCCAAAATCATGAGCTTGGCAGATACTGCCAAAAGGAGCCTCGATAAGCTGCTGCTTCGATGGTGGAGGAAGTGAGTTTTGAAGGTGATCAACAGGATGCCTATCAGGCAAATTGCATTGCGCTGGACGGTGTCAAACATTTTGAATGTTGGTGAAATTGCACTCATCCAGCTAACTAGAGTTATATCACACTCCCAGCTTGTTTTGTATATGGTGAAGAGGGTTCATGAAACCAGGTGGCGAACTACTTGCTGCAGAATTCCTATAGCCTTTGGCCTGCTCTGTAGCACTACAGTGTGTGTACAGCCAACTCTGTCTGTTTTCTGGTTAGTGGTAAATTCTAGGATTTTGATAATGGGAGATTTAGTGATGGTAACAGAATTGAATACCATGGGAAATCATTAATTACCTCCTGTAGAAGACAGCTGTTGCCAGGCAGTTGTGTAGCACAAATGTTACCTATTACTCATCAGCCCAAGTTTGAATGCTGTCCAGGGCCAGACAGATGTGGACTACAGAAAAATCTTCATAGTTATTTTATTGATTCAAAGGAGGGGATTTTAGGAAGCTGAATAGAAGTTTGGTCAAGGAGGTGCATTTTGAGGACTGGACTGAGGAAAAGCAGAGAGATACAAAGAGGTAATACCAGAGCATAAAACCTTAAATGTCTGAAATCACAGCTGTTAATATGAGTGGCTGAAACACAAGTGACTAGAATTGGAGGAATGTTCAGTCGGAGTGCTGGGCAAGGTTACAGACACAGGGAGGCAATGCCCATGAAGGAATTCAAAGAGATCAAGAAAATTTAAAAGCTTAAACTAGTAAGAAAACAGGATTCTAGTGTATTGAACCTGATGTGGGATAGGATACAAACACTGCATATCTAAATCAGAGGTGAGAGGTTGACAAGTGAAATACTGGCAAATTCAAGTCTACATATAAAACTGTGGAAGAGGGTTTCACTGTAAGGGGTTCACAGAGGTGCAGACACACAAGGGATCTTTGTATGGGCAAAATTTGTGAAGATTTTTTTAAAATGCACATAGAATATCAGAATACTTCAAAGTTGCAAATGATCAGTGAATTTAATAATGCAAGGTCAGTCCTTATCTTAATTGACCTGCTGAAATGATCAATTGCCAAAAAGCAGAGATTAAAGGAGACTGGTCAAACTCTTCAGAAATGTCATGCAACACAAAAGCAAGGAAAAAATATCAAAATGCAGCTAACAATATGTAGTGATTTGTTGATGCTTCCTCTTCCCAAGACTCCTCAAATCCATGTTGATAATATATAGTTTACTCTTGAAGAAATCAGTTTATTTTTCAAAAAACTGGGCACACTATCAAAAACAGAACACTTCAGTCAACACTAGATCATCACTATCCTTTGAGGTGCATACAAAAGGCTTGCTTTGTTCACGCAATTTGACTGCAAAATCCTGTGATACATTCACTGCCACAGCCAGAGAGAGCAGCTTCAGTTTTGATTTCTAAAAGTTTAAACTTAAAACTTACTTGGGAATGACTGCCCATTTGTTTTATATCACATATTTTGAATTGAGAGATAATTAATGGTGGTTGCAACAAGTTTTACATCAAAATCCTATTAGACAGTACTTAAACTAATTAAACCAAAACTAGCACAAGACTTAATGAAAGATCATTGCCATTGGAGGAAAGATCATCCAAGGTCCCACCTACCTTCTCAAGTGGCTGTGAAAAATCCCAAGGCACAATGGGATGAAGTAGAGGGTGTTCTCACAGTACTATAGGGAACATCATCACAACAGATCTTTATTTGTTGGGTCTTGCAATGTGCAAAATCATAGGCACATTTCTCTCCATTGGGGCTAAACTTCAAAAATTATCCATTGATATGATATACTTAGGTATGGAATGAAGTTGTGAAAGAGGTCATGATATAAAATTCTATTTAAAATGCTATTCTCACTTCTGTGACTATTCTTTTATAAACCTGACAGTGGATGCACCCAATTTAACATACAAACCTCTTAAGTGTTTAACAAAAATCACTGGGCTGCCAAACATATGGGATAGCATTGTGGCTCAGTGGTTAGCAATGCCGCATCAGAGCATCAGGGCCCTGGGTACAATTCCAGCCTTAAATGGCTATCTGTGTGGAGTTTGCACACACTCCCTGTTCTGCTGGGCGGTCCAGTGCAAAATGTACTCATTAGGTGGTTTGTGCATAGTGTCTAGGGATATGCATGGTAAATGCAGGATTATGGGTACAGAGATTGGATCTGGGTGGGATATGGACTCAATGGGACAAATGGTCTCTTTCCACACTGGAGGGATTCTAAGATTCTATGATATGCCATTAGCTAGTAATACTACTAACTAGAAATAATTAATATACTTAGGTTTGCGCCTTCACCTGACAAAACAGATTTTCTTGGGTTCTATGATACATTAACATAAATTGAGGCAGTAAAATGAAAAAGACTGAGACAGTTCAAGAATGTGGGATATTTTACAAGTTTAGAAATGCTGTTTATATTTTAAAATATTACAGTGATTCTTCCTGTAATAGTATGCAAAAAGAAGGTTGATATACTTAGCAAACAACATGCACCCTACAGCTGATTTTGTTGAATTAAGGCAAGGTTTGTAAGCAAAATTGTTTTTAGCTCCAAGTGAATAAATACATCCTATCCATAGATTTTCGAACAAAAGTCACACTTCAGTACATTTACTGATGGAATCCATGTAAACAGTGTCTGTGTTCTTGTAAAAGCCTACAGCTTGAATTGTGACAAACATTTTTTAAAAGCATTATTTCATATCATAAGAACAGAGGAAAGAAGCAATACCTCTGTCATTTCTGGAGACTTGATTTCCTTTATTTTGAAAAAGTAACCCAATGTCAGGAAAGCAATGGCCATTGCACTGACACTAATCATAAACACCACAAGTGGAGGACGGTTGCTGATGTACACCCTCAAGTTCTCAAGTGGATGGATAGTAAGCATGGTTCCCATCAAGTAAACCTATAAAACAAATCACTAATTAAATCTGATACAATGGATTTTATTATCTGCCAAGAGACAAGATTTCCTACAACTCACTGATCATACCGGAATGAACAGAGAGTGAGAGAGTAAGAAAAACCATTACGTTAAATTTGGTACTTACAGAAACAGAAAGCAGGAAAATAAAATTTCACATAACAAAACAAATATTTCTACATGTGACAATGTTGACAGACAGCATTGTATTTGTTATCCTGCACATGCCCTCTTTATAAGAAATTATTGACCTGCTACTTTGCAATTAGGAATGAAAAACCCAATATTTTTGATGTTTGATTCACAAACACAATTATCACTAAACCAAACATTAAACTCAAAGCTCCAAGACATTTAAAATTTACATTATTTGCAGTTTACAGTCCAATCTATCAACACTGACAAATAAGTCAAAACTTTAGCATATAAAAAATATTCTCGCTTATAACACGCATTGGGTAAGAATTTTGATTTGTTGATCAAAGTCACAATGATTTCATGTAACAGTCAAAGCTAAAATTCAGCCTCAAACATTAAGAAAATTTCCAGAAAATAAAACATCCAGCAGTTGTTTACATTTGCCAAATAAATCCCCACCCATTTCCAACCTGACAAACTCTCTATTCAGTACGGTTAAATAGACTTAAACATCAAATGAACCATATTCAGGATGATTTAAAGTAGTTCTGATATAAATTTAGTACCCATAAGACAATACCTAATTTTTCAGATTCTGCTTCGACTAATTATTACTGACAGCATTTTTCTCTTTACTATTTCAGTTGATTGCAGAATTATAAAGCTCACAACCAATGTCTTTCACACAGCTTCAATTAGCTTCTACAGGATTAAAACAAAGAGCTAAAATTTAAAAAGAGGTGTGCACAAACAATGGTTTAATTCGTTCCTGGTCTTGAGCTAGCATATGGCCTTCATTTAATATCCTTTCCTAAAAAAAAATAAAAAAATCAAAAACTCAAAACAAGTCAGAATTTGTAGATGCAAAGCTAAATCGTGCACCAGTAGTCAGTGTTAACATCCAAATTTTAGAAAATGTTAGTAAATTGTTTTGCATATAGTGTGCGTCATGCATATATTTGCCTTGCTGCCTGTGTTTCAGTCATGACTATCGTTAATAGTAGCAGTCGCTTCCATTTTTCACCAGAAAGACTGAAGCCTTTGCGTCAAGATCCCATTTCAAACACCCTTCCCAGCTCAACTCTATCCATCTCTATGTTTTTGAAGTTAAACAAGTCTGACCCTTGTAGCTTGATACCATATTTTAACCCAAGCTGACCTGAACACATAAATCTACCCTCAGTAAATCAGGTTACATCCACTTTGTTGACAGACTTTGCCTCAAATTATATGTTGCCAAAATCTTTGTTCTTGCCTCTGGTACCTGCACCCATGACCATGCCAACACATTTTCTGACTGCACCTCCACAATCTATTTTCTGCACACAAGATAATCCTAAAACACTTCCCATGTCTTAACACATACCAAGTCTAGTTCAACTATCACTCCTTTGTAAATGAACATTGTCTTTATAATATTCACATTTCTCGGGGAGGGGGGGGGGAAATAATACTTATGTTTAGTTGTCTCCCAAACATTTTTTCTCAAAATTGCCAGTTTATTCATGAATTGTTTCCTTTCCATGTAAAGGCAGCATTACGTTTCATTGTTGTGATAAGACGACCTCACCAATATGTCTGACTATGAATTAGAGTGTGAGGACGATGAGAGGATAAAAGGTTTACAATGAGATTCAGAACAGCAATTTTCATTGTTTATACAATCATAACATGACTTGGGACCAAGCTTTTCTTTCTCATAATTTAGGATTGCAGTATTGTGACATTCTGTGACAACAAACCCTCATTTATAAAAGTTTCACTTCAACTTGTTGCTCAATCACTGGAACTTGGAATTGAACACAAAAGTGATCATCCCATATCTGAAAGACAAATATACTCCATTACGATGAGTCAACATAATGTTGTATCTACACATACTTATGATCTCGACTGAAGATACTACGAGACACATCAGACACCAGAATGAAATCTGGCTTGACTCAAACTTTTTTTTTTAATTTAACATTGCAGTCTTTTACTGAAACAAATCAGATTTAGATTTGACAATTAAATAGAAGCTTATGCACAAAAGAAATTAAAATGAGCTAAAGCACATTAAAGATTTCAAAACACGTGACCAAACGAAAATTCACAAACTACATTCTTTTGCTGAGATAACTTATCTCCTTGACTGCTCTGAACAACCTCCTCTTTTCTAGCAGAGACTATATTCGTTTCTGACTCCAGCCAGATCTCCATCAAACTGAACCAATATAAAATAAATCTGCTCAAACTGAATGCCATGACAGCTAATGGCGTAATATTTTCTCTCAACTGTTGTAAACCTCAAAATATTAACAAGCTTCAATTAACGCTGCAGAGATCCTTAGTTATTTGCTTTGTCTCTGATACATACTGGTTTTAAAGTCATGGTTCTGATAAGACTGACCTAATTAATTTTTAAACCCCTTCCTTCACAAAAATAGACTAATTACCAAATACCACAAGTCTGAAGTCCAAACGCTAAAAGAAATGAAGTCATTCAATGCAGTTCTGAATACACCAGGTGTTCATTAACTACAATGATAAGCAACCACATCAGCATCACCACTGAAATGCTGTCACGGATGGCTCATTCATCTAGGTGACTGTAATGAAAGAAAATACATAGCATAACCATTTATGTATTATATTTATACTCTAATATGTAAAATTGATACAAGGGATTTGTTTTAAAAGACTTCTCATCTGAACAACTTCTAAAATGCAGTAGAAGAATGTTACATGACAACATTATTGCAAAAATCAAACCATCATACAGAATTCAGCACTACTGGTTGGTTCACGCAGTTGTTTCCAAATTAACTCATGGGATGTTGGTACCATTGGAAGGGACATTGTTGCCGCTCCTGCCTTCAAGAAGGTGGCAGTGAGCTGCCTTCATGCACTGCTACATGCTGTGTGGCATGGGTACTCCCAAAAAGGTTAACGCTTCTGATCTGGTGACCCTTCCTCAGACTCTTCCATGCAAGAATGGTATGTGACAAGGAGGACAACATGAAAGTATTAAGGAAGGATCGCCGGACCCGAAACATTAACTATTTTCTTCCTTCACAGATACTGCCAGACCTGCTGAGTTTTTCCAGCAACTTTGTTTTTATTCCTGATTTACAGCATCTGCAGTTCTCCCAAAGAGTTGTTAGGTATGGATTTCCATGATGTTGACACTATTACTAATAAAGGAATGTAATTTACTTCCATGCCAGAATGGTATGTGACAAGGAGGACAACATGAAGGGGTCCACATTCAAATGCTGTCCTTATCCTCTAAAGGCAGTAAAGGACAAGATTGGTAAGCCCAAAAAAGAAGCTTTGACAAGTTACTGCAGTGCACCTTTACAAATGCTACACACTGCACCAAGCATGCCCAAGGTAGAGGGAGTGACTGTGTAAAATCAGTTTTGCTAAAATGAAACTGAACAATTAAAGTCAAGAATGAGAAGCATGCTGCCTCATGCTGTACGGTATCAAATTTCAAGTGTTGTTAAAACTGCACTTGTTCAGCAAACTGGGAACGTATTCCATCATGTTCCTGTCCCTTGCCTTGCAGATGGGAAAGTTTGAGTGAACCAAGAGGTGAGTCACTTACCACACAGCATTCAGCACTGGCCTGTTTTTGGAGCCAAGGTATTTGTGGCTGTTACAGTTAAGTATCTCGTTAACAGTGACTGCCCAGGATGTTGATGATAAGTGCTTTATTAACGGTAATGCTATCAACTGTCAAATAGAAATGATCACTTCCAGGTTGGACTCATGTTGCATAAACTGCATTTACTAGTTATCAGGTCAAGCCCGAATGCTGTCCATGCCTTTCTGCAAACAGGCAGGCTCTGTTTCACTGTAAGGCAAGTGTCTATGTGGTTTTAATAGAGGAAAAACATGAAAATGCTATTGTATAGGCTACTGTCACTGTACTGGCTGCTTGCTCGTGTAGTCCAATTAACCTCACTGCCCTGCTCCCTTCTCTTTCAGATACTTATCCAATATCCCTGCAAAAGATGGAATGACTTTTGACTCAACTATTCCCTGGAGTAAAACTGTAATACCCCTTCATGAGAAATTTTATTCTCCCAACTTCAGACTCCACTGTGAATTTTAAAATGCAAGAGCGCTCATCATGAATATCCCAGTCAGAAGTAACCGTTCTATTCACCCAATTAAAATCCTTCATTGCTTTAACAGTTTCTATTAAATCATCTCTTACCCTGTTTTGTCCCAAAGTAGTCCCAGAATCTCTCGATAACTATAATTTTCCGTCCCTTGAATCAACTTGACAGAGCTCCACTGTAGACACTTTATGCAGGAAATTTTAATACTTGGTCACATTGAAAGGTGAGAAAACAAAACTTTTAGATTCTCAAACCTGAATCCACCCCACCCATTCAGTTATTAATCTTTTGAGAAAAACCTTGAAGACCTTTTGGAAATCCAGGTATACTACATTTACTGGTTCCCACTTTATCTACCTTACGAGTTACATTCTGAAATAACCCCAGTAAATTTTCCTACTGTAAAACAGCAAATGACATCTCCTAATCATTCTACCCAAACTAAACGCATTGTTAATACTTTCTTAATTATGGATTCGAGCTCGTCCACAAGTGTACGTTAAGATAACAAGTCTGTAGTTCCCCATTTTCTTCAAAAGGAGTGTCAATGTTTTTGACAACTTCCAACTTGATGGGAACAATCCAGAAATTAAGGGTTTTTAAAAACCATATCTAGCAGACCAGCTATCTCTGCAACTCTCTTTTTTAGAACACTAGTGAATAGGCCATCAGGTCCAATGGATGTCAGATTTTAATCCCTTAAGTTTCACCAATACATTTTTTCATTTGATATTAATTTCCTAACTCTTAAGTTATGCCACTTTTGGAATGAACCTTGTATCTTCTGCTGTAATGACACACACAAAATATTTGTTCATTGCCTCTACCCTTTCCTCATTTCCCATAATAATTCCTGTTTTCACTAAGGGAGCAACATTAATTTTACCTAATCTCTACCATTTTATTTAATTTGTGAAAGCTCTTACAACATTGTTTTATAGTCCTGGCTAGGTCATTCTTTATTCTGCTTATCAATGTTTTGGTAGCCTTTTGCTGTGTCTGACACACTTCCAATTCCTCAGGCTTGACACTCTTTTACAATATTAAGCCTCTTTTGATCCACTACCATAGATCATTTCCTTGCTGAGCTGCAGATTGGTTATTCCTGCTGAATTTTGCTTTTCAATGCAATTTTGTTGAGCATACATTAAAAATACATTACATCTATATTAATTTGTATGTACCGCCTGTAGGCCCACTCCATACATGTGTCCATTATTTTTCTCCGCCCCATTCAACTTATTCAGACACATTACTACTCAGCTCTGGAGCAGGTGGGACATGAACCCAGGCCTCCAAATTCAGGGGTAGGTTCGCTGCTCCTGTGCCACATTTCTTCCAAGCCTTTCACAACCACCCTTAAAATGTTACTTCCTACTTTACAGTCACCAGTAAATTACAAGATAACTTTCTGACTACTCAAATCCAAATCAACTATATGTAACGATTACAAAATGGGCACAGTACTGACTATTGCAGTTTACCACTATCAATTCCAAAATCTGAACAAAACCATTTAGTCCAAATCTTTTTTATGCATGTTGTGCAACATTTCTTATACCACAAGCTTATTTTGTTAAGAATTTCTGGGAGATACCCTTTCAAACAAAATCAGAAATCACCTTAAGATAGACTAAATAGTCTATTAATTTTCTTAAATATGTTTTGCTTTTAATAAATCTATGCTAAATGACTTTAAAACACAAATAAAATCAGCTCTTAAATAACCTAAGTGACAGATGTCAAGAGTTGCACACAAGTGACACTGGATTAGTCCTTGAAAGATATGACAGATACTGGAAATTTAAAATAACCTTAGCAGGTCACATAGTATCTAGTGCAGAGAAAATCGGAGTTAACATGTCACGGTGATGACCTTTCATGAGAACTGCTGAGCAATCAGGTGTGTTGTGATAATGTCAGTATATCAGTAATCCAGAGATCTAGGCTAGTGCTCTGGAGACAGTTTTGAAACTTAGCAAATGGTGAAAATTAAGTTCGTTTAAAAAAAACCCTGTAATTAAAAACAGGCTTGATGGACCATAAAACCATTGCTATTGGTCATAAAAACTCATCTGGTTCACTGATGTTCTTTGCGATCAGTCGTCCTTACTCAGTCTGGCGTATAAATTACTCCAGACGCACAACAACTTGGTTGGCTCTCAGTGGCCTCAAACAGCCCTAGCCACCCACTTAGTTCAAGGGATAATTAGGAACGGACAATAAAAAGAGCCAACAACGCCCATATCCGATGAGCATAGTTAGCAAACTCTGAATGCTGATCATTAGGCCAGTGCCTTATGGTAGATGAAAGGTTATTTATTTATTTTATTTAATTACTTACTGATTTCTTTATTTATCCATGCCATCCCAACCCATCATTCTCCAGAAGGTTTCATGAGAACTGCTAAATTGCCCCCAGAAATTTCCCTGTGGTATATTCTTTAAAATTTTTAAACCAAAGACAGCTATCAGAAAGCTGTGCCAGGCTAAAGTCCATTTGGCACTTAATTGCAATTTCTTATAGCCATAAAAGGAATATGCAAAGAACAAGGCCAATTAGTTCAATTCAGAGAAACTTTTCATCATGTTTTGCAATCATGATGGATGTGCACGGATAGAATAATGTCTGACTAATCAACTGAATATTAGAACAACGCTTTTCTAGAGTCATAATGCATGGAAACAAACCCTTCTATCCAATTAGTCCTCTCCCAACATGATTCTAAACCAAGCTAGTCTCTTGACCCTCTAGACTCAACTTGGTCCATATTTCTCCAAACCTTTCCTGTTCGTGTACTTAGCCAAATGTCTTTTAATTGTTGTGGCTGTATCTGTATTCACTACTTCCTCTGGCAGTTCATTCCACGTACAAACCACTGAGTAAAAAGATTGCCTCCCATGTCCTTTTTAAATCATTCTCATCTCACCTTAAAAATATGCCCCCTAATTTGAACTCCCCCATCCCAGAGACAAGACCCTTATCTGTGTCCCTCTTGATTTTATAAACTTCTACAAGATCACCCATCAACTTCCTGCACTGCAGTGAAAAAAAATGTCCCAACCCATCTTTTAACAGAAACTTTCCATTCCTAGCAACATCGTGACAAATCTTTTCTTGAACCCTCTTTCAATTTAATAACATATTTCCTGCAGCAGAGTGGCCAGAACTGGATACACTACCTCAGAATGGGTCTCAACAATGTCCTGTACAACCTCAATGTGGCACACCAACTCCTGTACCCAAACGTCACAGCAATGAAAGCAAGCACACTAATGCCTTCTTAAACCCCCCTCATTTACATGTGATGCAAATTTGCAAAGAATTATGTACTTGAATCCCTGGGTCTCTCTGTTCCATTACCCAGGACTCTAACATTAATTGTAGAAGCCCTGCCTTTGTTTGTCTTACCAAAATGCAATACTTGACATTTATCCAAATTAAACTCCAACTGCCACTCTTCAGTCTATTGGCTCAGTTGATCGCCATCTCTTTGTAATCTTCACTGTCCACTATACCACCAATTTTGGCATCATCCACAAACTTACTAACCGAGTCATCTAAATTCTCATCCAAGTCATTTATATACTTAACAAAAGTGGATGCAGCACCGGTCCTTGTGGAACACTGCTAGATATAGGCCACCAGTCTGAAAAGCAATTCTCCATCATCTTCCTGTCTGCGATCATAAAGCCAATTTTGTAACCAACTGGCAAGCTCACCCTGAATCCCATGTGATCTAACTTTACTAATTAGTCTACTATGCAGAATCTTGTCAAAGGCTTTACTAAAGTTCATGTAAACAACATCAACCATTCTGCCCTCAATAATCTTTTTGGTCACTTCATTAAAAAAAACTGAATCAAGTTTGAGAAATAATTTCTCTCGCACAAAGCCAAGCTGATTATCAATCAGACCTTACCTCTCCAAATGCATGTAAATCCTATCTTTCAGAATCACCTCCACAACTTATCCACTACTGATGTCAGACCCACTATAGGTCTATAGTTCCCAGGCTTCTCCTTACATCCTTTCTTAAATAAGGGCACAATGTTAATCACCCTCCAGACCTAAGGTACTTCATCCCTGGTTATCAAAAAATATAATATATGATATCTCTGATAGCAAAGAAATAGTGGGGCCCCTAACTTCCCAAAGTGCTGGAATATACTCGATCAGGTACCAAGGATTTATCCACTTTTATATTTTCTAAGACTGCCAGCACTTCCTCTTCTATAACTGAACTGTTTTCAAAACATCAATATTTACTTCCTCACATTCTTTAGCCTCCATTTCTTTATCCACAATAAAAACTGATGTGAAATATTCTTTACTATCTCACCCACTTCCTGAGGCTCAGCACATAAGATGACCTTGTTGATCTTTAAGGAGCCCAATTCTCTCTATAGAACAAAGAACATTACAGCACAGTACAGGCCCTTTGGCCCTCAATGTTGCGCCGACCTATGAAACCAATCTGAAACCCATCTAACCTACACTACTCCATTATCATCCATATATTTATCCAACAACCATTAAAATGCCCTTAAAGTTGGCGAGTCTACTACTGTTGCAGGCAGGGCATTCCATGCCCTTACTACTCTGAGTAAAGAACCTACCTCTGACATCTGTCCGATATCTATCACCCCTCAATTTAAAAACTACGTTCCCTCGTGCTAGCCATCACCATCCGAGGAAAAAGACTTTCAGTGTCCACCCTATCTAATCGTCTGATCATCTTGTATGTTTCTAAGCCGCTTCTTAACCTTCTTCTCTCTAAAGAAAACAGCCTCAAGTCCCTCAGCCTTTCCTCATAAGACCTTCCCTCCATACCAGGCCACATTCTGGTAAATCTCCTCTGCACCCTTTCCAATGATTCTACGTCCTTCCTATAATGCAGCAACCAGAACTGTATGCATTACTCCGAGTGTGGCCGCACCAGAGTTTTTTACAGCTGCAACATGACCTCATGGCTCCAAAACTCAATTCCTCTACCAATAAAACCTAACACACCATACGCCTTCTTAACAACCCTTTCAATGTGGGTAGCAACTTTCAGGGATTTATGCACATGGACACAGATATCTCTGCTCATCCACACAACCAAGAATCTTACCATTAGCCCAGTACTCTCTATTCCTGTTACTCCTTCCAAAGTGATTCACCTCACACTTTTCCCCACATTAAACTCCATTTTCCACTTCTCAGCTCAGCTCTGCAGCTTATCTATGTCCCTCTGTAACCTGCAACATCCTTCCGCACTATCCACAACCGCGCTGACTTTAGTGTCATCCACAAGTTTACTAACCCATCCTTCCACGCCCTCATCCATGTCATTTATCTAAGTGACAAACAGCAGTGGCCCCAAAACAGATCGTTGCAGTACACCACTAGTAACTGAACTCCAGGATGAATATTTCCCATCAACCACCACCCTCTGTCTTCTTACAGCTAGCCAATTTCTGATCCAAACCACTAAATCACCCTCAATCCCATGCCTCCATATTTTCTGCAATAGCCTACCATGGGGAACCTTATCAAATGCTTTATTGAAATCCATTTACACCACATCAACCGCTTTACCCTCGTCCACCTGTTCGGTCACCTTCTCGAAGAAGTCAATAAGGTTTGTGAGGCAAAAAACCGTGTTGACTATCCCTAATCAAATTATTCCTTTCTAGATGATTGTAAATCCTATCTCTTATTATCCTCTCCAACATTTTATCCACAACCAAAGTAAGGCTCACTGGTCTATAATTACCAGGGCTGTCTCTACTCCACTTCTTGAACAAGGGAACATTTGCTATCGTCCAGTCTTCTGGCACTATTCCGGTAGACAAACGACAACATAAAAATCAAAGTCAAAGGCTCTGCAATCTCCTTCCTAGCTTCCCAGAGGATCCCAGGATAAATACCATCTGGCCCAGGCGACCTATCTATTTTCACACTTTTCCCGAATTGCCAACACCTCCACCTTATGAACCTCAATCCCGTCTTGTCGAATAGTCCGTATCTCAGCTCTCTCCTCGACAACATTGTCCTTTTCCTGTGTGAATACTGACGAATAATATTTGTTTAGCGCCACTCCTACCTCTTCAGACTCCAAGCAAAAACTTCCCACTACTGTCCTTGACTGGCCCTAATCTTACTGTAGTCATTCTATTATTCCTGACATATAGTTGCCCTTTTGCTCTTAGTGCACTTGGCAGAATCTCTTTGGATTAAGCGTAACCTTATCTGCCCAGATTCTCTCATATCCCCCTTCCTTCCCCTGCCGTGTTCCCTCTTAAGAACACTATACATCCTTTATACTCCAAGAAATTCATTTGATCCATCTGCAATGGGTTGGATGTTTTGAGCTGAATTTTGACTGCACCAATAAGTACAGATATCAGGTTGCTATACATGCATATTGAAGGGAAAACACTGACTTGAATAAAGTTCACGTAAATAACATCAACAGTTCTGCCCTCAACAATTTTTTTTGGTCACTTCATTAAAAAAACTGAATCAAATTTCAGAAATAATTTCTCTCGCATAAAACACCATTTTGATAAGTTATTTTTCATGACCATGAGGTAATCAAGTACACTTTTCATACATCTATAATTACAACTTTGTTTGCAATGCTAACCAGACCGCCACTTGGGTTTAAAATAGCATTACATTAATAAATTTTAAAATGCATTTGACTAATACAGTGACATAGCATGTTTTAATACTAAGTTCTGATGTTTGGTAATATTCAAAAAAGATAGACTGCTGGAGTGACTAACATACAAATTTCATTTTTCTACAGGTACTTAAAGGAAAATTTGATTTTATAAAGGCAAGTTCTAGAAGCTTTTAGTAACTAATTTAGTATCTACTCTATTGACATCTTCCAAACTAGCTTTTTACCAGCTTAAGATTGTACTGTAAAAGTAAGTTGGAAAAGGATATTTTAAAAAGCTGAATTGTAATGTACTATGTACCTTCTGATATTAAAAAAAAGATCTACTGATATTTTTAAGTGTTTTCAGCAGTTTAACAGGAATTGAACTTTAAAACACAATTATTTCTCTGAAAAGTTGCAGAATGGAATAAAGAGTTTGTTTGAAATGACACCCTTCCTGGGGAACAGATACCGTACTGCATTGCAACTGTTAAAGTAAAACTGGTTTGGGGATCTGGTATTTCTGGCTTCCAAACAGATGCACGATAATGCAGAACTTGGCATATTGCAGAAAAGATAGACATGCTGCTAAAGCTTTTTGTCTTGTACTAATCAGGACAAATGGCTAGAATGCCAAATTTCAAACAATTCATACACAGAAACGTAATTTGTTCAAGCTTTGCGCTTTTTCTGAATTACTTGGAACCCGGAGAGATTAAGGCTCCCTGTTAATTTCCCCTATCAACAATGCGATCTTTGAAACTTGAACTTCTTGCATTTGTACCAAAGGGTGCAGATGAAAAGCTTCAGTAACATGTCCCTCTTTTCAGCAAGATTTTTAATTTCCTCGTCCTTTTATCCATTTGGACAGTGAAATTAAACACATTGTAAACTGATGAAAGGATCTTGGGAATAGCAGCAAAAAGGGAATTAAAGTGTACCAATAGAAGAAATTCATTTAATTAAAAACAAATCTCTGCTCATATTTTTCTTGTGGAGTATTCCAATATATTCAGCTGAGATCCATCAAAAAAAACAAAAAGACCAGGTTACAATTTTATTAATTTCTTCTGAGGCTCAGAAGGCTTACAATCTCAGAGAATATCTTTAATCATTCATCACTTGCTCTCTATAATTAGTACTAATGATTTACAACGACTGAATAAACCAAATAACTCCTTTTAAAATGAGTTTTAGGGACTTTTTTTCCAAACATTTGAAATTAATAAATTACTTGAGATAGTAACATACTAAATTCCACCTTAGAAAATATATTCAGAAGCAAAAAATAAAAGGACCAAAAAGTAATTAAATATCAATTCAATTCAAATCGTCAGGATAGATGCCATGCCGTCAAAGGAGCAAGTCAGTAATCTTAACACAAGTACAGGAATTTTGAACAGCAGTGTTAAACATAACTGAAGTATAATGAAATGTTCAGATTTCATCCACGGGAACAATATAAAAAGCTCTACAGTATTATTGAAACTTGAATTGTGCCTGCAGTGAGCAATCTGAACTATAGATGTGATGGACACATTTTGTAAATCATGTTGGAAGCAACTGGACCCTATAAATGACGCATCACACAGAGGAAACATGTTATAAATGTAGAAGTGTATTTTTTGGGGTGGGGGGGGGGCATTATTTTGGTTGCCTGTGCATAAGATTCCTGTGCAGAAAATATGCCTGTTGACAACATCGGATTGTTGCCAAACTACTGCAACATATAACTGAGGAACATATATCACTCGTGCTAAATGTAAAGACTGAAGTCACTGTTATTGGTCCCTGTCACAAACCCCACGCCTCAACTTCTATTTCCATCCCTGTCTCTGATACTGACTGAAGCTGAGCTGAACCATTCACAAACAACCTTGGTATTGTTTTTGACAGCGAGATGAGCTTCTGGCCACAAATCCAATCCATCAGAAAGTCTGCATCTACTACAATTATCGTAATTTTTCCAAATTCAACTCTACCACAGCTCAAGTGCTGTTGAAATCCTACCTATAACCTTCTTACCTCGTCTTAACTATTTCAAAATTCTCCTCTCCAACTTTGTAGCTCACACTTTTTATACAATTTATTCTCAATAAAACTTTGCTACCCTATCCATTCATCTCTCATCCGTGTCCTACCAATTTACATTGGCTTCTGATCTGACACACTTGTATTTTTTTTGAAACTGCTCCATGATCCAAAACCTCCATTAACTCTAGTTGACCCTAGTTTAAGGCACCTTTTGAGACTCCATCCACTACTCAAATTCTGATTGCTTTTTGAAATGATAACTTGGGTCAACTTTAAGAGTAACTTGGATAAATATGGATTAATTAAGGAAAGGCAGCACAAAGCGTGCTTAACTAAGAGTTTTTGTAGAAGTACTAAAAACGGTTGATAAGAGTAATGTGGTTGATGTGGTGCATATGGACTTCCGAAAGCATTTGATAAAACATCACAATTAGTTTGTCAGCAAAGTTAAAGCTCATGGATTAAAAAGGGGCAGTAGCTGCAATGATATGAAATGAGCTAAGTGACAAGAAACACAGTAATGGTCAACAGTAGATTTTCATATTAAAAGGAAAGTAAACAGTAAGGTTCCATGAGCTGGTATTTAGATGACTGGTTGAGATAAGGGCACAATTTCAAAATTTGCAGATAACACAAGACCTGGAAGTGTGAACTCAGAGATATGTAATGATGGACCTCAAAAGGAAGTGACAGGTGGAAAAACCGGAAAGGATTTAATTTAGCAATGTTTTAAATTGATAGAAAGGTAAAAGTGAATTATTTTGGTAGGAAGTATGAAAAGAGAAAGTACAAAATAAAGGATACAAAATTCTAAGCACGCAGGAGCAGCTAAATCTCGAAAGTTTGTAGGGTAGTTCTAAGAAGAGTTAATAAGCATATGGAATCCTGTTTGTAAATTGAGACAAAACAAAAGCAAGAACAATGATGATATATCTGCGTAAAATAATGGTTCAGCCTCAACCAGAGTACAGTTGGTTCTGACATAACACGTGCTTCTTCAATGCAAATTGGTTTTAACACAATTGAAGAATTGTAGAACGCTATTTGTAGGATGTGAACTTTCCCTACTTGTATTGGCTATAAACGCGATTCTGTCCCCATCGCTTTAAATGTCGTGGTTTTATGCAATTTTCTTATAAAGGCAAGATTGCACGAGACCCCAGTTCTTGGTATAAACCTTAGGAAGGATGTAATCACATTATAAAGGATACAGATTGAAGGTTCCAAGGATGAGGAATTCCATTACAAGGGCAGGTGGGAGAAGCTGGCGCTGTTTTCCATGGAAAAGAGTGCTTGAGAGGGGATTTGATAAAGTATGTCAAATTATGAGTCTAGACAGTGCTGAAAGAGTAACATTGTTCCCATTCATGAAAAGGTTAGGAACAAGATGACAATAATTTACGGGGATGTAAAAGCAGTAATGGTAATGTTATAAAAAATATTTTTACACGAGTAGTTACGATCTGTAATGTATTGCCTTACAGTGTGGCAGAGGCAGATTCAATCGAGGCCTATGAAAGGGAATTGGTTATTTAAATGGGAAAATAAATGCAGACCTACATGGAAAAGTTAGGAAATAGGACTAAGTAAGTTGCTCATGCAGACAGCCTGTTTAACACAGCAATCCAGTTAATAACAGGACAGGAGACCATTTGCTCCAGCACTAGCAGAGATTTTTGATGGTCTTGGCCCAGAGCTCAGAACTCCCTCGCTAAACTTTTTATTCCTCCATTAGGATGCTACTTGAAACTTTTCTCTGACTATGCCTTTGGCCTCTTGCCCTAATAGATCATTCTGGTGCTTAAAAATCTTTTTGTACTGGTTTCAAGAACCTTTGGACATTTTACTATGTTAAAACACACACACACACACACACACACACACACACTCACCCCTGCAATCTGATGTTGTTAGTGAAGAGCCACTCCAGTTTGGTAGCTTCAGGTCAATAACACTGAGTTACTGGCAGGATGGCATGACTCTCAGAATGCACATATTCAAGTTAAAACATCTACAACAACTGAACGACTTTCACTATAATGTGAATTACAGCATTCACTTTCATTTGTCTTTTCAGAAATATTTATACCCGTCAGGTCAGAAATGCCTGTACGGAGTTACTTTTCTTATCTTGTTATGTCAGACATGTTCAGATGCAGAGAAATGCTCTGTCCAACCTGTGTGGTTAATGTTCGAATCAGTTAATTGATATTGTTTTGAGGAAATTGGTCCATGAAAAAAATCCACTGGATACTGTTTGCATTCGTGGAATTTCAGAGGCACGTTTACACAAGATGCTGAGCAAAATAAAACAAAGAACTGTGGATGCTGGAAGCCTGAAACAAAAACAGAAATAGCTGGGTACACTCAGCAGATCTAGCCACATCTGTAAAGAGGAAGCAGAGTCAACGTTTTGGGTTTAGTGACGCTCCTTCAGAACTAACACAAGGTGCTTGTTCTGAACATTAGGGCACATAGTGGAAGTCACTTCCACAATAGTTACAGTTTAAAAGTAATAAGGAGTGATAGGATTTTTTTATTCATATTGGTGGAATTTGCTGTACCCAAGGGATCTGGTTCGTTATCTATTTATATAATCACAGACATACAAGGAAGTGGTGTGAATTTGTTCCTACCAAATTAATGGGCAGGGCATAAAAATTAGGTCAAAAGCAAGAGATCACAAACAAGGACTGTATACAGTTCAATGCAGAGAAGACAGGGCTGGAAAATGTTAGGGGGCAAAAGCAAAATACAGCATCACTAAAATGCACGTTGATTTGGAGCGATGTGTTTGTTGATGGAGTTCCGGTTGGAATGCCATGCTTCTAGGAATTCTCGTGCGCATCTCTGTTTGGCTTGTCCTAGGATGGATGTGTTGTCCCAATCAAAGTGGTGTCCTTCCTCATCTGTACGTAAGGATACGAGTGATAGTGGGTAATGTTGTTTTGTGGCTAGTTGATGTTCATGTATCCTGGTGGCTAGCTTTCTGCCTGTTTGTCCAATGTAGTGTTTGTCACAACTGGAACTCCATCAACAAACACACTGAGTTGGAGCCAATCTACCATCCTCTGAGAAAAAGAACAGGAAATGACATCACCAACCCAAGGAAACCTAAACAGATAAATAGAAAGCGAGACATAACACCAGCGCTTCATTGGAGGCTCACTGATGATGTTACCTAGAATTCAGACGTTTCGTCACCAAACTAACCTTCCAGCTCAGCCAGCAAACTCACATCCAGATAGTAGGGATTGCAGATGATGGAGAATCAGAGACAACAAGGTGTAGAGCTAGATGAACACAGCAGGCCAATCAGCATCAGAGGAGCAGGAAGGCTGACATTTCAGGCTTAGACTCCTGTTATCTCTATCTCTCACAATTAATATGATTCTAGCCAAACAGTAGCCAATTAAGCAACCAGGTTGAAATCAGAATCTCATACAAGAAGGTGAATCAGGAACATAACACATATCTCCCAGTTACAAAACCAATAATTTAGAGTGCAGAGGTGGTAGTATGCCTACTGCCCAAATATTAATATGAATTACTGGTAAACCTTCAGAGGATTCCATGAACACTTGTTTGAGGTTGCACTGAAGTTACACTCCAAGTGACACCAACTAAAATTTGAAACTCTCCCCTCCTAGATCTTCCCATAGCATCTCTGTAGATGTGTAATAGGTCCTCATATGGTTTCAATTTAAACATCTCTCCTGGAGTAAAGTAACAACAATAATGTTGTTGCATAAATGCATCTTAAAATTTGGTTGTTTCTGGAAGTTTGACAATACCAGTAAAGATGCATAATTTTGCATTGATCTATGAGCTTCCTGAAAATTAGGAAACATTATTGTGTGGATGGATTGCACATTATTGCAGCATGTGACAACACAGGATAAATGCACATGACACCAACCATATAAGAAATACCTCCTTAGGATAAAGAGTAGTACAAGTTTTCTGAAAATATTTTTGAATCAACTAAAAACTGTGCAGAAGTAAGCCACAGGACAGTACAGCAACTTTAGTACTAATGTGAAATTTGACAGGCATACCAGAAACTTATAAATCACATGCCAACAGAATATATTCCTTTCACTACACTTGTACTTTCCCATATTCTTTGTTCATAATTAATATAATGCATAACATTTCACAAACATTTGCAATCATATTGCAGAGATCACTGATTTACAATCATTGGCAAGAGCTTATAGGAGGGATGAGAAGGAAACGTTTCAAATAATTATTGGCAGGTGACGTACTAGCTAAAAAGATGTCAAGCAGGTTCCTGAAATAATTTCAAGAGAGAGTTGGGCAAGTACATGACATTGACCTTAGCTTACAGACAACAAGGGAGAAGAACTAAACATTACTATTTCAACACAAGCATACCAAGACTGAATGAATTTTATAATATGTATAAAAATAACATTCAAATCAGAATGAATTGAAAACCTCTACCATATCACATTGAGAAAGAAAATGTCTTCCACTACTTAAACTCAAGAGTTGAGCCCCTAATGAAACATTGATACTAATGCTGGCAGTTTAATTCATTAAGCAACATTGTAAGTTTATAGTTCTTAACTAGTAATTTATCAAGTCACCTGTGATACACTTCACGATACTTTGTAATGTCTCCTTACAGCTTGGAAAACAAAATACCAATTTAGTATCTAAATCAGTGAAACAAAAGCCTAATATATAACTGAATTATGCACGTTTGGCCTAAAACAGTTGCCAAAGTAGATAATGTTGCTTTTCTCAGTAAAGACAGAAACTCCTATAACTTAACAGGAAACAAGTGGATAATTAAATGTTACACAGCTAAGATTTAAAACGAGCCTGTCAAGATTGAAGTTTGAAAGCGAATTGAACAGGAAGGACAATAGTCTCAAGTTTGAAACTAAGCTAAAGCGGCCTAGCACCAACTTCACAACAGCGGAGCCTGCGCGTCTGCCCGAGCCCCAGCAAATAAGAAAGCCAGGTCGTCAGGCTCCCCGGGCCGGAGGCTGTACTCACCATGATGGAGGCGGTGGGGGTTGAGACGGCGGCCTCGCCTCGTTCGAGGACACAGACTGACCGGGAAGGAGTAAGGTGAAGGAGAGTAGGGAAAAGGAAGGGTTTTGAACAGCGATCGCCCCCGCTAACTCTGCGCGGCCCCGAGCTGGGGGGTGAGGGGCTAAGGGAAGACCGGGCTGCGCTGCGCTGCTGGCCGACCTCTCGGCATCTCTCAGTCAACTCTCACGGAGAACGGGGCGGGCTCGGCATCTCGGCCTGACCGCGACCGCGACCGCTACCACGGTTCCGATCCTAGTTCTCTGCCTAATGCCAGCTCCAGGCTCTGGCCTCAGTCTCTCTCTCTATTTCCTCCTCCTTCGCTTTGGACGCTCCCTCGGCGGCTCCGCCTCCGGGTCCTCAAGCCCGCCTCCTCCCCGTACACCCACAAACCAAGCGAACAATAAAGTCGAAACCTTCCTGCTCCGCTCTCAGTGTTGACATTAACTGGAAATGAGGCACCGCCGATTCTCAGAAACACTTCAGAGTGCGGGGCAATTTCGAATTTAAAATTTAGAGCCGCAAAATTTCGGGTTGTTTCCCCTTTTTTTGCAGAAAACAATTCACCCTCGGCGAACATAAATTCCTGTCAACTGTCAATGGCCCAAGACCTTAATGTTTCAGGTTTAGTGCGCGTTAACTTTTAAAAGGTGGATCAATCTGACATTCGTTTAAACGTGTTGACAATCTTGCTCATCTTATTTCATAGTTAAATTTGTGACCCAGTATTTATTTGGTGTTGAGAGCTTTTGGGTTATGTCACATCTACGTCAGAACACTGTTAAAATATAAATGTATGCCTTTGGTACAATGCCCTGTGGATGTACATTTCTGGTGAAGCATTTTAAACCGGAATGGAATCAAATCAGCAAACAATCATGGATCTGGGAACGACCACTTGGTCAAAATGACCCTCTTTTCTGACCCCCACCAATGTCATAATAGGTTTGTCAAATGATTCTAAAGTTTTTACCTCCACAGTTCAGTTTGGAAGTTTATTCGACATGTTCATCATTTTCCCAATGAGACAAAATATCCCGATAACCTAAAAGTTCACTTCTCGTTTGAAATTCATGTCTTAAATCTACTAAAGTGATACTCTGAATTAATATTTTCTGTTCACTTCAAAAAAGATAATTCCATCAGATGGAGAAAACCCCCTGAAAAGTCCTAAAATATCTCCACAAAGTGTGGTACTATGTCACTCTTTATTTACACATGCATAGTACATGACACTGACCCAGCTAGCTCAGAGCCTGCTCCTAGAGTGAGCAGAATCCCTGACACTCCCTGATTGGACTAGGTTCACAACCCCAATCAGGGAACTCATATCCAATAAGGTCCACCTGGCTGATTCTAATCACTACAAGTCCAATTTTATGTTTTCTCATATCACTATACCTTGGAAAAGTACGACTGTTCTCTGCATTATGTTTGCTATTTTGCCTTGTATCGCAGCAACGGGGATTGGAGTATAAAGGTGCAGTCTGACCAATAGCACTGTATAATTTAATTCTTACCTCTAGTGATTTATAATCTATTGTTTTTGCTACAGAATTCACACCTCATTGTTGTTGATAGCTGCTCTGTTTTGGTTGAAAATGTTGAGTCTGCTGTGACAAAGATCGCCTCAGCTTCATCTCTGGCTAGATTAGTACCATTCATGGACTATCTCAGTTTTTGTTTGCTATTACTGTAAAATTGGTCATATTAAAATTCTACCCACATATATCTTGCCCAGCTCATTTGTAAAATCTATGTCTCTATAGTCACTACTGTCTCTTGTAGTTTCTCTGACCTTGTTAGTTTGGTAACAACTTTAAATAAGACTGTTCAGTACATCATAGAATAATACAGCACAGAAGAAGGTCATTTGGACCATCATGCCTTGCTTCTGTGTTGTTGGAAGACAAAATCAGTTGGACACAAAATCTGTGGTGTCAGAATGCAGAAAGAAGTTCAATGAGTGCTAGGCAGCTAAGTGTCAGAGTTAGGGCTTACAGGAAGAAGAACAACAACTAATAATTCATTGCAGCAGAGAGTGAGGGTTGAAAGCCCATCAGCAATAATTGCTTGATGCAACAGAGTAAGATGAGAAGAGTTCTGGGAAAAAATCCACTGGCAGAACTAACTTGGTGAAGCTAGCTATGTGTGAAAAGCTGGTGTTATGACTACAGGCAGATGCTGGAACAGTTTCAGTAATCCATGGGAACTTAGACTCAGAAAAGGCAAGAGAAATAACAAAATGTAAGTAGTCATTGAAGCAGTTCAAGATGGAATGTATTTTCAGGGACTTTAAAAGTTAGGTCATTGAAAAAGTAGAAATTGGAATCTCTTGTGACATTTTAACAGGATTACTGACTCAGTGTTGCTGACATCTTGTGAGTTGCTGAGAAATCTGTGGATTCTGTCTAGACCACATTTGCTGTTTGATATGCTTTGTGGGGTGTTTGACCACAGTTTATCTAGTAACCATCTTTACTACCAGTTAATCCTGGATGTTAGAATATAAGTTGTACATACACAACTGAGATAAGAGGAATGCAGTGACTTTCTCTAGACTCACTATTCCACAAATCGCAACATGAAATTAATTGTTATACCTAGTTCCTACAAAGGCCAATCCTATGCTTTCCCTGTATGAGATGTGAAATAGCAAAAAAGACCTATTAGCTGGGTTTCCTTATTAAGAAGAATATTATTGAACATATTTGTTTATAATAAATCAATGATATTGAAAAACTAGTTCACATGTTGAGATTTTAATATATTAAAATCCTCTAACTAGCCTAAAATACACAAGCAAATAAATACACATTGGATAAAGAGTTAAAAACAGATTTCTCTTTTCAGACAATCTCCTTGGAACAAAAAAAAACCTTTGGCCAATAAGTTTTAGTTCATGATAGCAAAAAGGATGAGGTGTGGAATGTTCATATAGCTGTCAATCTGACATTCTAGCTCATGAAAACATTGTCACCAAACACAGGCACCTGTCTCTGGGATATTTGCCAACACAGTTCAGAAAAACCACATTCAGGAAACACTGTATCAAGGATACATCTGAATATGCTTCTGAAACGAGTCAGAGTCCAGGCTGAACCAAGGCACCAGGTACCACACTGGATCCACAACAAAAAGTTTCCCTTCTCTAGGCAGGCCACTACTGCAGATCCCTGCAATGTTGAAAGCAGCAACTGCAGCCTGACAGTTGTAAACCCAGATAGGAGGCCTGCAGTTAAAATAAACCACAAAGCAGGTGACTTTTAAGAAACAAATTGTTTTTAAAAAGTTCCACAGTCTTTTCATTGATATTTTTAAAATGTGCAATCTTACTATTCATTTCAAGAAGACTAGAATAAAACAGCAAAATGTGCCGTACAAGGCTTTGGTCAAACTGCATTTGGAATATTGTGAGCAGTTTTTGGCTACATATCTAGAGAAGGATGTGTTGGTGTTGGAGGGGATCCAGAGGAGGTCTACAAGAATGCTGTCTGTAATAAAGCGCTTGTCATGTGAGGAGCAATTGAGGATTCTGGGTTTGTATTCAATGGAGTTTTGAAGAAAATGGGGTGATATCATTGACACAGAATACTGCGAGGTCTGGGTAGAGTGATGTAGAGAAGATATTTCACTCACAGGAGAGGATAGGGCACAGCCATAGGATGATCCTTTAGAACTGAGATGAGGAAGAAATTCTTCAGCCAGAGGGCGATAAGTCTGTGGAAGCCACTGCTGCATTTAAGACAGCAACAGACAGGTTCTTGATTAGAAAGGGGATGAAGAGTTGTAGGGAAAAGGCAGAAGAATGGGGTTGATAAATATATCAGCCATGATTGAATGGTGGAGCAGACTCAATGGACCCAATGGCCTAATTCTGCTCCTTTATCTTATGGTCTAAAGTATGCACAACCCTTCAAACCCAAACTGACAAAAATGATTAAATATAAAATCACTAGAAAAGCATATAATGTTGATTGGGCTGCTATTCTAACTTTGTTTAGTAAAGTTTATTATTGGTCTAAACTATGGAAACCTGTGGTCTTATTCTCTTAATAAGTACCTGGATTTCAAATTTGGTCTACTTTAAAATAAAGCTACAGATCTCTAGCCAGATTGTAACATAAATTTAGCACTCAGGTCTGAGAATCATAACAATATCATATAACATGTTGAGCTATGTTCTAAAGAAAGATTTATTTAAACTTTGAGAATGTTACTGCCAGCAACAATATTTGGTAGACTTGTTTCAATGTTTACCCAAGGGGCCAGGCTACTTAAGAACAGGATATTCAAAACATTTTAACAAGTTGTTGATGTTCTGCAAGGTTTTTTATGGGTCTTTAAAGTAATAACTGAACTTGGACCTTTTGGCAAAAATTCAACACAAGCATTCATGGGATTTTATCTTTATTATTATACCAATTTAAGATATAAATCTAAACAGAAATATAAATTTAACTAAAGTTGAATATGTATGATGTTTGAATGAGATACCAAATAGAGTTGTAGGATGATAAAGTTATTGCCCCAGCCAACTGCAAGGGAATAAAAAATTTGTGCTGCAGCATCTTTCCAGACCTGGTAAATGGAAGGAAGAATTAATCAGTTTGTATGTAATTTGTAATGTATGTATATTACAAAGTATGAATGTATGTTGTTAAAATTACATTCCTCGATTATCATTCTTGAGTGAATAGATTGGTTTATGGGCGACAGATAAGATAAACAAACGTCAAACCATAGTTTTACAAAAGGAAATTTGCCTCAATGTTACTTTGTAAAGCTGTCTATACTGGTTTAAAAAGGTAGATTATCATTAACTTGATCAGCTTTCGCACTCTAGGAAAATCCATGTTTCTGATCAGTTTCCACAGTTATGAAATCTGTATTATTGGATCTATTTGCTCAATATTATCCCTCTGACTGTTTCATTTTAGCATCATAGCATATTATAACAATCGTGTAGTATCCTGGAAACAGCAGCTGAGAAGTGTAACAAAAAGTTATAGCTACCAGCAATAATAGAAAGCTGAATCAGACAGTAAGGTTGTTTTAGTCTAGAAAAGATATGTCAAAAGACAAGAAACTGAAAGGAAGACTACAAATATGTTTCAAAAAGTGTCACATTTCACTTTCACTCATTTTTTATAGGCCGAACAGTTAATGGAAATATATGATATGGCCTCTGACTTGATCAGTACATGCAAATAAAATGGCTGATCAAACCATGCCAATTCCAAATTTACATATGCGGTTTGAAGCATAGGTGGGCCTGGAAAAAAGATCAAAGGTGGGCCATTCAGAAAAAAATGAAAATGCCTGTTTAAATTTGGTGAAAATAGGGAGGCTGAGGATTAATACTAGGGACTGGAGAGCAGAAGCATTCATGTGGGAAGCAGCAAGATATTAGAAACATAAAAATTGATCATGACTATTCTGCAAGCAACTTCATTTTCCTACCTTTGTTTCATATCCCTTGATAAATTTACGTGGCAAAACATCCATCTCAAATTTTGCCAAATTCCATCTCACACATACTCAGTTGTAGAATAGCATCAGTTATTCTATAACTGTAAGCAACTTAGCATTTTTCTAAAAAATCAAAAGAACTGCATATGCTGTAAATCAGGAACAAAAACAGAAGTTGCTAGAAAAGCTCAGCAGGAAGGGTCACCAGACCTGAAACATTAACCTTGATTTTTTCCTCACAGATGCTGCCAGACCTGCTGAGCTTTTCTGGCAACTTCTGTTTTTGTTAGCATATTTTAATATATTTGAAAATACTTTCCCACAGGATGCTATTGATAATTACTGTTGCAACCAACAAACTAATTGTTCAGTCCAGAAATTTCAACATTCAATGTATATGTTGCATATTCTTGTTATCAACAGCCTACATTAAGTTGGGGTCTGAGGTGAGGAACCTATTCATTGCATGGCCACCTGCTCACCAGCAGTAAGATACGTACTTAATTTGATGAATGTGTTGTTGCGGAATTTACACAATAACTTTTTGCAGTCACAAGCAATGATTTATAACATTATGTCATTCCAGACTTTCAAAATCATATTTTAAAATGTCATGTTTGACATTGATTTTACATAATACTGCAGAGTAGTGAAATTAGTTTTTGATAAATATCTCAACTTTATCAAAATGTTGATTTCACACGGCAACCACAGAAGATGAATGTATTGAACATAATACCTCACCTCCTAATAGTGTTGTTTATATCCAAAACATGTCGTAGAATAATTATAATGGAAATAGTACAGAAATAATAAGCCCTTTGAGTGGTGAATGACCTTCAGATTTCAAAATGAAGAAGGAACTAACTTATAAACAATAAAGAAACAATTGCCTGAAGTTTATTTGGCAATAGAACTATGTTATAAAAGAGTATAAAAACCTATCAAAGAGTACTACCCAAAAGGACTGCTGTTCACTATATTTGACATGAGATAAAAACAGTGTCACAATAGAGTTCAAAGAGATAATGTTCCCCAGAGAAGGTCTCTGTTTTGCAAAAAAAAGAGGGCTGTTGGATAAGGTGTAACAGTCAGCTGTTACACCTAAAGAGCACCTTCGAGCTGGGCTGGATGTGGATGACGGACTGTTAGCTATCTTTTGAGTAAATAATCGTTTAGTTGATCATTTGCAGTCACTTCAGTTCTCAGTTTTATGAGACGAAATATGTATTCATTTAACGATGTGGCAGAATCTGTCCATCGCACAATGAATTTATCAGCCATCTCAGAATGCATTTTCTTTTCATGAGTAGATGCAAGTCATCCACAATCACTTAGTGACTGCCTATAAGAATTGCTAAGTATGAAAGTGCTTGCAATGAACCAGAGTTCATAATTTTTAATGCAAAAAATTCAACATTTATCATACATATTCATAATTTGGGTTTACACTCACAGCAGATACTTTAGAGACTTTTAAGCGACTCTTGGTTAGGCCCATGGGTGATAGTAAAATGTAGGGTAATAGGTCAGCACAACATCATGGGCAGAAGGACCTGTGCTGTGCTGTACTGTTCTGTGTTCTATGCTCTATGTTCTAAATGCAGAGGAAAAGTGGAACATATTCAAAATTGTTTTAAAGTAGCTATTTCTTGTCAGCAAGAGAAAGGATTAATACATGTATGCAAATGCTATAGTTAACAAAATACAGCAAGAACTGATATTTATATTCTGGGTAGCAACCAGTACACCAATTGCTTCTTTGAGTTGTACTGTCCTTTCTCAGCTGAAGTTTCCAGCAAGGCCTCTTGTGTTCACTTTGCAATTTAAACTGCAAATCTGGTTGTGATTTTAAACCCAAGAACAAAAAAATTATAAAATTGCTGTTTACTCTTCTAGTGAGCCAATCGCTGTCGCAACATGTCTGCTCTGCTTCCTGAACTATCAAAACTGCAGTTAGTGCCTTTGTTCAATAACTGCCTCCCTGATTGTTTGACCACTAATCATCATTAGGTGACAAAGACCTTTGACCAAAGCATTAAATGTAAACTCAGAAATTGCTGGTCTATCTTCCAGCATTTGTGGAGGGACAAACAGTGCTTATACACCAAATATTTCAATCCCTTCACAGCACTGGTCAATGATGAGATAGTTGGAAAGTATGCTAAAAATGGAAATGTTAGATTCTCAATATTGAAAAAAAAGCTCTGATTTTCCCCTTAAGGTTAAAAAGTGAGTCCAGAACCTTGTAATGAATGGCAACTACCTAATTTCTGTGTTTTTGTTTCTCATTAATAGCTAAACTGGCATCATTTCTAAGCAGCTCCCAATTTTCCACTACTTCCCCAAGAAACTAGACAGTGCTAACTTCTGTCTTGAAAGTCAGAGCAATTACCTGGCAGCAGCAGTGCTTGCTTCCCTGGGCTTTCAGACAATACGTATTACGTTCCCACATGCTGCATGGATGCCATCATCTTCCATCCTTTGTCCACACAAATGGACAATGCCAAACCACGAGCCTCACAGCTGCATTCAGGCCAATTCACGCACCAGTGTGGAGTTCGGGGACACTTATAACTTGCATGCTTCTGTCAGGTTTTTTTACAAACATGGACACATGTGCATCTATGCTGGATGCATCAAGTGACTCTGAACTACTTTCTTACTTAATAATAAAATGTGAGGCTGGATGAACACAGCAGGCCAAGCAGCATCTCAGGAGCACAAAAGCTGACGTTTCGGGCCTAGACCCTTCATCAGAGAGGGGGATGGGGGGAGGGAACTGGAATAAATAGGGAGAGAGGGGGAGGCGGACCGAAGATGGAGAGTAAAGAAGATAGGTGGAGAGGGTGTAGGTGGGGAGGTAGGGAGGGGATAGGTCAGTCCAGGGAAGACGGACAGGTCAAGGAGGTGGGATGAGGTTAGTAGGTAGCTGGGGGTGCGGCTTGGGGTGGGAGGAAGGGATGGGTGAGAGGAAGAACCGGTTCGGGAGGCAGAGACAGGTTGGACTGGTTTTGGGATGCAGTGGGTGGGGGGGAAGAGCTGGGCTGGTTGTGTGGTGCAGTGGGGGGAGGGGATGAACTGGGCTGGTTGAGGGATGCAGTGGGGGAAGGGGAGATTTTGAAACTGGTGAAGTCCACATTGATACCATATGGCTGCAGGGTTCCCAGGCGGAATATGAGTTGCTGTTCCTGCAACCTTCGGGTGGCATCATTGTGGCAGTGCAGGAGGCCCATGATGGACATGTCATCAAGAGAATGGGAGGGGGAGTGGAAATGGTTTGCGACTGGGAGGTGCAGTTGTTTGTTGCGAACTGAGCGGAGGTGTTCTGCAAAGCGGTCCCCAAGCCTCCGCTTGGTTTCCCCAATGTAGAGAAAGCCGCACCGGGTACAGTGGATGCAGTATACCACATTGGCAGATGTGCAGGTGAACCTCTGCTTAATGTGGAATGTCATCTTGGGGCCTGGGATGGGGGTGAGGGAGGAGGTGTGGGGACAAGTGTAGCATTTCCTGCGGTTGCAGGGGAAGGTGCCGGGTGTGGTGGGGTTGGAGGGCAGTGTGGAGCGAACAAGGGAGTCACGGAGAGAGTGGTCTCTCCGGAAAGCAGACAGGGGTGGGGATGGAAAAATGTCTTGGGTGGTGGGGTCGGATTGTAAATGGCGGAAGTGTCGGAGGATAATGCGTTGTATCCGGAGGTTGGTAGGGTGGTGTGTGAGAACGAGGGGGATCCTCTTGGGGCGGTTGTGGCGGGGGCGGGGTGTGAGGGATGTGTCGCGGGAAATGCGGGAGACGCGGTCAAGGGCGTTCTCAATCACCGTGGGGGGGAAGTTGCGGTCCTTAAAGAACTTGGACATCTGGGATGTGCGGGAGTGGAATGTCTTATCGTGGGAGCAGATGCGGCGGAGGCGGAGGAATTGGGAATAGGGGATGGAATTTTTGCAGGAGGGTGGGTGGGAGGAGGTGTATTCTAGGTAGCTGTGGGAGTCGGTGGGCTTGTAATGGACATCAGTTACAAGCTGATTGCCTGAGATGGAGACTGAGAGGTCCAGGAAGGTGAGGGATGTGCTGGAGATGGCCCAGGTGAACTGAAGGTTGGGGTGGAAGGTGTTGGTGAAGTGGATGAACTGTTCGAGCTCCTCTGGGGAGCAAGAGGCGGCGCCGATACAGTCATCAATGTACCGGAAGAAGAGGTGGGGTTTGGGGCCTGTGTAGGTGCGGAAGATGGACTGTTCCACGTAACCTACAAAGAGGCAGGCATAGCTGGGGCCCATGCGGGTGCCCATGGCCACCCCCTTAGTCTGTAGGAAGTGGGAGGAGTCAAAAGAGAAGTTGTTGAGTGTGAGGACGAGTTCCGCTAGGCGGATGAGAGTGTCGGTGGAGGGGGCCTGGTCGGGCCTGCGGGACAGGAAGAAGCGGAGGGCCTTGAGGCCATCTCCATGCGGAATGCAGGTGTACAGGGACTGGACGTCCATGGTGAATATGAGGTGTTGGGGGCCAGGGAATTGGAAGTCCTGGAGGAGGTGGAGGGCGTGGGTGGTGTCACGGACATAGGTGGGGAGTTCCTGGACCAAAGGGGAGAAAATGGAGTCCAGATAGGTGGAGATGAGTTCGGTGGGGCAGGAGCAGGCTGAGACGATGGGTCGACCAGGGCAGGCAGGTTTGTGGATTTTGGGAAGGAGATAGAAACGGGCCGTGCGGGGTTGGGGAACGATGAGGTTGGAGGCTGTGGGTGGAACCGCAGGAAATGCTACACTTGTCCCCACACCTCCTCCCTCACCCCCATCCCAGGCCCCAAGATGACATTCCACATTAAGCAGAGGTTCACCTGCACATCTGCCAATGTGGTATACTGCATCCACTGTACCCGGTGCGGCTTTCTCTACATTGGGGAAACCAAGCGGAGGCTTGGGGACCGCTTTGCAGAACACCTCCGCTCAGTTCGCAACAAACAACTGCACCTCCCAGTCGCAAACCATTTCCACTCCCCCTCCCATTCTCTTGATGACATGTCCATCATGGGCCTCCTGCACTGCCACAATGATGCCACCCGAAGGTTGCAGGAACAGCAACTCATATTCCGCCTGGGAACCCTGCAGCCATATGGTATCAATGTGGACTTCACCAGTTTCAAAATCTCCCCTTCCCCCACTGCATCCCTCAACCAGCCCAGTTCATCCCCTCCCCCCACTGCACCACACAACCAGCCCAGCTCTTCCCCCCCCACCCACTGCATCCCAAAACCAGTCCAACCTG